>NC_141762.1:92140732-93551476 GCF_982258835.1 Parasteatoda tepidariorum
AGAGCACACATACACACACTAATATAACATTACTGTTATGTATTTCATGAGCCCCACGTTTTTCGTTTTTCAATTTTTTTTTTAATTATTATTCTCCACTACAAAAACGTGGTTTCCAAAAATGTTATTTTTAATTTTGATTTTTTTTCTTTAATTTCTTCTGAAAAACGCATTCAAACACTTTAAAGTAAAAAAAATTTTTTTGGTAATATATAAACATGATCTCTCTTTATAACACTTTAAAGCCTCAGAAAAATCGATCGAATTTTGACCCATAATATTGGTACCTTAAATCATGAAGTGGTGTTGATTTAATTCGCTGCAAATTTTCTGCCTATCTTGCAGCAGCATGGGGTACTACTAACAAGACTATCACGGGCTGACGCGAGGTCTACAACGAGCGTGTTAATAAGGTTTATAGATTGAACTCCGTTTGAACGATAATATCGTATCGTTCTCGAGATGGACTATTGACAACGCTAACGTATTATGAGATTTCCAAACCTATCTTTTCTAGCAATCTCGGCTTGAACATAGGATTTTTACATTAACACCCGTATGGGCACAATTATTAATTTTCTCTTTCATTGTACTTGCACGGAGAAAAAAATTCCGGTAAAATTACCATACTGTATGTTAATGGTAATATCTGATAAAGAAAAGTCATAATTCTGGTTAATAAAACCAAAAAATAATTTTATTTAAACCATTTATTTGGTAATTTTGGCCATTTTCAAGAAACTGTTTGTTAGAAATTCTGGTTTTCAAAATTAAAGTTCTTATTGTCGCATTTGTAAGTAAGAAAAAAAAAATAAAAAAAAAGAAAATATACATTTAACCGGCTAAAAGGTTCTTATGATATTCTCTAAGGTATGATAAAATTACCAAATTTTACCACATTTACCAAATTGTATCACATATTTTATGTTAATATTACTAAAATCATTACCACAGCTCTTCCGAGCTTTTGGTATTCCCATAAACGGTAAATTTTACCGTGCTTTTTTCTCTTTAATTTTTCCCATTCTAACTAAACATTTTAATCAATATTTTAATTTTCAATCTAACTTTCATTAGCATTTATTAATTTATTTATTATGAAACCATATTAATTTATTATAAAGCCATATTTTATGTTAATATTACCAAAGCTCTTTCGAGCTTTTGGTGTTCCCATAGGCGGTGAATCTTACCTTACTTTTTTTTCTCTTCTTTCCTTTTTACCATACTGACTAAACATTATAATTAATATTTAAATTTTTAATCTAAATTCGTTTGCCTTTATTAAGTTATTTATGCTGGCAAAAACACTATTTATCACCCGCAGTTTTTAATTTTTAAATTATAACTGATCTATCATCGATGGCTATGGTTTTAAATCTAAACTGAGAGCGTATTTTATTTTATCTTAAAGAAAGAAACGAGTGCGACTTTTTTGTAAGCGATCGGAAGCGTTTGGAAGCAGTTGAAAAACATCACGTCACTTTTCCTCAAACCGCACCTTCATTGCGCGAAATGGGTGAGAGACAAAACTTTAAGCGGCAATTATGCGAATTGGTTTCTTTCTTTTATTTTGCTTGTTGCACTATTATTCTCAAAAGATAAGCACTCTCTACTACACCCCTCCCATATAAACGCATGGGCTTAGGGCAAGCTATAACAATACTTTTCTCCATGCTCCCTTTATTTATACCGAAGTCCCACTTCATAAATCGTTCCGACCTAGGCCCGACATAATAGCGCTACTGAATACGACGATTTGTGGGGGATATTCTAGAATGTTTTATATGTTCTAAAGAATCACGTGAAATATTTTGTGCTACAGTAGAGTGCAGCTTTTTTTTTAAGGAACTAATACTTGGCATGTTAAATACTAAATTTTCATCAAAATAAAGGAATAGGGTGCCCAATAATGTATCACACAGCATTCGTATTGTAACGGATGCATTAAACGAAATTCTATTACTATCTAATAGTTTTTAAACTAAAATTTTCTGAAGCATCAGAAACTTGGAATAACTCTCAAAATTTTGTGTGTGGTGAGTATTGATTGACACACTTCACGATAAAAATTCAGTGATGCATCTTCAATAACAGTTCGGGTAAAATTCTTAACAAGAAGGGAAATATTTCGTTGGTCTTCACTGTTAAGAGGGTTAAAATGGCCGAGGTCTACAGAGAAGGAAATTTTAGGAAAAGTTATTTTGCATATTCTGAAAACGCACGGATAAGAAATACTATTGTTTTCACCCAGATGGTGCTCCTCCGCATATTGGGAAAATTATCCGATATTTCGAACAGAAAATTTACTTGATTTTTTGACAGAAAATGAATAGCTCAAAAGTTTTTTTAAAAAATCTTTATCTCTAGGATTATTTTGCAAGAAGTACATGACATCAGAATTGGTGTAAAATTTGCAAATTTTGATTGTTATCGAACGGATATAGAAATAAATTTCTCTGGATGCTGTGCGCTATGAAAAAAAATATTAAAACTTGTAAAAAAAACCCCAAATAAATACTTATTTTAACTAATTTATTGTAGTAATTTCGTACATTATGATTTTTCTTCAGCAAATAAAACAGCAATACTCTTAGCTGCACCTCTGCATTTTCTGTATTTGAAACTGGTGTAAGAACTTGCTGGACACCCTGTGTCTATCTAAATAAAACTGAAAAAATATCTTGGAGAAAACTAATTTAATCGGTTTAGACACCCTAGTATATTTTATATATATATATATATATATATATTCTTATTTCTTCTTAAGGAACGAATAATCTCTTAATTTATCGAAGTATGTCGCAAAGTCTACGATTCCAGTAAGTCTACGAAACTATAACCATTTTTTAATAATTCTATGATATATATCGTAAAAGATAGCACGAGTTAAATTTCTGTCAGACGCGTTTAACTTTTAAGAACTTTTATATTGTTTTGAAAGCATATTTGTATAATTTGACAGCGAAATAAAACAGAACTATATGCAGTCGGGGATAATTATTTAAATTTTAAACCGTAATAATCTTTTCTTTACTTGCAAAGGAGTATAGTGAATAGCAGGTAATAGGAAATAATATGCAATAGGTAGTAAGTTGTAGAAAAAGTAAATAGCAAAAATCAAGCAAATATGGGAATTATTATTCCAGAAGTAACAGATTGCAGGAAAAGTTATCAGTGAAAAGCAGGCGAAGGAAAATAGTTATTGGAAAATGTATTATTTATATTCGTATAATGACTAACATTACTGTGTGAGCAATGATTGAAAACATGAACAATATGTAATAGTAAAAAATGATTGAAAGATTCAACCAACGAATTGCTGAAGAAGTTATTATTAAAAAGATGGAAAATGGCAAGTTGTAAGCAAATGCAATGCGTATCGTGTTGCCAAAAGTGATCAAGCCGATAATTGCAAAAAATCAGGTAATATGCCGCTTATTTATACTCCTGTAACCGTTTTGAGAAAAAAGAAGCTCTAGTCAATATACGTAGATTACCATACGCCTAATCTCTTACGATTAACTCTTCTTTGACTTGATCGCGTTTAGGATTGCACCAACCATAAATCGTTAGCAGAAGACATATTATTTATGCCACAATATTCATTAAACTTACTATCTCATGACGTTTGATTTACAATCTAATTTTCGACAAGTAAGCCCAACGTCACTTATAGCCCGTGGTCAAATTATTTGACGCAGAATAAGATTCTGAGTAAAATCTTAATTATCAGGTACAGTTTTATTGTATATACATATTGTATATACATTGTAGTACATCTATACAGTTTTATTGTTTTTACCCGACTGAAACCGGTTTGCACTTGTTTACGTTCGTGTATCAACACTGGTTAACATTGTAATGCAATACTTTAAAAATAAATACAAACAGAAAGTACATAAAAAATCTCCTGACTAAAAATCCATTACATGTATGTATGTATTGCACATAAACTCGAGCAAAACATCCAATTATTAAAGCACTACAGAGCGACAAATGATTCCGTCTGATTTTTGTAATATACTAATATACTAATACTTATTATAATATACTAATATACTAATACTTATTATAATATACTAATATACTAATATACCTGATATAATGTCTAATTTATCCAATCGCCGAATATATATTATATATCGCATAATTTTACCAATTGATATTCGAACGTAAATAAGTGCAAACCACGTAAAAGCAATAAAGCTGTATAGTATCACCTGATAGTTAAGACTTCACATAGAATCTTATAGTGCGCCTAATAATTTAATCAGGGACTGTAATTGGAAGTGAAACGAAGTCAGGTGACGTCACCATATCGAATCGAAAGCATTCATTCCAGATTGATACTCATATCGAAGAAGGCATCATCAATTACGGTGTTAGAGCCATGGTTCGGAGATTGTTGTCGTTGAGAATAGCATTTAAATCGCCGTATATGAACGATGGATTCTTTCCTCAACATCGTCACTTCATATTTTCCGCCAGAACCCCCCTTTCCTTTCCCCCTAAAACACATCTTTGGCTTTAATATGAAGGTGGAAAAAAAAGGGGGGGATCGTACTGTCTTTCGACATCCCCGGGGAGATATTAAACATATTGGTGGGGGTGTCTGATGCCCGACATGCCCGGGAGTTAATGGAGTTATTGGAAGGTTTTGACAGCTCCGTTATTCGCTTTTATCCTAGAGAAAAAAAAATCATCATTTTGACCTGACACTTTTACCTTCAAAAAACTCCCTCGAGTCTTTTTCGTTTTATTTATCTTTTTAACTCATATTCTGGAATGGAACAGATAATAGAAAAAAAAAACTCTTTGTAAAAGAACATCTCAATTGATCGTAATTTAATTAGAGGTGTTTGTTTTAATTATTTAGTTAAAAGACCTTAATGAAACACCTAATTACTTTTACCTTCGGTATCATTATGCAATCTTTAATTAAAGATTTCACAAGGAATGAAAGTGACAACTTAAGTAAACACGGAGAAATATGTTTTAGGAGTGTTACACATAACAGTTTTACTGTATGTTGAACAGTAATATCGTGGAAATTTGCTGCAATTAAGTATTGTGCACAAATTGAGCCCTATTATTGTTTAAATCAATCACTATTGAATTTAATTATTTGATACTACAGTTCATCTTGAATAAAAACATGGTTCAATTTGAGACCTTATTAAAGTTGCAGGAATGTGCATCATATTATTGTCCAAGAGACCCACAATATAGTTCAAACCCGATCCAAAAAGAAAAAAAAAATAGGAATTGCAATCCAATTTATGCATGCAATCCTCCTTTAATCCAAAAATGTTTGATTTCTTTAATAGCAAACGCAATGTAACGTTTCAAATTATGAACTGGAAATGATTAAAGGAAAAACAGAAAATATTACAGACTATATATAAATGTATGGTGAATGCTTTAAATGACGAATCTGAATTAGAGCTGGGAAATTCGCGATTATAAATATAAAAAAAAAATTGTTACATCTGTGGGTATAGTGAATAGTTATCGACAATGTCAACCTTCATCTATGAAAAGGTACCTCCCCATAGAATCGAGTTAACATGTCTTATATACTAGTCAATTGGAATTATATTTTTGTAGTGGTAGATACACCACACATCTGTATTATTAAGATTTATAAATTTATAGCGATTGATTTAAATGAGGAATTTATTTCGTGTATAATGCCTGATTTGTCTGTATCTGTATCAGTTAATATTAATTTCGCCATATGCCTTTAATTTAGTAAAGCAACACTATGAAGTTGTTTTTTTTTTCTTCTTCATATTCTGTGCTATTACTTTATGCCCAATTACAGAATTGGTACATACAGTTCATTTTGTCAACTATACACTTGTTGATTTCAAACTTTTCGTTTTTGTACGAAATGTATCAGATTTAAAATCGTCTCTCTGGGTACACAAAGACATAAAAAAAAAAGTAACCGACAATCTTAAGGGGTTCCCAAGGGGAACTTGCCAAAACAAACACCTTCAAACTTGGAATCAAAAACTAAAGAGCGAATTAGTCAAAATCTTCACTTCCTAGTCAAAATAGAGAATTCACTAAAGGCTAATATTAAACGATAAATAAATTGCATTATTGAAAACGTTATAACAAGTGCCAATTAAGAAATCCTCAACTGCAGCACGAGTTTTGCATCAACGAAGAGTGAAGTGTGAAATATTCCCGCAACTTCACTGATGTTTTTGTAATTTTATTTTATAACCGTCGTTGAACAGCAGACCCGATTTTTGGGTGTACGACCACTAATGTTTAACTCCGTAGCCTTGTCACTCTGAACCCAATGCAGAAGACAAGGGAACTTCTGGATCAAGTATGCCTTCGTGGAGGACTATTTGATAGAACTAACCCGCACTTGCGTTAGATGGAGAGGAAGACCACGAGAACCTCCCACGGTCAGGCTAACGGCAAGGGGACTCTAACCCATGATCCTTCTTCCACTGAGAATATTTTACGTCGGCACTGTGGTCGTTACAAGCCGGATGCGGAATTCGCATCGAGCAGTCTTCGCTGGGATTCGAACCCCGGTTCACCTCATTGGAAAGGGAAAGCTCTATCCCCTGAGTCATCTCTAATGTTTGCGGTTTTGACGCTAAAGCTGGTGGATATATCTTTAGATAGCTCAACAGTCATTCTCTTTAGAAGTTGAATAAAATCCAAGCAGTGCATAAAGTGGGACTTGGAAGTCAAGAGACAGCTCACCAATTAATATGTTTTGCAGGTCAACATCCCTGTAATATCTCCAATAAAGCACCTACTCACGGTTCGGCCTTTACTTTCCAATGACACATTGTGTTCCACGCCATAGTCACGAATACACACACAACTTCGAGTGTCTGAATAATTTAAGAATAAATAATTTAAGAATAAATATTTTAAGTTGCATGCTGCCCCTTTTTGATCCACAATGGGAAATCTTTTACAATCATATGACAGCAGAGCCGTTTTTTGGACCTTTGACAAAATCTTTATTTTTTAATCTTGATTTCATCATCCATAAACACGACAAAGAAATAATAATTGTAGAGCTTAGTGAAAAATGAAAGAATGCTCCCAGTGATATTCTAAAAAAGGAGAAAATGTTAGGTTTAAAATATGTTATTGTATGCGTAATAGAAATTAATTTACTAACAATATTATATACATTTATCTAACAGATCATTATATAAGGTGGTCCTCTTTTTTTTTCTTAGACTTTCTGGGAAATTATGAACTTATCGTCTCGATCTGTCTCAAACTATAGACTATTTCAGGGATTAGATACTACAACAAATCAGGCGACTCTGTTTAAATATGTTTTGTAAGCAATTTTTCGACATGTTTACTTGTTTTCTAAAACTGATATTCATTAAATTTACTGAACTATAACTTATCCCTTCAGTTATTGTCAGCAATATGAAAGAAATTCAATCATACCAAGTAAGTAAACATAGCCACAATTTACATCATAAGTTTATTTGCAAATCCATTTTTCTTTTGTATATATATATATATATATATATATATATATATATATATATATATATATATATATATATATATATATATATATATATATATATATATATATATCAATCAACAAATCCCTTCAGCAGTGCAGTAAGAACGACACTTTAAAACCCTCTTGTTACACTCAATTTGCGCTTTTGTTTTCATCTTTTGTTTTCATATTTTGTAATCTGGCAATCTTTCATTCTTGAAATATTTTCTGTCCTTGTAAGTTGATCTGATTTTGCTACTCGCTTTATAGTCCCTTTTAAATGTTATTTTTTTATTTTATTTCCTGTTTTTACATGCTATTTTTACTTTTTGTGATCTTTTTTATTTGTTGTTGATTTTATAAAAAAATTTTTGAGTGCTCCTCACACTATTGTATTAATATATTTTGCTATGGCTTTATTGATACAATATCAGAAAGCACTCTGTTTTGCGGATATAATCGTGTGGGCTGAAGAAAAGATTATATCTTTTTTTTTCCCGGTTTTATTTTTCCGATTTTTTAAATAAAATTTCATCTTTTTTATTTGTATTTTTTTTTTTATTATGAATATTATATAAACTGTTATTGTTATTTTTTACTTATTATTCCCCCCCCCCTTTTTTTTCATGTGTCTATTATTTTTGTTTGTTTTATTCTTCATTTTGAACTTATATATATATATATATATATATATATATATATATATATATATATATATATATATATAAAGAACGATAGGAAAACACTGTAAGAATGATGAAACATGATGAACAAGCTGACAACAAAAACGAAATGTCCTTTTCAACAATTGATTGTACTTCTTCAGTGAACTCATTTCTTTGGAGGGTATTCCTCACGTGATGAGTGTGACGTGTTTCCCATTTTCAACTACCCATACACACTCTAAAAACAAAATTGGAATGGAGAGAAGGCCAAAGTCATAACGATCGAGTGCACGTTTCATCCAATTTTTACCTTCTCTCTCTATTTTTTTTAAGCATTACTTTGTTTCAGAGGAAAAACGAAGGATCAGAACAGAAAGTAAATGAGTTCCTTTGGCGTGTGTTTTTCGCGGACAACGTGATCTCATTTTCCTTCCACGCCATGCCCGTGTGACGTCATGCCATGGCTCGCACGTCGCGAAGAGAGCCCGAGCATACAAAATAATTTTTCACTCTCTTTTTCATCGGATGTTCAGCAAAGCTCGGAAAATTGTGTGTGTGCTCGGCTTCCCCGACTGAGGAGTCACGTGTTGATTGAGCACGTGAGAGCACGTTGTCAGAGAAAAGCACGTGCACTGATCTGGTTAAGGACGTCTCGGAAGACGCAGAATTAAGTGTGTTGAGTTTAGGCCATGTGGTTTTGGGAAATCAATGAGTCTGGTGAAGCTGTACCTGAAGTAGCAATTTGATTTGTCTTCTGGATTTAAGTCTAAAAGTAAAGCTTAGAACACAAAAGCTAAATTTTTCTAGGGTTTAATTTTTCTCAAGACTACCGAAGAGTTCTCAAAAAACAAAGGCTAATTTACGCAATTACTTAGTGCGAGCCGTGATGGCTCAGGGGATAGAGCGTTCATTTTCCAATGAGGTAAACCGGGTTCGAATCCCAGCGGTGGCTGGTCGATACGAATTCCGCATTCGGCTCGCACCGACCACAGTGCTGACGTAAAATATCCTCAATGGTAGACGGATAAAGGAGGTTCTTATGATTTTCCTTTCCATGTAAGGCAAATGCGGGTTAGTTCCATCAAAAAGTCCTGCACGAAGACAAATTTCTCCTAATACTTGATGCAGGGGTTCCCTTGTCTTCTGGATTGGGTTCAAAATTAGAAGGCTACGGCGTTGAACATTAGTAGTCGTAAACGTAAAATTGGGTCGGATGTTCAACGATGGTTGTAAAATAAAATTACTAAGTGCAGTGTAAGAAAAAAGTGCAGGGAAAAAAAACGGCAGCGTTTTTATAACTGTTTCGGAGTTGAGTGATTTAAGGTGAGGAAATGCGAAAAACTGGAGTTAACCTCTTCCGGATGAGGATAAACGGATTTTTCTTTTTTTGTAGAAGATAAGATTACCCATGAAAAGGAGTAAAAATGGTAGAGATTGATATCATCACCTATAGAATTTCATGTTAGTTTTGATATCATCGCATTAAAAAACGGTTTGTCGGTAGAATAGGGCTCCACTTGGATAGGGCACTGCACCAAGAAGCTTTTATTGTTTATCAAAGTTTCCATTTTCTAATTATTTCTCGATTACTTATTATTAGGAAAATCTCATGAACCAAATGAAACCTGAACTTATGCAATTGAAGGTGACATGTTTTAGTTAAAAATAAACTTGAAATTGAAGAAATAGAATTTGAGAATTCTTAAAAGGAAATGGTACATTCTTAAATTTTTTTTTATATTGATATTTAAAATTTTTTAATTCAGCTAGCACATTCGTCTCAGTCTTGTGCATGCTCACTCATTTTTTAACTTAGATTTATTAAATTTTATTAGAAAATTCGTGGTAAAAGTTTACAATTGGATACCCTTCTTATTTTGGAGTTATTTTATATTCTTACAGAAAAAGAAAGAAAATTATTTTAAAATGCGATACTATACTAGAAAGATATCCTGATAAATGTGATAAGAGAGTATAAGATTTCATATAGAGTAAGAGCTTTAAAATACAGGTCTTAAAACAGGGAAAATTTTAGTCTACACTCTAACCAGATGATGAAAAACTTCCTGATTTTTAAGCAAATATCATCTTTATCTGGATTTTGAATTAAACATTCATACATAATAAGTAACAGTTCAATAATAAATAACAGTTTATAATAAATAACAGTTCAATATGTGAATATGAAGGACTTGTTCTACGGTTTGCCTGGAATTATTAGTCAGCTTAAAAAAAAATTGTAGTGTGCAAAAAAAAAAAAACCCAACCTAGATGGCAAAATAAGGTTTATTTTCACACAACAAAAACCTTTTAATGTAAATCTAAAAAGGTTTGTAATATGGTTTACGTGTAAATCTAACGTTAAAACGAGATCTGTGGCAATCTGTTGAATTCTGCGCACATTACCCTGATCCAAAACCTTGGAAAACAACTTTTTACATTAAAATCTTAAATAGTGATTGACAGGGGGTTTTCAAGTGTGAAAAAATTCTTTTCATAAATGCTAGTCTAGCGCTGAAAATAATCTTAAATATATGTAATTATAAGGTTTAAGTCTTGTATGCTCAGCTAAAGTCCACCTTGTCATGAAGTTTTAATGGACATGTGACGTCAGTTTATACGTCATTATGGACCTAAGTGACGACATCTTTTATAAAAAGCTTTAAAAAATAATTTTTAATCCTTTTAGAAGGAAAGGTTTGAAACTTTTTGAAACCACTCATTTTGGACGACATATTTACACACACATTTGTAAATTTTAAATGTAAATATCTATTCTCTGGTGGTTGAAGCAGACAAACCTCAATTTTGTCATTGAACATTTTGTGTGCTACTATGTAAGTTTTAATACCAACCATTTTAAAGTTTTATATCTTAACAATTGGATATCTGTTGCACATTAATTGCTTAATACATGGGTGCACATTAAAGTCATTATAGCCCGAATTTTTTAATATGCAATTAAGTATTTTTTTAAAATCTACTTCTTATTTTAATTTGTAATTCACTACTTTTGTTTTGTACAACATGGTAAAAATCTGACAGTAATATTTAATGTTCCTTCAAGCATAAAAGAGTCCTACATAAAATTTTGATAAGGTTGCGGCCCGCCATTTGATTTGTGTTTTTAATTGTGGCCCCCGGCCTCATGTAAGTTAGAAACGCCTGATCTATAACAAACGCGAGCATGCGCAGTTGATTCAAATCTTAAGTACGGGATCGTATGGAAGTAAACGTAAAATTGCGAAATCTCCCTATTATAATTTGTCCTTCTCGATATCTTTGAGCTATCAGATTAAGCCAAACAAGTTTATAGTAGTTCATCACATCAAAATAAAAATTATAAGTTTTCAATGTCATTCAACATGATGCTGTAGTCAACTTATAATAACTAGAATTTGCCTCAATCAAGCGATTTTTTTCGACCCTTACCCCTTTTGAGGGGCCTTAAAAACCTCTTTTCACGGTATCTGCACTGTACTGATGCAGTTTTATAAATGTACCGTATATTTAAATACAATGCATTGTACATGTAGTAGTATATTTGGTACCGATTAAAACTTCCGCAATAGTGCCTATTTTTCTGTAATGCATCATTGGCGTCAATAATAGCTTGACTATTTTTTACGCTTCTCTTAAACGAATTAGTATCATTTCTCCATTAATATTACTTTATAGTACAGAGTTTATTCTTTTTTATTTCACTTCTGAACTGTTACCATAATTAATTAAGCACCATTTGCTACAAAAATGGTATGGCATTTTTTTTAAAACATTTTTTTAATACGAATTAAGAATAGTTCTCCGCTAATTCTGCTTATTAGAACATTTTATTTTATAACCGTCGTGGAACAGCCGACCCAATTTCATGGGTTTACGACTACTAATGTTCAACTCCGTAGCCTTGTAATTTTGAACCAATCCAGAAGACAAGGAAACTCCTGAATCAGTATCCCCAGAGGTATTGATTTGTTGTGGGAACATGGAGGACTTGAAATGGAGTATAGAACAAAAAAATGCTAGCATTGAAAAAAAGTGCTAATTATTTCAATAACACCTTTGGATAATAAATCGAACTAGCAACTTTTTGAAAATTGAACTGTGCACTTATTTGCCATTACTAATTACGCGAAAGAGTTTTTCCCCCCATAACGGAACGAACTTTAACTGTTTCATACGTTAAAGGAATACACAGATCTGAAATAGTATAACCAATACATTTAAGAGAAGAAAATAAACTTTAAAAAATTAATTTAGCCCACTGTCACTGTTCAAGAACTAAAAGACAGCGTAACCAAATAAATGAGTGTTTACAGTAAAAAGTTAAAATCACTCTTCACATTTGACATGTTTAATTGGTAATTAAAATGAACTTTAGTTTGTCAACCAGTTTTATTTAACTTTTTCAAGCCTAGACTGAGGATTTTTGCTATTGGAAACTTTTTTCTTCTTAATTTTGATATCCAGGAGTTGAGAAACTGATCTAAGCCTTCAATGTGTTCACTCAAATATATAATTTATAAACGTTTGGGACAACTGTTCGCTGTTGGTATCCAACCTTTAATCTTCTTCTTATGTCTTACAAGGGCTCTGCGTTGGCGACATCTTTTTTAAGTTCTCACACACAAGCATTAACCCTCATGACTAATTATAAGTTTTAGTACCGCTATTCATTGTCAAAAAAGTATAGTGATATTTTCCCAATTAATCTTATTTCTACATTGTTGTCAGTATTTTTGTCTCTCCTCCTATTTATACAAAGCTGGATTTAAATACATGAGTTTCCAATTGAGCTAGCAACAAACGCTCGAAATGCGAAACGACCCGAAAAGAAATGAGAATACAGTTTGTGGGGTTACCGAGGGAAAGGAACTCATGAGTAGTTTATATGAAATTAATTAGGATGGTCATAAAGCACCATGCCTCACTGAGTTCATTAAGTTAAGATACGTAAACTAAGGTGGGAAAAAAATCACGTCTGAATTCTTTTTCAAATTTGAAGCCTGATTTTTGAGGATGAACATTATGAGCACAGCTTACGAGACACAAACTAAGATACGATACGCAAAATTAGGGGAAAAAAATATACATGCGAATTTCTTATTACAGATTTGAAGCTTACATTTTGAGGATGGACAATATGAGCACAGCTTACGATACACAAACTAAGATACGATACGCTAACTCAGGGAAATAAAATGACTTCCGAATTTCTTATTACAGATTTGAAGCTTACATTTTGAGGATGAACATTATGAGCACAGCTTACGATACACAAACTAAGATACGATACGCTAACTCAGGGAAATAAAATGACTTCCGAATTTCTTATTACAGATTTGAAGCTTACATTTTGAGGATGGACAATATGAGCACAGCTTACGATACACAAACTAAGATACGATACGCTAACTCAGGGAAATAAAATGACTTCCGAATTTCTTATTACAGATTTGAAGCTTACATTTTGAGGATGGAAAATATGAGCACAGCTTACGATACACAAACTAAGATACGATACGCTAACTCAGGGAAATAAAATGACTTCCGAATTTCTTATTACAGATTTGAAGCTTACATTTTGAGGATGGACAATATGAGCACAGCTTACGATACACAAACTAAGATACGATACGCTAACTCAGGGAAATAAAATGATTTCCGAATTTCTTATTACAGATTTGATGCTTAAATTTTGAGGATGAACATTCTGAGCATAGCTTACGATACACAAACTAAGATACGATATGCTAACTCAGGGAAATAAAATGACTTCCGAATTTCTTATTACAGATTTGAAGCTTACATTTTGAGGATGAACATTATGAGCACAGCTTACGATACACAAACTAAGATACGATACGCTAACTCAGGGAAATAAAATGACTTCCGAATTTCTTATTACAGATTTGAAGCTTACATTTTGAGGATGAACATTATGAGCACAGCTTACGATACACAAACTAAGATACGATACGCTAACTCAGGGAAATAAAATGACTTCCGAATTTCTTATTACAGATTTGAAGCTTACATTTTGAGGATGGACAATATGAGCACAGCTTACGATACACAAACTAAGATACGATACGCTAACTCTGGAAGAAGAAAAAAAACACTTCCGAATTCCTTGTTACAGATTTGAAGTTTAATTTTTTGAGGATGGGAAATAAGAGCACAGCTTAAGAGTATAAACTGATTTATGTGTTTTAGAACAAGCTAAAATCCAGACATTTGCAACGTTCATGTAAATGCCTTTTATGCTTAAAATATGTTTCCCAAAAAATAATTTCGAAATTGTATTGAAGTAATAATTTAAGTTACGAGTACAAATCGATTTATATAATACACGATCGACAACAAATTAGAAACGGTACTCCATGATATTATTAGGTACTACAATAATCATAGGCAGTTATCCTTTTCCATTAGATTACTTACAAAAACCTTAAAGATGTATTTATGAAGGGCAGGATGGAGGCCTACAGCGATGCTAAAATACCCTATAATTATGATGTTGAAGAGAAACCATTTCAACGGCTAAACTGTTCTTGGCCGCGGGCCTTCAACCTATCCGGAACCGCATTACCATCATCTCAGTTAAAACGTTACAAACCGTATGTTGTCGTCAGGGGTTTTTTACAAATTGCAGTATTAGCAAAAATAACAATAGGCTTCGGAAAATACCTAATGCAAAATTGGTATTGAAAAACAGTACTTAACAGTGAAAAACTACAATTTTTTTTACACAAGAGTGGGTTTTGAATTTATGAATTTCCTTAATAGTGTGGTCAAGCTTAGGCTCAAAAACGTTCAAAAGGGATAAATTTAATTTGAAGATTAAGAGGAACGAACGGTTTTCACTATGTTTTCACGATGTTTTCACAATGTTTTCTATGGTTTTCACGTTCATTTTTCACGAAATACGACTATAACGCCATCTGTTGCATGTTGAAGATTTTTCCACGTTATTGGTTTGACAAGCCAATAAAGTGGAAAATTGGTTCACTCCGAGAATTATTATACAGTGAAGATGGGCCGAGCTATGGAAAAACAGTTCCTCTTCACGAGCTTCAATCGTTTTTTCTTAGAATCAGCTTTCATGAACATAAACCGTTCTTCCACTTTGACCTTCATTTGTGATAAATTATAATTTAAACATTTCTAACAGTATTTATTTGAGAAATATTTTTGTTCATAAATATTGTTTCTCAAAATTTTCACCGAATCCTCGAAAAATATTATTATTAATTGACTAATTTTTTCAATTCATAAATGCACAATTAGAGATAAAGGCATTTTATATAAAATTATATTTTAAAACTATAACAGTTGAATAAATAAACTTTTCAAAATATATTTGTACAAAATATTGAGCTTTTATAAAACCATTGTAAGAAAAGGGCTAGATGTCAATATCTAGCTTGCATACTCCCAAATTTATAACTTTCTTATCATAGAAGAAAATTTTACGTATTATTTTGGAACTAAGAAACTATTATAAATGAAGCGTAAGATTTATTTGCATAGTTTTTTTTATAAACTTTTAAAATGAAAAAATAAATTTGGTTTTGAAATTTATGCACTTTTTCAATAGTTCAATCAAGCTTAGGCTCAAAAATATTCAATTGTGGTAAATTAAATTTGTGATAATTCATAATTATAAATATTTCTTGCAATATTCCTTTGCGTAATATTTTTATTCATGAATATTTTTTCATAAATATACACATTCTTTGTATTGTGATTTTTTCTTTTAAATTTACTTTTTTCTAAGACGATTTATTGCAGACATGTGAGCAGACCAGTGAAAGTATGTACAAACTAAGTATCTTCTAATTACTCTTGTCCTTCGAAAAATTGACTAAAATTCCTTAATTTCCACCTCTTGTAAGAAGACATGACAAGGTATTTAAGAGCATGATAATATTATTCTAGATTCCATGCTACATGATTGACTTGTTTAGAAATATGATTAGCATCACAATTGACATGAATAGCACAATTAACATGAATCAAAACTATTTCATCATGAAAAGGTTTAAGAATACTTTGTTGATTAACTCATTTTATATATATCATTTTTATTTATATTTTGAAAATGTTGAGAAATTACTGTCGTGTGTTTGTGTTTAAATTAAGGATTTTTATAATTTTGCAAGAATATTGCTGCATTTGCTAAAAATTAAAATGTTTATTCAGAATCACAGTTCTTAAACCGCTTTAATAGGAAGTTTTTTTTAGCATTCATGGTTTAAAAAAATTTTAGTTTGAGTTATTGTAATTTATATTTTAAGAGCAATTTTTAAATTTAAATATTAATTCAAAGTAAAATATGAAACAATATTTTTAAGGCAACTTTTAAAGGTAGTTATAATCTGTAAAATATATTTTGTTAACAATTTACTGAAGTATTTGAATATCGAAAACTGATTTTTCGTAATTTTTCATTTTTATGAACGCATGATAGCCGGTAATAATAAAAACTAGTTTGATGCGCAAAGAATAATAATTACTTAAAACATGTAGGATTTTGAAATCATAATTATTGTTTTGTATCTGCAAGTTTTTCCTATTGCATGTCATTTATTTCAATTAAAAATTTGATATTTCAATAACTTATTATTTACAGGAAATTTTAATTTTTGAAAAAGGTTTTCAGGGAAAGAAATTAGTTTTGAATATTTCAACTAATTCTGTTTAAATTCTTAAGACTTTTTATGCTAGAACACATTTCTTGGTAGAATGAGAAGCGAGCATGATTGCAAAGCTAACCATATAACAATGCATAGCAATCTTTGGGGGTTGGAGAGTGACAGCAAGCTGGGGAAGGGGGAACCCACAAGTTATTTAAAACTCATTAAAACCCTGCTTAATGTGAAATTTTTTTTTACTCAACTATATTTTGTATCTTTCTTACTTAACTATTTTCTTGTTTTTATTTCAATTAAAAAATTTATACTTCAGTAAGTTATTATTTACTAGAAATTTTAATTTTTGAAAAGGGTTTTCAATAAAAAGACTTAGTTTTAAACAATGAAGCCATCAGTTAAGATATTTTACGTTAGAAAACATTTCTTAGTAACTAGCGAAGCGAGCGTGGTTTGCAAAGCTAACCATATAAGAGTGCATAATAATCTTTGGGGATATGGGAGCGAAAGCAAGCAGGGAGAACCTACAAGTTTTTTAAAACTCATTAAAACCTTGCTTAACGTAAATTTTTCTTTTCTATATTCTTCTGAGTTCAGGGTAAAAGCTACCTAAATTCCATCAGTTGCGCATCGACTATAACACTACCAAATGGTAAGAATTCTTTACCAAAAAGGTATCTTTGGCGCAAGGGCTCCAATAGAATTGTGACCAACCAAAAGAAAGAATATATTTTTAGTGTTTTCTCATAGCGCAGATTGCGCCGTCGCCGCTCGCAAAGAGAAAGAAGTCGTGCATGCTGTGCACGTAATGCCGGGCACTCGGGATAAATATTTAGCTTGTGAAGCGGGGGTCTAGGCGCATTAACATGCAGAGGGCGAGCGCCTCTAATGACGCATTCACTACAATCGGCCCTGATTAAGTTAAGCTGCGCTCTCAGCCACATAGTTCATTTGGCCACCGCTTGCTCTGAACTACGCCAAGTACTTCATTGTTTTTTACTCTATCTTTCTATCATTTATTTTTTTCTCCCTATGATATGAATGGATTGCTCTAGTACGCAACCTAGAAACAAAGTCCCCTTTCCAATCCGGAGATAGCTTTTCGAACCTTTAATTTTTTTAGTTTATTAAGTTTTTTTCAGATGAGGCGTGAGGAAAACCCCATTGCTTTATGATTGGAGGTTTGACGTTATATCCATGAAACGATTTGGCTCAATTTTTGAGTAGAGCTTGGCTAAGTTTTCCTATCAATCCAGTTTTTGTTAATTAAAATGAAAGTTGGGAATTTTTCATCGAATGTAAACATTGCATAGTTATATCGTTCAAACTTTTTGTGAGATTCGATCAGTGATAGGCCATGTTGAAAAAGATAATTTTGCTTGATGATAATTAGTTTTTAATTAATGCCTGTCTAAACTTTTATTGCATTACCAAGCATATGCAACTAGAATTAATGCTCATGCATAAAAATATTGAAAAATATATTTTGCATATTCGAATTTTTTATAACCTTTGTAATAATTTGTTAATGATTCAGAAAAGAACTATCTCTACAAAGATTTGAATCCTTTTCTAATTAATGTCAACCGAAACGAGTATATATTATTCCAGTTACTATCATGGATACGCAACTAAAATTAAAGTTTGTTTACTTTGTGAAATAAGCGTTGCTCGATGTATGTTTCACGTTCAAATAAATATGCTGCAACCTTTTTCTTTATAACGTTCTGTCAACGAAGTGCTGAAAACTAATAGATGCGAATGAATAAGTGCGGAATCAGATCCGTTACTCGATTAAGTCTCCAACTCTTACAAATTAATTGAATCAGAGACATCTATGTAAAACACGATGTTACTGAGCAGGCGCTCAGCTGACTGATATTTGGCACAGAATCTAGAACTGACTATAATCAACTAACCAGAAACTTTATGCAATAACCAGCTTTAAACAATAATAAGTTCGGGAGTCGTGATGGCTCAGGGGATAGAGTATTCGCCTTCCATTGAGATAACCGGGTTCGAATCCAAGCGATGGCTGGTTGATACGAATTCCGCATCCGGCTTGCCCCGACCACAGTGCTGACGTAATATATCCTTCTTGGTAGACGGATCATGGGCTAGAGTCCCCTTGCCATCAGTCAAACCGTGGGAGGTTTTAGTGGTTTCCCTCTCCATGCAACGCAAATGCGGGCTAGTTCCATCAAAAATTCCTTCCTGAAGGCAAATTTCACCCAATACTTGATCCAGGAATTCCCTTCTGGATTGGACTTAAAATTACAAGACTATGGATAATCGTAAGTATTGTCAGTAGTCGTATACCCAAAAAATTGGGTCGGCTGTTCAACGACGGTTATAAAATAAAATATTAAGTTCAGAAACAAAATTTAATGAACAAGCTATAATTCAGCTAAGTAGACACAGATGTTTGCTAACAAAACACCATTCAATTAGCCAGAATCTTGATATGACTTACCAGAAACCTGATTCAACTAATCGAAAAGAAAATAACTAAACAAGCAATACCTGATCTAGCGGCATTAATTACCAGAGACATGTTTACATTAAACAAAAACATAATTCAACAGACTAGAAATATTATTTAACTAACCAAAACCATTATTCAACGAATCAGAAACATGAATAAATTAAGATGTTTAACCAGAAGCATGATTCTACTGACAAAATATGATTTAATTAATTAGAAACATAATTCAAATTACAGAACATGAATTAATTAACCAAATACTTGATTCAACTAAACATGTTATGAAAAGAATTCGATATGTTTGATATTGTTCAAAGTGCATCAATAGTTTTTACAGCATAATTGCTGTAATAACTGATGAATAAGCTATATTGCTAAAATTTTTAGATTTGCAAGGCCTTCAGTAGAATGTCAAACTGATCAATAGCAGAATGAAAACGAATGGAAATACTTCACAACTTTTATTATTGTTATTATTTCCCACAAATCAATACTAGAGGATGAAAGAAACCTTTTATCAGCCATTGCTATAATGGTTTTGACCTTCCAATGCACGACACTTCAACCCTGGGGCAAAACCTTTACCCCTTATCTCGGAGAATGGAATCCCGCAAAACAAACAGCTCATTTAAATTCGAATCCACTTTCGTGGTTTTTGCATTGAAAGATCTCTCTAATTAACAGGATTCTCTGTCGCAAGTTTCTGTAACAACAGATCCCTGTTCAATGCCGTAAGTCGTTGATTGTATGGCTCTATGCAAATGAATTGGAGAAGGGGGTTAACTGTTTGCGGAGGGTTGACCTTATCAGTAAGAAGATCTTCCCTTTTTATCCCACCCCTCCCAACCTTCTGTTTGTGCCATCTCCAGGGGTTGACAATCTCACCATTTCTTGTTCGTTGCTCAAAAGAATGGATATTGAATTTGCTCATATTTATTTCCCTTATTAAGAATGGTTGGGGGAAATATAAAATGTTGATAGAGATCAGGAATTTGACTTTATGGAAAATGAAAACCAAAAGATGGTAGGAGTTAGTTAGCTATTTTTTTTACAACTATTTTTTAGTGTAATAGGAAGCACCAATAAAGGAATAATAAATGAAGATTTGATGTACAACAATCGGACTTCTATTTAACGAACTTTCATTTTGCAAATTTCTCTATTTTGCGATTTTTTTTTCAATTAACCAAGAACATTTTGGAAATTTCTTCGCAAATAACTTCCATAGAGCGAAGTGAATTTTCTATTTAACGAACTTTTCCTTGAGATCCACTTTCCCAAAATATTTCAGAACATTTCAAACTTGTTAACGCATTTTCTGGGGGAAATGTCCTTGAATTGATTTTCGAAGAAACTTAACTTTTAGAGAAAGCTGTAAAATCTCTTTCCCTTTTTATTTGCATTTCATACAGGAATCAATGTCAAAAAATCAATTTACGAGAAAGCATAGCAGACATTTCTAAAGCATGGAACTATGATGTTACAGATCGTACTGTTCCTAACAGTTTTGCTAAAGCTGGATTCTTGGTCACCTCGGAAAATTCAGAGGACGAGTATGATATTCCTTTAGAAGAACTTTAAGAAATAATGTGGGCACAGCTAAGAGAGAAACACGAAATTAACGATGATGCACTGATTAATGATTTTCTTTTTATTGCATATGAAGCTGCAACCACGGAAACATAAACTGAATCGTATATTTTGGAAAAATGAAAACAATGCAGCAATAAATTGTGAGGAAGACGAGGACAGAAATGATGAAGAAATTACCAATGCTTCATATGATGAAATGTTAAAATCATTTGAAACAAATCGATGGTAGATAATAATTTACAAGATAAAGGTGCATCAATTGTTATTTTAATAATGTCTAGTGTTTATGAATTTAAAATTTGCTTTGCGTTGCTTTAAGTATTTAACATGGTGATTTTCTATTTTACGAATTTTCCGTATAAGGAACTTTTTATCGGGATTTAGCGAGTTCGTTAAATAGAGGTCAGACTGTATTTCAAAATCTCTACATATATATTTCTCTTACACGGCGCGACAAAAAAAAACCTCATTACAACTCCCCGAATGGCAACGCTAGAAAATCGACCAATGATTGCCGATAAAAATGTCACATGCCAACTCTAGATGAGGTGGCTCAACATATAGCGTTTTTAAAAACGGAAATTGAAATGACCTTAAGCTATTCAGAAGTGAGTAGTCTTTGTCGATAGATCTCTATTTTAGTATTTTGTCGAAAGCGCTTTTTTTTCAAGAATATTACGAATTTATTTGACGATTTTTGATTTATATCACGAATTTATTTGTTTTATTATTGTTATTAGTTATTCATTGAAAAATGAGTCTCAGTCGTGCTGTTACTCCTTAAGATTTCTTACTATAGCACATTTCTAATAGGTTTAACGATATGCATGTCATTTATTTGAATTCAAATTTATTTTAATGACTTAGTATTTACTGAAAAGAGGTAATTTTTTTTTTAAAAAAAATGTTGGTACATGGATTTGAATGATTGTTTTGAATTCTTAGAATTTTGTGTATTTGCAATGTGCCTAAGTTAGTAGCGAGCGAAGCGAGCTTGGTTTGCGAAGCAAACCATATAAGATTGCGTGGCAATTTTCGGGGGTTGGCAAGCGTTAGCAAGCAAGGGGTGCGTCCCACTAGTTTTACATGAAATTATTAAAAAAAATAATGATGCAACTTTAAAAAAATATTCTATAAATGTTATCCAAATATTAAAGAGGCTTGCAAATTTATTTCTTATCCTCATAAGTTGTTTGAACATAAAGAAAAGCTTGATCGACTTTTACTTAAATTCTATTTGCGGAAAGACACTGCCCAATTTATGCAAAGTGGTAAAACATTGGCAAATAAATTGCATTTTATCTTAAGTTCGTGGTTATAATATTGCAACATGGTACGATAAAATCGAAAAATTATCTGGCTAACAAAAGCAAGAATAACGAGATATATTAAAAATTAAAAATCGAGACAATCTTTGGAACAACAGAGAATTGTTGATTTTTGATGAGAATAGTTTTTGTTTTGTATATAAGGTTCATACTAACCCATTAAGGGTTTTTCCATTTATTTTCAAGGTTATTACTAATTCGTTTTACGGGTATTTTAATTTAGTTTTTTTAGTTATTGTATTTTTCAAATTAATGTGTGTTGATGAAAAAGAACTGTTTCTTTAATATAGCTTGATTCGTTACAGTACCATCGATTTACTGACGTGAGATTCAAGTTTCACTGTCTACGAGGGCAAGGTATACGTAAAATATAAAAAAAAGGAGATTAAAACAGTAAAAAAATAAATTGTTTATGAGAAATTAAAGAAAATCTACAACAGAACCTAGTTTAGATCTCATAATTCCTAAACCATCAGAAAAAAAATCAGGCCATGAATCTTCAGTTTTAACATTCATTTGAATTAAAAATTAATTTGCCACTCTTTACAGGTAAGACGTATTATGAAATAATTTGTTAAGGGTGGAGATTATTCTATACCCTGCAACATCATAAAGCGTAAACGCATAGAGCATTTGTGATACTTAAAGACGTCTTTTTATGTGTTGTTTTCTTTCCAAAAGACAGTTCTCCCGCTAGTTATTAAACAAAGTTCTGCGTTGAAGAGAGTTTTCAATACAAAATTGTCCATATGCCGAAGGCAGGTAATTAAATAGTTTTCGAAATTGAAACTCATAAATAAAGCATATATAAACAAATGTCACTTCAATAATTCACTGGGTATAAGCAAATGTCATTTCAATAGTTCACTAAAAATAAATAAGTGAAAGCCATTCAATAATTCATTATCCATAAATAAACAAACACAAATATTATTATAAGGTTATCTCAAAAATGCAAAAAACTGTTCATTTTAGAATCCAGTTTTAGCCAATGAAAAAAAAAAAAAATGCAGTCGCGATTCCATTATGCTAAACTTTTCTATCATTAACAAACTATTGTATAATCGTTGCAATAATTTTGTATAAAATGCTAATTTAAGGAAATAATAATGTATCACAACAGAGAACGCGTGTAGAAAAGTTCCTTTCTAAAATGGCCAACTCTGAAGGTTGGTCGAGAGTCCGCGCCCCCCAATTTGAATAATCCGTCCATTCGTAGGCCCTGACTTTCATTCGCTAATGGATGTCCGAATTCATAACTCCGTTAGAAGTTTTACTCCCCTTTCTCCTTTAATGATGCCACTAATGGACGAAGGTTTCTCCTACGTCATCGAAATTACTCGTTGATAGAGCCCTTAATGATCCATATTTCTCATCTGCCGCCATTTATGACTATCATGAAGAGGATTCATTAAGTAACACAGGTAAAAGTTCCCTCGCTTACGTTGAAAGTTTAAACAGAAAGCGTGTAATATTCCGGGTTGTCTCAAAGGACCCTACTCAGAACGTCTGGGACTAAGAAAGATATCGCAGCACTTGAAAAATTGTTCTGAGTTTATATTCTTGTGAAATACCATAAAATACACATTGAAACAAATTAAATTATTCATAAATTATTACAAATTATTTTATTTACAGTTCTCCGAATTTAGCGTTCTACTAAATTCGGAACAATAGTTGAGTTTCGTGTTTCCCTGTAATATCAAGGACCTTCCCTTTAATATTTCCCCTTAATATTTTATAGATTTTGTAATGTTAAGTTTGTACTATCCTCTGGATCAAAGGTCATCGAAATTACATCTTGATAGAACGCTTAATGATCCATATTTTTCATCTGCCGCCATTTATGACTATCATGAAGAGGATTCATTATGTAACACAGGTAAAGGTTCCTTTGCTTACGTTGAAAGTTTTAACGGAAAGCGTGTAATATCAATGTGTGCTCCAGGTTGTCTCAAAGGACCATACTCAGAGCGTCTGGGACTGAGGAAGATATTGTAGAGCTTGAAAAATTGCTCTGAGTTTACATTCTTGTAAAATACCATAAAATACTCATTGAAACAAATTATTATTCATAAATTATTACGAATTATTTTATATACAGTGTTCCTCTAAATTTGGAACAATAGTTGTGTTCCGTGTTTCCCTTTTATATCATAATATCAACTTGGGGAAATATTTTACCGATTTTGTAGCGTACATTTTTTTACTATCCCCTGGATCAAAGGTCATCGAAATTATTCCTTGATGTAAAGCTTAATGATCCACATTTCTCATCTGCCGCCATTTATGACTATCATGAAGAGGATTCATTTAGTAACCCAGGAAAAAGTTCCTTCGCTTACGTTGAAAATTTTAATGGAAAGCGCGTAATATCAATGTGTGTTCCAGGTTGTCTCAAAGGACCCTACTCAGAGCGTCTGGGACTGAGGAAGATATCGTAGCACTTGAAAAATTGCTCTGAGTTTACTTTCTTGTAAAATACCATAAAATACTCATTGAAACAAATTATTATTCATAAATTATTACGAATTATTTTATGTACAGTGTTCCACAAAATTCGGAACAATAGTTGAGTTTCGTGTTCCCTCTTAATATCATAACTTCAACCTGGAGTGTACAATGTACAATGTACATTGAAACAAATTATTTCTTATTAATTATTACGAATTATCTTTTATGCATTATTAAGACTTCCTTTGGATATGCGTGTTCTTCTAAATTCTGAACAGTAGTTAAGTCTCGTGTTACCTTTCAATATTACATCTTTTATTACCAGAAAATATGCTACCGATCTTGTGACATAATTTTTTTTTACTTTTCTCTGGATGGCAATCAAAGGTAATCGAAATTACTCGTTGATGGTTCCCTTAATGATCTATATTTCTCATCTGCCGTCATTTATGACGCGAATTAACTTTTCTAAGTAAGGCAGGTAAAAAATGTTCGTCCGTTATGAAAAAGTAAACGGAATAAGTGCAATATCAATATGTATTTCTAGTTGTCACAAAGGGACATTTTCAGAGCTCTTGAGATTTTGGGATGATATGGTAGCACTTGAGAAAATTGCTTTTAGTTGGTATTTTTGTATAATACCATACCATAGACATGAACTCTTTTGAATAAATGCATTTCACTTAGTTCAGATTAATAGTTAAGCTTCATGTATCTTTTTAATGTCATATCTTTATCCCCGGGAGTTATTTGTTTAATCATTTAACTTAAAATTTACTCTAAACTAAACTAAATTGTAATTGGTATAAGCTTAAAATTTGTATTTGGTAATAGTAATTGGTAAATTTAACTAAATTGTAGTTGGTGAAACTGACTTGTTGTCCTTTATTGTGTTTGCTTGATTCATAATCAAACGTCAACGAAATTATTCCTTTGTAAAGCCCTTAATGGTCCATAGTTCACATCTGTTTTAATTTATGAATATCATGAAGATGATTAAGTAATCCTTGGTAATTGACTCTTCGCCATCTTTGAAATTTTTTTCGCCTTAATTCAAGGTGAAAGGCTAATTGTTTCGAATAAGCGTACGCAATGCGCCCGATACTGAGAAAGGAGTCACGCTATTTTAAAAAAAAAATGTTTTGACACATTCTAATATTCAGATATCATCGAAAACTGAATATTACAGCAGTTTTATGCATACGTGTTACAGTGCATAGATTTGTCGAATTATTTTGTTCTCGATATTCTGACTGGCTTAATCTTCGCCCACGTATTTCAGGAAGATTAGAATAATTATTGAACTTCGTGCTTCTCTTTAACATCCTGCATTTACCCTCAAAAAGTATTTTTTTTAAAAATTTTATCCTTTTTGTTTCCTAGATATTCGCTCAAAGGATATTGCGAATGTCCTTAAATACTCACTCTTACATATGTGGAGATAGGATATTTAGACAGTGTCAACCTTCATCGAACAAAATTTACCTCAAGATTGAATCGTGTTAGCATGTCTTATATACTAGTGAATTGATGTTTAATAATTGTAGTGGTAGTTACCCCACAATACTCCCCCACCAGAATTTTATCAGGGACAGAATTCGATGAATAGATACCACTAGTTGCCGTATTTGTGAAAGATCGGGAAAGCTGTATTAAGTTCATCTGATTTTGAGCACTTGTGATGAGAGCTGTATTAAGTTCACCGAGTATCAAGCTTCTGTCTTGAGAGCTGTATTAAATTCACTGTTCTATGTGTGGTCTCTGCTGTGCTTCTATTTGCAGTCGAGTGAGTGCAAGATACCGTTGTGCGTAAATGAGACTGAAGAACAACTACGGAAAAGGACGATGATGCAGTCACAAATAGTTAACAATTCAGTGTGCACCATCCATTGAAGTGGGCGTGTTCACATCACGTCCGGGTCACCAATATGGGGATAGGATATTTCGATAATCTTAATCTTCAACAATCAAAAGGTATCTTAAAATTGAATCGAATTAGCATATCTTATACAGTAGTGAACTGATGTTTGATAATCGTAGTTACGCCACCACATATGCAACATGAAAAAAAAGTTAGTAATAGAGATTTTGTGTTGTAATTGTATTAGGAAAAAAAACAAAAAGCCTGATTAAGTGTTTTGTCTTTAGATAAAATAAGAGAATCTCATGAACACATTTTTTCTTTAATATACATTTTGCTATTTTAGTGACAAATATATCATTGGCATCGCAGGAAGTAAACAGTTGATATGAATAATTTCTGAAAATTAAATCAGTAAATATTTTAGCTTTGTTTAAAAATAGATATGTTTTAAGTAAAGCTCAAATGCTGGGACAAATTTTTTTTTAAGGTCTTAAATAAAAAATGGCGAGATGGATATTCTCTTGGCGTGGGTCTACGGACTCTTTAAGAGCCAAGAATTGAAACTATTCGTTCACATCAACATGCAAAGCCGCATCTTCCTCGGTTCGGCATTTTATTCAAAACCACACATAATGCCATACCCTACCCTCTACCTTTCCTGCCATAAGCCTGAATGAATAAACCTCCAAAAAGTGAAATTCGCCGACTCTTTTTTACTTCTTTTAGCCGAGGAAAATGCGAAGAAAATAAAAGGGAAAAAGCAGAAAGTGTGCGGGGTAGAGGAGGGTCTCTAAAAAAGGAAGATAGTTCATCCTTTCCTATAAGAAAAAATCTCCAAATACTGCGGTTTGAATCTGGTGGCCCGCATACTTAAAAGCTTCTTTCACTTCTCTGTGGTCCCCGGATCCTATGTTTGAAAACCGCCATTTTTGTACCACTGAATTCATTTTTATTCGCTTTTAAGTTGTTAAGTGGATCGTTGTTTCTAATAAAATGATAATAAAATCTTTGATAAATACTAAGTTAAAATCGGTGATTCTAAAAGAATATCTAAGAAACAAATGGTATTAAGTAGGGTTGAGGAATCGAATACCGGAAAATTCGACTCCGACTAGTTAAATTTTAGGTTCTATAGAAAAAAAAAGTCTTTGATCATATAAAAACTTTAGGCAAGTATTTATAATTTCGTAAACAAAAATAATACTCGAATGGATATTACGACAATTTTAAAACTATAAGATGCCCCACAAAAATAATATCCGGATGGATATTATGGCAGTTTTGAAGCCATAAGATGCCCCACAAAAATAATACTCGAATGGATATTACGACAATTTTGAAACCATAAGATGCCCCACAAAAATAACATCCGGATGGATATTATGGCAATTTTGAAACTATAAGATGCCACAAAAATAATACTCGAACGGATATTATGGCAGTTTTGAAGCTATAAGATATGCCCCACAAAAATAATATCCGAATGGATATTATGGCAATTTTTTTTACTTAAACAAAATTTATTGAAAGAGAATTAAAATTGTAAGAGATTTCAAGTTATGACTTTTCACAAAATTAATTAATGTATCACAAAATTACGTTATATAATACAGAATTTTATTTTAAGAGAAATACCTTTAATTGTTATTGTACTTTAAAAAATAGAAATATATGACTTACTGTAACATTCACTTATCAAAAGTATTAGTTATTTTGCATAAGTCTGTGAAAATTTTAATACAACATAATTCTGTGATGATCCAAAGTGCTAGTTTCATTTGTGCTGTGTATGAAGAGGGTGCCATTTGTGACATTAGTAAACGTTAAAGAATAAATTTGTGACATTAATAAGCGTAATAAGTTCTGTTTAAAAGAAGTAAATAAATCGAAATTTCTTTTTTTCCAGTTTTTCTTTTTCCTAGTTTTTTTTCTTTCTTTCTAGTTTTTCTTTTTTAATTGAGTTCGAAGAAGATTGGTGAAACAAGCTTTTAAACGAACATTTGCGTTAAACGACAAGGGGATTGACAGAGAAAATTGAATGCATCCGGATTCAAACTTTCAAAAAATTTGAATCCGTATTTTGAATCCGGAAATTTGAATCCTTAGTTGACAATCAAACATCTTTAAAATTTGAAATCTAGCATCACTTTAATTGGTGAGTTTTGAAATCTCTTAATTTATTTTAACAAAAAACAATCTTGCATATGAAACTGGAAGGAAGAATAAGGACAAAAAATTAACGAGAATAAATGGCGATGTAAAAACTAACAAATCTAAATTTTTACCCTTCTCCGTTACTTGGTCAAGATTGTTTTTGTTTCTAAATAGATATTGTTTCAAAATTGCTTTCTGAAATTTTTATTTTAAATTTTTAAAATCAAATATGTCTTCTTAATTTATAATATCTAAATTATTTTTGTGAAAGTGAACCATTAATTCAAAAGTACTACTTTTTTCTCATTTTATATATAATATATATATATATTAAATTAAAAATATAGAGAAAACAAGAAAAATGATATAAAGATAAAAAAATGATTTTAAAAAATATTCACAAATTTAAAAAACTTTTTAAAATTTGAAAAATTACTGGAGAGGGAAATATGGAAAAGATATAATCTCGTCATCAACTCGCATGATTTATCCAAAAAAATAGCGCTTTCTAATATTGTATAAATGTAGTCAAAGCAAAACATATCAATACAACAGTATAAGGAGTACCAAAAAATTGAAACGAATATAGAACTTATAAGCAAAAAATGTAAAATAAAAATAAAAAAGCAAAATGAAACAATCAAGCAAAAATGGACAATAAAAATTCAAGAAAATACCGAATGAAACTCAAAATGTAGTTTATAAAGCGAGTAGCAAATTCAAATGTACTGACTTTTTCCAAAAATGATTTAAAATGTTTTCGTAACAAGTTTGTCAAATTATAAAATATGAAAATAGAAGCGTAAATAGAGGATGAAGGAAATCAACTAATGGCGCGTTTTTACTGAAGTGCAGAAGAGCGCTTGATTTGTTAGTTATCCTTGGATTGGCCCGTATCTGAATACACTAAAGGTAATATTATAATGGATAATTTAAAGTTTATAATTATTAAGATTGAATTTTAATTAAAAAACTTCAATATTAATAAGGCTGAATTTAGAAAAATTATAACCAATTATTGAGAAAAAAAATTCAAAAAATTTTATTCCAAAAACAGTCTTCATTAAATATTAGTAGATTTTTAGCCATTGATTTGAATTAGATTTACACATAGTAAAAATATAAATTTAATTAACATGGAACTTTTTAATTGAAAATGCAATTAAACTAAACTAACAATTAATGATTTTATACAGAATTTAATTGCATTAGTTAGATATCCAATGCTTCTTATTAAATTTTCGAAGAGTTCGTCCATTTGTTTTTTCGATAAATAAACATTTCTGCAAATTCTTTTAATTCTATTCATTTGATTAAAAATGGTAATTAAATAAATGTTTTAAGAAACATTAAAATTCCATGTAATTAACGTATTTATATTAAATTTTAAATAATATCTTTTATCGTATTAATCAACTATGCAGATATTTTCTATTTTTTTTAATACTTAAATTCAAAAAATTAAAGTAAATGTTATCGTCATGATTACGAAGCAAGATTAACTCCTCGAAGTAAATGATATTTTCGCTAAATAATATAATTTTTAAAAAGACAAAAATTAATTAGAATTTCCCAATAATCGAAATCTCAATTAAGAATATTTTAATAATCTTAGTAATAACTCAAAAGAACATCTTTTACTTTACAAAGGGGAATGCTATTATAGTGATATTGAAAATCAAATGTCGTATTAGAGCTAATTTTATTTTGTTTTATAAATTCTAAAATAAGTTGATTATTAGGGTTAATCCAAGAAAAATCTTCTTTAATAATATTGTTGATAATTTAATTAAGTAATTTGAGAAAATGGTGCCAGATTTAGTTCAATAAGAATTAGACCCACAAGTGAATGTTTTAAATGTAATAAGAATTTAATAAAATTTTGGACAAATTAGTAGACATGGAAATTGTATTCATAATTACCATTGTTGGTAATAATGAATTGGTTTGAACATTGATGGTAATTATTCATAATTACCATGTTGCGATTTTGAGTTCATGATTACCATTGTTTAGCTACGTAGCCTTTTAATTTTGAACCCAATACATAAGACAAACTCCTGAATAAATTATTTGATGGAACTTTTTGATTTAACTAACTCGTATTTACGTTGCATGAAAAGGAAAACCACGAAAACCTCCCATTATTTGCCAGACGGCTAGAGGTTTCTACCCAAGCTCCGTCTACCACTGAGGATATTTTTCGTCAGCACTGCGATAGTGAAAGCCGGGTGCGGAATTAATATCGACAAGTCATCGCTGGGATTCGAGCTTGGATCATCTCATTGGCAGGCCAGTGCTCTATCCCCTAAGCCAACGTGATTCTTTAAAACTTTATTCGCGTTATTTACTACAAATTATGCTGCATATCAATTAACAGAGTGTGGACTACTAACAGAATTAGACAGGGAATCAATCATACAAGTTCAATTTTTTTTCCTGAAATGATGTGAAGTTCGTGGAAGAATATTAGGAGAATGAAGTTCTAAAATTTTAACACAGAATATTAGAATTTTATAGCCTGAAATTTTTGCTTAGTTATTCTTAGGTAATTGCTAAATCTTGGGCAAAATTTTCAAATCTAATGCAAATACCGTGCTAGATTATTAAGTAAATTTACTGCTATGCTCTTAGCAAAATTTATTACTACATACACAAATATTTGGGTCAACATTTAGTCAATGATGAAAAGTAAAATGATAACACATTATAAAAATCAACTAAATTTATTAGCATATTAAAAATAATCACTTGTTTAACGAAAACATAAAGCAAGACATACAATTTTGCTACAGTTTTGAGTGAAAACCGATTATTTTTGTATACATCCATAACGTATCATTAAATCAAATTTACTCTAAAGCAAAATAATAAGTCGTAGCATTTCTTTTACGGGACAAAAATGGTGACGTTCAGAGTTTAGGATTCTAAGTTACCGCCGCAGATCTGTATGGGGATCACGCGTCCGACTCTGCACCAATCGGTCAAAACAGCGGGCAGATGTCGCATGATCTTTTCTTTCTCTTTCCTCCTCTATTTTTTCACCATCTACCTTTTACCCCCCGAAAGATCTATCTTTGAGAACTTATGCTCAATAAAAAGCATATGTAGTAGGAACACCAAAGTGCCCAACGATGGCCGGGAAAGGATGGGCCTATTCCTATCGATTTAGCATCAATTACTCCTTATTGTTATGGCTTGACGAATGTTATGGATGCTGAGCGAAAAAAACTAAGCGATGGTTAGGATGTCGATGAAATAGATTTCGTGGCTGCAACAGTTTGTTGATATGATAAAGATTAGACCTTGTTTGATTATTGAAAACAGATGAAAAAAAATCATAACCAAATTAAGATGATACTATAATAAATAATAATAATAAAATAAATTATAAACAAACTAAGATAGCAATACATTAAATAGTAATAATAACCAAACTCATATTATAATGTAATAAATAATAATAATAAAACAACATGAAAAAAAACTTTTTTGATCGTTTTGTTACTATAACTAGTTACCCATTACTCAAATGCTTTTTCTTTCTGGTTTGACTCCGATAAACGCCAAAACATTTTAAAATCATGGGTTGTAAAAACTGTTTCAATTGATGTTTGTCCTCGGATTGGTTTTCAAATCCTGCCTATGTACGTATTTCAAGATGTCACAAAATACTTTTCCCTCTTTAGTATTCATATTTACATTAAAATCACCGTCAAGACAGTAATCATAAATTAATAGTAAGAGGATTATAAAAATACTTTAAATTATTATTATGTAAATGCATTAAGAATGACTGCTGGTGAAAAGAAAAAATGAATTCTAGGAAAATTATCACACAGCAGTGGTCGCCATAGCAACTTATGCAATGACGACGCATGCGCACTGTTTACTATTACTCTTGCACACAGTTAAAAAGTGTGTTGACTTCCAAATAAGATGAGCACGCCATCAAACCCAAAACAAGACTCATTTCGCCAATGGGTAATATTTTCCGATTTTCAAAGTCTAATAAGACTGAGTTGCAAAATAAGGAATTTTAAAAGGGAAGATTTTTTTATGGGCGGAAAAGAGTGACTTCATGTTTTTTCAATAATAAAAAAAAATTTAGCGATAAGAAAATTAAAGTCTTAAATATTCTGCCTATTGCTAAGAGATAAAAATAGTTTAATAAGTGGCTAAAGCTGTGACGTTTTTCAAGCTTAGTTGTTACATAAATCATACTGATAAATATTTAGAAAATAGCAATGCACCTGATTAGTTTCATATACTTTTATAATATGGTATTCATTTCCCAGCTTTTATTTTTATTTTCTTTTTTTGATACTTTCGAGCTATCTGTAAGCAAATCCCGCCAGATAATTTTTTTTCATTTCACAAAGTTTTAGGACTATTTTCTCAAAAGAATGAAATTTGCTGTCATCTCTATTTATATATATGACTATAAATGTTTAACTCCGTAGCCATGCAATTTTGAACCCAACCCAGAAGACTAGAGAGATCCTGCTATATCAAGCATTGGGATAAACTAGCCTTCATGGAGGACTTTTGGATAAAACTAACCTGCCTTTGCGTTACACGGAGAGGAAAACCTCGATATCCTTCCACGGCTAGCCAGACGGCAAGGAGAATCTGACCCTTGATTTGTCTACCACTGAGGATACCTTACGTCAGCACTGTAATCGGTGTGAGCTGGGAGTAGAATTCGTATTGATCAGCCAATGGCTGGGATTCAAGCCTGGGTTACCTCATTGGGTTGAGCCTTATATATTTATATATATATATATATATATATATATATATATATATATATATATATGCTACACTTAAAATTTTCTATTCTATGAAATTGATAACATATCAAAATATGTTATTTATAATTTCCATTCTATGGTGTGGATGTGTTAAAATTTCTATAGTATCCATTCTCTAGGGCAGAGGTCGCCAAAGTGGTCTATATAGACCCCCAGGGGTCTATTTAACAAAAGCGGGGGTCGATCTGAGCCAGGGGGGCGAATGGGGGTCGATCCGAATCGGAAGGGTCGATTGTGGGTCGGAAAAAAAACAGTTCTCAATACGCAAATCACAAATATATGTATGTAAAATTTGTGAATTTTTTTTATAATTGACTCAATATCAGTTTCTTTATAAAACATAAATTAATAAACGTGTATTTATTGGGGTAAAACAAGTATTTACGTACCACTGCGCAGTGGCACGAACTCAGCGCAGTTTATAAGTCATATGCATATGTGCGTTTGTCCAAATGTCACGTGTGATGAGCATTGACGTTACAAATGCAAATATCATACGCAGTTTCAGCTATCTTTGCAAACTGTGTTGAATATTTGCAGTGTCATTATTAAAACTTTTATGGTTTTGGATAATTAGTTATTGTTTCGATAAAACCATTCGTTAAGTTTAGATATCAATTTTAATTATCGATGCACAAAAAAGAAGGTAAGCATTAATAATATGGATTAGTACAGCCCGCGACAAAACTATAGCACACTTTGTATTTCTTTACGAAAATTAAAATTGACCAATTTTGAACCCAATATAGCGAACCTTGCAAAAAAACACCAGGCACACCCATCTCATTGATCAAGAAGCAGTAAATTTTTAGTTACTTTACTTAGTATATCTATTTAGGCATAATTACTTATTATTTAATAATAAGGAATTTAAATTTCAATGTTAATATATTTTTCATAAAACTATTGTTACACAATGTACTATTACTTTAATAAATGTTTAAAATCATAAAATAAATGTACAAACACAGTATCTAATAGAGTTTTATTTTAATTAACAGAAAATTAATTTTGTGGGGGTCGATGGAGATTTCGAAAAATTATATAGGGGTCGATGATCAAAAAAGTTTGGCGACCCCTGCTCTAGGGTATACATAACATATTAAAGTTCGATTACTGACGAATAAGAGGTAACATCGGAAAATTGCATATCAACATCCATCTTTAAATTAAATAAATTTTAAAACTTGGTGAGGCACATTTGTTAAACCAGACTACGTTTCCGATGTTAATTTAGTTTCACATCTTTAAACCTAATTGACGAAAGAGAAATCATGAGAGGGACATTAAATCCCATTTACCAAAACAACACATTTAAGACCATTACAAATCAAAATCTTCTAACGAGGTTAACTATAATAGCAATTTACTACACTTAAAATTTCCCTAAATAAAGTGGTAAAAGTAAAGCACTATGTAATTTGGCGAATACGTTTTCGTTGGAGAAGATGATAATGTAGTTATAGTGTGTGATGAAACGAATTGCGCCATTTCTGAAATCTAAAGCTCTGCCCGGGCAGAAATTAGCATTTTAAAGCTCAATTACTCGAAGGTGTGAAAGCAGGGGATCTTAATAACAATAATGATGATGTTTTCAACTTCCATCAAGCGTTAGTTTCGTCTCTGGATTGCATGTGTGTGGGAGGGTGGGTGCAGCAATTTTGAGAAAAGGTCGCATTTATTACTTTAGATGAAATCTAATGATGAATTTTTCAATGATAAAAGAATTTTCTTCTTTTTTCTTTTGAAAAAGAAAAAGAGTAGCTTTGACTTTTCAAGGCTTTTGGTCTTGTCTTATTTTTTTATTAAAACAGTGGGGCTATTAAAATAAATATTTATTTTTATTTGAAATTAAAAAAAAAAAAAACGGAGAAATGTGATAAATTGGAGGATGCATACTTGTTCCAAATTATATATATATATTTTCTATGTCTACCAGGGTTAACATTCGTTAATTTAGGCGTATTTGGGAAGATTTGTTGGCTACTCTTTCAGAGCCGCGAATGAGATGAGCCAACCTTGCTCCCGCAGTAAGGACAGATAATACTGAGAATGAAAGAACATCCATACGTTGTCCGGGATTCGGACCCTAGAAGAAATTAAGTACATTGAAAATACGTTTTTTTCCCTTTGAAATAACATCAATATTTCACTAGTGTGCATTTGCCTGTTAAAGTATGACCAAAGTGATAAATTAACTATTTTTTTAATGGCTAGTTTAAATATTAGTTATACGTGGTTCAAAATACGTAATTGCTGTTAACGCTCAGTTGCAGCCGCACGGTCACTTTTATTGCATCCACTGATGGACCTGCAAAGATTAGTACCTTTCAAATCAAAGCAACAACAAAAAAAATTAGTTGCGTTAGAACAGCATATCTTTTCTAAACTGATGTTATTCCGCATTGGACTGATCGTAAATACACGGTTCCCAGTAGAACACCGATGTGAAGCATCACTGGCTACGGTCAGTAAGTGGGTGGGTGACCACTTTGATCAGCATGCGTAGGGGATTTTGTGCCAGAAAACCTTACATTCAGTTCAATTCAATTTAGCCTGTGTAGGGGCTGAGGATGCGAATTATCGGTCCTTGTTAAACTGTTCTAACGTAAAGTTCTCGACTTCACGCGCGGGCCGCCGGGCTACCAAAGCAGGGGAGTCATCCTCTCTGCAGAGGATCAAAATTGCGAAGGCATGTCTTTGGATCATCCTCAGGGATGCTTCCAGAACGCCGCAAATAGTCCATTGTGCAGTTTTATTGCGACTTAAATAAAGTACCTACCTAAATTAATGTAAAAAGTAGCTGCCAGTATTCGCTACAAACTACTGTTTTTTTTTTGTATCGCATAGCTCACTACACTACATTTTTCTAAAAAAGGTTGCACACTACACTACAAACTGTGAAAAAATTAGTGACTACAGTAGTTTCACTACTTGTAGTGCACTTCTTCTGACTACTGTTTAAAGCTTATATTTCAATGAACATTTTTTCTAAAAAAAGAAGCTTAAAGCATTTTATCTAATCTAACGACTCGTCAAGAGAGGGTATTCATGTTAACCGTATTAGAAATCAGCAAAACTGTTGTATTTTTTTATTTTTCTTCTTTTCTTTGCATCCCGGAATCGAAATATGAAAAGCATCTCATAAAAAAAATTATTAAAAACTGGAAAACTGGTAATTAAAAAACAACATAAATATGTAATGATTAATTTTTTTAGTTTTGAAGAAAATTTCTGTAATTGAAAGAGAAACAAAAATTATTTCAAAGTAATCAAAAGTGTTCATAATTATAAATCGTGCAGTGTTAAGGAAATCTCGTGCTTTGTAACATAATTAAATGCATACCATATTAAGGTTATGATTTATTTATTTTTAAAATAAAGAGAAGTATCGTTAATTCAATTTTATTTTCATTTCTTTGAAAATTCATAAAATGCAGAAATTTGTCTTTAACTTTTTTTAATGACAATGTTTCTTTTGCAAATTGCAATAAATTGGTTTTTCTGTGAAAACTATTTCCCCATGAAGCATTAACTCTTCCTGCAATTAAAACCCGCGTTTTTTCTCTGTATTGTTCTGCAGGATTGATTAAAAATTAGCTAATATGAAGCTGTCAAGTAGATAGTGAAGATGAGATCTGTTGTATGACAGTTGTCATAGTAACTTGCCAAATACTAATTACTTCATAGATGGCGCTTTGCAGTGACTGACGTTACAATTGGTGAATAATATTGCTTGAATAATTAAACACGCCAGGAATGAAATATACTAAAAAAAACTAATAAAATTAAGTGCTTGTATATCCACATAGAGCTCAAACATTAAATTTGAATGCACTTTTTTTTCTATTTGAAAAAATATTTTAAAGTGTAGGTGTTTTATTTTATAACATTGATGCTCATTTTTTAAGTAATTTTGTTTTTAACATGTATAATTGTTTGAAATATTCAAAATATCTGCAGCATGTAATACTACCCATATCTATTTATAATAAGTTTTATCTAAATCATCGAAATTTGTAATGTTAAATGGTTAATAATTAATTACATGACATATTCGAAAATTAAAATATATTTATTTAAATTTATGTACCATTTTTAGGAAAAAAAAATACTTTTACAGGTGGCTTTAAGCTTTAATGAGCCATTTATTTCTAGTAAGGGCACATTGAAATACTTTTTGAATTTAGATGAAAAAATTCATTTAGATTAGTTGATAAAATTAATTTGAATTTTCACAAAATTTTTTTGTGGTAGGTATGTTTACTACTACCCAATAGATGTGATAAAAAAAGTAAGAGACTTAATTACTTTCATTTCTTTACATTAGTAAAATAAATTTTATGAATACTCCAAACTGAAAAAGAAATTATATACTATTACTTATTTTACATTCCTTAAAAACAGACATATGGTAACCAATTTTATTCGATATTACTTCAACGGAGCTGAAGTTGATAACAAGTGGCATACCAAAATTATAGAGGTGGTAAATATACTTACCACGGCCTTAGAAAGGGTTAAGGCAAAATAAAAAATGAAAGTCAAAATAATTATGATCTTAATATTTTCGAAATATGTGTAACACATTATCATGGTTATTATTTCAACATTACATTTTTATGTTACATTATTATGATTATATAGTTATTTTAAGCAGTTAACCAAATGTGTTAAAAACATTAAATTTTTTTCAGTAATATTTAGATTTCGAACTCAAGACTATTGCTCTTGAATCTTGAATTATAACTCTTGAATCTTGAATTATAACTCTTGAATCTTGTAATTCAGCAACTAATTCTTCCTCTTCTTCCGAGGTCTCCTCTTCCTGATATATATATATATATATATTTCTTTATTCAGAAATATCGCATTAAATTATACCAAAAGATGTGTCTTGAGGAAGACTTTTGGTTTTTTCCCATTTATAGTTTTCTTTTTTTATATTATTTTGTTATTTGTGTTTATATATATATATATATATATATATATATATATATATATATATATATATATATATATATATATATATATATAATGAAATTAAGCAGAGTTTAATATGGCTTAAATCTGTGTTTTATTTGCATGAGTAATTAATGTTTTAAGAGTTATTATCGTTAAGGAGACATAACTTCTACAAACATTTTCCTCTAGAAGCAAGTTCGTGATAAAAATAAATAGATGAAAAATTTAAAAAAAAACTTATTCAGTTTATTTGAGCGAAAGTCAGACTTTTTTTTTAAAAAAAAAACTATCCAATAAAACAAGTAGTTTTGAGCTGAAGTTTAAAAGACAACCAATCACCGAAAGAATCCCAAAATGCTGCTAATACTCTTCAGTGTGGATTGTTGACAGAAGCTGATGATATCTTAAAATGTCCGATTGAGAATAAATAACACCTAAATACGGGGGCAAGAAGAATGTTTGTTTAACTTTCTTTTTCCTGGGATTTTGACCGTATTTCCTGAGTATTTTTAGCCCTCAAAAAGATAGAGCAAATCGATCGAAACCTTTTAAGAGTCCTTAAATCTTTAACGTCCCTGAATTCTAAAAACAACTAAAGCTTGATAATCTTATTTGTTCTTATGAAGAGGTATAAATGAAGAGCTTAACAATGCATTAAAAGACTTACTTTAACAATAAATTAGCAGCCTAGCACCTAAGAAATGTACTAAAAACTTATTTTGATTATAGATTATCATCTTAACAGGACACTAAAAACTTATTTTAACTTTCGGTTATCCGCTTAATGCACTAAAAACTTATTTTTAAATACGAATGAGCAACTTAACAATGCACTAGCAATTATTTAAACTATGAATGTATAGCTTAATAATACACTAAAAATTATTTTAACTATAAAAGAAATATTTAGGTGTTTTTTTTTTTTGTAAAATAACTTAATTAATAACTAAAACATACAATAAAGAAAGATTTTGAATTTTTTTCTTAAATTTTGATACTACAAGAAAATCAAAATATCTTAACAAATACGCTGAACAAATTCAATCGACAATTTAGTTAATAGCCGTTGTAGAGATGAGAGGGTTAAAATGAGAATTTTGTACTAAAATTTTTTAATCACCATTTTTTTCTTTTCTTGCATTACTCTAATTAATAATATGAAATATGGTAAAATGTGCGGATAGCCGCGACTACCAACCCTGTTGTAATTAATAAGTAAAATCAATTAAAATTGTGATGAAATAAATGCATAAAAACATTTCATTCAAATTGACTAACAGTACGCATATTAAGAGACAGTCAGCGATTTCTACAATTTTTTTTGTGACCGTTAATACAAAAAAAAAAAAAAAAAAAAAAAATACAAGCATTTTATATTTATAATGAGTCAAAAATACGACTTCCGCTATTGTGACAATTCCAGAAAATGTTTTTTTTTTTTCTGTTTAAATATGGAATACTATACAAAAAAGTTTTAAATTGAAGACATTCCTATTTTCTTCTGGCATCAATACTGAAAAAGGGAAAAACAAACATCATTTCACTTTATTTCCTACCAAAGATATTAGTCCTTTATGCAGATAAAATAAACACGTGAGTGATCATTAGCCAAATTATCTTTCTCTTTCTAAACGAAAAATCTTTTAGAATTTTTAGGAAACCAACAGCACATTTCAAAAGAATACGCCTTTCTATTGACCACATACCAATCACACCCCATTATTTCCCTTCTTGACCACTTGCCAGTTTACTAATTACTTTAACATTTAGTACTATCAATAGCACCGAAAGTTATTGTATTTAGTTTCACTTTTTAGTTTTTTTTTCTACCATCTTAGCATTAAATGTGTGTATTTGCTTAAAATGTCAAGCCCGCTGAAGCGAAATTTCCTTTGCTATAGTGAATTGTTTTTATAACATATGTTTTATTAAGATAGTTTATAAACTAAAAATACGAGGGAGATACCTCCTTTTCCTTCAAAAAGAACATCCCGTTTTACAGGTTGTTCAGAAAAAGCAACCTGTTTTTATTTAACACTAGGTTGCCTCAGGAAGTCATTTTGACTACTTTTTAATTTTAAGTAGAAAAACAATGATGTATATAATGACACAATTTCTTAAAATTTTGTAACTTTTATAATTATTTTTATTGTTGATATTTACTAATAACTTGTTATATAACTGAAAACAATATCAAAATATTAAAAATTAATTTTAAACAAATTTCTTTACACATTAGTTATTCTTTCACAATGCAGTCATTTTGACTGCTTTTGGGCAATATAGGTATTTCAGTCTTTCTAGTGTTAAACAGCCCAAAAGTGTATTTGATAGTGTATCGCGTCTTCTTCGAGTAAAAAAGTAAATCGCTCAACCAGAGTAATAATTTACTTATTTATTTACTTCTTGACTCAATAATCCATAAATGATTTTAGCCTTCCTCACGGCGCATCTTTAAATTTCGTGTGATTATCATGAGTTTAAGATCTCGTTTAACTGCACCTATGGTTTGTCTACGGTAAGAACTCCCCCAGTCACAAAGTATGAGCTCGTCTGCTGCTATGGAAACTAGAATAGCGCATTTCAGGGAGGGTAGCTTCTCTTCACTCTAGGGCTAACACAGTAGACCAGAGAAAAATATCCCTTTTCTCTCAACGACTCGAGTCAAAACATCAATGGAGACAGTTTTTATGGAGAAATGTTGCGGCGTTAAACGGAGTCAATGCAGAAAGGAAAAGCATTAAAAGCAATGGGTAACCAGTGATCGTAATCACAAATATGTATAGATTTCAAATTGTTAAAAAAGCAATTAATTATCAAACAAAACCAAAGTTTAAAACCCCAATGTTAAAAGAAAAGGGGGAAAAATATATAAAATAAGAACCGGTTGAAAAATAAGGGTGATTATTTTGACGAATTTTCCTTTAATCGAACTCATTTGTACAGAAAAGGGTCTTCAAGTCAGTGATTTCCACTCAATGCAAATGCAGCTCGATTAAAGGGAAGGTAATTGCAGAGAAAGACGTCACCAAAAAGAGAAAAATCTCCAATAATTTATCAAGCCAGGCTAATAGAATACCAGTGTACAGAGAATAGACAAGAAAAAATGAATCTCAGCCAGTGATTCACCTCTAATTAAAGCGAAAGGCGTGCCCCTGTCCCTTTTTCGTCAATTAGCCTAATTAATTTTCTCTTTCTCTCAGCTATTCTGTGATTGTCTATTAATCCCTGACAACTCAAGCGTGGGACAATGGGGGGTGCCTACTGCGGTCGGCGGAACACTGGATTAAAACGATTACTTTTCGCTCACATATCCAAAGCTTTTGAGGCCTTTTAATTTGAATCGCTTCATTAGCTTCCAACTCCCACTGAGCGGTGGAGATTAAAAAAAAAATTACCTTTGTTGCCTTGCTGTTTTGAAAAAGAATATTACTCTAGCCTACTTTCAGTCTCTCGTTAAATATACATTTTTTTCGTAAATTAAATTGATTTAAATAAATAGTTGGGATTGTAAACTAGTTCTGCTTTATTTGAACTAGGGACTGATGAAAGAAAGAAGAAAACAACAAGTAAAGCATCTTTGCTGATGATAATAATAAAATAAAAAAATTCTATACGTTTAACTGCAATGTTATTGACAGCAATAATTACTAATTTAAGTTTTCAAAAAGCTTGCTGTTATTCATTTATTGTAGGCATTTATTTAAATTTTTTACTTTTCAAATTATTATTATCCTACTTTTTTATTTTGATTATTTATCATTACGACTACTAATGTTACACTCCGTAGCATTGTAATTTTGAACCCGATCCAGAAGACAAGGGAACTCATGGATCAAGTATTGGGAGAAATTTACCTTGGTGGAGGACGTTTTGATGGAACTAATCCTCATTTACGTTACATGGAGAGGAGGACCACAAGAACCTCCCACTGTTAGCCTGATGGCAAAGGGACTTTAACCCATGATCCGTCTACCTCTGAGAATATTTAACGTCAGCACTGTCGTCGCTGAAGCCGGATGCGGATTCGTAGCGACCAGCCTTCGCTGGGATTCGAAACTGGTCTACCTCATTGGCAGGCGAGCACACTGTCCCCTGAGCTATAGCGGCACTATCCTGTAAATTTTGTCAAAAAAATCTTTTTAAAAATTATAAGTATATTAAAAATTGATAAAACTTCAAAATTAAATACTATTCGTTTTAGCAAGCAAGATTCACCACTCCAAGGTAATTTTATTCGAGAAAGGGTGTTTAAGATGTGAGTGTTCTGAAGTTTAAGTTATCTAAGCGTGGTACTCTATAAAGTAAACAACCCATCATCCTTATTTTCAACTTTCCCCGATTTTGATATAATCGGAGCAGACTTGATGAATGCTCAAAGGTCTTCGGATATGAAAATATACAATACTTACTTTGGCAACTTGCTTTTATTTTATTTCATTTAATCAATCTCTTCTCAATCCTTCTCATGTTTTATCTTTTTTATCATCTACAATTCCTCCTATTCTTCTATTACTTCTTCATCTTGCTTTTATTTTTTACACAATAATGAATATTTATTCATACATAACTCATTCATATATTCGTTCAAATATTCATTCATAAATAACGAATATTTTTTTATTTATATATTCTCTCACTCTAAAGTACTTTATTTTACAAACTTAATTTAATTCTAATTCATCCCTTTTCTTTTTTACTTTATTTTTTTCATACTCTTCTTTCTTTTATTTGAAAGTATTTTCGTGATATTTTTCGTCGGCTATTTTATTTTTACTTTTTATCATGGCACAGAATTTATTATTTTTTTAAAATTATTTTTCTTATTTCATTATTTATCTTATCCTATTATCTATTATTTTTAAGGACACAAAGTAAAATATCGCTTCTTGGAATTTTTAGATATTAATAATCTGAAGAACACAAGAAAAATATCAAACATTCAATTCAAAAAATATCAGAAATTTCAATTCAAACATTAATTTACATGTAAAGCTTCTCATTTTTTTCTTCAAAAAATAAAATATTTTTTAGCAAAACTTATTTATGGTAAACATGGAACTCTATGCATTATCTCAACAAGTAGAAGAATTAACTAGTTTAAATAAATAAAGAACAATAGTCACACAGATTTACTCTAAAAAATATAAATAAAAATAGAAACACAGAGATGTCAAATTTTTTTCAAAAGCTCCTTTTGAATTTTATTCAATGTTTCCTATATACTTTGAGCACAGTTAATATTTCATTATACGACATTTTTTTAACAGACTGGAATTTTTTAATTATAAGTGTTTAGAATCAAGTTTTAATAATCATCGGAGATAGTAAATGTTTGAGTTTAAATGTATAATCAGTATATTTTTTAAGTTGATGTGACATTGAAGTTTATTAGAAGTAAATAACTGTATCGCATTCTCTTCTATTTTGAAGTGATACGGTACAATGCACTCAAAAAAAGAAACAAAAAACGATTGATAATGATTTTTAGAAGCTGTCAGGCGCTATGTTATTGCATTTCCTAAGTAACAGTCTAAAGTGCAAAAATATACGCAAGAAAACATTCGCGTTTTATTAGCGTTTGACATTTTATAGATGCGCCATCTAAGTGAGGGAATTTCGGGTGTAGAATTGAGCATGGAGGGACAAGTGCCCCTTGGGTCCTTTCCGTATAATGGAGTATCTGGTCCCCACTGATTGCTGAATGAGAAGAGGGGATTCGATGCACAGGGGATTGGTCATTTGATGCTGGGGTGGAAGTGACAAAATGTGTGTCCTATGGTCACATGGGTTGATTTGTACGGGTCCTCTACGCTGTTTGCTCAAAGCATCCGTCTGTGAGGCTGTAGAGGGAAGGAGAAAATGTAAATGAAAGGAATAGGTGACGCTTGCTTCAATTAATTCTGTAGACTTTTCTAGTCTGGAATCAATCTAATTCAAGGATGCCTTTCCCGCGGCCCACAAGCAGTCTAAATTGACCCCTGGATGTGGCAAAAACAACATCAACGAATCCAATTCTATTTGTGCCATGCATGCTCAGAAAGTGAGTACCATTTTGAAAAAAAAAAAAAAAACTGGAATGAAAAATTCGTTTTCAAAACAAAGTTTATTTTTGCATGAAAAAGCATTTCGGATGCTGTATTTTTCGCATAGCTACCAACATTGTTCAGATATTTATTGTAGTCGGAAACCAATTTATCTAAATCCTCTTTAAAAAAAAAAATGCCGGCAGCGGAGACAGCCACTACTGAACTATTTGCGTCGTCATCGATTTGTGATCTAAAACATCGTTTAAAATAGTCTTAGAAATCTGTGAAAACTTAGGACAAAGCATTCTTATTGTGATCCGTCCAGTGGACTGATCGTTAAGACACGGTTCCCAGCAGATCACCGAAGTCAAGCATCACTGGCTACGGTCAGTGTGCGGGTGGGTGACCACTTGGATCAGTCTGCGTAGGGACCGAGGGTGTGCGGTATTGGTCCTCGTTAAACTGTGCTACCGTAAAGTGCTCGACTTCGCGCGCAGGTCGTCGGGCTACCGAAGCGGGGGTGCCATCCCTTCCGCAGAGGATCAAAATTGTGATGGCATGTCTTCGGATCATCCTCCGGGATGTTTCCCAGACCGTCGCCAATAGCCCATTGTGCAGCTCTAGTGCGACGTAAAGTAACAACAACAACAACAATTGTGAACCGTCTTTTTTAACGAATTTTCTTGTTCACTTCTGCAACCAAACAGCCAATAACAACATAAGGCTACCCATTTTGTGATCCTTCAATGAATTATCGAATCTATTTTCTAACTATTTCATCACTCATTATATTTTCACCATGAATCTCTTCAAGTCGGCGGTATATTTTTGTGACTTAACGTTCTTATTCCATATTACAAAACGAACTTCACTGTGGAGGATTTATATTGATAATCGTCTGTAACATTTTGAACGCTCACTTACTGATGCAAACTCTACGCAATCCGACTGCAATGGTGTCAGTGGAGACTGGACCATTACACGTAATCAACTAGAAATGCATGTACGCATTCACAGAAATGCGCCTCTACCGCTGCGATGGTGATCGAACGAAACGGTACTTACTTTACAGACACGCATTATACTATTAATTGGTTGTATTTTTGAACTATGCATTTGTACTGTAAATTTGATCAACTTTGCCATATAAAATCCTGAAAGAAACAATTGAACTTCAACAGGGAAAAATGTGTCTCTTTTATTTTCTGAAACTTGATAGGGCATCATATTTTAAAGTCTCTGTTGCAACGTTACAAAAACAAAGGTTTCTTATTACCTTCAATTCCAAAACTCACTTAGGGAGTAAATTGTTTCATATCTCTTGAAAGTGGAGAAAGGTAGGAAATGCATGTATACCTTTTCCCTGAAATAGATACAGCAGACCGAATTTATTTCCGATTTCAGAATATTGAAATCGAAATAACAAAAATTTCTAATAACAAAATGTATTCAAAAGGATTTCGACATTTAGAGCTCGTCACACTTTGCATTGTTTTCTTTCCCTTCTAATTTTGTACTAGCAATATATTAACTCATTTTTCTTCAAGAGCTTATGAAAATTTTTTGGATGTGACTATGGATTTAACATGATTTGGATTAAAAATAAGTTGGTGTAGAGAATAACGGGCAGTGACCCTTAACCTATAACAAAAGCTTAAGCGTAAAGAATACAAACAAGTGTATACTACCAGACAGTGCCCTTGATTAACAAGAACGGTTTAATTAGGGAGTATTACGCATTCCTGAATCGACATGGAACAATCCAGTTCCACTATATTTTATCTTTTTTTTGCAACATCTGATAACCAACACACTTATAGGAATGTGTAGCGTCGATTGAAGCTAAAGCTTCGACTCCAGATCCCCTTTTCAGTTTTTTTCCATGCTAATTTTGTAATTTTGCATCCAACCTTCACTTGATTCCCTTCTGCAATTGGGTTTAAAAGTTTCCGAAGCAACTTTAAAGTCCTTTATCGGAAAACTCTTCAATTCTTAATACCTTGGGCATCGTTAAACCTTGTTCCTTTGCAAATTTATTCAATTTAGAGAACAAAATCTCTGCAAGAGCCATGTCCGAAAAGTATTCTAAATACTAATTCATCTTCAGAACCTCCAAAACGAAAATATTTGCTGGAGGAACAAGGTTTAAGAATGTCGAAGACTTTAAAAACGTCAGAATTGCAGAGGAGCATTCTAAAAATGGAATTAAAAAGCCTGATGTGCAGTACATCAGATGGACGCATGCATATTAAATGGTATAACACATTAAACATATATTAAATACATATAAACATATATTACATACACTACATATTAAATGGGTATGTAATTCACAACATATTTTCAGAAGTTATTAAATTACGTCTGGAAATTAATAACAACTAAACTCCAAAGAATGTCATTTAGAGTCCCTATACATCGATAACGGATTGCATAAATTATTATTTCTCAAAATCTACGTGATACAGTGCTGCACTCAATGTAATAAAGTTGTGAAATTTCGGCAGAAATTTTAAGTAAAAGATAAACAAAGCAGTCTTAAAGATATATTCGTGGTAGGGCAGAATAAATTTTAGGTAGAATAAGAAATTATACAAATTTGAAGGGAAAAAGAATAGCGACAATGTATGTGTTCACCCCTCAACCTTTTTTGTGTTAGAACGAGTGCTTCATCTGATTTTATGGGGGAAAGAAACGTAAATGTGTCATTGATAAGGGGAACCCACAAAAAGCTTACTTTCTAGTAGTGCAATCACGCGCATGTCTCGCCATTTTTAACCACTAGAGCGAAAACAACATTTATAATAATATTTTTTCCCTCCTTATCTACAGTTCCTGGCCAAATTATTAGACGCACCATAAGGTTCTATGTAAAATCTTAATTATCAGGTGATACTCTATGCAGTTTTATTGTTATTACGCGACTGAAACCGGTTTGTACTTGTTTACGTTCGTGTATCAATTGGTTAAATTAGACGATATGTAATATAAATTCGACGATTAGATAAATTAGACGATATATTATATAAATACAGAATATCTATTATATTAGGTATTATATTAGTATATTGTAATAATTAGACCAAATTATTAAACGCACTGTAGTGTTTTAATAATGACATGTTTTGCACGAGTTTATAGGCAATACTTTAATATTTAAACATACATGTAATGGGTTTTAATTCAGTAGACTTTTATATACTTCCTATTAGTATTTATTTTTAACGTATTGCATTTTATAATGTAAAATTGATACATGAACGTATACAAGTGCAAACCGGTTTCAACCGCCTAAAAACCATAAAACTGTACAGTATCCCCTGATAATTAAGATTTTACATAGAATCTTATAGTCCGTCTAATAATTTGGCCAGGGACAGTATATAGCATAAAAAACATGCAATTTTACCTTAGAGTTATTTATATACGGTTATGTATGGCAGAGTATATGATGGATAAAATTGTAAATTGTTCAGACGAATCCTCTTTTTACTATGCACTCTCTCTCTCTCAAAAAAAAGATTCAAATTGGTTAACTGGTAAACTATTAATATATTTGAACAAATAGCTACTACCACAGAGATTAAAGAGTTTACATTTTAATACAGGCGCGTGTAAAAAATCGTCACATTTTTTTCTCAAAGCATTGCGAAATGCCAACCCATTCGGATTCAACGCATTCCGTGCCCTACTGCGGCAATAGGAGTAAATACAGATGATGAGCTTATTATGTCTTCTTTCGTAATTTCTAAATGAATTTGTAAGCTCATCGTTTGGTTATTTGCCTTATTTTAATTTCATGCGATGCTCTGAGGTTTTTTCCTTCATAAGAATAAAGTAAAGCACCTTTCTTTCATCGAAAGTGAATTACGATTTGACTTAAATATTTAAGTCATGAACAATATATATATATATATATATATATATATATATATATATATATATATATATATATATATATATATATATATATATATATATATATATATATATATATATATATATATATATATATATATATATATATATATATATATATGTGTGTGTGTGACACGTGTGACATGACATATATGACACATGTGGAGCCCGCGTTAAAGATTTTAAGTTATCAGCCAGTAAATTAGCCAAATATTAAAAGAATTCGTCAATTTTTAAAAGTCTACGCCAAATGCCAATCTTGATAATTTTTTTATGATTAATTTTTTACCCCATAGAAAACTATTCTACAGTAGCTTGTTTCAGGCTTCTAGTATTTGGACCCAATTCTAATTGGTTATGCGGCTCATCTAACGAAAATTACTGTAATTGAATAAAAAAAAAATACTGATTTGCTTAAAAAAATTCATTTTGACGTAATTTTGAGAATTTTTTTTTCGGTATAGACTTTTTTTAAAATCAAATCATCAATTTAAAGAGAGTTTTCTACTTAGATTGAAATCAAGGAATAAATCTTAATTTTTGACGATAATTATGAGCCCAGACAATGCAACGCAGAAGTAACTTTCCAAATATTAAAAAATTGAATTACAAACTCTTTTCATTTTCACATAGCTGCGACTCATCCTTATATTGAATTTCTCCGTCATTTTTCTGTTTACCATGGAGTGGGGGGTGCCGGCTAAAGGTAGGGCAACTCTTACTAATTTATAGTTACATCAGTTGTATTAATGGCCCATTCTTTACATCTTAAATGTTATCTTATAAGACAAGAGCCCTCGAAGAACGGCCAAAACGATAATCCAGTGTCCAAAGATGGCCTCCGGAACATGTGCTGTGAAAAGACAAGAACAAAATCGTGTTTATCAAACACGTCACATCGTCTTGATGTGTTAACCGAGAGTACAGCTCCGCCATTAAACTCCCTCTCCTTTTTTTACCCTATGCATTCTATGAAAAAAAAATCGAAATGGCGCACGCAGTGAGTCCCTCTCTTATTCTTTTATACCTTTCCTTTTGTATACATTATAAACTCGGTGGTGGTATGCAATGAAGTAGTCCATCTGCATATCTAAATAGATGGTTTTTTTTGTATCTTCTGTTCCGTGTATGTACAGGGAAAAAAATGAAGTAGAATAAGAAATTGGAATTTTTTTTCTTCCTCAGTCTAGATGTAACGGTAAATGTTGTTGACAAGTTGTGGTTTCTAAATGATACGAAACTCCTTCATCAGTATTCTGTTGAACAACTGTTGGACATTATTGAATGTCTGGCCTTGATCTTTTTTCGTCTAACTAAATCGTATAAAAATAATAAAAAAAGAAGTATCTAGTTCAATGACGTCAGGATTAGTAATATGTTTGGATTACTCAGGACAGCATCGACACGTTGTACTATAAATTTAATTTCTTATAATTTAAGCTCCATGAAATTGCTTTATGAACTCTATTTTTGACCATTGTGACTTAAAGTTTGTTGTTTTTAAATACTTGTATTTCAAATTTAAAAAAAAAAGCCATTTCTTATTAAGTGGTCGTCAATCATATTTTAAAGACCATAAAACCAGTTTTAAGATTATTTCGAATTGTAGTGTTTTATTTTAAATACCTAGCAATTGTATTTTGAGTTGTATGAATTAATTTTTTGAATTGCGTTCAAGGAACTTTTTCTATGTTCTCACATTTGTATTTTAAACTCAATGGAAATATTCCTATTTTAATAATAATTCCATGAAGATGTGCAGAGTTTTACTTTTCAGTTATGTATTTCAAATTTCTTCAAATGATTTTCTTAATTCTATTTACGGCAGTATCGAAAAGTGTAGTATTTTATTTTTTAAGCACTTAAATTTTGTACGTAAATTCCATTGTATATTAATAGTTTTAGGAAATTCTGTTCTCTTTATAATATTAGGCAAGTGTAGTGTTTTGTTTTAAAGTATTTGTAATTCAAATTCTTAGATCATGTCTCATGAAATCAATTTAAAGTAATTTCAAAATGTGAGTAGTATTTTTTTAAGGTAGCCGACAAAGCTCTTGCCGTTTTTGTCATTGAATGAAGTGGAAATTAGTATGTAAACCAGTGCATCACGTGGTCTAAAGCCTATCTGTTGAGAGTAGGAATATCATTTGTTGTAAAAGAAGGTCCACCGCCCACTTTTATCAATCCTAACTCGTGCAGTAGCTAACATAAATACAAGTGTCGAATGAGCTTGTTTGGTGTTGTTTGCCTTCCGATTTCAAAGTGGGCTGATCAGCAGCTCCATCAACTGGCCAAATATGTCAAACGTTTCGAAACATTAGTCGTCACCCTAGAATATTGCTCCTGATAGCGCAATATCACCTATGCACACACGCAAATTTATATTTTGCGTCTGATGGGCTAGTCGACAAGTGATTCACTATGAGCTGCTACCAACGGGCTAAGCAGTCACTGCCGACATGTATGTACTTAAAGCTATTGTAATGTGAGCAACGGGCATTGCAACAGAAGGAAACAGCAATGGTGAACCATAAAGTTGTTCTATTTTTGCATTATAAAGCCTGACCGCATGTCACCTGGACGGCTAGGGATTCTCAGGTCATCCAATTTTTCGCTGCTAATGGGTACGCGTCCAGCTGGATAAGCTTTCAGAGTTGGGAGCTGGGGAATATCCTTTTCAGTTGTCGCCAAAGAGAATGTATGAGATGCGAAACTGTTGATGTACTGCCTAGCAACCACTTCTCTAGGTACATCATGGCTGCATGAAAAATCACGATGGCTGTATGAAAAGTCACGTGTTCTTGAAATGTTCCGTCAGTCTTATTGTTTCAGTGGCATTTATATGATAGTTGCTGCTGGAAAACTGTTCAGTTGCATCGATTTATTTTTCAAGCGTGACGTTTAAAATACGCCACGCGTGTACTTGTGTTAAACACGTGTACTTGTTTTAACCTCGTGTAGTTAAGTGCTAACTAATAATATCAAAGTTACTGAGCTCAGGGGATAGAGCGTTCGCTTTCCAATGCGGTGAACTGGGTTCGAATCCCAATCGATTCGAATTCCGCATCCGGCTTGCACCAACCACACTGCTGACGTGAAATATCCTCCGTGGTAGACGGATCATGGGTTAGAGTCCCCTTGCAGTCCGGCTAACCATGGAAGGTTCTTAGTCTTCCTGTCCACGTAACGCAAATGCGGGTTAACTCCATCAAAAAGTCCTCCACGAAAGCAAATTTCTCCCAATGCTCGATCCAGGAGTTTCCTTGTCTTCTGGATTGGGTTCAAAATTACAAGGCTACGGAGTTGAACATTGGTAGTCGTAAACCCGTGAAATAGGGTCGGCTGTTCAACGACGGTTATAAAATAAAATAAAAAGTTAATAGGCTTCACTAGGACACAATTACGAAAACTTATTGATAAGCTTCATTCTAGAACTGATTACAATAATTATTATTGTAATCAATTATTGTAATCGATTTTCGATTGTTTGATTTTCTATGATGCACTGCTGCTATAGTTATACCAAGTTATTGTAGAAACTGGGCATGTGCTACACATGATCCCTTTTCAAAAATGAACAAAAATTAGTTACTCAAGATGCCGGCCTGGTGGCCGAGCGGTTAGCGTGCCTGACTGCGAAGCCATAGGCTGCGGGATCGAATCCCGCTCTGGGCATGGATGTTTCTCTCTCTCTCTCTTTGTGCTATCCTCTGTTGTGTGAGTGCATGATGTGTGAATGTGGCCCACCCTATAAACGGGTTTGTGGCAGTGTGGCGTGGGCAATGTTGCTCGCCTCCGTGACTTTGGTTCACAGGTGCCCACTGGGTAACGCGAAATGAGCAGCAATTCTGGCATAGTATAGGCACAGATTCAAATTCAGAAAAAAAAGGGACCCAAGGAAAAAAAGGGACTCCATTGGGAAAAAAAAGCGACTCAAGATGTAGCCATGATGCATGTTCTATTCAAACTCTGAACATAGCGTTTACCTGTACATATTACAAAACCAACAAAAACTTATTTTCGTAAAAATGTTATACACCCCCATTTAAAATTTGCATCACACTTAATGCTATAAGTGACTAATATTCATTAAATTAATACATACATTTCTGATTTATTAGAAACAGAAAACAGATTATTTTTTAATTGCTCATAATTTCATCTATCAAACATTGAATAATGAGACAATAAAATACAGAAATGCTAATATAGAATTTGAAATTAACGTTGCCAACAGTAGACCGAATTGTCTATTTTTTATTCGAAATGGCCCCACCAATCGAACGCAACCACAATGCATTCTTATTCATCACCCGCATAATATAATTACCGCACAATCACTCTCTCGCTTGGCCATTATTCCACAGTTCCAAAATGGTAGTCCCCTTTAATAAGATCAAGCTTAGTAGGAGTATTTCATCTCAACTCCATTATTAATTCAGAAAGACACCGTTTTAGTTTCGCGGATCCCCTCCACTCATTAAGTAGGTAAAAATCGAGGCTTCTCGGTCAACGCGGAGTAAATAAAAATTCCCCAAAAATTACGTTTTACGACGGCGCGTGTTAATACCCGGGGGGATAATTTTAATACCCACCCCCTAGAAATTACGCGGTCGCAGTTATACATAAAAACTTTAATTCTTCAGAGATGGGTATACACACATAATTTTTTTTCTTAATCATTTATTTAAAAGTAAAAACTTAAAAAGAGTCTCCTGATTTATGTCGTAATTTTCGGAAAAGTGAATTGCAGTTTTGAAAGTGAATTGAGTTATTTTTCATGAATCGGGGGTGGGGGAGGGAAGAAATGGTTCATTGAATTTTCGGAAGCATGCGACCTTTAAGATTCATTTATGAAAGTGGAGATGCCGGAATTTTCTCGTAAAATTCATTAATTGCTCAAAGCAGCCTATCTTATTAAACAAAAGCAATTTCGAAATGTTTTTTGTTGTTGCTTTTTAATTCATTAAGTGAGCATTAAAGAAATGAAAATATCATTTGTTTTAGTATCATTACGGATTGCGCAATGGTGAAATGACGCGTAATAATTATTAATGAATCAGTTTTCAGAATAATGACGCTGCTTCGATGCTAAAAATGACGGGAAATTTGAACAAAAGTTAGCGGAAACCTGCCTTAATGTTCTCTGATAATTATTCAGCTGCTATTGTTTTTATTTTCAACGAAATAACTGTTTTTTTTTTACTTTTAAAACAGAGAAAAAGATCATGTAATCCTAATAATTTCTTTCATCCCGTATTGTTTAATGAGTTACAATTTTCTTCATGCTTCAATTTATGCTTTTTTGGTATATTTTTAGATTTATTTCCTTCTTTTAATAGTGTAACTAAATAAAAAATAACACTAATGCTTCGTATTGGAATATATTGAAACATAACGAAATTTTTTTTTAAAATTCAGAGCAATAAAGACTGTCTTCATTCTTTTACTATTATTAAATATAATATTTAAAAATTTTTTTGAGGAAATTAATTCTTGTTTAGAAATAATGTGTTTTTGGATAGTTTTCTCTAAAATATAGCTTTATTTTTATATTAAAAAAATCTGTGTTCCCAATTTTAAATGAAATGGAAAACAACGAGCCGATTTTGGGTAAGAAACTCATTTTATATTTTTAGATTTTAATTATTTCAAGCTAAAAACTAAAACGAAAACGTCTCACGTCTTTTAGTTAACAAATAGAACGTTGCAAAATTTATTATTAAATTGGGACAAAAATAAAAATATAAATTATTCTTCAAAGTTCAAGGCACGTGTAGCTATTTAAGAAACTATATAATATTTTAAAATAATTCGATATTTCATTTCGTTTTTTACCTTTCTTGTATTAATCAAATATCCAATTACTCTGCCAACAAGTAATTATGGTTTATTCACCTATTTTTTCCAGTATTAAATCAATATTGTTCAATAAATATCGTCCCTGATTTAACATCCGATTAATCTCGTTCCTATTAAATTCCATAATAAAAAATATTTTGTTGGACATTTGAAATTCACTCATATATTCACATATTTGAAATTGAAATTCACCCATATAAAAAATTCAATGAGCTTAAATATTCTTGAACAGTGTATTAACATACTTCTTGCCGTTCATTAGTTAATGGCTAGAGTAAGATTTATAACAACATAATTGGATAACCTCAAATTCAATATACCAGTAAAATAATTAATAAACTGACAGATTACATTTTTAAAATTGGTTTAAATCTTACAGCATGATAAAGATATTTTTGTTTTTGTTACAATAAAGGTTTGGAACTACATGATTGGAGGATCTGAAATTCAATGAACTGCAAAAATAATTCCTAAATATAAGCATTACTTTATTAAAATATGATATAACACATTTAAGCGGACATTTCATATGTTATCGGCAAAAAAAAAAGGTTAAGAAAGCATAAAATTAATACTTTGGTCACCTTTTTTTTAAAAAAAATCTGTACTTAATTTGTGATTTGAAAACTAAAATCAATGGTTAATTAAATTTCTTCAACAATAAGTTAAACACATCAAAATATTACTACACAACACGCAAGGTTTTTCTGTCCATGGCAGACGTAAAATCTTAGAGCTCTCTTTACTTTTAGTCTTGCAAAAGGGAGGCATCTCCAATCAATAGAGGACAATCAATCCCTTATTGAGAGGGGGTGGCGGACCAGGAGTGAAAGTAGATTAGTAGCTTGTTTGGGAACAATGCAATTCGATCTGCGCTTTCATGATAGAGTGTTAAATACACCCGAAACTTCGGGGTCGGCGATACACTAACAAGGTTAAGGTCTTACGATATTGCAGTCCACCAACCCTATCCAGCCTGTCCTCTAAGAAAAGAAACTGATGACTCGATTCTCTTTCCAATAGCTATTTGCCAAACAATCATACTAGTGGAGCATTCAACCCCACCTACGTTTCTTTTTCGATTATGATTCTAACCCGATGTTTCTATCTACTAAGAGGACTTTCAATAAAATAGTCACAGAAATTATAATTTCAATTGTTAAATATTCTCGACTAGTCTTGAAATAGCTCAGAGTCATGCGTAAGCACAATTTGTCGAAAAACAAACTCGCTTAAAAAAATCGGTTCAATATCCAACCATTATATCAATGCTCTGAACCAGAGTACCGTGAAAAGTTGTTTGCAACAGAATAAGGTCTAAAACTGAACCACGTTCTCTTTAAAGTTGAACAATTGTAGTATTGTGGAATCTGATTCAAGAAATTTTAGTTTGCACGATATGTTAACATGGTTCACTATTGAAGAGAGCTTTATTGTTCCGGGTTCGAGGTTGAATTAGAAAAAGCATAACGATATTGCAGTCTGCAAACCCAGTCCAGCCAGTCTCAGAGAATAGAAAAATGACTTGGACTTGATTCTCTTTCCAATAGCCATTTGCCAAACAATCATACTAGTGGAGCATCCCCCCCCCACCTACGTTTCTTTTACGATTATGATTCTAACTCGATGTTTCTATCCACTAAGCTGAGCTTTAATAAAATAGTCACAGAAATTATAATTTCAATTGTTAAATATTCTCGACTAGTTTATAAACTTGATTACGCTCAGAGTCATGCGTAAGCTCAATTTGTAAGTAAACACACTAGCTCAAAAAAATTGGTTCAATATCTGACCATCATATCAGTGTCTTGAACCGGAATATCGTGCAAAGTTGTTTGCTACCGAATAAGGTCTTAAACTGGACCACATTTTCGTTAAAGTTGAACTATAGTATTGTGGAATCTGATTCAAGAAGGTTTAATTGCACGATATGTTAACATGGTACATTATTGAAGAGAACCGTATTGTTCTGGGTTCGAGGTTAAATTCAAAAGAGCATACGATATTGCAGTCCGCTAACCCTATCCAACCAGTCTTCAGAGAAAATAAAATGAACTCGATTCTATTTCCAATAGCCATTTTCCAAACAATAATATTTGTGCAACATTCACCCAAACCTATTTTTTCTTTTCGATTAAAGATTTCAACACGATGTTTCTATCTACTAAGAAGAGCTTTCATGAAATAGTCACCGAAGTTATAATTTCAATTGTTAAATACTCGCCATTGCTTTATAAACATGAAATAGCTCAGAAGCAAGCGTAAGCTCAATTCCTAAAAACATTTACACTCTCTACAAAAGTTGACTTAACGTCATACGTTATTAAACGTATAAAGTTAAATACAGGTGAAGCTAATGATTAAAATTCATAATAAGGCTTCCAGGTCATTACTTCTGATTAATTTTTACGCCTGACATTAAAAAATGCGCCATCTTATATACTTATTGAACTTGAACTTTTTGAACTATTTATTTATCATTCACTTTGCATATGAATTAAGCTTTAACGAAAAACTTAAAAAACCAAAGATAACAATTAAAAAAAGCTAACCATTACACTTTATTTAAGTCATGACATTAATTTTCTTAAATCGATTTACGGCTCTTGACATTTTAGCCTGTTCACTGTGTGCCTTACAAGCTCAACATAAGCGGGAAAGGGGACTCAGAAAGTTTTCCAGATTCCGTTCCGGTTTTAGAATCGAGTTATTGTTTACACTCGGTTAGCCATCTATACCATCATATCGGAGCCAACAACCACGATATCATGGGAAGTTACTGCAAACTTTATAGTGTATTAAATTGAACCATAATTTTGTTCAAATTGACCTATAGTATAGTGTAGTTGTGTTCTAGAAAAGGGGTCTCCAAACTTTCCATCCTTTGGGCCATATTGATTACTCGAGCCAGTTCCAAGTACAAAAATTCTAATTTTCTGGGCATCTAGTGGTCAAAAGCGGAAATCAGTTGTACCTTCTGTGCGCTAAAGGCTGGCACATATCGCTAGTAGTAGTTTCGAAAGCGCGGTATAACAATGAAACATTCTAGGGCAAGCGAAGTAAGAGAAATTGTCTATCGTGAAATAAGGAAGTGCATAACCACGTTTAGCGCCCATATGTATCATAATTTTGATTTGACTCATTGTTTTTTGTCTTGACTGACTAGTATGAAAAAGAAGCAAAGAATAAACAGTCAGTGCAGATCGTTCAAAGATAATGGAATTTTCAATATTTCGTAACTCAGTCCTGTTATAAGTGGGTATGTTTGATTTACAATGAAGCCATAGCCGTTCTTAAAAAATAAAACATTAATCGTCATAATGAAAATATGTTCAAAATTACTTAAGGTATATAGGAATGTTGCGATCAGAAAAATGACAAGTTTTGAAGCAAGGATTGCAAGCGCAGCAGTATTTGTTTGTAAAAGTCTATGCTGAACAAAAGGCTGCAACTCGTGCCAGCTTTTGTGTGGTTCTTGAAATCGCAAATTTGGAAAACCATTCACAGATAGATCAAAGAATGCAGTAGTCGGAGAAGTGTGGTCCGAAAAGATAAATTTACTCAAAACTGTCAGTTTGTCAGCAAACACCTTAGTTCAGTGGTGGATAGAAGACATCGTAGAAAACACATCAGCTCAGCTATTTGAGAAAAAAGGACATCATGTGTGGTTTTTTCTGGTTTTGAATAAGTATTTGTAGCAGAATGAGTAGCACATACTGCTCAGGTGTTGATTTTTACTTAATGATAATATAAAAGCTATTAAGTTCATGAGGAACTTTTTGATATTAATGTCATTCACGGAGAGACTATTTGGGAAGATATTTTTAAAGGATTTGAAAATGCCATTAATAAAAGGAAACTTCTTTGGAAGAACTTCAAATCTTGATGTCAATTACAATTGACGGAGACAGATATATGCGTGGTTTAAATAAAGAAGTTTTCGCCCTTGTGTCAAAGGCTGAAGAAAATGACGATGGTTTAAAAGCATTAGTCTTGCACTTTTCATCAATGTGCAAAAAATGTTTGGATTTGTCTGAAGTTCTAAAACCAGTCATATCAGTTGTTAATTTTTTGTTTTATTTCATATCCGCCGTTGAACAGCTGACCCAATTTTTTGGGCTTACCGCTACTAATGTTAAACTCCGTAGCCTTGAAATTTTGAGCCCAATTTAGAAGACAATGGAACTCTTGGATCAAGTATTGGGAGAAATTTAACTTCGGGGAAGACTTTTCGTTGGAACTAACCCGCATTTGCGTTAAATGAAGAGGAAAACCTCCCACGGTCAGAGTGACGGCAAAGGGACTCTAACCCATGATCCGTGTATCACTGAGGGTAATTCACGCCAGCACTGTGGTAGGTGCACGCTGGATGCGGAATTCGTATCGACTAACCATCGTCGGGATTCGAACCCGGTTCACCTCATTAGAAGGCGAACACTCTATCCCCTGAGCCATCGCGGCTCTCAATTGCTAATATCATCAGATCCTCTGGATTGAATCATTTCGTCGACAATCTCGCGAGGTTATTAGAAGAGATTGGAGAAAAAGACTTACTGTCGTACTCTGGCTTAGTTATGAAAAAGTCTTCACGCAGGGCTCGAAATATTTTTTGAATAAAAATCCTCACCCTCTAAACGAATTACAAAACAGCGAATTTCTGCTTAAGTTAGCATTCTATATAATTTTGACAAAACATATGAACGAACTGAATTTGAGATAGCAAAGGGGAAAACCAGCTATTCCCTGAATTATACACTAATATTAAATCGTTCCAGCAGAAAATAATGCTGTTTCAATCACAATTACACAAAAAATGTTCCACGCATTTTAAAACATATGATATATTCAGCCACGCTACTGAGACTGAACTTCCCGTCGATTTTGCTATCAAAGCTTTGGATGCTTTCGAGATAAATTTTGATACTCGTTTCTCTGACTTTAAATGCCTTTGCGAATGAAATTAAGATTTTTCAAAATCCTTTTGATACTGACATTGAAACACAAGGCTTGGAACTTCAAATGGAAATTATTGACTTACAGTGCATTGTTATAACTAAGAACAAATATCAAAATTCAACTTTGTTGAAAATTTCATAAGTCTTCTACTGGCACAAGTTGATAATATGCATAATTTGCTCGTGGGCCGTTTTCTGTTTTTGGTACTATACTTACTTATGAGGGAAAACATTTTCCAAAATGAAGTACATAAGGAATATTTATAGATCTAAGTTAACTGGTGAACAACTCAAATCACTTTTGATAATTGATTCAAGTTTGTCAACAGTTACAAACTAATCAATCAATAAAATTAATAAACTAAAAAATCCCTTTTATATAATTATTATTTTACACTGTTGTTAATTAAGAAAAAACCATTATTCCTATAGAGAGAGCCTGCTGCGAACTAAGTGCGCACCAAATGGATGCCAACCAAAGAGCAAAGCCCTTAGCTCTCGCGGGCTGGATTGATGTTACTTGCAAGCTGGATTTGGATTGCTGCCTGTTCTAGAAGAATTAATTTACCAAAAATGTGGTCTAACATGTCGCCGTCTAAAGGCTATTGCAAATTTGAACGATATTATGGTTTAATGGTTCCCAAAATTTCCAGCAGTATATACAGGGACCGATCAAGACAAATTCAGGCCCAAGGCCCACCAAATTTTCCAGGTCCCTTACAAAATATTTTGAAATTAAATTACTGAAGAGTAGTCCTAACAATAAAAAAGAAGCTATTGAACTGCATAATTCAAGCGAAGCATTCTAAGAAATTTTGAATGCAGACTATGGAAGATTATTTTCTTAAGATATGCGTATCTATAAATTAAGGCAAAATATAAAACAACAAAACAATGTTGCGTCAAAATAAAAATAGTTTGGTGAACACAAACAATTGAAATAAGTGATTTTTGCTAAAAGTCATCGATTAGCTAAATTATTTTTTATCGTAAGCTGTAATTATTTTTTACTTAGTGCTTAAACCAACACGAAGCTAGCCCACCTTTCATTAGACTTTTTTCTAATTTTTGAGGCCCCTCAGAGATTGTGGGCCCTAGGCACATGCCTTTTGGGCCTAGGCAATAATCAGTCCCTGAGTATATGGTAGAAGAAAACAAGGAAAGAAATAGAAAAAAATTAAATCGAGAGAGACAAAATTAAGAAACAAAAATTAAATGTAAAATAAATTAGCTGAAATTGGAAGAAGATACAATCTTGTCATCAGCTTACACGATTATACCCGCAAAAATAGCGCTTTCTAATATTGTAATAAGTAAAGGTAAAATATCTTCCATGTCCCTACATAGAATTCTAATCACAGGTTTGAGTTTACTTCTGCTTAACTCATTCAACGCTGCTTCTCAGCTACTGATCTGAAATTTTGGGAAGCATTTCTTATTTTGAAAAGTTTTAATAATTTATTTAATTTCTCTAACCGTTCGTTTGGCGCAGCATGTCCTGCTTTGGACTTTGTGACATTCAATCAATCAATCAATTTAATTTCTCTAGTTGACATTATGATATTTTTATTGCAATAAATTTTTTTTCAGTTTAATAAAAACCCAGTTTCAATATTACTGATAAATTAATATTTATACTTATAACATCCCAGAAATATTTCGTTTTTTAATTTTCTGAGATTTGTTTATGTTTTACGCCAAAAAATTTAGCATTTTCCTATGGTTTGTAGTAAATCTCTGTAATTTAAATCATTATAGTTTTCTGTTTTCAAGGCTACGAATACCCGACGATACTTTTTGTCAACCCTCTATGGTTAACATGGCTGAATAATATATAAGGCTGGATATTTTTTTAGCGTTTTATTTATTTAATGCTTTATTTTCTTTTTATCTCAAAGACATTTGATGAGGATACTTATAAAAGTGACCAGTCCAAAGGTGGAGAGTAAAAAGTCCTCCCCTTAATCTGCTTAATCCTATTTACCGCTTTCCACAACCTTCATAGTACGTATTCTGAAGGTTCCTTCCACTAAGTGACGTCACTATCTCTAGGGATTGTGGATTTTTTTATTTTTATTTCCCTTTCCCCCCACTGATTCCGGAGTGGGAGTACAATGAAGAGATAAGATGTGCTGAAAATCCCTATCAATAGGTATTCTTTTAACGGAAGGTGTTTCTTAATAGCGTTTCCTGTGACACTCAACATTTGTCTTTTATTTATGTTTTATTTTTTATTTTTCAAGTAGTGATAACATTTTGTTCGTTCTAATGTTAAAAAACAACTTATGGCAGGGCTTGGAATCTAAATAATCTTTTGAACAAATGCCATGTCTATTAACTTGTAAAAAATTACATGTTTCTTATAAAAAAAACGTACTAAATGCCCAAAAGTATTGTTGAAATGTCTGAATATTACACATGTTGTAATTTTTTAATGTTTTCATCGAAAGCTTCATTAGGCTGAGAAAAAATATTTAATATTAACTTTTGTTTAACGTGCAATGGAACTGGATAGTTATGAAGGCAATCGGGAAAAAATTTAAGTTTAACGGAAAGGTTCCTTTTATTGTTGTTATTTTGATTTTCAAGTTAATAAGTTAATATCATGGTCCCTTTCGTTCGAAGTATCTATTGTAATTTTGACTCCTAGTGAATGAAAAGACATTGAACGAGCAGAAAATTTCCTTTAAAAGTTACGTCTCTCATATAATTTGCAGTTATCACCAATTCTGTGCTTATAAGCATTCTTTGAAAAAATGAAAAGAATATGTAACGTAAAAAGCTTTAAAAAAAATTTTATGTTATTTTGTTGTCAAATTTTTTTTAAAAATTATTTTTAATCATTATTCAAAATGAAGCGTGTTCTCACAATGATAATTCACATCCGGCATTATAGTTAGAGTTTTAGATTAAAGAATGTAACCGTTTCATGGTAAGTTTTTCCATTAAAGAAATATAAAATCCCGTGAAGTATTCTTGCTTTTCATAATTGTTAAATTATCCCTTGAAGACGTAGGCGTAGAGCGAGGGGGGTACACTTTTTGTTTTTAGAAAACTGTTATGTTTCATGAGATTGTTATAAAACTGTGAATATGAATATATATACATTAGGGAAACTGTGAATATGAATATATGCACATTTTATGAATGTATGCACATTAGACTCGGGTTAGCCTGGTTGGTAGGGCACTGGGCAAATGTCAAAAAGTTCGTGGGTTCTATCCCCGCCGGCCGATGACTCCCCGTGTAGTAAATTGCGACTGATGCACGTTAAATCTGTCGAGTCACAAAGTCCCCCATGTTCCCATAAGAAATCATACCTCTGGGGGTACTGATCCAGGAGTTTCTTTGTCTTCCGGATTGGTTCAAAATTACAAGGCTACGGAGTTGAACACGTTAGTAGTCGTAAACCGAAAATTGGGTCCGCTGCTCAAGGACGGATACAAAATATATGAGCATTTAATTTTTCTATGCATGTCTATTTATATGTAAATGTATGCATAAAACTTAAAATAACCGAAAAGTTTTCTAAAAACAAAAAGTGTGCCCTCACGTTACGCCTTTGGCACGTGATAGACATTGCTTGCAAGATTTCCTCTTTTATAACTCTTACATTTAATGATTTCGATTTTGTGTGATTTGGATTCTTTCTCTACATACTATGATTACAAAATAAAACTGTTTTGTTTCTCACCCACATGCTTGTTTTGCATAAACATGCTTGCTTTCTTCCTTTGCATAACAGCTGGATTGTTACGTAAATGGCTGTATCGTTTTAAAATTACTAATGCAGAGAGAGGATGACGTCCAAGATTAATTAAAAAGCATCTCACAAGTGACATTAACCAAAACTCAGAGGCGCGACAGCCCATAGAGGGCCAAGGTTTACTGTGCCCATCTCAGTTTTCTTGACCTTGGGATCTGGGGTGCAGGAGCAGATGTTCCGGTTAGGTGGTCAGCCGAACACGAAACCCCCAGTGGTTAGTTCCCAAGCATGCTTGGTACTCCTTTATCAACCCACTGAAGGGATGAAAGGCTGAGTCAACCTTGCCCGACCCGAGGATTGAACCCAGGATCTGTGGCACGGGAGCGCGAAGCACTACCACTCAGCCACCGGGCGTCCACAAATGACATTATCTAGGATAAAAAATAACGACTTTTACTAACAAACCAGTTTTTTTTAATTGAATTTCAAAGTAATTCAGACTTAGTATTCTTAAAATTTAGTACAGTGAACTACTCGGAAATACAGGGATATTTTAATTATATCTAACACCTCTTTTTGTATGTGCTATAAAGGATAAAATGAGCAAATAAATTTCTCGCATTTTTCTAACTTTCTTTTCAAAACTTCGTTAGTTATTATTTTTATTTTTTAACTTTTACTCTTCTCTAAACTTTTTTTAGCTCCATTTTTGATGTCCACATTATTTTCTATCAGGCCCAGCCCCGGATTAAGTTAAACGCCTACAAATGTGTCAAAATATTTTCCGAATAAAAAGGCTCGAACAGCAATCGGACCTGCCAACTGTCTGAAAACATCAGTAAAATTAAAGTTATAAAAAACATGTATATAAACACCAGCAAAAGAAAAGTTATAAGAAAACAAGTCTAAAAACATCAATAAAAGGAAAGTTATAAAAACGCGTCTAAGAACTTCAGTAAAAGGAGAGTTATAAAAAACAAGTCTAAAAACATTAGCAATAGGAAAGTTATAAAAAAAAGTCTAAAAACATCAATCAAAGGAAATTTGTATTAAAAAAAAAACAAGTCTAAAAACATCAGTAAAAGGAAAGTTATTAAAAAAAAAGCTCAAAAACATCAGTTAAAGGAAATTTATAAAAAAAAAAACAAGTCTAAAAACATCAGTAGATGGAAAGTTATAAAAAACAAGTCTAAAAACATCAGTAAAAGGAACGTTATTAAAAAAACAAGTCTAAAAACATCAGTAAAAGGAAAGTTATAAGAAAACAAGTCTAAAAACATCAGTAAAAAGAAAGTTATAATTTTTTTATATTTTGAATTGGGTAGTTTCATAGGAGTCCAGATACTATACGGAACAAAACGCCTTGATTGAGCTAAAAATAATAAAAAAAATTAAATAAAGTTAGGACCAGACGCCTTTAAAATCCTAAATATCTTTCTTTCATTATTAAATTATTTATTAAATAAATATCTCATGTAAGTTAGCTACTATATCTGAACATATCACAACGTAACTAACATTTATGTATAGTTTCTTATTTAAACTCTTAGAGTTAAAAAAAAAAAGAGCCAATTGATTGAATAGATCAGGCCTTATTTACGGTCAATTCCGATACCAAGATACGCGTATTTTACCCAGACTAAATACCCCACATTTTATCACACACCTACACATACCCTCACTCTTTTCTCGATGATCGCTATCGGGGGACCAAGAAAAGGTAGGGGGGGGGGAATGTTCGGAAAATAAGCACATTACTTGTTATCAGAGGAAAAGGAGGGTCGCCGAATACCGAAACCGCATTGAGAGGTTACGTAATCATTCGCAAAAGATTTCTTCGCAAAGGAAGAGAGAGTTTCTGCCTCCCGTTGTGGCGTGAGCCTATCATGAGTTAGGCGGCGCGCGCCGAACGGGTACAGCGGCACGGGGAGATTTCGTTGCGACCGGCCCCCATCACATAGAAGACCTATCGCCTATCGAATGCGGCCACAAAAAGATCGTCTGCGGCAGCCCATTCGACCACCCTTTGCGCCGCTCTTGTTTCAAAGTTGAGAAAAAGTTTCTGTTTTGGTTGTGAGGAAGTAAGTAATTGTTTGTAGTGTCGAAATTATCGTTTGAGGATCGAGATGCTGATGTTGCGTCATCACCCCCAACATGGGGCACCTACCCTCGGGGATCCGCATCACTTGGCCGGACCCCCTGTTGATCTGTCCGGTCATTATGCTGCTTTTGCTGCTGGTCAACCACCTTTTACACATTCATGGTAAGCGAATATATTCATAGTTTATTTTGGTGGTTTTTTAGTCAAATTTTTTTGAATTTGTGAGAAAAAATTGTTTTTTTTTTTTTGATAAAAATCTGAAGCAAGCAATTAATTTTCAATTTTTAAGCATTTTAAAATACATAAAAGCAAATAATGTAAGTTTCAGTTATACTATAACACTGAATTTATATAAAAATATGTCTAGCCGATGATTTTTGTTGTGCGATTAATTTTTAGACTTAAAAATCAATCAAGTCATTCAATGAAAAAATATAACTACAGATGATTTTTGATGAGAGTACTACATATTTTGATTTAAAAAAAAGCGTTAAAAACCCCAGTTTTTTTTAATAATTTTTTTATTGTTATTTCAATTTATTTTATATTTTGTCTGCAAAAAAATATCTTTTTTCTGAAATGGCATTAGTATTTGTAAAATAAAATTATTGCAAAAATATTGTTACATACATGTACAGTATTAGGGAATTAAAAATTTATAATCAGCTTTTAGTTAATGAGTTTTTTGTTAAAAAAAATAATAAAGAAGAAAAAAACAATTTTAATTTTAATACCACTTATTATTTATTTATTTATTTATTTTTGCAGTTAACTGAAAATTAAAGTTATAAGTATAGGTATTTCCAATCCAAATCGTTTCAAAATTAGTTACTTTAATGCATAATACTTTCAGTTACATCAAGAACTAGAAACATAAATTTTCAAAAGTATTGTAATATTAAAAATTTTCAAATAGATTAGAGAAGAATTATATTTCGAAGAAGAATTCAATTTTGAATTTCTATTACATACAACATTGAAAGATGATGATCCAAAAACATCTCTCGTTATTGTCGGAGCTTTCTTATTGGCTAGAAAAATGAGAGAGTCCCTAATTAACAAAGTCGATCCAAAAATCTCTGGCTATTTTCTACTGAAAATTATTAATAGTTATGAAGGACCCTTTATTTCCCCTTTTTTTACCTTTTTGTAATTAGAATGTTTTTGATGTTGATTATTATTCACAATTAAAATCTTAGAGTGAAGTTCTTATTGTACATTGATGCCCAAAAGTTAAGTTTATTTTTACACAGTTGCCCAGTGCAAAAATATGCTTAACTTTTGGACATCTGTGTACTTTAATTCCATAATGTTGTCGTATTATGCAATTTTTTAGGATAAACATATTTAGTTACCATTTTACAGTTTTTAAATGGTAAATAATTTGTATTTATTTTTATTATAAATTTGTATGTATTTTGACAGTAAAATTTAACGAAAAGAATGTTTAGTCATCGTATGCAATTAAAATACGAAATCGAAGAAAAAAATACGTAAAACTCTCAAGTAATGCTCCAACTTATATTAAATAGTGCGAAAAGTTTGAGAAAAATATTTCATAAGTGTTTATAGTAATACATAGTAAAATAAGAATTTTAAAAAAGTACGTTCGTGATGGAAGTTACATTAAAACTGAGCAAAATAATTAGGTCTGAATTTCACCCCCAAATAGAATCGGAAATTGAATCTGTGGGACTATATCTATTACATATTAATAAAGAAGGGATATTTTAATAACCCAATTTTTAATTTTCATATAACAATCTGTTTAGCGTCAAATGACAATGATTACGAAGAAATTGTGTGGGTTGGTGAGCGAAGCAAGTTGGAGAGTGCCGGTACATTTTACCGTAATTTGACCCGGAATGTTTTACCATGCAGTTAAATGTAGCTTCTATGCAGAGCCTTCTTAGATTTAATTGGTTCGTGCCTATGAGTATAAATTCAACATGATTCGGAGAGAGATTTTATTTTTTGTTATCTTCAGTTGGTTATATCACAACCAAAATTGTGACGTTACTAAAAATGATTGTGGATTGTATGCGTGCGGTAAAAGCACTCACCAAGCAAAAAAAAAAAAAAAAAAAAAAAAAAAAAAAAATATGAATATATATATACTAAGTATCTTCATGTACAAAAGTATGATTCATTTTTTAACCATATAAAGTGAGAGTTTTGGAGTTGTCAAAAATAAAAGTGTCAAAATCGAAATTAATTTGTAGAAAATTTGGAACAATTTTATTCACATAAATATTTCTTGTAATTTTATTGTTTGGTTAAACATTGCACGCGACTGGAATAAAAAGAAAGGCAGTGAGAAGACTAGTTCATAACATCTTTCGGTTATTAAGAGTATAAATATCTAATTCAATTTTTTTTTAAGAAAAGGAGCATAGAAAAATTTTAATTTTTTTTTAATTACTACTTCGAGTTTACTTTTGCGGAGAAAAAAAGTCTAGTAAAATTACTGAAGAAAATTAAGCGAAAGTGATATTTCTTGTTAAAAAGAGAAAGAAACAACATAATTTTGGATAATAAAATCAAAATATGCGATATTGAAGCCATTCATTTGGCAATTTTTCCATTCATACAGTAACGTAGCTTACTAAAAATTCTGGTTTTCAAAATTATAGTTCTTATTAACCACACATTTAATTAAAAAATGCAAAAATAAAAAGTAAATTTATGCAAGAAAAAAAGAATTTTATGTCATTCTTTAAAGCATTATGATAAAATTACCAAATTTTAGGACTTAATATGAACGAATATTTTATTGTTAATTTTACCAAATTCATTACCAAAGCACTTCGGTTAAAATTACCGTGCAGTTTACTGGTCCCATAGTGCCAGAGCACTATAAATGTCACCATATTCTGCTTATTTTGGTTATATATTATTTCTCTGTGAATATCTAAGGATATTTAAGGCAAATTTCTGATATAAGCTTAAAAAATAACAGATTAATTATTGGTTTATAATATCATGTAGACCTGAAAATTTAAATTTTCAGTTGGTAAGCCAATGGCCGGTAGACTCTAATGACTTAGCCCGTTTTTCCTCGAACATGAGTTGGTGACTGACAAGTCTTTTTCATTTAATAGCCCTTTTTTTCATACTTTTTTTAACTTGCATTAAGTCATATTTTTTAAAATAATTCCTATTCGAAATGATCTACGGTTATAAAAAGTTAAGCTACTATAAAAATAATTTAAATGTGTGAACTATCAGCACATGTATCAACATAGTAAATATGTAAATCAACTATAAAAATAATATAAATATGTGACAAAATTTAGTTAAACGAGCTGACTTTAGAGAACTTAAGTAAATATATTTGGAGAGGCAAAAGACATTTAATGTATTTATTGCAACTTCGAAATAGGTGAATTGTTAACGCTAGATTGTACAAGGAAGTCATTTTGATAGCTTTTTAACTGCTTTTTCATTTGCAAAAAATGTCCAAATAATAATGCATAAATTATTTTTTTTTCCCACGTGAAGTAAATTTTTTTTATTGTTAATATTTACTAATAACTTGTGATATAACTGTAAATAATGTAAAAAATATTAAATATTAATTGAGCAAATTTCTTTACACATCTGTTATTCTTTCACAATGCAGTCATTTTGTCTGCTTTTGGGTAATATAGGTATTTACTAAGTTTCAGTCTTTCTAGTGTTAACGAAATCTCCTTTCACATCCATGAATCTTTCCACCACAAATTGATGAATTCAGAAAGATCAAAATTTTGAATGAAGGCATTGGATATCTTGAAGAAAATTCTGTTTTCCAGAGTTTCTTTCTATATTGACATACTATTATCATTAAATGGTTTAAAAAGAAAAAACGATTAGAAAAAGTGACTGGTTGTTGATGAAATTATATCCTCCATTTTTTTTTTAGTTAACTCACCCAGAGGCAGGTGGCGAGTCGTTATTTTCAGGTTAAACCATAAACCTTCCGATTAGTAAACTTACGCAGTATTTGAGACAAAAAGTACGGTTTTATCTATTAAATAAATCATTATTATCTATTAAATAAATAATTTATAAGGTTGTAGAATGCAATATGTTTAGAATCCATGTTTAAAAAGGAAGTTATAAAGTAAGCACATTGAGGATATCAAAATACTATGTTGTCATGCTATAAAAGCGAGGAAGGGGGAAAAAAAAAAGCAATCGATATTAAAAAATTACTACAGAGGAAGACGAAATGATAAGCAGCAAAGGGAGTGTTTTTGTGGGGTTAAACTAGAATATGTTTCAAATTGCAGCCCTTCAACGCTTCTCGGGTTTTTTAGACAACCAAACAAGTTTTGACATTATTCGTTTCACCTTACTCACTAGTGATTCGTTAGGTTTCAATGACTTACTGTTTTTTCCTCTCTTACGTATTAATTTGTGATTCCTAATGTTTGCACTTTCATGATTTCATTTTTTAAAGGATTTGAAATGTATACAACAAGGGTGCTATGTTCAAAACACCCTGTATTTTCGTATCTCTAATTTTAGATATTAATTTGTAGATTCTTTAGGTTATTAATACCCACTGCTCATTTTTAGTACAATTCATTTTATTTTTCTACAGATTCCCAAAACTATAGCTAAATTGGTGAATCGCAAGTGCATTTAGTATAATAAATTTAATTAAAAAAATTATTATCAGAATAAATCATATTATTTTAGCTGTATGGTAAGGAGCTTCCGGCTTCGTTTACTGTCATACTTACTTAAGCTTTAAGTAGATTGCTGAATTGTTTTTCAGGTTAAATTTTTATTATTGATTTGATACATTATTTTCTGAATTAAAACACAATAGTCATCCATGTACTATTTATAATATATACTATGAACAATATAATTAAGTATGAATCGATTAACATTGATTTAAAGTACTTATGTAACATTAAACGTACCATACTATTTAGGATATAATTGACAAAATATCAATTTGATTTTTTTCTTCCTTTTTTTTTGCATAAAATGTTTTGAGCAATAATGTATAAAAACAAGCAATAATGTTTTGAGCTATGAGCAATATGTTTTGAGCTATGTACTATTTATAATATGTACTATGAAAAATGTAGTTAAGTATGAATCGATTAACATTGATTTAACGTTCTTGCGTAACGTTAAACGTAACATAATATTTATGATATAATTGACAAAATCTCAATTTGATTTTTTTTTTTTTTTGCATAATCATAATGTTTTGAGCAAAAATAATGTGATTGAATTAAATACATAACTGTAATAATTGAAGTTATAATTTTTTTTTTGATCTATAAAATTGATTTGAATATCAAGAAAATATTTCAAAATACATCTTTCAAAAAACATGTTATTTCTAGAATCCAAACAAAGGAATTGTGAGAATTCAGTCAGTTATTTCTTTTCTATCTGAAAAATAATTTAATTTTCACCTTAATATAGGTGTTTTCTAGTATGGTTTTGTCTTTTAGACGTTATCTATACAATTTGATTAAATTATGCAAAAACTTTTCCAAATTATATTATTTTTCACTCTACTTTTTTTTCAAGATTTCACCCTGTTCAAAAAATACACTTCTTGAGAAGATTTATGAAATTTGATTAGCGTTCCATTTGAAATACTTTTCTCAAATTGAATTTTATTTTCATTGTCATTATTGAATTTTAAATTTCAGCTTGATATTTTGTCTTCAAAAGGTAATCTGAGCCTTTATTTACGAAATCTAAGAGTAAAATAATTAGATTTACAGATGTATTTATAATTTTTTATCTACAAAAATTGGATTTTAGAAATATATATTTTGAATGTATACATTTTCTATTGTGCAAAATTTATATGACGTAAAATATGCATTACTGGCAACATTACCATAGACGAAATATTTCAAGAACTAATATTTTTTTCCTGAAAATGTAGGCAATTCATTTATATTTTCTTAACGATTCCGAAACTTTTCAAAAACATTTTGTATGTTTGATTAGTATGATTATTATGGATTTAATAACACAAAATGATCATTTATGTTCTTCCCCAAAAGAAGATATTTCTGATTTTCTGTAACACTTAATCTCATCTAATTTTTGTTACAGTTTTTCATTGAAAAATATGATATGGTTGTTTTAATATCTAAGGTAAGCATTGCTCAAAGAATATTCTTTAGGAATCTTTAGTGTTTTCCTCCTATGGTCAAATTTTTTGGCATCCGAAGCTCTTCGAAGAAATACCATCTTTGAACTTTTTCTCTCTACGAATTTAACTTAAATTCCAAATTGGAAATTTACTTGGTCCATCCGAAACTCTTCGAAGAAATTATCTTCGAACTTTTTCCCTCTTCGAATTTAAGTTAAATTCTAAATTAGAATTTTACTTGGTCTATCCGAAAATCTTCGAAGAAATTGTCCATGAACTTTTTCTCTCGTCGAAGTTAACTTAAATTCTAAATTAGAATTTTACTTGGTCTATCCGAAACTCTTCAAAGAAATTATCTTCGAACTTTTTCTCTCTTTAAATTTAAGTTAAATTCCAAATTAGAATTTCACAAGTGTGATTTTTGTTACATTTTTTCATTAAAAAAATTACGATTATGGAATTTTAATGTCTAAAGTAAGCATTGCTCATACCACCACCTCCCCCTCTTGTCAGCAAAAAAAAAAAAAAAAAAAAAAAGAACAAAAATAAATCACCAACCCCCTCTCAGGTGCTTACGTAACATTAAATTTCATTCTTACGTATATAACTAAATTTTAAGGTAAGGGAAGGGACTTGATTTCATTTTGCACAGAATTGTATAACGTATTGTTTAATCGAACTTAATTGCGCAACAATCCACATAAATACCCGGTTCATAACTAATAAATCAAGGAAAATCCTTAGTTGTAGATCGCAACTGCCCCCAAAATCCATTTCCAAATAACCTAATTATTCAAAGCGATCGTTTATTTTCTTCCATTCCACAAAACCCATCGTAACATAAAAAATAAAATTGCACCGAGAATGCTCGCTAATGGACACTCTGTCGTCCTTAACCGAGCGTGACGCTGTCATGCATACGTTTCTGGACATCTTAATCTCTTGGACATCGTCCATTTTACTGATGACAGAGATATACCGACTGGCTTACCTGCTTGACCATTCATCTCTGTGGTCATAAATGAAACTCTGACTCACTTCAGCATTGTTAGCTCCTCACTCTGAAGATAATTAGCATTTTGTTATTAATTGTTGTATTAAAAGAGATTTTACAAACTTACCGCCCCTGGCCAAATTATTAGACGCACTATAATATTCTATGTAAAATCTTAATTACTCAGGTGTGATACATCTTTATTATTTTTATGTGACTGAAACCGGTTTGCATTTGCTTACGTTAGTGTATCAATGGGTAAAATTAGACGATATATAATATAAATTTGACGATTTGATAAATTAGACGATATATAATATAAATTTGACGATAGGATAAATTAGACGATATATAATATAAATTTGACGATTTGATAAATTAGACGATATATAATATAAATTTGACGATTTGTTAAATTAGACGATATATAATATAAATTTGACGATTTGATAAATTAGACGATATATAATATAAATTTGACGATTTGACAAATTAGACGATATATAATATAAATTTGACGATAGGATAAATTAGACGATATATAATATAAATTTGACGATTTGATAAATTAGACGATATATAATATAAATTTGACGATAGGATAAATTAGACGATATATAATATAAATTTGACGATTTGATAAATTAGACGATATATAATATAAATTTGACGATAGGATAAATTAGACGATATATAATATAAATTTGACGATTTGTTAAATTAGACGATATATAATATAAATTTGACGATTTGATAAATTAGACGATATATAATATAAATTTGACGATTTGATAAATTAGACGATATATAATATAAATTTGACGATAGGATAAATTAGATGATATATAATATAAATTTGACGATAGGATAAATTAGACGATATATAATATAAATTTGACGATAGGATAAATTAGACGATATATAATATAAATTTGACGATAGGATAAATTAGACGATATATAATATAAATTTGACGATAGGATAAATTAGACGATATATAATATAAATTTGACGATAGGATAAATTAGACGATATATAATATAAATTTGACGATAGGATAAATTAGACGATAGAATATATAAATATAGATTATCTATTATATCAAGCATTATATTAGTATAATAATTAGACCAAATTATTAGACGCACTGTAGTGTTTTAATAATGACATGATTTGCACGAGTTTATAGGCAATACTCTTATATTTAAACATACATGAAATGGGTCTTTATTCAGGAGATTTTTTATATACTTCCTATTTGTATTTATTTTTAACGTATTGCATTACAATGTTAACCATTTGATACAGGAGCATAAACAAATGCGAACCGGTTTCATCAGAGAAAAAGCAACAATGCTGTATAGTATTACCTGATAATTATAATTTTACATGGAATCTTATATTGCGTCTAATAACGGCCAGGGATAACTATAAAGATATAACAAAGATGTGCTTTTTCACAATATAGTTAAGAAAGTGGATGAACACTCAAATTATTTTCTTTAATTAGCCCAAATTATCATGTACTATTGAAATACTATCATCAAAATATTACTGTAATTTTAATAAGCATCAAATTCCGCAAAACGAGAATAATAATATTGATTTACGTTGCAAAATTCGGGTGTGGATTCCATACTATTAGACTCACTATGAGAATCCATGTTAAAACTTAATTATATTATAATTGATACTATACAGCATTACCGTTTTGACGCTTCTGAAACCGGTTTGTACTTGTTTATGTTCCTGTATCAGTCAGTTAACATTGTAATGCACTACGTTAGAAAAATATTGTATTAATGCAAATAGGAAGTATGTAAAATCTCCTTAATAAAAAGCCATTATGCGTGTGTTTAAATATAAAAGTATTGAATATAAACTCGTGCAAAACATATCATTATTAAAACACTACAGTGAGTCGAATAATTTGGTCTAATTATTGTAATATACTAATATAATAAATATTCTATATTCATCTAATATATCGTCTAATTTATCCCATCGTCGAATTTATATTATCTATCGTCTAATTTAACCCATTGATACACTAATGTAAACAAATACAAACCGGTTTTAGCCGAACAAAAACAATAAAGCTGTATAGAGTATCAAATGATAATTAAGATTTTACATAGAATCTTATAGTACGTCTAATAATCTGGCCAGGGACTGTAAGTTGTGCCAAGCCTAGCGTTCTTTTTATAGAACGTTTCCTTCCTCCAATAAAGAAAAATGGTAGCAAAAGTGCTTCATTTCTAGAATTTATTTTGCAAGAAAGAGATAGCTCTGTCTTCCAAATTATATGTAAGTTCTAAATATTTATATGTGAATATAAAGTCTTTGCACAATGTTAAATAAAAGTTGTGGACAAAAATATATCCATTTTGTAAGAACAAAATTGCCCGTTATGCTTTACATCAATGTTTTTTTAAGGTTCAGTGCTCAGTATGCATTTAACCGGTACTCTGAGCACTGATGTTTTTCCTAATCTATTCTCAGCAGACATTAAAATATCGAATTAATATAATAATCTCAACGAATAAGTTAATATCAAATCGGATATAACAAATATTTCGGACATTCACCAAAGCGACTATGTGATTGTTGACATTCACCGGAGAAAGTCGACATTCTCTTGATTTCGCTCATTCACGGTGACATATACATAAGGATAAGCGTTTTATATAATCTAAGAATTTATAAAACGCAGCTGTCTACTTGTTTTGATTGTTATCTGTTTACTGTAAACGTTTCTGTTTAACTCCAAAAAAAATAACTTCTCCTAATTATGGTAAATAGCTATCCAATTTATCTTTGAAAGACCGAGAATTTTGATTTAGCTTAGATTTAAAGGAGCCGATTTTGTTGATATTTGCGTCTACCAAAACGGTAAAACAGAACATATAGACGAAACACGGCATATCAACTCAAACGGTTAAGGCAAACAAGGCTTAATTTATCTAAGGCTTTTAAATGTTATATACTATTAAAAAATACAAGAGAAATTTTCCAAAACTTTTTCCTTTTAATTTATATTTAAAATATTTCGCATTTATATTAAAACTATCTTGTTTTTTTTTTTTATTTTTTTTTATTTATTGCAGTATGTTTTAAGCAATCAAATGTAAACTGGGACGAAAATCTGAGAAACAGCCAAAATCCAATACCTATGGGAAGAAAAAAGCTGCTTTCCGTATTTAAAATTTCACAAATTTACAATCTGAAAAATGATATCGTTTTTAAAGTTATTCGAAAAAACACTCCCATAAAATTGACAGGCAATATTCCCCAAAAGACTTTCCACCGATACAAAACCACAGGAAACAAAATCGAACAACATCCCTTTTCTTCTACAGCGTTTGTAAAACAATGATTTTTCGCCTTTCAACTTGATATACATACATAAGCATTAAATAATCCATTTCCCCCATGAGAATGCGATAGCTTTCCTTTTCATGAGCGAAAAACTGTCTTTCGCACATATTTCCCATATCTCTATCCATTACCATACATTTCGAGCGAACTCCTCAATTACATTTCCAATTTCCTTCCCCATATGCATGTACTAGAGGTAGGGAGTTACTTTTGCATTCTAAAAGTTCGTCAACCAAGTACGGCATTCAATATCCTGGCACGTTCAAGTGACCCTCCTCCACACTCCCCCCTCCTTTTGAAGATCTAAGCTTAAGAAATGAGTGAAGTGATTTTCGTATGTAGAGGAAGATAAACTGATGCGTCCATATTATGCATCTTCAATATTTTTTTTTTTTTTTTATATGCAAAAACGGGCTTTACGTGATTTTTATAAGTAAAACCGTGGGCTTTTTATTTTTGGTTTTTATTAAATACTGAGGGGATATTACTTCTACGAAGTATTTTGAGGAAATTTTTTTTTTTTTAATTCTAGTTTATTTTGATACTTTTTGCACTAAAATTACTTTTGATTTTTTTCTTCTGCACTAAAATGCATTCAAAAGTTCAACATAGTGTATGAAACAAAATTTTATTAATTTATAAACTTTTTTTTATTATAACTCATGCATTCAAGAAAGCTCTTAAATTTATTAAACTTTTCAATATTTTTATTCAAATTATCACATTCAGGGGTGAAAATGAAGCGAAAAAGAGAAAAAGCTTATAAATTTAACCATTTCAGTTATAGCTAGTTTTCGGGAGGAGAAAGCGATAGATTTTTTCCTCCTATCTATCTATCTATCCTATCTATAGACAAAGTATCCAACAATATATATATGTACTTTTACTTGAGAAAGAAGCAGTCTTATATGTATGCTATAAATGTAAAAATAATCTTAGTAGTTACAAGAATTTTATTTTTCTCGAAAAAAAAAATGGTAGAATGAAATATCCTTCGTACCCGTTTTTGCTCTTTTCCGTTTTTGGTATATATACGCCCTCAGCCTTGATCACATTTGATTTTAATTATTACACTAAAGTAGCATGTCAAATTAGAACAACATTTGAAGCATTATTGTATTTAAATATTGGATACAAATGTTTAGAACTATGTCAAATTAATATTAATAATTAAATTAATATTAAATATTTTAATTTCTGAATCAACAAACCAAATAACAAATGACAAATTGCATTGTATCCAAATCCATAGGTTTTTTCACGAAACTTTTACATTTGATTTAAATCATCATACTGAACTAGCATGTCAAATTATGTCAACACTTAAAACATTATTGAATTTAAATTTTGGATACAAATGATTAGAACTGTGTCAAATTAATATTAATAATCAAATTAATATTAATTGTTTTAGTTTTTGAACTAACAAACCAAATAACAAATATAACATGTAACAAATTGCATTGAAAGTCAAAAAGAAAATTATATCCAAATCCTTAGGTATTTTCTTGAAACTTTTAGATTTGATTTAAATCATCACACTGAACTAGCATGTCAAATTATGACAACATTTGAAACATTATTGATCAGAACTATGTCAAATAAACATCAATTTTACAAAATCTAATATGCTCAAATATATTCAGATCGCAGCAAACAGAAATTACTATATTATCAACAAAAAGTGTTTATTTTGAATTAAAATTTGATCCCTTTTAAACAACCGTTACAAAATTGCGAAACAAACGCAAAACTAAACGAACACAAAACTTAGAAAAATAAAATAAATAATAATTATTATAATAATAATGAATAATAATAATAATGAATAATATTATTATTATTATTCATTATCATAATTATTCATTATCATTATTAATAATAATAATAATGAATAATAATAATAATAATAATGAATAATAATAATAATAATAATAATAATAATGAATAATAATAATAATAATAATAATAAGGAATAATAAAACAGATCTTTCAAAAAACTATGTTGTTCAAGTATACTAAATTTTAAGTCCACTTGAAAAACGTAATTTTAAAATTTCTTTTTTATGATATTTTTTTTCCAAAATTATTTCAAAGCAGTTGGGTGAATTAATAAGCTTAATTTCTTAAAAGCTCTATACTTCTTCCGGATTTAAATAATAAAAAAGAAAGAAACTACATCAAAAAGCTTTTCAAACACTTTCTCTTTAGCTCATTCCATAAATTATACTGTATTTTCATTTCGGTTTGCAGCATATATCATTGAGATTTTATGTGAGGCGCTGGTAAAAGCCGAAGAGCCCCGGCTCTTCTTCGCCTGGTGAAAAGCGCTCGGTTCAATTTTAGTGAGTTAGTTTCTGCATTGAAGCAAAAACAAAAAAGGCAAAACGGTGGCTTTCTGGCTGTAAACTAATAAAACTGTGGCCACGAAGAAATAAAAACACTTTCGCTCCTAGGTTTTCCTACAACTCAGCAAAATTTGATAGCAACCGCGAACAGGTTCTTCTCTTGCTATTTCGTGGTTTCTTTTTATTTGCTTCTTCTGTTTTTCTTTTCTTTTCTTTTCTTCCCCAAATTTCTTCCGCTTCTTTTTATTTCATTCGGTTTTTAAGTCCTTAGATCAGCGTATTTTTCTACAAAAGTTCACCGTGTCTAGAAGTAGCGACCGGATTCGGAACCTGTAATTTGTTCTGTGCTAAAAGACTAGTCAGGATGAAGTCCCTGAGTCATAGTTTAGATTAAAGAGATTCTGTGCTAAGTGCGAGGTGTGATTGATTTACACCGTGAATCATGTTGACAAAAAAGAGAGTAAAATTAAAATAAACAGTAAAACGAAATATGTTCCCAAATATAAAATTTGTTTATTCAAAAAAATTAGCCTCCTAATCAAAATCTGATCAATAAATCAATGGTTATCTTGAGTATAACCTGGTTTACTTTCTCTTTTTTGTTACTTTATTTAAGTACAGTTTAGTACTCGTTTTTAATACTAGATATCTTAACCAGAAAAAAATATCCAAGAACCATTTTGTATATTTTAGTATCTGTCAAATTTAGCAATCTGTCTACTGCTATATTTAAATAGCTGTCTATTTTAATAATCTACCTACACAGGTCCTGCAGTGGACTGATAGTAAAGACACGATTTCCAGTCGAACTCCGAAGTCAAGCGTCACTAGCTGCTGTCAGTAAGCGGATGGGTGATCACTTTGATCAGCCTGCGTAGGGACCGAGGGTACGCGGTATAAGTCCTCGTTAAACTGTTCTATCGTAAAGTGCTCGACTTCACGTGTAGTTCATCTGGCTACCAAAGCAGAAAAGCCATCCCCTCTGCAGAGGATCAAAATTGTGATGGCATGTCTTCGGATCATCCTCAGGGATGTTTCCCAGACCATCGCCAATAACCCATTGTGAAGCTCTAGTGCAAAGTACCTACCTGTAAAAACATTTAGTTAATCTTTTCCATAATGGTGGCTACCATTTTTCAAAATGGTGCAGGGAAACACCATAGATAACTTGATGGGCCAAGAGAATGTTCTTTTGCACTACTTGGTGGAAAGTAGCTGCCACCATTTTTCATATATAGTAATATCGAAATTCATAACTACGCTTAATGAAGATGCATTTAAGAGTTAAAATATTTTTACGATGCAATGTAGAGTAAGACTCACTAATTTTGGAAACATATATGCATTAATTATTAAAATAAAACTATTTTGTAAATCCAATCCAAAGTAGCTCAGAGAGGCTATTCAGAAAAATTCGAAATAGGCTTGAAAAACCGAAGCGAAGGAAAACTATACTTTATAAAATATTTTAATGAAATTCACATAGATTTAAACATTAAAATCCATATTTCACAACTAAAAGCATACATATTTTAACAGCAAATATATTTTTAATAGTCATTGTGTAGCGGCGTAAGAAACAACAACGTATGCCAACTCGTCTGGCTGGTAAACAATTTACTGGTGATAGCAAAAGCACACCAACAACGATGTTTTTGGAAGCAGAAACAATTCACGTATGGTGTGAATGGGCGTGAGCTTTGTGTAAACTTTTCCTATTATATAAGTGTTTAGATTTAAATTACACCCTTTAAATTGTTTATGAAACCTTGATTTGGACTTAAAGGAAAGTGTTCTTTCGCATAATTTTTGGGGTTTGTTCAATATCAGATTCAGTGCAATATTACTAACACCATACTGCAGTTTATAGTTACTCCACCGTGATTGTACACCTCTGTTTTCATATGGTGTTGTTTTTTTTTATTAGGTGTCTGTTTTAGTAGTCTACATACTTTTGAATTTTAATTGCTACTAAAATTAGTAGCCTGCTTACTGTTGTATTTTAAAAGCTATATAATTTAGTAGACTTACAGAAGTTTAGCAGGTGTCTAATTTAGTAAATATCTAACTTAACTTTCTTTCTGCTGCTCTAATTTAAAAAAACAACTTTTAAAACTTTTCTTCATATTAGTACAACTTAGATATATTTGATCACAGACTAATTTGGTTAAATTCATCTGTGGTGCTCGTTTTTAGAGCTTCTCTCAGTAATTAAAAAAATATTTTTTGTACTTTTTTATCACTATGAACAATAAAATCTTAATGTCTTAAAAGATCTTGAAAAAAAAATTCTTTTAGGTCATGATTTGGGAAAAGGAAATTATTTTAAATAGAAAAAATGTAATTCATATTTTTAATATGTACCGTGCAATTTTATTTGTTTAAGCGCCTATTTTTTTAAGAGTAAGTCAGGTTTGTGATACTTGACATTTTTGATTTTGTTAAAATTTTCTAGTTATGTTCTTTATGTGTAAACATTAGACATGTTTTTTCATTTTTTCCAAAAAAAAATCTTTTTTTTCTCTCACCATGTAAACTAAAGACATTATTTTACCTTAAAGTAGCTATCATTTCCATTATTAAACCTTAAACTTATTATCATTGTTGAACCTTAAAGTCCTTATCATTATTAAACTTTAAGGTCTTTATCATTATTAAACCATTAAGTCATTACTATTATTACGCTTTAAAGTCCTTATCATTATTTAACTTTAGTTATTATCATTTTCAGAACTTAAAGCTGTTATCATTATTCAACCGTAAAGCCAATATCGTTGCTATGCATTTAAATCCTTATCATTAGCAAACGTTAAGCGTTATTATTTTAGAATGCGTTACTCTTAATTTTAAAGCTTTCAGTTGTCAATTACCATCAAAACATGCATGGATATGCTTGTAGAACATAAAAATTAATGATATTTATTTCAAATTTTTCCGAAGGAAATTTATTAGGTTTATGTTGATATAGATCTAAGAAACGAATCTTTTATTAAGAAACTGTTTTCAATGAAAAGATTCTAGAAGGAAAAATATTGAAAAGAAACTTTGAAGAAAATACAGCAGTCTTATTAAATGATTCATACAATAGGATAGAAATCCAATAAACGAAACACAATAAGAAAAATACCACAAAAAGGGATGGAGCCAATTTCAGCCAGAACTCAAAGATTTACAGAAAAGTGGCCAAGACCACTTCCATGTCTGAGAAATTAGATGAGTGGCCAGAACTCAAAAACCTTAAAACCGATTTGGCCATCCGCTCGGGCAAAGAGAATCAAACACAAAAAAGAAGAAAAAAAGGAAGAAATAAAAGTTTGCGGTCAAGCCGAAGAAGATGGTTCCTCTTCCAATCATTGATCGCCATCCCATCTTGATGAAACTTGTGAAAGATTTACCGATCCGTCCATCCCGAATATTACACTCCTCTGGAAGAAAATAGTTCTATTGTTTCATCCCCTCTCCATCCCTCTCTTTTCTCTCTGAGAAAGTGGCCATTACGGAATAGTACCTTAGCTGACAGTTAGCTGATGGATTTCTTCTGTTCTCAATTCTAGGGTTTGCTTTTTGTTTAGGATGAACTCTGTATTTAATGAAGATAAATAAGTTAGTATTACTAATATATACAGTACTTCGAGTCACTTACTTACACAGTTTTCACTTACATTTTCGTTATTAAAAATATAAGAAATGGACTTTGAACGTATAAATTGAATTTTAACCTATTAAAAATGGATGCCTTTTTATACTGTTATGTGTGGAATTGCGCGCATATACTATACATATGGTAAATGTTACCACCACAAAAGAAATACTTCTGATCAGATTGAGCGTGATTCAGCCACTATGCCTTCATATCATTCTAATCTTCCTACTTTCATCACTCCTTTCTCTTCACCTCATCTCCCACCCTCTTGAGGGAGGAAAAACTCCCCCCCCCTTCCGAAAAAAAAAGTTTACACCGATAGATGGGTAGATAGGGTGACATATCCAAATGAATTTATGACCCCCTTTGAGTTATGGATTGTGCACCTCTATGATATATCCTTTATTTGCATATTACTATTATGTTCCCATTATTTGAGCGGATGTAAATGTGACAACTGCCTGTCGAGAACGGGGCACAAATTAGCTTGCATTATTTTTCCCCTTTACCCGACAATATATTAGAAAAAAGGGGGAGTGAGGATTTTTCGGGATAAAAAGTGCTCCACTGGGTGGGATCGGTTTCCTTTAACTGTTCAGATGACACTTTAAATAATTTTGTTATTTGTCCCACAACCTTTCAAATTGACTTTTAAAAGGGTTTGTCACGTTGACGTATTGATTATATTAAATAATAAGTGAGATAGCAATTTATAACGCATTTATTATTATAATTAATAAGCGCGCAATATAACTTGTGTTTGTATAATTATTTAATTTTATATTGCTAATTGTGAGTTTTCTTTTATCAAAAGGCAGATTCGCAGATAGTTATAAGCGGAAAATGTTTAATAATATTAGTATTAGAGACGTTAATTAGCTTAACTATCTGTTTTACTTTTGAGCAGTGTCTATAATATGGAAGCGCCTCATGAAATTATCGAATACGCATCTACTGAAAAAACTCATTACTCAATATTTCACAACTGCACATGCGTAGTTATTGTAAAGCTAACGGTAGTAAACGTAAGAGAAATGAAATAACGTTTAATTTCCCCTCTGGTTTACTTACGCATGATCTTTTAAATTATTTTTCAGATACGCGCTTGCGCAATGGATACCTGCAAGTGACGTAGTGTGGGTATCTCGGTCCTGGTTGGTTGATGCTGCTTACGGTGGCAACTGTTCTTTTCATTCTATTTCTAGTAAACCAAACCCGTCAAGCATCATTTCTCTTAAGTGACACATTCTAAATTCCTTCGCAATGATTCTTTCTCAAATATTTCAATTATTTTACTATATATTCCTTACTTAACTCAAAGACAGACGCGAAAGCATTTAGAACCTAAACAAACTAATTATGCATCGAAGTTGCCAGGTACACGAAGCAAAAATATATCAATAAAATATATTATCAAACAATAAATCTAAGCTAAGAAAAGAAGTAGACGAGAAATAATTATATTTCAGAAAGTCCCCTTGCCGTTAGGCTGACCCTGGGAAGTTTTCCTCTCCATGTAACTCAAATATGGGTTAGTTCAAACAAAACTTCCTCCACGAAGGCAAATTTCTCCCTATACTTGATCCATGAGTTCCTTTGTCTTCTGGATTGGGTTCAAAATTACAAGGTTACTGAGTTGAACATTAGTAGTCGTAAACGCAAAAAATTGGGTGAACTGTTCAGCGACGGTTATAAAACGATAGGCTGGTATTGAGGTCGTAGGTCACATGTGTGGGTATCCATGGTTATCTTCTTGAAGTGCACGTACCTAAATACTTAATATAAACACTTTTAAAAGAACATTTTAAAGATCTCAATTATCGCAGACGACTTATGCCGATGTCAATACCGAAACTACCACTTTGAATGCAATTGATGTCACAAACTAAGGAGATGAAAGTCAGATGGAGACGGTGGCTACTTTGCATTCCGCATGCGAATCTCGCCAAACTCTGTCCCAAGAGAAGAGAAAAACCAAAAAGAAATCTCTACCTTTCTGCTATCTCGACCAAACAGGACTCTCCTAAATAGGTAGACGTTCATCATTCTATCGCCAAAACAAAGGCCGACACGTCCCTGCTGCTTCCATTAAGCGTCGGGGGGTAGAGGGGGGAGATTCAACGACAATTTGTCTAATTCCCGACCTTTTCTCGGGCACATGTCTCTAGAAGAAAATTGGAGAGAATGTGGAACGATTGCCTCTGATTCGTCGCCACGTTTAAGGGCGCCAAACGTCGATTACGCGCACTAATGTTTCACTTTAGCTGAACGTGTTCTTCGATGGAAAAGTGCCTTGTAACTTTTTTTTTATTTTTCTCGTTTCGATATGTCTTATTCCTTCGTTTCATTTTTATTTTACTTTTTATGTCGTAAGGTAGAACAACTATAGATACTTTTATGGGTTAGTTGTTAGTGTAGAGTACCGTCTCATCAGTTTCGTAGCTTGCGTCTACAAATAACGTAATTCTAGAGTGACCGTACTTTTCTTTGTAATGAAAATTAACGCGTTAGTGATCTATTGTTAGAAATTTCCAAAGACCATTTTTTCTTCTTCTTTATTTTCGTTTTTTCCCCCAACTTGCGTTAACGAAACATGTACTGCTAATGTTGCACACGTCAAATTAAAACTTTATTGGCGTGCAACAAGAATATTAATTTTTCTAAACAAGTCACCAAAAATTAAATGAGCAATAATAATATTCAGTATTATGATGTTTAATATTGAAACAAAATAACTCCAATAGTCAGTTCCCTTGTATTATCATTCCAGAATTAAAACATCAGTAATAACAAGAACAACACCTTTTTTGAACTATTACGGAAAAATTAAAACAAAAACGCTTACCTACATGTACTACACTCTACCACACTACTTTTTTCACCCCAGCGTGCGATCTTATCTCGGCCCATCTAGTTCATCCCACCCGCTTTCGTTCCTCTGTCACTTGCCTCCTCCATATTAGCATAGTTCTGCCTCTTTTTCACTTGCCTTCTGGCGCCCATGTTAAAGCTACTGATTGTATTCTTGTGGAAGGACTTCTCAGATGAGACCTGTTTTTTTTCCATCTTGTTCCTTTTACATTAAAGAGGATTGGTTTCTCCTTGTTTTTCTTTTTTTTTTTCGTTTTGGTTTGAGGAGGTCTGATTAAGATATGGTTTAAGGCCCTAATATTTTTTGAGTACTTCTTAAACATCTGCTTCTTTGTGTCTTTTTAACAAACAAAAACAAAAAAAAGCATCCGGTTTTCCGGTATTATTTTGATAGAAAATTAAAGCAACAATAAATAATTTACATTTCCTGTAAAATTATTATTGCAAGTTTAATATAACAAGAACAGCAATGGTATGCAACCTAATGAAGCTGTTTGGAATTTTCTTCGAGATTTGGCAAGAAATAAACAACGTGACTTGAATAAGTTTAAATTGGTTATTTGTGTTTATTGCTTGACGTTAAGAAAGTAAAATAAAACTTTTGAATTATAAAACTATTTTTAACCCTCTTGTTAAAATAAATGAAATGCATAAATAAATAAATTAATGCATAAAAATAAATAAATACATAAAAAATAAATAAATACATAAAAAATAAATAAATACATAAAAAATAAATAAATAAAATACATAAATAAATAAATTTTAAAGCTAAACTACAAATTTTATTCGAATTAGATGATTGCTTCAATTCAAATAATTTCAGGAATTAAAATTTTAATGAATTTATTAAAATTGAAAATCACTGACCTGAACTAAAGTTCAATTTATTGCTCTAAAAAGTAATATTGTAGATTCTAATTAATGCGGATCCTGAATTAGTAGAGCAATTAAGTATGGTGATTTGAATATTGATGTAACGAAAAGATCACAAAAGAAAAAAGGATCAAATCAACTTTTTTTATGTTCGAAATATGGATAAAAAAATTATGTTATTTGAAGATTTATGCAATCCTCCTGGGTAAAATCGTACTAAACTGTTAAGACGACTAACTCTCAAAAGTTTAAATTAGATGTTTCACTTCCGCCATTATATATTATTTTTGAATTTTTTTATTTATTTCATAAAATTTTGATTAATTTGATTTGATTCTGATTTTTAGTTAAACTTTAATATGAATGATTTTTGATTTACAAGAATATGATTTTAAATTAAAACGTAGTTCAATACAGTTTTCTTTACATGATTGTTAATTATAAGACTAGTTGACCTTCTTTTAATTAAAGTTTAAATCATATTCTTAGCATATAACTTAATATATCTTTATGTAAAATACATAACTTACAAATATTTGTTAAAATATTGCAATATTATTATTGATTTCTTAAAAAAAATTATTAAATATTACTTATACTTACTATATAAATCATAGTTATAAAAAGCAACCAGAGTTTCATATTTTCTAAGATAATAAAAGGCTGTTTTTATTTATCACAAAAATATCAAGTCCATATGTTTATATTTCAATTGAGCTCATGAATTGTTTCAAATGTAAGCACCCATAATATCAGAAGAACAATAAATACCAAAATCCCGCCAAGACCTTATTGCTTTCGACATAAAAGGTCGACATTGGCATTATTCTCCCAAATATAGCTCTGGATTCTGATCCCGCCAATCCCTAAATACGGCATCTTTTGAAGGGTAATATTACCCTTGTATGAGTGAGGCCGCTTTATATGTATTTACGATCTCATGTAATTCATAACCGAACACTTAATTTACCCCATGCTGCTGTATATTATAACTGCTGTTATAAACATATCTCACTCCCATCTCTCATGGAAAAGTGGTTTAAGTCTCTAGGTTGGTATTTTAAATGAAGTGAATATTTTGTTTATATGTTAGCTATTGTAGAATTAAAACATTTAATGCCTTAAATAGTTTTTAAACACATATGTAAAAGGAAGTTTTTTACGTTTAAAATTTCATGGGAATATTTTTTTGTATAATTAAAAATTTGGTACTTTGTAATAAATAAAAGAATTATGCTTATATTTAATGTATTTATTTAATACTTATAAATAATTTAGATTTCTTTTTTTATAAATTTCTTAAAATGAAAAAAAATGTACTTTTGATTTGTTAGGCTTGTTAATGGAACTAACCCCCCATTTGCGTTGCATGGAGAGGAAAACCACGGAAACCAAGGAAAACAACACGAAAACCTCCCATGGTCAGCCTGAATGCAAGGAAACTCTAAACCAATATCCGTCTACCACTGAGGGTATTTTTCGTCAGCACTGTGGTCGGTGTGCACCGGGTGCGAAATTCGTATCAACCAGCCATTCCTAGAATTCGAACCGGGTCAAAACATTGGGAGGCGACCACTCTATCCCCTGAGCCACCACCGCTAAGACGTAACTATAGTCCAAAAACTTAATTATAAGCTAGCAACATAAATCAATTACAGCCCAAAAGAAATAAAAATTATTTCGAAAACCTTATTTTAGACTTTTTAGAAAAGTAAAAAAAAAAAATAAAATGAAAAAAATAAAATCATATTTTTAAAAATTATGAGCATGGAAATTTTCAAATGTCGAATAACTATACATACTAAAACTACATACCATTATCTTTGAATAACTAATAAAATTAAACTTCAAGAAAGTATATATTTATTTGCTTGCATTTGTTTGCTATAATGACTTGAACCACCTTTCTCTGCATTAGTGATTCAAGATATTTTATAGGACGTTTGAAAACTCGTTATGGAATGAGTAGGGTGAGGTGATAAAGGCGAAGTATTATCTCAATTTTATTGACATCATCTTATATTCGAAGCCCAAGGGGTCATTTCCGGTTTTTCCTTTCTTTTATTTCCCCTCAAACAGAGATGGAATTGTATGAATGCGGGAGGGAAGAGAATTGTGGAAATATCCGGACACAATTTCTGAAAGTTTCTGTTGGTGTCTGAAACTTATTTGGTAGTTATGATAAATTCTAAATGACTTTCTTATTTTTTTGTTTTGATTGCATAAACTAATTCGAAACGTTGAGAGTGTTGTTAATTTTACTACTCTTAATCATTTATTATGTTAATCTATATGACACGGAAAAAAATGATGGAATGAATGAAAAAACATTCATTTCTGAATGAAATTTATCCTGAAGTGTAAAATATACAAATAAGAGAGAAAATAGCGACTTCAAGAATTCTATCTCTTTTTTTTTTTTTGGTGTACAGTGCGAGAAAGAGAGAGAGAGATTTGGTCCTCAAATATGCTAATTAATTAGTGTATTAGTGTTAACTAATTAATTAGCATATGTTAGCTAATTAATTAATTTGTTAATTGTTGCTAATTAATTAGTTTTTATGCTAATTAATTAGTTAGCATATTGAGGGGATGACCTCAAATATGCTAATTAATTAGTTCAGACGATACAAAATGAGTCATATAAACCCACTTTTTCTGAATAAACATCCTTTTTTCGACATATTTCTCATCCTCAAAATCCAATTTAGGAAAACCAATCTAGATAACCACAATCTGGGTTCCAATAGTTTGGTAAAGAGTGGTCTAAAATTTAGAACCCTTAACGTCAATTTTATTTTTAACGTATTTCACCATATAAAAGGAACTTTTTGAGCAAATCAAAAATATTTTTGAGCGCAATCATAAAACATCGTTCAACTATTCATGCGAAAAATAACATTTAGCTAATATTTATTATTTTTATTGTTTCATTTAATAATAGTAGAAAAACAGTTCAGAAATGTTTGAATTGTAAGGTATATAATTCTTTACATTGTTTCAAAGAATGTAATTTTGCATAAAAAAAATGCAAAATATGAGCGAAATTGGTCGAATAGTTCCTGAGAAATCGAATTTTAAAAAAAGTTGTTTATTCTATAAATCAAATTTTATAAGAGTCGTTAGTCGGAGAAAGTACGTTTCTGTGCCTGATTTCGCAACTTAAAAATATTGTCTGCACTAATTAATTAGAATATTTGATATCAGCCCCTCTAACTATTAAGAGTCCTAGAACTTGAAGATCTGATCATCAGATCAAAATTTATCCAGGATGGTCCGGTGTTTTTTCTCACACTGTGCCTTGCTAAAAAAAAGAAAGACCATATTTGTCTAGGGATTAAGTTGTAACGTACTAGGATGTAGTCTTCTTCTTCTTAATGATTAAAATGTACGACAACTTATTAAACTGCTTAAAAAAAAGTACGCTCCTTATTTTGTAAAGTATTACTTGTACCAATTAATTCTCATGTTTAAAATAATTTTTAATAAACTACGCAAGCACTGAAACTTCAAGTTTGCACGTTAGTATGGGAGCATTCAATTATTTTATCGAAAGTTATTTATATTTTTACTCTGAGAACTGTTCATATGTGAACATAAAATTTGTACATGACAATACGGATCATCATTGTAAAATGATGTGTATTTATTTTGCTTAGGAAATGCAATTTTAACAAATTTTTGATTCGGTTAATAAGTAATATTCTATTTTATATCACACTTAATCATGATAATTCCTTTTTTTTTTATATTTTTTATTTTAATTTCTTTTTTTACTTTTTTGAAAGAAAAAAAAAAGGAGGAAACTCACAAAGTTAAGTCTTTAAGGCCATCAATGATAAAGTATACAAAAGTTCTTACAAGAACTTTAGAAGAAATAGAAAACACTAAATTGTGTAGAAGTGTTCTTTTTTTTCCTGAAACGGAAGACATTAGAGGAAACATCGAGGAGTGAGCAGAAATTTAATGTCCTTTTCAGCAATAAAATCGCCAGCGAGTTAGTGGTTATTTGTGTTATCGAGATAAAAGCCACTGCGGTACTCGTTCCGACATGCTTTCTACGTGACGTCAACATCCCGTCACTTCCGATTGGCCAATACCGATTTTATTCCTTCATCCTCACCTGTTATGGAACATTTTTTGCAGAACTAAATATTTTTTTATGTTTGAAATTAAATCTTTATTTATAGATGATTGATTAAAATGAAGCAATATTAATAAAAATTGTATTAAGGGTCATATTTCAGTAACTTCCATAAAAATTGCCTGATAAAATATTTTAAGTAGGAATTTATTAATTAACTGAAAGGTTTAAAATTAAATACAAACTTTGCTAAAGCTATTTTTATAACTACTAGACAAAGCAAAGCACCAAAAAAGAAGGCAAAAACAATATGTATACCATTTTTCCCACGTCATTTCTTTTAAGTTTGTGTGTTCAAGTTATAATTCTGAACTTACTAAGAAACTCTTTTAAAGGATCTACGAAAATGGATTTTAACACTGAACATTGCTGTATGCCTAGAAAGTCTGAAAAAAACTAGTGTGGTCATTTCCAGAGTGTGTGTAGAGCTATCAGATTTTTGAAATCTTAAAATATAATCGTAATTAATTTAATAAAAATAAATTAAAGACTCCAACATCAAAATTCCTTGGTGTTTTACTTGATTTGATTAACAAAAAATATTTCCTTAAACAGGACACTGATTTTTCAATTATACTTATTAGTTTTTTTGATAATTGAGTTTCCATTTCCTTATAAATAATAATTGAAGATATATTAAAATACTCTTGCTTTCCTTTAATGAAACTGGGGTACCTTACACTTACTAAGGAAGAATACCGTAATACGCAAGAATATCGTATATACCAAAATATATTGGGAGCCACCGTGGCCTCTCCAGTCATTCTAGATGTAAGGCTCTATACAGTCCCTGAAAATACTATTAGACGCACTATAATTGTTGTTGCAGTTCATTTGCGTCACACTAGAGCTGCACAATGGGCTATTGGCGACGGTCTGGGAAACATCCCTGAGGATGATCTGAAGACATGCCATCACAATTTTGATCCTCTGCAGAGGGGATGGCACCCCCGTTTTGGTAGCCCGATGATCTAAGCGCGAAGTCGAGCCCTTTACGGTAGAACAATTTAACGAGGACCAATACCACACACCCTCGGTCTCCACGCAGACTAATCCAAGTGGTCATCCACCCACACACTGACCGCAGCCAGTGATGCTTGACTCCGGTGATCTGCTGGGAGACGCACTATAAGATTCTATGTAAAATTATAATTATCACGTGATACTATACAGCTTTATTGTTTTTATGTAACTGAAACCGGTTTACATTTGTTTACGCTCCTGTGTCAATTGATTAACATTGTAATGCAATACGTTAAAAATAAATACAAATAGGAAGTATATAAAAAATCTCCTGAATAAAAACCCATCACATGTATGTTTAAATATATAAAAGTATTGCCTATAAACTCGTACAAAACATGTAATTATTAAAAAACTACAGTGCGCCTAATAATTTGATCTAATTATTATAATTTACTAATATAATGCTTGATATAATAAATATTCTATATTTATATAATATATCGTCTAATTTATATTATCGTCTAGTTTAACCGATTGGTGCACTAACGTAAACAAGTGCAAACCGGTTTCAGTCACTTCAAAACAATAAAGCTGTATGGTATAACCTAATAATCAAGATTTTACATAGAATCTTATAGTGCGTCTACTAATTTGGCCAGAGACTGCACATACGATCCGATAAAGTTAATACATGGATAATTAGAGAAGAATTCAAAATAGATCATATTATAAAACTTAAGAAGAACTTAATGCTTACCGTAAATTATTTTTTGAATTACATAGCAACAAAAAGTGAAGGGGGCCAAAAAAGGCCTCATACGTCTTTCTTGTGTATTAAGGTTTGTTCTAAGAAACTTGTAAATAGTAAATTCGTCATTACATTTAGTGGGGAACATTTCAAATAAAATAAAGGAATATATTTAAAGATTTTATAAAAAAAATATTATTATTAGAAATAGAAGATCAAGTTTGCATTAAAAAAACACAAAATCTAGAATAGTAAGCAAAATTCAATTTCTTGCTCTCAATGTAAATCTGCATTTGAGTGATGTGTTTTAAGTAAAATAGAAACGCTTTAGCAGGATCAACTTTAGAGCATGATTTTTCAATTGTTCGAAGAGTCTGTAGTTTTCTTTTTAGCAACTAGTTGTGAAAGCCTTGTTCCCTACATTGTAAATAATTTTGGTGTTTAGTTGCCTCCAATTTTGGTGTTGTTAGAAAAATATGAGCCTAAATGCATTTTTAAAACAGAACTGTTAGTTATCGTTTAAAAATTTGTATAAAATTGACAAAATGATAGTTATTTGAAAGAATTAGCGTGAATATATTACTATAAATGTGCTTCTTTTTTAAGTGAAATGTTTTTTTTTAACAATGAAGACATTGAACTGATTCTAGCGCACGTGAAATATGTGTCGTCAGTAAAAAACAAACAGAAAATAAATAGATGAAACTATAACAGTAAAAAATAAATAAAAATGTGACTACATGCACTGCAAAAAAATTTAGCTTAGCTTAGCACCAAACATAGTGTCAACTGGTCACCTACGATTTAATTTTGTACTCAATTGTGCCCTAACTGTATCCGTAGCTCCTTGTGAGTGGCTTTGATTGTATTACGATTGGACACGATTGCATTTTATTCTAGCTTTGTATGCTTTTTATGCTTTTTTTAAAAATGAAAATGAAATTATGTACATTTGTAAGGCTTTTAATTGTTATTACATTTCAAAACTACTTGCAAATTTCGCTTTGAATGCATAATTCGCAGAAAATTTCCATCATGTACAATTCTAAATTTCAAAATTTTAAATTCTTTATTCTATTGTGAATTCTTTAAATACTCAAAAAACAAAGAAAATGAAGTAAAAGCAAAGTAATAACCTACGTAGAACTGAGGAGAGTATTCCTGGCTCCAAAAAAATTGAGTTTGCATCGATGAACAACTTCGTTAATCATTAGTTAGAATTTTTTAAAACTTAAACGTCTCTTTTTTTCATTGCATAAGTTATAAAGCAGATATAACACTAAAATATAGCTCTAAGTTATAATGAACTCTAAATATAATTCATGCAAATAGATATTTTTGTTAGTTGATTTGCAGAAAAAGTTTGTTTTTAACTTCGTATTTTTGCTCAGTTTATGTTTCTTTCATTTATTTGTTTGTCGTCATGAAGAGGAAAGAAATTTCCTCGGTTTCGTAACAATGTACACATTGATGGTTTATACAATGTAAATATATAATAATGAATATACACTTTTCAGCCGTTTACAAAAAATAAAGAAATTATACAGAAAGAGAAGCTAACACTAAGCATCAGATACGCTGAAGCTTGCATTTCAGGAGCAAAAAACATTTTCGCTCGAATACTGTAAGTTTACATCAGTGCGGTAAATCTAAGGTATAGGAGAAACAATTTTACAGGGTAATATTCAGAAAAATAAGATTAATCTCCGCTTGCTAATAATGAATATACACTTTTCTGCCGTTTACAAAAAATAAAGAAATGATATAGAAAGAGAAGTTAACGCTAAGCATCAGATACGCTGAAGCTTGCATTTCAGGAGCAAAAAACAGTTTCGCTCGAATACTGTAAGTTTGCATCAGTGCGGTAAATCTAAGGTATAGGAGAAAGAATTTTACAGGGTAATATTCAGAAAAATAAGATTAATCTCCGCTTGCTAATAATGAATATACACTTTTCTGCCGTTTACAAAAAATAAAGAAATGATATAGAAAGAGAAGTTAACGCTAAGCATCAGATACGCTGAAGCTTGCATTTCAGGAGCAAAAAACATTTTCGCTCGAATACTGTAAGTTTACATCAGTGCGGTAAATCTAAGGTATAGGAGAAACAATTTTACAGGGTAATATTCAGAAAAATAAGATTAATCTCCGCTTGCTAATAATGAATATACACTTTTCTGCCGTTTACAAAAAATAAAGAAATGATATAGAAAGAGAAGTTAACGCTAAGCATCAGATACGCTGAAGCTTGCATTTCAGGAGCAAAAAACAGTTTCGCTCGAATACTGTAAGTTTGCATCAGTGCGGTAAATCTAAGGTATAGGAGAAAGAATTTTACAGGGTAATATTCAGAAAAATAAGATTAATCTCCGCTTGCTAATAATGAATATACACTTTTCTGCCGTTTACAAAAAATAAAGAAATGATATAGAAAGAGAAGTTAACGCTAAGCATCAGATACGCTGAAGCTTGCATTTCAGGAGCAAAAAACATTTTCGCTCGAATACTGTAAGTTTACATCAGTGCGGTAAATCTAAGGTATAGGAGAAACAATTTTACAGGGTAATATTCAGAAAAATAAGATTAATCTCCGCTTGCTAATAATTAATATACACTTTTCTGCCGTTTACAAAAAATAAAGAAATGATATAGAAAGAGAAGTTAACGCTAAGCATCAGATACGCTGAAGCTTGCATTTCAGGAGCAAAAAACAGTTTCGCTCGAATACTGTAAGTTTGCATCAGTGCGGTAAATCTAAGGTATAGGAGAAACAATTTTACAGGGTAATATTCAGAAAAATAAGATTAATCTCCGCTTGCTAATAATGAATATACACTTTTCTGCCGTTTACAAAAAATAAAGAAATGATATAGAAAGAGAAGTTAACGCTAAGCATCAGATACGCTGAAGCTTGCATTTCAGGAGCAAAAAACATTTTCGCTCGAATACTGTAAGTTTACATCAGTGCGGTAAATCTAAGGTATAGGAGAAACAATTTTACAGGGTAATATTCAGAAAAATAAGATTAATCTCCGCTTGCTAATAATGAATATACACTTTTCTGCCGTTTACAAAAAATAAAGAAATGATATAGAAAGAGAAGTTAACGCTAAGCATCAGATACGCTGAAGCTTGCATTTCAGGAGCAAAAAACAGTTTCGCTCGAATACTGTAAGTTTGCATCAGTGCGGTAAATCTAAGGTATAGGAGAAACAATTTTACAGGGTAATATTCAGAAAAATAAGATTAATCTCCGCTTGCTAATAATGAATATACACTTTTCTGCCGTTTACAAAAAGTAAAGAAATGATATAGAAAGAGAAGTTAACGCTAAGCATCAGATACGCTGAAGCTTGCATTTCAGGAGCAAAAAACATTTTCGCTCGAATACTGTAAGTTTACATCAGTGCGGTAAATCTAAGGTATAGGACAAACAATTTTACAGGGTAATATTCAGAAAAATAAGATTAATCTCCGCTTGCTAATAATGAATATACACTTTTCTGCCGTTTACAAAAAATAAAGAAATGATATAGAAAGAGAAGTTAACGCTAAGCATCAGATACGCTGAAGCTTGCATTTCAGGAGCAAAAAACAGTTTCGCTCGAATACTGTAAGTTTGCATCAGTGCGGTAAATCTAATGTAAATGAGAAACAATTTTACAGGGTAATATTCAGAAAATACGATTAATCTCAGCTTACTCAACGAAATTTACTTCTACTAAAAAAAAGAAGAATATTAAAAGGTTATTTATTATTTTTTTTAGTGAAGGTTTATAATGCCTTGCTTAAGTGCAGAATTAAAATGTGTTTTTTAGTAAAGAATTAAAATATTTAATGGTAAATTTGCTATTTTTTTGGAAAATTACTTTCCGAATAAAATAGACAATCAAATCCAGTTTCCCCCATTTTACATAATTTTGTACACGTATTCAGAAATATTCCGAAAATAAAGAAAATTGTCTGTTTTTTTATTTATTTAATTACTCATTAATTACTCATTATTTTTATTTATTTAATTACTCATTATTACCTTGATCATTTTGTTCAAAAAAGGATTCATTGTGCCCTGTAAGTTAACTTTTGAGAAACACACACACACGCATGCACACACTGTATATATAATATATATATATATATATATATATATATATATATATATATATATATATATATATATATAATATATATATATATATATATATATATATATATATATATATATATATATATATATATATATATATTATATATAATGTATATATATATATATATATATATATATATATATATATATATATCGATTAAACTTATTCATTAACTTAGATGTCCAAACCAGAGGCTGAACTATATCATCATTGAATGAAATAAATCAATTAATTGCGGTAATTTTGTGACTAGTTTTTGGAACTACTGCTATTGGACGATTTGTATTCATATTTCAAAAGAAACGTATTCTTATTGGTTACATGTGTAACTGATTGATCATTGATGGATTCGCAGTGAACATGAAAGTGATATGACGTCAGCTCAGACATCTCTATATTTAAGTTTAATAAATTTATTTATTATTCAAATATATTAGCATTTTTATTTAGCATATTATGTTATGAACTTAATTGTATTTTGCATGCATTTAATATTTCAATTATAAAAGTTAGCAAACTTTAGTTTACCCTACAAAAATTTTTCAGGTTTAATATTTAGTACTTTACTATAGTTGGTTTATATGTCCTTTTAATATTTAGTAAATTCGCAAATTTGTTGTATTTTAGTTTTCTCTATTATATTATCAGTAAAATTCTATTTTATTTTTTAAATAAAATGAAAAATTTACCTTAAAATGAATACACAATTTATGTTTTGCTTATATAGTCGATTAAAATTTTAATCAGTTTAACTACCTTTAAATTACTGATATTCTCTTAAACCAGGCAAACTAATTTGTCAAAAAAAGTTTGTTAAATATTTTTTATTAAATATATTAACAGTTATAGCTAAATTCCTAGATGAATTTCAATTATATAAGCATCATTTTCGCATCAAAATGTTTTTATTTTCGTACAAAAATATGTTACAAAGTACAAAATATATTTTAAACAGGTTTTAGAGAGACATTTTAAGCACGAAAACGAGTAGAAAAATCCTTTGTTCTTTCAAAAAGTTTAAGACCGCTTAAATTAAATGCTTTTAATATAGATATTGATAAATATCGAAAAATATCGTCGCAATTGTGCAAAAAAAGCAAATTGGACCCAGAGGGACCGAACAACATCCCCTAAGTTCTCTTTAAGTTAAGCTAAGAGCACTCTTATGTAAGGAGTTAAGAAATACTCTCCACTACCACCTCCCACCCCATCATAGATGTGTGAGTGCCACCGCTAGGTAGTGGACCCTCATCATTTAGGCCATTACCCCTGATTAAGGATAGGGGGGTCAGTTTATGGGGTCAATCAGGGAAGTGATCTGTTTAATGGGCTAGAAGGGAGAGAGAAAACAATGCCCCATAATGATGATGAAAGCCAATTAGATGACAGGCAGACGATGAAGAAAGTTTTATTCCTTGTTTCTTCGAATGCTGTGGGGGAGATTTTACTCCTCGCTTTTCTCGCGCCAATTGCAGTTTTACGTCAAGAAATGAAATGCCCACTGTCGCAGTATTTTCGTTCGGGATGTTTAGGAGAAAGTGTCTAATCTTAAAACCAGTCTCGGGAGAAAATTTATAGCTATGCGTACTACATGCTTGCAGTTAGTTGTTTAGTAAATGTATGGTTAGAGAAAATATTACAGCTGCATAGTTAAAATAATTCTAAGTATGAAATTTTTTTTTATTAGAACAAGAAATTAATTTTCTAGAATTAAACAGAATAATTGCACAAAATAATTAAATGGTGTCAGCTTTTAATTGCGTTCTGTCTGGAAAAACAACATCCCCTTACATTTCAAGGCCTTGTTGTGAAACAGATACTAGGTGATTCTGCACCGCTGCTACAAACTCAAAGGAGAGGCAGAGCACATCTTATGGATTGAGAATTGCATTACAACCAATTCTGGGAAATGTTATCGTGCGCCGTTAGGGGCGCATAATCATTATGGACTGTATTCATGTGAAATTTGGCTGTTTTTGTGCGATTTTTTGTTCATGCACATTTGAATTACGGTAATTTTATTTATTTAAATGTCTTTTAATAATCATTGTCACAAATTGCATTCAACTTAGCTCAGAAATAAACTAGTTCATCGAAATTTATGATTAAGTAACTAAATCATCGAGCTGTGCAAGTTTTTTGCCGCAAAAATAATTTACGATAAAAGAGTTAAACATGGGTCGATATAATGAAATTTTGGCAATAATTATTAGAAAACATAAAATTTCGATAATTAAGATCGATAAATGTACTAGTTTAAATACTCATGAACAGTTAGTCTAATATAGGGAAGCGCATCTAGCGGCGTACGATTACATTTCCTATTATATTTTGCTGCGAAATTTCCAATCTTTGAAAGGTCGCTTACCTTCCCTCCTAAGTTTCCAACCATTGCAATTAATGAAGCCATATTTGCCCCATCTATATTGTTATTGCGGCGTGGCTACCACTACAATTATTAAACATCAATTCCCTAGTATATAAGACATGCTAACTTGATTCAATTTTGAGGTACCTTTTGATAGACGAAGACTGGTATTGTCGATAACTCTCCCCCCCCCCCCCCAGTTATGTTAAAGCAAATAGTGCCAATAGTTCCTTCGTTTTACAACTAGCTTTGGCAGGCGTACATTTAAATTTTGTGCTATGACTGTTATGTGTAAAAGAATAATAATTATCCAAAACATTTATAGATATTTATTATATATACATCCTTGTGCAAATTAATTGAAACAAGTTCAATAAATTCAGAAAACTAAGAGGAAATGCTATTTTATTTAAATTTATTCAAACTCAAAAATTTTTAGTACATAATATGATCTCCACGACACTTTATTAACGTTTGGACACGATTCGGCATGGATTCCACTAATTTTTTACAGTCATTTATAATATTTGTGTCCTTGTACCACACATGCATTAACGCCGTGATTAGCTTCTCCATAGTTGTACAGTCCATATTTAATAGGCGATTCTTGCATATGGCCCAGAGATTCTCAATTGGGTTGATATCCGGAGAGTTCCCTGGCCATTCCAATGTCTCAATTTGATTCTCAGATATGAATTTCTTGACAATTTTGAACGTATGGCAAGGAGCTAAATCCTGTTGAAAAATCCCTGTTCCGTCAGGGTATCGTTTCTTCAACTCTGGAACAACTTTTTTACCCAGAATAGTAATTTGCAGCTCAGAACGCATCATACCGTCAATAAGCTGCAAAGGTCCAACCCCATTGCAACCGAAACAACCTCAAAACATCTTCGTTAAAAAACACGAAAAAAAAAGTTTGTTTCAATTAATTTGCACAAGGGTGTACATTACTCTTTCAGATATTAAAACTAACTGAAAAATAATCAGATACACTTCTTCGCAAATTTACTTCAATTTATTTACTTTTGTTAAAGATTCTGCAATCTATCAGCGTTTTATAATTATGTCTTTTACTAAAGACAATAGTTACTCGTATATCTCATACAAATATGATATCCATTTAAAAAAATTATGGCAAATAAGTATAATTATTATTAATATGAGTAGCAGAAGAGCATTTGGTGATGTTGATAAACATGACAATTATAATGAATCGGTGTTTTTCTGATGATTTCATTCAAGGAGATCTTCATTAAAAATTTTGGTTTTGAATTTATCTCACGATGATCAAATTTGAATAGATTTTCTAGTACGACAAGTTTATTTCATTTTTTATTTTATTTTAACAACTAGATCCTTTTCGCCAATTTTCTTTTTTGTCTGTCAATCCCTTTATATCAATTTTTAAAATTAATTATGCTTTTAATACGTTCTCAGGGCTCGCGCTAAAGATTTCAAATTATTAGCCAGTAAATTAGCCAAACATCAAAAGTATTCGCCAATTTTCGAAAGTCTTCGCCAAATGCAAATCTTAACAATTTTTATGATTAATTTTTTTTTCAATAGAGAACTATTTTACGGTAGTTTTGTTATAGGCTTATATTATTTGAACCCAATTCTAATTGGTTATGCGGTAAATCTACCAAAATTATTGTAATGGAATAAAAAATACTGCTTTGTTTAGAAACATTCATTTTGACGTTATTTTGAGGATCGAGTTAAGTATATATTTTTTTTCCAGTGGAAAAAATTATTCGCCAAAAAATAATTTTATTCGCAAAATTTACGATTTTATCGCATTTATCGAGGGGGCTTAGAACGGGCTCTTTAAGTTTTAATTGCAAATTTTTAACTAATGACTTAACGTTAATTTCAAAATTTATTTTAAATAAATTCTCCATATATATTTTTACTGTGTGGCCCAGTAGCAACATTTGAAGTTTTTTTTTAAATAATAATAAGTGGATTTTCCATAAATTTTTGAAATTAATGAATTGAATATTATTATCTTTTTGAGACTTTTTGAGACTTTGCCACTATCAACATACAACTCCGTAGCTTCGTAATTTTTAACTCAATCTAGGCGACAAGGGAACTGTTCGATGAAGTATAGGGTGAATATTTGCTTTCGTGGAAGATTTTTTGATGGAACTAATCCACATTTGCTTTACACGGAGAGGAAAAACCACGAAGACGTCCCACGGTTCGGCAAGAGACTCTAACCCATGGTCCGTCAGCCATTAGGGATATTTTACGTCAGCACTGCCAGCGCGAGATGGCAGCAGAATCCATATCAACCAGCCACCGATGAGATTCCAACCTGGGACACCTCATTGGGAAGCGAATGCTCTATCCCCTGAGCCACCGTGACTCCAACAGGAATATTCATAATTTGACTGTCAAACGTTGTTTACGTATAAAAAATTGAAACATTTCGTGGCGCTTTCACTAACTTCGTTTCATAATTTAGTTGTATGCTGTGTGCGTATTTTAGTAGTATGTTGTGTGCGTATTTTAGTAGTATGTTGTGTGCGTATTTTAGTAGTGATGAAGGAAGCTGATGACTGTCTTCTCTCACCCTCTAGGCAGTTGGAATGTCTGTACATGATGGGCACCGCCTCCGAGATCCAGCACAGAGGGTGGGAGAACTGGTATGTCATCACTTACTTTCCTTTGCATGCATTTTTACTCTCCAGTAGAGGTAGTATATGATGCTCTTTACAACTTTTAAGTCCAAGTAGTCTGTTATAGGATGCTCTTTATAGTCCAAGTAGTCTGTTATATGATGCTCTTTATAGTCCAAGTAGTCTGTTATATGATGCTCTTTATAGTCCACGTAGTCTGTTATATGATGCTCTTCATAACTTTTAAATCCAAATAGTCTGCTATATGATGCTCTTCTTAACTTTTAAGTCCAAATAGTCTGTTATATGATGCTCTTCATAACTTTTAAGTCCAAATAGTCTGTTATATGATGCTCTTCATAACTTTTAAGTCCAAATAGTCTGTTATATGATGCTCTTCATAACTTTTAAGTCCAAATAGCCTGTTATACGATGCTCTTCATAACTTTTAAGTCCAAATAGTCTGTTATATGATGCTCTTGTTATTTAGTACATAGTTTTAAAGAATCCAATTGTTGGCAATTAGCCACTGATTGGATTTAATGTTAAATAAATTCTGTTAAATTACATTGCACACGAAAAGTATATTAAATTTTAATACATAGTAAACTTGAGCATACTTTTCTGAATGTATTTTTGTATTATACTGAAGAAAAATAGACAAAAATCATGTACTGTCAAAAAATGGAATTTACAATTATATCTACATTGATACTGCCTAAGTAGGCCTCTGAGAGAATTAAGATACTAATCATATAAAGTACATGCCCAATAACTTTAAAAATCAAATCAACAAAAATGCTTTTACTAATCATTCATTCTATTGAGTACAATTGTTGGCAATTAACCACCGATTGGATTTAATAGGAAGTGAATTCCATTAAATTAGATTGCACGTAGCATATTTAATTTTAATGTGTAGTAAACTTAAGCATTCTCTTCTGAATGTATTTTTGCATTATACTAAAGAAAATCATGTACTAGCAGAGATGCTAACTGCTCCGGACACGCCAAAATAATTAAAATAACGGTAAATAACTACAAAGTAAATTTTGCAAATATTTGACTATATTTGCCTGCTTTTCAAAAGGCATATCATAACTTAAGTACTATAAAGTGGTGAATTATATAAGCCTACGAACTATTTAGAAATAGTGGTGGATAAAAATCTACTGAATTGAATTTATTAAACCAAGAATCAGAATTGATAAACTACCACTTTAAAATATATATTTTCTGTCCGGAGCAAGCTGGCATCTCTGTGTACTAGAAATGTACTAGAAAATGTACTCATGTACTAGAACAATCAAGTTCAGATTCTTTTCATATTTCATTCATTATATTACTACTCGAAAAAACATTGCTTTGAAATTTTTTTTCGTTGCAAGCATTTAAATTAAATAATTTCCTAAAAATAATGGAAATATTAAATAAGTAATGAATTATTATTTGGATATTTGAAAGCCTTAATTACAGGCTTAGAAAATTATAAGTAGCAAAAAGAAATTCCTAATTCTCGGAAACCCTGTGACTTTTTCATGGAATCCTAGAGTTCCGCTGAACACTATTTTGGGAACAACTGGCTTAGGAAAACTTTGTGGTATCTTATTTTTCTACGTTCTGAATTTCTTTGTTAAACCTCTTTTAACTTATAAACTAAATGACTCTTATACTTGACTTATAAACTTAACTTATAAGCTTTAAATATTTCATCATTTAATTTACGCTAAGCAATATTCATTCCCTATGTAAAAATCATCGTTTTTATTCCTAAAATATTGTTTTTCCCGACATTGATTTTTTTCTCAAGAAAATGCACGATTTATAGCAAGTATTTCTCTTTTTTTTATTGAGCCCGAGAAAAAGAAAGCGTTAAGATACATCGATGAAAAATCCTTATTTACCGCCTGTCTCCTATTGGAGGCATATTGGAACGAAATAAAAGAGAGGGAGGTATAAAAGAACAGAAAAATCCCTGATTGCTGACCGCAACTGCGTTAAGGGGCCGTTCAAAAAGTACGTACACAAAAATGGAGAAATTTTAAACCCCTCCCCCCCCTCCGTACATTACCGTACATAAGGTCTTACTCCCCCCCTTAGAGTACGTACATTTTATTAGTCTACCCCCCTTTTTCATAGAAATTAAAATAATTATGTTTTAAATAAAATTAAATATTCACTTAAGGAGTGTGTAGGATAAAGTCAAATTTAAATTTGGTGTATGTTTATAAAGTACGTACTTTGTATAATACCTCCCCCCCCTCCCCATCGTACAAAACCGTACATAATAGCAAACCCCCTCCCCCCCCTTCGGGATGTACGTACTTTTTGAACGGCCCCTAAACCAACCGTACGAAATCCAAGTTCCACGAATAACTCCATATGACCCCAACTCATGTCCATGCTTACAACAGGATCTCCCTAACGAAGACCAAGTCCTTTTGTAGCAAGCCATGTTTGGCCACGAAACCCATTTCATTTTAGCTATTTAAAAAATAAATGTAGGAAGCTCACTAGACTTTTAAAATAATATCATTATTATTTAAAATAAAATGAAAGTAAGCTATAACTGGAATCTGTAGAAAACGACTAATAATTACATATTAAATTCGAAAAGAATTAATGCAAACGACAATGAATTATTTACATATTGAAACAATTTAAAAATAAATAATAATATTAAATGAATAGAGTTTTTACTAAGCCTCGATTCATAAACGTGAATGAAAGATTTGGGTACGTTTGTCTAATGATCTAGAAAGATACTTAGATGTTCCTCTTTCAATCCCTTTTATTTTAAAAGTTGTAATTGCTTTTGTACGTACAAAAATTCGTATTTCTATGTACAAATGTTTTAGAGCTAAGATCTAAAATGACGTTAAGGAAGAAGAGTAGTAAATGATTCATAAAAAACTAAATAATAATTAATAAAAAATTAAAATTTTAACATTGTTATTCCGAATTAAAAAAATATTAATTTGTTTATTCTTTCTACAATCAAAATAGTTCTGCTTCTTTTAATGAATATAGTACTGTTTCTATTGTAATTAATCTTTTAAAAAAAGAATTAAAGGTTGTATTTTTATTTCAGTTTATAAAGAATTTAAAATACATTTCAAAAATAAAAAAATAATTTTAGAAAAATTAAATGAATTTTAAGAAATTGCTAGTTTTAAAATATTTTTTAACATTTAATTCAAATTTATTACTGATATTTATTACAAATACTACTAATCTTTGTTTAAAACTAGTTAAACGATAGTTATTATTTAAGCAATATCAATATTGCTAATATAAAATGCCTTAAGCAGCATAATATGCGTTAAAATCTTTTTGACGTAGAGCTAACAGTAAGAGGTATTCCTTATTCTTTTCTCTATTAAGAAATTTCAATGCTGATAATCATACTACTGAGGCTCTAAATTGTCATCGGCAAGAGTTCCATTTCCGCAGGCGACTTGAAGCCCTCCTATCTTCAAAACAATGGGCTTTCGTTGCTAAGAAAAGATAATATATATATATATATATATATATATATATATATAGTAAATAGAACTCATAAAATAAGTTTAAAATGTTGAGAAAATATGGAAAAAATTACAGAACAATGAAAAAAGGGAAAAAGAAAAAAATAATAAAAATAATAAAATCCGAAAAAAAGGAAGAAAAAAATTAATAAAATTGATAAATAATAAAATTATTAATTTTCATTAAAATTAATAATTTTATTAATTTTTTTACTTCTGTTTCGTTTTTTTTTCTTTAGATTTGTATTATTTTTACTATTATTTTTTTTCTTTTTTCCCTTTTTTCACTGTTCTGTAAATTTTTCCTTGTTTTCTCTACATTTTGAACTTATATAAGGATGATAATTACAAAAGCTATGAGATTTTTAAATTCTTTCTAAAAACATACGAAAGGCCAAGTATGGCGGCCAAAGCTGATTCGAAAATCAAAACGGAATCTCACTTATTGTTGTCTATGAGATTGAGAGCAGAAACTGACCATAATCCATGACCAAGGGGGAACAGGAAAAAAATAGGGATTTCTAAGCGTATAATCTAGGGGGTGAAAGGGAAAACATGTGTGTGGAGAAACATTGTAAAAAGCTTTTCCCCCAAAAAAGGGAGAAAGGAAGAGAAGAGCTGGTGTAAAAATGATTCCACAGAAATCACGGACACCTACTATGTTGTACTCCACTCCCACCCCCCGATGTTGAGACAATCAGAAAAGTATGAAGACGAAAAAACTAATGAAAAACTTGAGTGTTAGTTTTATCTTTGTTGGTTTTTATTCTTGTTCGTTCTTTGGAACATTTTCTTTTATTTGGAAAATAGGTTATGTTGGTTTTGTATTATCTTTATTTTTCTACTCAAAGATTCAAACTACTATGACTGATACAAGTTAAATAAAAAGAAAAATCTTCCGCTGCAGATTTAAAAATTATTAGTTTTTTTTCCTATTGCTTTACATTCGTTGTACATTATTGAATGTTAATGATTAATAACGAAATAACACCACATTACTTTTATTATCTGACAGATGAAAAAAAAATTAATAATGTCATATCTTTAAGGCAAGTTTAAATTTATTTACTTTTAACTACGTATTTAGAGATTTAAAATATATATATATATATATTTTTAGAATTATAAAATTTCTTTCCCTTTAGAAAAAAAAATTAATGCTTTTAATTCGTTTATTCTTTTTTTATTTGTATTTTTCAAAGTATTTCTTGAACATTAAATGTACTTTTTTTTATCCTCACTGACAAGTGATATTGAAAAATTTAATCTTTTATCCTCATAACCACTTTAAAAGCTCTTAAAAATTATTTTTAAACCTAATTGTTTGTTTTTATATAGCTTTAAAAACTAAAATATTTAAAATAAATAAATGCAAGAAATTAAGAATACGTATGTTTTAAATACTTCATTTAACTTTCATTCAGAATTGAAAAGGTGGGTTTAAGCATTTATGCATAAATTTTAAAATAATAATAAAAGAATAGGTATATTTGACTTGAATAATATTGAAAAAAATTATTTGAAGAAAGTGATAATAATACTTACATACGTTGATAATACTTTTTTGAAGATTTGTTGACAACTGCTTATAAAAGAGGAAATTACAATAAAAAGAGGTCCAATTTTAACACTACATGTTTGTTGATAAGAACATATTGAACTTAGAAATTAGAAAAAAAATACTATTCTGTGAAAGTGGTGAAACATATTTGTTGATAAGGCACATTTCTGAACTGGAAGGGTTAATCTATATTAACAAATATGAGAAAAGGGAGTAATTTGCAAATTATTTTTTTAATAAATCTTGTTGATAAATCTTTTTAAACTGGACACTTGATGGGGAAATGTCTAAAAACCACTATGGTAAAAGATGATAATAGGGTAAACTAACCAGTGAAGGAACACTTAAGCTTCGCTTACTTTTTAAAAAATCATATTAATTTCAAAATTCGTAATTTTAGTTAAATGACAATGTCAACATATTTGTTACTAAATGCAAATTATGTAAAAAAAATTATAGAGAGCTTACATAGTATTGTTTTAAAGTTTTGGAGGTTCAAATAACAAGTAGTAAGAAGACCAAGTGAAGGAACAGTTCTTACCAGTGAATGAACATCCAGTAAAGGAACACTTAATTTTGCTCATTTTTTAATGCTCTTTATGAATTTATAAGCCATACAAATATTTAAAAACAAGCCTATTCCTGAAATTATAGCATATAAATACTTGGAAAATGTTAACTTTTTTTTGTAATCATGAATTGAAAATTAAAGTGTCAATATATTAACACATACTGTTCATTCACTGGGAAATCTATGCCCAGTAAAGGAACATGCCTGTTCCCTCACTGGTTTGAAGTTGTTTTTCGTATTTTTAACATACTTCTGATGCGGAATATCACTAAAAGTACAAGAAAATCGAAGTTTATCTTTTATTTTCATTAACTTAGAAAAAAGCCCTGTAAAGAAACACTTGTTCCTTCACTGGTTTTTCATCGTTTGGTAATCCAGTGAATAAACACCCCCTTATCTCAGTACTTTATTATGCTATGATGCTTTAAAAAATAAAACGTAACTTCAATAACTATATTTTGAACTCTCTTTTTCACAGTGAGAAAAATAAAACTATTACATGCAATTAATTCCACTTCAAACACATAAATACAAACAATCACCTTATAATCTTTTCAAACAAACAAGGTGTTGCAGAGATAATAACAAATTCAAAATTTTTTCCAGAGAAGTCTACTTGAAGAGGTAATCCAAAACATTGCTAGATGACTTCCTATTGTTTGGCAGTAAGCTATTGTTACCAATCAATCTAAAGAAAAACTTTCAAATTCTTATTTTTAATCAATATATATGAAATGTTCCTTCACTGGTTGGTTTACCTTACATGCATGTTGAAAAAACTACCTGACTTCTTGGACCACTTTGAGAAAAGTGGATAATACAAATGTTTTTCTTTTTTGTAAGCTTGTTTGGATGTGATTGAATATCTGATGATAAAAGACTTAAGGGAGTGAGTTTTTTTGCCAAAAAAACAATAAAGCCATAAATTGGGTACCTAAAACTTAAAGATTTATGCTTATCCTACATATTGCAGAATAGATATTCTGAACTTTAAAGTGGACAAATAGCATAATTTTTAAAATCATGAAATATTTTAAAAGGAACCGGATGTATCCACCTTGATGAAAAACATTAAAATTAGTGAATATTTTTATTATTTTGTATATTTTTATCAGTCTCAATAGTATATCATTAGAGAAGTTTTTCAAATATTACAAAATTGCATCATGACGCTTTTCTTTTTTTTCCCCTCATGAAACTGCTGCTTTCTTCATAAGAATCTTGCGCCATTTTCATAATGGGATAACCGCAAGTGACGTAGTGTGACCTCTATCCTGATTAGTTGATGAAATGTGGCATTTGTTTACGTTAGCAACTATTCTTTCCATTCTATTTCGAGTAAGCCTAGCCCGTCAAGTATCAATAGTCTTAAGTGACACAATCTATATTCTTACATAAAGATTATTTCATAAATATTTCAATTCTTTCGCAATATATTTCTTACTTAACACAAAGACAGGCATGAAGTCATGTAGAACATAAACTAATTATGTTCCGAAGTTGCCAGGTACACAAAACAAAAATATATCACGGTTACAATAAAATGCATAAACAAATAATAAGTTTTGTATAAGACATAAATGAGAAGGAATTATATTTCAAAAAATTCGATGTGCGATTCGGCACTGTATTTTAATCAACTTCAAGTTAATTAACATTCTGACTTATATGGAGATACTTAGCTTAACTTTAAGACGCCATTTTGCTTAAAAATGATCAGTTAGTGCTGACGTCACTGGGAGAGGGGTATTATGATCTTTTTGAAGTGCTGGAACCAAATAGCATAAATGGAAATGGATAGCGAGATAAAAAGAAAACTTAACCTAACAACCATAAATAACTGTTGCCAACTCGGACGAAAATTATGAAAATAGAATATCATTGGATGAAAAGTGTTACTTTGGATAACGACAGGCGTTGTAATGAACTACCTTAATTTAATATTCTATTCTGTTTAAATTATACAGAATTCAACTTAATAGTTAAGGCCGTGCAAAATTTCGTATTTTTGAGATGCATAGAACAGTAGTGGAAGATTTAACTTATTTCATAGACAAAGTTTGAATGCTTCACATTTTTTACTCAAGTGAAAATACGTGAACAACATTCAATCGAGTTGATCTCCTTCCTCTTCTACCGAAAAAAAAAATATTACAACCATGACAAATGTGTGTTTGGAATTCCATTTAAACCAAACAAACTCAAAAACTCATTTTTCATTCCTTCAATCGTACTTTTTCATTTTTTATTTTATATTTCAAATCTAGAACTGACCATAGAATAGAGAGAAAAGTTGACACGAAGTCGAAAAATTCGAGCGTGGATGACATCACGCAGAGTTTGTTGAAGTCTCTCACTTGTCGACCGACTGTCTTTGACTTGTCTTCACCCAAAATCACAAAAGGGAGAGGAACCGGTGTTCCTAAGGGAGTGACACATCCACCCAGCCACCCTATTTCGAATGCACCCCCAGAAAATTTCGTTTGAAGGGGGTCGGGTATCGAATGGTTGGCAGGGGAGAAAGCAATGGCAATTCGGCTTAGTGAATACAACACCTATATGCACGCTGGGGACTTGAATTGGGTGAAATGCTGACCATTTTGAGTCTGGTGAGGAAATAATAAAAGGAAGCCCCGACACAAAATTCTGTTGAGCGGTGATACGTCGCATGGCAATTAAGAGATGACACAGACAGACCAGAGGTAATGATACAGACAGCTTAAGGACACAGATTAAATAAGGAAAATCATCTAAATTTTATATTAATGTATTATAGTGGTGATACGTCGCGTGACAATTAAGAGACGACACAGACAGACCAGAGGTAATGATACAGACAGCTTAAGCACACAGATTAAATAAAGAAAATCATTTAAATTTTATATTAGTTTATTATAGTTGTGATACGTCGCATGACAATTAAGAAATGACACAAACAGACCAGAGGTAATGATACAGACAGCTTAAGCACACAGATTAAATAAAGAAAATCATCTAAATTTGATATTAGTGTATTATAGTGGTGATAAATCGCATGACAATTGAGAGACGACACAGACAGATAAGAGGTAATGATACAGACAGCTTAAGCACATAGATTAAATAAAGAAAATCATCTAAATTTAATATTAGTGTATTATAGTGGTGATACGTCGCATGACAATTAAGAGACGACACAGACAGATCAGAGATAATGATACAGACAGCTTAAGCACACAGATTAAATAAAGAAAATCATCTAAATTTTATATTAGTGTATTAAAGTGGTGATACGTCGCATGACAATTAAGAAATGACACAGACGGACCAGAGGTAATGATACAGACAGCTTAAGCACACAGATTAAATAAAGAAAATCATCTAAATTTTATATTAGCGTATTATAGTGGTGATACGTCGCATGACAATTAAGAAATGACACAGACGGACCAGAAGTAATGATACAGACAGCTTAAGCACATAGATTAAATAAAGAAAATCATCTAAATTTAATATTAGTGTATTATAGTGGTGATACTTCGCATGACAATTAAGAGACGACACAGACAGACCAGAGGTAATGATACAGACAGCTTAAGCACATAGATTAAATAAAGAAAATCATCTAAATTTAATATTAGTGTATTATAGTGGTGATACGTCGCATGACAATTAAGAGACGACACAGACAGACCAGAGGTAATGATACAGACAGCTTAAGCACACTGATTAAATAAAGAAAATCATCTAAATTTTATATTAGTGTATTGTTCAGCTCTTTTAAATCTTTCAGTTTGATTTTCAGATCCTTCTGAACAGACCAAAATACCAGATATTTTGGTATAAGGTCCATCCTCGAAAAAGTTTGCAAGTTTCGTAACATCAAAAATAAGCTAGCTCCACTTTTAAGGGTAATAAATTAAGGTTAAAAAATTGCCCTCCGGATTGTCTACAAGTGATTAACTAGTGTGAATGAGAGCATTTAAAGTGAATGTAAAGTCAGTCAAGGATAACGCGCAATAATAATAAATTGATATTTAGTGAGGGATGGTGAGCTTAATATGGATATGAGATTCTTTAGAATAAATATCGTTATCGTTCCTGAGATATCTTGTTCCTAAGAAATGAAATTTTAAAAACACGACTTTCTGAAAATTCACTTTCACAGAAACTATTCGACCAATTTCGCTCACATTTCGTGTTTTCCCATGAAAAATTAAATTCTTTAAAATAACGTATACCTCATAACTCGAATTTTTGTTCGACTATTATTAAATAAAATAACAAAAAAACAATAAATATTTAGTAAAAGTTAATTTTTGTGGAATTATCTTTGGATAAACGAATTTGGTTATTATGTCCAAAAAGATTTCAAATCACTTAATAAATTCTCGATATTCTGAGATAAGTAAAAAGCAAAATTAACATTAAGAGATCCTAATTTAGGACAGCTCTCCAGGCGAAACAATTGGGACCATATTTCTCAGATTGCGGCTATCTTTTATATTCTGGGTGGTCAACAATCCAAATCCGTCAAAAAAAAAGGTATCTTTATTTAGATAAATTACGTTTTTGTGTCTGATTTCGTAACTTAACATATCGTATACACTAACTAATTAGTATATTTGATGTCACCTCCCCTTTCAAGCCATTAAGATTGAGTCCTAGAACGTGAAGATCCAATCATTAAATCATTAGTTATTCTGGGTAGTCCATTTTTTTTGGGGGGGGGATACTATACGTTAATATGGTATCTGGAAAGTTATAGGGCTAGCAAATTTCATGGTCTCGAATCCGTTGCTGCTGTTGATATAATGCTTAAAAGTAAAGAAAAGCAACGACTCGTGACATCTGTGCAGCAATTTGTCTTGCGTGTAAAAGACTGCTGTCACCAAAACCTTTCGATCTAGTTTTTTATGTTTGCATACTTTTGAGCTCGACTTTACGTTTAATTTAAAAAATTTCGTGTAAACTAGTTAATCAATTCAATGCAATTTTCCGCACTTTCTTATTACCTTATCTAATAACACTGAATAGTGTTTCTATAGCTCATCTATTTTTAACCCTATCACCCTTTCTTTATTTTCAAGAACTAAATCTTTGTTGGTTCAAAGCTTTGTACCGCAGTCCACTTGTCCGTTTTTTAGCTCTTCTTAAACACACATGTTTTTGAATCACACCAACATAGGAAATATAAAACATGCATTCAAAAGTTGATTATCTATCCAATGAATTCTTAAGATTTTTCATTCCGCCACAGGAGGTTCAATGGTACAACTTGTACAAGTCTTGTACGAGTTATACTTAAAGTCTTGTACTTAACAACTTGTACTTTTTTAATCTAAATTATTACCATAAAAGCCTCCCATGGTTAACCTGGTGGCAAGGGGACTTTAACCCATGATCCGTCTACTATTGAAGATATTTTTACGTCAGCACTGTGGTCGGTGCAAGCCGGATGCAGATTCTTATCAACCAGCCATTGCAGGGATTCGAATCTGGTTCACCTCATTGGAATGAGAACGCCTTATCCCCTGAGCCATGTCGAAAATAACGAAATATGGTTCAAATATTGCTGAACTGACTTTGCTGAATCGAATGCATAGTTTTTTTGCTGTTGCTCAAAATCTTATTCAATACTCTGTGATGCATATGTTTAAAAAAAAAAACAATTCGTGTTTTCTAAGCGTTGTTTATGTTTTGTAGCATTTTGGAGATGCGAAAGGAAAAGTCAAGGGACGCGGCCAGGAGTCGGCGTGGCAAAGAGAACTATGAGTTCTATGAATTAGCCAAGCTGCTACCCCTGCCCGCTGCCATAACTACCCAGCTGGACAAAGCATCGATCATTAGGCTCAGCATCTCTTACCTCAAGCTCAGAGATTTCACAGCTCACGGAGATCCTCCATGGAACAGAGATTCTCCCTCCAATTCTAAAGCCATGAAAGGTAGGCAAAAACATTTCGAAATTATGAATTATTACTTAAATGTCTTTATCACTAGCCATAAATGATCACAAGATATGAATTATCAGATTACTATTACGAATTACCACTAGTTATGAATTATCAGGTCACTATTATGAATTATCAGATCACTATTAGGCATCATCAGATCACTATTATAAATTATCACTAGTCATGAATGTTCAATAGTTTTGAAAGATAAATGTTCAAACAATATGAATGTTCAATAGTTTTGAACATAATTTGAAAACATTCAGATTTTCTTTGCCTAGGAATGCGTTATCTCCAAAAGAACAGAACATTAATGAATTAGCTCAGTTTTCAAATATAGCTGTTTTTCAATGAAGAAAAAAGTTTGGCAAACATTTTCCTTATGCTTTATGTTTCTAATGGCTGCTCTTTTAATTTTACTAGACTTTCAGATAGCATGTTTTTTTTTTCTCTAAAACTCTTAAATTAAGATTGGTTATGAAATATTGCAACTTTTTAAATAATTTTTAAAGCAGGTTATATTACCGTAGAAAAAATACATTTTAGGATTCCAAAAATGATTAAAATGTTTTTCGAAAATTACTGTATAAGTCTATTTACTAAATTGTTCTTTTCAAATCATTTTCCGAATATAAGTGTTCAGTTGATAAATTGCTGATTAATAAAACAAAACATGAATAAGGACAATAAAATGGTTTAAATCGTCTCATTGAATTTTTCTTAAACTGACCTAATGATGTTTAACATTTTTACTTAATCCTTGATAACCGATCTTCGTCATAACATGCCTATTATTTAGCTAACTGATAGATGGCGTTCCAAATGACGTCACACAAGAAGTCTGACGTCAATTGTTTAACGTCCGGTCAGAGAATCAGCATGTAGTCTGTAAATGCATGTGATGATCTTGAATAACTTTCAGTTATGAATAAGCTTAAGATGCTTATATGGACTTCGCGAAAAAAATCATCGAACATTCTTGTAAGCACGTATTATAAATTTTAAGAATATGATCATTAAAACAATTTGAGGAACAATTATCAATAATTCCATAAGGTATAGCCTGAATAGATCACGGAAAAGCTTTGAAAAATAATTACTAACATTCCTCGCAAACCTATGTCTCAGAAAAAAGAAATTGATACTCATATCCGAGAGATATTTATAATAACAGAATAATTAATAAACTAAATTTTTGTCACGGTTACGTGTGAAGGATGAAGGATACAGAGCCGTCTTTATGGGAGATCAACAGTAAAAGAATTGGATACTCATTTTAAAGAATGTCCACAGCCCTCATCAAATGTCCATCTAGCAAATCCAGCATCTTCGTTGAAATGAAAGTCTCCGGAAGTCGGGGTGAATCTGAAGGGTCATTTTGCGACCCAACCCTTTCGAAATGAGATTAAGAAGTCCCATTCTGGAGCCGATGACCAGCCAGCAGAAAAATCGACTGAATCAGCCGCCCCTTTTGTTCTCTGGGAAAAAGAGTTTTATACTTAATGAAGGCCTAATCAGTCCGAGGGACACTTAGACCACCCCATAAATTTCGCCGTCGCCCGGGAAAGGGGTTTTCCGTGTGACTTTTGGTAATGAAACACGGTAATTCAGTTTATGAACTCCGGACGAATCACCGTTTTTTTTTCTTCTTTTTTTTTTATTTTCGTCGTTCGATACGATTGCAAGGATGAAGAAAAGTTATCAGTGATGCATCAGCATATGTATTGATAAAATACCGTTGCGATGATAGATAGTTTATCTTAATCAGTGATAATCGCAGACTTGAAAAGAATGATGTTTTTTCCCAAATGCAAATATGGTATTGTTGCATGGTTTTATGTGCTATACTACTTTTAAGATTATCCAAATAATTTAATAGTAAGTTTTCTCTATTTATTTTTTTTTTCAATTTTTTGTAAACAAAAACAATTGATATGAGATATTGGAAGTGTAAAAAATTATCAATTTGCTTATTGAGTAAATATTATTTTAATTATGCAAAGTTATAGAAATGTGTCACGATTTTAAAAGCATGTTCGTAAAATAATCAAGTATTGAAATAATTTTGTAGTCTTCTACGTTGACTTACCTTACAAGAGAGCTAACTGTTATTGCTCTATTAGTAAACAAAACAAAAAAAAACGTTATCTCACTTCTTTTTGATTTAAAGGCAATGTAGAATAAATGTGGGGGGGGGGAAGAGAATGGATGATACTTATGTAGATTAGTGAATTTGGGCAAAATATCGATGAGACAAAATGTTTCCATAGAAATTACGTTGACTGATTACCTAAGTTCCACAATGTGACATGGACGAAGCCTCGTAAATTTAAATTTTGGTGTAAACAGAATTTCTCAATTAAAGAAGCTTGGTTGGACAGAAGCCCTTGGGAATAAATATTCACCTAAAAAGAATCCTACAGGGAGAGAATCTCACTTGGGCAGAATCTCACGTGGTCAGAATCACTCGGCAGATATTCCCTTAGACAGAATTTCTCTATTTTAGAATCTTGCGTACACAGAACCTAACAAGAAAAGCGTATCATGTAGACAAAATAAAGTGGGTATGGAGAGTAATGTAAACGGACTCTTTCGGTTTCAAAATCTCACTTGAACAGATTATCTTAGATAAAAAAAAAAAAATCCCGCAGACAGATTCTTAAGGATAAAAAATATTATATGCTTGTATGTGATATAAATAAAAGTGTTCTTATTAATTCTTGCTCAATTCAGAAGAATTCGAACACTTGTGCAGAAACAATTACGATAACACCACCATGTAATCAATAAAATATTTCTGGATATTATGCTCTCTTCTAGCTGAAATTTCAGAAACTACAAAAGAATTAACTGGAATAAAGACTGAGATTTTGCAAAAATTTCGCCTATAAAAAAAGTTTTTCTTAACACTATATTGCTCCTAACTCTACGATAAGCTTTTCTCTTTAATATTTATTTTATATTGACGAATTTATTTTTCAAGAATTTGGGAATAAAAGCCTTAAGTTTACTGAAATTTTTTTTCTCCCCTCATTGCAAACAAAATATGAAATTTTTTTTCCAAATTCTTTCTTAAACTCCTATCTAATAAAGAAAAGAAAACACTTTCTTTTTAGAAAGAGAAATAAGAAAAAAAAATAAATAAACAAGGGAAAATAAACAAAACAGATATCTCATATTGAGCAAAATATCCCTTTCCAACTTCGACAGTACAAGAAATAAAGCATTTTTCTCACCATCTTTACTTATGTTAGGTCTTTACTTCGTTGGCGAGGAATTGTAACTACATAAGAGCCCATGTTCGCCAATAGAAAAAAAAATATTGTTTGCATTGAAGATAGTCTTTATGAAAAAGCAATATTTACGATGATTGAAAAGCCTCAGCTAGAACCTACAATGCGTTATTGAATCTAGAAAAGAGGTGTCGGATAGTTTAAACGAAAGGATATATCAGTTTTGCATAAGCAAACAAGTATTGACAAGACTACTGCAGTATGGGAGAATGTTCCAGTAAGTGGATTTACATAAGTCCATACAGCAAAACGAAGTGCACTTTTTCGGCTGTCGCCAAAATTTTGTGTCAGTTGTACTTTCTGCGTTGGATTTTCAGAAAAGAACCGGCGATTCGAAGTTTTACTTCGCGCGTATCGATTTTTGAAAATTCCTTTTAAATATTTGAATCCATAAAAGTGCACTTTCCTTGACTTTTCAGGAAAATATGAAACAATCAAACATGCATTATAAGACTGCTAGTTTAGCTCTTGTAAAAGTTCAATTACTGTTTTGTGTAAAAATAACATATTTTTTGTAAAAGCTACATTTATTGCTATTTTGCCTCTTTTGATATTTATAACATAGAAATTAAATTTTTTTTCCGTTTTCAAAAACTTGAAAATTTAATGATGTTTTCTAAATACTTCTTCTTACTTTATTGTAAAAAAAATGACTCTCAGGTGTCAAAACTTGATGCAATTAGTATTATATTAATATTTTGAAATTAAAATTGGTTAAAATATACTAAAAAATATCATTTTACAAGACTAAGGCTGCTGTTGAGAAAAGAAAGGGGATTTCTCTATTGAATGGTGATAAATTTTGAATGTAGGGGCCAGAAATCAATTAAAATTTTAGCAAGCAAAAATACAGCTTGTCATATTTGCCTGACAAACAACCACGCATTAAAAAATTATAAAAAATACGATCATCAACTTAATGCATGACAAAATTAAAAGTGAAAAAAGAATTCTAAAAAAATTATCAAGCAGCAGTGGTCGCCATAGCAACGCATGCGCACTGCTTACTGTTACTCTTGAACACAGTTGAAAAGTGTGATGACGTCCAAATAAGAAGCGCACGCCATCAAACCAAAAACAAGACCCATTTTGCTAATGGATAAAAAGAAAGTATAAAGTCAAAAACTGTTTTTTATTTTTTTTTATTTTATAACCGGTGTTGAACAGGCAACCCAATTTTCAGTTTACGATTATTAAAGTTTAACTTGGTAGCCCTGTAACCTTAAAGTTTTGAGCCCAATCCAGAAGACAATCCAGAGACTCCTGGATCCAAGTATTGGGAAAAATTTGCCTTCGTTGAGGACTTTTCGATGGGACAAACCCGCATTTGCGTTACATGAAGAGAAAAACCACGAAAACCTCCCATGGTTAGCCTGATGGTAAGGGGATTCTAACCTATGATCCGTATACCACTAAGGATATATACACTCACCACTGTGGTTTCTGCGAGACGGGTGCAGAATTCGTATCAATCAGCCATCGTTAGGATTCGAACCTGGCTTATGTCATTTAGTGGCGAGCGCTCTATCCCCTGAGTGACCGCGGCTTTGGATGAAGCATTGCGGCAAACTAGTCTGTGAGAAACTTTTGAGGGAACTATCTCGCAGTTGCGTTGCAGGGAAAAGAAAACCATGAAAATCACACAAAAAGTTAATCCGACAGAAAGAAGTTTCCAATCGTCTTCAATCGTCACAATCAAAAATCTCACCAAATTAAATTATCAATGAAACTGCTAACGATTGTAATTTGATAATTTAGTTTTTATATTAATTTCTTCATTATTAATATCTTCATAAAGCACCAGCGTGCGAATCCAATCGCATATTCAATTTTATCTTAGTATTAAGGCATTGTTAAGTAAAACAATAATGGCTAAAAAAGCATGCTACATCAAAAAAAATCAACAAATAAATTTCCCCTTTAATTTTCATTCATTCTCTGCAATATCCATTCATTCAATTCGTTGTTTATTTTTAATTGTTCATGCATTTAATACTTAATATTTTTTCACTAACATTATTCATTTTTACTTCAGTCCTTTAGTCATTCAAATTATGAAATGATTTTATATCTCTTCATACAGTTTTTTTTATTTACTAACCCAATTTTTTTTATCATACTTTATACTTCATAATGCTTGTAGAATTACAATCAATTGTTGCTCGTAGATTATTGCTTGATTATGGAATTTTTAAGCGAGAAAAAAAAGAACAAATGCTTTGTTATTTTGTAATTTTTGTTTTTAAACAATGAAAAAAAACAGAGAACGCATGATAACTTTTGATCTAAACCCACTATCTTCAAAGGCCCTAAATTTAAAAATCTAATTAATTAGTGCATTTACGAAAGCAGACGCAAAATCATTGAAATGAGCATACTTATCATTAATCAAAAGATGATAAGTATTGACATTTTAAATATAAAAAAAAAATAAATTAATACTCTTCGGGTTAGTCCTTTTACAACTTTCGATAATTTTATGCCGATGACTGCCAAAGTTAACTAAAGTGTGCTTCGTATATCAAAGATCATATCATGTGATTTTTCTGGCCAATGACAAAATAGTGCTAATTTCCAAAAGATTTTTTTTATTTTTTGTATAGTTAAAATTCAACACTCGTTATCGTTTTCGTAATTCTGTTGGTTGGGAATAAGTTGGTTCTTTTTCGTATAATGCATACCCACATCCAATATTTTATGTGGTGCCCCGGAGAAGGCGAAACAATGATAGGGTAACATGAAGTGATGTGCCCGTATAGTCTATCCATTTAAGGTGATTTTCTTCCCCCTTCTCTCTTTCTGGTATCGAAATAAGGTGTAAGAAATCGTTTTTAGAAAACGATCCTTGCTCGCCTCAAACGATGTTAGTTTCTGGATCGTCTGGGAATCCAGACTCTATGCGATCAATAAACATGACAGGAAAACGGTTCATATTTTTTTATGAAATGATATTTTGTTTTTCATATTTTGTCTCCCAAAATGTAATATAAAAATATGAAATAAAAGACAATATTTTTTTCTTTCTAGCTCGCTACAATATTTTAGATATAAAGACAAGTCAGTTGTTACAAACTATCGACTGTATATAAAAAAAATGGTGTCTGCTAAAAATACATAGAAAAAAATTAACTTAATTATGGAATTTTTTAGTATTTGACATTTGGTACTATACAAATGTTTCTAAATTAATAAAATTATTTTTAAAATAGTTATAACTAAATAGATGTTGTTCTAACACAGAAATAGAAGCTACCTTGATTTTTAAATATCTTCATGCTTAAGCCTATTAATAGTAAACAATGCAAATTTAATTGTAGAAATAATTTATTTTCTTTAATTGAAAATCAGAATTCTTACTTTCATAAAATATAACTGTTGACACAGTTTGAACAGAAGAAGCGAGAATTCTTACCGGTTACAAACTAACGTGTAGGAAAACCATATTCCTGCCATTTTCTTTTGTAAATATAAAGCTGTAAAAAGTATGATATAAAAACTGTAGTGTGAAAAACACTGTAAAATCTGTTGTGTTAAGACACTGTAAAAAAACTGTGGTGTAAAACCACAGTAAAAACTGTGGGGTGATATTTAACAATTTCTAATACCAAAACTCTAACAATTTTGTGTTATTTCAAGTTAGTACTGCATATATCGTGCATACATACTTTAAAAGGTGTAGTTAATTACAAAATCCAAAAAAACAAAAAAGCTGACACCAAAATCAGATGCATTTTCTCCATTCATGAATTAGTTTTGCGAATTTTGGCTTACTCAGAAACCGTCAGACGATCGGTGCTTCTTGTTTACAATCAAGTAGAGAAGGCGAAAGTTTGATTTCACATAACAAGATGCTTAACATACGGAAGTTAAATATTATAAAATTATGTTATGCAGTTGACAGATTTCTGTAAACGTTAGGAGAACATTATTATTTTTAGTGTCTAACTAAAAACAAACGCGCATTTTATAAGAGGTTATATGAGAAGTTTGACAAATCAATCCTAGATGAAGATTGAAATGACTCATTAAATTATCTTCTCGGTAAATCAATCTCAAATCTCGGTAAACAATCTTAATCAGTAAAGTAGGAATGAAACTTAGTTGGTATTAAATAGTCTATGATCAGTTTCTTCATTCTATCCGACAAGAAAAACTCACATTTAACAAGTACACTTCATGTCAACAAGCTGCTATCTTCTCCGCCATATTGTCACTATCTTGAAATTACACAATTATTCCTCTTTAAACTAATAATAAATTTATTTTATTTTATAACCTTCGTAGAACAGCCAACCCAATTTTAGGTTTATAACTTCTAATGCTCATCTCCATAGCCTTGTAATTTCGAACCCAATCCAGAAGACAAAGGAACTCCTGGATCAAGTATTGGGAGAAATTTGCCTTCGTGGAGGACTTTTTGAGGGAACTAACCCGCATTTGCACTACATGGAGAGGAAGAGCACGAGAACCCCCCACGGTTCGCCTGACGGCAAAGGTCTTCTAACTCATCCGACTACCACTTAGGATATTTCACATCAGCACTGTGGTCGGTGCAAGTCGGATGCGGATTCATATCGACCAGCCATCGCCGGGATTCGAACCCGGTTCACCTCATTGGCAGGCGAACGCTCTATCCCCTGAGCCATCGCGGATCAAACTACTAATAATTGTGCAAAAGTGTTTTAAAACATCCCCTACTATCATTTCACACAAGAATTTCGAAAAATATTAGTTCAAATATACAATAATTATTTGCCAAATTTACGAAGCTCCAAAAAACACAACCTTTTTTCACATACAAGCTGCAGAGTGGTGTAAGCTTTATCAATTATTAGTATTAGGGTTTAATACAACCTTTTTAAGTATGTAAAAAGGCTCGATTTAGTGTCAATTTAAACTAAAGAAATCAATCGTACAATTTTCAAAGATTTTCGACACTAAATTGGAATGGGCAAACCGCTGATTTTATGGTGTAGAATACAGGAAATTAAATTGTCAAGTTACTATAAGAAATCAGTCAATTTTTTTAAGTGATTTGAATCACGAACCCATAATTTTAATCAAATGTTCGAATTACCATAGTTCATTAGAATAAACTTATTTGAGTAAATGATTCTTTTAAAAGAGTTCAAAATATCAAATTAATATGATTGATTTAAATCATCCGCATAAAAAAAAAATGCTTTTTTACAGAAAATGTATTGCTGTAAAATTGTTTGTAACAGTGATTTAATGTATGTTTATTAGAATGAATTGGGTCGATTCTATTAGCTCAAATGATCAAAATTACTTTTTCCAATTAAAATCAGTTGTTTTTATTGAAATAAGAAATTTGTTTTAATATATTAAAGTTAGTTGTTTGAAATTCAGGGGACAACATCAAATGATTTATTCAAGAGCAACGAATTATAAAACATCGCCCTGATTCAAGAATAATATTTTTATAACTGAATCGGATCAAGTTATTAGAATATAAGAAAATTAATTCAAATTAATCCCAAAATGAAATAATAATTTTATTCCATCTAACTGATTAAAATAAATTAATTTCATTTTACTGATTCAAAAAGAATTTACTACAAGCTATAATCCATGAAGTGTTAAAATGGAAAGATGGACATTTTTTAAAATAAAGTATTTTTAATATATTTTATCAAAATTATTTATTCAAACTTTTAACTATGCTTTAACCCTTTCAAGACTCGTGTTTCTTTTCAAATGAAAAGACAAGTTAAGACTTTAATAGATCAAATAAGGTAATAATAACATTTTCCCGCCAATTAGACTAAACTATCAGAGTAAAATGTTAATATTACCACAAAAAAACCAGTAGGACATGTGCTCAAATAAAATTTAGGCTTATGTTGCACATATGGTTTTTGGAAATATCTGTGGAACAAATCCCAGTGCGACCGATAAGGTAAAACAATTGTAAATTATGTAAGTCATTATGAAAATGCAATAATGAAATTTATTTGAATCAAGCTTTCAGCGGATTCTGAAGAATTTATTCTACGGTTATCCGTTACGGTTATCTGATGTTCTACGGTTATCCGTTATATTAATATATAACGGATTCTTAGAATATTAAGAATTTATTATTTATTCTTAATTTATTGTTTATGACTAATGCATATACACAGAATTATAATTAAACTATCCAATAGTAGCACAAATCCAATTGGAACATTCTACATTGGTACATGTTATCTGGATCTACCTCTAAGGTTTTAAAGTATTCGGCTTTAATTAATGCAAAAATTATTTAAAATATAAGGTATATAATAGAAATATAATACAATATAATTTATATATATAATAGAAATTGTTTGTATTTGCAAAATTTTAAGACAAACCAAAAAAAATTATATTTGCATTATTATAGCACGAATGCAAAGGTTCGAATTTATATTGATAACAATTATGGAATTCATATCTCACAGAAAATTTTTATCTGTTCGTTCCTCGCTTTCTTCATGGAGAGTTTCAGAATTTTTTTTGAGAGCTCAACAATCATCAAGCCATCAGCAATCCTTTCAATTCTGTTTTAAATACTAAATCGAAATACACGTCCAATTTTTCAAAGAAAGGGTAGTGAATAATTCCAGAATTTCTTTTCCTTTAAAAAAAAAAAAAAAGAACTTCAAGTCACATCTGAGTCACTTACTCCACAGAAAGAGAAAATGTAGGGGAGATTTGATAAAAACGAATTTAGGCAACCATTTCGGGGGATAAAAAAAAAAGGTACGTGTGAATAAAGGAAAGGAATAAGACTGAAATAGTTGAGGCTACCTTTCTTCGAAGGGGGAGGTAACTGGACTACGGGGGTGGAGAGCAATTTTCTTTGAATAATTCATAGGAGCCTGTGGTCAATGCTCTCTTCTCTATCCATATATTTGGATTTGTATATCACTTAGCCAACCTTCGTAATTTCATTTCAGAAATGGAATTGGATTATATAGGCCCCTCATCCCTCTGTTACGAGCATTTTTTTCTTTTTCCCTTTTTACCCCTGTATAGGGGTGATTCGATTTACATGAAGAAGAGCGGTGTGGTTCAGGTGCTTTTTTGGAAGCCGTTCCGGATGGACAAATATAGATGACCGACGGTCGCAGTCAAAGTAAGAGGGTTGAGGGTGGAATGGAAATGGGCTCCATTACTAATAAATGGTGCGCACTCTTTCTCCATATGTTTTTATACACTTTCAGAGATTTCTTCCGAAATGCACGTCGTAAAATAAATCAAGGATTGTTGGAAAGATTTTTTTTTCCATAACACTAAGTGAATTTGCATAATTCTGACATACGTAATTTAACTAAACTTACATATGCTATTTAAGTAAAATATGGTCAAATATTTGTTAAATATCATAATTGTGAAAAAAAAATTTAATTAACTTGAATCTTCATAATGTTTCCCTATGTTACCAATGTTAAAAAAAATGTTTAAATAAAAATAATTACCTGAAAAAATAAACATCAGTTTCTTCCGAAAAGTAAAATAAATTAAAGATCGTTGGATAGATTTTTTTTCTTCATAACACTAAGTGAATTTGCATGATTCTCACATACGTAATTTAAATAAAATGAAATATGCTATTTAAATAAAATAGTACAATCAAATATTTGTCAAATATCATAATTGTGAAAATAAAAAAAATGATAAAATAAAAAAAATTAACCAATATTAAACAATGTTTAAATAAAACAAATTACCTGAAAAAGTAAACATCACAGTTTCTTTCAAAATGCACGTCGTAAGATAAATCAAGGATTGTTGGAATTTTTTTTTCCATAACACTAAGTGAATTTGAATAATTCTGACATACGTAATTTAACTAAACTGACGTATGCTGTTTAAGTAAAATATAGTCAAATATCTGTCAAATATCATAATTGTGGAAAATGAGAAAAAAATAAGATTAAATTAACTTGAATCTTCATTATGTTTCACTCTGTTACCTAATTGTTAAAAATTGTTTAGATAAAAAAAAAATACATGAAAAAACAAACATCACAGTTCCTTCCGAAATGCACGTAGTAAAGTCAATCAAGGATTGTTGGAAAGATTTGTTTTTTTATAACATCGTGAACTTGAATAATTTTGACGTACGTAATTCAAATAAACTGACACATGCAATTTAAATAAAATATAGTCAAATATTTGTCAAACATAATGATTGTGAAAAATAAAAAAATAAATGAAATAAAAATAAAAAAATAAATAAAATAAAATTAAAAACAAAAATTAACTTAAATCTTCATTATGTTTCCCTCTGTTACCAATGTTGAAAATTTTTAAATAAAAAAAATTACCTGAAGAATTGAACATCACATTTATAACCCCTGCTACTTATTGTTACCAACGTGGAGAATCAATTGTTGGTACTTTTTGGCTGCCAGGGGCAGGGAAATTTAACAATTTATTTTTATTATTTCATTAATTTTTAATTTCTTTATTTTATTTTTTATTTTGTTAATATTATTTTTATTATTTATTTTATTTTATTTTTAATTTTTTCACTATTTCAATTTTAATTTCTTCATTTCTTTATTCTTATTTCTTTATTTTTATTTATTTATTCACTATATTTTTTTAAAAAAAAATTTTACATTATTTTTTTTTATTTGAGTGAAAGAAATGGTATGTAAAAAATGCCACATTAGACAAGCTGTATAACTCAATTTTCACATTTCGATAAATTAAAATAATTTTCAATTATCATTTGATTTGATTGTCCTTAAATGAGATGCAAAAAAATTCGAATCCTTAAAAAATGTTTTTTTTTGAATTTCATTTAAGTAATTAAAATTACTCAGTACTGGGACATCAAAAGTTCGAGTTTTTTGAAAAATGACCCAAATAATTAAATATCAAATATGTATCCAAATATAATTGAACAGATTTGTCAAGTCAAATAAAGTATCTTGTTTCAGATTAAATAAGCTTAAAATAACTAGTTATTAAAATCATAGAACAAATTATCACACATCATACAGAATTAAGTCAAATATCATAGAGTGAATACTAAAATATCACAACGTAAATAGCAAATATCACAAAATAAATAAGTAAAAATAATTGAATAAACAGTCTACTATCAAAAATCATAAACTAAAAGGTCAAATTTAATAATTACTTAACTAATAGTCAAGTAAAGCGTTAAGTAAAATAGAGGCAATATTTAAATGTTTTAGAGTAAACATTTAAGCATTTTAGAGTAAATAGTCAAATGCTATTAGATAAATTGCAAATTTCACAAAACTATTCACGTATTAATAATTTTTAATAATATATATTTTAAATTTTATATATGATGGTGCGCATTTATTGAAAAAAAAATTTGCAATGTAATTTTAAACAAAATCAATAAAAATCGAATTTTTATATTCATAAGATGAATAAGTTTAATCAATGTGTAGTTTAAAAAAAAAACGCATAAAATTTTCAAACTCTTACGGTGATTAATTATTACTCTTACTTATTTAAAAATGTTTAGAAATATAGCTTGAAGTAAATGCAGCCAAAATATAATATGCAATAATAAATGATGTTTTTTTTAAAAATTAATATGAATTACTTATTCAGCATACTTGAAAATATTGCAATTAAAAATGCCCCACTCATCTCCTATTTCCTCATTGTAAATTTTTTAAAAAATATATCAAAATCTGCAAAAATTTTAATTTAATTTAGTGCAAATTTACTTTACAAAAAAACTTTGAAACCGTTAATAAATATAAGTTCTGAAATTAAGAAAGCTAAATTTATTTTTATTTTTGATATCACAGAACTCGTGGATTTTAAAATTTTAATTTAATTCCAATGCTAACAATATCCATCCAGTGGAAATTTGCATTTTAAATCTAATACTTCTCATCACAATAAAGACTCGTGATTTTCACTTTTAATCTTCAAAGAAAAACATATTAAATGACATTTCAGAAATCGCGCTGGAAGATTATGATTCGATTATACATTTTATTCTTACTTTTCGTTAATAAGGATTTTACATAAAGTAAATGAAGATGTGTTTCAGAGCGGAAACGTGTCGCCAAATTCATACGTGAGTTGATTACAAATGGCGCCAAAAAGAAATTTATACATTTGTGTGTATTTAAAATTAAATAAAGTTGTTCGTCTGTAAGAGAAAATCTTGCTGAGTAGTTTATGCACAGTGTTAGAAATTTTCTTGAAAGATTATTTAATTCTTTATTTCCTCGTGACGTAATTCAAAGGAGATACAGGTATTCAAAAAGGAACCACTTGAAAGGAAGCAACAGCGCCATCTTTTATTTGAACAAAATTTTAATTTTTGTTGTAGTCTTTATGAAAAACGAATTATGAGTAATCACATTTTATAAAAAGCGAATGGAAATACTAAAAATACGGCTAACTCTTCCTTTTAGTTCGAATATCAAAATCTATTTTTTAAAAAAAATTTTAAGCTACTTCATTTCTCTAACCTCAAAAATGTTTCGATTGGTGGATTTCAAAAAATTCGAATGCTTTTTTTTTTTTTTTTTTTTGGCGATTAAGTTGAAGCTAAATTATCCAAAATTTAATATCAATTACGCTGGGTTGGCTGTAATATCAATCGATAACTCGCCGAATTTTGGATGTCTTTTAAGAATCCGTTAGCAACTTGGACTGAAAGAAAGGGGAGAGGGGGTTGGATATCCGATGGCCCCTCAGTTCGACTGTTGAAAGTGTTATAAAATTTTTATTATATAAAATTGAATGTCTAAAAAAACTGTATTCGTCATTGTAAATCCGAAATTTTGAATAATATTTTTTTTTGATGTTATAAATGTATAAATTTTAAAAATACTGTTTTATAAAGAATGATGATTTTCTTCGTTTTCATCATATCTGATCCTTTTCCCTGTCTTGGTACAAAGCCAATGTACTAAAATTTAACACTATAACTGTACAGCAGGACAATGGAGTTGCTCAGGATTATGCATTAGGAAAATAAACCGGCAGTAAATATTTGCATTTTGATATTTTGAAAACATTTTTTCTACATTAGAGACTTCATGATTTATTCTCAGACACTAGAGAATTCGGTTTATCTGAAAGCAAATTTAAATTTGTGTAGCAGAATTCGCCAAACTAAGTATTTCTCCCATCTTAGAGAGTCCTCTTAAAATCGATGAGAATTTAAAGAATATTTTTTAGTTTAATGTCAAAGATAAATTTTTTAACGATGTCTTTTGTAAATAAGCATAATTTTTTAAGAAATTTTTTGCAAGCAGCAGATGATAATTAAAATTACTAACATGTACAGTTGATGTTCTGCAATGGATAAAAGCAAAAAAATCATTTAAAATCCCTAAAATATTTATTTCTATTTTATCACAATAAAATGCCTAACAATTCGTCTAATCTTCCTGAAAAGATTCTACTTCTTAAAAGCTAATAAGACTTTTCTGAATATCTGTTAGATTAATAATAAATATCTCTTTAGAATTGAGGAAAAGAAACACAAAGTAATTTCACCTTTTGATGCATAACTGCATAAGCTGAAGTATTTCGACGAGTTAAATGAACTTATTTGCATTTCAAACGACGAGGAAGACTTTTTAATGCATTTATGAACGAGTTTCGGAAAAACTGAAAGTGAACATTAGAAATGAATTTATTTCACAGTTTCATTTGTTGCTATTGCACAAGAGGTGTTATTTGATTCAATAAAGCATCTTTCTAGCCTTTAAAATAACCAGACAATGATTTTGAATATGTAAATAAAAAGATAAATTCTTATTCTTTATTATCACTAGAGATTTGTATAGAGTTGAGCACATATAGATTGATTTTATCAAAAGTGAATTTCAAACAACTTCGTAATTCAATTGCGTAAAAAAAGGTGAGTTATTTTAAGTTTTTGTAGTTTTTTTTAAAATCACATTTTTATATTTTAAATTGTTTTCTTTTTTCATTTAAAATCTTTAGTAAATAAAATGTGCATTTATTATTAGTAGTATGTATTAGCTGCTCATTGTTGTGCTGTAATTATTACTTAACTGCACAGTTCGGAAATTAAAATAAAGATTGCCTGAATAACTTTTGATCTAGTAATCGGATTTTCGCAAAATGAATTGTAACTATAATGGAACGAAGGTCTAACGTGAAAAATGTTAATTATTTAAAGTGACCTTATTAAGTTGCAGAATCAGTCACAAAACTTTCGTTTTTCTGAATAATCCTGTCACTCTAATAAATTCGAAATCAATTAATAAATTAGAAAAAAGTAAAGTAATAAATTAGAAAAAAAAATTAAATCTCAAGTTGTCGAAAATTGTGCCACTAATTACTTTCATATCGGATTTTGACATTTAATTAAACACAGTTTGAAAGAATATGAAAATCTATACAATTTAAAATTCACAATTTTTTGAACAATATAAAATTAAATAAGAAAATTTTTTTAACCATTAAAACAAATTGAATTTTGCCTGGAATTGCCCATGGTAAAACGTGTTGTACAATTGTGTGCTGTAAGTTATTGATTTATATTTATAGTTTTATAGATATTGGGAAACATTCAAGAATAAAGTTTACATTTAGAAATCCAAATTTTTTACCTCTTTTTGGATAAACTAGTGCTACCATATTTGTTTGAATTATGGCTGCCTCTTATATTTTGAGGGCAAAAATCCTGATCCTGTGACAAAATATTCGTTTATTCAGAGAAAGTACATTTTTGTGTCCCATTTTGTAATTTAAAGTGTAGTCTACTCAAATTAATTAGCATATTACATAGGAACCATTAAGACCGCATCTTAGGGATTAGTCCCTCACAATATAAAAAGCTATCAAGAACTATATACTGCACTTCACGCCATAACATTAGGTTAAAGTCTAGGAATTGGTGAAGTTTACGAAACGAATATACTGCGAAATTCGGTAATATTTTTCAAACTTTGAACTAAATCGTTTAAAAAAATTTTGTGAAATTAAAAATGCGTATATTTTAAATTTTATAATCCAGAAAATATCAGACCAATTTCGATCGCATTTTACCACCACTAGATTGCGCAGTGCCCTCTTAACAACTTTGGTACATACTTATTGCGGCATGCGCCTCTCTTCCATCAGTTCTGTCCAAGCTACAGTTTTCCAAGGGTCCAACCAATATGATCATGAACCCAGGGGAGGCGCTGGGAGGGAAGCCGGTCTGTTAGCAAAGGCTCTCGAGTCAGTCTTCTGTGGCCATACCCCATTGTAGCCAACTGTTAGTAAAGGCTCTCGAGTCAGTCTTCTGTGGCCATACCCCATTGTAGCCAACTGTTAGCAAAGGCTCTCGAGTCAGTCTTCTGTGGCCATACCCCATTGTAGCCAACTGTTAGCAAAGGCTCTCGAGTCAGTCTTCTGTGGCCATACCCCATTGCAGCCAACTGTTAGTAAAGGCTCTCGAAACAGTCTTCTGTGGCCATACCCCATTGCAGCCAAATTTCGACGTACTTTCCTAATAGACACATCCATTTTGCATCCTGCATTGATGCTTGCGATTATTTCAAGCAATGTTGCTTATCTGGTTTACACTGACAATTCTGCGCACACGTCGGTGATCTTGGTCGCTAAGTGCCGGCGGTCGGACACTACGTTGTTCATGGAGGGAGGTTATGCCACTGTAGATCTAAGAAGGTTGAATTCCCTCACAATTTCTGAAATGGAATGTTCCCCGCGTCTTGCTCCAACTACCATTACACTTTCTGTTGATTCTCGTTTTGCTATCATAATTACATCAGAAACATTCTCAGATGAATAAATTGAACTCAAATAAAAGTCCTATCAGCGCACTATCCATGTGAACACTTCCTACGCGATACTACTGCTGTCTGTATATTTACATATTGCTATCCCATAACTTTTGTCACCTTCGTGTATTGGCGATTGAAGAGGGCTACTGATGGCGTAGAGCAGAACTCTCTACCTATGGCAGTACTTCGCATACTTTCACCATTAGCGTGTGGAGAGTCATGGGAGAAGGAAGCACGCCAGTTTCTGTCTTGATTGTTAAAAATAGATGAAGAAATTTTAAGTTTGAAAACTATATGGAACCGAAAACTACGTTGAACATAGTTCTAAAAGAAAACATCAGGGAAATTTTAAAAAAATATTTTTTGACAGTTAAATACAAAAGGGAAAAATATCGTAATATATTCCTATACAATTAAGAAGAGGGAAAGAGGTAAGGGGGAGAGTCAAAACATGGAACCGGTCTTCTCACCAGATGGCGTATTCGAGCATTGCGATTGCGAATTATGTCAGAAAAAAAATATATCAGCTGTTAAAGTATCACCAGGGTCTATATTCCTCGTTGTTCACTTTCCTCTCATTAGTCTCCTACAATTTTGGGGAAATTTTCATCTCCCTTCACAAAATAAAAAATAAAAAAAACATTTCAATTGTTCGACTAGTCATATTAGAAGTGCTGAGCAAAGCTGCCAAAGGGGACGAGTTCAAGAAAAAGTGTAGAGGTTTTCCGAACTATCAAATTAACTGTAATCCTTTTCTACTAAACTTTAATTTTTTTTTCCATTTCTCATTATTTTCTGTCGTATTCACCTCGGAATAATTTGGTTCCATAGTGGTCTTTTATCTACATTTGAAGCTCTTTTCGGTGGTGGTAAAACAATAATTAAGAACATATACGTCATTGAAAAAAATACTGAAACCGATTTTATTAGTTTAAGTCCCATTTGTGACTTTCCATTTCAATCTTATTATAACACTTTAAAAAAAGTTACTACGCATGCACCAATGGGTTCACCTTTTATTTTACCCATTGTATGTAAAAAAGAGGATATCGCAAAAGGAATGAATATCTAATATACTAAATTGTTTGTGAAAAGAAAAATAAGTTGAACATTTCCTATTTCTGTATTTTCGTTTCGGATTTTTTTGAATGAAATTACAGTATTATTCTTCCCAACAGTCAAATTAATTTATCTAAGCAAATTGCAATAAACCTTTAACTTCAAAAAATGCCGTTTACATTATTTAATTCATTGTAATAACTTTCAAAAGGCAATTTTAAAAGCAGATGCATTTCATCCAGTGAGGAGTTTTAACTATCACCACTCGACGTACAAAAAAGGACTAACCAAGTTTAGTCAATCAGAATTTTTCCCTAGCTGCAAAGTCATTTTTCCCCATCACTTTTCCCTCCTCATTGTCTCTGGAAACTTGTAGGTCACGTGCACGAGAAGAATGGCTCGCAATATAGCGGAAGAGTCACGTAGACTCCGGGAGGGGGGGACGCGTGCGTACCTCCCCCACCACCCTCACCTTTTTCCCTCACTCCCTCTTCTTCCTTTCTAATGTCAATATTGGTGTTTGGGTAGCAGCTAAGTAGTGGATTAAGCTTTAAAAAGGGGATGAAAATCCTCACGATAGTGGTCATTATCCCTGCATCTGGGATATTACGAAACGATGCTTCATTGGATAGGGATTTATTTTTTCCCTTCGTAACTTTATTCTCCTTTTATTTTATTTATTTTTTTATCATTGTGTGCACTTTTTTTCTTTCTTACTTTATTTTAGAAGAAAAGAAAGTATATATATATTTTTTCGTTTTCTGAGGGGGCGAAGGCGTTAGTTTTCTTCGAAGAAAATTTGATATTCCGGTGGTGAGAAAAAACGCGTGCCTTCTAAGTCCACCATTCTATATATATTATATGTTTTTGCCGTTAAAAAAGAACCAACAAAACTCAAGTAAAAAAAGAAATCTCCGCTTTTTTTTTCTTCATATTGTTTAGTTTTTATCCCTTTTTGTGACTTTTCAACTTTCTAGTTTTTGTGACGGCCTATTTTTCTATAGACTGCATTTTGTTTTCGAACATAAAATAGGTGAGCAAGATTTTTCAAATGATCAAATGTGACAACGACTTCAAAAGTGTTTCGAATATTTACTGTTCCAACTATGGTCCCATCTACGAAATCTCCATAATAGGCTCAGCTCGAACCATTCAGTTAAAAAAAAAAAAACATAAGGGTGGGGGGAAAGTGTTCTTTTTTTCCAACCTCCCCTAAAGAAACTTTTTTTTATCCCCCATCTTTTATCATTCGATTGCCACTTTTTTCTGGCACTGTGTTCCATGTTTTTGAATAAAAGGTCCGGGACCCGCTTTCCTGCTTTAACTTCGTTTGGAAATAGAAAGAGCTTTTTCTGGCAATGTTCTTTACTGGAGAATAACGCTGAAGATGTTCCTTGTTGGTATGTTCTAGAATATTGCGAAGGCATATTTGTATTCTGATTTCATGACCCCAGCCAATCTATCTTTTTCTAAGCATTTGGATTTTATGCATTTTGTGTTTGAATTCTTTGAAAGCTTGAAATGTTTACAAAATCAAAAAAGCATTTGCCATTTTACTACCGAAACGACTAATGCATTCGAAATCAGCTGAAAGTCACTTTGAAAATCACAGAAAAAAAATTGCTTTTAAAGGAAAATAAGATTAAAATTTTATTTCTTTCAAATTGTTTAATTCTAATTACCAATAAAAAACAATGTTTTGTCTGTAAAAATAATGTTTTGTCAGCGAATTTTTGACGAAACCGTTTTCTGGGAAATGTTCCTAACAAACATTTATCCAAGTGGAAGTAATTAATATCTTTCGATTGCTTGAAAACATCTATTTCGTCAAAAGATAGAGTTCAATATTATCTATCGCTTAATATAACTGGTTATTATATACAACGTTAAAAAAAAGAAGTAAATAAGTTTTTAGTCATCAACAGAAATCGAACCCGGAAAAATGCTTGAGAAGCGAGCGCACTAACTCTCGCTCCATCCTGCCATACTGTACAGATAGTTCTAAAATCAGACAAAAAATTTTGAAGATTTCGTGGAATGCACTGTGATTATATGAAAATAAAAAAGAACGCAATGTCATCAAATATGTAAAACTATTCTGTTTCGTCAAACTTGCATTCGTCAAACAGCACTTTCGGATCAAAGTGTTGCTGAATGCGGAAGTTTCAAATATAAGAGTTTTATTTCTAAAAGGGAACGAAATCAAATGTAATAGAACTAAATTAACAGCACATGCTGAAGAGCAAAATCTCTGTTCAACTTTTGTTTTTAAATTACTTTCAAGCATTAATACATTTACGAAATTTTTCTCTTAACTTGATGGACTAGCTTATAATAGTGCTTATATAGTGCTATAGTATTATAAATACTAATTAACTGCACTTATAGACTGCTGAGAGCCCTGGTCAAAAAAAGAAACAGTACTGGTAATATTGCTTAATCATACCACCAGAATATAAACAGGAGAAACAGATTCTGGTAGTAGGCATCCAATTTCCGGAATCATCTTTAGTTCTAAAAAAGAAACAGTACTGGTAATATTGCTTAATCGTAACACCAGAATATAAACAGGAGAAACAGATTCTGGTAGTAGGCGTCCAATTTCCGGAATCATCCTTAGTTCTAAAAAAGAAACAGTACTGGTAATATTGCTTAATCATATCACCAGAATATAAACAGGAGAAACAGACTCTGGTAGTTGGCATCCAATTTCCGGAATCATCCTTAGTTCTAAAAAAGAAACAGTACTGGTAATATTGCTTAATCATATCACCAGAATATAAACAGGAGAAACAGATTCTGGTAGTAGGCATCCAATTTCCGGAATCATCCTTAGTTCTAAAAAAGAAACAGTACTGGTAATATTGCTTAATCATATCACCAGAATATAAACAGGAGAAACAGATTCTGGTAGTAGGCATCCAATTTCCGGAATCATCCTTAGTTCTAAAAAAGAAACAGTACTGGTAATATTGCTTAATCATACCACCAGAAAATAAACAGGAGAAACAGACTCTGGTAGTTGGCATCCAATTTCCGGAATCATCCTTAGTTCTAAAAAAGAAACAGTACTGGTAATATTGCTTAATCATATCACCAGAATATAAACAGGAGAAACAGACTCTGGTAGTTGGCATCCAATTTCCGGAATCATCCTTAGTTCTAAAAAAGAAACAGTACTGGTAATATTGCTTAATCATGCCACCAGAATATAAACTGTAGAAATAGATTCTGCGGGTAGACATTCAATTTTCGGAATTTTACTGAATGAGTTTTTAGGTAGAGAATGGCGTGGATATTAAACATTTAGGTCACTCCACTGAAGCTTCAATCAGTGTAAAAGTTATCAATGGAACTAAACTGATTTTAATACTAGTGGTGATTGAGGTTTCATTTCTGTTACATTTTTCTATTTTTTTAAAAGAAAACTGTTACAATAAATAAATTTTTAGGGGCCGCTCAATGTGCAATTTCGTATGCATAAGTAGTACGAATAATTTAACATGATTATTGTTTCCTTTGATGCTTTTAAAATTTTCATAATTAGTAAGTGCTATTTACCCCAAGCTCAGCGTAACTTGCGAAAAAAAATTGTGTTAGTCTTAACTATGTTATGCTTTGTAACAATTATATTGTTATGTTTTGTAACATAGCTTAAATGTTTGCCAGTTTTTAGTAAAAAAAAGGAATACTTTTATAATTGAAGTGGTCAACATTAAAAGGGGGTATGCAGCATTTTTTTACGAAAATATGTTTTTTGTTGGTATTGGAATCTGAACAGATAAACGCAATGTTTCAGAAGAAAATCCAACAATTTGGAAGCAATTAAAACAATCTTTCCACAATTGACACAGTTTTTTTGGTTTTTCTTGAAAGTGCAGATTTGTAACATACCCCTTTTTAACACTGACCGCTTCAATTACAAGGAGGTTTCTTTTTTCCTAATTGTGATTGATAAACTAGTACGTATGTATGGAACTAGTACGCATTTGGCTCTAGGTGTGATTCTTAAATACTTACCGTGATTTATTAACAAAATAATATGCAGATTTACTGCAATATATATATATATATATATATATATATATATATATATATATATATATATATATATATATATATATATATATATATATATATATATATATATATATATATATATATATATATATATATATATATATTAACAGGGCTACATCCCTGTTATCATCGTTGTATTCATGTTTAATAATGCAGTCAAAAGCCATAATAAGTTATCAAAAGATTTATTTAAAGGTTGGCTGGTGGTTATAACAGTTTACATTCCCACTCCACAAGGAAGGGGTTGTGGTTCCGACAGATGTTTTATGGAACACGTTATTCAGCAAGAGACATGCGAAAACCATCGGTCCCGCATTAAATACTACAGAGAATGATGTAATTAGGTTCCAGTCGTACATACCTTTACAACTCTACGCATTATGGAAAATCATTTAATGCAATGGAATAATTGGAATATGGAAGTGACAGAGGGACAAGATTCTAAAAATAATTCCTCCTTTGAAATATAAATCTAATTATGATTCAATTGTATGTTTTCCGCCTTGAAGTCCCAAAATAGAATTTCTACACCTATTCTTTACCAAAGGCATTATATGAAAACGAAAGAGTTTTAAGGGTTTTATTAATACAAAAGTATTTATAATTTTTGTATTATATATATATATATATATATATATATATATATATATATATATATATATATATATATATATATATATATATATATATATATATATATATATATATATATATATATATATATATATATATATATATTAAGGAATAGGTTACAAATTTTGAAGCATTATTAAAAATGTATGCAGTAATTTAAAATTTTATCTTTTTTTACTATTTCTGAAAAAAATAAAAGCGTTGTAAAATACAGGTATATTCACAATTCTATTTTAGGGCATAAAAAAATTTTAGATTACGATATAACTGAATTATTATACATTAGTAACATTTGTTTCTTTGCTTGGAATTCAAATAATTATAACTTAATTTTTCCTTTCCATTTTAAACTCTTGGAATTTAAAAAAAAATACTAAATTTCACATAATTTCTTTTTAGTTTATTTTTGTATCAAATTTTTCTTAAATATTTTTTTTTCAAATTTCATTGAATCAAGTTAAAATAAATCCCAATACTGTTTAACACTTGGAATTTTATACAGTTATTGCTTATAATTTTAAAAATCATTTTAAAATAATTATAAAATATAATAAAGTATATCTCTTAACATTTTAAATTTAAGGTTTAAAAGTTGACAAATTTAGAACGCGGAAAATGCAGTAAAAGCTTAAGCTAAATTCATACTGTATGTAATAAATGATTTAAAATTCTAATTTCCCCTTATTTAAAAGGAAAAAAAAGGGATAAAAACATTTTTAAGATTTCTATAACTCCCAGCTGTTTAACCTGCAATAATTAAACCACTGTTCCATAAAAACAACCACAATATTCGAGCACTTTATCGAAAGAACTTTCCATTTCTAAATCTCACGAAAAAAAAAAGTTGCCATTTCCGCGAATTCAGAATGAAAATTTTTCAACTATCCTGAGTGCGAAGATACAAAAAAAAAATGTATTCTCGTTTCAGAACTTCAACAATGCTTTTCAACCTCGATTAGAGTAACTGGTAGGCAGGCTGCCCGACTTCATGTTTTATTCAAGGGGTTCGGGAAAAAAACTGGAAAACTTCAGAAACTTATCCCTGACACACTTTTCCACACCTTCTTTTCCAGTTTTCTATCCCCCCTTACTATAAGAAGGAAAAAAAAAGGGGCAACCGGGGGGTGATTCAGAGCCACTTAGGTGATAAGCTGATCACTTCATTTGGGGGGTGGAGGAGGAAAAGATTCTGAAGAAAAGTTCTCGATCGTTTGAAAGAGTCCCTGATTCAAACAAAAAGCAAAATGCAAGTTCTCAAATGGGAAATGTGTAGAGAGATTGGAAAACAACTTTGCCACCTTTGAAATTACGGAAATTCTACTGATTTTAGAGCTTTTGGGAAAAGTCAAATCTACGAATGTCTCTTGAAGATTTTATTTGATAAGATTGCGCAGAGCTATCAAATGCTAAAGAACCCACTCCAATTTATCATTGGGTGTTCAATGTTTGTCTAAGCTTAATAGAAAATACATCCATTGCTTAAAATTTAAAATGAGCAAAGTTTACTGCGAAATATTTCTAGCAGAAGCTTTTAAATATTTATTGCTGGCCTATAAAAGTGGAAAAAATACTTAAATTATTTAATATTAATAGTAACTGAGTTTAATTTTAATTTTATTGTCCAAGCAATATGTTTATTCACTTGGTAGCAACCTCCTAAAACATAAAAGTAATTTTAAGTAACGATCTAACAAAAGTGTAACCATAGCAACCCCAGTCTTATAACTCCATTTTATTTCAGTCAATATTTTATTACCGGCGTTGAACTGCCGACCCACTTTTGGTCTTACGACTATTAATGTTTAACTTCGTAGCCTTGTAATTTCGAACCAAAGCCGGAAGGCAAGTGAACTATTGGATTGGTTCGTTGGGGCAAACTAGCTTTCGTAGAGGACCTTTTGATGAAACGAAAACACATTTGCGTTACACGGAGGGGAAAACCTTGAAACCTATCATGGTTATCCCAATGGCAAGAGGATTCGAAACAATGATCCGTTAACCACTAAAGATATTCTATGTCAGCTCTGTCAGTGCGAGCTGAGAGCAGAATTTATATCAATCAGCCATCACTGAGATTCGAACCTGGTTCATCTTATTGTAAGACGTACGCTCTATCCCCTGAGCCACTTCGGATTCTCGCAATTCCATTTTATTTAAAATCGGCGTTAAACAGTCAATCCAATTTCCAGTTGAGGACTGTCAATGTTCAACTCCATAACCTTGTAATTTTGAATCTCACCCAGAAAACAAGGGAATTCCTGTATCAAACATTGGGGCAAACTGGCCTTCGCAGAGGAGTTTTTGATGAGACGAACCCGCATTTGCGTTACATGGAGAGGAAAACCACGAAAACATTCCACGGTTAACCTGTCGGTAAGGGGACTCTAGCCCATGATCCGTCTACCACCAAGGATACATTCCGTCAGCACTGTGGTCGGTACGAGCCGGGTGTGGAATTCGAATCAACCAGCCATCGCTGGGATTCGAACCTGCATTCGAACTATATGGCGGAGAAAATTACAAAAACCTTCCATGGTTTGCACGACAAAAAGTTATGACTCCCTTAAAGGAGGAGGGGAAATCTACCAATATTTAGTGATCTGATTCCATGCCATCTAGGATGCTAAGATAAAATTTTTGATTTTTGCTTTTAACAAACTCTTCTAGTATCTTATGATATCATAATTTATTATAAAGAAGGTAAGAAACAAGGGCCTCACTTTATCTGACTGGTTGAAATGATGCTTGTTAATTTTTTAAACTGGAAGGATTTTTTCTGCAAGTTTCTGTTTCAATCAATAAATTTTATTCCATTAATGATTTTGTGATGGTACTTCAATGCTTTAGATTTTTACGTTTTTTTTTCTTTTTTTTTTAGTTACCTTAATATTTTTAAACAAACAAAAACAGATTATGATAATTCTGAAAAATTTTATAAAGTTAATTTCGTTAAACAATACACACAGCTTTTAAGATCTAAATGCTAGTAAATGTATAATACTGACTTGTCTACCATGAAATCTTAATTGGAAAATTATATTAGAATAATTTTGTCAGATAAAATCTAGATAATTATAAGGTTCAATTTAAGCTGCACTTACTATTCGTAACTTACTATGCAGTCAAAACTGCTGTTAAAGGCAAAAAAATTTTTTTTTAAAAGTTGAGGAAACAATAAATTGAAAAAATTGTTTCATTTTGTATCGTTCAAACATAACTTAATAGGATTATTCCAGAAACATTCATGCTAATTTGAAACAAATTATATGAAAAACAAATACGAAAAATATATTTAAAAGTTTAAAAAAGTTTTGCTTCTTAGTTTAAAAAATCAGAGAAGGATGAAATGTTTTGAGCACCCGAAACATGACGCTCTTCTCCGAACGACAAATGGAAGACAAAAACTTTAGAGACATGTTAGAAACAAGAAAGTGCACAACTGCTACTCCATTTTTCAATCACATTTCTTCAATATATCGTTGCCAACTGCGCTTTTTCTTGTTTTTAATTTTTTTTCATCATTCACGTGTATAGTCCTAACGAGGAGCGTCGTGTTTCGAAAGATCAAAACATGTCAACCTTTCTTATTCTTAAACTATAATTAATTATTTCCAAGAAATTAGTTTTAATTATTCATTTATTTCCATTAAATACGTCAAATTGTTAAGAATTGCTCTCAAAATATTAGAACTTTAATTATATTATTTCGATTTTATTCTTTAATTATGACTTTTGTTTTTAAATAAATATAAACAAATGATTCAAACTATAACACGGAAATAAAAATATATTTAAAGGAAGTGGGGATATCAAAGAAAGAGGGAGAAGCCCATCTATTTTGTCAAGGAAGATAAATGGCTTTTAGATTGCTTACATTCAATATTCTAAGTATTATCCAGAATGTAGTCTCGTTGCTTTTTTAAGAAAAGAAAACTAAAATAAAGTAAGCCTTTTTTTCATTTCAATTCTTTTTGTGTGGTATCATTTCAGAGAAATTAAATTAAACGGCTGTATAAGATGTAAATATAGACAACTTGTTCAGCTGTCTCTGAATAAAAATATACTTAGGGGAGCTAAAATACAATAACTTGAAATAAAAATCTTGTCTTTTTGGTAAAATCAGGAATGCATTTAAATAAATCATAAACAGTTTTTATTTATCGCAAAAATCTCTTATATACTCTAATTTATAAAATTAAAAATCTAGTCTTTTCTGTAAAAATCAGGAATGCATTTAAATGAATCATAAACAGTTTTTATTTATCGCAGAAAACTTTCATATATGCTAATTTCTGCATTTCTATAAATTTTGGACCGTTTTAAACAATAATGTTGTTCAGAGTTGCTGCATCTTTAATTTTGAGACGAGGTGAACTGTACAGTTTGACAATTTAATCGTTTTTTTTTAAAAAACTGATTACGCGGCACAAGATTTCAATTTAAACGGAAAGTTTGTTTCTTTTAAGCTTTAAACAAATGCAATGCACGGTATCGGAGAAATTACCAATATTATGGTTCATTGTAGGACTATCATTGTAGATCAAATCAAAAAAAAAATAAATAAATAAATAATGAAAATAAAAATTTAAGTGAGATTAATACTGATAGCATCTTTCTATATAATATCAATAATGCAAATTTATGTTTACTAAAAGTGATAAATTACTTCTCAATTAAAGTACAGATTAATTACGCTTCAAATAAAGATTTTAGCGACATTGTCATCATTGAGTAGCAAAAAAATATAATAAAAGCATTTTAAGCTTGAAACAAATGCAGTGCACGCTATCAGGGAAATTGCCAATATTATGGTTCATTGTAGGACTATCATTGTAGATCAACTCAAAAATGAAAATAAAAATTTAAATGAGATCGATAGTGATAGCATCTTTTTATATAATATCAATAATGCAAATTTATGCTTACTAAAAGTGAGAAATTACTTCTCAATTAAAGTACAAATTAATTACGCTTCAAATAATGACTTTTACAAAATTTTCACCATTGAGTAACAAAACAATATCACACAGCGGCCGTAATATCTAAACAAATACAAGTAGAATCCACGGTCAATCCCACATCACCATTCGAACAAACGGCAAAATTTCTTCGTTCGATTGTTAAATGAAGTATATTTCGTAAATTTTCGGTACCAGTTTACATTGACAAGCCTAAGTAAACCTCTAAATCCGACAATAATTTTGATACAGAGATAACTACTTCATCTAAAAACATTAAAAAAGTTTAATTAAAACTTATTTACGTATCAACATAAGACAGTAATTGCACCTGAACTCAGTCATTTAAAAAAGCACCAACTTGCCGTTGAATGGAGACTCGTTTGCCCGATATTCTGTTCGGCAAACGATCCGTTGTCCGTGCCGCTTGTTGATTCGTGATTCACCCGGTTCTCACGGCTCCCGGACGTGTCCGGAAAAGAGACGGCGGGCAGATGGCTGGACCTTTGGAGATGGCGGTCACGCCTGGCACGTCCCACCCTTTGATCGTCATGCAAAAGGACGTCTTATGGACAACGACTAGATGTTCCTTTTATAATATCCCACGTTGAGAACGTTTTTCAGAAGAAAGCTTCTGTTATTAAACAGATTGAAGCGGAAATAATTCTTGAATACATAATTTTTAGTAAGGATAGAAAGGAAACATATTGTCCCTTTTTTTAAATTTCTCAATTTAAATTTGTTTTAGGGCGATAAATGCTATAAAATCTGATGCTGATTTTTAATTTATTTATCTAATTAAATTTTTGTTTTTATTCTGGATAATCTTTATTTTTTGTGACGGCAATTAAGTTTGTTCTATCACTTGAAAGCGTAGAAGGATTTAGTTAGAATTCAAATTCTTTTCTTTCTCAATACTTTAAAACGATTAAATGTGATTATTTTAAAATAAAACTTTGAAAACAAATTTAAATAAAGCTTGAAAATAGTTCTATTCTAAAATAATGCTTAAAAATAATTTTATTCTGGAGTAAGGTTTATTTTGAATTAAAGCTTATTTCAAACTACAGTTTATTCAAAACTAAAGCTTATTTTTAAAAAAAAATCTCATCTCATTATCTGATTTTAAAAGTTTTTTTTCCTTCTTCTTTTTGTTTCGTCTGAAATAAAATTTTTATCTAAAAGAAATCTTATCAAAGAAAAATGAATATTATTTCAGAATTAGGATAATGCAAAATAATAGCTTGTTCAAAAATGAAGCTTAAAATAATAGGAAATTCTCGATTACATAAAATTTATAAATTTTTTAACTCATTCTTGTAAGCTGGTTTTACACTCTATAATTTATAAATTTTTGAGTTTGAGGAAATAAATAGATGCAAACTTTTGATTATACTCTTACACTTGAAAGAAGATAGGATCAATAATTCTACTTTATAGATAACAAGCTTTAAGATAGAATCAAAGAATAATATTTATATAATAATATATATATATATATATATATATATATATATATATATATATATATATATATATATATATATATATATATATATATATATATATATATATATATATATATATATATATATATATATATATATATATATATATATATATATATATATATATAATATATATATATATATATATATATATATATATATATATATATATATATATATATATATATATATATATATATATATATATATATATATATATATATATATATATATATATATATATATATATATATATATAGATATATATATATATATATATATATATATATATATATATATATATATATATATATATATATATATATATATATATATATATATATATATATATATATATATATATATATATATATATATTAAATGTTGTCAACTCAAGTTAATTTTGTAAGTTCGAAAAATACTACTTAACTTTGTTTTATCTTGCGCAAAACACATAACTTCAACTAATCGTAGCTTTCTCATGAACATGGTCTGCTTTAAAGACATACAGTTAAATAATTTTATTTATTAAATTGATCTAATTAGTAATATTTGTTATCTAATTTTTTAGATCGTCTTAAGTTTTTCATAACGCAGTTATTCGTAACTTTGAAAAACCTTTTGCATTTTTAGGATTCGAGTATACATCACTGACGGTTCTGCACGTAAAAAGTCGCATTTTAACCTGCAGTCTTCTCTGCATAGCAAAACCGGTTTTCCCATGTTAACTGATAGAGGAACTGTGTGTAGGGGAGAAACATTCTCCCAATTTTGCCCATTTCCTTAACCGCCAGTGGGTTAATAATTTTTGACAAGATTTATTTATTTTGCTATTCTCTACACAATCTCAAAACTATCTTATTATTTTCAAGAATTATTCTTAATTATTTAATTAATTCTATTTAATGAAACGTCCTAAAAATTTTTATAAGGTAGTCTTCAGTTATGTACAATTGGATAGCATTATTTATGATCTTAGTGTTAAAAGATTTATATTATAGCTTTGTGTATATTTGAGATGGGTATCATAGTTAAAAGTCTGGCTTAAGAAGCGGTTTTTAAATGTACTTTGAAGATCAAACTACCCATTAGTAGTACATTAAACATGATAATAGTATTATTAATTATTATAATGTGACATTATCAACATTATAAACATAAATTATCAGCATAATTATAAATATTTCCTGAATATATAAATTTTTTCCGCCAATAGGTATATCATTATAATTTTATTAAAACAAAATTCAAAAAAGAAGCATAGCATAAAAATAATACCTGTATTGTAATCACTTAATGATAGCAATAAACATTTTAAAGAACATTCTTTGCTAAAGACGTTTATTAAACTCTTCGCCTGTTTGCTGATTTATATGCTCATAATTTAAGGGATAATTTTATTAAAAATTTTCACATAATAACAGAGTAAAGTTAATTGCTAGAGCCAACATAATAAAATAATAGTAATATCCATACGGAATATTCAATAAGAAATCAAGTAGAATAATTTACATGTGATGATTGATTTATAACCATAGCCTGTAATAGTAGTTAACTATAACACAATTCATAAAAATAAAAGTTTTTAAAAGGCATGCAAATTGCTTAAATAAAATTAGTTACACAGTTCAAAGACTTAATTTTAATGCAGAGTTTAGTAAATATCGAACAATAGTTTTTATTCAGTATTTGAGAAACTTTAAATTTCCATTACAGCAAACTAACAACTTCAAAGATACGCCAAAAAGAGAAATATTAAAAATGAAAAAATCTTCATGCAAATTACGAACTTATTCAACTTTATTTATTCAATCAATTCATTTTTCGCCAATAAGTGTAGCCAATAACTTGGTGCAGTATAAATTTCCCTTACGGCAAACTAACAACTTCAAAGATACGCCAAAAAAATTAAAAAAGAAAAAAATTTCAAGCCAATTAGGATGAAACTGATTCAACTTTATTTATTCAATCAATTCATTTTGCTCCAATATCTTTTATGGTAGTTCTATAAGGGTACTTTCAGCAGCTTAAGTCGGGTAGCGTAATCAATTTGATTGAAGGCCGTTTAGTTGATTATTCGGGCATTCGGGCTAAGAGAGGGCAGTCGAGTCAACACTATAATCCATCGTTATTGAGATATTGTATCCTGCTTTGTAATCCCCCCTTTCTCAATAGTTGCAGTGAATTTGGAATACGATTAAAGCATTAATATTATTAATGATATAATACTTGTTCTCATAAATACTTGTTTCTATAATAACTTGTTCACATAAATACTCGTTCTTATAAGTACTTGTTATCAGAAATGCTTGTTTATACAAATAGTTTTTTTTTTTCTTTTATTTATTTTTTTTTTAAATACCTTCTTTTCATACTAAGAAGTGTATAGTATATCTCTGAAAAAAAATTTTAGTTCGTAGATAATAGTAATTTCATTCCTAATTTATTTTAAGTCTAAATTTATTTTTAACGGAAAATTTACTACTTTGCCTTGTAGGTAAGATAATTATTACATTTTACCAATAAATACACTTTTGAAGCATGTTTAACAAGTAAAAAGTACACCAAATGAAACAACTTTGGGAGTTTTAATTCTAAATATCCTTCCACTTTTTTATAGAAGTTTATAAAAAATCTATTCTTTATTTTAAATGAAAGAAAACTTTTTTTTTAATTTTTATTTCAGTCACTTGTTGAAATGCTTTTACAATAAATTGTTTCTGCTTTGGTAATTATCTATATATATATATATATATATATATTTCTCTTACACGGCGACAAAAAAAAGCCTCATTACAACTCCCCGAATGGCAACGCTAGAAAAATGACCAATGATTACCGCTAAAAATGTCGCATGCCAAATCTAGCTGAGGTGGCTCAACATATAGCCCTTTTAAGAACGGAAACTGAAATAACCTTAAGCTAGGCAGAAGTGAGTAGTCTTTGTCGATAGATCTCTATTTTAGTATTTTGTCGAAAGCGCTTTTTTCACGAATTTATATATTACAAATTTATTTGACGATTTTTGATTTACATCACTAAATTATTTGTTTTATTATTGTTATTAGTTATTCATTGAAAAATGAGTCTCAGTTGTGCTGTTACGCTTTAAGATTTTATACTATAGCACATTTCTAATAGGTTTAACGAATTACACGTCATTTATTTGAATTCAAATTTATTTTAATGACTTAGTATTTACTAAAAAGATGTAATTTTTTTTTTAAAAAAAGGTTGTTATATTGATTTGAATGATTGTTTTGAATTCTTAGAATTTTGTGTATTTGCAATGTATCTAAGTTAGTAGCTAGCGAAGCGAGCTTGGTTTGCAAAGTAAACCATATAAGATTGCGTTGCAATTTTCGGGAGTTGGCGAGCGTTTGCGAGCTGGGGGCGCAACCCACTAGTTAGAAAGAATTTAAGCATTTTAACTCAAAAATGTTTTTAAAAAATTAGGATTAATGGGCAGCTAATATTCCTTACCTATACCAGTAACATTTCTCTTGCAAAAAAAAAAAAAATAAATAAATAAATATATATATATATATATATATATATATATATATATATATATATATATATATATATATATATATACATATATATATATATATATATATATATATATATATATATATATATATATATATATATATATATATATATATATATATATATATATATATATATATATATATATATATATATATATATATATATATATATATATATATAATATAATTTCTTTCAGAAGAACCAGAGAAGTGACTATTACGAAATTAACTATTATTTCTGTGACTCTTCTTAATAAAAGTCAGTAACATTTCTGGAATAAATCAGCAACTTAAGTAGTGGCTGAGATATGTTTCTTTAAGTAACATCTAACAGTGCATAGTAAATAGACGTAGTTATGCAGTTTAGCGTATTAAAATTTTGTCACTTAGTGAACCTGACGGGGATGAGCAGAGCCGTAGTGCTGCCATCTATAACTGCTTCAAAGAGTTGAGTGTTCCTTTACTCCAAGTTCATCAATAGTAAGGAGAATATAAAGTAAAAAACCTGTGATGAACATTAGAAACGGAGAAAATGTCTGATGCCTGCTTTGAGATTTGAACCACCGATAAACCGGTCAGGAAAATGACACCTTAGCTCTCTCAGCTGCTGTATCTCTCGCGCTTCTAAGAGTATAGTGACATTATAATTTGTTTCGTTACGTCCGTGGACACAATCCACTTACATTATACTTTGCCCATTTCCTGACTAGCTAGAGCACCCAAATTATAGCTAAAGATCTGGAGTGAAGGATAATATAGGTTCTATACCTTTATTGAACCCTGGAAACAAATTTTTTGAAATCCTTATTTAAAAAAAATTGATATTGTCAATGAAAATTTCAACACTTTTCTAACTAGCTAGAGTGAATGAGTCTCAAATGAAACTCAGCAACAACTCACAAAATAGATTTCAATAATTTCGCGAACACTGCAAGTAAAATATATCCTATTATAACAGTAATCATCTTTCAAAATTTCGCCCACTCTCTTGCTAATGTGCTCAATTTTCAACTAGAGTTCTGTGCCCGATGAAAATTACTATTGGTTGCAATTGTTTCCAAAATATTGTAAGCAAAATTTAATACCATTTTATCGCTAATCGGTATTTTGACCACTTTTTGACTCAAATTAACTGACAAACACAATCTATAATGACGAAATTAGTTAAATATAATAAATATTTAAAACCTGTAAAAGAACCTGTTCAAAAAACTAAAAACCTGTTTAAAGAACTCAGAGGGAAAATAATTCCATTTTTAACACTTTTAAAACTAAAAATTTAGAAGTGTATCAATTTCGTTTTAAACTTTTGTCATTACTAAAAATTCTCACACATTAAATACACTCACTCCCAATAATACTATCATTACTAAAAATTCACACAGCTATAATCCTACTGTAGACTGACTGATCGTTAAGGCACGATTCGTAATGGACAACCGAAGTCAAGCATCGCTGGCAACGGTCAGTGAGCTGGTGGGTGACCACTTTGATCTGCCTGTAAAGAGACCTATGATGCTTAGGGTCGGTCCTCGTTAAATTGTCCCACCGTAAAACGCTCGACTTCGGGCCCAGGTCATCTGACTATCGAAGTGCCCTCTGCTGACGACCAAAATTGTGATGACGTGTCTTCAGATTATTCTTAGGGATGTTTCCCAGGTCATCACCAATAGCCGATTGTCTAGCTCTATTGTAACGTAAATAAAGTACTACTTTTGTAGCAATATAAACAATATCGCTATATAAAATTACGCTGTTAAGATGCACTGAATATTAAACTGTAGCTTTTATTGCATATGTAAAAAACTTACTGCCCTGTAGTTAAAATTATAATTACTATAATACAATTTTGTATGATTTACTATAATGCAATTTTTTCGTGGCTAATTAGCGTTGCAAGGAATATTGTAAAATCATCACTTAATTCGAAATATTCAGCAAACAATTAGTTATGTTATAGTGTGTGCTGACAAAGAATAAGGCAAACTAAATTAGCACGCTGGGTGTTCTGTAATCATCACTCTTAATACATATATTTTTAAAATTCTTGTCAAGGATGAAAGCAAGAAGTATATGCGCTGAAGGTCAGAAAGTAATATATGTGGGGGAAAATTATTGAAATCTGACATATTTATGCTTTAAAAGAAAAGGAAAAGTCTTATTTTATGGAAATTACTTAGAAAAATATTTATAATTATGTGAACGAAAAGATTACTCAAACGAATATCACAACAACTACGACTCTTATTTAAATTACAACTAATCAAGAAATTTACTTATTACGTTTACTAGCTTAACTAACTCAGAACTAGTAAACTATTACATATTACTAGCTTAACTAACTCAGAACTAGTAAACTATTACATATAAAATGTAGTTTTAATATCTTAATTTGAAACGTAAATTAGAAAGAAAAAAAAATTATATAATTTGAAATTAATATTTATTTACTACTAACATTAAAATTTTCATAACTATTTCTCCTTCAAAATTTGGTTTGAGCAGGTTAAAATTGAAGTAATGATCTTAGAGTAATTAGGAGTTGAAGTCGTCCATTTTACTTCCGACTCCACAGCATATTTAACATTTTAAAATTGATAAAAACAAATAGAGTAAAAATTTAATTGTTTGAAAAAATACAGCAATTATTTAATTAATATACAGTATATAATTTTTTTTCTCTTTGAAAAACGAATATAAAATAGAATAAATAAAGATCGTCAGTAGAATAAATGAAATTCTTTGAGGGCAACACCCGCAACGGCCCACGTGACATTCGCCTGGCCGGAGCAGCCTGCGGACGTGCAACTGTTCCATCCCCTTTGTTTTCATGATGGGGATAATTAAATCCCTTTTTTTTTCCCCTTCTATTATTTTCTCACCCCTTCACGTTCTGTCCGTCTTCTTTTCTTCTCTTCACCATTTCCGAAATTCAAAATCAGGAAGCAACGTCGAGACATTTTTAAGACTTCGGTGGAAGCAGAGTAGGGCGGCAACAACTATCACGTAGGGCGGCGCGCCGATGACGCCCCATGCCGCTCACGTAAGAAGGCGGTCTAGGGCGGAACGTTACCGAGTGTGATGTGCAGAAGGAAGGGAAAGGAACGTAAATAGCGGGCTTGACCGTATCTGTATGCGGGAACTCGCTTTAAATGGAATCTTGAAAACGTTCTATGGGATATGGGTCGAATATTTTTACAGAAAAATAATGAAATAAAACTTTAAGTTGATATTCTATTACGACGTTAATTATTCGTATTGAATAATTAATTTTTTTTAGAAAAAGGAATATTTATACATGATTTAAATATTATAAACTAAACTAATTGGTATAAGATGTCAAATTACATAATTATTTTCGCGAGCTTCATAGAATGTTTCTTGAATAAAATTTCTATTTTGGAAACTTTTTTTTATGACGATGGAATTATATGTTTTGCTACGTACTGTTTAGAAAACTAATTTTTATTCTTATCGAGTTTTAATTAGAGTTAAAAAGTTCTTCAACAGATGGAATTACTGAGTAATGAAACTATAAAACAATGCTTATAAAATAACTATCATTTGCAGTAGTGGCGTTGTGGCGCAGTCTGAAGGCAAAATCAACAGACGTTTACTTAAATATGTCAGTTAAAATTATTTTACATGCTACAGAAAGTATTGTTTAATAGGTTTTTTTTAATCTGCAGCACTCTCTGTTAATGAACTTTGTAACTAATTTTGAAATACTGGAATTTTCTTTTAGCAAAATGCAGGAGATTGAGTACATTTCTATCCTTTTCCGTTTTTTAATAGATTTTTCTAATTGACGGAAATTTTTTGAAACTCACGGTAAGTCTGTGAATCGAAAAAAAAAATCACGTATAACTGCAATTTGGTATAATTGAAAGATAATAAAAAAAAACTAGCTGTTGCCAGCAGCTTTGCCCGTTTGGAAGTTTTCGATTTCAATTTTAAGTATTTTCAAAAGGCGTCGACGATATTTTCGAAGCTCTCCATGTACTTAATTTTTGGAATTAATTCAAAATCTGTGTGAAAGCCATTAAATCACCAAAACCACCATGTAAGTGCGAGGCATTTCAGCATAGTAGGCAGCAAAAGTATTATAATTATTTCCATCTTTGTCATGAAATAAGATTAAAAAAATTCATCCTAATACTCAGCTATAATACTTCCACGAGCCATAACTTGGGTATCGTATAATATACTTACTATTTTATTTTATAACCGCTGTTTAACAGCCGATCCAATTTTTGGGTTTATGACAACTAATAATAACAAGCTTAAGCCCGTCCCGCCCCCGTAAGGGTGCATCCGGGGGCACTCCGAAAGTTCGAAGTGAGCGTAACAGTTCAATTACATGAGCAAATATATTCAAATTTTTCAAATTAGACTTTTAACAAATAGGAAGAATATTAAATATGAAATCCAGAAAACAGTGCTACTTAGAAATAAACTAAATGCAAACAAACATTACAAAGAAAATAAACAGTAACAATCAGAAGAGATATAGATGTCGCATCTTCAGTAGGGGTGCGAAGTTAATAAAAGGAAACAATTTCACATGGAAAATATAAGATGTTTGTAACTCAGAATATAACTACAGCTGGCACAACAGTACTAAAGGTATCAAATTCCAGGAATTTTTTTTTAAAACAAAAAAGTTATATATATATATAAAAACTCTAGAAACACAAGTGATTAAAATCTTCAAAATGAGGAATCACATAGGGGCAGAGATTGACAAAAGCATGAAACTGAAGCACAAAAGTGACAATGACAACTGATATTCAACTCCGTAGCCTTGTAATTTTGACTCCAATCCAGAAGACAAGGGAACTCCTGGATCGAGTATTGAAAGAAATTTGCCTTCGTAGAGGACTTTTTGAGGAAACTAGCGCCGCATTCGCGCTACGTGGGGAGGAAAGCCACGAAAACCTCCTACGGTTAGCCTGCCAGCAAGGGAACTTTAATCTATGATCCGTCTACCACTGAGGATATTTTACGTCAGCACTGTGGTAAGTGTGAGCCAAGTGAGGAATTCGTATCGACCAGCCATCGCTGGGATTCGAATCCGGTTCACCTGATTGGAAAACGAATTCTCTATCCCCTAAGTATTAAAAGTATTCATTCTAAATAAGTACAAATTATTCTATTCTAAATAAGTACTCAACTAACTATTCAACACCATTTAAACTATCACTTAAGACTGCCTTACAAAATCAATCTAAACAAATACTCAACGCTAATTATTTAACAGTACTTAAATTATAACTTATAGGCCATGGGACCATAGATGGTTAAAAACCACTTTCAATGTTGGCAACTAAAAAGTTTTGCGTATGACATGTTTAAATAGTGCTTGTTAACTAAAAAACACTAAGTTCACTAAAAAATATTTCCACATTAATATTTTGCACGAGGTTAAAGAAGTACTCCAAGATTAACAATTTAAAGATATTTTAAGTGTTTTGGCGAAGTAATATGCCTTTAAATGAGAACCCGGGATGAATTTTTTTTAATTAGATACAAAATTAGCAAAATATTTCATGTTGATGATAAAATATTATATTTAGTTTTAACATTGCACTTAATAAATACACTTAGAAGAACAGTAATTTATTAGATTTTTTTTAACAATATGAGGTTATTTATATAGATAGATGTTCGTTTTCATATGAAAAGAGATTTTCTTGTGCATGTCAGTCCGAATTAAACTAAGAGAAAAAAATTATTATAATATAAAACAAATTTATAACGCATTTAAATTATTGTGGTGCATGTTTTTACGAAAAAAATCTCCTGATCATCAAAATAATCATCCCTTTCTATCTCTAAATCCACTGCAACTGTTAGATCACAACATTCATTTTCTTGTCCATTAGTTTTCTCAAGATCACCGGCCAGGTGACTGAGCGGTCAGCGTGCCTGACTGCGATGCCAATAGTTGCGGGTTCGAATCCCGCTCTGGGCATGGATGTTTCTCTCTCTATGTGCTGTCATCTGTTGTGTGTGAATGTGGCCCACCCTATAAACGGGTATCTGTAGCAGTGTGGTGCGGGTAATGTTCCTTGCCTCCGTGACTTAGGTTCACAGGTGCTTACTGGGTAATGACAAATGAGAAACACTTCCGGCATCTTCCGAAGTAAAGAACGAAATTTCAGTGTCTGCCGTAAAAAAAAGAAAGAAAAAAGAAATCTTAATTAGTACATGCGTTTGCGTTTGATTTGCATTTACTTGTTAAACAGAAGGACTATCGGTATGTACATAAAATGTTTTTTAGCCAGCCATTTGGTACATTTTCAATACTGTTCCAACAAATAATTATATTTTTCTCCTTTACTATCCATGGATTCGAGATGGATCGTATGGATTCGAGAAACATATGTTTTTGAAGCAATGAATGCTTGATAGTTTAACTCCTTTTATGCAGCACTGTAAAGCATCATAATTATGTGGTAGAAAAATATCAATTTTAAATTTTAGTGTGAATAGTATCGATCTTACTTCAGAATGACTCTGTGAGTTGGTAAACGATCTTATACAATTTTACTCATTGTCCCATGGCCTATTAAGACTACCAAAGAAAATGAATTATTATAAATAACTATAGTGTTGCAATTTAGATAGAGAAATACTCGCGTTTTTGGTGTTTCATATGTGAAATAAGTATACAGATGGAGAATTCTGAAGGGAAAAAAAACATGTCTCGACGAGAAATCGCTTCCCCGTTCAGAAAATAAAAATGGAACAAGAAAGGATTTTGCATCTATAAAAAATGAAGTTTAGATGAAATTGATGGTTACAAATGTTATTAAATGGTTCAAAAAAAAAATTAAGCGGAAGTTCTAATATATAGCAATTGAATTAATTCATGATGACTTCAAGTGTTCTTAAAAGCAACGAACAAAACTTTTTTATTAATTTCCAGCCAGTTTTCCAAATTAGTAAAGTGCCAACATGATTTTGAAAACAATTTAACGCAATGACTTGATTAGGGGCTGCTAAATTGCACTTTTCAACAGGATGGTCCACCAGTTCACACTTCAATTTTTCAATGTGGCGGTTTCAAACGATTCAAGCAAAATATGTTAATTTTTTTAAGTAGACTTAACTTATTCTAGACTAAACCAAATGTGAAACGCTTAGGAATGTTATTTGTGCTGTTAAATGTATGTAAATGTCAGGTAATATTTTGCATTAAATATTTGCTCACTGCAGTACAAAACTTTTGACATGAAACAAGCAACGAATCTACTCAAAAGCTATTTTTTTCAAAGGAATCGTGCTCACAAAACTATACGTCAAATTCAGAGAAAAAAAGTTAAATATTAAGTTTTGATAATTATTAACTTAGAACTGTTTTGTGTGAAATAATTATTGTTGTATGCGCCTTTTTTTAAGTAAAAATTTTTTTTTAGTAAATTATTTATTTAGCTAAGAAATTTTAACATTTTTATGATATTTATTAAACCTTTTTCGCTAAGAAAATTCACTGTAATTTTCAATGAAGCAGAAATTTTAAATCACTTGCCTTCCATCAGACGAATAGTTAATTACTGACCCTATCATACAATAATAAAGATATTTAATTAATATTTCTATCATATTTATTTGAACTTTTCCTTCATAAAATTTACTGCAATTTTCCAAAAAAAAAAAAAAAAAAAAAACGATCTTAATTCACATGCATTCATTCAAACGTATCTTTTCCGCTTTCTTATTCATACCCGAACATAAACTCGCAGGAGGGACTTTCAAACGTGGACGAAATAACTCGTCCAATTGTATTCGAACCCTTGAGTGTCGAAGAAAAGCGACAAAATTTTCCTTCACCACAAATTTCATAGAAGCAATATACACATACATAAACATGCAACCGTGCGATGAGACACTACACAAAAGAGCTCGCAGCTGCGAGCAATTTTTGACGTTTGTCGTGACTAAGGTGAAGTTATGAGATGCCGAGACCTCAAGCGTGGGTGGAATTGCTTACCACCATCAGCTCCGAGGGAAAATATTTTAGAATTCGAGTGTTCAGTTGAGGCGAAACTTCAGGAAAAACTGGACTCGCATGATAAATGAGGGGAGGGTATCTCTCCAGCAACGCTCTCCTAAAGTTAGAGCTTTATTTTTACAATATGTGCCCGACTGAAAGTTGAAATATATGTTTCGCAGCAAAATATTGAGGTACGTTCTTCTTCAGCGTCCCAGAATGCATATTGATGGGATATTGAAGAAGATGACAAATTTCGGGACATCTGTTCGTGTATGGATGATTTTATGCTCATTTTAAGTTAAATAAAAGCACTTGCGTGTCGCAGTCGATCATATGCTAACTAAACAGCTCCAATTCGTTTAAAATTTATTATTTATGGATTGAAAAAAGGACGCCTTTTGTAGTTTTAAATGAAGATAAATATGAGCGACAAAGAGAAATTATGCAATTATATAAGTATAGGAAACTGACATGAAAACTTACTCGTATTGATATATTATATTTTGCTTTGGCTATATGGATACAATATTAGTAAGCACTCTTTTTTGCGGATATAATCGTTTGGGCTGATGAAAAGATTATATATTTCATGTTCCGGATTTTTAAAAATTTTTTTTATCCTTTTTCTTCGGTTTCTTTAAAATTATTTCCCCCCCCCCCAGTTTTCTGTTATTTTTATTATTATTTTCTGTATTATATGTCTGTAATTTTCCTTTGTTTTATCTTCATTTTGAACTTATATATATAGAATAAACACAAATAATAATAATAAAATAATATAAAAATAAAATAAAATAGAAAAATATTAATGGGATTATCCTAAGATATATATATATGTTTGTTGACTTCCACCGGCGATTGTTGACAAACATATAATCGTTTTGGTAATATATATATAGATACAATCAAAAACCTTTTTAAACAGATTATAACATTGCCTTATTCAAGACAGTAAAAAATGCATTTTGCTGCAAAAAAAAAAAATTAATTAAATTCTTGCAAATTCTTCCAAAGTAATTTGCGCAAAATCAACGGATATTAATGCAAGTAGACAAAGTGAAACTTGTATCGCTATTTACAAATCTTGATTTGTCTTCTCAAAATAGAATCTTGTTAACTCATTTCTTCATCGTTTTAGCTTTAAAAAAAGCGAGCAAAAGGCATATTACGGTTCCATGTTTCTTTTCCTTTTTTTTTTTTTTTTTTAATGGAAGCCAAACAGGATTTTGATGTTTTAGTCCCATCAAAGTAGAAATTCCTTTGAATTCAATGGCGTATTTTTTTCGTGATGAAGTATTATTTGACGAATCCTATTATGTTTACTTTTTTGACTTGAAAAGGGTCCAAAAAATTTACATATTAAGGGCTATTTATTACGGAATTCACCGTGCTCTCAACTTTAAGAGGAAACTTCAAAATGTTGAACACAACTTTTTTTTTCTAATTTATTTACTCCTAGTCAGAAATTCTATACTTACTTCCTTGTGTCTGAGCCAAATTATTTTACGAATTTTATGGTTTAGACGTTAAAAAGTATAACACCCGCTAAAAAGTAACACCTGTTACTTTAAATTGTACTTTAGTACTCGGAAATCAAATCAAAATTTATTCAGTTGTTCCGATTTTTATTTTACGCAATGTGATAGAACAATAATTATTTTTAGATATTATTTCTATTTATTTATATCATAATCTATTTTCGAGACAAAGTTGACAAATAAATCTCTTTTTACTCTTTTATGTACGGATATATCAATTCTTGTTGAAGTAGCTTTTTGTTACTCTGTTTCGCATACCCTAAAATATTCATTTATCATTTATGTACTTAACTTTAGAAACATGAACTTTTAAATGCTAAATACAACTTTTAGTATCATTAGTATATTTTACTTCATAAGCAATAAGATTACAGTTGCTTCTTGAGGTCAAAGAGTATTTTACATCAGCACTTGAAAATCAAATCATTAGGTCAAAAGCCATATTGTTGTTCCGTTTTTCATTTTACTCAAGCTGGATAATATTATTTTTAGATATTGAAATTTTTTTTAGATAATTCTCATTTAAGCTCAGGTAAACGTGAACAGCTCTTCGTTGATTCTTTGTGTTAAAGTTACAAATGCAGTGTCAATGCTGATGTCAACCAAGCTAATATGAAAATTAATGAGGGAAAACTGGATCCTACCATGTGATTTTCCAGCCAATAAAAATTTATTGGCAACAATGAAAAACAGAGACACCAACATTAGATTTTATATATATGTTAAAATACAAAACTTTAAGAACACAAACTGACGCTGAAAATATATTTTATACCAAAATATTCTACATGTTTCGTACGCAAAAAGACTACAGTTGCCTTTTGGTGCTATATTTGTAACTTTGTCTCATGTCCTGGGGATAGCTCGGGAAATAAAACTCTGGGGAATCATCGATATTCTTTGCTTTTTTTTCTCCCCCCTCCCCTTGCTAAAAAACACAAGTGATGCCCTGAGCAGTGGTGTGTAACCACAGGGGACGTCGTAGGGGTGCACCACATATTTGATCTCGTTATGTTACATTGGTGTCAGGAAGGGAGGAAAAAAAAGTCAACCCGATGTACAAATGTGCTGGGATGGATTTAGAATATATTTCCCGGATTCTCTGTAGGTGAACCGTAACTGGGGAGGGAAAAAACTGGACCACTATGCAATTCATGGTCCAGTAGGGTCTAACTGACCGTTAATGGACAGTGTACTCGGGTGTCCGGCTTTTTGCCCAAAGTACTGCGGGCATGTTGGACATGAGGTAGGATAAAGAAAAGTGTTGTTGGATCGGAAAAGGGAGGTTTTTTGTTTCTAAGGAATGTGATACTTTAAAAGAATTGTGCATCCATTTGAGACTCTTCGTCCTATGAGTTAGATAACTTTTGGTACAGTTGTGGTACAGTTTTTGATACACTTCAAAAATAATATGTTTTAAGATTTCTTTATATTTGCATGCTTTTGAAAAGCAATTATCTATGTAAAAATATAGAGGGTTTCAAGCTCGTTGGTTGAAGTATTTATTTACAATGAAAAATTGCAAGAAAGGTAAGAATCTCGATTCAATTACTCTTTGGACAGTTTTGTGGCGTATAAATATCTTATTATTTGATTCTGCAGATTTTGTTTCATGATCAAAATGTAAAGAAAAGCACACAAACATTTTATAATAAGTGCTGAAATCAAAATTTATAATTCATGATGTAATGGTTGAAAGGGCCGACCGGCCAGTGTAGGGGGCAGGGAACTGTCCTTGCATCAGAAAGGTTCTGGATTCGAATCCCAGGCAAGGCATGGATGCTTCTTTCTCTCTGTGTGTTCTATGTCTTTTCTCCTTTGTGTGTGTGAATGGGACCCGCCCTGTAAACGGGTTTGTGGTTGTGTGAATGGTGTGGCAGAAATCAAATTCTTGGCCATAGATGGCGCCACTGAAAAACAAGAACAATCGAACCCCCCCCCCTCTGCCTGAGCAGGCATACGACAAAAAAAATGGTTGAAAGTGACAAGAAAAAAGTAAATGAGATTTAATTAATTGGAACTAGTTGAGTTAGAATTTTCTAAAAGAAATTATTTTGCCGCATTTTTGAGTTCAGTTTCTTTTAAGCTACTTTTTTCTTACCTATCGTTGGCCAAAGGTGCTTAAGCGCGCCATTTAAATAAATCTTTATTATTTAGACTGTTATGTATATTTTTCACTAATTTAATTTTTTTGCAATTTAAGGCTTCTGAAGTCATCTATGAAATCTTTAGTAATTTGATTGAAGTAAACTCTTTCAGTTCGAGGCTGCTAACTACTACGCCTTTTGCGAAATAATCTATAGTGAGGTCGACAGTCAAAAACTAAAACTTTCAAAATTTGTCGTAATTTTGAGAAATTTTGTAAAATCTCACCACATGAGGGTAAAAAACATTGACAGTATAACGCTTGCACTATCACTAACTACTACCACCTTGCACTAACACTTGCACTACCACTGACAGCTACCATTTTGCACTACCACCTTGCACTAACCACTTGCAGTAAAACACAACAGTATAACACAGACGATCACTTGCTATCTCAAAATAAATGTAAGCAGAGTATTTTGCAAAAGATTTTTTTTTAGAACAGAGAAGGAGGGATATTTTCTCTATTTACTTGCAATTCCCTTTCGTTTGGCAGTAAATGTTAACCCTGTTAAGCTTGAAAGGATGATTCTCTCCCTCTACTGAAGTTGAAGAGATGGAGAGGGATGGTTTTTTCTCCATCTGATTGAAGTCTATTGTTCAATCAGTGAATGTCCTGACACAAATGAGACATGATTGCAACTGAAGACTTCATTCCTTTCCTTTCCCTTTCAATACTCAAGACTATCGTTTGCGCTTCTAAGACAACTTGGTTTGGAGAGATCATAAGTTCAGAATGACACATTTTCTGCATGATAAAATGTTAATCAATAACAATTATAAGTTACAGGCGCGGTTGGTTAAATGAAAAATCGGACTCTTCACGACATCATTTAGCTTTGCGACAGAGTAACTTAAAAGTCTTTAATATTTTCTATCCGCGATGGCTCAGGGGATAGAGCGTTAGACTTCCAATGAGGTAAACCGGGGTTCGATCCCGGTGATGACTGGTAGATACGAATTCAGCATCCGGCTTGCACTGACCACAGTGCTGACGTGAAATATCCTCAGTGGTGGGCTGATCATGGGTAGGCTGATCATGGGCTCTTTGCCGTCAGGGTAACCATGGGAGGTTCTCGTGGTCTTCCCCTCCTTGTTACTCAAATGCGGGTTAACTCCATCAAAAAGTTCTCCACGAACGCAAATTTCTCCCAATACTCCATCCAGAAGTTCCTTTTAGGGTTCAACATTACAAGGCTACGGAGTTGAATATTAGTAGTCGAAAACCCACAAAATTGGGTCGGCTGTACAATGACGATTATAATTTGCATCATATTAAATCCATCTATTAAATAGGCTTATTAAATATAAAATGATACAGAGTGGTCTATTTATTTTATTTTATTTATTTATTAATTTATTTATTTTATGTGTACTTCTCTGCTACGTCCAGCCTTTCCCTTCCTTCCAGATGAGGATACGTACCTAGGTTAGTAAAACCATTACCCGTATAATCCGCATCTGGCCACTATTCCAGCCAACCTCGACCCCGGGAACGTGCTTGATCAGTGACAATTATTTAAAATTTCAAAAGAAAGGAAGTTATAATTTTGTTTACAAATATACAAAAATGTTCATTTGAATATAGTTTAAACAAGAATTTTTTTTATAAGTATGTATGACATAGAAAGTAACAATAAATGAATTAATGAATTTTGAAAAGTAAATTATTAAATGAAAGGTTAATAAAAAAAAATTAAAAAAAAAATTATATATTTTTTTTAAAAAAAATCGTTGATTTCCTTAAATTTAGATGGTGATGTTGCAGGTAAATAATATTAATTTAAGTTCTCAATTTAAATTTTGATTGCCAGGTACTAAATAAAAGAAAGTAATTAAAATGTTATAATAATAAATAAGAAATTGAATAGAAAAATATATACAATATTTACAACATATAGGTAAGCATTCTAAAATATATTTAAAAAATTTTTTTAATTAAAAATTTTAGAATATTATCATTATCAGAAGGAAAATTCATTTACTAATAATAATTTGGTTTTAAGTGTATTGTTAGTTATGAAATGTTTTTGCCAGGTTGGTAGATTTGTAATATTCGATACAAATATACAAAATGTATTCGATACAAATATACAGTATGCCATGAGGCTGCATCGATGCATTCAGTAAGATAGTGTTCTGAAGTGCCCAAAAAGCCGCATGTACAGTGATCATTATCTGAGATGTTTAGATATTTAAAATAACATGGAAAGGGGCCATACCCAATTAAAAACTAGATTTCTTGTTTTGATGGTATCGTCTTAAAATAATCTACTTTATTAATAATTTTATATAATCTTCTTCCTTTATCTGAATTGTTCTAAGAATTTTGTCAAATTTGTGATAAAGAGTTCCGAAGTTGATTCTTGAGATGTGAGATCGGAAAGGGATATAAGCAATTCCATTAGCTTAAATCCAACCATGTAAGTTTGCATTTGTGCGGTTACTTTATCGTGTAGGAGAAACGGTTTTACAGGGTCTTTTTTTTTTCTTTCAAAAATTGACCTTTCACCGTTGCTTAGAAATTAAAATGAACAAAAAAACGTGAATTGTGAATTTTTTCGTGAATATTTATTGACTAAATAATGAAACTCTTCCCTAATATTGTAAAATAATTTTAAATATTTAATATCAAGTTGCATTTTAGTTTTCAATTCTAAACATGACATATTTATAATCTCCATGCTTGTTGACAAACATGTAATATTGTTTTAAAATGATTATTATCAAGTTAGGGTACTTTTATTGCTCTAAATTTATACCAATCTAATCTTTTTAAAAAAACTAAATGTTAAAAAGAAGAAAGTATTTAATATCATTATAATAAGTTTCTTTTTTTTAATTTTTAAATCTTTACTGAATATTTTCAAATCAATACGAGGGTTTTTCATTCTTACAATGCTCAGCAACTCTATTTATTATCAGTGAATTTCTAAAAAAGTTAAAAATGGACATAAAATAAAAAGTTATTAAAATATACTATAAAAACATAGAATATATATTTTTAAAAGTATTCATTAATAGAATTAATTTTACTGTGTATATATATATATATATATATATATATATATATATATATATATATATATATATATATATATATATATATATATATATATATATATATTACTGATATTATTGAGTTGTGGATCAATGAACGCAGACTAGAGTGTAAAGTTGTAAATATCAATTAAATTTTCTATTAAACAAAACCTGAAATGGAATATTGAATAACAACTATTTCAGCAAACTTAAAGCTTTCGTGTCAAAAAAATTTTTCTTCGATCTCCTTTCTGGTTAACCAATACTTGCAGAGGACACTACTCGCTTCGAAAATCAAGAGAGCGTAAATCATCCAGAGAGATGATTTCGCTAAGAAATAAATAAACGAAAAAGATGAAAGAAGGAAGAGGGGAAGGAAGAGAGAGAAAAAAAAGAGAAGCTAGTCATAGCGTAATACGTAAAAATAAATAAACAAAACTAAATGAAAGAAAAGTCAATCTTTTTCACGCCTCTGCATCGAAAAGATTGGACCAATAAATGTTGATAGACAACCAGAATCGGGCATCGTACCTAACGAGAACTCTGTAATTGAACCCGGAAAACTCTCCCGGATTCTTTTTTCTTTCTATCCTTCTTATCGTTTTGCGCTTCTTGCAGTTCCCCAGGGATGCGGGACACCCTCTTCTTCTCTTCCACTACTTGACTAAATAAAAATAAAAACATAGTTTGGGATCTAGTGGCTATTTCAACTCCTGTGCCTAGGTGCCGGAAATATCCTCGAAGCAGCTTGTTAAAAGTTTGAATTGCAGAGTGTATTAATTTAATTAATATTTTTATTAAATCTATAAAACTTATTAAAAAAATATGGTAATGATTGTAATATCATCTCTCGTAGTTACTCCTTTAGTAGGGCACTTCTCAAAAGGTGGAAATAATAACGTTAACAGTAGCTTACTTTGAGTTCTATAGGTACTTATATGATAAGCACTAAATATTCACTACTAATGCAAGATATTTTTTTTTCAAATGAAAGAATAATACTGAAGTAACTTTTTTCATCGAATTGTAGAACATTAGATTACCTTTTAAAAAAATGTATTCAAAAAACTATCGGTATTGCGCTCGTTACATTTTTAGGACAATCCTATATTTCATACACGATTTAGAATTTTCACTTAGCATACCGCACGTTCACGTATGCGTGTATTTGTGTACATGGGAGATGCTAAATGAAAGTGTTACAGTTCCACATTCCTGCACGTTTATGTACTTACGTTTTGCTCAAGTACTATAGAGGTCTGAGTTTCTTCTGTAATGAAAGTACTTTAATCTCTCTGATATTGCAAAAATTCTTTAATAATTTTATATTTTTAAATCAGTGGTCCTAAAGCCTTACGAATAATTTTAATATTTTATTTTATTTTATTTTATGACAGTCGTTGAACAGCCAGCCCAATTCTTGGGTTAACGACCACCAATGTTCAACGCCGTAGCCTTGTAATTTTGAACCAATCCAGAAGACAAGGAAACTCCTGGATCAGTAGCCCCAGAGGTATTGATTTGTTATGGGAACAAGGAAATTTTAATATTTGTCAGTATTAACCATATTTATTCCAACTTGCTGAAATAAAACTTGCACACAATTATTTCAAATGCCAAAAAAAAATTAAATTTAACTCACGCCCTCGGAAATTTTGCAAAAAATTTGAAATCAAAAGCTGCAAAAAAAAAAAAAAAAAAAAAAAGAACTCCTCGGTATATATTTCAGCATAGTAATATCTCTTATTTATTGTACCTATGTAGTCATAATAAAATATTGAACTTATGAACTAACGAAACATTTTATCGACCATCAAATTTGCTAAAATAGGAACTTTCACTCAATTTCCAGACTACACAGAATTTGTTCAAGTGTCAGAAATTAAATTTAACTCGGCTAGAAAACTTCTGGGAGAGAAAACAAGCTAAAAATCAACTCCTCCGAGAGAAAACTACTCTTTTCTAGGCAATTTCAGCTTTCTTTTGAAAATTCCTTTATTGAGCTCTAGAAGGCCAAAGTTCCTTCCACCACTAAGAATAAGTAAAAAAGGAAGCGGACACAAATTATCAATTTCCGTGTAATTGCGCGTGTCTTCAAACTGTGCTTTCACCTCAAATTGTTGCTTACTCTATCCTGCTAACCCCGGGGTGAAATCCTTTTTAAATGCAAATGCAACTTTCCGCCATTTATTAGAGTGGGCAGGCTGAAGCGGGAGCTCTTTTCCAAAGACCCGAAAACGCGAAAATGAAAGTATTAGTCACCTTTTCAAGCCCACCACGCTTGGAGAGCCTTTTTCCTTTTCGGTAGCTCTATTCACCATTTAAACGTTATCTAAGCTTGAATGTTCTATTTACTATATAGGTTTTGAGAATTCGTTGTACAGAGAACTCCAGCTAGAGTTTGGTGGTTAAATTTCTTAGGGTAGATTGTTATTAAAAAGCTATTAACTTTGAGGTGAAAATAAGTACGTTATTGTTTTTATCTCTATATAATAATGTTTGCGTACGAGATGTAAGATCCATCAATCCTGGCATTACAGTTTATTAAAAAAAAATTATAGTTTAAGGGGAGTCAGTAGGGCAAAACTTAAAAAATTTCGATTTTTTACTTTTAGCATTTTTGGATGCGCAATTTCATGTACTTTAATTTGATATTTTACTTTTGTTTGTGCGTAAATTAGAAACCGAGAAAATTGAATTTTAGTAAGACCAACTGTCAAACTTTGGAAAGCGAAATCGAAACTGCCACGCCCACCACGTATCTGTTAAATGTAAACAAAGAGAGTAAAGCTCTCTAGATAGCTTATTTTTTTTAATTCAAGTTTTGAGAAAGTTTAGGTGAAAGCGTGAACTTGATTCCCAATGAAATTCTAACTGAGAGAAATATTTTGCTTATAACTGTAATTGTGTTTGCATTTGGTATTTTGATTTCGAAATTCGATCTACCGACAACACGTTCTTGCAATTCAACAATTTGTTTGCTTTTATTTTTCTTTCTTGAAGATATATAATTATTTTTATAATTTAAAATTTGTTATAATTATTTATTAATTGGAAACGATGCCGAGAAGTACTGGTAAAGTGTTTGCAAAAAGAAAACCCAGAAATAGGAATGGTCCTATGAAAAGAGAAGTAATAAATCCTGAACTGAATTGTAGTGCTTCTGAAAGAAAGATGTCGGATTTAAATTTGAGTTACGGGGATCTTAACAACAATGCAGAATTGTGTAATATAATTATGGACTTTGATATTCTGAAATATGTCATTGAAAAGTGTGTGCAATGTAGCCAGTGCTCAAAAAATGAGTTGACTTTTCTTCTTGCCAAACAAAATGTGGGTTTGGCAATCGAACTCGAGATTGTTTGTCACAAGTGCAATTTCTCATGCAAGTTTTCCAATTCCCACAAACATGAAAAAGGAAGTGGAGAATTGTTTGACATTAACACTCGGCTTGTTTATGGCCTGAGGTCTATTGGTAAAGGGGCTGAAGCAGCTAAAACACTTTGTGGTGTACTAAATCTTCACAGTCCTCCTACAAAATTTTCTACGTATAATGCTGAACTTTTGGATGCTGCTAAAGATGTATGCAAGATATCTATGCTCAATGCAGTTGAACAATCAATTACGCAGAATGATGGCTGTCGTGACATGACGGTAGCTATCGATGGAACCTGGCAAAAGAAGGGGTTTGCATCTTTAAACGGTGTAGTTACAGCTACCAGCATTGATACCGGAAAAGTTATTGACGTTGAGGTGCTGTCAAAATATTGTGTGTGCCCTAACAAAGCTTCTCATTCTATGCAATGCAAAAAAAATCATGTAGGCTACAGTGGTAAAATGGAAGTGAATGGCGCGCTTACAATTTTCCAAAGATCTTGCAGCAACTATAACACAAGATATTTGAATTATCTTGGAGATGGAGACTCGAAGGCTTTCAACTCGGTTTCCGAAGCTAATGTGTATGGTCCAGATATAAAAATTTCAAAACTTGAATGTGTGGGCCATGTAATGAAACGAATGGGTTCTCGTCTGAGAAAGTTGAAAGAGAAAATGAAAGGAGTAAAACTTTCAGATGGAAAAAGTCTTACTGGAAAGAACCGCCTATCAGATGCCGAAATAGACCGAATTCAGACTTATTATGGCCTTGCCATAAGACGAAATTGCCATTCAGTGAAGAGCATGCGCCAAGCTGTTTGGGCAATATTTTTGCATAAATTGAGCTCTGATGATAATCCTCAACATGGGTTTTGCCCAGAAGGAGAGGAATCTTGGTGTGGCTTTCAAAAAGCTAAAGCGAAGGGGGAAGTATATAAGCACAAACATAGTTTGCCTGTTGAAGTGGTTGAAGTAATGCGACCCATTTTTAAAGACCTTTCCAGGCCCGATTTATTAAAAAAATGTGTTCATGGCAAAACACAGAATCCGAACGAAAGTGTGAACAATGTCATCTGGTCGAGAATTCCGAAGACAACGTTTGTTCATATTGGCACTTTATCTCTTGGTGTTTATGATGCGATTTCCACATTTAACGATGGAAATATAACAAAATTAGCAGTTCTAAGAAAGCTGAACATTGAGCCCGGGTATTGTATGGAGCATGCACTTAAAAAGCAAGATGAGATTCGAGTGCAGAAGGCTGCTCGTGCACATTGTCTACAAAGTAAGGAAGCGAGAAAAGCCAAAAGATTAAGCAAAAAGCTTAGAGAGGACAATGAACTAAAAGACAAAAAAAATAAAGTGTATAGTGCCGGTATGTTCTGAGTTAACAAATATTGAATTTATTTGCCATATAACGAGAATTTTCAAGCGTAAGTTTCCATCACATAAAATTTTTTTATTGCAAAGAAATTTTTTTATTGCAAACATGTTTTTTGTATGAAATTTTAATATTCATACGATCAAATTTATTATTATTTTCATTTTATATTGTGTTTTATTACTGCATTTCAGGTTTTAATCATTTTAATAGCAATGTTAACTTATAAATATGAACTTCTGTGTGTTTATAAAATTTTTTGACAAAATTCATTCTTTTTTTACACTAAATACTTTCTTCCTTATTGAACCTTGTACAAAAAAATACTGAAACAAATACCCTGAAATTTTTTCCAGTTTTTCTAGAGCATATGAATAATATAATATAAAAGAATTATGCATATGGTTTTAATAGTTTTTCTTGTATACAAATTTTTTAGTTTAAAATGCAGTTTTCTCAAAATAGTGTTTTTCAAACTTCGATGTACCTTTTCTGAAAAAGTACTCAACATACATTATTAAAAATTTTATGGGACCTTTAGACATGCATCAATTATATGCTGTGACAAATTTTAAGCTCTAACTTCAATAATTTTTAAGTTATTGGGTTTTTCAGGTTAAAAATCGTTGATTTTTAAAAAATTTTTTTCAATTTTTCTGAATTTATTTTTAAAAAAAAATCTATTAAGGATACATATAAAATATTGTCACAGTATAAATTTCAATATGTAAATACCCTGCAAAAAAAATTCTGTGTGTCTATCTTTTTTACTTTCTTAGAAAAGGTACATCGAAAAAGCCCTATTTTAACATTGCAGGTATAGGCCCTACCGACTCCCCTTAAAAAACTTTTGAAGGAGTTTCGTGGTTGACTTTCTCAAGGGAGAAATGAATTAAAATGTCTTGAGAACTAGTTTAACTTTTTAAATTTAAAGATGATATTTAGGTGACAACAATAAAGCTATTATTCTCACCATTTCCACGTTATTTAGGCCTAAATGTTCTATTAATCGAACAGGTTTCAAAATATTTTTACGATCTTTTGAAGGAGTATGGTGGATAGCTTTCTGAAGGTGAAAGGGAACTGAAACGTTATAAATTTAATGATAATTTTTTTTGGTCAAAGCAATAAAGTTATTGTTTTTAATTTAAGACATATTTGCTTATTGGAAGAAAGTTTAAAATATTCTTCAAATAAATCGTTATCTATAAATCGTTGGCGAGATAGTTAACGATTCTTAGTTAAGAGAACTTTTAAATAAGTTTGGAGATTTCATTTCTTGTTGCAGAATATTAACGAAAAGTTATTGACTCTGGGGTGAAAATAATAAAATTAATTATTTTTATCACCATATAATAATGTTTGCTTACGAGATGTAAAATTTCATTATTCACCAATCAGTCCTTATCTAAATCTGGCTACACAATTTATTAAAAAATGTCGTATTTGAAAACATTTCTGAAAGAGTTCAGTGGTTCACTTCCCAAAGGTGGAAATGAAATAAAAATTTTAATTTTTTTTAAATTTGAGGATAATTTTTGGATGATAACAATAAAGTTATTATTCTCACAGTGCTCCACTTTATCTAGGCCCGGGTGTTCCATTTATTGTATAGGTTCGAAAGCTTATTTATGGAGATCTTATGAAGGAGTGTGTTGGTTAACTTTCTCAAGGTAGAAAGAGACTTAAAAATTTTAAATTTTAAGATTTTTTTAAAATTTAACATTAAATTTTATTATTTTTGATTTAAAGCGTATTTAAATTTTGGGAAGAATTATACAAGAAAAAAGTTCTAAGTGTTCATCAAATAAAGGGTTATTTGAGTTTAGCCAGAAGTTCTTAGTTTATTCTTAGTTTAGAGAACTTCCAATGAGTTTAAGGATTAATGTATGCATAATTAAGGTAATATTTAATAAGTATGCTTAATGTAATATTTTATTGTGAAGTTCTGAGATAACTTGATAAACTTTTATGTGTGAAGATAATAGTTATTAGCTTTGTGGTGAAAATAAGAAAATTATCATTTTATCACTAATACTGTTTGCTTACGAGAAAAAGGTTTTAAAATTCACCAATCATTCTTTATCTTAATCTGGCTACAAAGTAGAAATTTCTGGAGGAATTTGGTGGTTATTTTTCTTACGGCAGAATATAATTTAGGGGATTTGAAATAACATATAATTACTATTGTGAAACCAAGTTTAAGAAGGATTAAGCAACTTGATTCAACTTGGTTACGTATTACAATTGCATAAAAAATGATCAAGATGTAATCTCTGAACTAGACTCCATCTTGAATAAGAGCAAATTTGTATTTTATTGTAATTCAACTTGACATTATAAGAAGAATGTTGCAAATTTGCAAGATATTACAGTTAAACTTGACATCGCATTAGTAATACGTAAAATTTGCTCGATATTATATTTAATTTGACATCGTATTAGGAATGCTGAAAATTTGCATGATTTAGTTCAACTTGACGTTGCATTTGAAATGCTGTAATTTTATACAATAATAGGGATCAATATGACCTATATTTTTAGCAAAGTGTATATAGAAATATATATTTTTTAATTTAAGAAAATTATGATTAAGATATTTTTTATTTATCATTTGATTTGAAAACCTTAAAGTTTTAAAATTCAATTTATGTCAAGATAACAAAAAAAAATATCTCCAATCTAAAGGATTTATAAAATATAGAAATCTTGTTAAATTTCCATTTCAAAATACAATAAATCTAAACATACAAATCACTATCTTAGATGTGAGAATACAAATAAATTCTCCAGTAATAAAAAATAAAAATAAAAATGCGTGTGAGAGTTTTTCAAATAGATGGGTGTTTTCTTTTAAGTGTTGAGAGAGAAGCAACGCGAGGCATTATGGGAAATGTATGCAAATAGTCCAAAAAGTAGATCCATTTTTCTCGCAGGGATATGAATGGAGAATAAGAAATCCAATTTCATTCTAGCTTCGGTAAAAACACGGATTTAAAAACCCTCTCCTCGACGAAACTAATAGAAGCAATTTAGGGAAGTATGGGAATTTTTCTGCACCTCCCCACACCTTAAGACTTCCGCACGTAGCAGATTTCTACGGGCACGTTCCCTATTTAGAATAATACCGATCAAAGTCGGATTGTGGGCTGGAAATTTGCAGATTTGCACCTCGCCCCACAATGATTTCTAGATCTTTTGAAAAAGGATAAATGGGTTATAAGTTTCGAATTTTTTTTTTCATAATGAGATGCGGCTAAGAAGTTTAATCAACTCTAAATTGCATGTTTCTGTTTTAAATAGTGTATTAAATCTAATACGTTCTTAATAGTCTCCTAGTAAGGAAATAGGAAAAGTCTTTGAAATAAAAATCCAAGATACAATGCAAATCGAAGTTTAAAACTTGCCCCCCCCCTTAAAAAAGTCGAATTATAATACCATCATTGGAAACAGTTTGTAAGAATTTGGAACATATAGTTTAAATTTTACCGAATAATGCTAAAATTGAAAAATATTCCAGCATCGTTAGTAAAGTTTTTTTTTTTTTTTTTTGGTTGTTGGCAAATATTTTATGTTTACTAAGAACTAGTAGTTTCTTTGTGCTTCTCTGAAGCAATCTTGAATATAAAAAAAAATATTTAATGTAATATTCTTGAATATAATTTAAAAATTTTATCGTTCAAACGCACTGCATTTAAATATTGAGCGGAATAAATTAATTGCATATTCATAAGGAGAAAAATGATTAGTACTCGATTATATAAGTCTGCTTGATAAATGTTTATGAATATTAATATAATAGCTATAATGTTTAAGAATTTTTTAAAATTTTATTTAAAATATTTTTTACTTAAAGTTTGACATTCAACTGTCAAAACCCATACATTTTGTTATAATACCTAATAATATAAGTGCTATAACTGTTTTTAATATGTTAATATGCTGTTTTTTTCTCCCAAAAGTCATAAATTTAGGTATTCAAGGCTAAAAATCGTATATTCGATCAAACATGCCATTTTCCCCTATTAATAAGATTTAGTTCAACAAAATAATAAATAAATAAATAACATAACATAAAAAAATTAAAAAAAACAGGGAATGATCTTAGCTAAAGAACATATTGAAATTTTAATATGTTTTTTAGCTAAGATCATGTTGTTGTTTCTAATGACACTTGAACGAGTCAAGCTTGCCAGCCATTGGCCTTTTGCGAATTATGTCAGGATTCGAACCCCGCCGGCCGATGACTCCACCTGTAGTAAAATGGTGATTGATGCACGTTAAATCTGTCGAGCCGCAAAGTCCTCTATGTTCCCGTAACAAAGCAATACCTGTGGGGGTACTGAATTGGAAATCGATCGCTCTCTGATTCAGATCAAAATTACGATCTGCGGCTGAATGAATAGATGTATGAATAGGTCCGCCCTGTGCGACGAATGGGTGTGGTAGAAGTCGAATTCTTGGCCATAGATGGCGCCATTGGAAAACAAGAACAATCGCACCCCTCTGCCTTAACCAACGAACGAACATACGAAACCAACCAACCACCAAGTTGTGACTTAGCAAGTTTATTCTTCTAATCTCATCAATTTAAACATTCAAATACACTAAAAAATCGCAAATATTTAAGTTCTGCCATTAAGCATCTTCAAGGTGTGACTTAGAAAGTTTATTCTTCTAATCTCATCAATTTAAACATTCAAATACACTCAAAAACTCACAAATATTTAAGTTCTGCCATTAAGCATCTTCAAAGTGTGACTTAGCAAGTTTATTCTTCTAATCTCATCAATTTAAACATTCAAATACACTCAAAAACTCACAAATATTTAAGTTCTGCCATTAAGCATTTTCAAGGTGTGACTTAGCAAGTTTATTCTTCTAATCTCATCAATTTAAGCATTCAAATACACTAAAAAAATCGCAAATATTTAAGTTCTGCCATTAAGTATCTTCAAGGTGTGACTTAGTAAGTTTATTTTTCTAATCTCATCAATTTAAACATTCAAATACACTAAAAAAATCGCAAATATTTAAGTTCTGCCATTAAGCATTTTCAAGGTGTGACTTAGTAAGTTTATTCTTCTAATCTCATCAATTTAAACATTCAAATACACTCAAAAACTCACAAATATTTAAGTTCGGCCATTAAGCATCTTCAAGGTGTGACTTAGCAAGTTTATTCTTCTAATCTCATCAATTTAAACATTCAAATACACTAAAAAAAACGCAAATATTTAAGTTCTGCCATTAAGCATCTTCAAGGTGTGACTTAGTAAGTTTATTCTTCTAATCTCATCAATTGAAGCATTCAAATACACTCAAAAACTCACAAATATTTAAGTTCTGCCATTAAGCATCTTCAAGGTGTGACTTAGTAAGTTTATTCTTCTAATCTCATCAATTGAAGCATTCAAATACACTCAAAAACTCACAAATATTTAAGTTCGGCCATTAAGCATCTTCAAGGTGTGACTTAGCAAGTTTATTCTTCTAATCTCATCAATTTAAACATTCAAATACACTAAAAAAAACGCAAATATTTAAGTTCTGCCATTAAGCATCTTCAAGGTGTGACTTAGTAAGTTTATTCTTCTAATCTCATCAATTGAAGCATTCAAATACACTCAAAAACTCACAAATATTTAAGTTCTGCCATTAAGCATCTTCAAGGTGTGACTTAGCAAGTTTATTTTTCTAATCTCATCAATTTAAACATTCAAATACACTAAAAAAAACGCAAATATTTAAGTTCTGCCATTAAGCATCTTCAAGGTGTGACTTAGCAAGTTTATTTTTCTAATCTCATCAATTTAAACATTCAAATACACTAAAAAAATCGCAAATATTTAAGTTCTGCCATTAAGCATTTTCAAGGTGTGACTTAGTAAGTTTATTCTTCTAATCTCATCAATTTAAACATTCAAATACACTCAAAAACTCACAAATATTTAAGTTCGGCCATTAAGCATCTTCAAGGTGTGACTTAGCAAGTTTATTCTTCTAATCTCATCAATTTAAACATTCAAATACACTAAAAAAAACGCAAATATTTAAGTTCTGCCATTAAGCATCTTCAAGGTGTGACTTAGTAAGTTTATTCTTCTAATCTCATCAATTGAAGCATTCAAATACACTCAAAAACTCACAAATATTTAAGTTCTGCCATTAAGCATCTTCAAGGTGTGACTTAGTAAGTTTATTCTTCTAATCTCATCAATTGAAGCATTCAAATACACTCAAAAACTCACAAATATTTAAGTTCTGCCATTAAGCATCTTCAAGGTGTGACTTAGTAAGTTTATTCTTCTAATCTCATCAATTGAAGCATTCAAATACACTCAAAAACTCACAAATATTTAAGTTCTGCCATTAAGCATCTTCAAGGTGTGACTTAGCAAGTTTATTTTTCTAATCTCATCAATTTAAACATTCAAATACACTAAAAAAAACGCAAATATTTAAGTTCTGCCATTAAGCATCTTCAAGGTGTGACTTAGCAAGTTTATTCTTCTAATCTCATCAATTTAAACATTCAAATACACTAAAGAAAACGCGAATATTTAAGTTATAGACATTTTCTTTTGTCACATTTCCTTGCCGAAAAAAAAGGTTAAGAAAAAAGCTATTGATTTAATATAGCTACCTCTAAATAAAAGAAATACAGAGCTAGATTGCAGAATAAACAAAAATTAATGAAGTTCTCTACGATATATAGACACCAAAGTTATAAATTTCCTTTATAACTTGTCACTTCCGGAGCAGAAACTATGCCCCATAAATCGCCAAACTTTATCCCTATTCTGGAGCTTGTAAAACAATAAAACAGCTTTAAAAATCCCCCCTTTTTTATGGGATTGCAGAACAAGAAGTAAATGTTTATATACATTTGGCGCGCAAACTGAATAAACAATTTCCAATTTATGGAAAACGGTATCCAGTTTCTAACATCTCAACATCAAATAGAGAGAACATGCCATACAGACTCATAAAACCTTAAAACGTGCAACTTATTGTTATGATCTTTGTAGGAATAAATGTATGATACTTGAGAAGATGGAGCGAAACGAAGTGAGAAAGATTTTGTAGATAAGATTTTCAGAGTTAGTTATTATTGTTTTGAATTACTTAAAATGTTTAATCAGTAGTAATATTTTCAATATATAAAAATTTGTTTTGTGTAGAGTACCGATTCATATGTTTCGCGATCGACGCTGATTTGATGCACAATTTCTGGAATTTCGAAGCCAAATTACTAAATAACCGATAAATTAATGGTTAATAGATAAATTAAATAGCAAAATCAAGTGCACGTAATGGTATGAATCCATTGCATCGAATGTGTTTAACCGAATTCATGGTTTGAAATGAAACTAAAATAAATGAAAAAACTAAAGAAATTATAAAAAAAAATGCGTAGAATTGTCGAAATTAATTGAAAAAATTAATAAAATTTTAAAACTTAGTGCGCAGAATGGATGAGACTGAACGGAACAATTAAAGAAATGGTAAAACTTAATGCATGGAGTTAATGAAACTAAACGAAACAAAACGATTAATGAAATGGTAAAACATATCGTATATGATGAAGTATACTCAGCAGTTAAAATTTAAAAAAAAAAAAATCTTGCTCATACTTGGAATTTTACAATCCAGCATAGTACCGTTTGTTACAAGAATCAGCTGCATAAACCAGGTGCAAAATTTATTTACTAGGGCCGTAGTTTAAAGGTACATGCCCCCTTAAAGGTCCAAAGTTTTAAATTTTTAAAGGTCCAAAATCCCCTTCACTAAGTGCTTCTACTATACTAGAACCTATAATGGAACTTATACTAGGCCTAATGCATACACTCAATCCTATACCTAGTTTCATATATATTTTTCAACCAAAACATACTCTAAGTTGTTCGAAACTGCAAAACTTCAAGTACAAGTACAGACTGTTTCTTAATTTCCGGCACGGATTTAATAATTACTGAAAATATTAATTTGATTTAATGACAAATTTAATGTGTTTCAAATTAACCACCACCTGCCCTAATGTTCTTCTGAGTTTGGGGAGTATGCATTTCGAAAATTCATATTAAAACGAAGTTAAGCTTTAATTAAAGAGCACGTTAGAAAACTTTGGACAGTGTACAAATTAGCATCCAGATATTACCCTAGGACAAAATATACACCATTACAGTTTCAATTCATTTAATTTTAAACCAACAGAAACTTTCGTGGTGTACGGGTTTGACTGTCCACCTTCTACCAGAGAAGTCCGGAGTTCAATTCTCAACTGAGACGAGTGAATTTCATCTCTAATTTTCTCTTCTGAAAGTGTTGATAGTTATTAATATGTTTTATTCAATGGTAAGGTTTTTCTAGCCTTTTAGTGAGGTCAGTTCCAATCTCGATAAAAAAAAGGGGGGATGTTTATGCTAACTTAATGCTAGCCTCATAGCGTATACACAAGTATAGTTAAATTTAGCATTGTTTGGAGCTTACATGGTTCATTTACTAATCATTTATAAACCTTGTTGTGCTTTCTGATAAAGGCTGTTGCTGACATTAAAATCAATCTTACTCTGATATCCTTTCAATGAACTTTAAAAAGTTGTATAAAAAATACGCTTAATATAACTAAATTGTGCATAAACGCTTCCGCCAAATTAAATCAGAATTTAAATTCCTTGCAAAATCCTTTGAAACCTCTACACAAAAAAATACATCTTTTATAAACTTCATTGTGAATATTTTCGGCCTCAGCCTAATCAAATCAAAATTTAAAATCCTTTTCAGAAATTTTCAAAACTCGTATAAGAAATACACTTTGTGAATAAACGTTTTGATTTAAATCTAATAAAATCAGAAATTAAAATCCGTTCTGAAACCTTCGAAACTTACATAAAAAAAATATCCACCTCATATTACAATCCTCTACATAGAACGTTTCGGTCGCAGCCCAATCAAACCAGAATTTGAAATCCTTGCAAAATACTTCAAAACTTCCCAACTTTAAAAAAAAATACAGCAAAGCGTCTTGCCACAATAACCTCAAAGCACCAAGCAAACAATACCATCACCTTTTGAAGTTAGAAATAAAAGTGAGGTGCTCCAAAGAGTGTAAAAGAACATTTCGAGAAGCAGTGGGAAAATAACGAAGAAGAGAACAGTCAAAACACTTAGAAACACCCCCACAAACCCTGAAGGAAATCCCGAATCTATGAGCTATAAATCGCGACCCAATAATCACCTCCATCTCCCTTTACACACCATTGTTGAAAAAGGTGGCGTGTGGGGGGGGGATACTAGTTGACATTCTGGTATGTTTCTTGTTGGCATCACATTAAGAGAACAGTAACCCCTTTTTGCTTTCCCCTTTCTTGGAGAACCCATTCCGGTGTAAAGTATCCCGTATCCCGGTTTCAGGAGCTGGGGAAAGTCATTGAGATCGAAAACAAAGCATGATGGGAAAGGGGGGGGGGACAGAGTTCATTTCACCGTAAGTAAAGGTTCGACAAATGTCCACATTTGTATGTGCGCGGTTAAGTTAGGAGTGGATATTTCATTCTCCCGTTTTCCAGTTTTTTTTTCTCCCCTTCTTTCTCTCCTCGGTTTGTTTTCGTTCCGAGATTTGCAGCTTCGATGCTCACTTCCCTGGATTCTGCAGAAAAGCGATTGCGTTGCCAGGTTTTGACAGAAATATTGATGATGGAGAAAAAAGAGAGAGAGAGAGAATGCGTTTCACACCTTCTTAAGCAGACGACAAACGGTGCCCGCCCCCGCCTGCGACATCTCACCAACTTTGTCAACCCCCCTTCCATCCATGGCCCCCTAAATAAAAGAATGTTGATACTTTTCTGGTGGTGGTATAACTTTGTTCGTCATTCGAGCATTTTTTTCCTTACACTATTTTATCATTTTACATAAAAATTATTTATCGTATTGTACCATAATATCGTTCAAATTTGCTGCAACCATAATAAGACCACAATTTAAACCAGATTATTGCAGGCTTTTTAGTTCACAAACACCTTAACTCCGGAAATTTTTAAGTTTAAAGTAAGATTTCATAGCGCTGAGGGTTTGAAAGTCAGTACATCAAATTTCTTTTTTTTAGGAAGAGTTTATATATATATATATATATATATATATATATATATATATATATATATATATATATATATATATATATATATATATATATATATATAAAAGCTGGAGTAAAGTTCGTTAACTTAGCGAATTTACTTTGGTCAGCTCTACGAAACTATATTACAGTTCAAATAAACGGCATTCTAATGATTTATATATCACTTCTCTGTACAAAGAAAGAAAAGAAAAACTTAGGTTGTTGTTCTAGAAATTTTAAAAAAAAAGTGTATGCAAGATATTCCAAAAATGCTGCACCGTAGATATCAAATGCATGCTTTTAGAAACGTCGAAAATGAAATGTAAAGTATATATATTAAAGGTCAAAAATAGACATTTAGGTGTGGAAAAGACAAAAATATCATTGAAACTTGGTGAATTACTTATTAAGGAAGATGGAGTTAAAAGCATTAAAACATGTTTTGTTGCCGGAGGAAAAGGAAAAAAGATATAAGGCAACTGTCAAATGCCTTCAAGTTTTATCTGACAACCAAACAGGTTCAAATATTTTTAATGATTCTCGAAATTTTGTTTTCTCTTAATTTAAATATTAATTTGTAATTCATAATGAGTATGCTTTTTTTAAACTTCATTTCTGACAAAGTTTCAAAAATTGCCTATTTAGGGTGGTCAAGAAATTTCATTTCTCTTACTAAGTTATGCTAAACAAAGCTTGAGCTCAAATTTTTCTTATCGTAACATAATGTGCACACGCAGAATCTTTATTTCAAATTTTTTTAATTGCGAGAATCAAGTTATATCATTAGTTTAATTGTTCTTAAAAGGCCAGTCTATTTTTTTCTATATTTTTTTAAACATATAATTCTTAATTTCAAAACTTCAATATTGCAGTAACCATTATATTTCTTAAGAGAGATAAGTATGTTAAAAAATGACAAATGGCTCTCAAAATAATTGTTCGTATTCCTAAAGTAATGTGGCACATATATATTAGATTGAAAAATTGTTACATCGAATCCACTTCAAAAAAACACATAAATAAATACGGATAAAAAATAACTTCTTGATTCCAAAGGAAAATCCCCTTTCAACATTTGGCAGCAAAACAAAGCAGAATCATAATAAAGAAAAGAAAAATACTTCCAAATGAAAAACAAAAGAAAAAACGGTATCTAGAGAGACAGAAGCCAGCCTCTCACTTGTGGCAATGCGAGATAAATAGTGCCTCGGGTGCCATCTAGCGTAGGGAGGGAGCTTTAATCAAGAAAGAGGAAGGCTGACATATGGGCTTTCATCATCATCTACGACGAAGATGACAGAGAGCACAGGCAGAATGACAATTGACCCCCGCACTCTGCGACCGTTATTAGGCATTAATCTGCTCGTCTATCATCTTTCGCCTCCTCCCACCCCCAGAGGGCAGCACGACCGGAATTCTTAAGTGTACAACCTTTTCTCATTTCCAACCGCGATTGTTATTTATTTATTTATTTTTTTATTTCAGTCTTACTCTCACTTGTCCTTTCAAGCGATGCGCATTAGTGGAGTGTAATTGGACGTTCAGAAAAGCGTTCCAGGAAAGTTTTCCCGGAACCGAAACAAAAAGTTCTTCTATTCTTAGACTCATTTTTTTTTCCGGTTTAGATATTAAAAAAAAAAGTCGGATGATATGCCCAATCCTGGTAATAATCTTGAAACCATAGAATTTGCATAGAAAGTCTGTACTAAGGAAACCTTATTAAATATTATAAACAGGACTCACAAAAACGTGCTATTTTTTCACATTGAATATCCAAAAAGCATCTCATTCTAAAACATGTTGATAACTATTCTTATTACTTAATGAAATGGCAGGTCTTGAAATAGAAGTTTAGCGTGAATTTTAAATATTTATATTTTTGCAATTATTATGCATATTGCTATAAATAATACACAAAATTAAAGAAAATATACAAAGCTATTTTTTTCTAATTACAATTGTTTGGTGTGGTAATCTTTTATTACACGACAAACATATAATCTGTATTCAGATAATATTACGCATTTCATAGTTTTACACTATCAATGGTTCCTAATGTGTATACATATGCGTTGGTTTAATTCTTGAAGTGTTTTTGGCATCAGTAGTTCATAAACAGTGTCTTAAGCGTACGAGTGACAAATGATTTTTTTTAATCACATCACATGGCCCTGCCACCAAGTTCTCCGGACCTTTCGACATGAACTTTTTTTTCGTTGTGATACGTCCAAATACCTTACGCATTGCAATGTGGCAAAACGCCTTTTCATGAAACACCAGTGCCTAAAACACGGCAAAAGCTTAAAGAACGCGTAGCATTAGAAACTCTTGACAGTGCAGAACTGTAAAATGTGTGGAACGAACCTGATTACGGATTAAATGTTTGTCATGTTCCTAAAAAAGACGCACAACGAACATTTATAACTGAAAAAAGTGCTTGTTATATATTCTTTTAAAATTCGCGTTTAATTTATTTTATGCTAGCAGTCTCACGTGACCTGCTGGTCCACTTTTTTTTTTTAAATAAGTAGAATATCAAATATTTCGAATTTCAAAATCATATAATCAAAAATCAAGACAATTAAGTATAAACTTTTATTACTCAAGTGAAAATGGAATCAATTTTCGTCGCTTGTGTGTTCGTATAGTATAGTGGTGAATTGATTATTAAAATATTCAGTACAAAGCCTGCTAATATTTTAAAAAATATGCTAATTTTTTCAATGCCGCTTTTGAGGGATTATGATAAAAAAGTCATCAACTTCTTTAAAATCAAACCATGCCCTTAATTGCTATAACTAACCATGCAAACCAATGAATTTTATTTGTTTTCGCCGAAACAACGCGAACTTTAACTATTTTAAATTTTATTTAAATTAATAGAATACCCGAATTTAAAATAGTAAAAAATGCATCTTAAAGCGAATAACAACAAAAACAAAAAAAAAATTTCATTATATTTAAATTTAAAGAGTAGTTATAAGTAGTTAGAGAACTAAAAATTTTTGCTTAAAAAATATGTCAAAAATAATTATTATTATTAATGTTTGACAACAAAAGTTTCACTATCAGAGAATAATATTTTTTATCTTTTTGAAATTGAAATGCCGTTTCGAAGAATAAGAATAAGCATATTTATGTTTAAAATTACATATGATGGTTAAATATAGTTTTTCTTTAATATTTGATAACTTATGTTAGCCTGCTCTTACCGAGCTTTGACTAGATATTTCATTTTTCCTCATGATTCATCCGCTTCTATTTTTATAATCATTTTGTAACAATAATGTTTCTATGACAGGGCAATATTTTATTTTATTTTATAACCGTCGTTGAACAGCCGACCCAATTTCATGGGTTTACGACTACTTACGTTCAACTCCGTAGCCTTGTAATTTTGAACCAATCCAGAAGACAAGGAAACTCCTGGATCAGTACCCCCAGAGGTATTGATTTGTCGTGATAACATGGAGGACTTTGTGACTCGACAGAATTAACGTGCATCAGTCACCATTTACTACACGAGGAGTCTTCGGCCGGCGAGGATCGAACCCACGACATCTTGGATACGGGCCCAGCGCCCTACCGACCAGGCTTATGAAAAAAACACATATTGCGTACAAACAACTCAATGTAGGGGAATGGAAAATATCACGAAACAATGCAAAAAAGTACTAGCAATTTGAAACATAATACGCCATGCCAATCGGTAAAACCACTAAAAGAGTAAACGGCATAAAGTTTAATCTGTAACACCGAGTCTCTACGATGGAATTACGTATTTTCGATAAAAAGATATACCATAGAGATTCTAGATTGCTTGTCATATTAAAGAATGTATTATAAGTACTTGTAGTAATAATTATAATAAAAAAAAGCTTGAAAATATACACAATTTTAATCACCAAAATATTGACCTATTTTAAATTAGAAAATGCCGAGTTAAAAACTATATCATTACAACATTTAATATTACTTAACTTTTCAGACCTTGCGCAAAACGAAACATTAGTTTTTTTTAAAAGAAATTAAGAAACCCTTAAATTTGTTTTCTTATATTTTACTGTTGTAATATATATGTTACTGTGAATGACAGAAATCGGTGGTTGTTGACTCCAACTGGCGAATCTCGACAATCACATAGTCGCTTTGGTAAACGTCCTAAATATATACTAGGTCTAGTTAAGTGCCACTGCCCGGTATGCCCTACATCAAGGTTTTTTTAATGTCAAGCGCCACTGCCCAGTATACATTTGGCCGGTACTGATGTTTCTCCTAATCTGTCCTAAGAAGATATTAAAATATCGAGTAAACATTATAATATCAACGAATAAATTAAGATCAAATCTGATATAGCAAATATTTCGGACATTCACCAAAGCGACCATGTGATTGTTGACATTCACCGGTGAAAGTCGACATTCTCTTGATTTCGGTCATTCATGGTAACATATGTAAACTAATTTATTCAATGAAACTTCCATAAAGTGCACTGTTTCAAAGAGCTTTATATATCCTTTACATTGTGCGAAACCAGTTGACTCTTAAAATATTTATTTGGTATTGTGTTGATTAAAATTATAGTATTTATTTTATTTTGTTGAAATTGTAGAACATAAAAAATTCTTAAGCATCCGCCCAATATTGGCATTGCTTTGAAAACTAACTTTGTTTTTGAAAATTCAGAACTTATATAGTCCTTAATCATCGTCCTAATATTGAAAAAGTTTTGAAAGCATTCCAAACTTCCTCTTTTGAAAACGCAGAACTCTTTAAATCCTTTAAAAAATGGCACCAATATTGGCAATATTTGAAAACATGCCACAATTTATTTTTGAAAATCCAGAACTCGTGAAATCCTTAAAACATGATATCAATATTGGCAATATTTGAAAACATGCCAAACTTTATTTTTGAAAATCCAGAACTCGTGAAATCCTTAAAACATGGTACCAATATTGGCAATTTCTGAAAGCACGCCAAACTTTATTTTTGAAAATCCAGAACTCGTGAAATCCTTAAAACATGGTACCAATATTGGCAGTTTTTGAAAGCATGCCAAACTTTATTTTTGAAAATCCAGAACTCATGAAATCTTAAAACATCGGCCCAATATCAGAAATCTTTGGAAGTATGCCAAACTTCGTGTCTGAAAATCCTGAACTTATCATATTCTTAATCATCAGACCGATATTGGATTATGTGTCACCTCAACTTGTAATCCGGGTGAATCGGTGCACCCCTAACAGTCCCTCTACAAGAAGTGGGGTTGTTCTAATGAAGTTTTTGTATCGAAAGAGAACACTCTTTCCCTCCCCTTCCTATTTCATCTTGATCTCAGCACTCCTATTGCAATATTTCATCACTGTAATACATCATACCCTCCCCGGCAATAACCTGTCATGTAATATTTATTACCATTAAAAGGTAGGCGGTCGAATAGTGATTGAATATTGTTGATGACTACCGGGTCTTATCCAGAGTGTTGCTGGTGAGATATTGTATTTCCAGCTTCATAACTTCATTTGAAAATTGCGATGGGAAATTATTTTATTTTAAGAATAAAAGAAAAACGTTTTAACAATACAAAGCTTTATATTTAAAGATTTTGAAATCTTGACAAAAAGGAATAAACTTGTGACATTTTAGTGTATAATAATAATTAAGAAGTACTCTTTTTAGAATTTTTGTCGAAATATCACTTGCAAGTGAAGCTGTAGATTTTATACAGTTTAATGCACCTTTTTAGGGAATTTTAAAGAAAAGCAAAATATAGAATGAACAAAGTAAAAATTGTTTAAAATAATGTAAATTTATGGATGGTGTTTTCAATATAAATGTAAACAGCAACAATCTCGAGCTCATGACCTGTTATACTTCCAGTTAGAAAGTACGCAGCTGCTTACTACAGCTTATTCTGCGAGGTGATATTTTAAAAAAAGATAATTCTGTTTTCAATAAATGAAATAAATTATATAATTTCTGATTTAAAATCTGTTGTATTTCATAAGATATTAATTATCTTAAGCAATTCTGGTGAATTTGAAGTGAAAATTTGTTTTAGCTATTTAGAGATGTATAGTTAAAAAAGGTGATATGGTTGCTAGATTTAAAAAGCACCCGCTTTTTTGGCAGTCCTGATTTTGCCTCTTTTTACTTATTTATTACAGTTTGTTCTTGTTGCAAGGAGTGTACCATCATACGTTAGTATTAGCATATAGTTCGAGCAGCAAGATTAAGTTCATTTCATAAATTATCAGTTAAGTTTAGATTTCGAAGTTTGTATATTGTTGACAAGGTAAGAAGTGTTTCATAACGATTCCTTTTTTCAAAAAACGATTCTTATGCCTTTAAATGACAGGTCTTTAAATGACAATTCCTTTTTTAAACAAAAATTATAAGTCAGGTGACACGTACATGTATACGATAAGTACTACTCTCAAAACACAATAATCACGATGTGAGTCAAATTACTTCAAACACACCAAAAACAGTAACTGAGAAATATAGGCAGTCAAAAGCTTGCAGCGCTCCGTTGTGCAGAACGCCATCCATAGTGAATAATGTTTTTTTTCCCAATGGCAGGCACTGAATTTGAATCTTTGCCTATACTATGCCAGAATTGTTGCTCATTTCGCGTTACCCAGTGGGCACCTGTGAACCAAAGTCACGGAGGCGAGCAACATTGCCCACGCCACACTGCCACAAACCCGTTTATAGGGTGGGCCACATTCACACATCATAAACACGCGCAACAGAGGACAGCACAAAGAGAGAGAGAGAAACATCCATGCCCAGAGCGGGATTCGAACCCGCAGCCTATGGCTTCGCAGTCAGGCACGCTAACCGCTCGGCCACCAGGCCGACATAGTGAATAATGTAAAAATAATGTTTAAAATAATGTATAATGCAAAAAAGATATTTAAAATGATGTACTTTAAGATAATGTAACGAATAGTATAATCTTAAGAGAGTTTTTGAGGAACTTTGGCAAGATTTTGATGGCCCTATACTGGAAGCAAACCTACAATTTTGATCTAATTAAAAACTAATAAAAAAAACTACTGGTGAATATTTTTTAAATAAGGTATTTTTCATGCTGAAGGAAGAAAAATTCCTTTGAAAATCATTAGATTTTCTTTGTGTGTGCAAATTGCTAGAGTATGTATTACAGAGATGCAACGCCTATTTTTTCTTCTTTTTCTAATAAATTGACCACAATACACAATTTTTTTCAAACCTACTTGAAAAGTCTTCCATATATGCTGTAAGAAGAAGGCAAGATATAAACCTAAAAGGTGAAATAAAAACCACCGTCACTAGTGAAGTTTATTATTATAAAATGACTACAAGAATTTACACCTCGAGATACTTGAAATTAATCCTCCTAAACCCTAGACGAAACCAGGTGATCATAAGAGACCTGTACTTTTTGAATTCCTTTAAAAAATATTATTTATATAATGGACCCTCTTTATGAAAAAGATTTTAATATATATTTTTGTATTCAAACTCTAATAAGTAATAGATACGGGATATACATAATCTGCAATCACCGTGCAGAAATTTCAAACACGATAGTGAAAAGGTTAATAGGCTACTTGCAACTTGAGAAGCAGAATACGGCTGATATCACGTGGTTGTCCCTGGTGTTTTAACGTTACAGCTATTATACTTGGTTTATTACTACGCTGAATCAATTATTGGATCAAATTTAATTGGACATCGGCAGGCGATGTGACACTTGTGTGTCTAACCGGATTGGCAGCAGAGTCATAGCATCAACAAAGAATCGGATTTACCCACGCGTGACGTCGCTTGCAGGTTGCCAATTAACCAAATTTGTTGTCAAACTGGTAATCACACAAATTTTATAAAAAAGTTAGGTGACATTACCATGTGGGTGATATTTATGAAACTTTGATAAAATGCCTTATGAAAAAAAAAAGCTTATCTTTTCATCTCAATTTCATTTTTCTTTTTTATTTCTTTTTCATTTTTGGTGCCTTTCTGGAAATTGTGTTACGCGCCAACGATGCCAAAGATCTTCTTCTCAAACGCCAAAGACGCTTCGGAGTGTGGGCAGAATTTTAAAGTTTTCTTCCTGGCCTCTCTCTTTCCCTTCCCCCCCCCACCCTCTTTTCTTAGCTTTAGATTTTATTTTCTTAACTTTTGGAAAATTCCTTTTTACACCATTCACCCCCTGCAGCCCCCCCCCCCCACTAACAGCCCCCTTAAAGAAAACTCCTGAGGAAGTCAGTTATTGGATATCGATAGTTATGTTGATTTTTGAAGGAAGAAAGATATTCCCCAGACGATCGGAGGATGGTTCAGTCCCCCTAACCCTCCCCCCCAACGCTTTTTCCCCCATATACGTTAAATGGAGAAAATAAATAAAGAAAAAAAGTTGTTAAATTTCGTTGGATCGGTGAAAAGTGCGTTTATTTTTTATAGAGCGGTGTTTAAAATCTCGAAAGCACTCTTCTTTATTTTCGTCTTCGGTGAAATGAAATGAAATGAAAAAGAAAAATGGTTCTTCAATATAAAAAGAAAAGGTTCCAGACGTTTTCCATTCATCAGAATTTAGAGATTTTGTCAGTTTTGAAATTTTTGTGGTTGAGGTGACAATATCCTTAAATATCACACATTAAAGCAGAATTAGTGTAAAAATTGCTCAATTTTTTTTTAAAGTTATTATTTTAAAATTCTAATGCGCGATAAGCAGGGTGCTTTGTACTAACCACCTTTAATGTATGCATTTAGAATCCAATAGAAGAGATTTCAGAAGTTTTCCATTCATCAGAATTTAAAGATGTTGTCAGTTTTGAAATTTTTGTGGTTTAGGTGACAATATCCTTAAATATCACACACTAACGCTGAATTAGTGTAAAATTGTTCAATTTTTTTTCTTTAAAGTTATTATTTTAAAATTCTAATGCACGATAAGCAGGGTGTTTTGTACTAACCACCTTTAATGTATGCATTTAGAATCCAATAGAAAAGATTTCAGAAGTTTTCCATTCATCAGAATTTAGAGATTTTGTCAGTTTTTAAATTTTTGTGGTTGAGGTGACAATATCCTTAAATATCACACACTAACCCAGAATTAGTGTACAAATTGTTCAATTCTTTTTTAAAGTTATTACTTTAAAATTCTAATACATGATAAGTAGGGTGTTTTGTACTAACCGCCTTTAATGTATGCAAAATCCATGCAAAATTAAAACAAACTAAAGTGTACACATCGAGGATTACGAATAAACACATAAGCTATGAAATAAATGCTATCGAAATCTGTAGAATCACTTCTGGTAAAAACGGAATTGACAACACCAAAATCAGTTTGATTGTCTTCTGAAATTTTAAGACTATCCAAAAAATCACCTTTTGATTTTTCTATGTTTTCTGCAGCAAGCAGGTTTTGCTTTCCTTAATTCCGTCTTCCTTATCAGAGATTAGGCAGATTGCAATAGCGTTTTTGTATTATCTTCATTTAAATATTATTTTGTTTTGACTAGTAATTTAAAAATGTGTATTAAGGATGGTCATTGCGGAACACCGTATATAGTCGACGATAAATAGATTTAAAAAAAAATGGGGCATTGAGTCCCAACTTTATTAATACGCGCAATTAAGCTTTCAAGTAAGTAATTACATAAGGAATAGAAATTCAAATCAGCGAAACTCTGAATTAGAGTAAGAGATCAAGAATGTATGAAACTGAAATTAAAAAGCAGTGATAGATTAAATTAGAGTTACAAATGAAGGATGCCATGGAATTAATATAAAATCATTAATATAAAATCATAAAGTTGAAATTATAAATGTTTCATTATGTATCCTTCTTGTTTAACTTCTAACTTGTAATCAGTTTGAGCTGTGATTCTAATTTGTAATTATTTTACAGTGATAAGCCATACTTCCAGATTGGTACTTGACAGGTTTCTGGAATTGTCATTGGATATATACTATAATAACATATATGAAAATTGTGTCATTTTTCACTGAAAATGCTCTTTAGAAGTTTGACGTGTTTTGGACCATTCAAATTTATTGCAACCCTTATAAAGTGCACTATTGTACCATATTATCGTTTTTTTTTTAATTTCGTTGACCATTACTGTCATGGTGGTGTTCTTAGATGCAGTTTTTCCTTCAAAAATAATTTTTTTTTTTTAAAAAAATAGAAATACTTTTCAACGATCTTAAGTCCTACATATGGCTAATTCAATTAATCGTCCTCCAATTTTCTAAGCTATTACAGAATTTGGCTAATGTTGGACCCTAATATCGTTAAATTTTGTTTCACCTTTAATATAATGCATAGTTGGACCACGTTATCGTACTTCATTATTTTGATTGCAGGATATAAATCAATTTAAACTTGGATCAGTTTACTTAGAAGTTTGTTTAAGGATGCACTATTTATGAACATATTTTGATACCACATATTATGGTTTGTATTTCATGTACTTTTCTGTTTTTCTTGATTTTAAGAAACGTTTACCCGTATGCCCTAAATTGGGGCAGGTCGGGGTAAATATTTCATATTATGGTGCAAGCAACATATTATGCAAGCTATCGATATTATGGTTAAACTTGGTACCGAATTTTTTAAAGCAAGTAGAGTTCGAGGGAAAGGTTTTTTTTTTTTTAAAAAAATTAGTGTTGAATGTAATGCTATAAATAAGTATTCGATGACTAGTCATTAATGCATTAAAAAATTAATAGAATGTTTATTAAAGTGGCACTGGAATTTTTTCATATACATTTAGCATGCATATGAAAAAATTCCAGCGTCACTTTTATAAACATTCTATTAATTTCTTAATGCATTAATGACTAGTCATCGAATACTTATTTATAGCATTACATTCAACACTAATTTTTTTTAAAAAAAAAACGACACTGGTGTAAGAAATTAAGAGAATTTGCAGATTTGGTTGATTATCTCTAGAACTACTGGACCGATTTTATTGAAATTCGATACATTGGTACACTACAAAACAAACAACTATTCAACTATTGTAATACGCACGCATGATAGTGCGTAACACTCGTTGAAGTCGGAAGATATGAAATTGCCACAGGAAATGATACACTGCCTTATTTTAAGTATAAAATCAAACTGTAAAGCCTGTATATCTGTAAGAGGGGACCATTCCTCCTATTAACCCATTTTTTATTTATTTATTTTGCAACCACAGTTTCATACCTTCCGACTCCAACGAGTGTTACGCATTTTCATGCGTGTGTATTAAAATTGTTGAATGGCTATTTGTTTTGTATTGTATCAATGTATATACATATCAAGTTTCATTAAAATCGGTTAAGTAGTTCTAAAGATAATCGACCCAGTCTGCAAATTCTCCTAATTTTTGACACCAGAGTATGATGGCTTCAATACATTTAGTACTCGATAAAAAATTTTTTTTAACCTGTATATAAAATACTGAGAGTATCTAAAATTTGTTTTATTTATCTAATGGTTTTTCTTGATAAATTTTAAGTGATTTAAAGTGTATTTTTTTTTCTCATAGGCAGTTCACTCCGTTCCAGATCGGGATCTTCTATTGCAATGGACTTATTCGAGCAGCACCAAGGAACACATATCTTACAGGTACCGATTCGTTCTACCTTTGCTGATAACTGAATAAATTTTCTAGAAATTAAACTTGGTATTGAGTTACTTAATTAGCAATTAGTATTGAGTTACTTAAATAAACTATAAGAAATAAACTCACCAACTTAATGCATAACAAAATTAAAACTGAAAAAAAGAATTCTAAAAATTTATCAAACAGCAGCGGTCGCCATAGCAACGCCTGCAATGACGACGCATGCGCACTGTTTACTATTACTCTTGAACACAGTTGAATAAAACATACATATTTTTGTGAGAAAAAAATATTTTTGTGGAAATAGAAATTATTTTGGCAAAAATTTCTTAATGGAATACACTAAGTTTTAGCAATCACACTTTTTATTCAGAATTTTTTTTTTAATATCCACGTATATTTTTTTTGACAGCTTCCTTATCGTTTTTCATATTAATTTCGATATATTTAATACGTTGCAGCGATATGAGAATTTCGAATTTGAGCTATCGCATTTTGACGCGATCAATTCAGTACCCCCCGAGGCATAATTTGTTATGCGAACATGGAGGACTTTGTGACCCGACAGATTTAACGTGCACCAGTCACTATCTGCTACGCGAGGAGTCTTCGGTCGGCTGGTTTCGAATTCCCGTTCCCACAAACGTGAGTCCAACGTCCTGCCAACTAGGCTACCCCACCCCGATATTTCCATTATATTCTTTATTTGAAAAAGAGTTAAACTAAAGAAGGAAAAAAAATCATACATTCAGTTTTTTATATTTTTATGATTTTAGCATCAATTTCCATTCTCTATAATTAATGCATTTTTTAACATGTTTGAATAAGTCATAAATTAGGGTTGCGATTTAAACAGTGCTTGTCATCAGGGCTAAACCTGAAATTATAATATTTACTGAAAAATTAGCTTTAATCGATTTTAGGTAAGTAAGCGAGACCGAAATATCAATTCAGCAATCGATGAAAATTAACATAACTTTTCAAAAAGCCCAAGATATCTGCATCTAATACCATTCACATCATTCTTAAAATACATATCACATTCGTACAACACACGTACACCGCAGCGCAAAAATATTTATTCAATTACATCGTGCAGTAAGCTCTCGGCAAGTAGAAACAGAAATGAGTTTAGCAGTTCGAAGTTCGTAACTGTATCCGAATCAAAGATGGTAAAAGGGAAAGGATGTATAAAGGATATTCAATCCATTTGCACCAGTAACTGTAATCGTATAACGGCACCCCATTAAAAAACACCCATACCCTCTCCCAGCCCGAATTTCAGTGCATCGCCGAGGAAGAAGTATCCTCTAAACTTTTTATTTCAATTATGCTCCTTTTCTTAAAATTATCATAACGAAGTTTTGCGGTATACCCTCACCGCCATTTTCCAAAGACCAGACTTGAAAGCGATCCGGTCTGGAGCGTATGATCCTGTTTTCACTGTACCCTTCACTGTTTTACATTCCCCACCCCGTTAAAGACCAATTTAAAAGTCGCTAACTGAGTTTGCATTTTGAAAAGCCAAAAGGAATTTGAAATTAGTTCCATAGCTCGAGGCACTGTTCTGATAAAAGTACCTTTTCCGTAATGTTATTATCCAAAACAACCCTCCCTTCTGGAAATTTTCAAAGAATTTTGATAATTTCTATTCCGAATTAAGAAAAACGCTGGTAGTGTCTCGAAATTCGAATATCTTTGGTTCTACCCGTCTTTGCATTAAATTCAATTTTCTTCGAATTTAAACGCGATTTTGACCTTTTCTTTTTTTTTTACGAATGGTATGATACGTGAGAGAAAGAAAAAAATAAGGATTTCTAAGAAACATAATTAACATATAGATTTTATTTTCAGCTATTTGAATTAAGGAGTCACACAAAGTTTTTAGCTGGGTTCTCTCCTAGAAAAATAACAGTACTTTTCCTTTAATTTAAAAACGGATTTATGTTTCTAAATTAGTTTGAACTTATTCATAAGTACAGGTCATGAACTTAGCCAGCAATATTTGTTTCAGTAACACGCTGAAATAAAAAAATTGTGATAGTGATGTTTAACTTTAAATAACCAACATACAACTATTTAGAGAGCCCGTAGAAATCATAAGGGTAACTGCAGTTGGCAATATTGCGACTCAAATAAAGCATCTTTTTCTCGTAAAAAAGCTTAATTTAGTTCATTATGATTCCCAAAAGGAAGAATTTAAATATGTAACTATTTACTGGTAAAAATTTCTTAAAAGGTAATGGTAAAAAGCACCAGAACGATAAAAATGCTCGTGCTTTATTGGCTATCGAAATGGGCTTCAGGTGGCGTAGAGCATAACTCTATACCTATACCTATTGCAGCACTTCACATGTTTTCATCATTAGCGTGTGGAGAGTCATAGGAGTAGGAAGTACGTTAGTTTCTGTCATGGTTTTCAAATAGATAAAAAACTTTTGAGTTAGGAAACTGTATGGAAATGAAAATTACAGTAAACATAGTTTTAAAAGAAAGCGTACTGAAAATTTAAACTAAAAAATTCGACAGAAATGGGCTGCAGGTGGCGTAGAGCAGAACACTATGCCTATTGCAGCACTTCACATGTTTCACCATTAGCGTGTGGAGAGTCATAGTAGTAGGAAGTATGTTAGTTTCTATCATGACTTTCAAATAGATAAAAAAAACTTTTGAGTTAGGAAACTGTATGGAAATGAAAATTATATTAAAAGCAAGTTGTTTTAAAAGAAAGCGTAGTGGAAATTTAAAATAAAAAATTTGACAGTTAAATATGAAAAATATTAAGAAACGGAGACACATTCCTAAGTACATTCCTAAATAACTGAGGAGAGAGAAAGAGGGAGAGTTAAAGACTTATAACCTGTCTTCTCTACAAGATGGCGAATTCATGCGTTGCGATCGCGAATACCTTACTGTTCAGTATTTACCCAAAAAGCTTACAGCAGGAAAAAAAATGGAAAACGTATGAAAGGAGGATCAAAAATTCATCTCCAGGATTTAAATCCGTACTAATTCCTGCACCATCTCGTTAGACATTGAGGATGTTTTAAAAAATAGGGATAAAGTTTGTCAGAATACTGTCGCGAAATAATAGTAGCTGAGTAGAAAGCTACCATAGCCTAAAATTAACATTAATGTCGACTTTACGTACTGTAAAGTTTATTTTAGCTCCTTCAGGACAGTGATCACATTTATCATCATCATAGTTGGCCAGACAGCCCAATATGAGCCAATGCCTTCCTCTGAAGATTTCTCCATGACGACTTCTGATTTACCTTTGATCGCCAATTCTTCCTTTGATCACATTTATATGACCATAAAATTCTCTCTTCACAGTCCACAATATTAGATATGAATATGAGACGAGCTTTTCTGACCCTAGCGGCCCAAAATCACATGATCAATACGGTTCTCTCGTATTCCATATCGTGTTAGCACCTATATGTACTCTTTAGTACGAATAAACTCAGAGTTGGCGGGCCTGGGGAAGTGCTTTTTTCTCTATCCGCCTGTGCTGAAGCCGTAAATAAGTACTGTAGAAACTATATAAATAGTTAAATAAAAAAAATTATAATTAGTATTTTAATTGAATAATAAGTACTAGTTTTATTGTGAACTATGTATATTAGCAACAAGAAGCAAACTAATTTGCATTAAAATGCTTAGTATCAAAATCTTGTTCTCAGTTTGCAATATATATATATTGCAAACTGAGAACAAGATTTTGATACTAAGCATTCTAATGCAATTTAGCTACACTGCATTGAAAAAAAAAAAGACTTATTTTGAACAAACTCAGTAGGATAATATTTTATAATGCTCTATTTATTATGATTAATTATGTTGTTTTTATTTTCAGTCACTAGATGGCTTTGCTTTCGCCCTCAGTGCAGATGGAAGGTTTTTATACATATCAGAAACAGTTTCTATTTACTTAGGCCTTTCTCAGGTAAAGTCTTCTTTCGGTTGCGTTGTGCATGTTTTATTTCAATGTATAAGGTGTCATGTAATAACCACCCTATTTATATTTATATATATATATATAAAAAATTTACTTGTTAGAAGACTGCAAAAAAAAATGTAACAGAACAATTAATACAAAAACGCAATCGAAACTACCACTATTGAGGAAGATGAAATTAAAAGCACCAAAACATGTTTGATTGCCTAGAGAAACTCAGAGAAATTGACAAGGTTATTAATGGAAACACAATCAGGCCTCCAAGAGTCAATCAAGCAGGTTTTAATGTTCTTACCGTCTTCAATTACTATTTGTCAATCATCTGCTGTGGTTTTGCGTTTTGTTCGATAAAAAAATTTAATTACCTTCCCTACTAAAATTTTTATTAGATTCATTTTCTATAAGGACACTAAAAATACGTATAAAAGGTTGTGAATACTGAACACCCTACAGATATTTAATTTTTCTGCCTAATTAAATCGTTTTTGTCACAAAACTCTCCGCAGATTCACAGCACAATCACCGCCTTTAATAATTGACAGCAGAGTTTTTATGGTTTTACTGTACTTTTTTAGTATGCATTTTGTCACCAAAATGTTTATGTATTCATAAAGAATTTAGTTAAAATAGATAACAGACAAAAAATACATCCTTAATATATTTCCCCCGAATTGTGAAATCGAATTTTCCGAACCTGTAAGACCGTTTCTCCTTTACATTAGAGTTATCTCTCAAATGCTAACTTACAGGAAGTGATATCTATACTTTTGATATCTTTAAGTTGAAGGGACGCTAAAAAAAAATTTCAAGATTGCGAGCTTTAGAGATAACATGCTCAGAACTAAATAGTTTCTGAAAAAAAGAGAAATATATTCTAAAATATTACTCTAATAAGTTGAGTCATGAAACATAAGAATAAGAGCTATTTAATATGTCTGCAATGATAGTTGACTATAAGTCTAAATACAACAATGATAATTTTACTTTTTAAAAGCAAGACAAAAAAAAAATAATTAAATGTATAATGCTAAGGGGAAAAATATTTTTTTGACGTAACAAGGTTTTCGATATATCGTAGTTCAGGATATCGAGAGTGTACTGTAGGTACTTTTTAAAATGTGGAAATAATAAAGTTAACAGCAGCTAGTTTGAAATTATATTAATATTTATGTTGCATGTACTAAATATTTCTTGCTTATGCAATATACTATTCCATTTGAATAAAATTAATACTGTAATAGTTTTTTTTATCGAATTTTAGGACATCAGATTATCTTAAACAATAAGGAAAAATAACGGAGTTGCTTACGTTACATAGCTTTGACAAATATATTTCACGCGTAAGGATTACAGAAGCATTACAGAAAGCTTTACAGAAAGCTTTCAATAAAAATGAAAGCATTACAGAAAGCTTTCAATAAAAATGAAAGAAAAGACTTGAAATATTAATTTAAAATGGATAAAACGGATAATGGATTAATTTGAAATGGATAAAAGTATTTACCTTATTCTATTTTCTGTAAAAATAATAGCAATTTCACGCGTTACCTTATTGGACATGCATCAAAACACATAATTGCTTTATCTAAAACTTTTAGCACATTACTAATGTTGCTATTTGTTAAGAATATTATCAACTAACAGTCTTATTTGAACTTTATTTGTATTTCTAAACATCTAAACGCAATTTAATTTTTTTCTGGTCTGTGTTTATTGGCACAGTTAACATCATGAATGTCCAAGTAGGAAAAAAAAATTTTTTTTTCAAGATATTTATAGAAAACTTTTGTGATAATGCATTTGGACTCCTGCCTCAAGACATTAGGTTGTTGTCATTGCCACTTGCCAATACTAGCAAGCTTGCTATTGCAAGCAAAGTTTAAGGCAGAGGGTGCGTTTCTTGTTTTTCAGTGGCGCCATCTATGGCCAAAAATACGACTTCAACCACACACACGTCAAAGCCCATTTTACAGAGTAAATTGTCATTTATAATGCATCCACAGATTGTAATTCTGACTTGAAAGACAGAATTATAAATTTAGTGAAAAAGAATTCGATGTGAATTAAATTTAAAAGAGATTAAAGTTTAGATACGTCATTTTGATATCAGTGCTTAAAGTGTAGATGTATTATGAAATATTTTGCAATTCCCTTTAAATGAAATTAATAATTTTGCTTTTGTATAATTAAATTTTCTTCAAGTTAAGAATAATTGAATAAATGATTCAATTTTATAAAAAATAAAAGCCCTTTAACGGAAATAAATAACTTGACATATGTAGTTCTAAAACTCTGCAAAATCAAAAAGAAAAATATTTTAATTACAAAATATTCACAATAAAATGTGCATGTAGGGGAGAGTGGGGTCAATTGTAACAGGGTACGATTGTAACAGAGCAAAAATATTGAGTGTCGGATTCTAGATTTGGTTCCTAGGTGGCGCACAAGGTGCATTTAATAAATCTACATGTATACCCCTGCTGGTAACCATTTTTATGTACTTTTGAAAGAGTTATGTCACAAAAGATATTTTCACGCTACGTAAGTACTTTTTTTGGCATTAGAATATTATATTGCAACAATGTAATTTTGTTTAAACAAGTAAAAATTATTAACCGTATATGTAAGTGGACACCTTAATTAACACTTCAAAAAAAAGATCAGTTTTGTTAATTAACTAGCATTGTTTTTAACAAATAAAGCTGAAATGGCGTCTTGGGGACGATTGTAACAATAAGTAAAGGGACGATTGTAACAGCTGAAAATAAATAATTTTATGTTTACAAACCATTACTTAACTCTTTAAGAACCACCAATAGTTTCCTATATCATTTATATTATGTTGCATGTGCATTATTTTATTTGTCACCTTTCACAGCATAAATAAAAAATTTTAACCCCTTAAAGTTAAAAGTTTAACCCTTTAGGTCTCTGCTCATTATTATTTTTACTCCTAAAATATCACTACTATTTTGATCAATAAAAAAATATATCCCAACTATGATAATATGTATAATTAACTATGTTTTAGTTGAATTTATGAACTGTAACAATTGACCCCGGGACAATTATAACAAGTGCACTACTGTCAAAAATTGTTAGTAACTAATATAATAACATTTAATATAAGTTTAACCCTTTAGGTCTCTGCTCATTATTATTTTTACTCCTAAAATATCACTACTATTATGATCAATAAAAAAATATATCACAACTATGATAATGTGTATAATTAACTATGTTTTAGTTGAATTTATGAACTGTTACAATTGACCCCGTAAGTGGGGACAATTATAACAAGTGCACGACTGTCAAAAATTGTTAATAACTAATATAATAACATTTAATATAAGTTTAACCGTTTAGGTCTCTGCTCATTATTATTTTTACTCCTAAAATATCACTACTATTTTGATCAATAAAAAAATATATCAAATTTATGATAATATGTATAATTAACTATGTTTTAGTTGAATTTATGAACTGTTACAATTGACCGTAAGTGGGGACAATTGTAACAAGTGCACGACTGTCAAAAATTGTTAATAACTAATATAATAACATTTAAAATAAGGTTTTTTTTCTAGTAGAGGATAGTCTACTTTACTCGTCTGTCAATTAATATTAAAAATATATATGGTTTTTTTGTTAGTTAAAAATAGTTAATTAAAAACGTTACAATTGACCCCACTCTCCCCTACCGCATCATTCTTACATTTAGGAAAGTTGGTTAAGTTTAGAGAGTCATAGAAGTCCTCTGAAGAGTCATAAAATTATCACCTCCAGTATTCGAATCACGACATCTTCATTTTAATTGTCACAAAAAGCCCTTAATCCGGATCGTAAAATTTTGTGAACGACGAGACGATATCCTCAAAAAGCGTTTAAAAAAGATAAGCAAACTGCAATGATATCTACGCAGATCTCACAAAGTCATAAAGATGGCTGGGTTGTAGTAATTTTTTTCTGCAGTTGAAATCCAAGCGCAAATTTACGACAGAAGATGATCCTTTAACGTCATGAGACAATTTTTGGACGTTGTACTGTGGAACAAAAATCATTTTTCGCTGTCAAAAATAAAAAAAATGAAGTTATAAGAAAAAAAAATCTCACTATGGTTTTTTGTAGAAAATGTTCAAGGAATATGACGGTGTATTTTGTTTCTTTGGTTTATTAATGGAAATAGCAATTAAATGGAAACAAAGTCGAAATAAAAGAAAATTAAATTTTTATTAATATGATAAATCATTATAGTAAATGAAAATATTAAAACTATGCATGATTTATACATAAATGTATTTCTAAAATATATATGAATTCATTATTTTATAAAAATACTATTAAAACCAGAGCCATTTCCCTATTTCTGCCGTGCACAATGAAATTGTAACTTTACGTTGCCGAGGTAAAAAAAAAATTTGTACATTTGTTTGGTATATATACTCAAGAACTAAAAAAAAATTATCTGCGAATATTTGCGAATTTGGCTGATATATTTTTATAGTTCGTGTCATTTTTATAATAATGATAAAAGTAATGAAAAAATTATAAAAATAAACTTGAGATCAGGGCTCGAAAAACCGCCCGTCCTCGGCGGTCAAATATTCCCCGCGGACAACGAATTTCTCGAATCCGACGTCCGCGCGGACGGCCATTTTCCCGTTAATGTTCGTGATACATTTGCAATTTTTGTTGTCTTACAAAAGTATAGCGCCTAACTTCTAAAATGATCCTCTAATCTAGAAATACAGCATCCTACTGCGTATGGTGGAATTGATGTTTTCTCTGTCTGGGAGTACTGTAGCGGTTGAAAGGGGCTTTTCAGCAATGAACTTAAAAAAAACACATTACGTACTGGTCTTAAACAAGCGTTAAACGCAATTATGAACATCTACTTGAATGCAAAACCCCTTTCAGATTTCTGTGCAGAAACCTATGTAAATCATTAGCTTGATTGTGGAACTGGCAAACATCATATTTGATTCATTTTAAAAAAACGCAGTACCCTCGGATAAATTGACATTCCAGATAACTTGACTTTTGTCATTTAAATTATTTCATAAAATAAATACTAGGTTACTATTAGTAACCTAGTATTTCTCTTATTACTGTATAATGTAATCCTAGTATTTGTAATCCTAGTAAATACTAATTCATTGTGCAATTTATATAAATATTTGTAATAAATAGGAGGAAATTATGTTTTTATTTATTTAGAAGCTACGGGTTAGTTTCAAATGAGGACGGGTACATTGTTGGACATGCCGTCCTCGGGGACGGATAAAATTTCTGAGTTTTTTCGAGCCCTGCTTGAGATTATTATTTTTGTTATAACATTTTCAAAATTTTTTATATCTAGCAAAATAGATTCATTATTTTTTTTAAATTCGATAATCGAATTTGTAATTAACAATCTCAAATATTTTGATTCAATTTATTTAGTTTAAATTTGTTTTGATGAATATTTGCGATTTTACATCCATTACTTTATTTATTAAAATTATTAACCACAAATTTGTAATCAAAGATCTCAGAAACTACTAGTAAATAATTTTTATTTAATTATTTACAATTTTTTCAATAATCATCCGCCATTTTGCTTTTTTGAAATTTTGACTTCATATTTGAAATCAGCGACCCAAAAAACCTATAGGTGATCAATTTTTAGAACATTGAAGTTAATTTTCTAATTTAGGCCGCATTTTTCTGATTTTGTCCCACTGTGCGTTGTTGTAAGCATATAAATCTAAATAGAAAATGTTTATTTCTGATTTCTTTTTCATTTATGGAATAACCTTGTGATAACTATCAAATTCAGTGTGAAATCAGTTCTTCAATTTGGGGTTAGGACGATTATTTCGTTATAAAAATGCATTTTCTTGTATAGGTGCATTTAGAATAAGAATACAAGTATACCCGTAACAGCGAACTGCCAGCCAAGGAGAAGAAGTCCTAAAAATTTCGAAACCAACTACATGAAAGTGCTAATGAGGTCCAAGTTTCAGTTCTTACTAACAGATTCCTACTTGCAGCAGAAACCAAATTCTTTTTAATGATAGCTCAATGCTTTTACTACTATACCATCGTTGTTATACATCGAATATATAACCGTAGAACGTGAAGATATTAATCTTCATTTATTGAGATGTAAAAGTCAATTATTGTCGATCCGAATGTACGTTTCTACGTGTATAAAAAAATCTTTTTAATAATTAATCTGCTTCTAGAACGTATACATATTTTAAAATATTATGACACATTAAAAATTTAAAGAATGATACAATTATTTAAATTGATATTTTTAAAAAAAAACATTTACATACCTTATTAAAATTTTTTTCTCTACTTCAAACTTTCAATCACACTCAATTTAGCCTTCATTATTAAATACAAGAGTTAAAACAAACTAATTGGAATATTAGTTATATTTTAATGTCGTTTAGTTTCAATAAGGAGGCATAGTATTTTATGATACTTTATTTTCTAAAATTCAATTTAAATTTCCAACTAAAAAACAAAAATTAATGAAAATTAATTAAATTATCCAAGTATTCAATAGCTTGTTACAAAACAAGTTCTGGTTAAGATTCATGGTCACATCTAAATTTGAGAGAAATTGCCCTGAATTTCAAAAATAATAGGCTTCTGTTAAATATTGGATATAAATAATACTATATCACTGCACCGTTTTGTACAGTTGAATAAAAGTGCCACCCAACTCATTTCTTCCGCATAGTAGATGTAAGAATGGATGGTGTTTTCAATATAAATGTAAACAACAACAATCTTGATCTCTTGGCCTGCTCTACTTTCGGTTAGAAAGTATACAGCTGCTTACTATAGCTTATTCTGCGAGGCGATATTTTCAAACAGATAATTTTGTTTTTAATGAAAGAAATAATTTGAGCTCAAATCTGCTGTATTTTAAAAGATATTGATTAGTTATAATGAGTTTGGAAGTGGAAATTTGTTATAGTTATTTATAGATGTATTGTTAAGAAAAGGTGATATGATTGCTAGATTAAGAAAGTACTCGCTTTTTTGGCAGTCCTGATTTGGCCTCTTTTTACTTATTTATTACTATTTGTTCTTATTGCAAGGCGTGTACCCCACCATACTTATTGTTAGCATATTGTTCAAGCAGCGAGATTAAGTTCATTTTACAAATTATCAGTTAAGTTTAAATTTCAAAGCACAGTAAAACTAGATTAATAATTGATCGATATTAATCGAAAATTCTGCTATAAATAAAAAATTCGTAATCAGAATCTCTTTATTTAAACTGCCGAATTGCAAATAAATCTTATTGCAGAAAAACAAATAGATAAAATAAAGGTTTTTATGGTCATGCCGAATTTGTTTAATGACAATGCATGGTTAGACTTTATGGCAATTAATTACGTTTTCTTGTAATTCTAGATTAATACTATTCTAATAAGTCTTAGGAATTCCAGATGATTTAACAACTTATTTTCTTACCAGGTTGAAATGACTGGCAGTAGTATATTCGACTATATTCACCAACAAGATCACGCAGAATTGGCGGAGCAGATCGGTATCAACTTGGCGCAGCAACAGACAACAATGGCCTCTAGTCCTGGTTCTGTAGCATCAGATGATGGCTCGTCCTCTTCCACGCCCGGCGGAACATCCACTCCAACGGGCCTGGACAGACAAAGTAAGTTTACATCCACCTACTCTAAATAATCCATAACTGGTGGACAAGTCATTTCTGCTCACATAACTATATCATCTTCTCGAAGTAAACCATTACACTCTCACGCATTTACGTCATTATAATCCATTTTTTTTCCAATTTAAATTCTGTAAACTAAATACGCTCTTCAAAACAGGTACAAAAATGCTTTTTAATCAAAAGAAAATGTGCATTTATATAATTTGAATATACATTTTGATATAATTAAATTTTTTTTAAACAAAACTTTGCTTGGAACCTTATTGCTGGCAGCAATAATAGTGATCTGAAACTTTCGTCTTGCACAATTTCACTTTCAACTCTTGCGCGGTTTGGGCTATCATTAAAGAACAAACTGTATATAATTTACTACTATACCAATGATACTTAAATGATAAATAAAAATAATTTTAAAAAAAATATTTTTTAGTACCTGTGATGACACTGAACAGCAATACACCATACAAAGGGATGGACAGATCTTTCTGCATAAGAATGAAGTCTACACTCACGAAGCGTGGGTGCCATTTTAAAAGTTCAGGCTATAGGGTAAGTTTCCAAGCCTCTCCATCTATTTTTGGTGTAATATGTCACGCCTTTACTAATTGAAGTTTAATGATCTAGTTCAGATCTGAGTATTTTATTTAAAAAAAGTTCTTTCAACAACCAAAAGCATTACACTATGTTTATTTTCAGGTAGTGTTGGTCCTGTCTCACATGAGACCTCAGTACAATTTCTCCGGTCGCAAGCAACAGGGGGCTGGGGCAGGGCCACAAACTGTTATGGGCATGGTGGCCATGGCCATCGCCTTGCCGCCCCCTTCCATCAACGAGGTGAGACTAGAGAGTGATATGTTTGTGACCAGGCTGACATTCGAATTCAGGATTGCACATTGCGAACCGAGGTGAGTGTTAGCAGATTCTGACTGTCCATAACATCCATTTATATAAGTGGTCGCCAAACTCATAAAGCTTCAGGGCTATTGTGCTGCTTTTAAATCCTTCTATAATCTATCAACTAAAAGAACAACAAAATTTTTTTTTTTAAAAATCTCACATCTTTTAACCCTGCAATCTTACATCATCTGACCCGTGTTGGCTCAGGGGATAGAGCATCCGCCTTCCAATGAGGTGACATCCAGGTTCGAATCACAGCAATGGCTGATCGATACGAATTCCGCACCCAGATAGCACCGACACAGTGCTAATGTAAAATATCCCCAGCCCAGTGGTAGACGGATCATGGGTTAGAGTCCCCTTGCCGTCATTCTAACCGTGGGAGGTTTTTCTCTCCATGTAACGCAAATGCGGATTAGTTCCATCAGAAAGTCCTCCACGAAGGCAAATTTCTCCCAATACTTGGTTCAAGAGTTTCCTTGTCTTCTGGATTGGGTTCAGAATTACAAGGCTATGGAGTTGAACATTGGTAGTCATAAAATAAAATCTTGCATCAGCTCAGTGGAGAAATCCAGGTTAGCCGAAAAGAACGTAAACGCGACCTACCAAAAATATTCCCGAGAAGCTAGCAGTAACTAGCGATCAATAAGGCTATCACTGATCTATTTAGTAAGACTCTTTTTTTTAAAAACATATTCACCAGCTCCACTTCAGCACAACACTGCATGCAATATATATATATATATATATATATATATATATATATATATATATATATATATATATATATATATATATATATATATATATATATATATATATATATATATATATTCAAAGTATTAAGTTAAAAAAAACAATCAGTGTGCTTGTAGCGAGTGCTTGATTTGCAAAACCAGATTCCGGAACGCTAAAATATTAGGTGATCTCAACCTTAAGTTAGTATTAGCAAAGCCTGATTCTGAGGTCACCTTAAAAATTTATTTTAAAAAATACGCATCCGAAAGCAGCATTTTAGCATGTAGAGTATAATAAAAACTAGTTTATTTGGTTATAATTAACAAAAAGTTTGTTATAATAATATATAGTTTAATTTATATATTATATATAATTATTTGATTTATATATAAATATATAATTTAATTTATATAGACCAAAAAAAATTATTAGGTCTCAAGGATGAAATTTGTAGGTTGAATAAGTCAACTATCAAAGTACAGAATTCAACATTGGCTATTATTTTTTTCTTTCGTTGAAAAGTTATTTATCTGACCTATGTGAATAAAGAAATCACCGTAGGCTCTAAAAAAATATTAAAAACAATGGTTCGAGATATGGAGCCTTTAGAGTCCGCTCCAAATTTAACTTTTGAAAAGTTTATCGTTTAACTATTTTATTTGGAGCCTTTAGAGTCCGCTCCAAATTTAACTTTTGAAAAGTTTATCGTTTAACTATTTTATTTGGAGCCTTTAGAGTCCGCTCCAAATTTAACTTTTGAAAAGTTTATCGTTTAACTATTTTATTTGGAGCCTTTAGAGTCCGCTCCAAATTTAACTTTTGAAAAGTTTATCGTTTAACTATTTTATTTGGAGCCTTTAGAGTCCGCTCCAAATTTAACTTTTGAAAAGTTTATCGTTTAACTATTGATTTAATTCAATAATATTCGCGTAGTGTCATCATTCTTCATTTAATAATAGTTCTTTTATCAATATTTTAAATATTTCTTTCAGCGAATTGAACTATAATAAAAAAGTTAAAATCTTAAAAGAATAATGAAATACAATTCACAATATTTACGAACTTAGGAAACATTGCTTATGAATGTAGTTTCTACATTCTACTTTAAATGCACTAATCAAATTCTCAGATTCTAAATGTATATTTCATATAAATTTTTATTTCGATGAAAAAGTGACAAAAAATATTGTCGCTGAAGAGTTGGAAAATACTTTGTAGTGAAATGGTAAGTTTGCTTTCAAAATATGTGAATTCTACACAAAATTGATTATTTATAACAGGAAAAAAAAAGGAAACAATATGGAGAAAAAAAAGGGAAGAATTCGTCTAGGCTTCTTTTAAGGTGAAAACTAATTAAACTTTTCAGTTTATTTTCGAACGACATCGTCAGAACAGTTCGGAGCGGGCTCCAAAAGCTGTGCTGGGAAACGGATTCATTTTTTCTAAAAATAATTTTATTTAAATGGGATCAAACTAAAATAACAACTAAAAATTTTCATTTTTTGCAGGTTTTTGTGCCATTAAAATTATTTTTATGCATACGCATTTATTTTTAAGATATTTCAGCCATTTGCTACATTATTATTTTTTTTACTATTATATAATAGTATCAAAACTGTAGAATGATTTTATATTAGTATGTATGTTACCGTGGATGATAGAAATCAAGAGAATGTCGACATTCACCGGTGAATGACAACAATCACATAGTCGCTTTGGTGAATGTCCGAAATATTTGTTATATCCGATTTGATATTAATTCATTCCATATTTTAATACCAGCTGAGGATAGATTAGGAGAAACATCAGTGTTCTGATGTCGTTGTTGTTAATTTACGTCGCACTAGAGCTGCACAATGGGCTATTGGCGACGGTGTGGGAAACATCCCGGAGGATGATCCGAAGACATGCCATCACAATTTTGATCCTCTGCGGAGGGGATGGCACCCCCGCTTCGGTAGTCCGACGACCTGCGCGCGAAGTCGAGCACTTTACGGTAGCACAGTTTAACGAGGGCCAATACCGCACACCCTCGATCCCTACGCAGACTGGTCCAAGTGGTCATCCACCCGCACACTGACTGAGTCAGTGATGCTTGACTTCGGTGATCTGCTGGGAACCGTGTCTTAACGATCAGTCCACTGCGGGACCAGTGTTCCGAGTACTGGACAATTTTATACCGGGCAGTGGCACTGAACCTTACCGGGCAAATGTATACCGGACAGCGGCACTAAACATTAAAAAACATAAATATAGGGCAGTGGCACTTAACTAAACCTATTATATATTTCGGACATTTACCAGAGCGACTATGTGATTGTCAACATTCACCGGCGGAAGTCAACAACCACCGATTTCGGTCATTCACAGTAACTTATTCATACTTTCTGTAGTGATTACACATTTTTTTAAATAGTTTTTTTTTTCTTCAGGGTATCTGACCTTTTAGACTACACAGCCGATGAGTTGACAGGGAAAAATATGTATACCCTTTGCCACGGGCAAGATGTTCAGAAACTAAGAAAATGCCATGTTGATCGTAAGTACACCTCAACAGTTTATTATTTTTTTTATACTATGCATTTAGCTCTAATATAAATTGCAATTGAAATAGTTAATTAATGTACTTTACACAAACTTCTTTTGAAATCGAAATTTTTTTTTGTCAGTAATAATAAACACACTCTAACAAAGCAACGTCACACCGAAGTTTAAAATAATTTTAATGGATGGTAATCTAAATACAATAGAAAGAATTATTTGTAATTACAAGATGTCTCAAAATATTAAGAAATAAAACGATTAACAGTACAACGAAAAACATAAAAACGTTTATTAGCAATAAAACATAGATATACAAACTTTGTTAGCAATATAAAATAATAATGTTAACTTTGAAAAGTAGTAGTTTTTTATTACGTCGCATTAGAACTGCACATTGGCGACAGTCTGGGAAACATTTCTGAGGATAATCTTATAACATGCACTTACAATTTTAATCTTCTGCAGAGAGAATGCACCTTCAGCTTTGGTAGATTACAAACGACCTGCGCACGAAATCGAGCAATTTACAGTAAAACAGGGCCGGGATAGTCTGGTTGCTAAGATGATGGGCTCGTGTTCGTGAGAACACGCGTTCGAATCTCGTTGACCGTGTATTAAATAGAGGCTGAATGATCGAATCTCCGTGCATTAAATAGAGGCTGGTGCACGCGAAATATGTCAAGGTCACAAAGTGATCCAAGTTTCGATATTTAATCAGTACCTCTTGGGGTACTGAACTATAGATTGATCATTCTCTGATTCAGATCAAAATTACAATGGAATATGGATGAGGTATGATTGGGTCCTCCCTCTAAGACGGGCGGTGATATGTGTATGGCTGAAGTCGTATACTCGGCCATAGATGGCGCCACTGAAAAACAGGAAGCGCACCCTCTGCCTTAAAAATTTGCTTGATTTCAAGGAAGCTTGCTGGTATTGGCAAGTGGCATAAATAACAGAGCAGTTTACCAACATTCTGCACACCCTCGGTCCTTTAACAGGCAGATCAAATTGGTCACCCACCCGCTCACTATCAGTGATGCTTAAATTCAATGGCCTACAAGGAACCGTTTATTACCATCAACCCACTGTGGTTCAACTTTAATGAATTTTTAAGCAGTTCCGAAATGGCCTCTTTCCAGAGCCTATATAAAAGCTTCGGAAGTTTCTTGGAGTTGGGCGACGAGCTGCATGTCCTTCAGCTCCAATTTTTTTTCTGACGTAAACTTCCGAAGAACGTAAGCGCCAAGGGGAGGTCCTTGGCTATTAAAACTCATCACAAGTTGAAACAACAAGACAATGCGAAATTGTTGGCAAATCAATCAGCTGTTTTTATGAAATTCGAAAAATGGGTTTTGCAATGTTTGTCTTTCGCGCAATAGCGTGATCTTGTTGAAACATCTAGTTTTGTTCGAGAGCTAAGAACAATGAAGAATTTGATTAAAAAAAATCCTAAATATGTGAAGTTTAGTACTTTAATTTCGTTTACTTTTCTGTCGAATTTCACTAATAATATTTTAGAACACTTAATATTAAAAAAAAATATATAAGAATGCAACTATTTAAAGTACATTTAAAATGGCTAATTTTTTTTTAATTTCAAAAAATTTCTTTGCTGAAGTAATACACTAAATCTGAAAATGCGTGATTATACTTCTTTTTACTTAAATTAAGTTTACTAACTATGTAAAGGGCTTTAATGGTGTCTTTAATCTTCAACTATTGCAGGTAAGTTGTCTGGTCGTAATAATTTTTTTTTTTTGCATAGCAGGAAAAATTCACAAACTTATTGAAAACGATCAAAGAAACAAAATTATTTAGCTAATAATTAAAGACGGAAAATACTCGTAAATTAAATATTTGTGTCACAACTGACCAATACAATGCCTAAAATCGACGTGAAAATTAAAGCCTAGAAAATTTACTATAACCTCATAGAACAGGTGTCATCCCTTTTTAAATGTTTCAATACTTTGGCCATTCTGTACAGAATATGGTTTTATATGCGAAATATTAAAATTGTAGTGTGTTACTTACAAAATTTCATTTTCCTGTCATTTCAGTTATCAATAAAGGGCAAGTGATGAGCAGCTACTATCGACTCATCAATAAAAATGGCGGCTATACTTGGGTGCAGACCTGCGCAACGGTCATTTGCAATTCTAAGAACTCTGATGAGCAGAGTATTATCTGTGTTAATTATATTATAAGGTAATTCCTTTATATTTTCTAATCTATTTGGTTACAAAAATAATATCATCGAAAGATCGTACTTGCTCTGAGAACAATGCATCTTTCCTCATTACGAATTTATAACGTCTTTTTTTTTCAGTGGGATTGAATACGAAAATTGTATCCTAGATTGCAGCCAGATGCCGAATTCTGGAAATCTGAAACCAGATGATCCCAGTAATTCTGAAAGAGGATCGTCTCCAGAAGCCGACCCTAGAGGTGAGCAAAAGCAAACTTTTTAAGAAAGTTTTTATCTTCTTCTTATAAGCAAATCAGCATCTTGAACGAATCTATCCGTTTACAACACCTTTATATTTCATTATCGCACAAACCAATAAAAACTTCCCTTCATAATTTCCAAGCGGTGATGAAAAGTTGATCTTTCCCTGCCAAATCGGTTTTATTGTGTCGTCAACCTAGTCAATGAACTCTAACTTATATAATATATTATCAGAAATTTATGAATAAAATAATTGAATCGAGGAAAACATGTAACTTTTGAGTGTTGATGACCCGTTTATGATCTCATTGATTCAATTGTGTACCGAATAATTTTTAAAACTTACGTTCAAAGTTTTTGTTGATAATTAAATAGATGAGTACAAAAACAAGCCATCTAGAGTTGATTTCGTATGAAAATGACCACAATTCCAATAAATTTTTCGAAATTACATTTTACGTTTAAAATTGGTGTTAATAATTGACGAGTTCAAAAATAGATGATCTAGAGTGGCTTTTTCATGAAGATTTGTTTTCAGATTCAATGATTAAATTGTGTTCCTCGAGAATTTTCAAAATTTCATTGTAATTTTGCGTACAAAATTGTGGTTGATGTATGAATTGACGAGTTCAAGAACAGGTCATCTATCATCTAGAAGAATTTGCTATGTAAGTGACTTGTTTTTGGGCTCATTGATTCCATTGTGTTCCATACATTTACTTAAAGTTGCGTTGTAATTCTGAGTTAAAAAATTACTGTTGATGTATGAAATTGATGAGTTCAAGAACAGGTTATCTAGAATAATTTCCTATGTAGGTGACTCGTTTTGGGGCTCATTGATTCAATTGTGATCCTTAGAATTATTTAAAGTTGCGTGGTAATTCTGAGTTAAAAAATTATTCTTGAACTTATCAATTTCATACATCAAAAGTATGTTATCTAGAATAATTCCCTATATAGGTGACTTGTTGTTGGGCTCATTGATTCAATTGTGTTCCATACAATTCTTTACAGTTGCGTTGCAATCTTGAGTACAAAATTGCTGTTGATTCACACACACACAAAAAATCTTTTTCCATAATTTAATTATTTATGATTTTATTTTATAAAACTATATTTCTACTCCCTATGGGAAATAAAGAAAATTAAATATAATTTAAAAATAATTAATTATTAATTAAAATTAATAGTAACGGTTATTCTTACAGAGGAAGGATCTTCGAGAGAAGGTTGCTGCACACCAAAAACAGATGGAGGTCGATGTTCCTCGTCAACTGCAGGCGGTGACAGTGATCATCATATATCTCATTTAGTGAAACATTCGAATGTTCTGCGACCTCCAGGGGTAAGTAGAAGCACACAAACTCAATTTTAAGTTAGATATGTCTGCAGCTAGCGTAACTAAAACTGAACAGAGTTAGGAAAAACTTATTAAAGTAACTAAATCAAATTTGCAATTCATCAAAACACCTTATTAGGAAATACTGATTCAGTTCTACATCATTGACGTTACTATTTAAGAAATCAGATCATTAGATGGAAAAAAGAGTTAATTTTATGCGGCATGAACTTCGAGAATTGAAATGAATTATTTAAAAGAAAGTTTACGTTAAAAAAAAGCTAATTTTCAACTGCCCGAATGGCACTAACTTTTTAACTAACAAAAACAATCTGTACTTCTTTATGCATAAATCATGAAGTTGCTATTGTCCCGTAGATTAGATAAGTGTGAAATTACTGAACTAGCGATTTTAAGCAACAGTAATGAATGCTACAAGTGCTTATATACAATTGTCGATCTTTCTTGAACAGAGCATTTCAGAATCCGAAAATTCTAGAAATTAAATAATTAATAGCATAAACAAAAGAATAAGAGTGAATTATAATGTACTTTTTTCAACAAAAACTAATTTTAGGCAACCTGCCCTGGATGGAATTCGAACACCAACCATTAGCTTTGTAGTCTGATGCTTTATCACGGTACCACTGTCTCAACAGAAAGAAGTAGCAAGTTTTGTTACACTATAATTAACTCATAAGCATAATAATGGACACTTATGATGTAATAAGGTGGAAAAAAACTGGTGTTAGTGGACAATATATTTTTAAAAAAGATATAATACTTCGTTTAGTGTTTCTTATACATGTTATTGTTAATAATCGCAACAATAATGACAACTGTTTATTACTTGTAGGAGAGATGCTCTTTACAAGATGATGTTTCGGTTGCAAGCAATGGATATGATATGGAACCAAAGCAGTTAGACTTATCAGTAGACATAAATCGTTATCAAGAAACAGTAAAACATTCCAGTCATCACCCATGTATTGATAGTCAACCTCATGGGCGAGTTAAAAAAAGGCGACTTATCAGCAACGGACATCAAATTAATTATAGTGATACTTCAATGAGTAATGGAGATCGTAAGAGTCCTCCTGACAATGTGGTATCTAGTCTTAATGCAACAAGCCCTCTGGACAACGGAGGAACTTTGGTGGATAGGGTCACGCCAGACCGAACTGGACTGAACACTTCCTCTGATGGCATATGCCATCGACCCACAACACCACCTTCATCGGGTGATAGTGATAAAATAGATAGACCTTGGAAAAGGTCTCCCAGCAATAGCTCTTCAGCAAGAAACGCTTACAATTCTTCAAATGGTTCTGCTATGTCAGTGAAAGAATTAGAGGACGTTATGAACAAACATTTACCTTCGGCACAAGATGGGCATGATCCACTTGGCAAGGTCAATGGCAATCAGCAGCAAAGATCAACCATACAATGGATTGGTGCCCCACAGACGACCTTACCAGCATCGTCTCTCCTTCGACAAATTTATGTTAATAGAGAGTCGGTAATTAGGTCCGGAACCCATATAAGCAGACCAACTTATTACGGAGAATCACAAGGTCCCTTGCCAACACCACCAGGTAGTGGTGGTAGTGGCGAGGCTTATCCTGACCAAAACCAGTTCATGATACCAAGCAAGATGAGTGCCGAATCTTATGGAGTCATCGCCGGTTACTCAACAGCACCAGCAACGGTCACAAGTTACATGGACACTTATTCAGCGATGACTCCACCAGCATCTGTTTCTCCAAGAGACAAGTTCCATCCTGGTATTTCAGACACTGCAGCATTCAGTGAAGCTGCTGCTGCAGCAGCTGCCGCGGCCATACCACACATGCACCACTACGTGTCAGATGGTACTCTGCAACACCTTCCTCTGAAACCGCAAGTGTTTGTTCATCCAGGAACTCTAGATCCAGCTGCATATGGACATTCTCAGCAGGGTCTGAGTCCTGAACAGCAGCAACAACTGTATGCCCACCATGCAAGTGGCTTTCATCTTTATCATCCATCTTCAAGCAGCAAAACATCACATCACACAGCAAATGGTTCATCGTGGTATCCTCAACCAAATACATAACTTGCACGAGAAATTTTCTTCCTTGTTCATTCTTGTATTATAGAAATTCTGCCTTGAAGTTGAAAAATAACTGCCCACGTATAACAGGATAAGTTCTGTTCCAGATGGGCAGTTTTGTTAGATTTCTCGCCACCACCTGCTTTGATAGAAGATTAGAGCTGACCTGCAAAAACAATAATAGCAGCATTGTTGACTGATTCCAATTTTAATCAAATTGAAAAAAATTTAAGTTCGTTTCTAAGAGGAACTATTTATTTTTGTCTATGTGGACTCTAATCAAATAGGTCAGAGCAGTTGTCTAGATTACGACAACTGCGTCAGGTTCTTGAAAACATTCCAGAAAAGCTATGTGAGGCCTATGCAAGGTCTACACATCCATGCTGAATTAATGTGCAATATAAAAACTGTTCTGAATCAATTGTAAATGCTGAAAGTAGTTTAATGTTTTTACTTTATAGATAGATTAACAAAATCCCATTCCTTGAAAACTATTACATTTTAATCATGAGTATTTTATCTAATTTTATTTCTTTAAATATTTCTAATATTTTTTTCTTTCCTAAATAGAGATTTACAAAAATTTCAAATCAGCCAGAACTTCTTTTAATTTATTAAATTAAGATATTATGAACAAATTCTATATTCAAATGACATCGCTTATTCTATTGATATTATGCTGTATCATTAAAACATCAGAAAGTGTTGCTGTTTAGTTCCAGTTTTCTGATTCTGATTAATTTAATTCCCTATAAGAAGCTTCAGATCAGTCAAAATTCTACTTTTGTGTTTCCGAAACAGAAATTTAAAAAAATTTTCAACTGAAGTTATTCTGATAATGATACAATGTCAATTTTGTGCTTCTTGGTCAATGTAATATTTCAATTCACTATGGAAAAAAAGAGTCAAGAGAAAATTTAATCAGGAAATTTTTGTTCTTCCAAATTTATGAATTTAAGTCTAAAAATATACTTCCACATCGCTAATGTAAAATTTACTGTTTTTATTTATAATTCTTTGAGGAAGTGTTACAATATCATCTTTTATTGCATTGTGACTCAACTAATATTATAATTTAACTGATTCAATTTCCTTCTTCCACCTTCAAGTTTTTTTATTTTTTTTTAAATGACTTTTTCATGTTTAATTCTCTAATCACTCGAGAAAATCTTTTTGGCAATCCTTAAGAATCCCACTAAAGAATTAAAAATCAATCATCTTAGGTTATGGATATGAACCCCATCAAAGACTAAAAGCCAAGCCTAAGGGTCAATTTATGACCCACCTAACCCTTATAAAAACATCTGGCCAAAAGTTATTTGAAATCCCTTAATTGACACTTTTCTCACAGAGAATGGAAAAACAGTCAAGTAAATGGTCATGAAAAATTAAAGGGGTCAGAATTCTTCCCCCAATCCAGTATTCACCAAAGATAGGGTAGAACCAGAAATCAATTGAATCTTAACTTCGATCTTTAGTATAAAAAGCAATTAATGTGGATAAAGTAACTATTAAATTATAATACTAATCAAAATACCATAAAACACAAGATAATAACGTAACAGAAGAAACATTAAAGTAAGAAACAAAATTTTTAACGAATCCTGTCAAATTACGATGGAGGAATTGCAGGGTGGAAGACATCAATTCTAGTGCCCTATATGGAGATGTTTCTAATAATCGCTAACAACTCCTTTCACATAGCTGCCAACATGGATTGGAAAAAATCCAGTAGATTTTATGGAATAATAAAAATCTCCTGAGTGTACTAAATATTTTACACATAGGGAATTTTATGGTCATCAAAATAGAAAAACTGCAATAATTTCCAGTGATGATTGACAAACTTGAAATGCTGTGTATTATGTTTACTCATAATTTTGAATAGTAACAGGCATTCAATTCAAAGATAATTAAAAGACTTTTCAATTAATTTAAAAAGGGAGTTCTAAATAAAAAATTTAAAAAACTGAAAAAAAAACTGAACATTTTAGAACAAAAAAATGTTTTAAACTGATTTCGATAAATGAGGCTCGCTTCATTATGCGTCAGTAATACGTGTTTAAATATTCGAGCAAGCAATAATCAGAGCAAAAATGCTATTTCAATAGGGATTTTATTAGGAAATTTACTCAATTTCAGAGAAATTTTCTAATATTGAACAAAAAACAGAATTTTTATTAAACCAGAAGACCAAAAGGAACTGGTAAAATCCAGTAGTCTACTGGAAAATCCAGTACATACAGGTTTTGATGTTTCTCTTCCTCAATAGTGTTTCACTGGACATTGATGGCGTCTGAATATGTAAAAAGCTGTTAATTCCTTTGGTTTTGGCCATATTGCCAAAGTTTGGTGTTCAAAATCAGATGATTAAAAATGGCCTCTGTTGATCAAAATTTGACACAGGGAATTAAAAATTTACGTTCCCTAGATAGGCAGTAACAATCTCTTTATAGCTAAAAGCTATAAAGAGATTGTTACTGCCAACTGTTTTAGCTGTTATAGCTAAAAGAAGCATTAAAGTACTGATGGGTTATCAAATGCATCTTTTATTTAAAATAATCTATGTTAATTTTTTAGATTTTAATATAATTTACATAAATAATTTATTGTAACTATTAATTTCTGTAATGTTTTTTTTTTTTAATTTTATAAGAAATAGATAGTTGTGAGGGGAAGTATTTTTTACAATTAAGTGAGCAATTTGATTTTTAAAAAAATTTATATTGAAAAAAAAATTACATAAAATTTCATTAAATAATAAAATGACTAAAATTCAGATAGTTAAGATAAGATATTGTTCAATTTTATATGATAATTTAGAAAATTACTTTTTCACACTCAATTTAGAAGATTTTAAAATATCTGCCAACCAGATTATTCAAAGTCAACCAAAAAAAAAAATTAAATAAATAAAAAAACAAAAATCTGCCAAATTTAAGAATTAACAAATGTTTAGAATTAGATAAAATGTCAGCATTTTCCTTGCAAATTTTTTTTGATTTTAAAAATTTGGAAAAAAATACTAACTCAATGGTTTGCAATGTCTCCTGCATTATCCAAATTTACAGTGCAATATCACTGTGCGAAAGGAATATAAAACAAAAATCTGTCCAACTAAAAAAAAAAAAAAAAAAAAAAAAAAAAATAACTAAAGAAAATATCAAGTTTTCCACATAATTATTAATAATTTTGAAAATTTTCGAAAACCTGCCAACCAACATTGCCACTTACCCTCCCAAAAATTTTTAATTACATATCTACCAAACCAAAATTTTAACATGATATAAAAGGAGAACTTTTCAACTCTTAATTATTACAAAAATTAACAAAATTTTAAAATGAAATAAAAAAGCCAACTTTTCGACTACAATTTATTATTGATTTTGAAAGTTTTCAACAAACTGCAAACCCAGTTATTTACAGTCTCATCAAGCATTGTTTGAATTTACTATCAGCATTCAGAAATGTCAACTGCTCCATTTACGGCAAAAAAAATTTTTTTATAAGGTGGTAGAGAAATTACTAACTAAAATTTGTCTCATTTTCTGTATTTTACCAGAACTGCACAAAGCTCATAGTTGGAATTAAGTTAGCGTTTTATATGATATTTTAAATTATTTAAATGACCATATAAGACGCAAAAAATTGTAAATCAAATTGACAAAAACCAAACATTAAAATACGAATTTTTAAACCACTAGTAAAAATTTTTTCACAAAGCAGAGCAGCTTGACATAGCTGAGCATTACCCAAAAATAAGTAAATAAATGAAATTAGAATGAATTACAGATAAGTTTCAATAGATTTCCTGAATAATCATTGTTCAATGATGTAATTTGCAATAATTGTCTACATTTTTTTTAAAAACTGTTTCTTATCAGTTCTTTTAGAGAGATTCTTTATGTGAGACTCAATAAAATTGAGAAATTATGTTGTTTTTATCTTGTTATACATTTGTTTTTATTGTTATAAGTGTTAATGTGTATCTAAAATTATTATCATCATGACAAAAATTTTAATATTATTAAAACTCTTCAAAATGATTTGGTTTTTCTTTCATCCATCAATTTAAATTCATACACATTGTAAACGTTAATTCAAATTATGTTAACTTAAAACAATAATGAAGGTGCTTGATTTAATTTAAGCTCAAAAGAAGAAAAATTTCATAAAAATGCCGAAAATCAGAATATTTTTTAGAACAATATACACACACCAGACTACTTTTGAGAAAGGCAAACGATAAACTTGGGAAAGGAAAATTTTACGGAAGCTTTTTGGCAGAATTTGTGAAGAAAAAATTGGAGGATCAGAACAAATAAACAGTTTTATGGTTAAAAACAAATATAATAGTTTGGAGACAGCCTAAGAATAGACGGTGAAAAAAATATCAGGAGGGTCAAGATTTAGATAAAAACCCAGAACTCCATGGAACGTACAAACTAAAGAGTACATGAAATTACTAATTACGAAGAAAAGAGGACTAACAGAAAAAGGTGGTCTAAAACGGAGGTTTCTGCAATGGCTGTAGCGCCAAGATGATGATGAAATTAAACGCAACTTGTACTGCTTAAATATAATACAGGCAATTTTATTGCAAACAAATAATTTATTTATTTGAACTTCAGAATTACCTAGTTTAGAATAGAGAAAAAGGAACAGTTCCTAGTATAGTTTTATTAATGATACACTGAACAACACATAAAAGTTTCAAATAAATATACAGAAAATGTTTATAACACTCTCCATATTAGAAATAAGCTGTATCAATATGTTAATATTTCCTTATACCAATATTTAATTAAAATTTGTAATAGAGTTCAAGACTTCTCTCTAATAAAACAATTTTAAAGTTGTAATTTTTCCACTCAACATTTTTTTACTTAACTAATTTAGAGGATGATCACTCAATTCAACGTTAAAATTAATGATATGGTTACAGCCTTAATTATTGAAATTGATAATTTTAAAAATTAGATTAAAAGAGATGAATCAATAATTGTGAAACTGCACAGCTCCATCGCATAAGATTTGTTACTTAAGGTTACCACAGAGAGAAAAAAAATGAACAAAATAGCTGCTTTTAATAGCCTAAAGCTTGAAAATAGTTGCTGAAAACTATGAAAATATATGCCTAAATCAGAATAAAAATAGGACTGAAACTTTATTAAATAATTTAATTGTCATATACTACGATCCATTCAGTCAAGTTGGTGGCCAATATGATAGAAAATTAAATACTTTTAATTTCTAGAACTCATTCAAAAAAACTTTTTCTAAAGAAAATTTTCCTTTTATCAATAATTGATTTAGCAAATATAATTAATATATATATATATTGTGAAAAGTGATTACGCAATTCAAAATGTTAAACTTTTTTAAGGGAAATAAAAATCTAGTATGTTTAGAAGCTCCCGTGGGCTGCAGGTTTTCAACCCAATTTATGTTAAATAAAACAACGCTAGGAGTACAGAAAAGTCTCCCAATAGTCTCTTTTTTCTGAAAATAGTTCTTTAGCCTTTTCAGGCATAAAAAGTTGCCATAATCGCCTCATGCCGAAAATAGTAGCATTTCAGTCAACTGTGGCAACCCACCACCATTTGCCGAATATAATAAATAAGTGAATGATCCCTGAAATTATCCCTTTAAAATTTTGATTTGATAAAATTGCTAATTGAGCTTTTTTTCATCAAACCATTTAATTCTCAAAAATTTTGAAACTAGGAATCGTGCTGCAAGCAAGGCTATGACGGAAGGTTTGTGTCTCCGTCAGTAGCCGCCCATAGTTGTATAGTGTAGTACATGAATGTTCATTTAGGCCATTAATGAATGAATTGAACAATTGAGTTTCCAGGAAATAATGTACAAATCGTTGAATGTAAATTTAGATTTTATTAAGCATAATTTGAGATTTAGACAATGGCCATTTCTTCATCCAAAAAATAAGAAATCCCTTAAAGGGATCAAATCAGAATACTCTCGATTGAGAGATCATACAGCCAGAATATCATTTCTGACGGTTAGAAAATTGAGACTGGGGATGCCCCCAAAGGGCTCCCAGCCTCCACAAATTTGAAATTAAAAGTGAATATAATTATTCTCAACGGACAGAGAAAGTATGGGTAGGAGATCCATAATTTGGCGATTTTTCCTAATATACCATAGCCAAAACAAAGCCAACTAGCATATCAACATGGATTTAAAAGAACACCTTGGTGATCACGAGTCGCCTACAAATTTATGAGAATTATTACAACCATGCAACCGAAACATTTAGCCGTTGGAAATTTAGAATAAAAAGTTATAAATAGATTTTTGTTTTCGATTAGAGGCGACAGTGAATTTATAAGTCTGCATTAGTAATGAAATAAAAAAAAGTATCCGTTACATTGATCTGGAAGAGAAGAAATAAATATTTTATGTTCGTTTAAAAAGATTAAGTTTTTGATTTATTTTTAAATGTAATTCTATTAATAAAAATAAGCTTAAGTAATGAAGGATATTTTAAAAAGATAGGAAATAAATATGTAATGCCAATTGTGGCATCACAAAGGCTATAAGCCTGAACCATTTCTATAATTAGTAGAAGGTCCCACATTTCAACTATCAAATTTTGCAATTTTTATAAGCGATATTAATTTACACAAAAAGATGTTACATAAAAAATTCAAATTTTTTAATTAATTCTTTAAATAGATTATTTTTAAAACTGCACTTTACGAATGGGATGTTCTGAATGCATAGAAAAATCATAAACATTACGACAGAAAGCCAAAAGTTGGGACGTAATTTTAATCAGGAATATCAGGACAATTAAGAACCTTGAAATTATAGTTTAAAAAAATTATCAAGTAGAATTTTGAATTTGTATAAATACATTTATTTGTTAAAATTAAGGAATTTCAATTTTTTTAAACTTAGGAAACAACTTTTTCCTCCACTCTGCTAACTTCAATTAAATCAACTATGGTAAACAGAAGAAATTAAACTTCCTTCTTTGAACAATATAGCACCTTTTCACAATAAAAATGATTATGAAATTTGAATTTTCTCTATCGTTAGAGCTTAATGTACTTAATATTAAAATAATAAATAAGTAAAACTAAATAATTAGTTGAGGCAATCAAATAATTTCAAAATTTTTGTGATTTAGAAAAGTATAGTCAGCGTGTGTAGCCAGATTTTTCAACAAAAAAATAAGCACTTTTTAAGCACTCCAAAAATATTTTTAATCACTTTCTAAAAAAAAAAAATCATAATTAGGATATGTGCAGTAATAAGAATTATTTCCTTCTATTGTTTAAAGTTCTTAATTTATAAACATAAAATCAATAAAATTAAAAAAACCTTTTCAAAAACTTTACATAATCATGATAAAATAACTAGTTTCTGGTAAATATTGCAGAAAAAATTGTGAAAATCATGTATTTTTTGGAATTTAGAATGACAATCGATAGGGCAAAGAAAAAATCTATTTTTAAAAGATAGAAAATTAAGCCCTTTTTACAAATCACGAACAAAAAAAAAAAAAAAAAAAAAAACACCTTTAAGGGCTTTTAAAAAACTTAAATCAAAAATAAGCATTTTTTAAAAACGCTACGCACCCTGATAATGTCTCTGTCCTGCATCTAACCTATTGATTTAATTTATATTAATTACTTATTAGTAATAAGAACCTAGATACATAAATGCATGTAAAAAATTTTAATAAAGGAAAATGATGCAGTTAAAACAAAGGTGCATATAATATTTTCAAAAAAAAAAAAAAAAAAAAAAAAGGCAGATAGATAATAAAAAACTTACCATACATCTCCCATGCATAGAGGGACGCAAGACGAAATGTAGACATTGCATTGAACAGATGGATGCAGAAAATCCTGGTCAAGGAGAACAATCCCCAAGAAAAGATCACTCCAAACATCTCAAAATAAAAAGGAAGCTGGACTACATTCTATGGCCGAATTATCATACCTTTATTCATTAACAATATCACTTCATCTTTCATGCAGCTGTGTAAGAGGAGAACGACTTGTACATCTGTAACTGTTGTTGACGACTCCATATTTTTTTAAAAAAAATTCATGTTGTAGCACACTACAGGTGATTCCTTTGAGTCATTGCCACTAGAAGAAAGCTGGTGTGTCTTTCTTCATAACCTGCCACATGTCCCCTTCCGAGTTAGCACACCCTCAAAGTGTAAATATACGTAAATAATAGTCTTATAAATTTTATTTTTCATAGCCGGCGTTGAACAGCAGACAGAATTTTGTTTTTTGGCTTTCAACTACTAATGTTCAACTCCATAGCCTTGTAATTTTGAACTCAATTCAGAAGACAAGGGAACTTCTGGATCAAGTATTTTGAGAAATTTGCTTTCGTGGAGGACTTTTTGATGGAACTAAGCCGCATTTGCGTTACATGGAGAGGAAAACCACAAAACTTCCCACGGTTAGCCTAACGGCAAGAGGACTCTAACCCATGATCCATGTACCACTGAGGATATTTTATGCCAGCATTGTGGTCAGTGCAAGCCGGATACAGAATTCGTATCCAGGGCACGTAGCCAAATTATTCAAAAAAAAATAGGCACCTTTTAAGCACTGAAAAATATTTTTAAGCACTTTAAAAAAATGTCATAATTCGGCAGGGTTGAAAAGTTTTTGACAATTAACGGTTTTATCTTGTTTTAATCGTCATGTAAAAAAAAAAAAAACTTTCGGCGTTGTTTTTGACAATTGTCAAAAATTCAGGAAATTTTTAATCATGTAGAACGAATGGCGTTTTTATACATCACGGACTGACAATATGCCGGAATAGATTGGCGTTGAATTAAATGTGAAAAAGTTGAATAGAACAATGTGAACTGCGTCTTTTTGCATAATTTGAAACGAAAATCAACATAGTAAAAGAAAAATCTCATTTTGAAAAAGGGAAAAGTAAGCACTTTTTAAAAACATCCAATGAAAAAAAGTACCTTTAAGGGCTTTTAAAAAAAGGAAATAAGCACCTTGAAGCACTTATTAAAAACGCTACCCACCCTGGTATCGACCAGCTATTGCTGGGATTCGAACTCGGTTCGCCTCATTGGAAGGCGAAAGCTCTATCCCCTGATCCATCACGGCTCGTCTTATAAATTACTGAATGTAAGAAATTAAATCAGATCTGCATATTACTTAAATATCAGTCATTCCAATAATTTTACCCTAGGTGTGCCAGTGGGGATTGTATTAAAATTTCAGCTAAAATCTATGCGGTTTCGTGTCTTAGCAAAATCGTCAAAATGATGTCTGCCATCGAATCCAGACTTCATAATTAAAGTTTAATAATGCAATTGTGTACGTTATAACCTTCAAAAAACTATTTTTAAAATATTTAAATAAAGGATTGAAGATTTTTTAACGCTTTATCATTAATAATCTTAAATTAGTTTGATTAAATTAGGTTCGACAATTAAATTTGCAGTTCTTGCTCTATATGCAGTCTTATGAATGTTTTGGCATATATACATAAATGAATAAAATAAAATGAATTATGGTTTACTTCAATGTGAAAACTGTTGATGAAAATGGTTATTGGGGAATCATTTCTTGATTAAAGGATTATTTTATTTTTATTTCAAAAGCGTGATCGAAAATAGTAATGCAATATTTTATAATATGCCTGTTCTTTTCATAATTTGTTCAATATATTGCTTCAAAAATGCCATTTCTTTTTCATTGGCATTTTATTTTAAATAATTTCATAACGGCAACCGAAAGATTAAATAAATTATGAGTTACAGGTTGTAGCTAAATGCAATCAGAGGATCAAAACTCTTCACTGGTGATAAAAAATATTAACTCGCAAAACCCCTTCCACTTTTTTTCCCTAGGGTTCCTCGCAGAACACCATTTGGGAACCGCTGGGTAAAATTACAGAATCTTAAACTCACAAAACTAAAAAAGCTGGACAAGAAATTTTACTTAATTTCTAAAGCTGAGCAAGAAATAGAGTTTAAACTTGAAGAATCATTTGAATGTTACAAATTAATGTAAGGTGTAATGTGGCAACATTACAGTCTAAAAACTTCTTCGGTAGTACAAGCTTTGTGTGGGTTAAAATAATTATTTTAGTTTTCATTATTAAAATTATTATTTTTGTAATTAAAATCATTATTTTTGTATTTGAAATAATCTACTAAATGCAACCAAAAGATTAAATAAATTATGAATTAAAAGTTGTATCATAATCAGAGGATTCAAACTCATCACTGGTAATAAAAAGAACAAACTCACAAAATCCCTTTCACTTTTTCCCTAGGGTTCTGCAGAACACCATTTAGGAACCGCTGGGTTAAGTTACAGAATTCATAACTCACAAAACCAAATGTGTTGGACAAAAAAAAAGAGTTTAAACTTGAAGAATCATTTGAATGTTACAAATTAATGTAAAGTGACAACATTATAGTCTAAAACTTGTTTGGTAGTACAAGCTTTGTGTGGGTTAAAATTATTATTTTTGTTTTTATTATTAAAATTATTTTTGTTTTTATTATTAAAATTATTTTTGTTTTTATTATTAAAATTATTATTTTTTTTTTATTATTAAAATTATTATTTTTGTATTTAAAATCATTTGTTTCCAACGAGTTTTCACACTAGCTTATGACAATGGATTTACTCTGTAACGCTGTCTTGGTTCAAGAAGTATTTTAAACTAGGATGGTATAGATGAAAACTGAGTAACCAAAACCAATGCATAGTTTAGGCTAAGTTATGTATAAAAATTAATTACAAATAACAACTTAAAATGGTATAAAATTATATATTTAACAAAACATACAGTTACTAATATACATAACATAGAATGTGTGATCACAGAGTTTAACACAGTTACGCCATATCTGAGATGTAGAGCTTCGACACTTTTGAGAAAGCACTAGAAAAGAAAGTAAATCAATCAGAACTTAAGTTTGTTTCACTTTACAAAAGAGCTTTATTAAAAATATAAAGAAAAAGAACTTCAAAAAAATAAGAAATAAAGGAAAATGGTAATTATATAGATTACGGAATAATTTTAAAAGTATCCAAAAAAAAAAAAAATTTCTCAACTATTTTAATTTTCACCAGGTGTCAACAAAATTCAAGACGTTTATCTATGAGTTGCAATATTACATCAGAAACATGTTATTTCGTTAATCCAATAAGCAATAAAACTTACTTATTATTATTTGCATTAATTGCTCTTAGTCTGGAGAATAGTATCATCGAAGTACTAATATGATTAGATTTAAAAACACTTGAAACAATAAATTATTGCAAGAATTAAAAAAAAAAAAATGAAACCCATGTTGCAGTAGAATTTAAAAAAATTGCAATAGATGTTAAATTTATTTAATTCAAACCTCATTAGTTACTTAATGTTGATGTAAATTTCAAGACTGGTAGTTTCCTTGGTTTATCAATAATTTTGTCTAGAACATGCAACATTTCCCACTTCTTTATCCAAAATCATATTTCCAAAACTTATGAGAATTCTGTATCACATGTTCTTATTTCTTCCTTGTAAACTAGTTCTGATATCATTTTCACACACATTAAAAGATATAATTAGCTTTTTGGAGGTTTCAAAAATTAAGCAAATTTTGGACACTTTATAGCAACGTTGTTTTTCCTACATAATCTATCTGAAAATAATTTGTCTTCCTTTTAAATATCATTCTTGTTTCGAATAAGTCACATAGTAAAGCAAACTCTTAATTAAATCTTCAAATTTTTATCATTGTTATAAAGAAATATAAGCACAACTTTATATTCCATATCGAAGACTTATACTGGGAAGAGAAGAGAGAAAATATATTTCAATCAAAACAATTGAGATATTGTTTCAAATGTAATTTTTTTTAAAATTATTTTTCTTAAATTATTTTTTTTACACCGATGCCAGGAAACTAATTTCTAATTTATAGGATGGTCAAGTTGCTTAGGTTTAACGTATAAGAAAAAAAAAAAATACAATTTCATACTTATACTATTTACATAATTGACACTCTTATCTAGGCAAGTGTTCGACTTCTTCTTAATTGTGCTTTTTGTATGTTATATAGAATGAAACCAAAACAAATCAATAGAATCAATAGTTTTAAAATTTTATGTATCAAAATCATATTTTTTGTGTAGTTTTGCATTAGTATCTAATAAAACATCTGGTTTTGCTATGATGTATTACAAAAGCATCTTGACACATAATGTATTGTTCCTGAAGAAAATTTTTACAGTAAATACTATAAAATCAGAATCAGTAATAAAACTTAGGAAGTAATGAGGATTTTATGACTGAAAATTTTAATTTTTGAGTTTCACCCTTTTACTTATAAAATCTTTACAACTTCAAAACTATTAGTTTTATCCACTTGGTTTTCAACGCAACTGATTTAGCCGTCAAAAATACATAGAAAACAATACCTTATTTGCTTTGGCAATGACAGACATATAAAAAGGTATAAATTCAAAACAAATATCTTTGTACTTCAAAACCTTTATTCCATTTGAAGATAAAAATATTGTTGAGGGAAGTAAATTACTCATAATTGATCACATGGGTGTAGTAATTAACTCAATATAATCCTACTCAAATTATTAATTAATTTAAAGTATAATAACATATGAAAGTAATTAATTAAAAACTAATACCATACCAAAAGTAACAAGATTGCATGAATGCAGTTTTTTATCAATTAATTAAAGCATATTGTACTTGAATCTACAATAAGGTTAAAAATAAAAATGTATTTATGTGATAGCTAATATAACATATGTGGTAAACAATACCACAATAATTCTACATAGATCTTGCTTTGGTTTCTTATAAATTAGTGGTTAAAAAGTACAGTCAAAACAATATCTTTTATGCCTAGACCATATTTAATTTTATTCCCTTTCCTCAGTATAATCTTTAGACATTGAATTTAAAGTTACCCAATATCTTAAAAGTATGCTCATGCCATGTACTACTACTAATAAAAATTTTATTTTTTTTATCACAAAGAGTAGTCTTTTTTTTTTCTATTTAAGTGTCCCTCCACCCATAATCAGAAAACTTTAAAGATTGATTTATTATCTGATTTTACCAATATGTTTTATTTTTATATATTTGTACATAGTGATATCAATAGAAAAGACCACCTCTGTATTGTGACCGCTTTTGGGAGGTGCAGAATTTTTGCCATAGACTTTGTGTTGAAGAAAAGCTTTAAGAGAGACCCATTAAAATTTCTTCCAACGATCAGGCAAACTTCTGCACCAATGCGGAAGAAGTAAAAAAAGAAAAAAGAACACACGATAAAATATGAAAATAAAAAATATTAACAAAACAAATGTGTAGATTAAAATTTATTCAATATATTAGCATGAGGTTCTTATTTAGAGAGCTCTTTTTGACGATCTCTGAAAGAGATCTACAATCTCATGTTGCAGTCAGAGTGCATTAAAGACAATGACAAATTCATTGATTGATTTAATTTTATGATTGATTCATGATTTTATGATATGATTGATTGATTTAATTTTATGATTGATTCATTGATTTAATTTTAGAATCAAAAGTTGAATTTGAAAAAAAAAGTTTTCTTCCGAAAGAACTAAGTATCTCAAACCAACAAAGCTCATCGCATTTTTTAAATCGAACTATGATTATGATATAAAATCAAAAGCAAACTTAAACAAAAAAATTTTTTTTTTATTTAAAACAATTCTATCCTTCTTCATTGGTACATTTGTTTTTACACATAATTACATCAGAAGGGATAATTTTTAGTGAAGCAAAATTTTATTCAATCCAGCTTTCATGACGCCAACACAAGTGCCAAGAAAATGACAAACTAAAATCGTTTGCGAAAAAAATCATGTACCTTCAATAATATTTTGAAGTCAATGGAGGTAGCCTCTAAGAAAGAACAATCACCATTAACGATCATTTTACTGTGGAACAGACACAAGGTGCATAGCCAAATTTTTCAACAAAAAATAAGCACCTTTTAAGCACTCAGAAAATATTTTTAAGCGCTTTGAAAAATATTATAATTCGACAGGGTTGGCAAGTTTTTGACAATTTATGGTTTTATCCGGTTTCATTTACAGTGACGAAGACGATGGAGCGTCACAAACAATGAAATTAACATGAGAAATGAAATTTTCTATCACTAATGTTTAGTTGGTCCCTGTAATCAGCAAAAATACAAGAGATTTTTCGATTCTATTACAGAGGGTGGGAAATGAAGTCTGAAATTGAGAATCTCTTGCATAATGCAGCAGGGTTGCACATGAGAGTAAAAAATCCTTACCACACACTGAATCCAGCTCAGTATACACAAGTGCGGTCCCGCAAGTATTTCATCAAAAATGCAAAACAAATGGTGCTTTCATACACTACAGACAGGAAAACCGGAATAGATTGAGGTTGAATTAATTGCGAAAACGTTGACTAGGACAATGTCTTTTTGCATAATTTGTGGCGAAAATCAACATGGTAAAGAAAAATATCACATTTCGGAAAAGGGAAAATTAAGCTCTTTTTTTATTTAAAAAACACCAAATGAAAAAGGCACCTTTAAGGGCGTTTAAAAAACGAAAATCAAAAATAAGCACCTTTAAGCACTTTTTTAAAACGCTATGCACCCTGAAAGAGTGGTCGCTCCCGAGAGGTTTCACTGTACACATATAAAATGAAAGCAGAGATGAAAATTACACTGGCAACCTATAGTTATAAATGAGAGGTTTATATTTATAAAGGTCTATACAAACCACTTTATAAAGACTGATGAAACTTACTAGTTATCTTTCGAAACTTTATAAAAATAGTCCACATTGTCAGATCTCCCAAGCAGCTCTATAAAGTCTTCATCGTGAGTAATTATAATCAATTGAAAATTACGTTGTGCTGACCTGCTTTTCACAATCCTATAAAGTCAATAATAAAATTATAATGAAAATAGTACTAAAATAACCAAATTCCCAATTTCATTAAATCAAATATATTTACATACCTGCCAACTCTTCCGGATTTTCCGGAAGATTTTATTTTCATATTTGAAGTGGTAGTAAATATATACTATTTTTTCTTTTATAAACTTAATTTTTAAATGATTTTGATCACCACTATTCTTACAAAAATTAAGCACATATATCAATATGCGTTACCATCATGGTTGTCAACTTAAGTTTTTTCAAATGCAACGTATTTGTTTGCTTAAAATTGAAGTTTTAATTTCATTTTAATACCACAGGGGAAAATGATAATGGAAGGGATTAAAAGTTGGCAGGTATGTATTTAATAAGAATATAAGTAGCCATAGAGTAAGGTGAAAAATAGCTTAAAAGTATCTAAATACTAGTGATTATGTGGGTTTTGCTTATCATTTTTAGCAATTTAATAAAATTAAAATAATTTATAATTGGCTTTTCATATAAATTTCAAAACCTGATAAAAAAAATTTTTAAATAAAGAAACTTCTGATATTTCTGTGCTTATCTTTTGTTGATTCTGATCCCATCTCATTTATTATTTAACCACTAAAGTAAAATATAGCACTACAACTGTGCAGGTTTCACTGTATTAATTTCCAAACAAATTGTTAATAAATGCTTTACATGAACTCTTTAAAACTATCATAAAATTAATTATGTGTCTAGATTTATGTTGAAATATAATTTTGACATAAAAAAAAAATGGTTAAAGAAGTTAATGGGAGAACTCAACACCTTCTCTTGTGGAATATCATTATACTTTAAGGCTTTGTGATAGATTAAGTTTTCAGAACTGCAAAGTTTAAAAATCAAGCACAGTTAATAAATAATATTCAATCAAAATATTTACCCAAAAGCAAAGTTTTTCATAATCAACAAAAGTTTTTCACAGATCAGATTTTTCATTAATGGTTCTCAATTTGAAAAAAAAAATGTATAAGAAAATTTCTGATAAAATAGACTCCGGTGCAAGTTAATCTATACTCCGGTGCAAGTTAAGAAAAAGCCATTGCGGTATAGGATTTAAGTAAAAATTGGCGACTGTAATTGGCGAAAATAAGCTTTCAAAACAATATAAAAGCTTTTAAAAGTTAAACACGTCAGTTGGAAATATAATTCATGCTATTGCTTGCATTATATATCATAGATATATTTTAAAAAAAGGTTATGGTTTCGTAGTCTAGCTGGAATCCTAGACTTTGCGATAAATAAGGAGAGCATTCGTTCTTGAAGAAAAAACAGAACTACATGACATTGCAAGAGCATTAGATTTCATTGGACCTCTAAAAATTTTGCGACTTATGCTGACACGTTCTTAGCAAATCAAATGCAAGATAAAAAATTTTTACTTTTGTTCTGCGGTAAAAAAAAATTTCTGCAAGAAATAATATTTATTATTCCTTCATTAGTTTCTTAATATGCGAAAAGAAATTTTTGATATGCGATTTTTGATATCATTTTTATTAATTTGTATTAAGTGTTGATTACTGTAGTTAATTAGAAAGCAAGTCAAAAGGAGGCAATACAGCAATGTTGAGGTATGTTCGGGCTGCGAGCTTTGCAGCCATTTGGCATATACTCAGATGCAAAAAGGCTTTTTCCATAGGGATAATGGTTTTTTCTTAACTTGCAACAGAAGTATAATGTCAAGAAAATGATTATTGACATTATGGGAAGCAGTAGATTGAAAGGAAATGTTGAACATACTCGACAAGTGCTTTAGCTAATTTAGAGATATTTTCACGATCAAGGTTAGTTGTTGGTTCATCCAATGCCAGGATCCCACAATTCAAACAAAATGTTTCTGCTAAAGCTAATCTAATTATTAAAGACGCCAGCACCTGAAATAGAAAATAGCTTATATATGACTAATAAATAGTTTTTCCAGTATTCATCCACCTTTAAATTTTTCCTGAATGCAAACATTAACTTTATAAAAGAAATAGGCATTCAATTTTTCATTCAAATATATACAGTGTTCTCCACAAGCATTTTTAAAAGGGTAGCCCACCTAATCTGCCCTCTTCATCCTTTTTGTAGAACAAAAGCCGCCATTCCTTAAAAACACTGTTTTTTAAATTTTATTTCTTCAGGAAAAGATGGTTTTCTTAACCATCTGTTTTAATGAAAAGTCTCTTTTTTATTTATTTAGTTATTGATAATTATTTAACTTCAAATCAATTTTTAATTTTTTGCCTTCATTTTAATAAGATTTTTTTTTTATGTTGTCCAGTTATATTGTTAAAATTTGTATGATATTCAGCCCCAGAAATATCCATATCTCATTTTTTTGGGGGAGGGGTGGAGCTAATATTAATGAATATTTTAGTCATATTAAATTTTACTATTATTTAAAAATGCACCTTTAAATATTTATTTTCTTATAATTTTCAGTTTAAAATATAAAGAAAGCTTTATAGATGTTTTTCAATTAATCCTTTATTTATTAGTTTACTTTTTATTTTTTTAAAAAAAAATTCACACTTGTCTTTTCGCCTGCTATTAATTATTATTCGAAAGCTTCATATTTTTCTGTTATTTTGGTAATGAGTGAGAATTACTTTGTAAAATATACACATATAATAGTATAAGAGGGTGGTTTAAAAATTGGGGATGCCTTTTTAAAACAGCTCAAAATGCCCTTTTCTGTGAGGAAGCACTTAGCCCTTTCTTATTCTTAGGGAGAATTTTGTGTATATATATATATATATATATATATATATATATATATATATATATATATATATATATATATATATATATATATATATATAATTACATAAAGATTTTGCATCCAAATTTAATATTTTTTGGAAAAATCACATGTTTTAAATTTATAAGTTACTAAAAAGTTTTGTTCGGTAAGTTTACTTTTAAGAGTTATATGCAGATATCAATATGTATCATTACCTTTTAAGAGGGTGACATATGATTGATGTATTTAACACATGATATATTGGTAAAAATAAGTTTTTCCAATTGGTATTGATGTTAATTTCAATATGAAAAACTGAAAGAAAAACCTAAAATTCTACAGAGAAAATAGTTCAAAAATAATTCCTGTTAATAAATAATTGTTACTAATAGTTAATGTCATTAAACAAAATTATAAACGTAAGTAACTACATAAATGAAATCTTTGTAGTGAGCCTAAAAAAGAAATCAAGACAACATTTGTGAAAAAAAATAATATAAATAAATAAAAAAATTACAACAAAATCAGGACTTTTTTTTTAAACATCATACATATACCAGATGACTTTTAAAAAAGGCAAAGCAAAACCAAAGCATATTTTGCTCTACGTAAATGCAAATTATATCATAAAAGAATAACAAAATAAAATATTTTTTAATGTCAGAATGACTGTTCAGAATAGCCAATTTTCAGAGTAATTTTATCAATATTGTATCATTTAGTTCAAACTAATGATCTCTACTGGCTACAAGATGACTAAATAGAACAAATGACAATTAAAAAATTGTCAGCTGGTCAAAAGTGCACCTTTTATTATTAGTATTTTCATAAATATAGAATTAATATGAATATATCATTCTGAAAATTACTAATATTCTGATAATTTCCTGCTTGCTTCTCAAATTTTTCGATGTTTTAAAAATGAACATGGTTATGCCTATGTTAAGAAATGCTTCAAAAGAAATTATTTTTTTTAATAGTTTTTTAAATTGTATAAAATTTTCTTCATTTTAAAAAGTAGCATACCCTGCAACTCATGAAGATTTTGAAAATAATTCTTTCTAGTGGTATCGAATCAAAGTAGAAATTTTTAAAGCAAATGGATCTCTCATAAAACTTTTATCAGAACTTAAGAATCTAGCCATATGGCTTGCACTTTTATAAGTAATAGTGGACAAGTTACGCTAAAATTAATTTTTTTTAAATATTAAGACATTAATTTTGCTACAGTCTGAAAAGAAGATTTCTGAAACTACGGAAATTCCGTAGCAGTTGGAGGGTATGAAGTAGCCATGTATTTTAAAATGCGGCCACACTTAAAAATTCTGCCACTGGCCAATAGGAGAATTTCCTAAGTTTGCCTTATATTGAATATAACAACTCATAATAGTTATTTTATATCAATGCCTGGGAGTTTATATAGAACTGTTGCATTAAAAAAAATAACTAACTTCAATTAGTTAATATTTCCTTTCTTCATACCAATATATAATTAACATTTGAAATTGAGTTCGAGATTTTCTTAATCAAATACTTTTAAAGTGGGATTTCAATTATCTCGAAACGAAAATACAGCAAATATGCCACTTAACATTTTTTAACAAAAGTAATTTTAGTGGATGATCCCCAATTCATCATATAAAATTCCATGACATGTTGATTAGAATCTATCATTTTTAAAAATTACATGAAAGAGACAAATTAAGAATTATAAAAGTACCAAAGTCCAGAATTGTTACTGCATTTGCTTAAAATAATAAATAAATGTATAACACCTGAATTGATCACCGTAAATAGTTGATTATTTAATATTGTTAATAGTCTCCTTTTCATAGATTGACTGCGTTCTCAAAAAGGCTTAAACAGAGACCTAAGTGGGTAAAGTTATATTCCTAAACCATAATAATTGGTACACAGTCCCTAAATTGGAACTATTAAATGTTGCGATTTCTATTAGAAAAATTCAGTAAAATAAAAAGACGGATTAAATTTTTTGTTCTTGAAATGTTAAGTGGCATATTTGCTGTGATTTCACTTCAAGGTAAAAACAAAATGGGATGTTCTAATTACTTACAAAAATCAAGAATATCAGGACAAAAAGCAAAATATCAGGACAAAATATTTTTTTTCAGGAAAACAATATTTTGTCCTGATATATTTGGACAAGCCTGATAGACAGACTTGGATATTTGTCCTGATATATGATTTAATAACAATTAACATATTCATTTAAATATACATTAAATCAAAAGAGAGTTTGAGGAGAGAAAAATACAAAGTAAATATTTGTTTGTTGATTAGTAGAAGGATTCTACAAATTATATTAGTTAAAATTTACCCCCCCCCCCTAAAAGAAAAATGTTACATATATATACACACAGCTACATAGTGTCATAGTTCATCAAAGCAAAAAAAAAAAAAAAGAAAAAAAACTCAATTTAATTCATTACAAACTTATTAGTTTGGGTATAGTAGTTTTATTTTATTAACTGTAGTCTGATTTTATTACTAACCTCTGTTTTGAAAACTAATGTTCTTAGTTACATCTTCAAGGAATAAAAAATGAATTTAAGTTATAAGATAGCACCTCATTAAAAATACAACATTTTATGAAACAAATCATTAAATTACTGAAAGCAAAACTTAAAAAATCAAAATAAAAAGTGAATAAAAAAATTGCTCCATGTTTAAGTAAAAGCAATCATATTAATCTTCCAATTATAAAAATTTTGATAAGGACCTGATTGATTTTTCAGGCAACTTCTTCCTCCTAGTTATTCAATGAAAAATTTGCTGGGCGTATTTTAAACACTAGAAATTGTTAAAATAAATATTAAACAAGTAAAAAGAAAAATTGGACCCACCTTTTGTCCAGCACTGCATCTTCCTCTCATATCAATAGGAGTATCACCTTTAAACATGACTACTCGATAATTGTAAGTGCGTCGACTTTTTTCAAGACCACTCTCAGTGTCACCATCGGACTGGATTTCGATGTAATCAATATCTTAAATAAAAATTTTTTTTAAAAAAAGCATTATCTTAAAGCCTAAGAAAATATTAGGACAAAAGTTACAAATTCATAAAATATGGTCTTTTAACTCAAATAATGAAACTGTAAGAGCATATTTAACCAGTGGTCGGGAAAACTACTTCTTTGTTGTAGTTTACTACCACTACAACTATTTGTTACAAATGTAGTTAACTACAATTACTTTTTTTTTTAAGTGAAGTGACTACAAAGTACTTTGAAATTGTAGTAACTACTTCACTAATTTAAGGAGACAAAATTTGTTGCAGAACTTAAATTTACACCTATGATTATAATGGTTTTGACTAAGAAATTGGCTTACATTAGATATTAGGGAATAATTAAAAAAATATTCATTCATGTTTACATGAACAAGTGTGTTATTGCAAAGCATTTTTTTAAAATTTTTTAAATTTAACTTTCAACTTTTTATGCCTTTTTCGACAGCGAATATTTAATTTAAGAAAGGCTCTTTTAGCACCGAGAAATTCAGTACCCTAGTGTGCAAAAGTCTTGGTCAAACTCAATATAGATGGTTGATTGGAAATGTAATAAATAATGTATAATTTTATTCCTAAACATTCTCAATATCTTATCAACCAGAAAGTAAAGTTAGCGCTTTGAAAGTCATTTTAAATCAAATGCAATTTTTATATCAGTCGTGTATTCGATTTTCATGAAGCGATTTTCTTACATCTAAGAATTGGTTGAAAATACAATTGAAAGATACAATTTTTTGGTTGAAAATACAATTTTAACAAATAAGCAAAAGTTTTGCATTTTATTTAGGAAAATCGTGATTTTAACTTTCATTTAATATTGACATTTATTTTTGAAGAATTAGTTCTTATGAGACAAAAAGAAATATTCAACTAAACTGAGTACAAATATTTAAATTTAATCCAAAGAAGATTAAATTTTCCATTAAATTGCAAGAAAAGTAAAAATTCTGAAATCAAGTGCAATATATATGTTAGCTTGAGTAAATAAAATGGAAATCATCTTTACAAAAAATAAATAAATAAATAAATCCACATAGAAAGGTTAAAATGCTTTTCACGCGTTGACCAAAAACTTTTGCACGCTAGTGTATATCAAAAATATGTTCCTTTACTTTTAAATAACATCAATGTTTTACGAATGTGCACACATATGTGAAAGTGTGACGAAAGTGATTAATTATCTATTTTACATAATGGTTCGTTTTAAGTATTAATTATATGTGATTTTAAATAAGAAATTTTTGTACATAATTTTATATCGTCAATTTCATTGCATCCATTGAAAGAAAAGCTAAGATTTGTACCCATCAAATTTGAAAAATTAGTAATAAATGTAGCTTCACTACTTGCAGTGTGCTACTTCCTGCCACTGATTTAAACCCACATCAAATATAATTCCAGCATAGAAAGAAAAGAAAGACCTTGATAAAAACCATACCAATATCTGCAAAAAGTACAATACAGAACTAATGTAATAAAATGCAAAAAGTACAATTCAAGTGATGCACACCTACCATTTCCAGCATATGTATCCCTCCATAAATCTTTGATGATCTTGTTAATTTCAGACATTTTTATTTGATGATAGTTGATTATTGCTTTATTTAGAGCCATATAATATTTGCTCAAATCTTCACAAGCAAGCTGTGTAGTCTAAAATTCGATAAATAAAAGTAAACATCAGATAAAAAATGTATTCTGAGTAGATGAGTCTTAAAATGCTAACAAATAAAATAAGTGAAACAATTAATATTAAATATTTAAAGTCTCACAAAATTAAACACAAAGATCACCTTGCATATGATAATAAGACGAATACTTATTTCCATGAGAAAAAAAGGATAAAAGGAAAGATAAAAGGAATAAAATAACTATTTATTACTTAACTAGAACACTTTTGCACCTCAACCTTTCTTTTTTTTCCCCTTGCTTTTAATCATAATGTATTATAACTAAATATGAATTTTCAATGAAATAATTTTCTAGTTAAGTAATAAATAGTTATTTTTAATAATTCTAGTTAAATAATTTGTTTATTTAGATGACTTACTCTCAGTTCTATGCACTTGCTTCGATGTTTTTTCTCAGCGTCCTTAAACATTGGATCTAGAAGTTGATTCCTACACTCCCGGATCTTTTCTTTTAAACCACTCTCACGACCAATCGTTTCATCTCTCTCCTTGGTGAGAGTTTGAATTTGTTTAGAGAGCTTGTCCATTTCACTGAAATAGGTAAAAGTTCATATAAACCTTGTTAATGAATAAAAATGAATGTGACATTTTTTTACAAGAAAAAATACATTTGATTCAGCAATCATTATAGAACAAGAGAACAAGAACTTTGAGTAGCAACAGAAAAATTTTGATTACAAAATATTGAACAACCAAGCAGTTATGACAGTATAAATAACATAAAATAACTTAGGAAATAGAAATTAGTGCACCATTAAGAACAAAAAGATATACAGAATTTCACTTCAGTTTAAGGACTAAAAAAGTACACGCATCATCATCAATGCCTCGACAGCCCAGGGTGGGATTTTGCCTTCTCAAAAAGTTTTTTCCAGGCTAACCTTTTTCCTGCTAGTGTTTTCCAGTTTTTAGTTTTTAAGACCAAAAGGTCTTTTTCTAGGCCATCTATCCATCTCAAATTAGGCCTGCCTCTTTTTCGTGTGCCAACTGGTCTGGCATTGAAAACTCTTTTTGAGGGACGGTCTTCATCCATTCTGATAACAGGGTTCCCACTCAATTTCAGAAAAAGAATTCCCTGACTTTTCCAGGTAAATTTCAATGAAAATCAATACCATATTTCTTCAATACTACGAAATTTTTCATCAGAAAATTTTGATTCTTTTACTTGTAATGCCAAGTATTAGATTTTCTATGTAAAATAAATATCATTATATGAGGATGGAAGCATTTCAGTTTGTCTAAAATGTGAAACTTTTATAATAAATAATTGTAATAGATCTTAGAATTATTTAACTCTAATCTCAACAATTGAGTACTGTTACTGACGATTTTTAGACTATTTTTTTTCCAGGTATAATGAAGGAATTTTCCAGGTTTTTGTAAAAAAATTGCAACTTTCCCTGATTTTTGGAGTTGAAATAAAATTCCCCGACAATTCCAGGTTTTCCCTGTTCTCCCTGACACGTGGGAACCCTGTGATAACGTGGCCTGCCTATTTTATTCCTTGTCGTTTAATAAAGTTAATAATGTTGGGTTCATTATATGAGTGATAAAGCTCTAAATTTGTACTTCTAAGTTATAAAATAGTTAATGTTAAAAATAAATATAAAATTAGCTTTATAGTATCTGTGATTACATTAATAGTCTGAGTATACTTTTTTTCTGTTGCCTAGTTTCCTTTGCTTACCTCAGAATATATAAAAGAGGGTATCCAAATAATAAAAATTAATAATAGTAATAATTTTTGTACATAAACTACATTGTCATAAGAAGAAAATAAATTAGATACCATGTCTTCGAATGAGTGCAATTATGGGAGTACAAATAGACAGGAAATAAAAAATATATAAATCTACACTTTAATAATGATTTTACGGCCATCAGACAATTTATTGACACAAAAACAAATTAAAACTAAATCTCAATTTGAATAAATTTCTCAACCCTGATTAAAATCTTTACCATTAATTCCTAAATTTAAAAAAAAAATATATATATATATATTTTTTTTCTTCAAAGTAAAGAAGAATTGGAACTTGAAATGTCTCAGCAAAGTAATATGTTCATAGAGGTTCGGATATTATTTTTAGCTCTGTCAGTTTTGTATAAAATTAATGCAATAGATACTTTGAAAACAATAATGCAATAGACACTTCGAAATATAATTTTAACAATGGATCAATAGCAAATTTTATTTTCGAATGTCGAAGATAATTGGAATTTAAAATGTCTTAGAAAAGTAATATGTTTATAAAGGTTCAGGTGATCCTTTTAGTTCTGTTAGTTTTGTACAAAAATACTGCAATAGATACTTTTTAAAACACCAAGTAAAAATTAAGTGAAATCATGCAGACATAACCAATAAAAATACAAGCTTATATTCTTACGCTAATAGTGATCGGATGTTATAACCACCAATTTTGTCTTTCAAGTTTTGACAAACTGCATTCAATTTTCCAATCTCTTCAATCGTATCAATAAGTTTCATGTTGTCTTTCAAATCTCGCTTCTTCACCTACAGAAATGAAACAGATTTTTTTAAAGCCTATAATGAGTAAAGAGAAACAAGAAAAATGTTTAAATTTAATACATAAAAAACAGACTTTACAGGTTTTTGAAATAACATTATATACACAATATAACTTTTAAAATTCAGTCAGATAGCCAGCATGTAAATTAAATTAAAATTTCTCTAAAAACTGGGAAATAAAGTCGCAGAAGAAAATAAAATATATATATATATATATATATATATATATATATATATATATATATGAGTGTGTGACAAAACGAGACGAAACAGCCTCTGTGTGAATAAAGACCGATAGATGTCAAAATCTCCTAAATAAAACTGTGAGAACTATTTTGATGGGAAGGAAGAGTAGTTGTTGAAAATGAAAAAGCAAACCCAGATGGTTAAAATATGAGTCTGATTGACTTGTGTTTAAAGAAGTGTAAAACTAACCTGTGTAGTTCGAGAAGTATGACTCATAATTTTATGTGAAAGTTTTGTTAATTATTAAAGGATAAGTATGATCATTATTGATTTTGAGTGACTTAATCAATGGTCATCAACATCATCCTACATATATACATGAAACTAGATATATGTTTTATTTTATAATAAACGACCCAATTTTTGGGTTTACGACTACTAATGTTCAACAACGTAGCCTCGTAATTTTAAATCTAATCCAGAAGACAGGGGAACTCCTAGAACAAGTATAGGGGGAATTTGCCTTCGTGGAGGACTTTTTGATGGAAGTAACCTTCAAAAAGTCCTCCATGAAGGCAAATTTGCGTTACATGGAGAGGAAGATCACAAGGACCTGATAACAAAGGGACTCTAACCTATGATTCGTCTACCATTGAGGATATTTCACGTCAGCACTGAGGTCGGTAGCAGACAAATGCAGAATTCATATCAACCAGCCATTGCTAGGATTTGAACTCATTGGGCTCACCTCATTGGAAGGCAAAAGATCTACCCCCTGAGCCATCGAGGGCTCAGGGATGTATACTAGATATATATATATAAATTGCACCAAATAGAAAATAAATATAAAAATAAAATGTACTAGAATTTTTTTTTTTAAAAATTGCAGACGTGCCAACCTAGCAAAATTAACATTCAGGAGTTTCCCTAACAAGAATTCAGGAGATTTCAGGAGGGGTAAAAAAAGGTGCATGGTATGCAACATTTGGCACTTCTAAGGAATTTTAATTAAAAAATTTATTAAATATAAGAATGCAAGAAATTTTACACACTAATAGAGCAATAATTGTTTAAAAATATTAAATGGAAATAAAATAATTAAACACAGATTTAGCAACACAAAACTATATTAGGTAGATACTCTTTAAATAAATACCATTTCCTTAATAAAACATTATTCAAAAACCCGACACTGTAATAAAAATACACAAAAACTTTTAAAAAATAAACAAATTGAATAAGTATTTTATTTTAAAAAACCAATTCAATACTAATGTCTGTACAATAAAGAACCAATTATCCGGGATGCTCGGGACCATCGCTATCCCGGATGTCTTAATTTCCCGGTTTCCTGGATCGACAAAAAAGTGTCGTTAATCGATGTTTTATCAAACCCAAATTACAAGGAAAAAATGTAAACACATTTTAAAGTAAGAGAAAAAAGAAAAGCACTCCTAAATCTAAAAAGGAAAAAAATTGTAGAAAAATAAAATTTAAAAGAATAAAAAAATTTGCAAGTTTAGACAAGAAAAACAAGTTTAAAAAATAATTACGATTCCTAAATCAACTAATAAACAAAACCAATGATTAAATAACGCAATATATTTCATGGGGGGGGCGAAAATAAAAGGAAAACCTATTAATCTAAATAAAAACAACACTTGAAAATTATCGAACCGAAACGATAGTTAAAAAACGGCACTAGCATAAATATTAAAACCTAGAACAAGGCAAGATCAACGGACTTTAAAAAAAAAAAAACTAATGAAAAAATTTGGTATTACAAATAATTTTATTGAGTGCAAAATTTATCATGAAAAAGAAAAAAAAAACGTAGTGGAATCAGAAAAACGAAACTGCAATCTGCTTCATAAAATAATTGTATGCTTAAATTAATAAACAATTCTCCTTTTTTTTTATTTTATAAAAACGAGATTTTTAATTAAAGCAGGTGTGATTCCACATCAAGAAAAACTTGCGAATGATACCGCACTTCCAAATAATCAGAATTTATTCAAAAGAAAAACATTTTATTTTTATTAATCGATGTCAAATAGATAAATATATTTTTCTCTTTCATCTTCTGTTCACTGATATGCATGTGCAATGCATTTTCCCCACCCCCTCGTAAATCAAACTAGCAAACGAAATCATCATGCCACTCCTTTGAGTTTAACGACCTAAAAGAGAATAAAGATCTAAAATCTTCAAGGTCGCGGAAGAAATGACGTTTCTCTGGGTAAACGGGGAAAAAAATTCTTCCCTTCCTCACATTTTCCTCTACTCAACTTCAAGGATTAGTCCAGTTTCCGCTTTTTTTTTTCCATATCGTTTTAGTTCAAAATGGCGGGAGAACCGAGCAAATTTTTTTTCCGGATTATCTGGATACCAGATAAATGGTTCTCTACTGTATGCATGAAAAAAAGAGTTGCAGACTTAGCTCTCCACAATTAAGTCTTGCTAAAGTCATTGGTACATGATTTGTTGAAATTGATCCATACTTCCGTTTCGACTTAAGACATCCTTGAATTTTTTTTTTTTTAAATATACGAAGACTAAACGAATAATTGATATCACGTTGCTAGTTTACGAGCTTGTTGCCAACCGTGGAAAAATACGCATTAAAAACTATAAAAACAGCAAGATACAATATCAATTCCAACTATCGAGAGTACGAGTTTCCCCACTCCTGAACGGACGTCACTCGATAACGACATGTGACGTCATTGCATTCAACTCCACACGAAAGAAGAGGAAGATTTCACCCGCCCCCAGTGTAAGGGGGCGGGTGAAATAGGAGTGTTTTTAGAGGTAACGTTGAAGAGGGGGGAAAATAAAGCATGTTCAGCTACGCTTCAGGCAGATGGTAGTTTGATAAGAGGGGATGGAATTCAAGCTGAAAGAAAAACTTACCTTCGCACTCGCGGAAAAATTAGGTAATTTTGAGTTTGGCCGTCGATCGCAGTAAAATTCGGGAGTTTTTCAAATCAATTCCGGAGGGCGGGAGAATAACTCAAAATTCGGGAGACTCCCGCAAAATGCGGGAGAGTTGGCACGTCTGAAATTGCAAGCAATTCAGCTCTATTAGGAGTTTTTAAAAGCTTTCCGTAATTCTGTAGTCATAATTAAGATTCTACAAGATTGTTTTCAGAACATCTTGAACAATATCTCAAAATAATTGAACATGCATTTTTATCCTAAAATTCAATTTTAATTTTGGGTAGCAAAAAGAAAAGAAAATTAAAAATTAATTGAATGTATTAATTATTAACTAGATTAAACATCATGAAAATAATGTTGAATGCTTAGTTAAATACCTACATTTTGTGATCTGATATCATCAGTAAGCTCTTTATCATACTCTTTTTGCTCATGAAGTTCTTCTTTTTTCACACTTATTTGAGAGTTGAGGCCACTAATACGATCTTCTTGATCAATTAGTGTTTTTTCTTTGTCATCACGAATATATCTAAAAAATAATGAATATTCAGATGAAGTAATTCTTAAAAATGATGAAGCATAATAGATAAATTAATTTTAATTAACAAATTGCTAACAAGATATAATATGCAAGTACACTACGGAAAGGTAGTTTTGTTTGGACAATTGTAAATATAACTCATAGTATCACACCCCTATTTTTAAAATTCAATGGCAGATTTACAACTTAATTTGGGAGTAAAATAAGCTTTGCTGCATTTTTTGCCAAAAAAAAAAAAAAAAAAAAAAAAAAAAAAAAAAAAAAAAAAGTAAATTTTATGAATATTTTTTTAAATATAAATAAATAAAAAAAAAAGTCACCTTTGTTATTAATGTTAAATAGCATCCTTGAAGGCAAATTTTATAATTGTATCTAGTAAAGCTAAACAATTTAACTCACAATAAAAAGTCAAATCTTTAGATAGACATAGATTTAGAAATATTAACTGAGTTCATACTTCTAAACACATGTATAGAATAACTTTTAAATGAATTCAACATTCAGTACTTACGCATCAATTTCTTTGGATATAATTTCTATGATATCTAACTCCTTCTCTTCTTCTCGAATCTAGAAAAAAATTATAATTAAGATACATAATTATGATAACAATAAAAATATATAATTATGATAACAGTAAAAAAAAATGCTTTGGGTGAAAAAAACAAAGCAAAAAAATTGATAGCACATTTTATAGTCCTTGCATTTAAAAAAAAAAGGCTTTTAACTTTTCACCATATTTAGTAAGTTAATAAATACTCTTCAATAAAAAGACTATTACAAGTGCTGCAATTTATTTTAAAAGCTTTCAGGTACAAATTATATCATAAGACTTCAAGGATATAAGCAAATTTTCAAATTACTTCAAAAACAAAACTCCTCAAAAAGCAAGTTGATTTGAATTACAAAGTCTTTTAAACATAATTAGTATGAAATTCATAGTGACTTTCTTGAAAGAAAGAAGCTTCAAACAACATAAAATGTCTTTAAAAAACAAACAAAAAATCAATAAAGTTAAGTTATTTTTAAGTTTTTAGTTAAACAAAGAGCCTATTTATCGCAAAATAAATACTTCTATTTGTCAGTGGGGAACAATTTACATAAAATTATGAAATGGAATATTGAATTGATATGGCATTAAAAAGGTTGGAAGATATATTTTTCTTACTTTGTTACTTATTTTTTCCAATTCCTGATCTTTCATCCTGGTAGCAGTTCTTTTAGCATTACTAAGTTCTTTTGATTTTTCCTACAGAAAACCAAATCATCAACAGCATTATTCAATTACGCAAAATAAACATTTTCATGTGAGTGAATATAAAACATAAATCCAAATATAAACTCAAATTCTTAAGTCAAAATTATTAAACAGGAGTTAGGAAAAATAAAAAACCATTACAACACTAATTCAAATTGGAACAGAGCAAAAGGCAGCTAAAACCAAATTCAAATTATACAAACTAGTAACAATATAAAATTATTTAAAAACAATCAAAACTAATAATCAAAACTATAAACAATTACAGTAACTGTTTATAGTTTTGATTATTTATAATGTGCTTTGGGGGCATTTCATTGTAGTGTTTTCTATATTTGTTAATTTGAATGTGATTCTCTTGCAAATTTATGTGATTTTTAATGTGGTAATTATTATTATTCTTTATGTTTGTATTATCATTAGGGGCCTCGGGTTAATTTTGTCTTTGCTGTCACTTTGTTGTCACTGTTAATTTTGGCTTTGCCACTAACAACAGAAAGGCTCCTGTGTGTTTGCAGACAGTGTGTCCCCTGATAAAGTGCTGCTCTGTAAACACACAATTTTATTTTAATATTATTTTTACATTATTTTTAAATCTTTTTTAAATAATTTTATATTGTTACTAATGAATATAAAACATAAATATATTAACAAAATGAGAAAATATTCAATTCTCAATAAGCTTAGATGGTTTTATTTTAAAATTTGCATAAGTTGTAATTTTAAAATTGCTACAAAAATTCAAATAGGAAACCAAATATAGCAATGAAAATAATTGGAAAACTCAGCTTACCAACAATGTAGAGATTTCTGTTTTCAGCTCCTAGAAGAGAGAATTTATAAAGCATTCATTATAAAAGTCAGAATACAATCAAATGCAATTGAAATATTAAAAAATTGTTATCAAGAAATAAATATTTATAACTATTATTTTTGGGAAGATCACTTTTAGCCCTCAACCCTTTGTGGGGAAGAAAACTTTCAACCTAAGAATTTTATCTAGGAAAGGCCATTGAAACTGAGGTCAACATATGTACCTCTAAAAGAAAGCTATCTATTTCATGTTTTAATCTTTCAAAATTTAAAGTTGTTGATTATACAAAGTAGTTTGAGTTGCGGTGGCTCAAAGGATAGAGCATTCACCTCTCCACAGGTTCGAATCACAGCGGTGTCTTGCACAGACTACAGTGCTGACGTAAAATATCCTCAGTGGAAGGCGAATCATGGGTTAGAATCCCCTAGTTGCCAGGCTAACTGTAGAAGGTTTTCCTCTTCATGTAATGCAGATGAGGGTAATTCCATCAAAAAAGGAAAAAAAAAACTCCAAGAATGCTAGTTTGCCCTCATGCTCGATGCTGGAGCTCCCTTGTCTTCTAAGTTGGGCTCAAAACTACAAAGCTATGGAGCTGAATGTTGATCATTCATAAATTCAATTTGATAGGCTGTTCAATGCTGATTACGAAATAAGATATACCAAGTAGTTTATGAGATAAAAACTACTACAATTTTAAAGATTTATAACATTGTCAAAAATAAGTGGGACAATTTTATTCCATTACCCTCGAAAGGCTTAAAAAGCAATGAATAAAACAAAAGCTTAAGGAGAAACTTACAAGGCAACTGAAGAACTTGGAGAAAGAAGTTCCAAATCGTATTTTTAAAAGAAGAAAAAAAATTGACTTATCTGAGAAAAAAATCTGATTAGAGTTTTAGGTAACTACAAAACATTGATTATATTTTCTAAGTAAAATTAAAATTTGATTTAGTGGCCAGAGATATGTGGCAATGTTTAAGTGTTTTTAGAAAAGAAGGTTTAAAGTGCATTTAGCAACAGTAAACGAGTATTTTAATTAATATCAAATTAAAATGAGAAGAGTGTGAATCATATCACATGAACAATTTAAATGTTAAAGTTAGGAACATGAAGATTAAAGATTTTGCTAATTGGGAACTTGTGGACAAGAAATAACAGCAAGGCATTATCTTTATTCCCTATATCATCGTATAAACTAAAATCGGTTTTTTAACATAAGATTGACTTATTAATAGGCAAAATAAACATAAAGTTGAACAGAAAAACCTAATAGTAAAAATACTATTATCAAACAACTATGCGCAAACCAACTTTAATGCATATATATACACATGCATATATATACATATTTAATGCATATATATACAACTTTAATGCATATATATATATATATATATATATATATATTAAGATAAATAAACTTTTGTTGGTTTGGAGAACAAGGAAAACTTGCAAGCATTATTTAAAATTTATTGTAACCATGATAATTATTAACTTTTTGTTAACATATTAGAAATGAGTTCAAGTTTTCAATTTTTTACGCCCTTACTTAATAATGTTTATAAATTTGTTATTTTCAATTTTGAAAGCATAATAATACAGGTTTATATGTATCGCTACAGTTACTAAAATGATTCTTGAAACAGAGAAAAATAAGAAAGGTAGTATATCAATGAATTAGCATGTTAGAGAATTAAGCAACCAGTGAAATAGTTAATAGATAGTTCAATTAAATTGGCATGTTAGTAAAGGTGCAGATGATTGAATTAGCATGCTACTGAGTAGGCGAATAAGTTTTTGAATAAATAAAATATTATAAACAACAATTTGTTCTACAGCAGTTAATGACCACAACTTTTAATCTTTAAAATGTTTTTTAGTTCCTTCTGTGTTAACAATGTCTACTTACACTAACAGTCTCTGCAAGCTTTACATTTTCTTTTTCTAAATTCTCAAGTTGTTCAATCAATGATGACTTCTTTTGCATATCACTGCACATTTTATTTTTCTCGGCTTTGAGGTCATTGATTCGACTACGCAACTGCTGAAGTTGGTCTTTGTATTCATTAATTTGTTGATGCAATGAATCGATTTCTCTACTTAAAGAATTTCTAAGAAAAGAACACAGGGACAATAGTTACTTTAATTCTTAATGCTGAAAACATTTAATTGCATCATCATAAATATTGAAAATAGAACTCATCACTTTAGAACAATCACACTTTGTTGGTCACGATAAATTAGTGAGAAGTACTCAAAAAGATTACTAAAATTTCCATTTAACATCTGTTACTGAAAGTAGAAGGAAACATAGAACAATGTCTTTTGTTCACTAAATGAAATCCAGATGCTTAGAAACTGCTACGTGAATTCTTAAAAAAAAAAATTATATATATAAAAACAAACTCCGTTTGATCTGAAGCAAGGAACATTTCACTTATGAAAGCTGATTTAACAATAATTAACAATTTTAAAATATAATGTGAACTTGCAAAGAACTTTTATTAATTTATTTAACTACAGTAAAAAATTTTTAAAAAAACATTAGTTTTGACCAACATTGAAACATGATCAAGAAAGCTTTTGTTCATGGAAAAGCAGGAACAAATATTTTTAACATAATTAACAAAAAAAATTTAAATAAAAAATTTAACATAAAAAATTCACTCTAAACTTGATGGTAGAATATATTTAATGTTTAAATTTCTGCTACGATATGATTTCCATGATTAGTAAAGGGCTAATATAAATATGTTAGCTGGTATCCTTGCAAGCCATTAAAAAGAGTGTTAAAGCTTATTCCAGCCTTATAAATTAATAAAAATGTTCAAAGAAAGCACTAAAAAGATGCGATTAAACTGCTAGGTTGAAAGTTTAAAAATTTATAAAGTAAGAAAGTTAATAAAATAAAAGTGGAACTAATAAAACATAAATAATATTCAATCATATTGCTGAAATAAAAGCATATGCCAATAAATAATTAAATTTAAAAATTTTAATTAATTTGCAGAAGAGAACAAACTTTTTGACTCAAGTATTTAGCATTTCTGCATTCAATAAATGCCATTTTCATGCAGTATTAGGCTTTCGAGAAAACATCAGTGGGAAATCTTTTTACTTTAATACCTTTTTAAACTAAGTAATTATTACGAAAATAAGTTTACACATCACTCAATAAATCTCTGGTCTATAAGAATTTTTATTTTATTTTGAATTTATTTTTAATAACTAAATTTTTTTCATCAATATACTTTACTTCAAGAGTGATACATCTATCCTAATACACCAATAAAATTTTGATGCCTTTTTTGTAGAACGTCGTTTTTGTCTTTACTCTCAAAATGTGCCTCAGCTTTGGCAATCACTTCCTCATTCAAGCAATTTTCTTTCCCTTAAGCATCTTCTTGATGATTGCAAAAGCCAGTACTCACTGAAAGTGGGCAAGCATTTCAAAATGTAATTCACTAAATTTAATCATTGTTCTCCTTGACTTGTGACATCGGGCATCGTCTTAGTGAAACAACACTATTTTCTTTTGCATGTGAAGCATTGTAGTTGAATGAATGTGGAAATGGATTGTGGTTGAATGAATTGTGAAAACGTTGAACAGAACAATGCGAAAAACATGCTTTTGCATAATACATGGCGAAAATAGACATGGTAAAGAAAAAAATTCTCATTTTCGAAAATAGAAATTTCAGCACTTTTTAAAAACACCCAATGAAAAAAGCACCTTCAAAAGCGAAAATCGAAAATAAGCACCTTTAAGAACTTTTTAAAAACTCTATGCACCATGTATAAAACTGTCAACAGTGTTGCGATATAAGAGTCAGACTGGAGACTTATTGAGTGATGTGTTACAACAGAAAACAAAAAATTAAATAAAAATAAAATGACTATCTTATAAGATTAATTCTTACAATTTTTCTTGACAAGCATTTTGATCTTCACTAACTTGCTGAATGTTACGAGAAATATCTAAATTGGACATAAAACGGAATTAATGAACATGAGAAACAAATTATGATAAATTAAATTGTTGCAGAAAGGGCATGTGTCTTACCTTTGCCACCAATGCGTGTTTTTAAGGCAGATAAACGCCTATTCAAGCTTTCTATTTCCTGCTGATGTTGATCAACTTTTATTAAGTCTGGTAATAAAATGGAAGCAGTTTCTTTATCACTGGAGATTCCATCTAACGTTTCTTCGAGCTGAACAGTTTTTAGTCACATTAAATTTTTATCAATAGTTATTTGGTAAATTAAGTTTCTGTTAACATTAAAAAAATTACCAATTAAGATTTAAAGAATAAATTCACTTAAAACATGATTAAAAGTTACAAATAATGAATTAACTAGAAGTTATAAATAATGAATACAGTAAGTTAAATAAAATTGACATTATGGGACAGCCATGCTTCATCAACCAGCGCAGGAGGTAGACTGATATGTAGCATCGTACGTTGGTAGAAACTTTTTTTACAATGAGTCACTGCAAGTTGGAGTGCAAGTGCTTGTGTATCACAAAGTAAAGGTGAAATTATAGGAGCAGGGCACCGCTGAAGGTATTTATAATATAATAAACTAATTTAAAAACTATCATCAAAACATATATTTATTATAACATATGAAAACTACTAGGTGTTTAAACAATCACTTCATTTCTATTCAGATTGAGATCAACATGTTTTCCTACAACAATAATTTACTCATATTTTTAAATGTATAAAAAATTCATAAAGGAGAAACTCATATTTTTCTTAACAGTTAATGTGTGGATACTTTTTTAAAGAAGCAATGTTGACTCTAAGGTAAATTAAAAACAATATAAATTAAATATTCAGTGATCACACATTTACATTTTATTTTAATTATTTGAAATTTCATTACTATTTAAATAAACGAACACAAAAAAGCAAACTGTTTGATAGAAACCTTGACGTGACATTGCAAAATTTGCATAAAAATTTCCCCTTTTCATATATTTTAATTTCTTTCTTTATTTCTTTAATAATAGTACATTAATTTAAACTTATTATTACTACACTAAGACATACATAATTTCTTTTAAGTATTTAAGTATTAATGTTGTAACGTGATTTCCTTTAGAAAGATTTTGAATAACAAGTCAAATAATTCTTTTTCTTTATAAAGCAAAGCAGAGTTCTGTTAATTAAAGAAATTACTTAGCATATTCTTCTAGACATACACAACTATAATTTTAAATAATTAAGCAGAAACAGTTCTGTAGAGAGAAAAAAACGAAAAATTCAATCGTAATTAAATATATAATTTGCAAATATATACACAAACAGGATTCATATGAAAAAAATTAGTTTAGATCAATTAATAATTGCCAATTGCAAAGCCATAAATCAGGATAACAAGGATTTAAAATACAAGAATGAAAAACAACATAAATACCTCTGTAATTTTTGCAGAAGACTTTCCTATATCTGCACTCACTGCTTCAAGTTTTGATTCCAATTCTGGAATTTCCTTTTCTGCCAATATAGACATCTAAAGGAAACAAAAAGGTTATAGGATCATGAATGTGCAGATTCATTATTTCCTTGAAGCGCATTCTTGAGATTATTAGAATTATTTACCCCATGCTTATTTAAGATTTCTTCACAAAAGAAAAAATTTAACATTTTGGATTTTCAAATCTATGACTTTTCATGAATAATTCCAAGAATTTTTCATAACTTACCGAAGTTACTATTTTCTCTGACAAAAACACAACAATAAATTTAAAAAAGCATTACAATAACATTAATTGAAGTGACAGGTATAAACAAAACTTTTATACCTTGCATCTTCATATTTATTGATTTAAAACTTAAAAAGCAGAGAAAAGAAAGAGTTGAAGCAATAAAATAGCAATAGATAGAGCAAAATAGAGCATAATAACAGAGCAAAAGCAAATAACTAAATACAGTCAGATATATGTAGTTATTTAAGCCTGTTTTACTTCTTCTTAAAAGTAAGTTTTATATAAAAAGCCTTAACTAGAATTTTAAATTGATAAAATGAAAAATAATACATAGATTAAAAAATTCTGAAATCAAGGAAGTTTTAAAAATAATTCGCTCTAGAAATGATGTTCTTTCCTTCATTTTTTGAAAGAACAACGTAAAAGGATATTCTTCTTGGGGACAATAATCATTTAGAAATTACCATGCCAGTTTTAATTACACAACTTTATTGAGACAAAACACATAGAACTAAACTACATACACATAAAACAAAAATTAACATTTACTAATAACGTGACTTTATGATGCCATCTATATTTTATTTTGAGAACTACTTTAAGCATAAACAAATACCATAATTTCTAAAAATCTCTTTTATCTTCCCCTTCTGACCAGGTGTAAGATAGGAGCAGAAAGATTGGGATGCGTGACATAGCTAGCACCCTACTGAGCCGGTTCGGCTTGTTTTTTCCAATGTTACCATTGCTGTTAAACATTTTTGGCAACTTTTATAGGGTTTTTTTTATAGAAAAGTTTTTTTCTTTTTTCGTATGAAAATTGAATGTCACAGAGGGCCATACACCGACAGAGAGTTTAAGCTCCCTTTCAATGCATTAGCTTCAACACTTGACAAAATCGACTGCCTCTTGATTGTTGGATCACAGGCCAAGAGTCTTTGATAGCACCAGCTAGAAACGGTAATTGACAAACTGGGAAAGTAAATCGTCCAAAAAAAAGAATAAAGGTAGACCCTCCCTTTTTTTTGCAAGAAATAACAACCGCTTTAATTATAAAAATAACACAGACTCCATAACACGGATATCGCAAGTGAGGAAGAACGAAGCAACCTCAAACTAATATTTAAGAAATGCAAATTAAAATGAAACTGTTTAAAAAAAGTTAATAAAAGGAGTTTGCTAGGGTCAATAATTGACAAAATAGTTATCGATGATAATATCATTTAAGACTTCGGTCTCCCCTCAACAGGTTTGCTAAACATTCCAGTGACATTTATTTGGCATATTCAATATTAAGAGATGCATACCTGGCACTACATAGCAAAAAATTTAACTTTATTGCTACACATCATAATTAGCAAACCCCACAGAGTGTTTACGTAATATTTGCATGGTCACAAAAATAAAATTAATAAACCATTCTTTAAAGAAAACCACAATTTGAAACAATTTACTACTTAAGTATAGGATTAATTTACACTATTTAATTTGCCAAATGAAGAAAAGTAATAACTTTCCTTATTGTTAAATAAAGTAAAGTAAGCAACACATTCTCTCAAATGAAGAGAAAGAAGCTTCTTAATAATATTTCACCGACTTCATACTTAGTTTTTCGCTACATATGATTAGATAATAGATTTATGAAGAATAGATTTATGAAGAACATCACTTCAATAATTAAAAATTTTTAGTTATCAAATTTAATCACGAAGAAAATTTAGCTAATTTAATAACTTTCCAATCATATATATTTCAAGCATAATTACATAATTGCTTAAATATCTAAGAGTTATCTAGTTTATTTCAGTTAATTTACAACACACTTTTTTTTACAGAAATAAAGATCAAATTTATATAAAAATTTATTTCCAAGCATAAAAAGCTCTAAACAGAGAAATCTGTATTAACAAAACTAAATAACTTCTTTCTTATAATTAATTGCAGTATTAAATTTATTGAATACTAATAAGCACTTACAGATTCTTTAATAGGTTTCAGTTCCAACATTTTATTCAACTGTTTTTCTTTTTCTGCAATCAAGCGAGTTTTATTTTCCAGATGAGAGGGTACATTTTGAAGTTTCTTTTGAAGCTATAGACAAAAAAAAAAAGTTATAACATAACAAATCAAAGTTTTAATAAGTTAATGTTAGAGTTGAGTAAATTTAAACAAAATCACCAAATCTGAAATTTCCAACCATTAGTGACATATCTTACATCTGAAATAAGAGCTTCTGCTTCATTCCCTGCTTGAAAAGATCTTTTACAAAGAGGACAACTAGGACGAGGCTTGCGAACTTTTTCAATATATTTATTGAAAAGGTACAAACTTCCTGTTAAGGCTCCTTTTTCACTTAAAAGAAAAGTATTTTGTAAAAATTTGATGGTTTGTTTAATAATAAATAAAAATTTGATTAATAAAAAAAGTTTGTTTAATAATAAATTAAAAATTGACTTTTTTTTTTGTTTTATCAAAACATTTGCAATCAAATGTTGGGTCTTAACATCATAAAGATGAATTTAATACTACAAAAATTAACTGTTTATAAAAGGGGTGATTGTGAGCCCAACTCAAAAATCCTGAAAATTTCTTGAGTAAAATCATTAATGACGCATTTCAAAAAATTTATGTCTTTATAAATTTAAGTCATTGATATTTCCAAAACATGAAATTCTAAATAAATTATATGCAGCATAATTTAAATAAATAATTATGTATAAAGTTTACTTTTTTCTCTAATCATATTCATTATTCTACCAGAAAAAATATTTACAAATGAAAAATACGCCAAGTATAAATTCTAGTTCAAGTATTTCTAAATAAAATATACAAGATCTTTTATACATAAATGTAATCGATGATTTCTTGAAACTTCTGGACCTTGGCTTTCCAGAAACTTCCGGATCGCAATTAGCAAAAAATCAGGAAAACCAGATTTTTTCCAGAGCTGTTATAAGATCATCTCTGTTATATTATTTGTTTTAATTGGATTGATGGTGGAAATTTTAACTTGAAAAATAACTTTCAAATGCAATTTGAACCTGTGCAACCAAGTCTAAAAAGTCTACTGTAAGTAAAAAATATGCTAAAAACTTTCCTCAATTTCAACATTTTCATTAAATGCTTGAAAATAACATAGAAAGCATTTTAAAGCTATCGTGCATTGCTGCATTGTACAGTAGGGAACCGATTATCCGGAACGATCGGGACCATCGATATTCCGGATAACTGATTTTTCCGGTTTTCTGAATCGCTACAAAATGCCGTTTTTTTATAGTTAAACCCAACTAAAAAAAAAAAAAATTAAAAATAATCTTAAAAAGAAGAAAAAACGATGAAGTAATACACTAACGATTATTTCCAAAATGATGGTAAGGTAAACATCTTTCAAAAAAGAACAAAAAATCCATATGAGGAAAAAAAATAATTTTTTCTAAAAATGGCGGGAAAACTAATTGAATTTCGTTCCGGTTTTTTGGTTTTCTGATTTCCGGATAACGGGTTCTGTACTGTACTTAAGTTTAAATAATCATAACACTTTTATATTGTTAATAACATATTTATCTTAAATAGAACAGAATAATGATTTCCTGATGAATTTTATGAAAAATCAACTTTCATTACAGAAATAAACAACAGTATATTTATATTGTAAGACCATAAACTTTTAAACAGGTTTTAAGCTGAATCTAGTGTACAGTGCGCAAAATAAAATCGGACTACCCTGACTAACTTTTGATCTAATGATCAGATTTTCACATTCTCAGATTCAATCTTAATGGTTCGAGAGGGTGACTTCAAATATGCTAAATAACTAGTGCTAACAATTAATTAAAATACAAAATCAGACAAAAACGTACTTTCTCTGAATAAACATAATTTTTTTTGACAGATTCTAATTTCAGACTCCCAAAATATAGTGGGTAGCATTAATCTTGGAAATATGGTCCCTGTAGTTTGATCAGGAAAGTGGTCCAAAGTTTAGATCCCTTAATGTTAATTTTATTTTTTGAAAAATTTGGCATACTTCTAGAACTCTTGCATACAATCATAAAATTAATTTCATCAAATACACTAGAATCTTCCTCAATTACATATGATAGAGATGGGAAACGTTGAATATGGGTCAACTTAAAAAATCAAATAATGATTAAAAATGTATGAAAATAAATAAATTTACAATAAGTATAAAATTTTTAGTTTAAAAAGTTAAGTACTTCCTACAAATATTTTTATGATGCAAAAGGACGATAAATAAATAAATTTATTTAAACTATTTGGAAACATTTGTTTTCTTTTTCTCAGCACAAACAAAAATTTTTGACATTTATTGTAACAGTTGCTATTCATTTTTTAAAAGTTTGTGTTCGTTTTCTTTTTAAAGGCACTGCAAATTTTTGCTCTAATTGGTTGAGTTAAGTTCGGTCTCCATTGTTATAAATTTTTCAGCTTCTGCCACAAGTTTCAACATTTTTATCAACGGATGCATAAATATCAAACCTGTTGCTTGAGGCATTTTACCTTATAAGTAACAAATCCACATTTTCTCCATCACTAGCAGGATAAGTTACTGTTTTATTTCTCAAAACAAATTAACTTAAATTTTTTTTAAAATGCCGGTAAAATTTTTGAATGTTAGAAACAAGAATCTGCTAAAGGGAATCTGAAACAGGGAACGGGATTAACATTATAAGAACAGAAGTGACGGGACCATTAAAACAAGACAATACATATGGGAAAACAAAAGATGGTGGAAAGATGGATTGAGGCTTGATTGCATAATAATAATAATTCCATGCAAAAAATAGCTTTTAATAAATATTAATAATTTTTTTTTGTTGAAAAATTTTGGATTTTAAGGTAGAAAATTTTTATGTCATTATAAAAAGGTTTTACAAACAGCCCATAACAAATAATCATTGGAAAATTTAGATACATGTTTAGAAAATAATTTAAAAATATGATATGAATTAACTATAATAGAATAATCATACAAAATGCAATAAGACATGAAATTGAAAAATTTAGAAATGTTTTAAAAACATGATAAAATTCTTTTTTAATGATAATTAACAGAAAGCCCAACATTAAAAAAATATGAATAAAAAGCTGAAAATTACTCTTGCAGTTCTTTAATGTTACTTCTCAAAGTATCACAACCAGATTCAAAATCTTGACTACCACACACATCAAAAATTTTATTTTGATTTTCATTCAAGGTTTCTTTCTTGGATGATAGCTGATTCCTGCAGATAAAAATAGAAAAACATAACCAAGCAGAAAAAAATAACGATAAAGACACTACATTTGCATAAAAAATGAACTATATAATAAAATTTTGAAAGTTTATTAAATAAACTTGAATATCGTAAATATTTCAATATTAATTCATATATAGATCTCCTTAATAATACCTTAATTTATGAAATGAAACAATTGTAAAAGACAAGTTGTATCAACCCTTTATACCAATAGCACTTAGAAATTCTAACAATGATAATTATTTTTTTACAAATTCATTATTGCTTTTGCAATGATTGTGATTTTAAGATGTTCATTTAGTAAAAATGAAATGAAGATAAGTTTATTTTTCTTAAGTGAGTACAGTAATTTTAATTATAGAAAACATATAATTTTAATTGTAGAAAACATATAATTAAAATTCTAGGTTATAAAAAATAATGCATCCATAAATATCCTCAAAAATAATATTTTTAATGATTCCCAAACAAATTTTATATTGAAATTTCATTGCTCAATGAAAAAAATTATAAATAAAAATAAAATAAAATATTATTTATATAAAAAATAATAATAATAACAAATTGTTGAATCCATATTAATAATAATGAAAAATTAACATAAATAAAAAATGATAAAAACATTTTTACAGTCAACTTACATGTGAAATTTTTTAGTAGTTTCTAATGAAGATAATTTTGAACGTTCTTTTTCCATATCTTTTCCTATCTCTTGAGCTTTCTTATTTAAATCTCTAAAAAAAAAGTAAGAATAAATTTAAATACTAGGAAACACTCTTTAAAACATACACATTTCTTAAATGCAAACACAAATGCAATTAAATTGTTTATTTTCAATTATATATTGATTATTTATAAACTATGAAAAATGTTAAGATGGCATGTTTATTTATCCATGTTTTTTTGCATTTCAGAAATCCTGTACAAATAGTTAACACTGCTCAAATATTTTTTTTTCAATTTGCTTCATAAATTATGTAATAAATCAAAAGAACAAACTACCCAACAAAAAGGCAAATCTGGACTTAAACTGATTGCTTTTCTAGTTATAAATTTACATATTTTCGCTTATCTTCTTCATGTATTATTTAAAGAAAAATAGATATACACAGAAAACAAATTCTGTTCAAACTTGCCTAGATGGCTAACTCTAGAAAAATAAGAAAAATTAAATAAATTTAAGAAAATGAAGTGAACTGTACTGAGTCCAAACCTAGGAAGGAACAACACATGCTCCCTAAATGAAAGATATTTTTTAAGTTCTTAATAGTATTTTTCATACAGAGTCGAACCTCATTAAGATAAAAGCCTTCAACACAAATTTATCTTCTTATCTTATCACTGCTTATCTTCTTCACACATTATTCAATGGAATATAGATATACCGAGAAAACAAATTCTGCTAAAATTTGCCTAGATGGCTAACACTAGAAAAATAAGAAAAACTAGTTCAAACCCAGCACATGCTCCTTAAATGAAAGATATTTCGTACTTCTAAATAAACAGTTCTGCGATCACGCTATCTTGAAAAACAATAAATTGCATCATTTCATACAAACATGAAAGCAAATTTTTGCTGCTTAAGACAAGATTAAAAGTTTCTCAGCCTGAGTTAAACTAATCTCTAAGAGGAGGTTTTAAGCATGAAAAAAAATAGAATATTTAACTTCTGAATTTATTTAAAAAATATTAAATTAAACATACCTCGCTAATTTAGAAACTTTATCATATACTCCATGATCTGGTATTTCAGTAATAAGATGCTTTAAAGTTTCCTTTTGACGATTCAAACTAAAATAAAAATATTTATTTTAAAAAAAAATTTAAAACACGAATAATAACATTTAAAACAAAATTCAGAACAAAGGATATTGTTATTTAAAAGAATATGGTTAATTGATTATGCTTCTATTTTATAATATTATTGTGTACAGAAGCAAAAATTAAGAAATGATGATTTAATATATATATATATATTAGCAATAATCTATACTCACATTTTATCCACCAGTTCCTGTTTAGAAGAAATATCTTTATTTACAAAGTCAATTTCTGATCGGATTTTACTTTCCTTTTGCAAGTGTTGCATTTCTTGGCTGAAAAACAGCATCGCATTATTTATATTGCATGCATAAATTGAAAAGAGAGTTTGTTTTGAACTGATTTAATATACTATTTTTCCTAATTATAAAATACACAAGATGTTTTGAATAAACTAATTATTAAAATAGCACATACAAAAAGAAAAAAAGCCTGGAACAATATTTAAGACTAAATGTTTCTGTCACAAGACACAGCTAACTTATTTAAAAAGATATTAGGTTTCTTAAGTCACAAAAATTCTTCGAAAACAAAAAACTTCCAAAAGGATTTAACTCCAACACACAGAGCTAAAGGCATTCAAAAATAGTGTTGGTGTTACATTTTCTTTACTTTTGACAGTATAAGAATGGTCAACTAATCATTCAAACTTAAATTTATCAGAATTTTTGTTTTACCCATCTTGAAGATAAAAGTTTGTGCTAGACCTTGAAAGGCTTTGGCACTCAAGAAAAATTCCTTGCGACTCAAGAGCAGAAAAGTTTATGACATGTTTACAGCTCAGCGTTAAGACCAAAGTTATAAACACACCACAGAATTTTCTAAATTTTGTTACAAGTTTACAGCTATGTATATGAAACATGTACATGTATATACATGTACATAAATATACAAATTTATATAAACATGAAATGTCTATAAAATATGTTACACATAGTTAATGCATTACACATACATACATATATATTTAATAAATTACATATATTCAAGTATGCATAAGAGAAATCAACTTGTGAATGCTAAACAAGTGATTATGTTCTCATTGTTCATTCAAATATTTGCTTGTGATATTTTAATAAGCATTAAAAATCTCATAAAAAGGTGTTTAAGTTATTTTCTACCTTATACATCAAAGATTGCAATACATTTAATTGAGAATTCATTTATTATGATGAGCTGTATTTTCAAATCCATCCTCAAATAGATTAGTCTTAGTATTAAAATCTATCTTTTTTTATTGTTTAAATAGCTCCTTTCCTCTGATTGACCAAAATAATGATTTATCAGTTTTGATAACATTTTTCCCTTTACCTAAATCCTATTGCTACAATTCTTATTTTAAAAAATATATGTAAACATTAATATCGACATCGAATAAATTATTAAGTCTTTTATTCAACTGAAAGATGTTAATAACAATCTTATATTAAACTAATATAGCTCTGAAATTCTGAACAACAACTGCTAGTCATATTAACAAAAGAATTTTCAAAATGCATTCTTTAAATTTTTATTTTACACCCTGTACCCTCTTTTTCACAAAATGGTGGGGAGGGGTAAACATGTAAAATAAAAATTAAAAAAATGAATTGGAAATAAAAATAAGAAATTGAGCAAAGTAAATGTTTTTTTAAAAAAAAATTAACTTCAAGGAGTGGAATAAAATTATATTTATAAATAAATAATTTGCTGGAATGTTTTTTAAAACTTTAAACAATGGTTGATATATCATATCACTACTAGATAAACTTTTTGGAAAATAGAGTACTTAAAAAATGCTCATATGATATTGGGAATGTAAATAAAATTTGATTTTACTTTTATAAGTAACAATTAATCTGATGTCACATCATTCACAGTGGCATTTCTCTTGCTCAATTGTTTGACAATTAATAATTTTGACAAAAATCATGTGGTCTGATCTTGTAATAGAACCAAGTGGACAGTCGACCTATCAACTTTCCAGAATTTGCTTGGAAGCATTATCTAACTTTATTGTTGCATATGCTTTCTAATTCCATATAATGCTGCCATACTAAACATAAAAGACTTTGATAACAAAGAATAGAAACTTAAGTTTAATTGATAAAAACTAAAATGTAAACAAAAATTAACTAATGAATAATCCCACTAATAAAATACAGTAAACATGTTGCTTTCCTTGAGTCTACCATATTAAACTCAGAAACTTTTAAAAGTTATGAATAAAAAAGTTTTTATTTTACCTTTTTAAGATCCCTTACATAATCATATCCCTCACAAAAGCCATCAATATTAAGTAAACATTGATAGTTTGATTTATTATATTATTATGGTAAATGTTAAAGAAAAAAGTAAGTATTGAGACTACTGCATTTAAACAGAAACACACAATTCAATAATCGTTAAACAACCTATTATCCGATTAAGTCTAGGCGATAACAGTTAGAATCGTGTTCAATTCTATATAAAAAGTTCAAAGTTTACGTTACTTTAATTGAGACAATTGGAGAGAGGTTTCAGATTTCTTGCGTTGCTTAAGGGTTAATTCTTTCTGAAGTTCTTCAAGATTCACACTATTTTCTAAAACTGTCAAATCATCTTCCTGCAAAACAACGTTTGTAAATGTAGCTGATGCCTTTGACAAAAACAGGTATAGTAACAAAAAAGTAGGATTGTTGATTATCATGAAACTATCTGCACACATTTATTAAAAAGACATAAAATTATTTTCAATCACAGAATTTAAATTGCAAAAGGATATAATATACTATTGTTACACTGTATCTTTAAATTCCTAAATTAAGAGATTTGGTACTTTCTATTGAATGCAATTTATATTAATGTTTAGTGAAATAATGTAAAAAATAGTTAGAGAGCATATATACTAAGTTTAACTGGAAAGATATTGATACAGACCTCTTTTGCCATAATATAAAAAAGAGTGATTTATTTAAAATACATGTTACTTTTGATTCACTATAAGGACAAAATAATAGGAACACCTGCGTATAGTGGTATTATGTGCAGGTATTCCTATTATTTTGACCTATACCTGTATATTTGACATTTTTGAATTAGTTTGTCCTAGATAAACCAGGTGGGAGACGACTTGTGAGCCTTCATTAGCATTCACAATTATCAATATTTTTTTTCTTTCTCTTTTCTAAAATTTGGATTAAAACATTTGGAGCATTCACCTAAAAAAAATATATATAAGACATTTTTTTCACTAGTGAACACCTCTAGTGGAGTTTCAAAGGATTTACCTTAGAAGAGCAATGGATCTAAAGAAGCTGAACAAACTTATGACATAAATATTTTTAAAAAAAATTATATTAAAATTTACTGAAGTTTTACGTCTTAATTGATGAGTCTTAATTGATGAAAAAAAAAATAAATAAAAAAAAAAAAATAAAATAAAATAAAATAAATATATATATATATATATATATATTAATTACTGTATTCATTTTATAATAGTACTTACAGCATCTTTTAGATCTTTTTCAACATTATCTTGAAGAGATGCCAGCGAGTCTAATCGAGATAATTCAGCACTAATATTTCTTGAATTCAACTTATTTTTAGCCTATAATAAATAAGTCATTTTATAAATAGTAACACTATAAAATTTACTAACATAAATAATGCCCTTGTATGCATAGTAAAGCTATAATATTTTACTTAAAAACAATTACATATTGGCAAAAGTAAATTTATTTAAGGAGGGTCTACATTATAAATAAATACTCTTTTATGGCATCCTGTTTCGGGAAACATATAATTTGAATTTCTTTTATTGCATACCAACAGCTATTATTTAAAAAATCCATAAAGAACTCTACTAATAAAGAAGTCTGAAGTAATGTGAAAAAACAAACAAATTTTAAACATGATTGATTTTAAGACACACAGTAATTCCACTTATGGAATATATATTTTTTTTTAATGGTGGGCACTTGGATCTAGTGCCCGCCATTTATTGGGACAGAAATGCAAGAATTGCTACTCTCTTATCATTACTCAATGGGCACCTATGGCTAGTAGGAGGCGGAGTAGTGTCGCCCACGTCATACAGCCACAAACCCGTTTATAGGGTGGGTTTCATTCACACAAAAGAAACGACATAGAACACAGAGAGAGTTACTTCCCACGAACCCACAATCACTGCCCCCCTTATTCAGTACAGTAACCACTAGACCAGTGATTGGTTGCTTATGGAATATAATGTGTCAAAAATCACAGACAGTTTGAAAAATAAGCTATCACATGATTCCAGAGACAAATTTCTCCAGCAAAAAAAAAGAACATAGATAAAGTGCTTTAGATAGGTAGTTACTTTATTTTTGTCTCAATAGAGCTGTACAATGAATTACTAGCATACAGTCTGGGAAGCATCCCTGAGTATGATCCGAAGACAAGTCATTGCAATTTCGATCCTCTGCAAAGAGGAAGGTTCCCCTGCTTTGGTAGCCTGACGACTTGCGAGTGAAGTCGAGCACTTGACAGTAGAACAGTTTAATAACAGGGACCGATAACGTGCACCCTCTGGCCCTACGCATGATGATCAAGGTCGTCACCCACACGCTTACTGGCCACAGCCAGTGATGCTTGACTTTGGTGTTCTGCAGCAAACAGCATCTTTACGATCAGTGTTACACAGTTACTATCTTTACGATCAGTATTGAGAGACATAAAGTGCATAGGCGAAGTTATAACTAAGTTTTATGTAAATAACTTCTTATTCTTCTTTATGGGTAGCGGAAAGAGAAAATTAAAATTATTCTGAGTATCATATTACATTTGTTGACATTCCTAGATACAGGACTTACTCAGTCTTAAATAAAAGTCTTGTTTGTTCAAATATAAGACTTTTCTTGTTTAGAAATTCTTTGTTTTGTTCATTAATAAATAAAATAATTATGAATGTGCACATTAATATCCGATAAAGAATTCACATTTTAACTAGGGACCCACTTTTAATGAAAAATCCTGAAAATCAGAAACCCTATGACCTAAAGATCTGTAGTTTCGAATGTCTTGCAAGATCACTAGATACTATAAGTTAAATAATTTTTTCCCTTTCATACTCTTGGGTAAATGCACTTTTATTCATCTTTTTGAAAAAACTAAACCCTTCTTATCCAATTTTTGTATTTTTAAAGTCTTTTAAATTAATTTTGTTGAAAAATCTTAAAGCACTATTCAATGTAATTGATATATTTACCATGTTCACATGCATTTGATACTGGATTTTTTATGTTCTAAAGAATGTTTTTTTTTTCACATTAAAAACAGCATGTTAGATTTCCAATTTTAAATTTTTTTGTATCGGCTAATAAGACAGTTTTTATTTAAAGACAACATTTTTAAAAAAAATTCTTGCAATGTAAGGTTAACCTACCATCTGTTCATTGCAACTAGAAAGCTTTTGTTGTTTTTTAGCTTTTTCAGAATTAGATTCATCAATTTCAGCTTGAACTCTATTTTCATTTGCTTCATGCTTTATCTAAAAAAAAATATTCATACCATTAAATCAACTCTGTGCAGACTATTGGCTCTAGAAATAAATTCTAAAAAAGAAAAGGAAACATACCTTGCAATTTTGAAGCTCATTTTGTGTTGTACTGTTCCTTTGCTTCAAGTTTCGCATTATACCCATCACCTCGGAATTTTCCAAAGGTTCATCTTCATCCAAACCCAGATCTCCCATGCCAAGTTTCTTCCGCATTATTCTCAATTTAGAGTCCCTTTGGGATATAAGTTCTTTATGACGCTAAAGAAAAAAACACATTAATAGGTACCAAATAATTTTTTTTTTTTTACACAGTGATTTACACAATTATAAAGATTTTTTTAAAATAGTCAGAATATAACTTAACAAGCACTTCAGAAAGCTATTGTTTGGAGTTGATAAAAAAAAAAAAATAAGACACTGGATTAACAATGCAATATAAAAGAATGAACAAAAACTGCATTAACAATGGTTTGACACAGAAAACAATGAGTGTTTCTAGAAATTAATATCACCTAGAAATAAAATGTGTTAAAATAGTTACTGTATTAATGTAACTCCTAAGAAAGATAGTGGAACACTTATAATTAAACTACTGAATCAATATTATAAAGGTTATACTTGGAATTACTACACCCTTGGAATTACTACATTTACTACAGGAGGAAAAAATAGACATTTTGAAATTTTATTTCAAAAATAGGTTCATTAATTTAATATATTTTTTCTCGAAGTCTGAAAACAAAAATTAGACAAATATCCCATCTGAACTATTAAAAATATAATATTTAAAAACTATATTATACTTATATTTACTATGGGATATAATTTTTAAAAACTATGGGTCTATGGATAAAATGATCTGCATATTTTCAGGCCATGTCTTGAATCTAAGCTAGGGATAGTGAATGAGCCAGAAGTAGTTCAAGCAGGTGGTAGTGGAGTCCGAAACAGATAGAAAACTACAAACATCTTAATTATGATAGTGTGCCTGTTTACAATTCATGTCACTAGTACATCATTCAATGAATTTCAGACCTTGACTAAATGCTCACAAGTCTAGCTCCAGTGTAATGCTTACAATAAAAGCAAAATAATTTGCAAATGAGTAATAAAAAAAGCATACACTCACCCCCCCAAAAAACTTAAGTTTCCACTTTTTAATTAAAAAAAAATTAACAAATTATAGCTCAGACTATTACATAGCTGCCGACATACATAGGAAAAAATCCAATAGATTTTACCAAACATAAATTTCATGATAATTGTTGCATAATGTACTAAATATTTTACACACAGGGAATTTTTGAGATTGTTATAGTCATCAAAAAAGAAAAACTGCAATATTTTCCAGTCATTAAATATGCTTGAAATGTTGTGCATTACGTTTACTCAAAATTTTAAATAGTAATAGTTATTTCATTCATGAAAAAATTAATTCAAAAAGGGAGTTCTGAATAAAATTAAACTGAACATTTTAGATCAAAAAGAAAAGTTTTAAACTGATTTCCATAAATGAGGCTCGCTTCACTATATATTAATAGTACTTATTTAAATATTCGAGCAAGCAATAATTTGTGCAAACATTCTATTTCAACAGGGATTTTTGTTGGGAAACTTACTCAACTTTAAGGAATTTTTTAAAATGTACAAAAACCAGGAGAATTTTTTATTAAACCAGTAGACATTAGCAAAAGCCAGTAGCCTACCAGGACATCCAGTAGAGCTGGCAGTTATGATATTTTCAACTCAATTTATTAAAAAAATCTTTAGAAATTATAAAAATTACAATTAATTGTTTACTTCATATCTATTATCAGGGGTCTGTCCAGACATTTTGTGAAAGGTTCGTTTTTGTAAAATTGTGAAAAAATGACTTGTGATTTGTGAATATAAAATAAACGTTAAGTCACGTTCTTTCAACCAGGGTCCTGCTTTTGTGAATTTGTGCAAATAGGGTCCTGTTATTACAAAAAACTTTTTCAAGGAGTTTTTAAATTCTAAAAAGATACAAGATTATGCTCAAACTGGTTATTAATTCATGAATTAAAAAAATAAATATTAGCACAAAAAATTTTAAAGAGTAGCATAACTCAATTTATTTTAGACCTCTTAACTGCAATCAATGTAATATCTAGTGAAAACACACTTTGTTTAATAAAACTTGATTCACAAAGTACACCAATAAAACCGAATCATTTTGATGCATGTTTCTACTATATAATTTCTTTAATTATTAAATAAAATTTTCTAGGATCAAATTTTATACATACATTAACTACAACTCACCTCATGATCAGCTTTTAGTTTTCCCAGTTCCTCTATCAACCGAGTTTTAATCTTCATATCAGAATTAAGATTTTTCTCCAAACTGTTAATTTCTTTTTTCAACTAAAAAAGAAATAAATAAACAATAGTTATTGTGCTTGAAATACCAAGTTTTGAATAACTATTTCCATATTCCTTCTACTATCCAACGATAAGAAATAATAGAAAAATGTTTCCTCACAGTTATGAAAAAACAGAGTGTTTAATATAAACCTTAAACCTACCTTAGATAACTTTTTTTCTTTCTCTGATGTAATAGCATCAAAATTTTTCATTTCTTTTTCAAGTTCTTGTTTGTTACCATCAAAGAAGTTAGTGATGCTGTTCCTTAAATCTCGCTCATCCTTCTCATACTTTTTTATGAGTTCTGAATTGTTATCTGAGGAAAAAAAATAAAAAATACACAACATTTATAAATACATTGTTCTCAGATTCAAATCATATTTAGAATTATTTTTTTAGAACTGATTTGTAGTTTTTGCCTTTTCTTATTATGAATGTTAAAAATAATGCATAATACTTCTTAGATTTTGCATATAAATTTATTACAACTGATATTATTGTTTCTAAGTTGGCTATAAGAATTGACAGAAAACTGCCTCAACCATAAAGTATTCTAAAATCGGTAGAATTTTAATTTATCATCCTCAATAGATATGGTTCACACAATCTATAAACCCTACTTGCTAATTATTATTTTAAATAATTGCCTAGTTTTGTTTTTACATTTAATTTTTTCATACATATATACATACATAGTAACATTGCTAAATGAAAATAGAGAAGTATTGTAATTTTCACACAAACACAATTGACCTATTTTGTTTCGTCATCCTCTTCCAGAGTGTTTTCACAAAATTTATTTTTTACTTGTGTGATCCTTTGTCCAAAATTTACATTTTTCTAGATTTAAAAAAAAAAATAATAATATAATAGACACATCCGGTTTTGTGATTGATACCTTTGATAAACCTGGAAATTATAATATTAAACTCTCTAGCATCAAAGTGGACAATATAAAACTAGCAGTAGTTGTAATTTTTATTAATTAGGGCATTAAACAAATGTTTCAAGAGATCGTAATGAAAACTCAATGTAAATTTGTAAATTAATCAGATATTTTACTAAATTTTAATTAAAATTGTAGAGGCAGTTAATTAAGTAATCAATAAGAAGTCTTTCTTGTTAGTAAAAACATGACAAAGATACACATACAAAAGATATATGTATTATCCTCTTACATAGAGAGAAAGATACAAAAGAGAGAGTTGGGCATTATTATTGAAATAATTGAGTAGCTCTCTAGTATAACCATAAAACTTTTTACGCACAATAATGAAATCGGGCATTATTGTAATAATTGGATGAGTCAAATACAGTGAATCACTAGTGATGCTAACTAACTGGCCCATGTGAAACATTAAACAATAGGAACAATTTTTACATAGAATAATTCAACTTTACAGAAATCCAAGAACATAAAAAAAAAGATGGAATGTAATTACAAACAAAATTATAATTCGCATAGCCTTGTTATGTCTAAATACATTTTTAACCATATATTTTTTTTTTTTTTTAAGATTTTAAAATTTGTAAAAAACATCATTTGAATGATTTATTCTAAAATTTTGAAAACATTTAAATAAATTTTTACGATAAAAATCATCAATAAACTAAATACTGCGAGCTTCAGCATTGAAGTAGAACTAGTTGAAGCAGCAGTTTTTCTTCTATTTACTTCTTGTAATAGAAATTATTGGGGGGAAAATTAAAAATAATGTAGAACATAAAATAAAAACACTTAAAATAAGTGTCTGGGGCTCATAAACATTTCACTCTTACCAGTAATAAGTTAGAATAACTCTAAAAAATTTAAAATTGATATTAATTGAGAATTAATAATTATTAATAGAGAAAAAGGTATTAAACTTGTGATAAAAATTTTTCTGTATTATATTACAGATAACTAATAATTTGATTTCCAGTGTTTGGAAATGCTAATCGATTTATGTCAATGCTAAATTAGAAAACCTACACTGAATAAATGCTGTTTTATCTTTCAATAGACTTAAATGACTTAACTTTAACTTTAAAAATGAAAGGCTATTTATAACAATTATATTCTATTACTTGATTTATAAATATTCAATATTTCTTTTAATTTTTTTTTTAACTTAAAGGTATAGTATAAACGTTCTTGATTATGTAAAAATATATAATTTTAAATGCATAAACTGATAAATAATGAATAATTAAAAATACGAAACAAGTTACGAGTATAACAACACTTACTTAGGTTAAGTTTAATTTCATTATTTTCAGCATATTTTTGTATATTTATTTTCAAATAAATTGAGAGTAAATCCAAACAATTTTCATTTTTTTTAAAATTTTAAACTTAAAATTCTGTTATGTATTATTTATAGTGCTATAATCTTAAAACTTTTGAACTTTGTATTTGCATTCCCTACATTCCTTAACTTAGATGTGCACAATGTCACAATTTTATGTACAGTCCGCAAAAAAAAAAAAAACGAATCACCCTGAATAACTTTCGTTCTAATGATCGGATTTTCACGAACTAAGTGTCAATCTTAATGGTTTCTGGGGGTGACCTCAAATATGTTAATTAATTAGTGCTAACTATTAATTAAGTTACGAAATCAGACACAAAAACGTACTTTCTCTGAATAAACATATAATTTTTTTTACATATTTGGAATCTAGACCCTTGAATTAGTGGGGGTAGGCAAAATTTTAAAAAAATTGGGTGGTAAATTGGGTTGCAATAAATGTTTATACATTTGGCGATAGTCCAGAAAACCGCCAAAAAAAGTCGCCTGCGCAAATAAATATTTTAAGATAACCCATTGACTAATTCAAAAGAGGAGTGCTTAATTTTACTAGGTTGCTACGCAACCAAACTCTGATAGTAAAAAAATTGAAATAATGTTCAGTGATTGCTCGGAGGGGCTTAATTTATTGTTAATAGAAAATATCTCGAAGTTTTCAGGCCATAAACAATTTTTTAGGGGATTTCTGTCCAAAAAGCAAAAAAAATATTATTTTAATCTCCTTTGAAAAGTAAATTTGAATCGATTTATAAATTATTTATGATAGTTTTTAGAATTTAAATACATGAACTTTTTATCTGATATTGTTTAGATTACACTGTTTTTACTATATTTATTCGAGGATTTTATACTAAAATAAAATGAGCATAACTTATTATAGCTATATACAAAATTTTAGGGATAATCATTTTTACAGTTTTAATCGAGTCTTCTAGGCAAGAAAATTTGAAGAAAAAAAAAGTGCTTGAAAAATAAAATGTAGATTGTATAATAATTCTAATGCACATTCACAAGGCTTTCTATAATTTACGATATTTCTTTTTTCTATAACTCAAGGAATTGCTGAATGTTTAGTGGCATTTTAAAAAGATTGAAATATGTTATGTTTAAGAATAAGATATTGAAATAATATGTTGCAAATTGTAGGATTCCTTGCTTAAAAAATCGCTTCATTCTACTAGATATTTAGGTTACATCGTTTCCTTTGGATAAAGATGATTAGCAAATAGCATCCTCATGTTTCGATACATTCTGAAACTTATACGTTCGCTAATTCACCATAAAATGTCGCACAGCATATTCTTCAATTTCGATAAGCTACATTTACCACCAAATACTGCTACTATGGTTATTTTTGCTTTCTTATATATATCTGATGATCTCTTTTTAAACAGAGCTCGTAAGATCGTTAAGATACTGAAATGGGGGCACAAAAACTTAAGAGATAAATTAACTCAAAATATCTGGTGTCAAAATGTTAATTTTTAAGTTAAATATAACTTTTACAATATTGATGTTCTTACATTTTTAAAGACCATATGAATCCTGATAAAATATTAAAATGCATATGTTTACTTTAACTAGTGTAAAATCCTTATCAAAATAATGATCAAGACCCAAATGTAAAACAGTATAATTGACGATAAAAACTCAACTGGCTTCAAAACATATGAAGAGGGAAGTAAAAGTCGACATGTTTCGAGTTTTCAAATATAATCGCCCATTCTCAAGACTTGTCAGACTTGGATAACTTGTGACTTTTATTATTGGACGCTCAAAACATGTCTATTTTTATTATCATCTATTATTTTTTTAAATCAATGAAGTTTTTATATTTTCGATTCAGTTTCTTGGGATTATCCATTTAGTTACACAACATATTAAATTATTTCACTCGATATTAAAATAAGTTTTACATATGTTATAGGCACAGGTTCTTAGATTGAAAAAATAATAATTCACTACTTTGTAAAAAAATTAATGCAGTAAAAAAAAAAATTTTTTTTTTTGCTGCAAGCCTTAACATTTTAGTTTAAGGTAAAAAAAAAATTCCGTTTACAATTGAAATTTCAAAAGTCGAATGTGAAAATGGAATGTCCCCTAGTACCAGGAATCGAAATTAAATATTAACAAGGACAACTTTTTTAAACAAGTTAGCGTTTCTGTCCTACTCGAAGTTGTTTGAAAAGGTATTTTTTATATATCGATTCCAAAGTTTATTCTACATATATTTCAGGGTATACTTTCGGAGTATTTCGATCGAGTTTATTTTTACATAATTTACTTAAAATAAATTATTCAAGCTACATGATTTAATGCATTTATAGTATAATAATAAACGGAGCTTCCGACGCATATCCTTAACCTTAATACCGCTATCATTAAATAAATGGAATAAGCTTAGATAAATAATAAAAGTTAATTTTTCCCTCGTGTAATTTTCAAGGAATAATATGTTTCGATCAAACAGATTTCATTCTGGAAATAGCGAAATTATTGAGTAGGTCCCTTGGAGCAATATCATTCTTATCCTCTTTTGACGAAATATAGGAAAAATTAGTTTTCACAGTTTCTGTAAAAAGTATGTTAGCCTACTTGCCACGTTTTTTTTAAAATTTTTTTTATTAAAATAAGCTCGGAAATTGTGTATTGTGTGCACAGCTTCGGAATCCTTACAAATTTCAATTTTTAGTATTTCCTGATTAACAAAATAAGGCATTTTCCTGATAACAAATTAAACTACAATAATATCTTGGAAATCATGCTAAAGTAAAAAATTAAACAAAATAGTTTAGTATATTATCAGAAAAAAAATCTACTTGGTATCATAAAGAGTAAAAGATATAATGAAATAATTAGCGAATCACACGTGGTCAGATAATTAAAAATTTAATTTCACAACTAAGATAGTAGGACAACATTTAAGATACTGAGATATTTTAAGACACTAAAAAAATTGGTTACGTATTCCACAGCTTTTTATGTTCAGTATCTTTATCCACTTTGTAGTGACTTATAAAACATCAACACTATTTTAGATAATCTAAGTTGAAGTCACAAGAAACAAAAAAAAGAAGACAATCAATAATTTATATTCTTTTTTCAAAAAAATAGTATGCTAAGTAAATAATCAGCTGTTTTGCATTAAATAATTTTAAACAGCTGAATGTTTTTAATTTCTTAACAAGGTTTTATTCTTAGCTAGCAGACAATAATTCTTTAAAAAAAACTTGACTATAATTTGAAAAGGAAACCTAAATTAAAGAAAATCTAAATTAAAGTTCTAAAAAAATTATTAGTATATTAATGAAGAAATAATAAACGTAAAATGGAAAAGAATAAGAATTTTAAAATGTTAAAATTTTATTAAATAGTTGGTAAAATAGTTCTGCGATACACTTCCGGAAATTTCTTTTAAGATTAGGATTATATAGGGTAAACCAACAAATGAAGGAGCATTTCATAGATATTTCTTAGAAATAAGATTTTAAACGTTTTAATTTAGATTGATTGGTAAGAGTAGCTTACTACCTAACAATAGGAAGTCCTTTAACAATGCATTTAGTTATCTGGTCTTTGAGTCTTCTCTGGAAAAAGTTTTGAATTTGTTAGTATCTGTTCAACGCCTTGTTTCTTTGACAAAATTATAAGGTCAGTGTTTGTTGTTAACCGTTTAAACTACAATTAATTGCATATAATAATGCTTTTTCTTTTCATTGTGAAAAAAAGAATTCAAAATATGGTCATTGAAGTTACGTTTTATTTATTTTAAGCATCATAACATAAGCAAGTACTGAGATTAGGGGGTGTTTATTAACTGGATTACAGAACGATGAAAAACCAATGTATAAACAAGTGTTCCTTTACTGGGATTTTTTCAAGTTAATGAAAATAAAAGAAAAAATTTAATTTTCTTGTACCTTTTGTCATATTATAAATCAAAATTATGTTAAAAATAAAAAAAAACCAACTTCTAACCAGTGAAGGAACAGGCATGTTCCTTCACTGAGAATAGATTTCCCAGTGAATGAATAGTATGTGTGAAATATGATTTTACTTGAATAATTAGTAGTTCAGCGACATAGAGGACTCCTAAAATTCAGTTAAATGTTGTATGAATAGTTCCTATAACTATTTCATTTAAATATGCAAATTTAATTGCTAAATTTATTTAAAGAATTATAATAATAATTAATTTATTATTTATCTTTATAAATGTAGTGATTAGTTATTACATCATACCTTAGACTCCTTAATAAACTATGTTTATTAACTAAATATAATAATAAAAGCTTGAATGGAATCTTTGCAGGATTTTGTGCCAATAATTAGCTAAATTATTATCCTATTGTCGTCTTTAATGTCCTAACGGGAACAGGTAGGAAAAATCCATTTAAAGACAATTATTTAGGTGAAAAATGGGTGAAGTTTTTTTAAGGTGACATCCACCGATAACTCAGTGCAATGCGAAGATAATTTCAAAAGGCAAAACTTCCCTTAAAGAATAATATTCGAAATACTGGTTTTAAGAACTTCAGAGAATCTTTAGGAGGGAAGTAGCCCTGGCATCCTTTTATAAAGTGATTGCATTTACAATGCGAATGAAACAAGAGTTGAATACTGCCCTTAAACGGGAAAAATCTGCGGCCTTAAAAATTATAAGGATTTATATTCTAAAGTACCTAGGAAAGAAAAAGTACCTCCATTGGTAGTTTTTCCTTACAGAAGAATTCGTAGAGATATTACAGAATCAGTCCCTGCTACATATTTAATTGAAAAAAGCTATTCATGAAATGAAACGATGACCGCAGCAACATTTTACAAATATATTGCAAATGTTTCTACCCATGGCTAATTAAAAATGCAATCAAATTCCTAATTTTGCTTCTTCTGGATAGGTATAAATCTCATACCAATTTGAAACTGAGCAAGTTTTGTTCCTCAAAACAAATTTTCTGGTTTAGTTTTCTACGTAATTCTTGGAAATCTCGTTAGATCTTGAAAACAAAAGAATTGTAAAACTATATGTCTAGAAAATTTTACATCCATTTTTAAATAAGATTTGAGGCATCAACTGATGAAGTTAAAATGCTTTTATGAAATGCGATATTTTTTCATTCGATGTAGAAAACGTTGACTGTAACAAATGCATGCAAAACAGACACCAAGAGTTAATGAGCAAGACAACTTATCAACAAAACACATGCTTCGAGAGTAACGATGCGCTATTTCTTCAGAAGCTTGAGAAGGAAATCTCACAAGTTATGTTGCAAATTTTTGAAGGAACATTGACAGAAAAGTTTAATCTCCCAAATATCCAATAGCCTGCGCTTTTCTCAATATTGAAGAATTTATTTCAAAAAGAACAATTGTATAATCAAATTTTGGCTCTGAAGCTGAGACAACTAACATTAATAATGAAAGTATCTTGAAAACCGATTTTGAGATAAGTCCTCTTGAGGCATTGTTAGTTGCAAAAACGATTGGTTTCATAAGTAACTACTAGATATAAGTCAATGAGAGATGGGTTTTACTCAAACTTCGAAACTCCTTTTTCTCATTTATTATCCAGTGAGGAATTCTGGAAATGGAACTGGAAAATCAAAAGAAATTTCGAAGATACATTTACATTGGCCAAAAATTTGGAAAAAAGAGGAAGGTTAAATCAAAAGAAAAAGAAATAAATTACTCATGACGAAGAGAAAAAAAATACTTAAAAAGATTTAAAAAAAAGCTTAAAAAATATGAGGAAAAGATTAAACAAAAAAATGATCGAATTATAATAATAATAAAAACATCATCAGATTACACAATGATAAACATTCATAATTTAGAACGGACTATTAAACTGTGAGAAAAAAATGAAAAACATTTTTTTAAAATTATGTATTCAAACATATTTTACTTTCCATTCCATGACTGAAAAAAAAGTAAAATTTTCCACATTAACTATGGTTATATGTCGTAATTCCAAGAAAAATCTTGTTTTTAGACATTTGTGTGGCCTATGGATTCCTAACGAGCATCAAACATTATTAAAATTAAGTGTTCATTCTCTGGAAAATTTAGTGTTTATTCACTGGTAAGAACTGTTCCTTCACTTGGTCATCTTACTACTTATTATTTAAACCACCAAAAGCTTAAAACAATATTATGTAAGTTATCTAACTTTTTTTTACATAATTTGCATTTAATAACAAATATGTCGAAACCATCATTTAGCTAATATTACAAATTTTGAAATTTTTATGAATTTTTTTTAAAGGCAAGCTAAGCTTAAGTGTTCCTTCATTGTTTAGTTTACCCTATAAGATGTTGAGAAATTTGCGATGTTGTGAGAGATGTTTAAAAATGTTGACTACGTCTTTTTATTAATATTTATAAAATATATATTCAAGAAATTGATAAATATATTATTCCAAATCTATGCATACGTATGTATATTATTGAAATTGTATCAGTTATTGAAAAACAAAATAAAAAAAAAGAAAAAATAATCACATTAAATAAGCACAATCTGGTGTATTCTATCAGAAGCACGCTTTTTTAAAACTAGACATTTGTTGAATAAAGTGTTTTTTATTCAAAATTCTTTACTAAATTGCAAATAAATTATTAAATGACTAAAAAAGAAACATCGTATTTTATAGTGTGAAAGAAATAAAAATAAAAAGATTAGCAAACGATTATTAGCGAAAAAAATATGAATGAAATTTTACGCTACGTGCGCGAAGTCAAGTTTCTCCCAAGTTTATCACATTTTAATATTAATCGCCCCAATTGGTTATTTCTTTATTGTCGCCAAATTATTTTTTTCAAAATAATTAATTTTAATTTTTCTCAGCTTCTAATAAATAAAAACAGTTGAAACTTTAGATTTTTCAATTGAAAAATATGTAGATTAATATGGTATAAAAAAATTCATACCTTATAATTTAATATTTTTTCATCATCACTTTAATTAAATAATAAAAAATAATAAATAATTATTAAAAATTATTTTTTGCATGAAATTATCTTTGGGTAAATGAGTTTTATAAGTGGGTGCGATTTTTCTTGAATTGCTTCATTAGTTTTGAAAATATGACTGAAAACGCAAAAAGCGAAATTAACATTAAGGGGTACGAACTTTGAATCGCTCTCCTGACCAAACTATGGGGACCACATTTCCCAGATTGCGGCTACCCCCTATATTTTGAAGATAAGAAATCCAAATATGTAAAAAAAAATGCATGTTTAATCAGAGAAAGTACGTTTTTGTGTCTGATTTCGTAATTTAATTAATAGTTAGCACTAATTAATTAGCATATTTGAGGTCACCCCCAGGAACCATTAAGATTGACACTTAGTTCGTGAAAATCTGATCATTAGAACGAAAGTTATTCAGGGTGATTCGTTTTTTTTTTTTTGCGGACTGTACAAAGAACAAAAAAAAAAAACACCTTTGTATACCAAAAAAGCTTATCAAAATGCATTTTTAAGGTTGCATTTTTCAATGTTTATAAATTACTTTTGACTCTCCTTTTAAGTTACATATGACTCTTTTATATTATGCTTTGACTCTCTTTTATGTCACATTTACATATGATTACAATAAGTATTAGATAATAAATGAAATAATTAATCTACAAACCTAGATTTGCCTGAAGTTTTCCAAATTCATTTTGTTTTATTTGACCATCACGCAACTTGTCCTAAAAACCAAAGTAACATACTTAGTTGATAATATTGAATACTTTTTAAAGATTGAAACACACATATATTTAATAAGAATGAAAGAAAAATATAATAATAAATTCAAATAAAATATTCTTAAGAAAAATATATCTTGTTTACAGTGAAAACAAAACTAAGGATTCCAAATTAAAATTAAAAGAATTTTATAGAATTAGTTATTTAGCATGATTTACATAAAGTAAAGTAATGATCACTCTTTAATTGCAATATATATTCATTATTATTTTATTTAATAATAGCCGTTATAAAATAATCGAGATTTTTCGGTTCGATGTCAGAGGTTGGAAAATGAAGTCTGAAATAGAGGACATCTTGCAAAATGCAGCAGAGTTGCAGATGAGAAAGCAATAATCTCACCGAACCCAGCTCAGTAGACGCACATACGGACTCGCAAGTGTTTCATCAAACATGTCAAATGATTGGCGCTTTCATATGGTACGACGAAATGAATTATGAAAATGTTGAATAGAACAATGTGAAAAGCATGCTTTTGCATGATACGTGGCGAAAATGACCATGGTAACAAAAAAAATATCATTTTTGAAAAGGAAAACTTAAGCACTTTTTAAAAACACCCAATGAAAAAAGCACCTTTAAAGGCTTTTAAATAACGAAAATCAAAAATAAGCACCTTTAAGACTTTTTAAAAACTCTACGCACCATGTCAATATAATTCCGTTTTATCTCATTATTGAATTATACAAATGTGCTTTCAAAACAATATAAAAGCTTTTAAATGCTTTTAAACACATCAGATTGAAATATAATTCCTCGATATATATCATAGAATATTTTTTTTTTTTAAATTATAGTTTTGTAGCGTTACTGGAAATCAGACTTGGCGACATATTTCAATAAATAAGAGAACTTATGTTCTTGGAAAAGAAAAACTATATGATGTTGCAAGAGCATTGGATTTGATCAGAAAACTAAAAATGGCGCGTCTTATGCTGACATGCTCTTAACAAGCAAATGCGAAATAAAGAATTTTTACTTTTGTTTCAATGTAGAAGTAAACAGGAAAGAATATTTTCTTTCACCAGTTTCTTTAATTGCAGATGGAAAGATATACATGTCACAATTTTTAAATACTTTTTATTTGTTAATTGATTATTATTGTTAATAAGAAAGCAAGCAAAAAGGAGGTAGCGTAACGTTTCAAGAATTGCCGATATTGATATACGTTCGGGCTGGGATCTTGGGATCCATTTGACGTGCACTTTGATGCAAACTGACTTTCTCCATGGGGATAATGGTTTTGTTCTTAACTTACAAGACAGTACAGGATTTCTTTGTAACAGACAGCCTAAGGGAAAAACTAGGTTATGTTCACCAACCTAGCTGAAGTCTTCGTACATTTATGAGACTCCATCTTATTTTGCATTGGAGAAAAATTCCTCCTTTCTTTTTTCATATCATGGCAATAGAGTGAAAAGTTATTTTTCACAAATTATTTTTTATATTTTATATTCTACTATCCTTTGAGTGTGGATAACTTTCAACATATGCTACTATTTTATTCTTCGATATTGCAAATGGCTAGTACAATATAAACATTTAAACAGAAGATGAAGAAAGAAGTAAAAGCATGGAATAAATCAATAGCGAAATGGAGGGTCATTAATTTTGTGGGTAAGCTTTGGGTGCATGGTAGTAAACCTAAACTAGCATTTTCCACTGGCTGTATGAAGATTACCTATTGTGAAAAAATGATAAAAACCCTTTTACAGAGAATTGGTAGCCAAAGTTGAATTTTTCAGCACTCTGTCTATCGTGCAAAAAGTACATAAGAATAGTGTTTAAATAATAGGGTGTATGCCATAGTTTCAATCACTTAAAAAACATGAAGAGGTATCGTAAAGAATCCTGCACTCCACATACACCAACCACAGTGCTGACATAAAATATCCTCAGTGGTAGACGGATCATGGGTTAGAGTCCCCTTGCTATCAGGCTAACCATGAGAGTTCTTCATGGTTTTCCTCTCTGTGTAACGCAAATACGGCTTAATTCCATCAAGCAGGCAAATTTCTCCCACTATTTGGTCCAGGAGTTTTCTTGTCTTCTGGATTGGGTTCAAAATTAGAAGTCTGCAGAGTTGAACATTAGTAATCATAAACCCTAAATTAGGTCGGCTGTTCAACGACGGTTATAAAATAAAATAAAGGGTATCCTTGCTAGGGCTGTATATGCCAGGCAGTTTCCCACTGTGGTAGATTTCCCACTGTGGTAGACTGCCATCTTTGAAACCTAGAATAATATTAACGCTACTATCCGAGGGATTGGTAAATTTTATGCAACATCATTTCAAGTCATATACAAATATATTGACCATAGACAATAGTGGTTATATTTCAGCCAAACGTTTTATATATTCTGAAAATATCTATATATTCTTAAAAATTAATATATTCTTAAAAATTCCATTTTTCCTGCCCTGAAGGTTTAAAAAGTGAGTTAATCAATGTAAATAAGTAGTTGTAAACGAGTTTTTTTAGTGCATATGTTTTTCTCACATTGGTTTGCTACCTGTCCAGTTACGGCAAAAAATCAAGGTAGCTTTATTTCAAAGGGACACACCTAATATAAATTTGATAAAAAAAAACATGATAAAAAATGTTAAATATGGGATATAATGAGGGTAAATAAAACTCAAAATAATTAAGTTATAACAGTTAAAATCTGTAATCATGGCAAATCAACAACAGTGTGGTAAATCAGAATTTTTAATATGTTAGAGATATCAAAGAAACATTTTCACTGAAATTCACTCTCTGCCTACTATTTGAAAAAAAAAGCAAAAATATAGTGTACACAAGAGATTTTATAAGTTGAGATTTCTTTTACAAATACATAGAGGTAAATTGATAAATTAGAAATTTTAGGAAAAAAAATTTAAACACTTAAAAGACAAAAGTTAAAATATTTACGCAGAATATTGCAAACAATATCTAAATCCCTTTATACTTACATGCAAAGGTTTCAATTTACTTTCAATATTTTGAATGGTATCTTTACATGCAGATAGTCTGGTTTCAGTTTTCTCTAATTCTTTTTGATACTAAATAAGAAAGATAACAGATAAAACATTAATTTCCTACCAGTGGGAAAAGAAAAATTCTTAAGATTTTTATTGATACTTTCTCATGCTTTTAGATAAGTAATTATACAGTAGAAAACCAGTTAACCAGGATGGTCAAGACCATCGATATCCCGGATGTCTGAATTTCCCGGTGTTCTGGATCGGACAAAAGTGTCGTTAATCGATGTTTTATGAAACCAAAATTACAAGGAAAAAGTGAAACACATTTTAAAATAAGAAAAAAATGAAAAGATCTCCTAAATTAAAAAAAAATGGTAGAAAAATAACATTTAAAAGGATAAAAACATTTGAAAGTTTAGACAAGAAAAACAAGTTTAAAAAATACAAAATTCGCATATTTATTTTTTGATAATAAATAAAATCCCAAAATTAACTAATACAGTAGGGAACCGATTATCCGGAACGATCGGGACCATCGCTATTCCGGATAACTGATTTTTCCAGTTTTCTGAATCGATACAAAAAGCCGTTTTTTTATTGTTAAACCCAACTAAAAAAAAATAAAAATAGTTGGAAATAATCTTAAAAAGAAGAAAAAACGATGAAGTAATACACTAATGATTATTTCCAAAATGATGGTAAGGTAAACATCTTTCAAATAAGAAAGAAAAATCTTAAAATCTTATGAGGAAAGAAGCATTTTTTTTAAAAAAACGTCGGGAAATTCGTTCCGGTTTTTGGTTTTCTGATTTCCAGATAACGGGTTCTGTACTATATAAAATAAAACCAATAGTTAAAAAACGCAATATATTTCATATCTAATTATATGGGGCGGGGGGGGGACAATGAAAGGAAAACTTATTAATATAGATAATAACACTTGAAAATTATCGAACGGAAAATCTGAAAAAGGCACTAACATAAATATTAAAACCTGGAACAAGGCAGATCAATTATAAGATCAACGGAATTAAAAAAAAAAAAAAAAAAAAACTTAATGATAAAATATATGAATAAAAAGAATTTATTGAGTAAGAAATTTATCTTAAAAAGGAAAAAAAAAAAAAAAACTCAAGAATCAAGAAAAACAGAATCAATATTTAAAAGAAGAAAACTGCTATCAGCTTCATAAAATAATCGTCTGCTTTTATTAACAAATAATTATATGCCTAAATTAATAAACAATCTTCTCCTTTTATTTCATTTTTTATAAAAAGTCTATTTTTAACAAAAGCAGATGTGATTCCACATCAAGAAAAACTTGCTAATGATACCACATTTCTAAAAAATCAGAATTTATTCAACAAAAAAATATCTTGTTTTATTAATCCATGTCAAATAGATGAATATAACTGGTGATTAAAAAACGTTTTGTCCGCATTATCCGAAATAATAAAACAATTCATCATAATAAATCAGGGATAACAAAAGCTGAGCAACTAAAATGGATTTAAAATAAATCTCACATGTCAATACTCTTAGCCAGAAGTTTCAAGTTCCTTAACTCAGACATTCATTGATATGCGATTGCAATGCATTTTCCCCACCCCCTCGAAAATCAAAGAGAAAACGAAATCAGCATGCCACTCCTTTAAGTTTGATTGACAGCAGCTTATCAGAAAAACAACTGATGCACAAAAGAAAATAAAACATTTGTCACTTTCTGGATCTAACGACCTTCAAGGTCAGGGGAAAAATTAAAGTTTCTCTGGGCAAATGAGAAGAATTCCCCCCTTTCCCTCTACTCAACTTCAAGGATGAGTCAAATTTCAGCTTTTTTTAATAATCGTTATACTTCAAAATAGCAGGAAAACCAAGCAAAATTCTTTCCAGTTTTCTGTATACTGGATAAATGGTTCTCTACTGTAGTTTCATAACTATTAAATCTAACATAAGACATTAGATATGATATACGTATCGTTAAAAAAATAAAAATTTGTAAAAGGCAAAAACAAAACAAAAACACTCAAGCCTCCTGTCTAAGAGGGATAATCTTAAAATAACGTAATATAAATAAATAAAAAAAGCTGTAATAGCCTAAAAACTTGCTCATTAAATTTAATAATTTTATCAGCAAGTTTTCATGCTTTCAGTCCATCTTTCATCAGTAGTGAATCATTAGATTTCGATGGCATTTTTGGTTATTTCCTTTGTTTATTAACTCTTTATGTTTATAGTTTTTTGGCTTCATTCTTTGACAAGGTTTCTGAATATATATATTAAAAACAGTGAACATGAAACACTCTATATCAGGGGTGGCGAACCTTTATACACCAATGTGCCATTTTTTCTAAAAAAATTGCTTAATGAGGCCATAGACGTGCCGTCAAATAATTTTGACTTCGTGATTATTGGGAAAATAATAATACTAAATTACTATCAACTCAAAACTCTTTATTTACATTGAAAAAAAAAAAAAACATTTTGCAATATCTCAGTTATACACGTAATTCAACTTTAATATCAGTGTGACTTCTGTTGTTGCAGATTAGATGATCAATAACTTATATTAGGTTGTAAGATGTTAGTTTAAGCAGGACTGTTGATTTTTTTTTGCTAGTTATTTACTGTTAGCTTGTTTTTTACGATTATTAATTGTTTTTTCAGCATTAATTTTTAATTTTTTTATTAATAATTGTTTATTATTTTGTTTGTTTTTTGTGAATTTTAATTTAATTGTTGCATATGCTTCATAGTGTAATAACAATTCATAGTGTAAAAACAATTGTGATCGGTGGAGTGCCCAAAATATTGTGTCGCGTGCCATAAATGGCATGTGTGCCATTGCATTGGTTCGCCATCCCTGCTCTATATCAATCGTCGCCAAATTGTTTTTTTCTTCAATGAACTAAGACTTAAGTAAAAATTAATGTGATTACAAAAGCAGCCACGGGTCATTTTTGTAAGACGTATGCACCTCCTAAAATAAAATAATAGAACGATTAAACAACTGCAAATTCGCTGTACGTTTTAAACTGCATCCATTTACGTGTTAATTATGTTTTGAAATTCTTCATATGTTGATTTTAAAATTCAAAACCAATGCTGTTCAATTATATTTTTTATTCTTCTACCAGAAAGTAAAAGTATCTGTTTTAGTTATTAATAAACAAGAAATATAAAATAAAATTTTTTTTTAGTCAATTCCTACTTAGTCAACAAAGAAAAATTCCAATCAGAAAATTCCATTTCATTTTTTGCTCATCCCTATTTAATTAATGAATTAATAATTGAAAAAACTGTATTAAAATCAAGTGGCGTGTATTACAGGTTCAAAAAAATGCATTTGAACTTGAGTGGATGAATAAAAAGTATTTTATTAACGATTGAATATTTGAACAACATATAGGGAGAGTGTGAACTAATAGTAGGAATTGAAAGAAGAACTGTATTAACATCAAGTGTCATCCACTACAAGTATAAACAGAAATGTATTTGAACTTGAGTGGATGAATAAAAAGTATTTTATTAACGATTGAATATTTGAACAAGATATAGGGAGAGTGTGAACTAATAGTAGGAATTGAAAGAAGAACTGTATTAACATCAAGTGTCATCCACTACAAGTATAAACAGAAATGTATTTGAACTTGAGTGGATGAATAAAAAGTATTTTATTAACGATTGAATATTTGAACAAGATATAGGGAGAGTGTGAACTAATAGTAGGAATTGAAAGAAGAACTGTATTAACATCAAGTGTCATCCACTACAAGTATAAACAGAAATGTATTTGAACTTGAGTGGATGAATAAAAAGTATTTTATTAACGATTGAATATTTGAACAAGATATAGGGAGAGTGTGAACTAATAGTAGGAATTGAAAGAAGAACTGTATTAACATCAAGTGTCATCCACTACAAGTATAAACAGAAATGTATTTGAACTTGAGTGGATGAATAAAAAGTATTTTATTAACGATTGAATATTTGAACAAGATATAGGGAGAGTGTGAACTAATAGTAGGAATTGAAAGAAGAACTGTATTAACATCAAGTGTCATCCACTACAAGTATAAACAGAAATGTATTTGAACTTGAGTGGATGAATAAAAAGTATTTTATTAACGATTGAATATTTGAACAAGATATAGGGAGAGTGTGAACTAATAGTAGGAATTGAAAGAAGAACTGTATTAACATCAAGTGTCATCCACTACAAGTATAAACAGAAATGTATTTGAACTTGAGTGGATGAATAAAAAGTATTTTATTAACGATTGAATATTTGAACAAGATATAGGGAGAGTGTGAACTAATAGTAGGAATTGAAAGAAGAACTGTATTAACATCAAGTGTCATCCACTACAAGTATAAACAGAAATGTATTTGAACTTGAGTGGATGAATAAAAAGTATTTCATTAACGATTGAATATTTGAACAAGATATAGGGAGAGTGTGAACTAATAGTAGGAATTGAAAGAAGAACTGTATTAACATCAAGTGTCATCCACTACAAGTATAAACAGAAATGTATTTGAACTTGAGTGGATGAATAAAAAGTATTTTATTAACGATTGAATATTTGAACAAGATATAGGGAGAGTGTGAACTAATAGTAGGAATTGAAAGAAGAACTGTATTAACATCAAGTGTCATCCACTACAAGTATAAACAGAAATGTATTTGAACTTGAGTGGATGAATAAAAAGTATTTTATTAACGATTGAATATTTGAACAAGATATAGGGAGAGTGTGAACTAATAGTAGGAATTGAAAGAAGAACTGTATTAACATCAAGTGTCATCCACTACAAGTATAAACAGAAATGTATTTGAACTTGAGTGGATGAATAAAAAGTATTTTATTAACGATTGAATATTTGAACAAGATATAGGGAGAGTGTGAAGTAATAGTAGGAATTGAAAGAAGAACTGTATTAACATCAAGTGTCATCCACTACAAGTATAAACAGAAATGTATTTGAACTTGAGTGGATGAATAAAAAGTATTTTATTAACGATTGAATATTTGAACAAGATATAGGGAGAGTGTGAACTAATAGTAGGAATTGAAAGAAGAACTGTATTAACATCAAGTGTCATCCACTACAAGTATAAACAGAAATGTATTTGAACTTGAGTGGATGAATAAAAAGTATTTTATTAACGATTGAATATTTGAACAAGATATAGGGAGAGTGTGAACTAATAGTAGGAATTGAAAGAAGAACTGTATTAACATCAAGTGTCATCCACTACAAGTATAAACAGAAATGTATTTGAACTTGAGTGGATGAATAAAAAGTATTTTATTAACGATTGAATATTTGAACAAGATATAGGGAGAGTGTGAACTAATAGTAGGAATTGAAAGAAGAACTGTATTAACATCAAGTGTCATCCACTACAAGTATAAACAGAAATGTATTTGAACTTGAGTGGATGAATAAAAAGTATTTTATTAACGATTGAATATTTGAACAAGATATAGGGAGAGTGTGAACTAATAGTAGGAATTGAAAGAAGAACTGTATTAACATCAAGTGTCATCCACTACAAGTATAAACAGAAATGTATTTGAACTTGAGTGGATGAATAAAAAGTATTTTATTAACGATTGAATATTTGAACAAGATATAGGGAGAGTGTGAACTAATAGTAGGAATTGAAAGAAGAACTGTATTAACATCAAGTGTCATCCACTACAAGTATAAACAGAAATGTATTTGAACTTGAGTGGATGAATAAAAAGTATTTCATTATCGATTGAATATTTGAACAAGATATAGGGAGAGTGTGAACTAATAGTAGGAATTGAAAGAAGAACTGTATTAACATCAAGTGTCATCCACTACAAGTATAAACAGAAATGTATTTGAACTTGAGTGGATGAATAAAAAGTATTTTATTAACGATTGAATATTTGAACAAGATATAGGGAGAGTGTGAACTAATAGTAGGAATTGAAAGAAGAACTGTATTAACATCAAGTGTCATCCACTACAAGTATAAACAGAAATGTATTTGAACTTGAGTGGATGAATAAAAAGTATTTTATTAACGATTGAATATTTGAACAAGATATAGGGAGAGTGTGAACTAATAGTAGGAATTGAAAGAAGAACTGTATTAACATCAAGTGTCATCCACTACAAGTATAAACAGAAATGTATTTGAACTTGAGTGGATGAATAAAAAGTATTTTATTAACGATTGAATATTTGAACAAGATATAGGGAGAGTGTGAACTAATAGTAGGAATTGAAAGAAGAACTGTATTAACATCAAGTGTCATCCACTACAAGTATAAACAGAAATGTATTTGAACTTGAGTGGATGAATAAAAAGTATTTTATTAACGATTGAATATTTGAACAAGATATAGGGAGAGTGTGAACTAATAGTAGGAATTGAAAGAAGAACTGTATTAACATCAAGTGTCATCCACTACAAGTATAAACAGAAATGTATTTGAACTTGAGTGGATGAATAAAAAGTATTTTATTAACGATTGAATATTTGAACAAGATATAGGGAGAGTGTGAACTAATAGTAGGAATTGAAAGAAGAACTGTATTAACATCAAGTGTCATCCACTACAAGTATAAACAGAAATGTATTTGAACTTGAGTGGATGAATAAAAAGTATTTCATTATCGATTGAATATTTGAACAAGATATAGGGAGAGTGTGAACTAATAGTAGGAATTGAAAGAAGAACTGTATTAACATCAAGTGTCATCCACTACAAGTATAAACAGAAATGTATTTGAACTTGAGTGGATGAATAAAAAGTATTTTATTAACGATTGAATATTTGAACAAGATATAGGGAGAGTGTGAACTAATAGTAGGAATTGAAAGAAGAACTGTATTAACATCAAGTGTCATCCACTACAAGTATAAACAGAAATGTATTTGAACTTGAGTGGATGAATAAAAAGTATTTTATTAACGATTGAATATTTGAACAAGATATAGGGAGAGTGTGAACTAATAGTAGGAATTGAAAGAAGAACTGTATTAACATCAAGTGTCATCCACTACAAGTATAAACAGAAATGTATTTGAACTTGAGTGGATGAATAAAAAGTATTTTATTAACGATTGAATATTTGAACAAGATATAGGGAGAGTGTGAACTAATAGTAGGAATTGAAAGAAGAACTGTATTAACATCAAGTGTCATCCACTACAAGTATAAACAGAAATGTATTTGAACTTGAGTGGATGAATAAAAAGTATTTTATTAACAATTGAAAATTTGAACAAGATATAGGGAAAGTTTGAACTAATAGTAGGAATTGAAAAAAGCTGCAACAGCCATATTAATCAATTACAAATTTAATAAAACATTAAATGTGCATTCACAGTGATTATTATTGACAGATTTGAATTATTTATTCATATTTTGTTCATATTTTTAAGAAACTAGATAGACATTTCTAAAAGTTATAAAAAAAAATGCAACGAGACAGCTTATAGAGTTGCCTATGTCATAAATTACTTAATAAGTAAAAATAGTATTTCAAACTAATTAAAAAAAATACTTTAATTATTGACACTTACTTCATCTGCTTTGCGCTTGTTACTTTGTAATGACCCAACTTCTGTTTCATATATTTTAATATCACTCATCTAGAATAAAAAGGAAAAAATAAAAACAATGTTAACAGTAACAATGTATAATAATAAAAACAATAAAATAATAATTAGTACTAATTTAGCTATTTGAAATGAATATCAGTAAATTAAATTTAAAAATATCACACATAAATATATGATAATAAAAGTGTGGTAGTATGTATAAGTGGTAAGTTTGATAACATAAATATATGATAATATATAATATAGTGGGAAATGATGGTTTTTTAAAAGATAAAAATAATGACAAAAGAACATTTTTAAAAAGATGAAACAGTAGCACTTTATTCTTTCATCTTAAAAAGGCTCTTTCATAAGGCTCTTTCATCTTAAAAAATGCTGAATTTTACAAAATAGCAAGTTTCTATAATTTGTAAGTTTCTAAATTCTGCTCATCTATAACAGGCACTAGTTATGCAAAAAATGAAAATAGTGCAAAATTTCAATAAGGCAATCCAGGTTTTTGAAAAATAAAAACAAAGTGCATACTTAATTTCTGATAGAAAATTTTCCCTTATTAACCAGAACATTAATTTTAAAAAATAATACAACACGATACATTATTTACGAAAATATGATATTAGTCAACAAAAAATACCAATGAAATCTTAAAAGCGTGAAAAACTAAATCATATGCTAATATTAATACAAAATTATTATTGTACTTACATACAGTATGCATCATACAATATTATAGTGCATATAAATACATCTAAAATCAAACTATTGAGTTAAAATAATTCCCAACTTTTTAAAATATTTCAAACAAAATAGTGCTAAGCATTAACCACCTGCAATGTAAAGAAAATGATTAACTTTTAATTTTAGTTCAAAACATAAAATTCATTAAAGTAATAATTGCAGAATAAAAAATTTTTTTAAACACTTCATATCTTTATCATTCCTTCTCATGCATTAGAAAATTATATGAATGGGTTTAAGAAAGGAATTAAGATTTTTTGTCTAAAAAATTTAAGAATAAAAAATTTCTGGTAAAAAAGTTAATTTCCCTGGTTTACCGGGTTCTCCAGGTTTTACTTAAGACACATGAAGAGAATAGTAGAAGAGCTGGCTCAGTGATAAATTAGTGAATTTGAGTAAATGAGCATTAAAGTTTATTTTTATGGGTATATTATACAGTAGGGAACCGATTATCCGGAACGATCGGGACTCAATAAAATATTCAAAATATAGGAAGAGAACATTGATGTTCATTAAGAGTTATTAATTACACAGATAAACACATACATGTAAATTAAGCAAAATAATGTAATCAAGTATTTAACTTAAATTATAAATAAAAATAAAATTTTGTTATAAAAATTGACTACAACATAAAAATAAAAAAAGTATAATCATTACTTTAGACATTCTGATTTTTCTTATCTCTTCTAAAGCTTTAATATAACGAGTTGCAGCAAAAATTTCATCAAACTTCTGCTTTAAGGCTCTACCTTCACTCAAGGGCCTGCAAACATAAAATAACTAAAGTAATGTGTTAAATAATATCCCATGCTATAAAATAGCAGAATAACTAATATATAGAAAAACTTCTGCTTTAAGGCTCTACCTTCACTCAAGGGCCTGCAAACATAAAATAACTAAATTAATGTGTTAAATAATATCCCATGCTATAAAATAGCAGAATAACTAATATATAGAAAAACAGGTCTACAAATCAAATACGTATTGTCCCCTTAATATTTAGAATACTATAGTGTAAAATCTTGATAGCTAAAAAATATTGTAGTATTGTAACTGGAGGTTAATAAAATTTAATATTTTTTTTTCGATAAAATCTGAAAATCAAAATATTATGAAACTACTTGTTCTCAAATATTTGCCCTGGTTTGCAAAAATAGCAAATTTTTATACAACTCTGAAAAAAAAACATTTTAATTACAGTAGCAGTCATTCACACAAAGTTTTTTAAAAATATATATGCTTCACATTTTGTTTAGATAACTATTTAATGAAATAATAACTGTAAATTGTTAACCTTCAGAGAAAACTTTTACATACAAATGAAATCTGCCAACTTCACCGGCATTTAAGACTGAAAGTTTTTGTGAATATATATAATTGTAGTAGCATTTGAAGAACAACAACATTTAAATAACTCAAGCAAATAATGCAAGACCTGATAAACATGATAGGTGTTGTGTGCTATGAAAATTATAAAACCACTTAGCTTACTAAACGGATATTTTTTAAAAAACTATAACATTGTGCTGACTTAAACATTTTTGAATTCGCAGTTCTTCAAACATTTTAATCTGAAAAACTAAATGTTTCCTAATTAACTTAAGGTTCTTAAACTCTCTAAGTCCCTTGCTTAAAGTACAATGAAGTTTTCATTCTTCCTATTACTTTACGATTAAAGAATGGGGGGGGGGGAACTGTTTTCCAACATAGGAAAGTCGGTAAGTGAAAGTTCAGAAAAAGCCAAAAATAACACTTAGAAGGGTTATTGAAGTTTGTTATTGTAATTTATAAAATAAAAAAAAATTCATAATTAACATCTTTTTATAAGCTTTTAAGCTTATAAAAAAATCAGATAAAAAGAGTTGTAATTAAAATAAACCTTCATATTTCAAGATACGAATAAGAGGGAAAATACACACTTAATGGTGTGATATAGGTAGAAGATTTATTATTTTCCTATTTAGATATTTTACAGAATTTCAATTAAAAGAGATGGTTTCTAAACATTTTAGATATATCATTTACAAAGTTCATATTTTATAATTAAACCTTACCAATTTGATTCTTCTTGATGACAAAAAATTACGTGATTCAGGATTGCTTTTGAAACTCCTAATGCACCAATCATCTAAAAAGGAAAAGAAAATAATGTTACGTCACTTTAAAAAAAAGGGGGGATTTCTATGATTGTTTTTTAAATTAGCAGCCATTTAATAAAAGCATAAACCTATCTACAAAGTTTAGAGAATTCTTTGTAAACAAATAGCAAAAAAAAACTTTCAATAACAATAAAAACAAAAAACAATAGCTTGCAATGTTTTTTCAGTTTGTGTAAAGTATGTAATTGTGACACAAAGTGAGAAACCCTGAAAATTTTATGTGGAAGAAATTGATATCAAGACATCAATTTATATATTAAGAACGAATATAATTTTTTTTTAACTAGCAACTAAATTACTTTAATTATGAAGAATATCACACCTTTATAGTAACTATTCAAGAAAAAACTAACTTCTTACAAGGCCATCGGATACCCTCATACTATTTATATAAGGATTTTATCAAAGTGATAAAAACACCTGTTATAGACAGCTTTTGTAATACTCTTCTAAAAAAAATACAAAAATTTAAAAAATCTTTTGGTTCCACTTGATGAATGAACTGAATTTAATGATTTTAAATCCATATTTGTAAGGAATGTCTTTAAGAGAGTTTTAATTTGCAAATTTGTCGTGGCAGGAATTTCTACGATGGCTTCGGCAGAATACTGAGGCATTTTCTAAACTCTGCAAATATTTAGAAATGCTACAATTTGTCAAAAATTTCATTGCTTTTTTATTTTTTTCACTTACATGGTAATATCAAATGATACTTTTCCGAAGCTTCAAAATTGATTAAGTGTAATTTATAAGAGATATACGAAAAAAGTTTAGAAATCGACCATATTCTGACACATAAGGTGGTCTTCTATTCCTCGGATTATAAATTAATACAGATACTATGCCTCTTCAACTCTAAAATAGACACATAATGGGTGATGAATAAATAAACTTTAAAAAAAAAAAACTGTATAACCCAATCTATAATATTTAACTACATAAAAGCTTTGAACAAACTTGATAACACAGTAAAGACACATCAAAAAGGAATACAACAAGACAGACAAAATATTTTTATACCTTTAAAAATATTTGATTTGGAAAGAAAAAAAAAATTTAATACCTCAGCATCTATATCAGCACATTTGGAGCTCAATTGAATTTTCTGTAATAAGAAAAAAGATATTGAATAATTAATTTCAATAAAAAAATATCAAAAATTTATGGAAAAGTTTAACAATTTTTTTAAAATAAAAATAGCGTTTTCTACAAAAAAAAAGGAGAGAATGAAACTACAGCAAAGCTTTTGCAGTAATAACTACACAATAATCAAAATTATAAGCATAAGTAAATTACTTGACTTGAAGACTTAAATATCAACAACTAAAAGCCTTCACTGTTTATCATGTAAGTCAAATCTATGAAAGAACTTTACGAATCAATCAAATTATTCTCAGTAAAATTCAATGCAAGAGATAGGCAATAGTAAAGAAACATGGCTATTTTAACTGTATAGAAGCAGCCTCTCTCTTATTAGCAAAAAAAAATTTAAAGTAAGTAATGAAAGCTTTAAGAAACAGGTCATCCCTCACCTACGCCAAAATTTGTATGTATATCAAAATGAGAAAAGCAAATAACTTTTTTCAAGGAAAAAATATCTTTTATATATATATATATATATATACACTATTTGGAAGAAAGTGATGGGACACGACATTATAACGACATAAACCCATATTTATTAAAATTAATAGGAGGTAGGGCTTCCTTTGGCTGCGATCACAGCTGCAACCCTTTTGGGCATGCTTTCCACTAAATTAGCCATAGTGGCAAGAGGAATTTCCTTCCAAATGTTTAACAGGAAGTTCCATAGTTCATGCTTGCTTTTGGGGAGTGGGGTGCAGGTCCTCAACCTACGGTCCAATTCGTCCCAGAGATGTTCAATTGGGTTAAGATCAGGGCTCTTCGCAGACCACTCCATGCGTTTAACGTTGTTGATCACATACCAATCAAGAGTACTCCTTGCAACATGGGATCTTGCGTTGTCGTCTTGATACAAGCAATCATCCATACCGTACATTGCCCACAAGGTAGGAAGGACATGATTGTCAAGAATATCACAGTATCCAGCGGCATTTATCAAACCATCAACCTTCACCTGTGGGCCAGCCCCATACCAGGAGATACAGGCCCATACCATCAATCCTCCTCAACTAAATTTTACAGTTGGGATGACACACTCGGGCAAAAGGCGTTCTCTTGGTAAACGCAATACCCAAACATGCCCATTGGATCGGAAAAGGGTAAATCGTGACTCGTCACTCCAAAGGATGCGTTTTCAGTCATCAAGTGTCCAAGTACGGTGTTCTTTGACCCATCGATGGCACGCTCCCTTGTTGGTTTTCGTAATCAAAGGCTTATGAGCCGCCGAACGTCCAGTGTAACCTATCTTATGGGCCTCAATACGAAGAGTCTTGGTTGAAAAGGCCACACCTGTGGCTTGTCTAAACTCATTAGCGATGTTATCCATGGATGTTTGACGGTTACTTCGAATCTCCCTGCCGAGCACTCGCCGGTCCCTGCTGGTGAGAACTGTAGGTCGTCCACTTCGGGGTTTGTTCTGACAGTGTCCCTCAGTCTTGTAGCGACACAAAACATGTGAAACAGTTGATTTTGAGCAATTACGGAGACGGGATATCTCCCTAATTGACACATTGGCAAGATGTAATCCAACTAACACACTTTTCTCGAACTCAGACAACTCTTTCCGTGGCGGCATCTTGACAAAAACAAATCTAGTCGACTCCACAGAGTATTTATAGGATATGGCTGACACGTGATACCTATTATTGCGCATGTGTCAGCTGTATTGTCGACTTTTCTACTTTTCGAGGGGTGTCCCGTCACTTTCTTCCAGATAGTGTATATATATACAGTACAGAACCTCTTATCCAGGAATCGAAAAACCAGAAAACTGGGACAAAATTAGCTAAATTTTCCTGCCATTTATAAAAAAATAGAAAAAAATTTCTTAAGGTTTTAGGATTTTTCTTTATGTTTCAAATGATGTTTACTTTACCATTATTTTAGAAATAATCAACAATTCCCTACACTGTCAAGAGAAGAGTCTTGTACTAAATATCATCAATTCCCTTCCTCACACCCCACATAGTTGTTTCTTTTCAATCATAGCTCAGTGAGAAAGTGTGACTTATTGAACACCTGTTTTCTTATCATCTGGCCCTTAAGCAAGGGGAGTTATTCAATTTTTTGATCATTTTATATTAAGTCTGCATATATTTTAATTTCATTTTTTTTCTTTCCCTTTTATCTTATTAAACTTATGTGTATTATTTTATCGTTTTTTCTTCTTTTCGAAATTATTTCTAAGTAAAAATTTTTTTTTTATTTATTTTTTTTTTTTTTTTTAGTTTGACAATTAAAGAAAGGCGTTTTGCAGTGACTCGGAAAACTGGAAGAATCAGTTATACGGAATAGCGATAGTCCCGGATAATCGGTTCTCTACTGTATGTATATATATATATATATATGCATATACACAAGGGTCTACAAACAAGCACCAACACCATGGCATGCAAAAAATCATATCTGGCATACAATATTTCAGTGAGATTTAATACGAAAATAAAAAAATATTACACTACTTTCCCTTCCTTAACACAATAGCTCCTCAAAATTGATCTTGGCTCTTAGAAATACAGCACTTTTGTAGACTCCTGTATACTTATTTTAACAAGGATATTTTGAAGCTTGCACAAATTTATTATATGAACTTTAACTATTTAGAACAAAAGAATATGAATTAAGTACTAGTAATATCAATGAAACAAAAAAATTTTGATTAAGTATTTCCTTTTTTTTTTTAAATGAATTTTTTAATATTATTTGCCAATTTTAGCTGACATTTATTTTGCATGGTTAAAAAATTTCAATTCCAAGCTTTCCAATTGAAAAAAAAATGGTGAAGTTAATGTAAAAATAAAATGTTACAAAATTAAATTTAACAACTGCGTGTAACAAACTTTCATTAATTAACAGTAGAACTCATTTGGGTATTTCATGGTTTGGAACCTGTTAACTCAAATATTTCAAGTTTTATGTCTACTAATGAATTATAAGCCTTCAATTAAAAATAAGTCAACAAAAAAAAACTTAATACCTACTTCGCCATTAGGAGTAAAACGAGTTATTGTGCCTTCCAGTGTTTTCATTGTCAACCTCTTGAGCTAGATAAAAATTTGAAAAAAATTGGTAAAAATAGTTCAAATAATATTTAAAAAAGAATCTATAAAAAAGATAATTTTTATAGAATTTACCATATAAAACCAAAATGTTAATTAATAAAAAGTAACAATGCTTTGGAGAAGGACTTTTGTAAATCAAAATACAAATAATGAAGAAAAAAAAAACACAGAAAGAAGTGTAAGATTATTCTAACATATATTTTAAGACTTCTATAATTTTAGCAAATCTAATATGTTTATAAATTATATAAAAAAAATTTTTTTTAATTATTTTAATTAATTTATATTTAATTTTTTTTCAATTATTTTAAATATACTTTTTAAATAATTTTATTTCTATAATAATTTATACATATCTATAATAATAATTTAGATATTTCTATAATGATATATAATTTATAAATTAGTAATGTTTAAAACTTAAATAGAAGTAAAGCAACAGTAAAGACCTGAACTCCCAAAAAGAAAGAAATATTAAGAAAGACACTTCGTCCTTAGAATGAAAAACGAACAAAGACAGTTAGGTTTTGGCAGCATTACATTGTATGTTTGGTTTGTGTGATCAGTTATTTGTATTTTGATTGGTATTTTTAAAAATAAATGTTCCACTTAAAAATTTCTAGGGCAACTTTTACATAATTTGTAAAATTATTTTACCCTATAAATAATTTAAAATTCTTTTTGACTTCATAAATGATATCAGGGTGCGTAGCCAAATCTTTGAATCAAAAATAAGCACTTTTTAAAAACTTTTCAAGCACTTTACAAAAATTTTCAAGCACTCAAAAAATTCATATTCAATCAATGATATTATTGAAAAACAAAAACTTTTTATAAACAGTTTTAGCATTAAAAAAAACACATAAAGAAACGGGCGTAAATCGAAACAATCAGTACTTTCCCACATCACCGAGTGAATTCAACTTGACCCTGAACTCAGAACAAAAGTACCCTTACCCCCTACGTCAAAAAAAGTGTTAGAAGTAAAATAAAATAAACAAGAACAAAAAGGGTTTCGGTTTCAAGAGTGCGCGAATGTGCAAGTCATAACGTGGGTACGACATGAAGTTCGCGTGAATGATTGCGTAGCAAACTCCCCATTTTTCGTAAAATGCATGGGATCCACCAGATATCACTGAAGGGAAGAAAAAAAATTATTCGGAAAAAAGCATTTTTTAAAAACGCCAGCTGAAAAAAGCACCTTTAAAAGCTTTTAAAAACGAAATCCCCAAAAAAGCACCTTTAAGTACTTTTTACAAACGCTATGCACCCTGGATATTAATAACAAACAAATCTCTGTGTAGTAATTTTTATTTAAATTTAATTTATTAACCATTTTTTGAACAAAAAAAATATTTAATAGAGACATGTAAATAGGTCAGTGAAAATGTACAAGGAAAGACTAATATAATCTTTTATATACTTGTCCTTTTGACAAGTGACTAAATTTTCTTAATTTCTACCCCTATCTTCAAATTCCTTGTTAAGCAAATTTAATTTTGTGAATAATTAATTTGACTTTTCTTAGATTTTATAAGCATTGTTAGAAATACAAAGTTATTAATAAAAATATTGTGCACATGTATTGTGTACATTTTAGATTTTCAAATCCATGACTTTTCATGACTGGTAATTCCAAGAATTGTTCATAACTTAACAAAGCTACTAATTTCTCTGGCAAAAACACATCAATTAATTTAAAAAAGCATTATAATAACACTAATTGAAATGATAGGTATAACCAAAGCTGTTATACTCTGCACCTTTATATTTATAGATTTTAAATTTAAAAAACAGAGTAAAGAAAGAGTTGAAGCAATAAAATAGCTAAAAAAAAATAAAATACAAAAAAAAAAAAAAATATTTTGCAGAATTATATTCTAAAGTTTCTTGTTCATCTGAAAGGAAAGAAATACTAGTGACTTTTTTGTTCTCATTTCAGAATAAGAAAAATTCACCAATGAATGGCTTGCTTCAGCTAGAATTTTAAATTGATAAAATAAAAAATAAAAATAATAAATAAATTTAAAAAAATTCTGAAATCACAGAAGTTTGAAAGATAATTCACTCCAGGAATGTTCTTTCTTTCACCCTGTGTGGAAATAATATTTATAAAAAAATAACAAAAAAATTTAAAATTTGCTTTTTTTAAAACATAAATTCAGAAGCAAAATGACTTAAAGAAAAACTTAAAATGAAACCTACGGCTTGAGACACCATTATAGATCGAGTGACTATGACCTTCTGTCCAACAACATCTCGGAATTGAAGTTTAACCTGACCTTTTACTTCATGTTCACCAGCAAGCTGTAAAAAAAAAATAAATAACTTATTACTATAATTAAAATAAAATACTGAAATAGCCTTTATTTATAGCAGTGAAATATAGCTCACTTTTGGATCATGAACAAAAGAACCTCCTCTATCACTGTTTGGTGGAGCTTCACCAGTAGTTACGTAACGTAGGCATTCAATGATGGTCTAAACAAAAAAAGTTACGCAAATAAAAGCATTACTAAAGATTTATTAAAACATAAAACAATATTATAAATAATACTACAAACATGTAATAATTTTAAAATTTAATTTTTTCTTATCAGAGGTAAAAAAAATACAGATTGTAGATAAATCAGAATTTACAGGTTTTGGATATATACAGTTGAACTTGCTTATCTCGAACCTCTTTATCACGAAAACCTCTACTATATCTCAAATTTCTAAATTCCCTACATTTACTATCTAAAATCAATGTATTTTCCATGTTTATGTCGAACATCTTTTATCAAAACTTCCGTTTCTCGAATTTCTAATAATATAGCACGAATGTCCAAGCAACATAACTTTCTTTATCAGTAGAACTTGCAGACTGAGATGAATTTTGTGAATCCACAGGAAGTAGATATGAACAGGTTGGAGATGCTTCTTGGAATTTCGATCACTGTCCCTGCACTTCGTTAACTTGAAAAGAATACAATGATTCAGGCAGGAAGTGAGGGGTTGATAAGTAGGACGGAGTGACCACCAGGGGTTAGCTTTTCAGCATACATAAGAAAGCTAGGAATAGAAAATTCATTTTCACCTCAAAATTTCAGCCAATGGATCAAAGAATAATTAGGAGTTTCAAAGTGAATTATAGAAAACAGTTTGTACGCAAACTTGTAGATCCCATCGATGAAAAAAGCTCTCTTCCAAAAATAAATGTGTTCGATGCCATCAGCATGACAGTTCTGCTTGGAGAAATGTGTCTCTAAAAATTATCCAAAATGGTTTTTAAATGGCTGGTTTTAAAAATAGCTGTGAACAGGGCTAAAAAAAACTCAGAAATTGTACCCGTTCCTGAGGACGGCTTGTCCAACAATGCACCAGTCTTCCTTTGAAGCTAACCCGTTACACCATGGAAATTCTTATTTACAAATCTCTAGAAATGGTCGCTTTTTCTTCTCTTTGTCGTAAATTTGATGACGATTTTCATTTTTTTTCAATAACGTCAGATGGACCACTCTTTTCTGTAATAGTTTTCACCTTTTTAATGGTATCGTTTCCGATTCCGCTACCAAAATAATTACTAATGCTTCGATGCCGTTTAAACTTTTTGTCGTAAATATGCCGAGAACGGTAATGCAAGCGGAGTCGGGAATTTGTTTTCGCTTTTTCAGAAGTAGGAAAGGGAGACAAGAACTTTCGAGAAGACGAGTGACTTAGAGGAGTAACGCGAGGAGCGGCGAGCCAGGATTTGAAGGCCCTAATTGGAGGCAACAAGGAGAAGTCAACAGTGGAACAGAGCTGGACGGAACTTGAACAGAAGAATTGTTAATTCCTTCGTTAGAAGTCCAAATGCACATGCACAGAGCCACTTTTCTTTTGTTCACCAATTACGTGAGAACGCGCATTTGGTCTGACGAAGGAATTAACAGGATTTCTAGATTAGAGGGTCATTTTAGAAGTGAGACGCTAGACTCCTGTAAGATAACAAAAATTGAAAATGTATCACGAACATTAACGGGAAAGTGGCCATCCGCTCGGACAGGCGGTTTTTCGAGTCCTGCCTGTGAAGATGATGAACAAGAGGTTGAAGGCATCAGTAATGAAGAAGAAACTGTTGAAAATACAGTGCCTGATTAGCAAGAATGAAATGCAATAAAATCGGGATTTAATGTTGAAATTGATTTTGAAGATTTTTACAAGTGGACAACTGCCTGGTAACATGCGGAACGTTGACAGATGCGAAAATCATAAATAATGTTAAAGGAATATCACATGAAAGAGTTGAAAATCATATTAATGAACCAGGAGTGAGAGCAAAAGAAACAGAAAAAGCTGTAGAACTCTTACAAACTTTTCTTGAATCCTAAGAAAATGGAAGAATTTACCCCGACCCGCCCTTATTTAGGGCATACGGGTAAATGTTTATTAAAATCCAAAAAAAAAATATCCAGAGAACAGTAGAAACATAAATTACATAAAATACACATCAGACATGGCAACAGCCCATGAACATGGCGGGCGTAGAACAGCTAAAATCATGTAAGGTGCTAAACATTAAAACAGCAATATATTAAAAGTGTCAATTAAAAGAATAATTTAAAAGAGCAATTTAAAAGATACACGTGCAAAAATTACAAGAGAACAATATTGTAAAACAATTAAAAGCATTACTATTAAAACCAATTAAATAGTACAAAAGTAAATAACAATAAAATTGGAGCAAGTAAAAGAAGAATAGTTTATAAAAGACATAGTAAAAAAAATGAGACACCCAAGCTGGAAGGAACAAGTTCCGAGACATTAAAGACCGTCCCCCAATACATCCTCTAAAGTTTGTTTAATAATCTTTTTTATGATATTTCTACAAGTCAGGTTAGCATAGCATTGATGTTGGCCAATATTATTAAAGTTATTGCCCCGGATTGTCTGGAATTGAGAACAATTTATTAACAAGTGATCAATAGATTGATATTCACCACAGTAATTGCATTCTGGAGTTTTGTGGAATAATTTATATTGGTGTTCTCCAAACACTCCGTGGCCTGTTAAAAATTGATTGAGATAGAAGTTTGCTTGTAGTCTATTTAATTTCGGGTCTTTAAAAAATTTGAATGTCTGTCTCCCTTTCTCGGAACTCCGCCATTCCAGCCCCCAGCGCTTCATGCTATATAATTTAACCTGAGTTTTAATTTGGGCGATGGAGCTTGGGACCTCAAGGGCAACCCGGCAGAGATCGGTGGCTTTCTTAGCTGCTCGATCCGCCTCCTCGTTGCCTTGAGTACCTATATGAAATCCTAAGAAAATATCGACTATGGGGAGATTTGCTGCTCTTTCTAACCTTAAAAGAATTATCGAAACAAAGGTTATCTTTAAAAAGTATGTATCTTTAAAAGTATCTTTAAATGTATGTTACATTTTTTTTACGTAAATAGATGTATGTGGTATAATTAATTTACTGAAATGCCAGTATTTTTCTAAGAACAATTAATGCACTTTTAATAGAATTTCTTAATTAAATGTAATTTTTTTATAGTACCAGTATAACTCGAAACCTCTTTATCTCAAATTTTTTGCATTTCCCGTGAGATTTGGGATAAACAGGTCTGACTGTATCATGTTTTTACAGTTTTAAATTTGGATAAAACATACACAAGAAGAACCTAAATAATTACATTTATTTGGTATAAATACTGTTCGTGATATTTTAAATATCATATTGCATATAACGACAAATATTAAATTTCCAATTTTCTTGTATTTAACATACATTTAAAAAAAATATCTTAAAAAAAAGATGTGAATTATCTATAGTTGGAAGTTATCTATGCTGCATAGAAGAAAAACTTTTACTTCTATGCAGCATACTTCTATGCATTCTAATTACAGAAAAAGAACTTTAAATATTCAAATAATTATCTAGAAACAATCATTTTCTTACATAGAAAAACAAGTATTTTTCTTCCTTGTAAGCAAGTAAAATTTCATTAGTGAGTTAAACTCACAGTTTTAAAATTTGATACAAAAATGTATTTATTTATTTTACTACAATAAATTATAAAATTAAACAATAAAACTAATTAAAGTATTATCAAGTAAGCATTGATATACTATTCATAAATTGGTACATTAACATACACAGGGGTGATTGTGAGCCCAAGTCAAAATTCCGGAAAATTTCTTGAGTAAAAAAAAAAAGTTTAAATCGAAAAATTAGAAAAAAATTTAAACAAGGTTTTTTTCTTATTTTCAATATTTCTTAGTTTACATAAAATATAGTTAAAATTTTACACATACCTATACCATTTACACATACCTATGATAACCTGGAGAAGTAATTGAAATTTACAAATATGTCTTTCTTTCTTGAGTTTATTATAATAACTATTTACTGATAAAAAATGAATATAAGCTTATAAAGTATCAGGATCTCCCTTACAAACAAATAAAATAAACTGTGTTTTCAAGTTCCACCTTTGACCGGATCACGGCTAGCGAAAAATCCGGAAATCCGGATTTTTTCCGGAACACAATCAGCCCTGTATGCACTTATATATCTTATGATTTAAAAATAAATTTAAAAAATTCAACCGCTTTTCAATTTACTGAGTATTATCTTAAATTTTTTAAAATTTCAGTTTTAACCTGTTTTTAACGCTTAGCATGTCAAACACCATTTTTTGATGTTATACACTCGACTCCATTTCTTAAAACATAACCGATGATACATAAAGAGAAAATAAACTGATTTATGACATTTAATTTGTCATGAAAGAACGAGCATGAAAAATTATGCAAAGTTACAAAAAAATACAAATACATGAAAACGTTTCCTTTAATAATAACAACTTTTCCTTACTCTTTTCACATGAAAAAAAACAGGTTGCTTAATAGTTGGCTTAATCTGAAAAATATGAGTTTATTAAGATATAAGAGTCTAATTAGGTTTTCTTATGTTTCTTGACGAAACAGGAGATATTTCTGTATCGTGATGTCGCGCCAACTAGATTTTAAACTTGCAAATTTTCTTTTAAAAAATAACAACTGGAAAGAGATTTCCATATTCTGATCAGTGGCAGAATAATCGAAGTCTTGGCAACTTCTGAGCAGCGATCTGTGAAAAACTAAAAATAAATATCGCAGAAATGGATAAACTTGAAAGATCTAACTTGTAGCCATCCCCGGGCAAACATCGACATGTTTTTTTTTTTTTTTAAAGTTGCAAGTTTAAAATCTATTTGGCACCTTGGAGATTATAGTTAATGCGGCAGTACAGGATACAGAAATATCATCTGCCCCGGGGTGGCAACGAGTTATACCTTTCTGTGATTTTTTTCTTTCTTTTAGTTTCTCGCCGGCCATAGCCTGAAAGTTGAAAAGACTTGGCGCTTATTATGCTACAGATCATGATATGAAAATCTCCCCTCAGAAACCGATTGTGTATAAGCCACAAGCTAACAACTGAAGCTAACTTAATTTTATTTTCCTATCCACAACATTACATCCCAGCATTAACATATACATGTGTTTTAAATGGTGTTGATCTGATATTTTCTGATTTCACCAAAATTTAAGCATTGCGTCATTTTAGAAAACGAGAACTCCGGAAAAAAGGCATAATAAATACAAGAAAAATACGCACAGTTTTACCAGATCCATTAGGTCCCAAAATCAAAGTTAAAGGTTTGAAAAACTCGACCATTTGTCGATTATGATCTTCTGGTCCGAAACTTCGAATGCCCATGATAGACATCTTCTCAATGACTGACATGGTGATTATACAAATTTACTCTCTAAAAAAAACAATAAAATATGCACTTGAAATGTCAAAATATTAAGTTTACGTGGGGAGTATTAAATACGTGATATACCTGTTGACTTGAATTTTAAAAACAATGGATAAAAAGCTTTGAAGATCACAAAGTTAAACACAAATTATTACAACACAGAAGAATATATTTCTCGCATCATTGTACATTTATTTGACACAGCAAAAATTAACAGCTTAAATATTTTAAAATTAAAAATTATGAATCAGAAAGCAGACGACAAAATAAATGTGATTCGCGCGTTGAGTGAAAATGACAGTTAAGTTCGGAAAATTAAAAAATAAAACTGATTTTACATTCGTGTTGTGCTAGCTGACCATTCGCGATTGCAGCGCTCGATTACATCATCTGGGGAGAAGACCGGTTCCATGTAAAATTTCCACAATGCTTTCTGATAGAACCATGCTCAATTAAGATTTCAATCCCTGCAGTTTCCTAAATTAAAATTTTTTTAATCCATTTGGAAATCAGGAACTAGTGTTCCTCTTTCTTCTATGCCTCTTCACACGCTAATGGTGAAAGCGTAAGTTCTATTGTACGCCACAAGTATCCCATTTCGATCGCCCATATTCAATGGCGTAGCGAGGGGTGGGAAAGAGGGGGCATCATGCCCCGGGCGCTACTCACAAAGGGGCGCCAAATGGTCCGCAAAACAAAAAATTGCTGGATAATTTTTTTTAATTATAATTAATTTCTGGAAAATATATTTTAAATTAGTGCCAGTGTAATATAATAAATGTTAATTCATAAATATTATTCATAATATTTAATTTATATTATATTAAATTCATATTAAATATATTTCAATACTTAATTCACGTCCTTGTCATCGCGCTCTGCTTAGAATAAAAATGAAATGTTATTAAATGTTGTATATAAGTTTAATGTCAGCATAAATTATATTGTTTATTTCACTATGTTATTACCTTTCAAGTTCAAAGCATTCTTGGTAAGTAATAAATCAAATAAGATTACCTACTACATCTATTCGACGATTCTATTATTAAGTGAATAGAGTATGAAAAAATTTGTTAACAGGAAAATTTGTTGTTCTCATATTTGTCACCACAAATGAATTCATTCATCTTCTGGCGTCCCGCAGAGGACTGATCGTTAAGACACGGTTCCCAGCAGATCACCGATGTCAAGCATCACTTGCTGCGGTCAGTGTGCGGGTGGGTGATCCACTTGGGTCAGTCTGCGCAGGGACCGAGGGTGTACGGTATTGGTCCTCGTTAAACTGTGCTACCGTAAAGTGCTCGACTTCGCGTGCAGGTCGTTGGGCTACCGAAGCGGGGGTGCCATCCCCTCCGCAGAGGATCAAAATTGTGATGGCATGTCTTCGGATCATCCTCAGCAGACCATCGCCAATAGCCCATTGTGCAGCTCTAGCGCGACGTAAATGAACTACAACAACAACATCATCTTCTGGCATCTACAGTTCGAAATCAACTAATAAACGATATCAAATGAAATAAATATTATGGACTTTTGTTTGATTCAACTCCTGATATCTCTCATCGAGAACAAATGTCCCAAGTCGCTAGGTATGTAGATGCTGATTTTATCAATAAGAAAGTTTCCATCAAAGAATCTTTTTTGAGTTTTATTGAAATACATGCTAAAGATGCAGCCTCGATCGAAAATACAATTTTCGAGAAATTAAATTACGATGAAATTTCATTAACAAACTGCAGATCACAATGTTGCGATAATGCTGCCGTGATGGCAGGTCACACATCTGAAACGCGATGGAGCGCCACCGGAGCGGTTATCGTTATCATCTATGGGCTATAGAATATAAAAGAACTAATAGAAAAATTAGCAGAGCACACTACCACTACAAGTGACAACAGAAGTGAAGCTACAATTCTGTTGTAAAATATACTAACCTTTAGTTTTGTAACTTTAGTTCATTTCTGGTACGAAATCTTAAGAAGGATTGATCGTGTGCAGCTCAGATTACAAGATCCTAGAATGAATTTTAGAGAAGTGTTCCATGATCTGAATCATTAGCGACTGAACTAGCCGAAATTTGAGACGAGCTCTGTAAGGAGGCAATAGAAAAAGCAGTCTCTTTGTGAAAAATGGGATATGGATACAACAATACGTGCCTGGAGAATTGGCTATGGTGGTCATTCAGCAGAAAGTGAAATTTCCCCGCGTAATGGAAGGAAAGCACTTTTGATCGTCTCCATCAAGAAATGTGTAAACGATTAAGTGACTTTAATTTCAAATTTGGATTTCTACAAGACGTTGAAAATTTATTAAACGAGGATAATGTTGATAACGACATTGAAAAAAAATTGTAAAAATCCGGGTGAATTTTATAATACATATTTCAATGTAATAGAACTTTTTATCAAAATATATGACAGCAAAATGTTACTCCGCAGTAGAAAAGAAATTAAACCTAAAACTCCATTAGAATTTCTTACTTTTATAATCAATCTCGAATGGAGAATATGTTTTTCCAAATCTGAGAGCGGCATTTCAAATACTCTTGACTATCTCAGTACCAATTGCTAGCTGCGAAAGTTCATTCAGCAAATTAAAATTAATTTTGACAGATCGCCTAAGTGACCTAGCATTTCTTCATCAAAAACACGGAAAATTTAGACATAGTAATTAGTTTTATTAATGTATTATAATCATATGATTATTAAATATATGTATCTCCTTAGGGATAATAAATATTTACTTTTTTATTGTTTTAAAACTGCGTGTTTCTAAAATATTTCTTTATAAATATGTAAAATAAATAATTTTGAACTAATTCTAGATGATCATATACATTTCAAAATCTAGTCTTGTTCTCTCAACTACATTTTTTGTCTCAAATTTAAAGCCTAGCTTGAGTCTATGACTTTATTTATTATACTTTGTTTATTTATTTATTTGCGAGTATATTTTACATATAATATTATATGGTTTTCGAATGGGAGGGGGGGGGGGGCGCTAAAAGGGTATTGTACCCCGGGCGCGAGTTAAGCTCGCTACGCCACTTATATATTAATCCAAAATTTTGACTATACTTTGATTTTGATAAACGCTAAGAGGGTTCTGTCTCCAAGATTTCGGTTGTCTTCTTTAATTTGACCAAGAAACGACAAAGAAATGCTGGCCTATGTTGTGGAATATTTAAATGTAAGAGTATACAGTGCTCATCCATTGACATGTGAATAAGATGGGTTACAGCTCACTTTAAAATGCTTAAAAGAAAATTTATGCTGCAAGTTTTTTGGTCCCGCAGTGGACTGATCGTTAAGACACGATTCCCAGCAGATCACCGAAGTCAAGCATCACTGGCTGCGGTCAGTGTGCGGGTGGGTGACCACTTGGATCAGTCTGCGTAGGGACCGAGGGTGTGCGGTACTGGTCCTCGTTAAACTGTGATACCGTAAAGTGCTCGACTTCGCGCGCAGGTCGTCGGCCTACCGAAGCGGGGGTGCCATCCCCTCAGCAGAGGATCAAAATTATGATGGCATGTCTTCGGATCATCCTCCGGGATGTTTCCCAGACAGTGGCGTATCTAGGGTATGGCAAGTATGGCGAATGCCATGGGCGCATTATTTCGAAAAGGCGCAAAATCAATCAACATCGACGATTATTTTTTTATTAAAAATTTCAGTAATTTTTTTTTTTCAAGTTATGGCAGAATTAAAAAAAAAGCATACAACATTTAACCTTTCCTCGTGGGCTCGAAAAGAAGACATCGAGATCTTTTGAGGAACTCTTTTTTGTAACTGGGGGAGTGAAGTATGAAAGGGAACCGCTAATAATAAAAACAAAGTAGGTGACGAGCGTTAAACAATTTTAGTCTCCCACTGTTTTAATTTTTTTTCATAACTTCGTTTGAAAACTCATAGACCACCTCAGTTAGGGATAATAGCAGGGCCAAGGTTTCCAGCTCTTTTGCATAACTCGAAAAGCGCGAGAAATCTCCTTCGGTTGTTATATTATATTCAACATTAAAAAAAATGGGGGAAATAAGAATAAAAAAACATTCCACATACCAACTCTTTTTGAACGACTTGACGTCTGTGTGATAACAATTCATACACGTTTCTGCATTCATTCACTAGACACTTTCTTTCATTATACTTTCAAGTTAAGCAACAATTCGCAATAAATAAAAAATTTTAATGTTCATGAATACATTCACGATAAATACTAAAATAAATCAGTAATAAAAAGTAGCTTTTTCTTTTCTACTATTATATTTACGACGATTTCGGCAAAAGCAAAATTTTAATTATAATATCGTAATTTAGAGAATAATGCAGAGTTTTTAATAATTACAACTCTTACTCTCTTTACTAACTTTTTGATATACTCCAATAAAAATATTTTTAATATCAGAGAATTTCCTAAGCAATTCACATTTAATGTCCATCAAAATCCTTTGACAAAAAGACTTTTAACCCAGGGGTCTGTCCAGACATTTTGTGAAAGATCCGTTTTTCGTGATCCGTTTTTTATTTACAAGACTTTATTGAAACTGTAACTCAGAGTCAAACTATAATATTGCACAAATGAAAAAAAAAACACTAAAATAGCCACAAAAAATCATGGTTATATATAAAAAATAAAATAATTAACTAAATAACATAATTTAGATTACAAAAGTATAGATTATGTACTAGCATTAAGAATGTATATTGTAGAATTGTGTTGAATGTGTATTGTAGTACTTATGTATGATGTTATAACTCTTGAGAAATATATTGATATAAGTCACTGCCTTTTTCCTCGGCAATACATAACGTATTTATTTAAAATCGTGTCCTTTTTTATAATAAGAACAGAAAACAAATCCTAAAAATAATATTTATTGATTTCGTTTATTTAAACTAGTTTACTTAGACATTCATTTAAATTTAAAATAATTTACTTGGAAAAAATGCTTTTCTACTTAGGTTATTTGATATTATTTATGTATTTGAAAATGCTATCTGTAAAATTAAATTATAGTAATATAAGCTGAATCTTTAAATTTAAAATATTTATCTATATGAAAAAAATTAGTAGTACAACAGACTAAAAAAATGAAAGGCGAACGAAAGAAACTTGGGAAGTTCTAAAGGAGAGCCATCCATTTCTGGGGAGGAAATGGATGGAACCCCTTCAGGCAGAAAAACCAGATGACCAGAGGGATGACTTGAGAGATGTGAAAACCATGGGGTGTCCCAGTCTAGCTTAGACTAATTATTCTGTAGTGAAATGCTTGTAAATCTTCAATTTTATCAGGGGTTAAAATCTCTTTGAAAAACGTTTTCGGAATCTGCTGAATAGATTTCAAATAGAACCCCTTCTATAAATTAGCGTAAATCCTTCCACAACAGGAGATTTTTGCCACCCATGGTGGGAATCACCTCCACTAAAGTGTGAAATACTGAAAATAGGAGGTTCCTCTGCCTCGCTCAACAAATAATTTAAACCAATGAAACGATTTAATAATGAATACACCCCACTATTTTGAAAAATAAAGGACAGGCGTTATAAGTAGTTAGGCGCTCATACAAAAAATGCTGCTCGTTTTAGTTAATGTTTCAAAATTTAGGACAAGAAAATCAAATATTTGAAGTCTTTAAATTTTTATAATCTATTTTGATGCAGCTTCTGGGCTTTTATAGTTGATTCATTGATTTAAAAGAACAACGTGTACTACAAGGATTTTCTTTGATTGTAAGTAATCATTTCCTAAATATTTAAACTAATGCATTATACTTTCCCCTATATCTTTCATTTTATTTCAGATTATAATTTTCTTCCTTTAAAAAAAAAAAAAAAAAGAGATTAAAGAATTTTTTAAAAATTTTATAAGTCTTTTACAATACATATCACTTACATTATATTTGTATCACTACATATTATATTACTTGAAAAAAACTGTTATACTGTTTTTAAAACAATACAGTATTTTTCCTTGTAAAATTACCTTTTCTACAATATAACATTTTTCCTTGTTAAATTACCTTTTTTTAAAACGATGTAAAAAATGTATACCTTACAATTTAATTTTTTTAGGATTATAAATAAAATAATAAATATTTACGAAAAGTTATTTTTTAACAAACGACCTTTATAATTCTGGGAAACTTTTTAAATTCTATAGGAAAGCTTTCGAGTTAGTTCTCATATTGCGGCTACCCCCAATACTTAGGGGTACAGAAGTCCAAATCAGTAGAAAAAATGGCATGTTTATTCAGAAGAAGTACGTTTTAGTGTCTGATTTCGTAACTTGAAATATTGTCCCTGCATTTATTAATTAGCATATTTTAAGTCACCTCCTTGAACCATTGACATGAGAAGAACGTGAAGATCTGATTATTATATCAAAAGTTATCAGGGTAGTCCGTTTATTTATTTTATTTTTTCGCGCACTGAACGTCTTAAAACTTATAATTCAAATCTGTTTAATTTTTTTTCTGCTTTTTCTCTAATTTGTTCCATTCTGATGCGAAGAGAATTTTTCATAATTTGATTTTTTTTTTGGTCTACTTCTTAACTTTTTGCCTTTTTTTTTTCAATTATTTCTAGATATTCTTAAACTAAGACGACAATTTCCTCTAATTTATTTCTCATTAAAGAATGTATTATTGTCGCTATTTTGTCTAGAGTTCTGTATTTAATTATATTTATATTTTTTCTTATTATCGGTTATTATATAATGTTTGTACAACTTAATTATATTAAGAGCATCGGTTTTTTGTAAATAAAAAACTAACCAAATTATAAAATTTGATTGTAGCTATTTTATTTGTAATTGTCATAACAAATCGCAATTATTTACACTGTGATCTTTAATGAATTTATTATATCAAGATGATTTTATTGTTTTGGTATTATCAAAGCATGATTATGTTTAAAAACAATCAATTTCATTCAGTTTAAATTTTGGAAATAATGGGTAATAATCCGGTTATGTTACAGTTCTTCTTTAACCCAGAGACATTTCTTGCGTGTGAGTATTTTTGTTGCCTAATTATATTTGTTGCTTAATTAAACAAATTGTTAGAATTTTTATTGACAGTTGAAGAAACGCAAGAGAATCTTCTTTAAATATGATAAAGGAGACTTTTTTTATTCCTAACTAATGCTAATTTCGAACACACGTGAATGCATCACAATTAAAAAGAGATAATTTTATTGTTATAGTTAATTTTTATTTATTTATTAATCTATTAAAAAAATGCAATGCAATCTTTTTGGAAAATTTTATAACCGTTGTTGAACAGCCGATCGAATTGTTTGAATTTGCGACTGCTAATGTTCAACTTCGCAGCCTTGTAATTTTGAACCCAATTCAGAAGACAAGGGAACTCCTGTATCGAGCATTTTGGAGAAATTTGCCTTCGCGGAGGAATTTTTTGATTGAACTAATTCGCATTTGCGTTACATGGAGAAGAGGATCACGAAAGCTTCCCGCGCTTAGTCTGACGGCAAGGGTAACCAATGATCCGTCAAGGAGGATATTTTACGTCAGCACTGTGGTAGGTGCAAGCCGGATACGGAATTCGTGTCGAGCAATCATTGCAGGGAATCGAACCCGGCTCACCTCGTTGGAAGGCGAATGCTCTATCCCTTGAGCCACCACGGCTCTTTTTGCAATATTGCCAAAAAGGCTTAAATACTTCAAACAATGCTTTTATTTAAGACATTATGAATATTTTAGGAAGGGCGCAAGGGCGAGATTTGCCATAGGCGCTTCTTTCCATAGATACGCCTCTGCCCAGACCGTCGCCAATAGTCCATTGTGCAGCTCTAGTGCGACGTAAATTAACAACAACAACAGCTGAAAGTTTTTGACAACTTTTAAACTCATAAATTTGTTGAGATAGAAAATAAAAAATATGTAGCAGATTTGGACTTTTATATATTGAACGTAATTTCTTTATTAGGTTGAAATTGATCTAAATAACAAAGTTTTAGCGAGTATTTAGTTAACTTTGACAAAAAAGACCATACGCAAATTTTAATCCCTTAACAGTGACAGTGCGAAATGTGCAAAATATATTTCAGAAAAATGGACCAAAAATTGAACATTTTTTTGTCTGTTTAATTTTGTTTTTTGTATTATTATAAAAGTTAGAAAATGGTTTTTTATTACAAAAATTAAATTTTTAATGCAATAACTACTGTAATTATAATTTTTACATTCACTTAAGAAAGTAGTGGATTACACACTTCTTATTCAATTAGAGCAAATTAAACAAAATTTTGAAGTTAAATATGATATAACTATCATAATATAATATAAAAACAAAGTATCATGATTTTCAGTGCGTAAATTTTGCAAATCTCTTACAGTCAGTATGGTATATCCTAAAATACGGTACTACACACAAGCCCATATCGCTCCCTTTGGAATAAATCGTGTCTCATGTCTTATCCTCTTCCCTTTTTCATCGGTTTTACGACAGCATATATAACACTGTCTAGTTGAAGTAGATTTTTTTAACGTTGGTGGAATGTATTCTGGAAAGCGTTAACCTGTGAGGAGCAGCAAGGTTACATTAGGACGCCCTGGTCCTGGTAGCTGAACATTAGGTTTATTTTGTGCGACAATTACTATTCTGTAGTTCATATTTTTTTTTGCACCTCCTACTGAATTATATATAATGAAGGAATTATACAATGCCTGATCTAGGAGAAGGAAAATATCTTTTGGTAATATTTTTTACCTCGTTTTCTTTCAACTGGGTAGCTTGTAAGATGTTGATCGAATTTATCAGCACCTCCTATAGTGTTGTTGTAGTCATGAACTACTTCTGGTTTCAATTTCTTTTCTTTTTTCTTATCTTCAAATTCTATCATTTCTGCAATATCGACTGAAGAAATCATGTAAACATCTTTTTCATCGTGCCATTTTATAGCAATAACTTTTTCAAGTTGACAAGCGATAGAACGTCACCTTTCTTAATTTTTTTTTGTGTTTCTTTTTTTTTGTTTTTGAAATTAGGTGGCAACTCCTACTTAATTGTACGTACTGTGCCGCATGTGTCAGTCGAACACTGTTGAATTAGTATATCGGCCAACTGTGGAGAAGTATAATAGTTGTCGGTGATCAGACAATATCATTTTCCTATCATCAGTGACATAACCACTTGACCAGACATTCCAAGAAGTCAGTACCAATTTTTTTGTGCCCTTTCCTGTGCATATAATACTGGAAAAAATGCATTCCGTCTCGCATAACATAAATGTCCCAAAGCGAGCTCTTTTTTGAGGCATGTACTGGATCCATCCCATTCTATACCCTTATACAGCGTAAGACTTTCGCTCACATCGTGATCTGGAACGTATAAAGAAGAATATTTACTTTAAATTAAAGGAAGATAAAAAAAGTTATTGAAAAAAGGATTATTGCTTTTAGTAAAAAATTAAATTTTAAATTGAATAGGATTACTTTTCCATTCTTATTTCCTATAGTTAAATTTCCGAAAAATCCAGTAAAATTTAGATTTATTGCGTGTGGTACAAATTGTTATAATTCTAGTATTAGTAAAAAGTTTTTTTATTTTATCAAAATTATTTTACTTAAGATTAAAGAAGAGAAAAATATTGTTATTCATAGTAACGTTGGTGTTTTGAATTTTATTAATAATAATGTAGTTTCTAATATCAATACTTTTGACTTTGAAAATCTGTACACCAGTATACCACATGCACAAATAATTGAAATTTGTAGTGGTATTTTTAATAAATATTTATTTAATGAAAATATTGATAAATCTTATTGGGTGGATATTTGCAGGTTTAATCTTCTTGAAAATGCACTTTTTAATGGTCTTAATTTTTATAAACAAAACATAGGGAATCCGCAAAGTAATTCCTTTTCTGGTGCTTTTGCTACTATTTTTTTGAAGCTAATTTTAGCGAGTTTAATAATTGTAAAGCATTTAGATATATTGAGGATTTAATTTTATTTAATTGTGACAATTATGATTTTATTTTTAATATATATCCTAAAGATTAGGTTTTGAAGAAGACCAATGAAAATTGCTTAAATGTTGAATATTTAGATTCTAAAATTGATATTGTTGATAAACAAATTAAAATTGGTGATAAAAGAAAGACTTTTAAATTTAAACTTATTTTTTTTTCTGTAATTTTAATACTAATTTGTGCAGTAAAATTTTCAAAAATTTAGTTTTTTCTCAATTGTTTAGAATAAATAAAATTTGTAATAGTGTTGAAAGTTTTCAAGAGGCAACAAGTAATTTTTTTAAAAAATTTAGAAAATAATGGTTTTCCTTTTAATTTTTGTAATATTGATTTTAAAATTAAGAAAATGATTGAGAATTATTAGTTTCGTTTTCTCATTTAATAGGGCAAGATTCAAGTCTTGATCGAGTTGCCCCGGTCAAGCATTTCTGTTAATGATGTCACTATTTTCTAGCTCTTTCTTTTTTTTTTATGTCTCTTTTTAATCGAAAATTAGGGGTCGCTGTTTTTTATGTTTATTACTGTTTAGTTGTGTCTCACCGTCAGTAGTGTAATTTGGCGATTAGATTTTTGTTTCAAGTAAGCTTTTGTGTGTACTATTCTTATGTATTTGCCTTGTTTTTATACTTCCGTATTTGCTTTATGTATCTTATATTTTGTATTGTATTCTCTTCCAGGACTTTGGCAATGCCTTTGGGGTACACACAGAGCAATTTCAGACATTTATCATGCCCTCACGATAGAAAAGGTTCTGCTTTTATGACTTCCGGAGCTGGTACCCCCTGAAGACGTCAGCTTCGGTAGCCATATATATTCATTTTTTAGTATTTCATTGCTTCTTTTGTTTTAATTCCTTTTCGATTCTTAGCTGTTAGCGCGTTTTTCCACTGGAAGTAATATTTTTAATCGCTTTAAATATTTTGAATTCTTTTCTTAATATTCCAAAAAAAAACTCCGTCGCCAATATCCTTGAACTGTGAAACAAAAGAAAAGGCTTTCTTCTCTTATATTCACTTCATCTTTCATTTTACCCCTTGCGTCACTATATGGTTATCGGCATTTTTCGATATTCACTGAAGGTTATTTTTAATCAATAAGTGACAGGACTTTTCGGTATTTATCGTGTGTAATTAATTATTTGTTTTGACAGGCATGTTCAGCAGAAGATTAAGCTCTGCAACTGAGCCTGACAGTTAAAGATTTTAAAATTATGCAGGCTAAAATTCCATCAGATCCTGACAAATCTGATTGCAAAATACGCAATTACGAAAACAAAAACTTTAAAACTACAAATGATAATAAAGTTTTTTAATTTATTTCGTTATAAATGCGCCTTTTTTAGGATACTTATGCATGATTTGCTTTTTCTACAAAAAGTAAATAAGTATTTTTATTTTATTTAAGCTCCTCATTTTATTTGTTTTTACAGGTATGTTCAGTAGAAGATTAAGCTCGAGAACGGAGATTGACAGTTGAAGACAATAAAATCATTTGGGTTGAAATTCCGTCAGATCCTGACAAATCTGAATGCAAAATATACAATTACGAATACAAAAACTTCGAAACTACAAATGATAAGAAGGTTTTTTCAATTTCTTTCGTTATAAATGTTACTTTTATTTTAATTCTAATTGATCTTTGAATCGTTATAAAATTGAGAAGTACATGAATGCCACATGTTTAATCACAAAAATAAACTACCTTACAAAGAAAAAATGCAATTTTCAAATTAGAGTCTCAGGATCCATGCATTTATTGAACCCTTTAAAAAGAAATTTGCGAAAGTCACGAATACATGCAGGAAAGTCCGAAATGGTTTCACCAACACTTCCAATTCGCTATAATGGAAAATATTCAACAATTTATACCTTTTTATACCCATAAATACACTTAGGACAACCTATGTAATAATAGATAGTTCTGTCACTATTTCTTTATTCCCATTGAATTCATGTTTTACGTTTATTGAGTGGTAAAGCCGAAAGTAATAGCAGTTTGACTATTTCCTCCACGTTTTTATCATTCATGGACTCTCTCTCACAGAAATAATGTTAGTTTTTGAAACTCAAAAATGCTAAACACCTTTTTCTAGTCGTTTCCTGATAACAGAAAAAAAAAATGAAATTCGGTCGTTATTTTGAAATGTGAGGTTCAGTTCACATGTTCTAACGGCTCTTAAAATAATCGATGTGTATTTAGAAGAGCAAATGGGATTGCATGTATCGGTCGTTATAATTGTAGGTTTGTAGTATTAAGGAGGGGAGCGCCGTACTAAAGAGCGTAGACTATATATATAATATTAAAATACTTTAAATACCTAGCTCCTAATATCTTAATGTATACATATAGCTTTAAAGTTTATTGGTAACGATAGTTTTAAAAAGAGTGATGTTGCAAATTTTTTCAAAGTGGTAGGTTTTATTATCATAGGAATGTAAATTTTTCCAATTAGGGCACGTGCATGATCGGAAGAATGAACCGATATAATCTAATTTATAATTAATTTATTTTATAACCACGTTAAACAGCCAATTCAATTCTGAGTCTACGACTATTATTGTTGAACTTCTTAGCCTTCTGACTTTGGAACTAATCCACATTTGCGTTACATGGAGAGGAAAACCATGAATACCTTGCCAGAAAGGGATTCTGATTTGTCTACCACTGAAGATATTTTACATCAGCACTGTGGTTGGTGTGATCCGGGAGCAGAATTCGTATCAACCAACCGCAGCTGGAACTCGAACATGGGTCACCTCAGAAGGAGACGAGTGCTCTATCCCCTGAACCACCGCTGATTGATTTTATTTAATGGGTCTTTTTACGGCAGTTTAGCTTCCTCAATTCGTAATTTTTCCACAGTAATATGACTTCAAAATATTTGATTTTTTTTTCGGCCCAAATATGTATACAGTTTTGTTTTTCTCACACTATATTTTTCTTTTCTAAATCATGCATTATCTCTAATATTATTAAAAAAACTATCTTTTTTAATCCCCAGTGATCTCTCTCTTATACAGAGAGATAGAGAAAGAGAGTGAAAAAGAGATCTTGAGTTACTGAGCTATAATCATTGAGTTAATTGTGCATTAAAATTAATACATTTACATAAAAATATTTTAGTTATTTATATTGATAATTTTTCATGAACAAAACCAATTCGACTAAAATCCGGGGCTAAAGATTTTTTAACTAACCAATAATCTGTTCAAATATTCATTTAACTAATTAATATGAAATATTATTCAAAAAATTTAATAAATTTTGATAAAAATCATCGTGCTAAAATGTTATATATACACTGAGTGGCCAAATTATTATGACCACCTCAGAGTTTTATGCAAATGAGTTATTGCGTCACAGCGTTGCCGCTAGAGGGCAAGATAACCATAACACGGGAATGCTGGACAAGTGAGTCATACTGTGTTGCTTGCTCAGATATGGGAAAGAAAAGTGATTTAACTGAATTTTAACGTGGAATGATTGTGGGTGCGAGATGTGTCGGAACGAGCATCAGCAAAACGGCTGCACTTGTGAAGTGGTCTAGAGCAGCAGTTGTTAATGTGTACAAAGAATGGACAATCAAGCAAAAAACCGGATCTCAACGTCAGACTTGTGGTCGTCACAGGGTACTGAATGCTCGATCAGAGAGAAGGCTGGCCAGGGTTGTGCAGCGCAACAGTGCGACAAATTGCAAGTGATCTTAATCAAGGAGCAACTGTGAACGTCTCTGAACGTACTGTTCGACGCACATTGCGCCGTATAGGGTATGGAAGAACATGACTGAAGGGGTGGTCATAATAATTTGGCCACTCAGTGTATATATATATATATATATACGAGGGTTGTAAATTAAATAGTGGCAACTTAACCTTTAAACTCACACAGAGCTCATTCTAGGCAGGGTAAACAGGGCGCAGCACCCTGCTGCCCTTTTAGTCAAAAGAATCCACCCTGTTGCCCCTGAAGTAAATTAGTGCCCTGATGTAATAGATTCCATACCCTTTTTGCCCTTTCTTTCCTCAACCCTTCTTTATTTTTTTTCCCAAACTCTACAATGGATTTCTTAAACTTTTGTTATTTTTAACTCTTTTTATTTAGTTTGTCATTGTTGTCAATAGATAGATTTATATGGGAAAGGAAAAATAGCCATCACACCCCCTTGTTGCACTCGTCTTTGAAAGTTTGCAGTTACTTCACTATCATAAAATCATAATTATTATTCATCATTTTAATTATTAAATCATAACTACAGACACTTAAAAACATAAATTTACTATTTTATTAATATATGCATGCATTTTAAATAAATTACTAAGCTAATTAGCTCATTAACTCGATATATATATTAATTTATTAATAAAAATTAGTAATTAATATGATTGCTTTGCTACTTTTAGAAAAGTAAAAAAATATATAATTGACAATGCTTTTTAATAGAACGTGTAAAGCCCATAGAAAGAAATTATTGCCTTTTTAGAATAATAATGCCCTTTTTTTAAACTTTTGCACCCTGCCCTTTTTTCTGCCTAGAATGAGCACTGAACTCACAGAAGGACGGGCATGCGCAAATTAGATATGGGAGCTGTGAGGTGGGGCTGTTGTAGATGTGTAGAGTGCAAAAAAAAAGTCGATTAGCTTAGAAGGGTAGTTGTTGTGTGGCGTTAAAGTGAGGAGTTTCGTTTCCATCGCTCTAAAGCATGTTTTCAAAAGGTGATCAGCGGTCGTGGCTTACAATCGAGGTTGCCCGTGGCAAAAATGCAACAGAATGCTATCGAGGATTAGTGAAAGCCTTTGGAGCAAATCATTTACCATATAGGACAGTAGCACGATGGATTCAAGCACCTCGTCTTTTTTCGTCATTAAGCCTTTTCACAACATGCTTTAGAGCGATGGAAACGAAACTCCTCACTTTAACGCCACGCAACAACTACCCTTCTAAGCAAATCGACTGTTTTTTGCACCCTACACATCGACAACAGCGCCACCTCACCGCACCCATACAGTGAACTTGATTTGTCTTTTGTCAGTGAACATGATTTTATTTACATTCGTTTTTGATCGCAAAAAAATGTTCAACTATCATCTTTTTCAACAACATTCTCCAGTAAATCAAGGAGAGCAGAAATTTGTGGATTCAATTCATCTTGGAAGGAGTGACTAGTCTTCTTCTCCAGAATTCGTGACTTTAACTCTGTGACTGTATTTAGGGATAGAGGCGACGACCACATTACGATTTCTTTCACGTGATTCCAGTCAGCATCAGTTAGTGACTGATTTAAGATTAGAGCCTTTTCAATTCTTTTCTCAGATAGTATAAGTTCGTTTTTGCATCGCTTCACTTCTTTGATATTATCAAAAGAAGCATTCAAAAGCAAGGTGGCACTTTCAAGAAAACCTTTACTCAGTGCATACTCTATGCAACTACGACAAATAAGTCGAAATTCTGCTACGTTTTCAAGAGAAGACAAGTTGTAGTTTATAAATTTTTGTAACACATCCCCTTCTCTTTTTGATACAATGAACGGCATATCTATGAATCGCTTGAAATTATCATTTTCTCGCAAAAAGTTTGCTTTAAATTGTTGAATTTCCTTTTCCGTCTGGAAATACCAATTCAGAAACTGGTCCACACGCTCATAGTTGGACAATAATATTAATGTCAAATATGCAACATATGGAGATGATATAGATTTATAAAATGTTTCAATTCCCACAGATTGATTGGCCCATCTCAAGAAAGATTCAGCTGCTTGGATGTTTCTATCGCACATCCACTCAATACAAATATGCCAATTTTTAAGTAAAAAAAACCAATATTTTATCAGCACTTTGCGATTTATTTTATAGGGATAACATTCCGGTGGCAAGGTAGATTTCGATAATAACATGTGAAGCGAACTCAGATTGCTTTGGTAAATGGAACGGCTAAATTCTGGCCGACCAAACATAAACCAGATAAATAGTTCAATTTCTTCTTTGGAAGCATCATTTAATATCCTAACAGCCATGTTCAGATTTCTTAATTTCAGCAAATGCAGCAACACTTCCTTGCAAAGAAGTTCATTTTTCAGAAATGATCGTCTTAGTCTTAAGGGACTGGCTCTCCATATTTCTTCAAAAATCATCATTTCATTTCCCATTTTACTCATGTTAAAACTAATATTCTCCATTATACATAAATAAATGTGTTCTTGAAGATTGTCCAATAGTTCAAAAATAGTGGACAAGAATATCCTTTGATATGGCCACCTTTCGAACAAAAACACTAATATGTGAGAATGATTCCGAAAAAATTCGGTCATTTGACATATACGATTGACATGAGATAATAAAAAACATAAAACATCTAACGTTTCTGAAGAAGACTGATAAGATATATGACTTGGAACTAAATGATTTTGTGCTCTCATACGTCGAGTAGCTTGCAAAAGCCACTTACTCAAATGATCGTTTTTCTCTTGCTCCGACAATTTTTTCCAAAAATACTTTAGAGCAACTATCTTACCAATTCGAATCGAATAAGAAATCATATTTACATCAATGCTAAGGTTATCATCGTATGTATTTTCATAATGGTTGAGTCTAGTTAGAAAACTCCCTAAATTATTCTCTAGGACACATGTCCAATATGTTATCAAATCATCCCGGTGCATTCTAAAGCTGTTTCTAATCTCTTCTGGAATTTTCTCCCAGATAATTGAAGCATATTCTCCTAAACAATGAGAGCAGGCTATCTCAAACAAATCGCAAATATCTTTTTCTGAATTTCCATTTTCGAATAGTTCCGTAAGGGATTTCACTATGTCAACTGTCCCCTCTACTGTCCAATAAATTGCTCCAGGCTTTGCGTAATACTTACAGAGATTTCCTTCATATCCTGTCACTCTACAGTAACTAGGAAACGGTTCCAACAACTGCAAAACAATGGGTCGAATAACGTATGAGATTTCGGTCTTCAGCGATGAGGGCAAAGAGCTATTGGACAATTTTTTTAATATTCTCCACTCCAACTCAGCCGCATCTCTCCGATATTGGAAGATATAAGACCTCGTTTCATTCCTTATATCAGGCACCGTACATAGCCTAATTGCAATCGACACTACTGCAATACGCTGCAGGGAGGGAGGTTCAGAAAATTTGTTTATGAAGTCGATTCCAGTCGATTCTGTTTCAGATATTTTGAGTGTCCAGCTTCCAGATCTTTTTTCTTTACGGACACCATCTGTAAAACGCAATTCGAACTTTAGTTTTGAATTAAAGATTCGAATAAAAAGAAAGAACATAATGCATACATAATTGATCACGATCCAAAGTTATACATTTAATATGCATGTTAGTACTAGTTAAGGAGAAATGAAGGCTATGACTAATGCAATTTAGCAATTTTTTGCTTTTAAACGCAAATTTGTATACTATTTTTTAACTTAAGATATTTTTCAAAAATCGGTTATTGAATACATCTTTGAATACCAATTATTAACTATGTCTTTGTGGAACGCGCATACACAATTTCGTGTAGTTCAATCAACTGGTAATCATTGATTCTATATTTTGTTTGAACTTGCAGTATGATGAAAGATTTCAGTTTTAATCTTTGTACATTACATAGAAAGTGATAAGCATTAAGAAATCTTATTAATCGTATTTAGTTATACTAAATGTTATTAATAAATTTTTATAGTTTAAAAAAAGAAGTTGAAGTCAATGAACTATGTTCAGAAGTGAATAATTTTTGTAAGAAGTTCAGAGAAAATAAGTTTTAGAGTCTGATTTCGTCACTACAGATAAAGCTTGCGCTAATTGATTAGTATATTTGAGTTCATTATCTTGAACTATTGATAAGTTATTCAGTGTGATTCGTTTAACCTTTTATTTTGCGCACTGCATAATGCGCAAACGAAAATAAACCTGAATAACTTTCTTTCTAATGGTCGGATTTTCACGAACTAAGTTTCAATCTTAATGGTTTCTAGGGGTAACCACAAACATGAATAAATATAATTTTTTTTACATATTTGGATTCTTGACTTGTAAAATATAGGGAGTTGCTGCGATCTGGAAATTGTGACCCTAATAGATTGGTCCGTAGAGAGGGTTAAATTTTGGTCCCCTTAATGTTAATTTCCCATTTTGTGTTTTTTGTCATATCTTTAAAACTGAATAAGCAGTTTAAAAATAAGGAACTCATGAAACCCAAAGACTATTCCCTTCAAACAAAAATTTTTAATAACTACATATTACAGAATTTGAAAGTGAATGAAAAAAATTTGATTCATGAGGCATAAATTTGTTTCGGCCACATAGCTCTACGCATTTATACTTCTATTGCAAAATCCAAACTTTACACTATTATTATTTAGTAGAAGCTGAGAAAAATCAAAAGTAATTATTTTTTAAAAATTAATTTGGAGACAATGTAGAAATATTTTAATGGGGCGATTAATTTTTAGTGCGAGGAACTTGATTTACGCACACGAAAAATTTCATTCATATTTTTTCCGCTGATAGCCGAATGTCAATCTTTTTTTTAATTATGAAATACTTTTGCTTCTTTTGTAGTCATCTGAAAATTTATTCGTAATTCAGCAAAGAGATTCGATTAAAATATATTTAATGAATTTTGAGTTTTATAAAATTATGTTTGTGATAAAATGAGGTCAGCTTTTTTTTAAAAAACATTTCTAGTAAGTTCATTGAATAATTGATACAATTTTAATATTTTTTTTTCTCAAATGGCAGGCACTGAACTTTATTCTTCGCCTAAGAAGATGCCGTAATTGTTACTCATTTTACGTTGTGGGAACCTGTGAACCAAAGTCACGGAGGCGAGCAACATTACCCATGCCACACTGCCACAAACCTGTTCATAGGGTGGGCCACATTCACACATCACACACAACAGAGGACAACACATGAGAGAAGAGAGAAACATCCATGCACAGAGCGGGATTTGAAACCGCAGCCATTGACTTCGCAGGCAGGCGCGCTAACCAATCGGCCACCTGGCCGGCACAATGTACATATTAATGTACATAAGTATAAATTGATATGGAATAATATATTTAATAATTATCAAGCGATTACATAAAATTAAATATATATACATATAATATATATATATATATATATATATATATATATATATATATATATATATATATATATATATATATATATATATATATATATATATATATATATATATATATATATATATATATAATAAATAAATACAAGAAAACACTAAGAAAGTTAAGAAAAACAATAAGTATCATTTATTGCGCTTAAGCTGCAAGTAAACAGTACTCATTAGATAAGTTCAAAATGAAGAATAAAACAAAGAAAAATTATAGACATATGAAAAAAAGGGGGTGGGAAATAATGAGTAAAAAAATAACAAACAACATTTTATTAAAAAAAAAAAAGAAATGTATCCGGAAAAAAAGCCTAAAAAAAAAGATATAATCTCTTCTTCAGCCCACACGATTATATCCGCAAAACAGAGTGCTTTCTGATATTGTATCATATTTTGTAATCTGGCAATCTTTCTGCAAAAACATTTTTAAATCATTCTTGAAAAATATCCGTCCATGTAAGTTGTTATGATTTTGCTACTCGCTTTATAGTCCCCCCTTTTTAATGTTTTTTCTCTTTATTTTATTTTATTATCTGTTTTTACATGATATTTTTACTTTTTATTATTTGTTTTTACATGATATTTTTACTTTTTATGATCTATTTTTTTGTAGTTATATTATAAAAAAATTTTTTGAGTGCTCCTCACACTATTGTATTAATATATTTTGCTTTGGCTTTATTGATACAATATCAGAAAGCACTCTGTTTTGCGGATATAATCGTGTGGGCTGAAGAAAAGATTATATCTTTTTTTTCCGGTAACATTTCATATATTTTTTTTTTTAAATAAAATGTTGTTTGTTATTTTTTTACTTATTATTTCCCACCCCCTTTTTTCATATGTCTATAATTTTTCTTTGTTTTATTCTTCATTTTGAACTTTATATATATATATATATATATATATATATATATATATATATATATATATATATATATATATATATATATATATATATATATATATATATATATATATATATATATATATATATATATATATATATATATATATATATATATATATATATATATATATATATATAGGTGTGTAATTTCGAAATAAAGTCTAGTTTTTCAAAGTATTCTAGTTAGTAAGTCATTTTTTAACGAGTCAAATGTAAATTAATGCAATTTTTCGATCGCTTTTTAAAAATCCCAATTTTCTTATTTCGACAAAATTATGATACGTGTTATACAAATTACATATACAAATTTTAGTAATCACTTCGAAAGCTCTCTATATGCGCCAAGTTTATTGTTAATCTAATTGACTTTTGACATGTTTTACGAGGTTATTATCGGATTTTCACGTGTCTTTTAAAATCCCTATCTTTTTAATGCATGCATTATAACCACATTTGACATCTTAACAAAGGTATTTATTACACAAAATTTCCGTTTTCTGAATTTAGAAAATTGTACTACTTATGAAACTTGTACCTCTTAAATTATGCTGAATTGCACCTTCCTCGTACGAGTTGAGTAAAAAATAACAATTAGTACTGAACAACACTACGAAATCATGCACAAATCTGAACCGCGAATACTGACACTATTGAAGAGCTTAGTGGAAGAACCAGGTAAGTGACATTCTTAGGGGTACTTAAGAATCAGGGAAAATAAGAAGTTGGTTGCCTCAATATGGGTAAGGTATATGAAGCACAATTTTTTTTGCTTACATTTTAATCTAAACATATTTTATAACCGTCGTTGAACAGCCGACGCACTTTTAGGTTTACGCCTACTAATATTCAGCTCCGTACCTTAGCAATTTTGAGCCCAACACAAAATAAAAGAGCTCCTGGATAAACTAGCTATCGTGGAAAACTTTCTGATGAAACTTTCCCGCATTTGCGTTATATGGAGTAGAAAACCACGAAATCCTCTCATGCTTAGTCTGATGGCAAGAGAACTCATGATCCTCTACCACTGAGGATATTTTACGTCTGCACTGTCGTAGGTGCGAGCTTGGTGAGGAATTCGTATAGATTAACTACATTTAACATCACTTGGGGTGAAATTTACTATTATCAAGTAAATTTCTTTGATATATATATATATATATATATATATATATATATATATATATATATATATATATATATATATATATATATATATATATATATAAATCTCTTTCATTAGTCATACTTATTTCCACAGTATCGATATTAAAACTGAGCATAGTTTTAATACTATCAATTACTATTTGGTGATTATTTAAACTGCACTGACATAGCGAATAAAGTACGTGCAATAGCGCACTCTTTTCTTGATGAAATAGAACTGTAAGCAAGTCAAATGTCACACTCTTATTGGATACAAACTTTAAATGCTGAAGTCTCGGTTACATTTTAAATTAGGCCGAAGTGCTTTTTTATCATTCTTATTATCTTTTTACAAGGGACTATTATATTACATTATTGTATTAACACTTTTTGTCTTCGGGAGCCGTACAAAAATTTAAAATTTTAATCTAAAATTCAAATTTATAGTTTTTAACCATAATGGATGTGTTAAACAATAAAATTTCTTTTAGTCTTATAGAAATATGAGAAAATTACGAAACAAATAATTTTATAGACACTATTTTAGCGATTAATATGCTGACCAAAAGAGAAAAAAAGGAAGAAGAAAAAAGCAATTGTACGGTTTTAAAGTGCATAAGATTTTATTCAAATACATTAAGTCTAATAAAGTGAAGAATATTCCAAAATGATGCTTTCAATAAATATTTAGCATATTTGTTACTCATCGAACTACAAATTTGTTGTTGAAATTTGTTTTCGAGTTATTAAAAAGAACTTGGTTAATATCTGATGTATCATTATCAGGGACAGTCCCTACACCACCTAAATTATATAAATATCATAATTGATAGTATAACTCTTGAGAGCTCATGGGCCCGATCTAGCTCCGCTGGTCATGGGGATGAGAACAACAACATAACTCTTTAGAAGAAAGTCTTCAGAAACTATATTAGGCTACACCGTTTAAATGTGAATGCATATTGAAAAAAAGGTTCCTCAAAATTTTAGTATAGAAAAATAAATAAAATAAATGAAGAAAGATGTATAAAAAAATTTACATTACGTATGAGTTATTTTCATTATTATGTATCTTTTATTGGTTGCTTTAAAAAAAAATTTTTTTTTACATCTTCAAGGTTTAAGGAACTTTAAATGGTTTTTCTACATGACATATATCTCATTCAGGCATATGCTTTGAATGTATGCTCAAGTACAAAAATATAAAATCATAAATATTATTTTAGAAAAACAGTATTTTAGAAAAATTAAAAGGTAATAAATTCGAGTTCCAGCTTTCTAAAAAATACCATATAAGCATCAAGAAATGACTTTCCAGAAACAAAAAATTCCTCTTCGACCATATTTCATATCTGTGTAAAATGCTCTAAATACAATATGTCATAAGAGAGCTTAATAAAAATAGAAGTTTTCACATAGTTAATTACTGCGGCTCGAAGATTTTCATTTTAACTATGATTGAAAATCTTTGATTTTCAATCGTAGAGCGAGGATTTTAATTTTCTTATTTAAACTACGTAATTGAATTTTATGAATGTATGGATTCATCAATAAAGAATATTCCGGAAAGAAATGCAAACAACTATTTATAATGTCATATGCGTGGTTCATGAAGTACAAAATTCTTACAAGCCTCAGATCGAACAATTTACACTTTCTAATTACCATATAATATATCTATTAAAAAAATTTTATTTTCGCAAAAATCATTTTTTATTTTAAACTTTGCTTCAACTTTAAACTACGTTTTGTTTCAATATGATAGCAAAAGTGGAGTTCTCATACTTAATATGCAAAGTACACGCATGAAAGCTAAATTAATATTTCCTTTTTTTAGTTCTTAAACTTTTTTCATTTTATAATGAATAAACTGCTTAAAATAAAGTAGTAAAGTTTCAACTCTAAACTTTGTTTTGTTTCAATATGATCGCAAAAGTGGAGTTCTCATACCCCGTTCATTTGACGCAAAGTACACGCTTGAAAACTAAATTAATTGTTAATTTTTTTAGTTCTTATTTTCTACATTTTATAGCTTAAGATTAAGTACTATTTCTATATTTAAATAAAGTACTATTAGGCTCCGTAACTTTTAAAATCCCCGTACTTTTTATGCACTAAATCACATAACTTTAGTAATTGTAAGCAAAAAATGAAAATCATAAAGGGTGCAAAAAATAAACTCCATTGAAATATGCTGTGAAGTATTAAATTAGATTTTAGTTTGGACCGATAATAAAACATACATTTTCAAAAGATTTCATGTAAAACGGAGACGTTAATTTGTTCGAAATAACTGACCTACTTAACTTTGATTTCGAGAGTTACTGTCTCATTCAACTTAGTGAAATTTCAATTGTAAACCTAATTGTTTGACATCCTTAAAAAAATTGATTTTTAAGATAAGCAGTTAAAAACTTTTGCATTGATTTTTTAGATAGTTTTGACTAATTTTGTTATTTTTTTTTTTCAATCTAAAAGCTATAACCGTTTTCTTAGGTATAACTTATTTTAATACCGCGTTCAGTATTTTACTTTAATATACTTTGGTACTAAGTGCTCACGTCACGAAGTCATTCCTGTATGGCAAGCCTGGAGAATGGGCGCTTATTTTTAAGCACTCGAAAACTGTAAACTTTTATTACCATTTTCGGTTTGAAGCAAATATTTCATGCACTCTAAAATAGGGCCCCATTCTCAAGATTCGCCAGACGTGAATAAGGAAAGCAAAAATAACCTGGAAAAAAAACAGCAAAATATCTTAAGAAAAAATGAAAAATAAAAGTGAGATACAAAATTAGAAAAATCGCGGTAGCCAAGAGTGAAACAGGGAATGCGTTGCTAGTCCAACATGGGCTACATCGGACAAAGCAGACGCGCTTTTAAATTTTGACTCAAAGATCTTGGTAGTTAAGTCCATTATCAAGAATGTGATAAGTATTCATGACCTCTAGAGCTAGATCTTGAGAAATAAACTAAGATTTTGAAATTACAGTGGTATGAAAAAAATATGTACAAGGTGTACAATGGAAAAAAAAAACAATTGAACATTCCTTAGGAACTGCTAAACTTGTAAAAAATACCAGGCTGGTTACTCTGAAACAAAAGGGAATGTAACTGCAAAATACAAATTTGACGAGCAAAATTTATCTATTTATTTTCGAAATTCTAATTCATTGAAAGTTTTTGCAATTGTCTTTTTCTCTCTCTAATTTTTCGCTCTTTTTGCTATAAGTTACATTTTGTTTTATTCTGCAAAAACAGACACAAAAAACAGTTTCCTACTTGAATTGTTATGTGATTTAGAGTAATCGTTACATATTATTATGTACACATGCTATATATTTTTAGCAAGTAAAATTACTTCTTATTTATTACTTTTTATCGTTCGGTATTCTTAAAGTATAATTTTTTTCACAGGTACAGTTGATTATTTTTTATTAAATCTAGCCATCTACTCATTTCGTTGTAATTAACATGTTAATAAACTGCGCTTGCATAAAATTATAATAATTACATAGTTTATGAACCAAATGGTCTTTTTATCGACTTTTAAGCCCCCCCCCCCAAAAAAAAAGAAAAACAATGATGAAGGAGAAACAACTACGGGAATTGAAGATCGGAGCCTCTTAAATTAATTTTAAAAAATACATTTAGTTTAAATTTTATCAATGTGTGCTTGATCAAAATCCAATCATACATACTTCTCTATGAGCATAAGTTAGAATTGGTGCTAAAAATGAAATAAATGCAGCAAATGGCCATTCCTTTTCAGAACATTCATTATCATTATCATAACAGGCAGCAACGGGGTGATCATTAAATATATCTTTACAATAGTTAGAAGTCTTGTGTATCAAATTGTAATAATACTTCTATTTTGCACTATATAAAATCTAATTATTTTAATTTGGTACAATATTAATTGGTTTGGTGTAATTTTTAAACTTCTGCCTGTATAAATAATTACAAATGTTTATCAGTGTTTCAATTGGGTTCTTGCACTTTAGGAGGAAGAAGACTTCCCATACCTACACATGTGACCTATAACTTCAGCAAATTTTTCTCAACAAAATGGTGTATTAAAGATGAGCTAAGTTTCGCTATACATAAGGTAGAATGTTAATTATCATTAAGTTAATTAAATATAGAATTGTATCGCACATCGAATTAGTTGAAATATAATTCTTTCTCGTCTATTTTTTTTACTTAACTTAGATTTATTGTTTGTTTATGTATTTTATTCTAACCGTGATATATTTTTGTTTTGAGTACCTGTCAAACTTCTTTGCATAATTAGTTTGTTTATGTTCCGCATAGCTTTGTGCCTGTCTTTTTGTTAAGTCTCTGTGTAACTATACAGTGAAAGAACTTAGAATGTGTCACTTAAAAGAATTGATATTTGACGGGCTAGGCTTTCTCGAAATAGAATGTAACGAACAGTTGCCAGTCATAAATGCCACTTTTGAACAGCCAATCAGGATCAAGACACTCACATTACGTCACTTGCTGGTATCCCATTGCTCATAAAAGACAATGGTGACGACGCAAGTATGAATAGAGTACAAATAATACAAAATTCAGTGGTGTACGTCATCATATCCGTAGTACATGATGAACTAATGATCCACATGTAATATGATTAGAATGTAAATAAAACAAAGTTTATATCTTCATTTTTACCTCGATGAGGGCTGTTATGTTTAAAATACTTGATTTTAATATGTTGACTTTAAATAAGAAGCATATATGTACATTTTAAAATTAACATGATTTTGCTTTTCTCCGTCAGAGTTTTAAAGAAAAACATGTAGAACAGTCTGAATCTAAAAAAAATGTATTTGTACAAACACTGTGTTTCAAGATGCTTTGTTTTTACTTTTTATCATACATAGTACAGTACAGTAAAATATATCAAATTAATCACTCTAGTAAGTTGACCACCTGTTTAGTTGTCATGGGTGATCTTACGAGGGCTATTTGTCAAGCTCTCGAGTAAGTTAACAAGAACCGTATTTATCTCATGTATTAAAAGCAAGTAAGATCTTTGCAACCTCATCGACTGCTTATCACGAACCCTGGAATAAACCAAATCTGTCTAGGAAAGTTATTCTAAGTTCTAACTAAGAAAAGTTCTGAAGAAATTTTTTATGCCATTAGTTTATTTATTTCAAATGGCAGAGGTAATTGACATGAAAAAGCAAAAACATAGGAACAAAACAAGAAAGTAAAAAGTCATTTCCTTAGGAGCGCTCTTGCTTCCCAATATCGCTCGGTAGACGACGACCCGCGGAGGGCCCTGCAGCACAGGATGTGGCTGCCATCCAAAACAGCTTGGCTCATGCATAGAGAACAATAGGGATCAGGTGCCAGCCCTAAACATTAGTTTAACTATGCCATTAGTTTAACTATTCGAATTTTACTCATTTGATGAAATTATATGAAAAGATTACCTATACCTTTTTGTGAATTGATAATAAAGAAAACTATTAAGGGGTTCTGTAACTAGCTGGATTTTTAGTACATCTAACAACATCGCTTTCAGGATGTTGAAATTAATGTAATGTTAAAGTTTTGTGGTTTGATCGACTATGTCAACCTCCGTCTATCAAACAGTATCTCAATATAGAATAAAGTTAACAAGTGTTATATACTACTGAATTGATATTCAATATTATTAGTGGTAGTTACACCACATTTTCTTATTACATATAGGTACTAGTGTACTGATATTTTAAGAAATTTATTTCTAATGAATACCTGGTCTAAATATCACTAACAAAACATACGTATTTTTTTTGTAAATTAATTAGTTTAATTATACATTTATTTCACAAATTATAATTCATTCCGGTATTTAATCCCAGTTTTTAGGATGGGGCATTCGATTATAAATATTAAATTTAAATGTTGAATTCTCTCCTCAAGAAGTATAAAATAACTGCATCGGAAGCTTAACAAGAGATAAAAATGTTTGTATTAAAAAACTGCACACGGCTGATGTTTCAGGATTGAAGAAATTGTTTTAGGCATTTAGTTCTCTAAACAGAAATATTTTCTAAAAATTCTCTAAAAAAAATTGAAAGACTGTAAAATATGCAATCATCGTAGCTTTTAAGTAAACATTCTTATATTTTCCAAATAAACATGCTTTGCAAAAAGAAAAAATGTTTTTTAAAATAGCAGTTAATAAAAACAAATGATAAACGTGAGCAATCTGTGCAGAAATAATTCTTTTTTCTTTTTTTTTAAGGAAAATTTTTTAAAATAGTGTTTAAAACTAGATTTAAAAAAAAAACTGTTTTTATTTTCCTAAACTCGTCGCAATCGCTGTTATTAAATCCACAAATTAAGAATTATAAACTATTTATATCATAATTCTAATAAAATTGGACTTATATACCTCATATTGCGTAATATTTTAAAATATCACTTATGACTCTGACATATGTGATTTATGACATATTCAATGATTAAATGCAATTATGTTTACTTCTTACTAAAAAATTAAAATATTACTACAATATATTTACTTACAATGCAGTTAAACTAACTGTATTTCTTACATTTTTTTTAAAATCTAGTAGCAATGGTTGATATAAAAAAATGCTGTATACGTGTGTGAATAAATCAACAAATGCATATTTGCAGTGTATTCCCAAACCATTAAAACATGAATTTGCATTCCCAATTGCAATAAAATAATGACTCATTTTACTAAAATTTGTTGTAAAATAATTATGTAACCTGCATTATACTTTTTAATAAAAAATTTTTGCTTTCGTTTCTTACCTTTTTTCTTAACCTGGTCTCAATAGCTAGAAAATATGGATTATATATATATATATATGTGTGAAAGAAACAACATTTCCGATTTATATATACATAAAAAAAAGTTCTTTTTCCTAAAGTTAATGAGGAAATCATTATCTATTTCGCAATACAATTCATTAAATTTTATTACTAAAAATAAAGCTTCACATTGAAAATTATTTGCTAGTATTTTATTATAATTCAGTCAACTATTAATAGAATGGGTATAAGTACTTACCATTATCATTTCCTATAGCATAACTTCCCATCCTTACAGTCTTAAACACCTACTCACTTTCGTCTGAATACACTTAACTATATTTCTTTTTTTTGAGGAACCTTGCACTCATAAGGCTAACCCCCGTACATTTCAGAGCAGTTCATTCTTAAATGCATAGGTTGCCCATTCATCAATGTCGATTACGAATTGTTCACTTCCTTGAATAACCACACCTTACTAACTCTCAAGCGAATCGTTTCATATCTACCTTCTCTATCCCTGCATTTTAAAACAATACTTACTTACTAGTAAATTCACATTCATTCTGAATACTTCTGAGAAGAGGACCTGGGGATAATCTTTTCATTTCAAATTCTCAGATAATTAATTACTATTTGACTGTGAAAATTCATTTTTTGCAAATTAAACACGAGAAAAATAGTAAAATAATTTAATTAATAAATCATGGAATTCAAAAAAATTAACTTTGAAGAAGAAATTAAGATTCCTTTTAAGGTTAAAGTTCATTTAATTCTAATTAATTAATTGCTATTGAATTTGATTTTAATATATTTTACTTAATGAGTAGTTTAGTATTTGACTGTGTGATTTATTATTCAATCTTAAAGGGAAAAAAATCATTAATAGTTATCAAAACTAGTTAATTCAAAAACTATTTGCAATAATTAGAATAATACTGATTAAAGTATAATTTGGCATTTGATTACATATAAAAAGTCGAGTAATATTTATATAGACGCCAAATTTGCTAGTAAAAAGCGAACAAAAAAAAAGAAGAATGAAAAATAAAAAGGATGAAAAAGAACAGGATGAAATATCCAATAAATAATTTTGCTTTATTTTATATTTTAACCGTATTAAAGACAGATATATCATAATTATTGTTCCAATTCAATAACAAATCATAAATAACGGTTAATGTTAGTCACTTATGGGGATCATTCTAATATAATTATGAATTTGAATTTATTAATATTATATAATAGATAAATTTTTTTCCTATTTGAATTAATGCATAAATCATTTATAATTTAATTTAATGTTAATTATTAATTTCAGAATTTTTCTACTTAAAAATGTGTCCAGTTGAAGTTATGTTCGCGCGAGTTTTGCCCTCGCGAAGTTTTGTCCGGCGAAGTTTCGACCGTGAAGGTCTAACCCATTACTTTTACCTCAATTAGCGAATAAGAATCATATCTGTTAAAATAGCGAGAAAAACTTTTCATAATGCAAGAAATAGTTTCAGTCCCTTTTTCAAATAATTATTTTAAAAATAACGTATCTTTCATAAATAAAAAAAAAAAGACATTTTAAATCGAACAACTCCAAAAAAAATTTCGTCGTACTCATCATGCCCTCTCTTCAACCTCAATTCACAAATCTGAATCATATCTGCTGAAAAAGTGAGAAAAAGTTTCATGATGTGGTCCAAACGAAAAGATACTTTATAACGCGACTACATGAAATTAGTGCAAATATTTATTCTATCTCATAAATACTGGATTTATTTTAGCAAAAACATGCTACATTCAATTAGAGTTATGAAACTCACTAATACATAGTTTTTTTTTAATGTCGATAAAGTAAATGCAATATTTAATAAGAGGTAAAAAATACCTTTATATTTTTTTCAACTGACATCTTTTAATTTCCTCATATAGGGTAAACTAACCAGTGAAGGAACACTTAAGCTTCGCTTGCCTTTTAAAAAATCACATTAATTTCAAAATTCGTAATTTTAGTTAAATGACAGTGTCAGCATATTTGTTACAAATTGCAAATTATGTAAAAAAATTGTAGAGAACTTACATAATATTGTATTAAAGTTTTGGAGGTTCAAATAACAAGTAGTAAGAAGACCAAGTGAAGGAACAGCTCTTACCAGTGTATGAACACCCATTAAAGGAATGTTTAATTTTGGTTATTTTTTAATGCTCTTTATGAATTTATAAGCCACACAAATATTTACAAACAAGCCTATTCTTGAAATTATAGCATATAAATACTTGAAAAATTTTAACTTCTTTTTGTAATCATGAACTGAAAATTAAAAATGTCAACATATTAACACATACTGTTCATTCACTGGGAAATCTATGCCCAGTAAAGAAACATGCCTGTTCCCTCACTGGTTAGAAGTTGTTTTTCGTATTTTTAACATACTTTTGATGCGGAACATCACTAAAGGTTCAAGAAAATTAAAGTTTATCTTTTATTTTCATTAACTTAGAAAAAAACCCCAGTAAAGTAACACTTGTTCCTTCACTGGTTTTTCATCGTTTGGTGATCCAGTGAATAAACACCCCCTTATCTCAGTACTTTATTATGCTATGATGCTTTAAAAAAAATAAAACGTAACTTCAATAACTATATTTTGAATTCTCCTTTTCACAATGAGAAAACTAAAACTATTGCATGCAATTAATTCCACTTCAAACATATAAATACAAACACCCACCTTATAATTTTTTGAAAGAAACAAGGTGTTGCAGAGATAATAACAAGTTCAAAAATTTTTCCAGAGAAGTCTATCTGACCAGGTAATCCAAAACATTGCTGGATGACTTCCTATTGCTTGGCAGTAAGCTATTGTTACCAATCAATCCAAATAAAAACTTTCAAATTCTTATTTTTAATCAATATATATGAAATGTTCCTTCACTGGGTAGTGTTCCTTCACTGGTTGGTTTACCCTACTTAACCCTTTGCACTCCGAGCACTTTTAAAAGCTGTTTGATCTAATATCGGCACTACAGCATTTAAAATGCACAATTAATTTAATGTTAATTTAATGTTTAATTTAATTTAATGTTTAATTAACTGTTGATGATGCCTCCATGGGGACATCGGAGTGCAATTGGCAAAGTCAATAATTTCGTGCTTTTTCTAGATTTTGATATTTTGCTTCTCGAATAACCACTTCATTCCAAAATTGTTGTTTCTACTCTAAGTCAGGGCTCGAAAAAACTCAGAAATTTTACCCGTCCCCGAGGACGGCTTGTCCAACAATGCGCCCGTCCTCCTTTTAAACTAACCCGTCGCTTCTAAATAAATAAAAACATAATTTTCTCTTATTTATTACAAACATTTATATAAATTGCACAATGAATTAGTAGTTACTAGGATTACAAATACTAGGATTACATTATACAGTAATAAAAGAAATACTAGGTTACTAATAGTGAAGCCTATTATGAAATAATTTATTTCTTTGATGAAATAATTTAAGTAACAAAGGTCAAGTTATCTGTCAATTATCATGTCAATTTACCCGATGGTACTGCGTTTATTAAATGAATAAATGTCAGTTGACATTCATTCAAACATTGATGACATTTATTATATTATTAATGACAATTAATGTCAATGTTAAAATGTCAATTTTGAAAGTGTAAAAATATTTATCTCATGTTTTTGGAGTACTTTTCTGGGAATTAAAAAAAAGAAAACAAAATTTCGATCTCTTTATTGGAATGAACAGTTAAGTTCTAAAGGGGGTCAGTGGGATAGCAAACAGGACATTATTATTTACGTAACGGTCAATTTTACCATAATGTAATTTATGGGTTGAACCAATGGGAGGTCATACTAAAGAGCGTAGACTGTATTGTGGGGAGAGTAGAATCGACAATGTCAACCTTCATCTATGAAAAGGTACCCCAACATAGAATCAAGTTAACATGTCTTACATACTAGTGAAATGGAATTGTATATTCGAAGTGGTAGATACACTACAGTACTCCCCCACCAGAATTATAGCTGTGATAGAGTTCGATGAACGGATACCACTAGTTGATTCATTGCTGGTTTGAGAGAGACCGGGAGAGCTGTATTAAGATCACCGTACTTTTGCTGATCGTGAGAGCTGTATTAAGTTCAGGGTCGTGGTTTCTCCTGTGTTTCTTTTAGCAGTCGAGTGAATACGGTGTACGTTGTGTGTGATCGAGACTGAGTAGCGACACCGTGTGGAGGTGGATGATGTTGCAGTCAACTGTTTAATGTGGACCATCCATCGAGGTAGGTGTGTTCAGATCGAAGTGGGCGTTACTGTCAAGTTAGTCGTGTTCATATCGAAGTGGGAGATACACTACAGTACTCCCCCCACCAGAATTATATTTTTGCAGTGGTTTGTCCGGGTCAACATCACTTATATTTATATGGGATGCTACTTTTAATTCTTAATTCCTAACATCTTAATGGTTTCTTATAGTTTGTCTACGATAAAAACTCCCTCCGACGCAAAGTTTGAGGTTGTCTGCTGCTTTAGAAACAAGAACCGCGTTTTTTAGGGAGTGTAGCTTCTCTTCATTCTAGGACTAACACAATAGATCGAATATTCCCTTTCTCTCGCCGACCAGAGCCAAAACAAGTCCTAAACAGTGACCTTACACTTGACCTTATACTTGAAGTGACCTTATACTTGAAATAGTTATACCTTATTACCATAGTCGAATGGCTGGGGGAGTTCTCATGTTAGACAAGCTATATATGGACGGTTGACTGAATGTAAACAATAGCAACCGGAAGAAATTTAGAATACTTTAGGTGTATCCCTCCGCTTATGTTATGATTACGAGGAGATGTGTGAACAGGCTTACTATTCTGGAAGTTTTATTATTGGGATTTGTGTTTAAATTTACGCGTAATTTTACCATTCACAAGAGTTTTCTGTAATTTGTAAATTCTAAAAGTTCATGAGCTTCAAAGAAATTTAACAAAATTAATATCGCAGAATAAATAAAGTTTAAGGGTTGCCACGTTTTGTGTGTTATCCTTTATTTGGCTATATTTGTGTAAAATATCCGCCGTTGGTTTTTTTTTTGGGTAGTATCATTAATAGCTTACGGAGTCTTCCCAATTCATTTGTTGTTTGCTTCGTTGGAAGTTTGAATGAAAGAATGCGTTATACTGTAAACACTGCAAGTATATAATAGTATTGGATGGTGCGTTTTTTTTCAAGTTCAGGTGTAAAAATCAGTCGGAAGTAGTAGCCCGGAAGTTCTGAACGTAGCGCCATCTGCGCTTGGCTTTACACGGTCATCCGTCCATAACTTTAAGGGTTATTAATTAATAAAAGTATTACTAATACTTTTGTGGGGATAGTAGTTATCGACAAAGTCTACCTTAACCTATGAAAAGGTACCCCAACATAGAATCGAGTTAACATGTCTTATATACTAGTGAATTGGAATTGCATTTTTGTAGTGGTAGATACACTACAGTATTCCCCCATCAGAATTTTATCTGTTATAGAATTCGACGAAAGGGATACCACTAGTTGATTCATTGTTGTTTTGTGCGAAGCTGGGAGAGCTGTATTAAGATCACCGTACTTTTGAGTCCTGAACGTGAGAGCTGTATTAAATTCACGATCGTGGTCGTTCCTCTGTTGCTGTTAGCAGTCGAGTGCATACAAGTCGACGTTGTGTACGATCGAGACTGAGCAGCCACAGTGCGAGGAGTTGGATAATGTCTCAGTCACAAGTAGCAGGTCAATTGTTCAATGTGGACCATCTATCGCAGTAGGCGTCTTCAAAATGAAGTGGGAGTTTCTGTCAAGGTAGGCGTGTTCACATCACGTCTGGGTCACCAATGTGGGGTTAGTAGTTATTGACAATGTCAACCTTCATCTATGAAAGGGTGCCCCAACATAGAATCGAGTAAACTTCTCTTTTATACTAGTGAATTGGAATTGTATTTTTGTAGTGGTAGATACACTACAACTTTCAGTTTTTAAAAAGAGCGATTTTGCAAATTGTTGCAGAATTTTTAGCGAAGCTCACTTCTTGTCGTGTATATGAAACTTCACCCAAACGAAAGCTGACCCAAAAGATAATTAATGATGTGCACCTGTGGGCACTGGAGTTCTCCAGGGGTCCGTTTGGAGGAAAGGGTAAAGAGGGATTTTATACAGATTCCTTTTTTGGGGAAAATCAACCTGAAAGGGAAAATAGATTTTCCTCTTACTATCGCTTAACCATATATTCAATCAACGACATTTTTTTTAGCCATTTTAAATAATGTCGGAAATAAGCTACTTAAAATCTTCAAGAGGGGGCTATTTGATACTGTATAAAAATTATTTGTTTACTTTGCACAGTAAATATAAAAATGAAACTAGTTATTGGAAATGTGAACAGAAAAACTGCACAGCGAAACTCACTACAATAAATGGTTTTTTGAGAAAAGCTATAGAGACACATAACCATGCTCCGGATTTCCATAAAATTCGCAGGAAAACGTTTTACAACAAATTGAAAAGCAGGTGTGAGACGGAGTTCTCTGAGGCTATTCCAAGTCCATACTTGAGTCTTATAATTTTGATTTTACCTATATTTGATTTAATTATAGAAACAAACTGAAGATTTGAAGAAAAAAATCCCTTATTTGACTAAGGCAATAAACAAGAGACAGTGTTTTTAAACTAAAGTAACATGTTGAAAATTGTTAATTTAAGAATATTTTTTTTTACACCAATAAAATAATAATTTTTACAAGTAAATTTAAAAATAGAATTTGTTAATTTATGAAAGTCATTGAAAAAAAACTCTCTGGAATTTAATTACAAATTTTCCAAACGTTTATTCAACATAAAATAGATTTATTCAGAAAGTTTTGGAATTATTCCCAGCGTTGTATAGAAAACTTTTTTTTAAAAAAGTAGTAAAGCCATGAATAATTTATGGTACTGCAATTTGTTTATTTCCTTGCAACGTTATTTGTAAAACTTTCTCCTTTAAATATAAGGACATAATAATTCATATACCCATTATCAGTCATGGAAATTTTTTTCTATATGAAAAAACTAACCATCAAGCAAATATTAAAAGAAAAAAAGTGAAAATAAAAAACCTAAAATTGAAAATCAAAATAAAATAAATTTCTTTAATTAAAACAGTTAACGTAAGATAATCACACCTGGAAATAACTCATTGATAATATGTTAGAGATATTTTAAATAGATATCTTTAATGCAGATTTTATTTTCTCCCAGCTTATCGTAAAAATATTAATTAAATATAATTTCAGAAATAAACCAAAGAATAGTTAATTCTGATTTTTTTTTTTACAAATTTCAAATTTTTAGGAATTATTATTTGTTTTTGAAAAAGCAGTAAAAAATTACATAAAATTTTAAAAAATTTATGAAGTTTTAATATTTGGAGTTGTTATTATGAAGAAAAAAAAATGGTTGTTTCAAAGTGCATTTTTAAATATAGGGTACTTATTTTTAAAAAAATTATTACTCCTTAATTTTGGTAAATTGCGTAAAATGTCTCAAAGTTTCATAGTAGTATATTATTTTTACATTTTGATAGATTTGAAGAAACTGTGTAGGATTGACTAGCATTTTAACTTTAAAATAAAAAAATAATTGCTGTTAATTCATTATTAGATGATATTTTTTTTTAAAAAAATCAATTTTATTACATTAAAAATAAAATTAATATATATAGTCATTAAAAATACATTAATGTTGGAATAAAAAAAAGGAATAAAATAGCAAAAAAAAAATTATGTGAAGTTTAACTAAGCGATTTAAGAAACAAAAAATCCACTTTAACTCAGAAAATTGGAAATATAAATTCATATAATTTAGGCAATTTTATATTGTTTAATACCTTCTATTTCATCTTGCATTGTTCTTTTTTTCTTTGGTATTTAAGATATTATACATAATGACTAGGAGGCTTCTCCCCTGCTCGCTGGCACTCGCCAACCCCCGAAACTGCTTTCGCAGTTCATTTCGGATTGCTTCGCAATCCGATGTTCGGTTTGCTCGCTCATTGGATACGTTCTTAACGTCTAGCTTTTGTATACTTTTTTGAACACTGAAGTTCCGAAATCTTTTCACTGTAGAAAATTCTAAACCTGTGCATTTCAATATTAATTTGAAATTGCAAACCGTTCGCATATTTTTCTTAATCACACTATTCTAAATTTCAGTTATTGAGAAAAGTAACTGTTGTAAGTTTTGTTTTAAAGTCTTTCCCACCAGAGGGCTAAAACCATGTGTTGTAAAGCGATATGAAATAGTACTAAATTCTTGCTCTTCTTCTGTTCTCTTATATTTGTTATCAGACAAATTTTTGCATGCTTTTATTGCTTCAATTGCATCTACGATATTATTTAAAATATCATTATCATCATCATCATTAATTATTAGTTTTCCCAATAGTTTTTTTTTATTTTTCACGTCGCCTTTATTGTTGCGAATGTCATGTATTAATTTTCGGCCTAAATTATAAGCATTAAATTGGAAATAATCCTTGAAAAGTATTCCGTTACTTTTTTGTAATCCGGATCGAATTTGACCGCACCATTGATAATTAAGCTATCGACCCAATTACGTGGATTAGTATGTGATTGACATACATTATTCATTTGTTTTATGTCATTTTTTGTCGGACTGCAAGGACCTTCTTTAAATTCCTGCTAGAATTCAAACGGTTTTTTATTGTTTTTTTGCAATTTGCATCTTTCTGGTACTGTAGTAATAATAGGATTATCTTCACTGAAAATGGCAGAAACATTTCGCCTTTCTTTTATAGCTGTCAATAAGATCGGTGATTCATAAATTTTACCTTTGCCTCGATTAGGATCCTTAAAACTTTCAGGTATTGTTTTACAGTCCTGAGGTACTAAAACGCACAGATTTGGTTCTGGATAATAAGTTCCTAGAGGAATAAAATGTGTTGTGATCACCCTACACATTCTCTCCAAATGACCTAACAAACAAAATGGCTTAGGATCTTTAGGATACTCATATCCTGTGGACATAATAGTGGGGTTTTTACAACAACCACTCAGGATACGCAGATAAGCACTATAAACACCGTTGAAATCATGTATATCTGCATCAAAGAAATGAAGATATATTATTGCACCACCTTTTTGAAATTTATTTACTAAATGCTGTGTTTTTGCATGATTTTTTGCATATTCACGAATACTTTGAAAAGGTATATTATTGCAGTTTTTTTCGAATTTCTCTTCTTCGTCAGTTAAAATTTTTTTTGCCAATATTGGATCACTGCGTTTTAGTTGTTTATAGAATTTTTTTACTTTTTCATAATTAGCAATTTCACCATCACGGCAACTGTACCACGGACACGTCCAACAGCAACCAAATTTTTCACATTCAACCCCACTATTATTATTCTCCTGGATTTCTAATTCTAAAGTTAAAGAATTATTTTTTCTCTTGCTTAAATATTGCATACGATTCATGCACAAACTTACACCAATCGAAGATAGTTTGTTTTTATCTTGTTCTTCAAAACCATTTTTAGATAATTTATCTAAAAATATGCTCTGTATACTCCGTTCTTCCTCTGTTCGTTGTTCTAAATTGACCAATGTATGTCCCCAAATCTTAGTTTTATGTAGTCTATGTATTCTTTGTAGATTTTTTCTTTCTTTTGCTGTTTCTGAACTTGTAGTGTAAGGGAATTCATCATTTTGAAATAACTTGAAAAATTCCTCTTCAATTTCTTTATCCGAAGAATCATCGCTAGATGAATGATCTGGGACATAAACTATTACACTGCAAACAAAATAAGTATTACTACAATCAGTTTTTTGTAAATTTAAATTTTCCATTTTACCACTCAATGTCACAACATTACTCTCGACTTCTTTTTCAAGGCTCTGCATCAAATTTTTTGCAATACGTTTATTAAAATGGGGAATCGAATAATAAGGACGGTATTCAATTGCCTCATCATACTTAGCAATTGCGTCTGTTATTCTATGCTGCTTCAAATAGCAGTTACCCAGCTCAACACATTCTCTTGCCACCTCATTATTATGTAACGAAAGATCTTCTTACCTAGCTCAACACATTCTCTTGCCACCTCATTATTATGTAACGAAAGATCTTCTTACCCAGCTCAACACATTCTCTTGCCACCTCATTATTATGTAACGAAGGATCTTCTTACCCAGCTCAACACATTCTCTTGCCACCTCATTATTATGTAACGAAAGATCTTCTTACCCAGCTCAACACATTCTCTTGCCTCCTCATTATTATGCAATGAAAGATCTTCTTACCCAGCTCAACACATTCTCTTGCCACCTCATTATTATGTAACGAAAGATCTTCAGTGTGTGCCATATTGTAACCAGGCACTGCATGTACCGTATCATCAACGCATGTTCTGATGATCACAACTGTCCCGTTGAATTATCCCAGAAAGCATGTAAACCTTACGACAACCTTGCGTCGGAATTATCTGTTTATTGTCACGAAAATGTTTGTACTAAAAATCCTTTTTCAATAAAGCAAAAATATTGCAGTTTCGAACTAAAAGGATCAAAAATTATTTTTAAAAAGTATTGTCACTTAGGAAAAATGATTACTCAGGTTCATGATGACGTTACGCTAGCAATAGAATCAAATTGCATTCTCCATTAAAATTTCATGACAAGGTGTATCTTAGCTGAGCATACAAGACTTTGCGAAAAGAAACCTTATAATTACCTCGATATAAGGTTATTTTCACCTTGAGACTAGTTTCCTTAAAAGACTTTTTTCACGCTTGAAAACCCTAAGTCAACCTCGATTTAAGGTTTTTATATAGAAGGTTGTTTTCTATGGTTCTGGATTAGGGTAATATGCGTAGAATAGAGCAGGTTGTCACAGATCTCGTTTCAAGGTTGGAAGGTTTGCACGTAAACCGCTTGACAAGCCTTTTTAGGTTTACATTAAAATGTTTTTTTTTTCTGGGTGAAAATAAACTTTATTTTGCTGTCTGGGATATAATTCAGTTTAAAACAATTGTTCGATAAGAAAGCCCGCGTACTAACAGCAATTTCAAATAAAATATAGTTGTTTACAAATTCGTTTGTAGATCTGTACGTCAAGTAGACATGTTTAGTATCTCAGTGTTTTGTATCTCAATTTGTTTAGTATCTCAGTCATTAACAAAATTCTGTAAAATAAAATGGATCTTCCAAATTTTATTCCAAACTTTAACTAAATTCCAACATACTAGGAAGAATCTAAAAAAAAAAAATTGTAACCTACCCTAATATAAACTGCTACCTCCCTTTGAGCATTATATTGTCGAGCCAACATGTGGCCCTCGATTTCTTGAGTTTATTGATGTCACCCTCGGGAGCAAACATTTGACGATATCCATGATGTAAAGGTTGTATGACAAAAACAATTTAATAACAATGTTTTAAGTACGGGTTTTAATTTTTGAGATAAAAAAAATGGTTACTGCAACTTTGAAGTTGAGTTAGTGAAAAGACCAAATGGAGTAATTAAACAAAAGGAAGTAAAAACTAAAAATTACCAAACGACTACTTACTGATAAAAACATGAAAATGAAAGATAAAAGAAATATGTCCGCCTAACCTGAATACAGTATGTAAATTTGCGCATTAAGTAAGTGAGAGAAAACACATTCCTTCTACATTGAAATATAAACAAAATAAATTATAGGAATCACCTCAGATGCACAAAAGAGGAAGTTTACACATACGAGAGGAAGTGAAACTGCATTTTGCTTATCACAGCGGACAAGGTTATCATTCAAAATTATGTCTTGCGTCAAGATAAGGATGTGCCAATTTTTCGAAGCATTTGACTATTCTTCTTTGTTCACGAATTTTGAATTATAATTTTTTAATTTATTTGATGTCATTTATAGAGTAGTATACTTTTTTTCAAAATTGTGTGTGTACAAGAGAGAGAGAGAGAGGGAGCGGAAAAAAAGTTCAATCCTAATATATATATATATATATATATATATGTAGTGCTCGTTCTCGTTCTTTCTCGTAAACTCTTTAGCAGTCGCTTTCATTCTTGAATCATTATTTTGTTGATTCCAATTTTCGCAGTCATTTTTTTATTTTTAATATCCTGTATATAAGGATGACAACATAATGCATTTTCCATGAATTTATTGAATAAAGGATAAGGAAATCTATTTACAAATTATATACAAACGGAGCAGAGGCTCCGGGACACATCTTTACCATTTCATTTCCAAAATATAAGTGTACCTTCTTTAACGTAACATATGTTCATGTCATGTGATCTATATAACCCAGTTGTTAGAGCCGGTGTCTGGAAGATCTTAAGACCAGATGGAGATGAACTAATATCTCAACAGTCTTCATTTTCATGGGAATTTGGTTTCTTTGAGATATTTTATTGCGCGGGTGGATTCATTTTACAAATAAAGATTTCATCGCTATTCAACGGGACTAAATGTATACGCGAAGAGCCAAGTTAAGTATGTGAAAGAGAAATTTAATGTTCTCAGAGACCAGATAAGCTTATTTGCAGATAGATATAATTCTTTTTGAGTTTAGTCTGAAAAGATCCTTTTAATTTTATAAAGCTAGTATTTTAGATACTACATATATATATATATATATATATATATATATATATATATATATATATATATATATATATATATATATATATATATATATATATATATATATGTGTGTGTGTATATATATTCAGCTGTATCCGTGGTTAAAGATTTTTCGACTAACCAATAATCTGCTCAAATATTCAATTAAAAAATTAATATTATTCAACAAATGGTATTCATTTCGATAAAAATCATCGGAAAAAATGTTGTATAAAAAATTTGTCTTTTTATTAATTATAAACATTGAATCACCCAGTACAATACATTATTACCTTATATAAATATTTTCCAAGTGACTGGTTTTTGGGAATAGTGAGGAAAAGTAAACCACTTAAAGTTGTTGATTTTTCTTTAGATATAACGAAAATAAAAAAAGTAAAGTAGTGACAATTAAATTAATTATTAAAGTTGCGACAAATAATATATAAAGGAAATTAACATTAAACAACTAACACTCTAAAATGGAGTCATCTATTTATTATAAGACAATTTATAGTTTGACAGTGATTGTGCAGTAAACATGATTTTACTTTTGACGGTGAACATGATTTTATTTAAATTCGTTTTTGATCGCAAAAAAATGTTCAACTATCATCTTTTTCAACAACATTCTCCAGTAAATCAAGGAGAGCTGAAATCTGTGGATTCAATTCATCTTGGAAAGAGTGACTAGTCTTTTGCTCCAGAATTAGTGACTTTAATTTGGTGACTGTATTTAAGGTTAGAGGCGAAGACCACAATACAATTTCTTTCACATGATTCCAGTCAGCATCAGTTAGTGATTGCTTTAAGATTAAATCCTTTTTAATTCCTTTCTCAGATAGTATAAGTTCGTTTTTGTATCGCTTTACTTCAATGATATTATCAAAAGATGCATTCAAAAGCAAAGTGGCACTTTCAAGAAAACCTTTACTCAGTGCATACTCTATACAATTACGACAAATAAGTCGAAATTCTGCAACGTTTTCTAGAGAAGACAAGTTGTAGTTTATAAATTTTTGTAACACATCCCCTTCTCTTTTTGATACAATGAATGGCATGTCTATGAATCGCTTGAAAAAATAATTATCCTCTCTTCGTAAAAAGTCTGCTTTAAATTGTCGAAATTTCTCTCTCGTCTCGAAATACCAATTCATAAACTGGTCCACGAACTCATAGTTGGACATAAATATTAATGCCAAATACATAACATATCGAGACCGTATAGCTTTCTTAAATGTTTCAATTCGCACATATTGATAAGCCCATCTCAAGAAAGATTCAACTGCTTGGATGTTGCCATCGCATATCCACTCAATACAAATATGCCAATCGCTAAGTCGACTAAGCCACGATATTATCATCTCGTTGCAAGTGATTTTATAGGGATAACATTCTAGTGGCAAGGTAGATTTTGATAATAAGAGGTGGAATGAATTCAGATTGCTTGAATAAATTGCACGCTTAAATTCAGGCTGACCAAACATAAAGCAGATAAATAGTTTAATCTCTTCTTTGGAAGCATCATTAAATATCCTAACAGCCATGTCTAGATTTTCTAATTCCAGCAAACGCAACAACACTACGCCGCAAAATTCATATTTCAAAAATGATCGTCTTAGTCTTAAAGGACTGGCACTCCATATTTCCTTAAAAATCATCATTTCATTTCCCATTTTATTTCCATTAAGACTAATATTCAGCATTATACCCGAATAAATGTCTTCTTGAAGTAAATCCAATAGCTCCAAAATAGTGGACAGGAATATTCTTTGATATGGCCAACTTTGGAACAAAAGCTTTAATACTCGAGAATGATTCCGAAAAAATTCGGTTATTTGATTTTTACGATTGACATGAGATAATAGAAAACATAAAACATCTAAAATTTCTGAAGAATCCTGATAAGGTATATCACTTAGAACTCTCATACGCTGAGAAGTTTGCAAAAGCCACTTACTCAAATGATCGTTTTTCTCCTGCTCCGACAATTTTTTCCAAAAATACTTTAGGGCAACTATGTTGCCAATTCGAATCGATACAGCAATCATATTTACATCAATACTAAAGTTATTGTCGTATATGTTTTCATAATCTATGAGTCTAGTTAAAAAACTCCCTAAATTATTGTCGAGGACACATGTCCAATATGTTATCAAATAATCCCTGCGCATTCTAAAGCTGTTTCTAAATTGTTCTGGAATTTTCTCCCACAAAATTGAAGCATATTCCCCTAAACAGTGAGAGCAGGCTATCTCATACAAATCACAAATATCTAAGCTTCTTAAGCTTCCATTATCGAATAGTTCCTTAAGGGATTTCACTTTGTCAACAGTCCCCTCAACTGTCCAATAAATTGTACCATGCTTCATGTAATACTCACAGAGATTTCTTTGATATCCTGTCCATCTACAGTAACTACGAAGCGCTTTCGACAACTGCAACTTAATGGGTCGAATAACGTATGAGACTTCAGTCTTCAGCGATGAGGGCAAAGAGTTATCGGACAATTTGTTTAATATTCTTCTATCCAACTCAGCATTATCTCCGCTATAGTTTGAGAAAGAAGATAAGAAAGAAGATGTCATTTCATTCCTTATATCAGGAGCCGTCCATAGCCCAATTGCAAACGACACTACTGCCATACGCTTCAGGGAAGGAGGTTCAGAAAAATTGTAGCTTCTAGACCTCTCTCTATCTGCAAAATACAATTTTTAAATTTAGTTCTGAAATAAAGATTCGAATAGAAAGAAAGAACATAATGCATACATAATTTATCACGATCCAAAGTCATATATTTAATCTACTGGTTAAGAAGAAATCAAGTATTGCTTACGATACTCAGGCTATTTCTAATGCAATTTAGTTACTATTTTATGATTTTCTTTCTTTTTTTGCTTTAAAACGCAAATTCGTATACTGTTTTTTAAATTAAGATATTTTTAACAAATCAGTTACTGAATACATTTCTGAATACCAATTATTAACTACTTCTTTGCGGTATCGCGCAGTGGCAATTTCGTGTAGTGCAATCAACTGGTAATTGCAGGTGGCTAGCATAAAATATGAGTGGTCGTATATTGATATACGTAAGATATACAGTATCATTGAGTCTATATTTTGCTTGAACTTGCAGTATGATGAAAGATTTCAGTTTTTAGCTATGGACATTACATAAAAAGTGATACGCATTAAGAAATTTTATTAGTCGTATTTAGTTATACTAAATGCTATTAATAATTTAAAAAAAAAAAAGAAATTGAAGTCAATGAACTATGCACATTTGTGTTCAGAAGTACATAATTTTCGTACGAAATTCAGAGAAAATACGTTTTAGTGTCTGATTTCGTTACTATAAATATAGACTGCACAAATTGATTAGCATATTTAAGTTCATTCCCTTGAACTATTAAAAAGTTATTCAGTGTGATTCGTTTTACCTTCTTTTTTACGAACTGCATAGTACGTAAGGAAAAAAAGAAAAAAAACCTGAATAACTTTCTCTCAAATGGTCGGATTTTCACGAACTAAGTTTTCAATCTTGGTTTCTAGGGGTAATCTCAAACATGAATAAACATAATTTTTTTTTTACATATTTGCATTCTTGACCTGTAAAATATAGGGGGTAGCTCCGATCTGGAAATTGTGACCCTAATAGTTAGGCCTGGAGAGTGGGTGAAATTTTGGTCCCCTTAATGTTAATTTATCTTGTTGTGTTTCTAGTCATATCTTAATAATTAAATGAGCAATTTATATAAAAAAAAAACTTGCACTCCCTTATAAAATCCATCTACCGAAAGATTATTTCACTAAAACTATAATTTTTAATAATTATTTATTAATTAATTTAATTGTGGATGAAAAAATTGTGGTGTGGATGAATTATGAGGTATAAATTTTTTTTATATTATATAACCCCACGTATTTTGCTATAGCAAAATTAAAGTTCAAACTGTCTTTATTTAGTAGAAGCCGAGATAAATTAAAATTAATTACTTTTTAAAAAAATGATTTGGTGACAATGTAGAAATATTTAAATGGGGAGATTAATATTTAAATGTGGTTAACGCACGCATGCGTAGCGTAAAGTTTAATTCATATTTTTTCCGCTAAGAGCCGAATGCTAATTTTTTTTAAATTATGAAATACGATGCTTATTTTTTAAGTCATCTGAAAATTTCCTCATAATTTAGCAAAGACATTCGAATGAAACATTATATTTAACGAATGTTGAGTTTTATAAAATCATGTTTCTGATAAAATGAGGTTATACATCTGCTTGCTTTTAAAAGAAATTTCTAATAAGTTCATTGAATAATTGATACAATTTTAATATACATAAGTATAAATTGATATGGAATAAAATATTTAATAATTATCAAGCAATTGCAACTTAAATGAAAATAAAAGAGCTATAAAACGTATCGTTATATCGGATAAAAATGTAATATCATTGAAAATTATGTTTAATCGTATTTTGATATTCCATGTTTCTACTAAGGAAATAGAATTGCGGAATCATGCCAAGATTTTTAAACATCTCAAAGTTTCTCAGCATGTTATATATCGTCTTAATCTTAAAATAAAATTTTTAATAACTGGGCAGAGCGTTTCTCACACGACCATTTTACCAAATAATTAATTATATTTCTTCCTTTTTCAAAACTTTATTTTATACGCTACCACGTAGATCACTTTTTCAATAATATACTATTTTTTTAATATTTTAATTCAGGTTTTATTTTAAGTGAAATGCTGTTTTTAAATTATCATCAACCTCTTAATAAAAGAAAGCTAAGAATTGTGAGTAATCAAACTTGTTACGAAATTTAAAAACATCCTGCTGCATTTAAATTACTCGATGCGCAACAGTAGATTTTTTTTTTTTTTTGCATACTATTTTTCCAAAAAATGAAGGAAAATTATTGACATACATATTACATATATATATATATATATATATATATATATATATATATATATATATATATATATATATATATATATATAAAAGTAAAGTCTAGTTTTTAAATACATGATACATTCATAAATTTCTTTTTTTTTTTTATTTTATTTTACTCTTCTTACTAGTGATTTTTCTAGTTCTTTTTATTAAAACTCTTATTATCGATGGTTATCTCTTCTAATATTATTATTTTTAAGAACTATCATCTCTAATTATATAAAAAAAATAACATAGCTAAATTGAAGTGATAAATTTTAGAAATTACGTTTAAGTATTCAAATTATTAATAAAATTGAGCTTTAAATTTTATATACAGTGTGCAATCTAGAAAAACTGCACGCTGGACGCCTCTTGATCTAAGGTTTATAGACAGTAGTGTAGATAATAAACCCGCATCCACCGAGTTGCGGGAGGGGGAGTATGATCCAGAAAGGTTATTATTATTAATTGTTATTGTTAATTTACGTCACACTAGAGCTGCACAATGGGCTATTGGCGACGGTCTGGGAAACATCCCTGAGGATGATCCGAAGACATGCCATCACAATTTTGATCCTCTGCGGAGGGGATGGCACCCCCGCTTCGGTGGCCCGACGACCTGCGAGCGAAGTCGAGCACTTTACGGTACCACAGTTTAACGAGGGCCAATACCGCACACCCTCGGACCCTACGCAGACTGATCCAAGTGGTCACCCACCCGCACCCTGACCGCAGCCAGTGATGCATGACTTCGGTGATCTGCTGGGAACCGTGTCTTAACGATCAGTCCACTGAAGGGAAGATCCGGAAAGGATATACAACTATGATTGGAGTGTCCAATTTGCGGCCCACGGTAGCACCAGAATATAATACGAAAAATTATAAATTTTTTTTGGAAAGTAAAAAAAGTATTGGAATTTTTGCACTGCCAAATCTAATTCAATGCAGTTTTTCGATCGCTTTTTTCAGTGGTTATCACAACAAATTTCTGACGAACGAAATTTTAAAAATCCCAATATTTTTATTTCGACAAAATTATGATGCGTGAATTTCAAATTTTAGTTATCACTTTTAAAGCTCTTTATTTATGACCAGTAAATCACAATCGAGAGGTAAGAAAATAATCTTGCCTTTTGTAATAGGGGAAACAGGAGAAGGGAAAGAGTGAGTTAAGTATAAAAAATAAGATTTTTATCTGCATTGGAACACTTCAAAAATTGATTCAATTGAGGATCTATTTATTTATAAACATGTTATACTTAAAAAGAAACTTCTAGGCATCTTTGGAAAATATTTAACATCTCTATTGTAAGCAAAATTTGTTTAAAATTTTCTTTCTCATGTTTCTTTCTTTCTTTTAATAATTATTTTCATTGCTTGTTAACTTTTTTTTCTTTCGCTTTTGAACATGGCATAATTCAAAAGTTGAAAGATAATATTCGAAGTTATATATTACTTGTTTAACATATAAAATATTTTTGCCAGATTTAATTATACTTTAAACAAATAAACACATTGATATTCACTTCGAAAATACGCAGAATTGTTATTAATTAAACTTTTGGGCTTCAAAAAAATACAAAAATTTGCAACTTCAAGGAAAGAAATCGAACTTCAATACCTATTTGATGTATAGTATATTTTTCATATTTCAGCTTACTTTAATACATTATTTTTCAAAACGAAATTTTATTTTTCACATTGTATAATTACACATTTACAAGTTGAAATGATGAATCGTATTTTACGTAAAAATTTGAGTTTATTTCGTTGAAAGAGAGGATTTTTCGAAACTTTTATAATAAAAGCTTTCTTAAAGTAACAAAATTCATTAATTTTGAATCCAAACCTGAAGACAAGGGAATTCCTGGATAAAGTATTTGGAGAAATTTGCCTTCGAGAAGGATTTTTTGGTGGAACTAACCTGCATTTGCGTTACATGACTTGGAAAACCACGAAAACCATCCAAGGTTAGTCTGACGACAAGGGGACTTTAATCCATGATCCGTCTACCACTGAGGATATTTTACGTCAACACTGTGATCAGTGCAAGCCGGATGAAGAATTCATATCGACCAGGCAGTGCTGGGATTCGAACCCAGTTCTCCTCATTGGAAAGCGAATGTTCTATCCTCTAAGCCACCGTGACTCAGAATTCACATATTAGGCATTTGCACACGTGTGTGCAATGCGTTTTCGGGACCGTTCACTTTTAATGTGAAGCAATTTTTGTAGTTTTGCACGAAATCTTAGTAATTACTTAATCTTTATTTTTATTAACTTGGTAAAAAAAATTATTAATTATTTTCCTATATAAATAGGTACAGTTTGGTCCAAATTTCATAAATTTATATTTTTAGTTTTATGATAAAAAATTCCGTGTTAAAATACAATTTTTTTAAAATTTCTTTAATAATCTTCTTCTCTTTTCATTAAATTTTTTCTATTACTTATTTTCCTTTCTGAAAAAAATAAGCATAGTTTAATAATGAATTAACAATTTTTATTTTAAAATTGTAATGAATATGAAGAATCTGCTCATAATCTGCTGAATATGAAGAAAAAAAATATATGGTATGAAACTTTATTAAACCATCTGTCATTCATGAGCTACTCACTAAAATTAGTTCAATTTTTTAAAAGTACCCTATATTAAATGATTGCAAATACAAACATCCATATATTGATACTTCAATAACTTCAAATATTAATGTTTCTATCATCATTACTCTAAATTTTATGTAATTATCTATTAATATTTAAAATGCAAATATTTTTTTGAAAATTTGGAAAAAAAAACAATATTTAATTAAAAAAATTTAGGCTCATTTCTTAAATTATATTTACTTAATATTTTTCTGATAAGTTATGTAAACATAAATTCTGCATAATTGATATTAATTAAAAATGCCTCAAGCATTTTGTCTACGAGACATCCTTAGTAATGGCACTTACCATTATTTAGTATGTAAAATATATACTATTTTTATTTGCGAAGAATACAATGGATTAACAGTAATTCTAGGCATAATTATTGTAAAAGGTTCGTTAAATTCAATGCAAACATTAAGTTGGTATAGGACACTTCAACAGTTTTTTAATCTATCATAAAATTAAGTTTAAATTGTTCTAAGTATAAAACTGATCTTTAACTTAAGTATAACACTCTTAAGGAGACAATTAATTCTTATAGTTTAAAAAATTTATAAATTTTATTATGATTTCCAATTTTAGGTTTTTTTTATTTTCACTTTTATATTAATGATGAGTAACTATCTAATATATATAATTCTCTTACGTGGCTCCCAAATTTTGCTGTATTTCTCTTCTGCCAGTGGCAACGTTTGCTTTGTTTTGTTTACGTTACTATTTCTCTTACACGGCGAATCGACCAGTGATTGCCGCTAAAAATGTCACATGCCAAATCTAGCTGAGATGGCTCAACATACATTTCAAAAACGGAAACTGAAATAACCAGAGAGCATCAGCTGCGGCAATCTCATACTATTAAGCTAGACAGAAGTGAGTAGTCTTTGTCGATAGATCTCTATTTTAGCATTTTGTCGAAAGCGCTTTTTTTCACGAATTTATATATTACGATTTTATTTGATGATTTTTTATTTATATCATGAATTATACTGTAGCACATTTCTAATAAGTTTAGCAAATTACATGTCATTTATTTGAATTCAAATTTATTTTAATGACTAAGTATTTACTAAAAAGATGCAATTAAAAAAAAAAGTTTTTATATGAATTTGATTGATTGTTTTGAATTCTTAGAATTTTGTGCATTTGCATTGTACCTAAGTTGCAATGTACCGAGCGAAATGAGCTTGGCTTACGAAGCAAACCATATAAGATTGCGTAGCAATTTTCGGGAGTTGGCGAGCGTTAGCGAGCAGGGGTGACTAGTAACTAAAAGTAGTAACTAACCCACTAGTAACTAAAAAATCAATACTAACTTAAACTTGATGGATTAACTTTTTTTGCTCAATATTTGCTGAAAATAACTTCTTTTTTTTTACATCTTTCATTTTTCCTCTTTAGTTTGATAGAAACTACTTTAGTTTTGTTTTTTTTTTTCATTATCAAAGAAATCGTCATGAAGCCTTTCAAGTTGTTTTCCTGGAGAAAAGGATTCTGTCCCCTATATAAAATCCCTCTATGGATACAGTACCCTCCCCCTACAAACGGACCCTCGGTGCCACAGGCGCACATCACTAATTACCTTTTAGGTCTGAAATGGGTTAGGTGAAAAGAATGAGACACCATTTAGCTTTGAATTTTTATTTAGGAGTGCTTTCAGCGCGAAGAACGCACCTCTACTTTTTTTAGTAGCTCTTTTACTAGCACCTCTAGCTAGCGTTTGGTTTTGGTAGAATCGAGATCTTATTATGCTACTGAATTGGTATCTATATATTAATAGGCTAGCAATATTTTGTCTCGCTAAAAACTCCCAAACTACGCAACAGAATTAAACAAATAAAGTGTCGTTTTAAAGGTATTGTTATGTAGATGTGCAATAAGGTCTTAAATTATGAAAATTTCCTTTAATTAATTAATAAAATTAATAATTTAGTTTCAACCAATGAGAATTCAACAAATGATTTTCGGGTGGTTCGCATAAGCATTGTTTCCGTAAGCATCGTTTGATTTAAAGCATTTCTGAATTAATAGATTGATAAACAAAAATAAGAGTGGATAAAAAAAAAAACGGAACTGAATTTCTTAAAAAAAGAATTCAATATCTTTAGTTCCTTTGATAAATTTTTAGTTTCATGATAAATTTTTTGTTTCGTTACAATAGAATGACAATGGCATCGTGCGAATATTCAAACCAAAACAAACGTGCGATTATTCAAACCAAAACAAACTTTCAACAAACAATTATTTTGATTTGAGATTTAAAACGATATCTTAGTTATTTAGTTCTATTTTTATTTATTTAGTGCCTGCTGCCTAAATAAAATGCCTGCTATCAGGCGTCGAAATATCTCTGGCAGACGTCAGAGAAATGAATGGCGGAATTCTAAACGGGAAAGCATTTCTTATTGAGATATATTCTCTGCTACAGCTCCAAATTTCTCAGCTACATGAAGAAAAGATAATCAAATTGTGAAGGGGGCAGAGAAGTGTATAAATTTCATTAAGTAATTGATTTCAATATCTGGCATTTTTATTTAAAAATTTAAATTTGTTAAAATGTTTTTATAAGATTGCGAAGCAATATGCAATGGAACTGCGAAGCAGTTCTGGGGGTTGGCGAGCGTAGCGAGCAGGGGGCGGAGCCCCCTAGTCTAATATTATTAGCAGTAGTTGTACCACATTTTCTTATTACATATAGTAACCATCAGTACTAGTGTACTGATATTTTGGTATCAGTATACATCACTAACACCTAACACCTGGTATACATCACTAACAAAATATACGCATTTGTTTTTTAAACTAATTAGTTAATTATAAATTTACGTCACAAATTATAATTCATTCCGGTAATTAATAAAAGTTCTGAGGATTCATGGGGCATTTGATTAAAAATTCTTTTATGTCATAAAAGAAATTAAATGTATCTTTAATTTGATTGGTAACAGGAAAAGGTAAGATATAAATGCATAACACGAGCAACGTGATAGCATAAAAATATATAAATAACATAACGTGTTGCTTTTATACTCTTCCAATGTAACCATGCGTTCTGAGAAAAAAAAAACATATTTTAATACTTACACACCTGCATAAGCTATTTTATTCAAAATAAATATTAAATTTAAATGTTGAGTTCTCTTCTCAAGTACTGGAAGCATAAGATAACTGCGTCGAAAGTTTAACAAAAAATAAAAATGTTTTATTAAAAAACTACGCACGGATGATGTTTCAGGATTGAAAAAATTGTTTTAGGCATTTAGTTATTTAAACAGCAAAGAAAAAAAAATCGAAAGGCTGTAAAATATGCAATAATAATTGCTCTTAAGTAATAAATTTTTATATTTTCCAAAAAAGCATGTTTTGCAAAAAGAAAAAATGCCCTTAAAAATAGCAATTAATAAAAATAAAAGATAAGCTAGAGCAATTTGTGCAACAATTATTCTTTTTTGAAAAAAAGTTTTGAAGTTTTTAAAAAAGTGCCTAAAACTAGATTTTCTAGAGAAATGTTTTTATTTTATTTTCCTAAACTCGTCGCAATCGCTGATATATTCAAACCTTGATGATGGAAATGTTATTAAATCCACAAATCAAGAATTATAAACTATTTACATTATAATTCTTATGAAATTGGACTTATATCTTTTTTATGTGATATTCTAAAATATCATTTTTGACTTTAGGTTCATATCCAATAATTAAAGGCAATCAAGTAGTTTGCTTTTTACCGCTTATTAAAAAATTGAAATATTATTATAATATATTTACTTTCAGTGCAATTAATCTAATTGTATTTCTTACAATTTTTTGAAACCTAGTAGCAATGGCTGATATATAAAAATATTGATGGCGTGTGTGAATAAATCATCAAATGCAGATTTGCAATGTATTCATAGACCATTAAAAGATTAATTGGCATTCCCGATTGCAATAAAGCAATGATTTATTTTACCAAAATTTGTTGCAAATAATAAAAATTATATATATATATATATATATATATATATATATATATATATATATATATATATATATATATATATATATATATATATATATATATATATATATATATATATATATATATATATATATATATATATATATATATATATATATATATATATATATATATATATATATATATATATATATACATCTTAGTGTTCACACATATAACTTTAAAGGTTATTTTATTTAATTTTATTTCCAAAAATAAATTTTCACATTAAAAATTATTTATTAGTTTTTTATTATAATTCAGTTAACTATTTATGGAGTGGGTGTAAGTACTTACCATAATATCCAATAGGATTACACCTACTCATAATTTTAAACTCCTACTCACTTTCGTCTGAATACACTAAACTATATTTCTGTTTTTGAGGAACCTTGCATTCATAGGACTAACCCCCATACATTCCAGAGCAGTTCATTCTTAAGTGCATATGTTGCCCATTCATCAATGTCGAATGCGAATTGTTCACTTCCTTGAATAACCACACCTGGCTCTCAAGTGAATCGTTTCTTATCTACTTTTTCCATCGCTGCATTCTAAAACAACAATACCTGCTTACTAGTAAATTCACATTCAGTTTGATTACTTTTGAGAAATGGACGCTGTAACTGAGAAGAATCTTTTTATGGCAAATTTTGAGAAAATAAATTATTATTAGACTGTGTTGATATCTAATGCTATGGCGGCTATTGATTTGCGAAGAGTAAAAACATTCAACACACGCAATGAGAGAATATATGTGTTATTTAGCTTTTATCTTAAGCTTCAATTGTACATTTTATTTTGCACTTATGTTATTTTAAAAATATTTGGTGTACTACTTTAACTAGTTTTCATTTAATGTATTTCGTTGCTATAGAGACCATTGGTTTTAAATTTTTACCAAAAACATTAAACATTCCAGCAACATCCCATTGCGTGTTATAGAATGTCAAAAAGGTTGAAGCTTCACAATTTTTAGACAAACACCAAAATAGCGGCAATGCGTTCAGCACTGCGTATCGACCACCTTTACTTCACAACCAAACTTGTACCCATCGTTTTGAAGCTGTGTAGACTTTTAATTGCTGCCGGAGATTGAACCCAGACTTTGATAATGACAGCTTAGTGCTTTAACCAGTCTACTATCGGTTTTCAAATTTTTACTAAAGTTGATATTTTAATTTTTTTCTCAAAACCACTAAATAAGTACATGAATAAGTGAGTCAGTTCATTTCGCAACACCGAATAAAAATAACGATAGATAAAATTAATTTATAAATAAAATTAATTTATAAATGAAATAAATTAATATATAAAATTATGTAAGATCAGTATAGTGTAGTGAAGAAGTAGAACCCACATATTTGCCCTAAGTATAGATAAACTCCTTGAGAAGGCTTTCATTTAAAGAATCAATTTCTTAAAAAGTGAATTTCTTATAAAGAAAATAATAATTTCCTTTCTGTTTTGAAAAGTTTAAATAATTTTTCCTACGTTACTTGTATCATTAAAATAAATAAAAGTGTATGGAAGAAATCAATTTTTTAAAACTTAATTCTGAAATAGATCATTAATATTATTTTTTCCAGCATTTAGTTTAGAGTAACCAACTTTTAGAAACATTTTCAACAATACTTAATATTGAAGCTTTTTCAACAATAAACTAATAGAGTTATATAAAATATTTTATGCGTTATATTAATTAAACAATGGTTCACATTGTTGCAAAAGATGCATCTGTTAAAAAAGTGTTTTTACTCATTCTTGTTTGAGATTTCTCAAATGCTGGTTGTTTATTGTGAAATTAAAAAGTGAGAATTATGGATAAAAGCGATTTATATCGTTTTGCTCTTTTGAATCATTGGAGAAAGGAAAGGGAAAAGTATCCCCGACCTAATCGTAAGTATAAAAACATACTTCTCAATATTTTTTTTAAAATTTTAATTATTTATTCATATGGACCTAGAATATTTTTAAAAAGATATGAAACTTCCTTACAGTGATCAAAATTTTTCCCTGAAACCTACATTTAATGAAGATTGAGAAAATTTCGTAAGCATTAAAAAAAATTGACAAAAAATGTTTGAGCATATTTTATAAATCATACTTTTGTCTTAAATTGAAAAAACAACTTTATGGATAATTAAATAAAACTTCTCTTTTTAAAATGGGTGATCCAATTTAACTTTTGGTGCACCACTGTATTAAATAAAAAATAAAGAAATGTTCAAATAGAAATTCGGAGGGAAAAATAACTCAGAGTATAAAATTGGGTACCGCTTGTGGATTGGGCACTCCAATCTGAAGCTTATACTGAATGTTAAATCTGCCATTTTCCAGTCATTTCTATTCACAATTCCTAACTTCTATTTTGCTCTATTTCTCGAAAACTAAAAAAATCTCAATTTAAAACAGTTTTCCCTGTTTTCCGTATACGAACATAAGAAAAGAAAAACCAACTTCAGAAAAAAAAAAACACGAAAAGTGTCACCCAATTGTACATTTTTATTGAGAAATATAAACATGATATAGATTTTATGCTCTTTTATATCTGATTCACACATTTAAAAAAGTCAAATAAAATATTACTCTAGAATGTTATTTACCCATTTGAGTGTTATTAATTCACAAAATACCTATCCGTATGAGTTAAAAAACTATGAAATATTGTCTGTTATTTCAAGGTAATGCCGAATGGAGTATTTGCACACACCTTAATACAAGTAGTTAAATGTGAAGTACAATAAATAATTAAGCTTACATCAAGCTGAGATGCTTTTAAACCATTTGTAAAACATTTTCGCCAAACTTGGCATACATTTGGAAACCGTCAAGCGAAAGATATATTTTTGTAAGCAATCGAAAAGAAAATGCAAAAGTTTTATTTCGATATTGTACTGCTGAATGAGATGCTTCAAATTATTACCAGATGCATTAAATTATTTTTGCATCTAAGAATACTGACATTGGCGCATTTTGATATCGCCAGTAAGTGTTGGTGAGAGTTTGTTGCGTTCTTCCAATACCTCCTAGAAGATAGAAAACCTCTGCATGGGTTATCATAAACAAGAAATGTAATCCTTTAATAGTCCAAACGTAATGGCATCCTTCGTATTAAACATCACTCTCCAGCTTAGTAACCCGAACTTGGCGAACAAAGGCGTATCCTTTGGCCAAGAACTCGAACATAGAGAAAACGTACTTACTCTTGGATTCCCAAAAATCACCAATACTGTTGCCAATGCTGCTTCATTAATTTTAGTAATATGAGCTACTTACAGTGTGGTAATGGGATCTAAATCTACTTATATTAGTGCTTAGTATAATAAGCTTCTTAAGACTTTTCTAAAGGGATAAAGGATAAAATTGCTTTAATGTGGTAAATTTTGACAATGATGAGTGAGTCTTTCGGCAACTGCACAATGTCAAATGACACTGAATATAGTTAATATTTATATTGAATTTTTAAAAGCTGGTTCTGCTTTTTATAATAACGCTAAGTCACCGGGAAGCTCCAAGAGTAAATATATATTAAAATTAATAAAATAAAAATTAAAGAAAAAATAAAATTATTTAATCTTCAATAAATGTGTCGGTATATGGTATTCACTTCTGCGCATGGTTAAGCAGTGTTGATTAATACCGTTTATTGATTATTTACATTTTTACAGTGTACGAAGAACAACCATACCGCTATTTTTTTTAAAATAAACCGGAGGTTTCCAAAAATACATACTTTTTTTTAAAGAAGATTTTCTACCTTTTTTTTTGTGAATTTCATTATGAGTTGCAAAAGATTATAAGTGTGGTAATTTGTAGAAATTTCTTTTATTATTGAACAAAATGAACACTTTAGAGATTATTTTAAAACTAGTCTTTATTCAAATTTTCAAATTTAATTTTAATTAATATTTCAGCATATGAGGATGGTAGCGAATTCGAAGATGAATTCGATGATATTGATTTTGATGAGAATGATTTGTAAGTAGTTATATCCCTAAAGTTTTATGCCTTTTATCATAATTTTCTTTCTTTCTTTTCAATAAAAAGGCACCTTTTTGAGTACTTGAAAAATTTACACAGAAAGCAAAAACGCAATTAGAAACAACGAAACATTTAACCCTTTGCGGCCGTATTAAGTTTATACGTGGGAGTCATGCTGGTCGGAATTAATTTTTGTTGAACTAACAGTAATACATAATACTCAAATTTATGAAGGAAAAGTAAAATTTATTATTATTTTTTAATCTTTAGCTATATGTAACACAATAATATGTTTTAATTTTAATTAAATTTTATTTTATAGTTCTCGTGTTGTATCTTTCAAAGCAATCTTCAATATGAAACCCAGGTTTTCGAGAACAGGCGTCACAAAAATGATTAGTTTGGCGTTTTCGGCCTATAATTTTTCTGTTTGAACATACAGAACAATCTTTACATCTTCAAAGTGCCACAATATATGTAGTTTGCCTTTACGATTGGCTGACATCTTTGCTGTGGTGGCAGAGCTCAGACATATGAGTGAAATGGTAAAAAAGCGTTGGTGGCTGAGAGTAGACATACGATCGCAAAAGGTTGAAACAGTGGTCTTACTGTTTATTTTGGTCACAAAACACTACTGCCGGTAAAAATCGACTAAGATATGATATAAACATAAAAATAATGAACAGTCTTTTTCAATAATGCTCACCCAATAATAAACTAACAATCGAAAACATATTAAAATCAAAATTTCTTAAGATACACGGTTTTATTTTCTACACTCTAAACCTAAAGAAACTCCGGAAGTCACGAGCGATTAATTCTCACTTGGGCCGGATCACGCTATTGGTCGAAAATGACATCACTGTTTGGGGAAGGGACTTGCTGTGTATTGCATAGTATTTTAGCGACCGATCTTGACTTGGCGACAGATTTTATATTTAGTTTTCAAATGAGTTCTATTTACACGTGGTATTAATGTTGAGTAATAAAGACAATATTCACATTTTGCACAGTTTTGTGGTAATTTTTTATTAGAATCTAAGTAAGTGAAATTAAACTATACTGCTTTTACGTCATTGGCAACTGGGGCTGTTCTAGAATAACGGGGGGGGGGGAGGGCTAGCCCAGAATTTTGGTCATTACTTTAAACTAAATTTACGTGTTGCTTGATTATGAAGTTTTTAAAATTATTCATAACACAACTAAATTACGATGTATGAGTAAATTTGAGCTTATGTTTATTTCAATTTTTGTTACTTCATAACTGCAAAAGATAATTCTTAAGGAAAAACAAACAAACAAACAAAAACGTATTACGGAAAAAAAAACATTCATTACTTTTAGCTTTGATGAATTTAAATCAATTAAAACATAAATATTGTCTGAAATGCTGAAGTAGACATTTACCTATCTCCCCCACCCTAACGACGACATAATATTACGTAAACATTTACAAGGAATAAATAAATTCCGAGCGAGCACGTGTGCATACGAAATTTGTCGCCAAACTCATACAAACACCAGCCAACAGCCACCATCTCCCTTCCCCCAAACAGTGATGTCATTTTCGACCAATAGCGTGATCCGGCCCAAGTGAGAATTAATCGCTGGTCGGAAGTCACCTTCAAAGAACAAAAAAATCACGCATTTTTTAAATAAAAGTCTACTACCTTCAGACAGATTTGAAAGAATATATTCCTTTTGTAACTTTAGTGATGAAGAGTATATGGTGGAGTTAAGAGCTGAATTGCCATCATCTGATGATGATGAAGTTAATGATGATGATGTTGGGGATCATGATGATGAGGGTGATGATATTGGTTATGAGGTTAAGGATGAGTTTAATGATGATGAGGGAGATGGAGTTGAGGAGCTGATTAGGTATGTTAATTAGAATGCTTCTTAATGGCAGTTTAATATTTTAGTTAAAATGATCTTCAGTGTTGGAGTTAGTTTTCATCCTTTTTCAGGTGACATTTTCATAACTATTTTAAAATAAAATATTACCATAAAATTGTAAGCGACTACACATCGGTCTTTAAGTTTTATTAATCCCTATGAATCAATGGTACAAATGATGTAAAATGAATTTACTGAGCATGAACAGAATTAATGCGAGCAATTATTTAAAAGATTAAAGTCTTTGCATTGACAAAAAAAATTTTTTTTTCAAAGGGCATTAACTTTACAAGAGTTTACTTAATAAAATAAAATAATTGAACATGCAAACGCTGAAGGAAGGACAATGTTACTCGAATAAACTAATTTTCTAAAAAGGATTTAATAATTCGTAAATAAGTACATTTTTATTCAGTAGTATAAAGTGTAAGCGATCTAAACAATTTTATACAAGAAAAAACATTTATTTTGAAAAACTAAAATAATAAAATAAATTACAACTGAGCATATTTCTTTCAGATTTTATTTCATTATTTTATATTTTTTATGATATTTTCTTTCTAACCATGAGTTATTTTTCCAAAGTCTTTTAACGGATTTTCGAAAAAAAAAAACAATATAAATTGAATAAAAAACGAAATCTCCGTTTTATAAGTTTTGAATAAAAGATGAATGAGGTAAATAACTAAATAGTAAACATAAATTTTTTCACTGAAAATTTTTTTTAAATAGTAAACTACGATTTTGAAATTTACTTATAAATGCTACTGTAATAATCACCCCTACGAATATCAATAATGGCCATTTTCTTTTTTAATAAATAATTAACGCAAATTATGAAATAAATAATTACACATCGTAGCATTTTTAAAACATCTATGATTGTTGATAAGTTAATAAATTCTCTCTCTTTACAAATATATCTCATCTTTAACGAAAAATTTATGGAGCAAAATAACTTTATTGAATTTTAAGTTATACATTTTTTCTCTTTTCTTTTTTTTAACTTTTAGTGAGGAATTGTTCCTATTCAGCGATGTAAAGATAGCGAAACTCTATAAGATGGATGTAGAACACGATAAGGACTCAATCGAATTTGGCATTGAGGACGATAGGTATTTAAGCTTTTTCGAAACATTTTAAACATCGACTTTGTCTTAGAACATATGTAAAGTAATGATTTTCATTTATGTTCATTAATATATATATATATATATATATATATATATATATATATATATATATATATATATATATATATATATATATATATATATATATATATATATATATATATATAAGGAGACAATGGAGAATGAAAAATAAATTTAAAAAAAAAACTAACATGAACAAATCTATTTCGGGTAAATCTGTGGTTAAGGAATTTTTTTTAACTAAAAATTAATCTTCTCCAATATTCAAGAAATATTTTTTAACAAATATTAATAATTTCTCTAAAAAATCATCGAATTTAAATGTTTTATTGGAATTTCGACCTTTTATTTCTTCCCAATTTTGAACTATCCAGTATAATATATTAATACCATACGGAAGTTTAGTATTCGATCCATTCCAATGTAAGCGAGAAATTAAATGTGGTTTAATACTTCAGTAAGAACTTAAAAATATATCAGATTACCATTTATTTACGCTTTAATTTCATATTTTGTAATCTGGCAAATTTGTTAGGAAAATGTGTATAAATCATTTTTGCAAGATGTTTATAAGGAGATGACCGTTGAGCGTTCTCATTTATCGCTTTATGCTCCTATCTCTGTTCTATTTTGCGTTTTTCTTAATTTTGGGGGAAATTTTTGCTTGATGACGTATTTTTTTTAAAAAGGTTTCTTCTCTCTCTCTCTCTCTTTTTTTTTTTTTTTTTTTTTTTTTTTTTTTTTTTTTTTTTTTTTTTTTAGTACTTTTCACATTATTGTATTAATGTATTTTACTTCGGCTAAATTGATTTAAAAAAATTGACCGAAAAATCAATTCGAATATTTTTAACTACTTTTAAGCAATTAGGCTAAATTGATTTATGTAAAAGTTTTAAATCAGGAAAATTTTACACAAAAACTATTGTCAATAAATCTGAAAGATAAAATCTCCCTAATAAATCCATCACGAAATTGTTTCTCATTGTCGTAAATCATATAACGATTTTGATCGCTGTAGAGTAAGTCCCGCAGTGGACTGATCGATAAGACACGGTTCCCAGCAGATCACCGAAGTCAAGCATCACTGGCTACGGTCAGTGTGCGGGTGGGTGACCACTTGGATAAGTCTGCGTAGGGACCGATGCTGTGCGGTATTAGTCCTCGTTAAACTGTGCTACCGTAAAAGTTCTCGACTTCGCGCGCAGGTCGTTGGGCTACCGAAGCGGGGGTGCCATCCCCTCCGCAGAGGATCAAAATTGTGATGGCATGTCTTCGGATCATCCTCTGGGATGTTTCCCAGACCGTCGCCAATAGCCCATTGTGCAGCTCTAGTGCGACGTAAATCAACAACAACAACAACACTGTAGAGTAAAAATCAAGTTTTCCGAAATTTGTGCTTTATTAAATTTATCTCAACCTAAATACCTTTTACTCTATACAAAAATCTTATAATTCAAAATGAAGCTGTTGTAACAAAACGAAAAACTGTTATCGAACTTTCTAATAATGTGAGTGTTACTTTTAAATTTTAGATTGAAAAGTCATGATGGTCCCTTTTTAAGAGACGAAATTGATTTTTGGCAAAGAAGTGATATTGAGCTGACCACCAATGAACAATCGGAACAAAATGAGAAAGGATGCTTTCATTTCTTCTCTCGATTGTTCAGGAGGTTGTTCAAGCGAAAATAAATGACGACTGGTCTGAAAGTAAATAAAGATTTGTTTTAAAGTAAATCACGACTTGCCTTAGTAAATCACGCCTTTTCTGCAAATAAATGAAGACTTTGCTGTAACACCTAAAAAATTATATGACTGCTCCTTTCCAAAGTCTGAAAACTTTTAATCAAGAAAATTTAATATGCAAATATTTAAACTGCTGTAATTCTTTAACATCGGTATATTGATTATCAAATAAATTATAATATTTGCAAGTTCAAAGTGTATTTTATTTACAAATAGAGTAAGACATACATCTAATTTACAATCCCTTATTAGTAAAAAATGATAGTACATCTTTCTTCTCATATCATGGCGACATTTATTTCAACCAATAACTAATTTGAATTTAAAAGCCAATGGACCTAAATTTGGATCCAAACAAAAATAATTATGATATTAATGTAGAATAGCAGAAATATCTTGTACTACAACTCTTAAATCAATTTTGGGAAGAGAAACTGTCCTTGAAGCCTATTACTTCGAAACTTGATCACATATTGATGCAATAACATACTAAACTACAAAATCAAGCTGCATACTTACAGACGGACTAAAGGCTACAAAATGGAACATAATAGGCTGCATCCAATGTAAACCCACTGCATATGTAATTCCCCTTAAACAGTGTGATATGATAACTGCTAATCCCATAACTGTGAGTTCGAAAACAATGGCGGACTACAAAAGCGAGTGCAAATAAAAGTTCTAATCAATCGCGAACTTTTCTTCTACTTTTTATTACAGAATTAAAACCATTTTTAGAAAAATTAATGATTTTAATAAGATATTTTAAATTATCACTTTCAATATTCCACTTTCTAAAAATACTCACATATGACAATTTCTGAATAGGGACACTAATCAAAATTTCTGAAGATTTCGTGTTTGCTCTGCTAACGACCTGTACTTTGCATTTGTGTAAAATTTTAATTTTCAAAATTTTCACAATTATTATTTTAATATACGTAAATGCAAAATTATAGAATACTTAGTTTGGGCACAAGGAGAGCAAATTGCAATGTTAAACTTTTTTGTGTTCTCTTTCTTTACAGAAATATCTAAATTCTGCCTTTATTTTCAACTATAGTTATAATACCAAAATCCACCAACAGATCAATGTACTTATAATTTAAGTCAAACCACAAAACTGTTGACGAATTAGGGAAATATGTTTACACTTGGTGACCTGTCCCCTCTGCCCTTTTGATGTTTGGACATATGGGGGCGGGGGGGCAGGTTGCCTATAATTGCATTTTCCTTGCTTTAATTTTTTTTCGTCTGTGATTCAAAAAGTAGAAGCATTCAAATATTTTTCCTAATTTTGATATTGATACATATATCCTACATGTAAAAGAGAAAAAAAATTTCTCAAAAATTTGCTATAAAATACGAGTCTTATTGTCTCACTTCTTATCTCCTCGGTCTTATTCTCTTTCTTTCGCATTTTTTTCTTTCTTTTTTTTAAGACAATAAATAATTTAACTTTTTATTCCCTTATAAGAAGGGGGTGATAAAATTGTTAAACCTATATTTAGTATGCGAATTCAAGCTATATTTAAACACTTCTTTGTATGCAAGCCATATTATCAAACACTATATTTTTTCGCCCAATCTTTATGCATTTTTACTTCGTCTACTTTAAAAGCCAAAGGAAGGATAAAGTTGTCGATTATGGACTCTAAGACTAATTACATAAACATCCTCAAAACCAAAAATAATAGCAATGTAATTAGTCTTAGAGTCCATAATCGACAACTTTATGCTTCCTTTGGCTTTCAAAGTAGACGAAGTAAAAATGCATAAAGATTGGGTGAAAAAATATGGTTATGTTTGCCTTTTCGTTCATGTTGAGACGTAACTACTAGGGTGGCATGGGGGGGGGCACCGTTATGCTCTACTAGTTTCATCTATTTCAATCCTTGTCAGCTAAATTTAAATTGGCAATACGGATTTGTTAATTAAAGTTATAAATTCTGAAACAATCAACGGAGACGGAAAATTCTAAACACGTATTTACACCTCTTACTTAATTTTCACAAATAAACTCATGATAAATATTTTCATTATTCAACAGTATCTATCAATACATGTAAAATACAAGGCTGTCACCTTATAATTGGGGATGCAAAGCGTAATTTAGATTCTCGAAAGAGAACTTTTTCTGATGAAATTAAACTTCTGCAATCACGAGTTTTTGAAAGGGGGTTAAATTTGTTTGTTTTAAATTTTGACATCTATCTTTATATTTGTATAATTTACGTAATAAGAATATTCGAAAAAAATTTAAAAATTTAACAAACGTGCATTTTAAATGACTGATTCAAAATAACAAATAGATGATTTTTTATTGCTATAAAGTTTTAATCGAGGTAATATCTAAACAAGCTCTGAAAATAACCAAACACTATTTTTCATATTCAATAAAGCAACCCCTTAACTTTCACTTTTTCTTCCTTTTATTTTTTAGGGAGATTGTGCCGCCAAATAAGACTGCATCAAAAGTTTGTAAAGAACAAAAAAATATTAATAAAAGGCAAATCAAAAATTAATCCTGAAACTGAAAAAGGCCTCTTTAAACCATAATACTGCCCAGAAATTTAAATTGTAAAACCTACTGCACCTTAAATACAGTCCCTGGGCCATATTATTAGACGCACTATAAGATTCTATGTAAAATTATAATTATCAGGTGATACTCTATACAGCTGTATTATTTTCATTCGAATGAAACCGGTTTGCATTTGTTCACGCTCCTGTATCAATGGGTTAACATTGTAATGCAATACGTTAAAAATAAATACAAATGGGAAGTGCATAAAAAATCTCCTGAATGAAAACCCATTACATGTATGTTTAAATATAAAAGTATTACGTATAAACTCGTGCAAGTCATGTGATTATTAAAATACTATAATGCGTCTAATAATTTGATCTAATCGTCTAATGATTTGATGTATCGTCAAATTTATATTATATATCGTCTAATTTGGCTAATTGATACACTAACGTAAAGAAGTGCAAACCGGTTTCAGTCGCATAAAAACAATAAAGCTGTAAAGTATCAACTAATAATTAAGATTTGACATAGAATCTTATATTGCGTCTTATAATTTTGCCAGGTACTGTAAGTAATTTAGTTTAGGCATTTAAATGTAATTTTCTGTGACATATTTGTGTATCAGAAGTATAGCAATATTTCGTAAGCATTATATCTTTTTTTCCCCCTACCAAATAATGAAACGCGCAAAAGGAATAGCAGGTAATGTTACTTTCTCCTTGTGATTGGTAATGCAGAGGAGAAATACTTCTATAGGCTTCTCGGAAGTTTGACGTAACAAGTAACGTTCGAATAACGCAACGTCGATATCGACGTATCGAATAACGATAACGTTTATTCACGAACTAATGTAAAAGAAATTAAATTAATAAGAAAATTTTCGCAATTTGAAGGGAAGAAAGGACATTTTGATATGAAAATTATATTAATACGGAATTCGTTTCACAGTTATTTAATATAAAAAGAAAATTCTAATATTGTTTTAGTTATTTATAATTATTTATTCATTTTTTAATTTGCAATTATCGTTATTGTTTTGGGACGTGTTTTTTTGCGTTGGAAGCTTCTATCAGGGTTATTATTTTCTTGAAAAACTTTACTTAATGTCTGAACCCGTTTCTCTTTGTTTAAATTTCGAAGTTTTGGTATAATTTAGATAGCTCATTATTAGTTTTATTTTTCATCCCTTCTAGGTTCTCGGATTTTTCGATGGATATAAAATAAACCACTTGCAGTAAAACTATGCATTTTTGCTTCTACAAATGGTTTAAATTAAAAAGGATCTTGAAAGGATTTTTTTTTAAATTTTAGTTACGTTTTTGAATTATTAAAGTTTACGATGGTTGAAATTTAAGTTCCCATACAAAAAATTCAAATTTCTGTGTCCTTAGGTACACAACATTTATTATGTAAGTACACGAGTATGGATCATCAATTTTAGATTTTATTTATTATGTCAAAGATATTATTAGTTTTTATTCTATCATTATTGATTTATTTTTTTATTATAAAGTATAATTTTCTGTCTCGATTTACATCTGAAGATGAGTGATAAGTCTTAATTTGTTTAAATATCAAATAAGTTTTGGTGCAACTAAATTGTGAATATTTTTTTTTACTTATGCATATCAATTAGCAATGCATCCAATGTAATTATTTTGGCATTTTTTTTTGGTCATTTCTCCCACTGTGGTCATGACATAAATATGTGAAATAGGCTGACTTATATAGAGAAATAGTCTAGAAAGAACTTCTAGCAGCTTCTATAACCCTCAGTTATTTCCTAAATATTTATTTCTTCACAATTACAAATTGAGCCGTGATAGCTCAGGAGATAGAGCGGTCGCCTTCCAATGAGGTGAACCGGGTTCGAATCCCAAGAATTGCTGGTCGATACGAGTTCCACATCCGGCTTGCACCGAACGCAGTGCTGACGTGAAATATCCTCAGTGGTAGACGGATCATATGCTAGAGTCCCTTTGCCATCAGGCTGACCGTGTGAGGTTTTAATGGCTTTTCTCTCCATGTAACCTCAAAGGCAGGTTACTTTAATCTAAAAGTCCTCCACGAAAGCAATTGTCTCCGAATACTTGATCCTGGAGATTCCTTGTCTTCTAGATTGGGTTCAAAATTACAAGGATACGAAGTTGAACATTGGGAGCAGTAAACCCAAGAAATTGGGTCAGCTATTCAACGACAGTTATTTAAAAAAATAATTGTTAAGTTAATTATATCCGAAAAAATTTTAAAAAAATGTTTGGAGATGTTTTAATAATAATTTTACCTTTTTAAACAAGAGGGATTCTCTCTCTGAATAACCATATCTTGCTGAGAAAGTCATTGTAGTAGCAGTATATAGTTACAAATAAAAAACAAGAATATAGTTGTAAATTAAAAAGACACTCTGGTTTTTATTTTTTTATTGAAAATAGTACTTAGAACAATTTAGGCTCAATAAGGCTCTTTACAGCTGTGATTCAGCAGTCGCTGGCATTTGTCATCCATGCCATTGTGTAGCTCGAATTTCTACGTTTATTGTTACAACTGAGCTAAAAAAGCCTAAATATTAAAAGGATCATACTTTGTGAATTCTATTGTTTTCAGATCGTCATACAGTTCTGTTTACTTATTTAACAGAAATAGGGCCTGTTAATAAATTAACATATTTAAAAACTTGAATGACAGACACAGACATTCGCCCCTGAAATCCGTGTTGAAACTGTCCCATTTAAAAAAAAAATATGTTTTGGATAAATTACAGTTCTAGTTTATTTCGATTCTATTTCTATATTAATCAAAGTTTTATATGCAACATTTAATAATAATTTGATCGAGTACAACAACTAATAAGAACTTTATTTCTCAATTCCATTATTCTTTCCAACATAATTCTAACTGCAGTTGCACTTCTTTAACCAAGATTATTTTTTTCAGTAATTATTTTTTCACTTGACATTTTTCATTCTTTTTTTTTTGCCAACTATTTATATACAGGGTGTTCATAATGTCCCCGACCCATTTTGATGTTTAATACCCATATAGCAAAAATTCTTCCGTAGTAGCTCCCACGGAGGAATCGCTCAACCTCCCCCGGAGCTCCTCAGTAATGCAAAATGTCCGCACCTTTCAATTCCTCAGTTCCTCCGGCGGGCTTCCCGAAAGTCACTCCATAGGAGGAGCCCAGGAAGAATGATGAGGAAGTTTCAAGGTCTCATACTTTCCGATGGCTTTCCCCGGGCAGTCTCCTAAGGAAGAACTGAGGAAGTTTCAAGGTCGCATACTTTCCTCGTTTACTCTCTTTAGGAAGTGCTGAGGTAGATTTGAATCTTATAGCTTTCCCTTAGGCTACTAATACATATAATTATACTTACTAATACATCTACATTATTAGATTTCCAATAACTCCAAGTTGTTTGTGGAAATCAAACGATGCGGCTTAGAAGGGGCAATAGAAGGAAAGACTTGATATCAAAATAATAAACAAGTTCCCTCACTAAAGCCCCACTGAGCCAAACAAAATAATAAACAAAATACAAACAAAACACATACAAAATAATAAACTATCGTATCTTTAAAATAATACTCTTTTTATTAACAGACATTTCTTATTATATCAAAGATAAAATTGGAGAACAAGTATGTTACTAGGCCCAATTCAGTAACGTGGAAATCATTAACTACTTTAACACAGATAATTAGAATTATAAAATGTGGTAAACGTTTAAAATACATAGATACAATATTATAAACTGAAAAAAATTATTCAAAACGATTAACTTACTTTATTTACTGAATCATAAATGAAGAGCTCAAAATTACAACAGTCAACATAGCTACACTTGATTACACCTGAAAAGCAACAAACTATGTATACCTCCGCGCAATTTCTTCAGCAGTGTTACTTTTCAAAAATTGTTTGGTGAGAATTAAATTCTAGTCAAGCACATCTAGCGCATGCGCAATTGCTCAGCCGGTTGCACGCACAGACATAAGTAATTATGATGCTCCTACGGAATAACCAGGGAGAAAAATCCATTGGATTGATTTCTAACGGATGACCGGTGGAGGAATATCCGTAGGCGATGTTTCCGAAGGACTTCCTACGTATCGTTATCCGTAGGAATGTTAGAATGGAATTTCCCTCGGCTTTCCCCTATTTATCCGCGCCTTCCCTCGGAAGAAAGGGATGCATTTGGGAGGTCCTAGGGAAAGGTTTCGGAAGATGAGTGCTATATGGGTAACTCGTAAAATAATAAAGATAGATTAAAATTTATAACATAAATGGTTAGATAGACTCAAAAAGTTTCATGACCCTTGTCAATGAATTTCCACGTGTCGCACGGAGAATATCAAGTCGATAGTCAATTTCACACCAGGTAGCAACAAGCATGTCGGCATCCACAGAGGCTATTGCGGTTGTAATTCTGGCTTTTAGGTCATCAATGTTTGACATGATCCTCCTGTAAACATTGTCCTTTATAAATTCCCAAAGAAAAAAGTCCCGCGGCGTTATATCAGGTGATTTGGGTGGCCAAGGAATTGGACCTCTTCACCCAATCCCTCTTCCTGGAAAATGGTCATTCAAAGAACTACGAACGATGATACCCCAATGAGGTGGTGCACCATCTTGTTTCAAAAAGACGTGTGGCTGAAGCTCTTCTAGTTGTGGAAATACGAAGTTTTCCAACATGTCTAAGTACACGACTGATGAGACCGTCTTTGCAAAAAAGAAAGGCCCAAATGACTCGGTTGTGCATTAGTCCACTCCTCACATTAATCTTTGAGGAATCCCTTTGTGTCTCATGGTATTCATGGGATTTTTCGGATCCCCATATGCGCACATTATGGCGATTAACAATGTCAGAAACATGAAAGGATGCTTCATCGGAGAACATTATGCGCTTTAGAAAATCAACATAATCTTCTATCCTTCCTACCATATCTGTTGCAAACGCCATCCTCCTACGCCTATCGCCCGGTTCCAAACCTTGAACAATTTGAACTTTGTATGCATGCAGTCTTAATTGTTTCTTAATAACTTTGTACACCGTTGAAATTGGCATATTCAATTCTCTTGCCGCTGATCTCACAGATCTTCTAGGATTGTCTAAAAATGTCTGGCTGACACGCTCAACGTTAAAATCACTTGTGCAGGGACGTCTGGAACGTTTCTTATCTGCGATTCTTCCAGTTTCTAGAACATTCTTTTTCCACCGTAAAATGCTGCTTTTGAACGGAGGATCTTTTTGGTAAATTCTTCTGCAATTTCTCAGTGCTTGTATTCTTCTTAATGTCCGCTCTAATAAAACATCACATAGAAAAGTACTACATAGAACAAACCCATAAAAAGTAAATATAACTTTGCAAGAGTTGCCAAAAACAAGACAGAAAAATGCAATTAATAAGCAGGCGATATTTAGAAAAGCACAGATATTTAGACTGGAAAATGAAATTATCTGAAATTAACCACACTCGCAGACGATATTTACAAAATATCGTCTGCTATATAAAATACTTTCATATGTCTGTGAAAACTATCTGCTGAATTATCTTGTTTATCAAATGAAATTTCAAAACTTAACTTACAATCAGATTCAAAAGTAAAACCTGATATTTTTTAATTATATTTTCAGATCAGAAGGAGAAAAAAAAACTTCAATATATGAAAAATTATTAAAAAAATTTGGAGAGCTTTGATGATGATCTTGCAATATCAAGACCAATGACTTTAAAGGAATCGGAATGAATATATCAAGACCAATGAATATCAAGACCAATGAATTTAAAGGAATCAATAAATCAAAATTAAAGATTATTATATTCTCTAACTTGAATTTAATAGTTTGTTTTAATAAATAAAAATTTGAAATTAATTGAAAATCCAGAAAATTTAAAACTCGTCGATTTCATTTTATTAGTGTGAGTTTTAAAAAGTTTTATATTCCTTAAACAATGCAGAATTAGGCTGACAAAAACAATTTTTGTAACATTACAAGTTACAGAAATTTTTATTTAATGATGACTGAAAGTGTGTAATTACAAACTCATGTACAATTTATAGTTTTAAATTAAATGTTTGTTCGGAAGAACCTCAGAAAATCAGGATGAAATTCTTTATTCTTAAATAAAAAATTTTCAAACTGTAAACAATTGATTCTAACCTACAGTTCAAACTGGATCGATTTCAATACTAATTCAGGTGAATATCACAAATAAAGAGGGTAAAAAAAATTAGACAACAACCTTTTTGCCAATGGGTAACCTGTGATTGCCTTTCGGCAATCATAATTTTTTAAGTTTAGAAGAACAACTTTGTGAAATTTTCAAATCGTTTATTTATATTTATTGTTTTTTAATTTTTTTATATGATTTAAATTATTTTTTATTTTTTATGATATTTTATGAAATTATTTTTTATTTTTTATATGATTTAAATTATTATTTACGTTTATTTATATTGTTTTTTAATTTTTTTTATATGATTTAAATTATTTTTTATTTTTTATGATATTTTATGAAATTATTTTTTATTTTTTATATGATTTAAATTATTATTTACATTTATTTACATTGTTTTTTAATTTTTTTTATATGATTTAAATTATTTTTTATTTTTTATGATATTTTATGAAATTATTTTTTATTTTTTATATGATTTAAATTATTATTTATATTTATTGTTTTTTAATTTTTTTTATATGATTTAAATTATTTTTTATTTTTTATGATATTTTATGAAATTATTTTTTATTTTTTATATGATTTAAATTATTATTTACGTTTATTTATATTGTTTTTTAATTTTTTTTATATGATTTAAATTATTTTTTATTTTTTATGATATTTTATGAAATTATTTTTTATTTTTTATATGATTTAAATTATTATTTACATTTATTTACATTGTTTTTTAATTTTTTTTATATGATTTAAATTATTTTTTATTTTTTATGATATTTTATGAAATTATTTTTTATTTTTTATATGATTTAAATTATTATTTACGTTTATTGTTTTTTAATTTTTTTTATATGATTTAAATTATTTTTTATTTTTTATGATATTTTATGAAATTATTTTTTATTTTTTATATGATTTAAATTATTATTTATATTTATTGTTTTTTAATTTTTTTTATATGATTTAAATTATTTTTTATTTTTTATGATATTTTATGAAATTATTTTTTATTTTTTATATGATTTAAATTATTATTTACGTTTATTTATATTTATTGTTTTTAAATTTTTTTTATATGATTTAAATTATTTTTTATTTCACACAGTAAAATATGATTTTCAAATAAGGGAGAGTACTGCATTACGCATATTACATTGATAAAATCATGGAAGGATCTATTTTTCTCAATCATGAAGGTGTTTTATTAAAACAGTAACCATAAGCTCGAAAATTGTTCAACTTTCATCCAATTTAATTTGATTTTTAACAATATTTTGACAAATCTATAGTTTTATGTTGTTTTTAAAAAATTTCTAAGTATTTTTTTCCGTAAACTAAATTCTGATCTTGAATGAAGGATAAAATTACATTGCTTGAATTGCTTCAAGGAAATTTTAGAAGAAGACTCACTTTCACTCATGGACTCAACAATTTGTTCAGCTTTCATCTGACTTAATTTAATAGATAGCAATAGTTTTCATGACTTTTGACACTTCAAATTTCATTAAAATTAAAATTAATTTTAATAAAATTTTATTTGTTTTTTTTTTTATTTGTTTACCATAATCCCAACTTTTAATATGCAGTGTAAGAAATGATTAAAAAAAAACTACCTGTATGGTTGTTACTTCAAAAGAGGAAGTGACAAAAACGACCTATTTACTCTTTCCCGTTTCCTCCGACAAATTTAGAGGCCTTGATAATTTTACCTTGATCACTCTCGTTAATGATTCGTCAGGTTCTGATAGCTTTTTGTTTACTTTTCTTGTGTTACTTTGCGAGCTTTAAATTGTTTTCTTCATGAAGTTAAATTTCTTTAAAAAAAAAGTTGAGAATTGTGACCCTGTTACAACCAGCATAACATTTTATAATTTGTAAGAGTGGTCGAGAGACACATGATGTATCTCATTCAATCAGACGACTGTTATCGATAAATATCTTTTGAAGGAGTGTGTCGCTTATAAAATAAGCCTCTTCTTACAGTGAAAGTTAACTGAACTTACAGTTAACTTACAGTTACAATTGAACAAAGTTTTTTTTTACTTCCAATGAGCTGCACAATCGGTCTTGCCGATAAGATGACCTATTGCGTTCTCCAGAGGTGGTATCCCCTCCTTCAGGACCACAATGGGTGAGATACCGTTGGTCATGTTAATTTGGACGTCTAGTTTCTGCCACACTAGATGGCAGCACCGAGACTCTATTTGGATGCTAAAGTGCACTAAGAATTTAATTTTGCCAGAAATGCCAAGAGCCAATAAGGTACTCCAGAGATCTTTTACAAGCAGCATAATCATACGACATGGCCGCTGAGGATTTTCTGCATCTCAAATTCCGGTGTCTGGGCCGGGGATCGAACTCGCAGACTTGGGCTCAGAAGGCCGACGACAAACCAACTGCGCCACCCAGCACTGATCAAAGTTAACTTACAGTTAACTGAATATTTCTCAGTCACAGAGACCTAACCACTTTAACGTGATCAGCTCTTTTGAAAGTCATTTTTTTTATAAAGTTATCATTCACTTATCTTGAAAACAAATTTTAGGGATCATTTTCGCAAGGGAAACAGCAGTTAAGAGTGAAGATCTATAAAATCTATTCTAAAGAATTCTCTAAACATTATTTGTAACGCATCTTTAGTTTTTTTTTAATCACAATTTAAATGTTTATCTTCTATTTTCATTGAATAAAAAGTTAACTTTATACTAAACTTTTCAAAATTCTGTTCCTTAAAGAATCCTTTTTTTGTTTTTTACACATTTGCCTCATATTCTGGCGTCAGAGTGTGTTCAATCTTGATATTGATTTATTAATATATTGTTGTGTAAATTGGCTTTGGTTATCCAAAGACCTAAAGGGCTGCCTACTTTTCATTCTTTGAGACTTTAACCAGTTTGACATTCAAGCAGAACTTGAAGTTAAAAAAAAAAAAATCAGAAGAATCTAAGGACAAGAGCTGAGCTGGGCAATCCTTAATGTTGTCCTTGTGACCAGGCCCGTCCCCAACGGGGGGGGTGAGAGGGGTGTCTCACCCCCCCCCCCAGCAATATCATCCAGTCGGCAAATTCAGGTTGAGTCGGCATTTTTTTTTTTTTTTTTTTTTTTTTTTTACAAGCCAAAATCCCGACTTTGCCGAAATTCTTTCATTGTCGGATATTTCATCGGTGATGAGATTTAAACGAATTTCAATGTTATCTGAATTTCGTTTCGGGATCCCAGACCCGACTCGGCAAATCTTGTTGTGAAATGTGTTTTTAAATTTAGTTTTTTTTTCTCCTCCAAGAGTAACCATTTATGATAATTCAAAGCAAGATGATCGATAATTCTGGCCAAAATCCCGACTTTGCCGAAATTCTTTCATTGTCGGATATTTCATCGGTGATGAGATTTAAACGGATTTCAATGTTATCTGAATTTCGTTTCGGGATCCCAGACCCGACTCGGCAAATCTTGTTGTGAAATGCGTTTTTAAATTTAGTTTTTTTTTCTCCTCCAAGAGTAACCATTTATGATAATTCAAAGCAAGATGATCGATAATTCTGGCCAAAATCCCGACTTTGCCGAAATTCTTTCATTATTGGATATTTCATCGGTGATGAGATTTAAACGGATTTCAATGTTATCTGAATTTCGTTTCGGGATCCCAGACCCGACTCGGCAAATCTTGTTGCGAAATGTGTTTTTAAATTTAGTTTTTTTTTTTTCCCTCCAAGAGTAACCATTTATGATAATTCAAAGCAAGATGATCTTTAATTCAGGCCAAAATCCCGACTTTGCCGAAATTCTTTCATTATCGGATATTTCATCGGTGATGAGATTTAAACGGATTTCAATGTTATCTGAATTTCGTTTCTGGATCCCAGACCCGACTCGGCAAATCTTGTTGTGAAATGTGTTTTTAAATTTAGTTTTTTTTTTCTCCTCCAAGAGTAACCATTTATGATAATTCAAAGCAAGATGATCGATAATTCAGGCCAAAATCCCGACTTTGCCGAAATTCTTTCATTATCGGATATTTCATCGGTGATGAGATTTAAACGGATTTCAATGTTATCTGAATTTCATTTCGGGATCCCAGACCCGACTCGGCAAATCTTGTTGTGAAATGTGTTTTTAAATTTAGTTTTTTTTTTCTCCTCCAAGAGTAACCATTTATGATAATTCAAAGCAAGATGATCGATAATTCAGGCCAAAATCCCGACTTTGCCGAAATTCTTTCATTATCGGACATTTTATCGGTGATGAGATTTAAACATATTTCAATGTTATCTGAATTTCGCTTCGGGATCCCAGACCCGACTCGGCAAATCTTGTTGTGAAATGTGCTTTTAAATTTAGTTTTTTTTTCTCCTCCAAGAGTAAGCATTTATGATAATTCAAAGCCAGATGACCGAGATTTCATGCCAAAATCTCGAAAACCATTTCTCTTGTATTATTATTTCAACGACACATTCTTAAATTTAAAAAAAATTGTAGTGACCTTAATTTTTAGTTACCTAATAATGTATCATAAAATTCAGATATTATTTATCTGAATTATACTAAATCTTTATTAGAGGTTTAAGTAATTTTTTTAAAGGAAGTGATGAATTTACATGATTTTTTTTAAAGAATTATAAATTTTATATGAAATAATCGTACCGGTGATGCAACCTATTTTTTTTTCTTTTTACTTTCAAAATATAGGGAAAAAATTACAAATAAGAGTACCTATTAAATAGGATACCTTATTATTCAAAATATCTTATTTAAATTGTTAAATTCTGTTTAAATAGCATAAATTATTAAATAATTTATATTTTCAATTAGTAAACGCTATTTTTCTATTATGAAGAATTTTACTAACTTCAAAGGACTCCTAACTCCAAAAAAGGAAATAAAAACATTTAATTTGTTAACTACCATTCAGTTCATAACTTTTAAAATTCCATGATGATTGGATTATTACTTGAGTTCAAAATTTTTTAACCTAAAATAAAGTGTTCAGGAACTAATTCATATATTTAGAACAATTAATCATGACAACAAAATTTGATATTCTCTATGGAAAATAGTTAACATATATGTGAGCCTCAATTCACCTTTATAGAAGTTTCTGTTTTGAAAATAAAATATTGTTTTTTGCTTTTAATATTTTTTTTCTTCAAGAATCCTTAGAATTCTGAAACATTAAATTGAGTTACACTGAATCGAATCAACACTTCGATCATTTCACACAATTTGAGAATGTTTGCCGAGTTCAAAGTGTTAAATGTTGTAATTTTGGATTCATTAATTATTTCAATAAAAATATGGTGAAAATAGAGAATTCCGATTATTCGCGGAGAATTGGCAATTCTGTTTGATCAAGCCGCTGGTGCTGCGACTCGATCTTGTGAAGAAGCAGACAAAACCCCGGATATTTCTGTCAACTTGAAAAATCGAGGGTCTTTTAAAAGTGGTTAACTAGAAATGCCCTAAGCTATATTTTCTCATACTCTTTCTGAGAATAAAGACAATATCTTTGTCCATGTGGTTAAGAAGGGGAAGGAAGGGGCTCAAAGCACAGGCAGCTGTGGTACCAATTACTTCACTGACCTGTCTTTAACTGTCATGTACGGGTACTTAGTTACTCAAAGCGTATTTTATAAATTTATATTATTATTGAATAAAATAGAAAATCCGCTCACATGCCAACGATCATCCTATCGACCGCAGTCTGAGTTTTGAATGTAAGCAGAATTTTTTTATGAATACATATTTATTATTTGCAGTCTTATTGTTTAAATATTAAGTTTAATTAAACTGCATTAAATGTGCTATTACTTTCCAATTAAATTATTTCGGGTAAAAATTGATTTTTATGAAGCAGATAAAATTATTTTTTTAATCTTTTTTGTGCAGTAAAATAATTAAAAAAAAAGAAAAAAGATCAATTAAAAATGCTATGTTATTTATATTCATTAGTAGGAGCTAGGGATAGAAAAAGATAAATCACATTTGAATTCTGAAAATTGGAATTCTTTTTCCGTTTTTTACTTTTTACTAAGGTTTTATTTTGTGCTTGAAATAGTATTTTTTTTTCCTTCTTTAGATTTTTTCAGCTGAAATTATTTTTCATAGATCTTATTTAATTGAAATTTCAAATTCTATATTTCTTCGTAGGCTTTGTTTTTATAAGTCCAAACTGCAATCCTTTATGAAGGAAAATGTACTAATGCTAATTTTAGTGAAAATGTAACGTGTTTAAAAATAGAAAATTCAGTTTTTTTTTCGATAAATAATTCTTTTTAGTTATTTTGTACTGTCGTCCCCACCCCACTTAATCGCATAATCGAATTACCCGCTTATACGAATAAAATTTATTGGAACCAAATCATTTTAGAAGAAACTAATGTTAAACTTCCCCGTTTAAACGGTTATTTGTTGTTTTTCGCACCCGCCTAATTGCATAAAGAAGTGGTACTGAAATGAAAAAATATTGCTTATTTTTGAAAAATGTTTCACCAGCTAAAATGGAATTTCCCTTTTTCAGTTAAGATAAAGATACAATAGGTGGTCACTTCAATCGGGATTTCTTATTCATCAGTAGGTGTTTGAGGTAAAGTTGAAAATTTAATCAAATCTTGCTGCTACTTTTATACATTGAAGTAAACGAAGGGGTTTTTACCCCTCTTTCAATTACTCACATCATTTAGAATGTAAAAAAGGGATAGAGTGATTTGTCTTGTGATCCTCTGTTGATGCACTATCTTTGATAAGAAAAAGTTTCAAAATCCTAACACACTAGTGTACAGAGAGTCTTTCTCTTAAATAGAATAATTGCTTAACCCAGTTAATGACTTCGAGTTGGGTGCAAGTTGAGAGCGAAAAGGAATGATTTAAATTAATCGGAAAAAAGCAAAACAATGAATCTTAGAAGTAATAAATTTCAGAAAACCCTTAACTAAAATAGCGCATTAATTTAAATAGAGCATTAATTAAAATTTCTCAAGTTTCGAAGATTAAAAAAAATAAATAAGTAAAAAAAATTCTAAATGTGTTTGAAAGGAATACACGCAAGTCATGAAATTTTTCGTAGAAACTAAAAAGGAATATCTAATTTTGATGAATTCAACGGGTATAAAAAACAGTCTTCAATTATAGATTTTTTCGGAAGGGATCAATTAATATTTTAGTACCTACATTATACGAACTAAGGTAGACAACGTTAAAGAGCACAAAAATATTATTAAAAGTATTTACCTACATTATAGTTTTTACTAATATTGATTTATTTTTATGTAATTTTAAATGACATTTGTATTTTATGATACTAACGCATACAGTTTTAATTATAATTGTTTATTGATCATGAAACTGAGCTTATTTAATCAAAATGCTATACTATGCATTAAATACCATTAAAAAGTAAAATTTCGTAAAAATTCAGAATTTTGGATTGAATATTGCAACTCCCCTTTTGATCGAATAACCCGCTTAATTGCATAGATTTGGCTGGAACCGATGGTATTCCTTTGAGCGGGGTTGACGTATTTCTTATGTACTTAATTATTTAATGTTTCTATATTATCTTTTTGACTAAAGTTAACAGTTTTTCATTTAAGTTAATTATTAGTAAAAAAAAACTTAATAATTTTGTAATTATGTAAAAATTCTATTCACGGTTTGTATTAAAAATGCAGAATCATACATTTTAGCATAAATGCTTTCATAAGTTTTTATTGTTAAATCTATTAGCGTTAACTGCACCAATGACAGTTGCGACAAATGAAAGAATTTTCAGCAGGATGAAATTGATTAAAAACTATCTTCGAACAACAATGACCACTGAACGCCTAAATTCACTGCTTTTACTCAAAGCAGAAAAAGATATTGTTGACAATATTAAGCGTGATAAGTTCAGGAATGAGATTCTTCCGCAGATTTCCGCTTTTTCTCAGTTTTTTCCGCTAATTTCAGCTGAAATTTTTTTTTGCACCAGTTAAAATATTTTATGAGGAATTTAATTTTCCGCTGAGCGAAATTATTGAAGTCCTCATTCCTCCCTCTGAAGTTTCTCTAAAAATCATTTCCTTTTGATAAAACTGATTGACCTTTATACAGGGATGAGATTTTTTTCGCTTTTGTCTCTCGAATTTCAGCCTTTTTATCAAAAGCTCAGATTCTCTAAAAGTTAGGTCTTAATATTACTGAAAACTTATTTTAATTGAATAAGTTTCAGTTTATTTAAAAATAGTTTTTTTTCTTTAATATTTTGTTACCATTTTAATAATTAAAATTAATAGAAATGTAAAAAGTTTATTTTATTTGCATTATTTTGAATAATTGCTGGTACCATTTAGTTATCAATAATACCACATTTTTCACCCATGGCGGTTGTATTTTTAAGTGATGTAAAAATTATTTCGATGAATAGCATTATGTTTATAACTAGTCGAAATGATTTCAAAATAAACTTTGGAAGCTCAAGTTTTGTGGCGCATTTGAACTCTTTTATTTGATTTGTTTTACCTTTGATTATCAAGCTTTAGCCATATACAAATTGTGTGTATAATATATATATATATATATATATATATATATATATATATATATATATATATATATATATATATATATATATATATATATATATATATATATATATATATATATATATATATATATATATATATATATATATATATATATATATATACGTATGACACGTACATGGCAGTCGGCAAAATTAACTTCAACACCCCCCCTCTCGAATCAGTTAGGAACGGGCCTGCTTGTGACTCCAGTCTTCCTGTGACTTCTAAACATTTAAACGAGACATTTGCACTACTGAATTTTAATTGTATCATTAAAAAATACTGGAGAGCCCACGTGCACTAATGGCATATGTGCAATTGGTCTTAAAGGTGTGTGGCATTTGCAAAGTAAATGGAAGTAATTTATTTTCAAAATTCGAATGACGTTCCATTCAAAAAATGGTTTCAATATCAAGTAATAAATTTATCACGAAACCTTTATATTAGTCTAATTTTTAATGGTTTTAAGAAAACTTAAAGGAGATGCTTTATTAAAGAATTTGCTAAAAGAATATAATTCAATACAAATGAATTAAAAAGGAAAACAAAGCTTTTAATTTATATATTTATTTTTTGTCACACATTAAGCTAAAACAGGACACCCGCAAACTGTCCCGTCTTCTCTTTTGAGAGTTTTATTCATTGCTTTATTTATTCATTCCGAGATTTTTATCATCAAATAAAAACTATGATCATTAAAATTTCTTAAACTTAAAATTCGTTCTGTGCATTCGAATAAATAAATTTGAAAAACGGTTTTCAATTGCATTGATTTTTATTTGAGAGAATTTTCCTTAGCATAGTGAAATGCCCAATTACGAATATTTTGAGTAAAGTATGGCAATATTTACTCTCCAATAAAACTTAGAATGTAATTAATTTCATTTTGGCTTTAGACACACCTTTTTGAGTTGTAATAAGCGACTACTTAATAAGTTATCAAGTTTGTCCACAATAGCTCTGTTAGTGCGTACAAAAACAATTATAATTTATTCATAACTCGACCTGCCCTATTTAAGGGCATACGAGTGTAGATTCATAAAACATATATTATACACACATAAAACATCAGAAATTATACAAAATCACAGAAACTTGAAATCACAGATGTCAGTGGCAACAGCCCGACAGAAAAAAATACAGCATTACAAGTAACAACACAAAAAAAGGAATAACCTCAATGACATCTGCAAAAACTGAGCCATTATAAAAAAATAAATAAATAAATAGATTAAAATCCAATACGATCCCTTACGCAATTAAAAAAATCAAAAGAATACAATACAAAAAATTTAAAATCTCAAGAAGGAACGATAAAAAAGGTCCCAAAGTTAAAAAGAAACATAATAACAACATACACTAATACAAAGGACTAAGTAGTTAAAAACATGACCTATAACCGGGCCAAGACAAATTTAAAAAAAAAAAAACTATAATTAAAAATAAAAAAATAATAATATAAAATAAAAATAAAAAACAATTATAATGAAAAAATTATATCATTATATGAAATTACTGTATGAAATAGTTCATAAGAAATTATAATGAAAAAAGGTATAAACAAAAATGTAGGTAAGCGTTCGAATCATTATTAAAAGAACACTTGAGTTAAAATATATATTAATTATGACTTTTTGACTAATTTGCAAAACGATTTCCACAGTAGCTTCCCTCTTTCCAACCTAATTGAAAAAAAAAAAACATAATTTAATAAAATCAAGGCAAGCATGGTTGAAAGAAAGAATAAATGCAAGAAATAATGTACAATGTAATGAGTTTTTACCATGCGCATTTGAAAATATCCATGCATATAACAAATAAAGTGCAATAAATGTTATTAAATGCTAGTACTGAACATAAAATTTTCAGTATTAGTATAATTTTATTAGTATTTTTTCACTATCAAATGCTCAGTTCCATGTTATTTGCTAGCAAATCAAATAAAATCACTTGAATGGCTGGAACAGATTTATAAGCAGTAAAAGATTTCTAAGAAAAGAGAATAAATTATAAAAGTTTTAGCATTAACAACAAATAGCTAATTCTTTTATTTTCGTTACTATACAAATAAATACAGTCCTTTAAATGATTATGATGATCAAAATATAAATTTGACATGGCAAAAAAATAAAGACTGAAAATTTTCAGTTTTAGAAAAAAAATATTTCTAGCTTATTTATATCGAATTGAAAGTTACTTAGCGCAAATAAAATTTAAAAAAAAATTCTGGTGAAAATTCGTAATAAAAAAGTAAATAAAAAAAATTCTATTAAAAAAACGCTATTAATAAAACTATATCAACAACCCGATAACTGTTACCATAATAACTATAACAACCCGAATTTTCCTCGTTTTTAATCATAGTAAAGATGAAAGAAAATTCAAATAATGTAAGAAAAAAACTCTAATATTTAATAATAAGGGCTTTTTTTTCTCTTACATTTATTTTTTTCTATTGTATAGATGATACAATTAAATGCATGTAAAACTTAAAATTATTGCTTAAAAATGGAAACTTTGAAAAAAATTTCAATTGGAATGAATTTTTAATTGAATACTGATAAATATGACTTTCAAAGAAAGCTTTATTATGTTATTTATTCCTTCAAAAACATAGGTGAATTCAAAACAAGAAGTGAATTATATGCTTCATTATTTATTATTTTGCTGTTTTCAAGACTGAAAGGACAGTTAAATTTTAGCATAGGGAGTTTTTTCAGCATAATAAAAAAAAAAATATTTTTTTTAATTATATTATTTCTATATATTGTTTTTTATTATATTATTATAGTGTTAAATTATTTTTTACTACAATATTTTATTATATTTTTATTATATTATATTATTTTTATTAATAAAAAAATAATATTTTTTTCAATCATTTTTTTTAATTTTTTATTTTTTTAATTAATTTTATCATAATTTTTTCCCCTTTTTTCATTTTTCTGTAATTTTTCCATGTTCTCTCTGCATTCTGAACTTATTTTATGAGTAGTTCTATTTACTTGCAGCTTATGAGCAGTAAATAAAACTTATTGTTTTTCTTAATTTTCTTCGTTTTGTCTTTTTGTATTTGCTTATTATGCTATATATATATATATATATATACTGTCAATAAATTACACTAAACATAAGTATGGAAAAAATGCTTGACTCAATATTTTTGGTAAGTAAAAAATAAACAAAGTTTCTCAATTTATTACAAATTGCAATAAAATTGTTTACATATCAAAAGTAATTAAAAAAAATAAAGAGGAAAGGCGTGTAGTTAAATTCTAGTTCTTAGGCGTGTAGTTAAATTCATTATTTACTAATTAAGGATTTAAATTTTTATTTTTTTAACACATAAATTAATTCTGAAATATTTCTTCTTAATTATCAGTAGTCCTTCCTTGTAATAATACCCATTCTTACAAGTAGAATCTTGTGTGGCATATTCATTGGGCATTATATCTTATTCAAAATTGACAAGTCTATATTTAACTATTCATTTGTAACGGCAGTTAAAGCAATATTCTGGTGATTCATTTTCAATATTTCACCGGATCTTGTCATAATTCAACTCCTTCTTTCCTATTGAGCATGAAAAATGCATTGTTCAAGTCTTTATCAAACCTAAACTTGTCAAAAAGAACTTGGATGTGAATAAGAACTTACTATTCACTATATTTACCATTTCTTCCTTTATGTTATCAAAATTGATGTTTCATCTGACCACCTACCTTGTTTAAGCCACGTACAGTCAATGGACATAACCTCTTGACGTAAATAGCAGGTGCGTACAATCTACCCACTAAGAAGTCAGTATTAAGAGTATAGATAAGATACACATATGGAGAGCTGACCTAGCTTCATAGCAGAGTATAAATTTGCAAGGAAAAGTGCAAGAAAATTAAACAGTGCCCAAAGATTTTTGAATTTTGGACAAGGATATCTATATTGAAGGTAACAATGTTTGAATCTTTTCCTTTAGTTTCTAAGAATTTTAATAAATTAATAATAATTAATAACAAATAATAATAAATTAATAATAATAAATTAATAATCATAAATAATAATAAATTAATAATAATTAATTTTTAATAAATTAATCACACTGTGATTTTGAAATAAAACTTTAGAGGACGCCATACCGAGGAAGAAAAGTTTCATCACAAATTCTCTTTCTCCTTCATTACTAATTTAAAATAAAGAAAAAGTAAGTTCAGGCATACATAGAGTAAGTCATGATGTTTCAGTTACTGAAAGAAATACTCCAAAATATTAAAATGTAAGAAAATTATTAGAAGAGATCATCACCGCTGCGTAATCCTAAGTTATCTTCTCACAATTTATTTTTATTTGTATATTTTAAAATCTTCTTTTCGGTATTTGAAACTTCGCGGCTTACTCTAGGTTTGTCTGAACTCACTTTTTATACACTTAAAATTATTAAATTAGTAATGAAGGAGAAAGAGAATTTGTGAGGAAAATTTTCTTCCCTGGTATGGCGTCTTCTTACGCTGTGTCACTGAGCACACGTCAGCACATGAATCTGTCGCACATCTCAGCAAACGGACCAAGATTGCTGAGGGCTTGGTTGAAGGTCCTTACACGCAGCGAAATGCTTCTTAATTTTTTTAATGGCATCAAAATTTTAATGTGCATTTATTTATGTTTGTAATGCTACACAACATTTAAATTTTTCATTGAAATAAGCATATAAGAAAATTAGAACTTAATCTATGAAAACTGATAATTCAAGAATCAATGGTAAAAACCATTCTTTTAAAAATATTTTTAGAAAAGTTGACAAAATATGAGAACTAAATTGTAATTAGTTTGAGGCTGAGGAATGAATTTTGTGTTGGGGCCAACAACGGCTGGAAAGCATTCGGAATAAACAATATTTTTTCATGTAGAAATTTTTCAATGATATTAATTCGATAAAATCTCTATAGCAAATTTCACAAAATGTTTGTTATTTTTCTATAGCAAATTTTTGTTAAGTAACATTCTCTTTTTTTGTTAAGAAATGTTTAATTTTTTGTTTAAATTATATATTTTAAACTAATTTTTTATGACTTAAATTTAAATATTATATTGTTTAAGGAAATTTTAAAAATACGCAAGCCTTTTTGCCCATTTTTTCGATAACTCATTAATGCAATGTATTTCATGATTTCATGAACCCCTTTAAATTATAATAATATAAAAATAATTGAAATTTCTCATGTGTTGAATATTAGATGCCTTTTGTAGCAATTTGCATATAATTTCTTACAATCCATGATATCTGATAAATTTATTTAGAATTTTCGAATTGCGAGCTGCGCTAAAAGAACCACAAAGTGAGAAAATGATGAGACTGTAGAAGTTATCCTAATCTTTAAGTGTAAAAATTTATGCAGTAATTAATTAAGTAGTTATGTAGTAGGTAAATTAAGTACACAAATTATACCACAAAAGGCGAAAATGATGAGACTGTAGAAGTCATCCTAAATATTAAATATTAAAATTTATTCAGTTCAATTATCTAATAGCTACATGATATAATTTAATGATAACTGATTTGTTTTGTAAATCTAAATTTTGTACGAATTTATTTGCTTTTAATTTTAAGATATTTTTGAGATTGTTATTGAACTTTTCATTTAGCGAATTTTCATTAGGTATAGCATTTTTAGGCTCTTAGCATTTTAATTTTTAATTAATGTAATTAAATTATAACTACTTTGCATTATAAAATTATGAGGTTGAATATGATAATATTTTGTATGTTAGCTACAATAGGTGTCTTTTTAGTTTTTCATTAATAATACTTTATTTTAATAGTTAATTCATGCAATTTAGAAATAGTCAATTATTGTATAGCCTTACTTTTTATAATTTTTTTCGCTTATTTGCTAATTTAAGAGAGTTGGAAAATTTTTTGAACTTGAGTAATTTACTTAAGATTCCACTCACACGTTTCAAAAGGCTGCGCCTATTGTTGATCGCACTATGACCGCAATCATCTTATCTTATTATCTCATTTTCAGAAACTAATTGTTCAAATCAACATTCGGTAAAGAGATATGATTTGAACACATATTTTATTTTATAACCGTCGTTGAACAGTCGAACCAATTTTTTGATTTTCGTCTACTAATGTACAACTCCGTAACCTTGTAATTTTGAACTAAACACCAAAGGCAAGAGAACCCCCCTGTTTTAGGTATTAGGAGAAATTTGCCTTTGTGGAAGACTTTTCTTGGTGAATCTAACCCGCATTTGCGCTACATGGAGAGGAAAACAACGAAAACCTCCCAAAAAATTGCCTGAAGTCAAGGGGACTCAAAGCCATTGATATTTTATGTCAGCACTGTGGTCGGTGCGAGCCTGGTGCGGAATTTGTATCTACCAGTCATCTCTGAGATTTGAAACCAGTTCACCTCATTGGAAGGCGAGCGTTCTATCCTCTGAGCCACCACGTCTACTCCTCCATCTATTATTACTAAAAAAAGAAAGAAGATGCCTCCCTTTTATATCACCTTGAGCTAACGTCCCCCGACATATTAATTTACCACTGCGTACTGATGGTTTTATAATTGTTAATGAAGATAATTAATTATATATTAAAATTTCTAACATAAATTATTTCTTTGGATGAATAGAAGTAGGTCAGATTTTGTCAAAAATTAGTTCATTAATGGAAACTATTACATTATAATAAGCATTCATAATTTTCGATTACAATGCTAATCATAATTATAACAGATATTGATCTACGTTTTCAAGAACATCGCGTTAGCACTGTGGTTGGTGCAAGCCAGATGCGGATTCGTATCAACCAGCCACCGCTGGGATTCGAACCCGGTCAAACAGTCGAACCCGATGGAAAGCAAACGCTCTATCCCCTGAGCCATCGCGGCTCTTGAACGCTTATTAAACATTTATTTATCTATTTATTGCGATTTGCATTTTGGAAAAACATCTTAACAATCAATACGTCTCTTAGGAGGAAAAAAAAAAGAAGATAAAATGTAATTTCTGAATGTGATTGAAGAGTCTAAAATATATAGGCATAAGCGTTCTTCCTTAGACTTGTATTTTAAACCAAAATGGCTGTTAAAAATTACAGGAAAAGGAGCAAGTATGACAATCTCAACTTTTGGACGTTTTTATTCCTATTTTACCATTTATTATGCTTATCTAACGATAATTTAACTGGTTAGTGTTAATGGTTGTCTTAACGGGGTTTTACTGTGTGAATAAGGGTCAGCACAATCTACGGTTAGCGAAACAATAAAAAGCAAAAGACATAACTACAATATTTGCATTTTGAAATTTTGCAGTTAAGATTTTTATCTAATTTTTAAGCAACAAAATACTTTAATCTTTGGAATTTTTGAAGTTTTGAAACATCTTTTTTTTTTCTCTCTCTCTTTTTTAAAACCAAAACGCGAACCATGTTCGAAATATATGCAGTTCAAAGATTTATTTGAAAATTAATTCCATAAGTTTTTGCCACATATGTCTAAATAATAGAATTTTTCTCCACGGGGAATAAAGTAACATTTTGGCTTTGATTCAATTTTTTATGTTACTATAAGTAGCGAAGATAAGTGTACAAAAATGCTGTTTTTTACTATTAGAAAAGTTTAGAATTGTAACTAAAGAGAAATCATAAATTTTGTAATTTGTCTTACATATACACAGACAAATTGATACTTTGGTTAAATTTAATTGAAAAAATTAGTATGTATAGTATTTCCTAAAGTTTAAAACTTTTCTCCCATTAATCATTTTATTTTTACTTAGATATTTTTATTTCTTAGAATTTATAATACACGATACTCATTAATTGATCACATTATTACAATGATCAAAAACAATATTATTTTCAGATTAATTATGACGGCCCAACATAAGCAAACACATGGCAGAACTGAGGCTGAGTGTGAATTCAGTAACTTAATGGAAAATGTAAGTGTATTTATACTTTTGCTTTTAAGGGACACTGTCTCTACTTAAATTCCTTAAGAAAAAAAGAAATTGTTCATAACTATCCTTTAATATTAACCATTTCAACAAATGTCCTGAAATTTTTGTGATTTTCCTAATTTTAGTTGAAGTTAACAGGAAGAATAAATATTATTTATCTAAAAAAGAATTGAAGATATTTCGAATTCAAAAATTATGTTATATGCTATGAAATAAAGTAAATAACAAAATGGGTGACAAAGTCTTCATAGCGAGTCAAGTACGACATTAATCTTACCTCCAGTATTAAAGATTATTACCCCTGATTTGGGGGCATAAAAGCATTCAATGTGGGAGAAATATACAAAAGGCTCTTTTTCCTCTACTTCCTCCTTATCACTTTATCGTACTCTACAGTTTTTCACAAGAAAATCCTCGTATTTTGCTACTAACTAACGATTTTCCACATTTAGACTATTTTTCCTCTTTAATTGTTAAAAAAAAAATTTTTTTTTGCTTAATGAAAAAAAAAATCTGAGTTTTTTTTTTATATAAAAATGTTTCTTTTGTCACTTTGCAAGAACTGCAAAAACTGTTACCAATTGTATATTTGCGAACATTGGTACTGTACAAATTCCTCCTATTGGAGAATCAGCATAAAATTAAGGACTTCCGACCCTGTATAAAGAAGTATTAATTTCATTAGTTGTGGTAGTATTTTAAGTAGCTTTTCACTAATTTTTTACTTTTAGCTTACGGTTCTAAAAGTCGTTAAAATTATAATTTTAATTTTTTTTTTAAAAGTAAAAAAGCTTAATAAAGGTAACTGAAATTTAAAAGAAATTAAGTCATGAAATAAAACGCGAATTCCTTGGAAAAAATTTGGAATCATTTTGAATGTTTTAATTGAGCTAGTATATGCCATTTGTGGGCGATTTCTTAGTGTTGACGAAACTCGTTTTTTAAATTTTTTTTCACCTTTCATGAATAAAAGATATTACGCCGGTAAATTTCACCACATTTCATTATTAGTATGCATCAGTCACAAACCTCTGACTTACACTGGAAACAATTTAATGATGAAATCCAGTTAATTAGCTACATTAAGAGCTTTTCACGAAATCAATTTCTTAATCTGTACCATTTTCCCTTCTAAATCGTACAAACTTCCAACTTAGTAAATTTGAACAGTTACGGATAAAAAATGAATAAATAGCAAATTAACCAAAATAAATGCCTAATATTATGATAAAAATTCAGTACTTAACTTTCTTCATTGGAGTTGCGCAAATAATATTATAGATCCAGAAACAAATATTATAAAATTTGAGAATTTGTTGCTCGAAAGTTCGAGAATGATTTTTATTTGAAAACGGTATTAATTAAGAAATAATGACACCATCATTAAATCTAATATTTCATAGGTATATGGTTCAATTATGTATTTTGAAAAGATTAAAATTTTTGTATTTCTGACTTTGGATCAGCATGATTTTCAAGAACCCAAGTTTCAAGCAGCAGTCACTGCGCCACGTTTTCAACTAAATGTGACTCATATAAAAGACCAAACTTTTCGCAGGTTCGTCTTCAATGCTTATATCCTGTATCAAAGTGGATATTTGATCAATTTTTTTTAATTTTACATTAATCAGCAGCTTTTTTTTGCTACACGAGTTAGAGGAATTATTCCAATTTATTTTATAAGGTCTTCCTATTAAAATTATAGCTCTTTGAGATACAGAATGCATAGCTGCTAAGTTTACCGGATTTTTCAGTAGACAACTGGATTTTGCCAGTTTCTCATGATCTACTGGTTTAATTAAAACTCGTCTGATACGTTGTCTGTTTTAGAAAATTCCCTTAAATTGAGTAAGTTTTCTATAAAAAAAAATCCCCATCGTAATAGAATTTTTGTAAGGATTATTGCTTGCTTGAATATTTAAATAAGTATCATTAATACGTGATGAAACGTGCCTCTTTTATATAAATCAGTTGAGAACTTTTTTTGCTCTAAAGTGTTCAGTTTATTTTTATTCAGAACTCCCTTTTTTAAAATATTTATAGATAAACATTGCAGTGAAAATTAAGGAAATCATGCATTTTTTGTAATTTAGAACGACAATCGACACGGCAAGGAAAAAATCGTTTTTTTTTAAGAGATAGAAAATTAAGTTCTTTTTACAAACCCTGAATAAAAACAGCGCCTTTAAGCACTTTTTAAAAACACCACGCACCCTGTTCCTTAACAAAAAATCGAAGGTGGTAGGATTTGAAGCAGTAAATTTCAAGTCTGGTTGATGTTGAGGTTCGCGCCAAAGTGAAAAATAAAGAATAATTGTAATGCATGTTTTTAAAATATTTAGAAAATGAGTAATTTGTGCTACAATTTGCACAAGATAGTGCAGAGAACATCAAAGCCTGTTTGACTGCCTACTTCCCTCCGCTGAGATTTATCAGATTTTTTACCCTTTTATTTATTTACTTTCTCTTCTACGTTAATAATTAATTTATTAACTTCAAATACGTTTGTTAGTTTATAATTTTTTTATTGGCAATTAAAAATGTATATTAAGGATGATCTTTATGGAACACCAGTTATATAAGACAGTCGGACTTCTATTTAACGAAGTCGCTAAATCTCGAAAAAAGTTTATTATAAAAATAATTCTTTAAATATAAATTTACCTATAATATTTTGAAAAGTAGAAAATTTATTTTAAATTCATATGCACTAGATGTAAATAAAAAAAGTTATTAATTATTCAATTCCTTAATTAACTTATTAGTTCCTTATTTTAAAAGTTCATCATCATCATCATAACAGTTTTCCAGACAGTCCAAAGTGGGCTAATACCTTCCTCTGAAGATTTCTCCATAATGAATTCCGATTTATCTTTGATCTTCAATACTTTTCATTAATTGCAAGAAAAATCAGACTCCACCCAGTCAGCCTATCTCCACCCCGGCTTTCCCCGCTTGCTTGTTCCAGTGGGTCTAAAAAGCAGTATCTTTTTTATTGTATTGTCATCGCTCATTCGAATCACGTGGCCCGTCCAATTCCTTCGATTTATTTTTATGTACTTAATAATATCGGGTTGCTTATAAATCTTGTACAGTTCGAAGTTAAATCTCCTTCTCCAGTTATTGTTTTCAGTTACACCACCAAGTATACTCCGCAAAATCCTTCTCTCAAATATTGTGATGCAATTTTTCTTTAGTTTTCTCATTGTCCAAGCTTCAACAACGGATATTTTAATAGTTATCAATTAATTTATTTACTTTGTAATTTGATAGCTATTTATTTTACACATCTTGCAAATAGTAGAAATGTAAAACTTACGTAAAATGCATAAAGTTACAGGAAATTTTAATATTCTTGGTAAGTTAAGGGACTAGTACCATTACCAAGTTATTGTTCACTATAAAATGTGTAAAAAGGAGGAATTAAGTTTGAAATGCTCAATATGCAAATAAAATGCTGTTTTCTTTCTGCAAAAAATTCCGGATGAAATTACTGTCAAAAGTACTGGCACTCTTAGTGCAGAAACCATAAGATCCATTTTACGGTAAAATATTTTTATCCCGTTGAATTTTACATCCCAATTTTCAGGTTCAATTATTTTACAGTAAATATTACTATATATAAATATTAAGGTATATCAGATTTTTTTTTTGTTTTATGAAAAGTTATGGTAAGAATAGATTTTATGGTAAAAAGTACTGACGGATACTTTTAACAATAATTTGATCCGCAAATTTCTTACAGTATAAGAATACATAAAATTCTGTATATCGAACCTCAAGCAAAAAATTATATTCGAATAGAAAGTTATTGAGACGTTTATCTCATTCTGATCTCAATATTTTAAAATCTTTTCAATACATTTTCGGTTTTCTTATATTTATCTGATTTTTCTCCATTTGTTTGAAAATTCAGCGTAATAAATAATAATGTTTATTATAGGAATTGGAACTGATGGAAGCAGAATTATTACATTTAAAGGAGATAATTATTTCTCGAAAAAATGATAGAATGATGATTAAGCAAATGATTCCCTTGATCGAAATAGATTCTGCTCAAGAATCAATAATTGAAGAATTCTGTGAAAGGTATGGAGATGTTGTTATCAGTTACGACTTACTTATAATGTAGAATGTGTTACATAACATATTTTTTAAACAGTTCCTTTATGTTTTAATAATACATGAAACATATTTTCTCTCTTTAGGCTAAAAAGAGAATGTGAAAAAGACATGTTGCAATTAGACAAGGATGGCCTATTTTCCAAAATAAACAAATTTCAAGAATTGTTAGCAGCATTTAAAAGTATTTATCAAAAGGTATATAACTAACCAGATTCATTTTTTTTTCACATTGCTTTTATTGTTAGAATAATCAACACAAGTTTTTGAGTTATAGCTATTGAAGGCTGTGCTAATTTAATTTTTTTCTATCTATCATTTATATAATTAGATTTAGCATTTGTAGATAAGAAAAACGGTATTAACATTAAAAATTAAGCATAAAAATTAATAAAATTTTAAAAATATAAATGAAAAAACAATAGCAAAAAGCATAAAAAATTAAAATTTTTATTGCCTATATTAAATACAAGAATATATCTAACTCATAAAACAAATTTTTAAAATAATATTTTTTTATTGCAATGCTTCATTAATATTTTATTGCTTTGAACAATTAATTCATTATTTTTGTATGTGAATTAACCCTTTTTGATAAAATTTTTGATACTTTAGGGCAATTGCAGTTTAATAATTACACACTTGTAATAATAAAAATATTAAGAAAACTAGTTCTACAGATTCTAAAATATTTGAAAACAAGAGTACGTTATTTACAGATGAATAATTAAAAAAGAAATCTAAACGTAATAAACAGGCATTTTTTCTTTCATTTTATAATTTCAAAAGCTCCATTTCTATTAGAAAACCCACCTGAATCTTGAAACTAAATTTTTCAATTTTTGCTACAATAATTACTTAAGCTTATTTTGATTTTTTCCTCTTTGAAAATATGATGGATAACATGTAACTATGACATACAAGCACAAAACGATATTTTTGCTCCATTTTTTTTTTCTCAGGTTTTTACTAAAGAAGCTGAAAAATCAGAATTTCTGAGTGGACTGACAGTAAAACAAAGATGGATAACCTATGTTTTGGAATTGGAGCTAACAAGCGAAAAACAAGTAAAATGAAATAATTTTTAAAGGGGTTAGGAAAGGAATGCAAATTTTTTTTCCTGTGCTTATATTTGAGTTAATAAGTAACTAATAAGATGGAGAAAAAATTTCAATTTAGTTTAAAATTTTAGTTCTTGGCCGCCAGATGTTTTGCTTGGTCTTTATTTATCTTTTATTATATATATATATATATATATATATATATATATATATATATATATATATATATATATATATATATATATATATATATATATATATATATATTTCTTTTTCACGTTTTCTCCATGTTTTAATTTATTTTATGTGTTTTATGAGTACCAGGTTCTGCACAGTGAAAATAAAACATATTAGTTTTTTTTTTAACTTTTCTTCGTTAATCTCTCTTCTTTCTTTCTTTTTCATTTTTGTCTTTATTGTGCTCTATATATTTGAATTTTTCTTTCATGATAACTTTTTGCATTTTTTTTTCTTTGAAGATAAATTACGATAAAGAACATTTACGATTTTCAGGGGAAAGAACAAAGGGAGAAAAAGATTTCAGAACAAAAAAAAGAATTAGACTGCGCTTGGAAATGTTATGAAAGGCAAAAATCTCAAATTGAAGATTTTCGAAGACGGATTCATAAAAGAGAATTTGAGTTGAGAAGTATAATAACAGAGTGAGTACTTTTTTAAAATTCTTAAAAACAATAGTTAAATAAGCAATAATGTAAGTCAAAACTTATATTGTTTACTTGATAATGGGAATGCAGTTTAAAAAAGTATAACCGCTGAAAATAGGATATACTAGATTGATTCCAAAGTCACTACTCGACACATATAGTTCTTTAACTCATACAGCCCAAAGACCCATTAGTTTCGAACAATGCCTTATGCGTAATTTTTTCAATATTCTATAAACTCCCGAGTTAAATGTCTGCTTGTGCCTGCTTTACTTTAGCCTTCTGCCTTTCCAATACCAGGAAACAAAAAAAAGCAGAAAGATTTTTCTTTACAGAAATAAGAAAATTGTATAACGAGAAAATGTGAAGAAAACTATTAATAGATATTAAAATTTATCATTTATAATTATTTTTATTTACATTATTCTTATTTAAAAAAAAGATTTATGATGTGTGTCTTTTTTAACCGTTTTGCAGTTTATTCGTGAATTTGCTTATCCGTGCTTCATGGGCCACTTAATTCCACGGATAATCGAGAGTTTACAATACTAAATTCGAAACAACCTTCATCTTTATTAAATTTAGCAGTTAGAGAACTTTTTGTTTTTTTGTAGACCCCTAATCAAAGGAAGTCTTATAATACGAGAACCTTCCTAACGACTTATAATATTGCATATCTAAAAGAAAAGCTGACGAATTTTTACGCATGCTATAAGAATTCTAAGTAGAAAATTTTTCATCAGGATTTGAAAATATATATTCAAGGAGGATACTAAAAGGAACACGAAGTATTTTTAAACAATGAACAATTTCAAATGATAGAAGAGTTAAATGATAAATATATAACTTCGAGCAAAAGCTTTCCCGTTTTCACATTGATTCAATAAAGGATCAGAAGAATTAATAGTTTTTATTTGAAAGTAAGAAATTACTGTTGTGAAAGTATTTCATATCCCTTATGAACAAAGTTAATATTATGTATAACCTAAAAAGAAATAATAAAATGAGTAAATGTAATAAGTAATGTAAAAGTTATACTATGCATTAATTCACGTAAAATGTTTTAAGAATATCTTTCATTTCTTATTTCAGAGATTATTTTTGTTGCTAACTAAAATTCCTTTTCTTTATTGTTAGATTTAAAAAGAAAGAAGAAGCAAGAAAAGAATTGCAGTTTAAAAATTCTAGTTTGAATTTTGAACTTCTGAATCTTAGAAAGGACCTTGCAGCCTTTAAAACTGATTATCAGAAGGTATAAAAAAATTGTTTCTCATAAGATATACAAATACATAAATTGTCCACATTACGAAATGTAGTCTAGGAGTAAATGTTACGGTACGAGCACATGGAACGAAATATTTGCGGTCAGAATAAGCTCAATTTTGAAAATATTTGAATTTTGACTAAATTTTATGAGATGCATTTATTTCTAAGATATCACTAATCTATACTCAGATTTTTCTTATGCACTTTTCTTAATAAATGGTTTTTTATATGGTAAGCAGCATACTTTCGGCGAAGAGGCTTGAATGATGTGCGCATGCTAATCTAATTGTTTTAATAGCGCCTTCCTACGTCTTGCTTTTCGCTCCCACAGTACGAGCGAGTTTAGTTTTACATTCTTTGGTTTTTAATTTTTCCACTTTAGGATCTATTTTTTTATTTCTTAATTAAATAGAGAAATAGTTATTTACGTAGCCTATATGGTCTAATACATACATATGGTCTACATGTATTATGATGAATAATGTTTTCACTTTTTAGGTAATTGGAGAGAAAGAAGTGTTGAAACAAAGACTGGCGGAAGTTGCATGGAATTCAGCTGAAAAAGGTGAGGCAAAAGCTGCTGAGAGGACAGAAAAACAAGTAAGTTGAAATATTTTCTCTTTTATTTATTAATGCTTAATTTCTTGAAACCTCAATTTAAAATTATACAGCAAACGCTATTTTTACATGTAGCTTAGAGGAAATTAAACGCATAAATGCGATAGCATATAGTATAAAATATTGTTTTTCTTTGAAAATCAATTGTTTACTAAATTTTTTTTTACTCTTCTTAATTGTCTATAAACTTTTTTTTTTTTAATTTTTAGAGTTTTTTGCATATTGTACAACAATTTTCTAGATGTATTTTTTAACTTTTCATTCATGAACAAAAAATCCTCTAGAATCGAATTTCTTTCCCTTTTTTTTTTGATATTTCATCATTGCAATGAAAATCTCCAACCAATGAAAGTAAATCCAACTAGACAATAGCTATAATATTAAATCTTACTTTTTTAAGTGAGCAAAATATGCACCAAATGTTATAGAACATATTGAGCATTGAGTCTCAAAAGGATAAAAATAATCACAAATGTTGTAGTAAATGAAAAAGTAATAAAATTTATCAAATGGCACAGCTTGTCGATAATGTTTGATTAGTTGAAAAATTTTATGTCTTGTTTCCGTATGTGTTAAATGACACTTAATGCGCGCAGGTTATTCAACTCTTAAATTATTTGTTACGAAAAAATTTTTCAGATACGAAATATAATAGAACACAAAGAAATATTAGGAACAAATTGGCGGTTCAAAAAAGGAAAAATTATAGAAAAACAGTAGCGAAATTTTAAATTTCCTTCCTAAATTCGTCAGCAGATGGCACTGCTATCTGAAAATAACTTTTGTAATATTTTAAAGCCTTTCATCTGAAAACAATCTTTTCAACACTATTCGCAACAGCATATAGCAAAATTAGCAGACAATTTTTTAAATATTTCAGTTGGAACGGTCGAACATGCATAGGAAACATTATTTTTTTAGTTTTTTCATTACAATATCGCCATCTGTTGACGAGTTAGTTGTAAATTTCTAAGTTGTGCGAGAATAAATTATCGTTTTCAAGATAATGCATTTCTGTATCTAGTTTTTCGTGAATTATTATTTTCACAAATCGTCGATTTCGGTGACTTTGCAAAATACGTAACATATGCAGCACTTAAAAATTTGTATTAGTCATCAGCGCAATCCGTTGACGAACTTAGCCACAGATTGTGAAATTTGGTAACAAAAGCCTGAAACTTGGCTGGAAAATTCGAATATTTATAAGAATTTAGTGTTTGAATAATTTAAAATACGCTTATTATATGAAAACTATTTCTGAATTATTCTCTTTAAAAATGAAAGTTATAATGAAATTTTTTTTATATTTTGAAGGTGAAATTGGAGACTATTAATGAAACTAAACTCAATGCTTCCCAAAGACAAACGAGTGAGAGAAATGAGTCAGATGATGATTCCATTGAAGAGTCAAGTAATTGGGAGAGTGAATTGGATGAAATTTTATCCAGGTAAGCATATCAAAGGAAAAGCGTTCAGAGATTTTTTTTCCTCATCAAATAGAAGCTTAAGCTCCGTTATTTCCGTTTTATTATTATTTCTTATTTTCGTTTTATTAGTATTTATTCTTTCCTTAAGTTTTGATGATTAAGTGTCTTAAAACTTGTCAACAAGCTTTTTGTGTCATTCAGTTGCATTATATCCTTCAAAGATAGAAAATACAATGGTCTTCTTATTAAATTATACGCTTAATCATTTTTAGAACTTATACTAACTATTTTTTTCAAAATGTAAAGCAATAAAATTATGCCATTTGTTGTTTTGAATAAGCAACTTAAACTATGCATTTGTTTGTTTCCGGATTTTTTTTAAGGAAAACTTAAATTTTTTTCTGCTTAAAACTAACGAAAACCGATTTAGATAACACTAGAAGAATTTGAAAATCAATTTAGCTATATTTATCAAATATAAAAAAAAAACCGAATAATGTATAAAACTGAAAATTCCGTTTAAAAAAATGCTGTTCGCAGATTTGTGTTTGCATAAATTTATCTGGAAAAAAAAACTTAAAAATATCACATGCTTTATATCTCGCTTTGTGCACAGATGACGACCTTACATTTTGCTTGTTTCGAAAGATACTGCTGCATTGAGCAAATATCCACTCGTAATTTTTTTTCAATGAAAATGAAATAAAAGGTATTAAGGAATATTTGGTATTCCCTGAATACTTTTAGTCCCTCCTTATCCTTTTACGAATTTGGTTCGAATCGAATATAAATATTCTATGCTCAAAGCATGACTGCAGGCGCTGTATATTTTAACAGAATATCAGATAATATTTTCCGCGAAGTTTTCTTTTATTAAAAAAAAAGCAAACAAACAAATGGACAATTGCTAAAACCCTTTAAAATATCTCGAAGCACTTGCTTCTAATGGAAATTAAAAATTTTGATTGATAGAACACCACAGGAGGCAAACTAATGAAAGTTATTTTTTTCTTCCATTTCTGTAACTTAATTGTGGACAAAACTTTATTTCGTTTTTTTTAAGTACCATTGTATGAAATTTAAAAAACTTAATTTCAACTTAAATTTAAATATACCAAAGCTTTTATGTATTTTTAAGGACCTTACGTTTGAAAATTTTGCCGCACGTATGTTTGATTGAAGGGAATTTTTTATTTATTGGTAATCTCTGTTTCACTGCTCTGAGGTGACAGAAAACTTTGGATTTATGAAGAGAGTTCACTTGATAAATTTAGTCACAATCGTTAAATCGATTATTACTACATTAGATTCAGCTCAATGCGATTATTGGCGCAATCATTCTAAAAATGAAATAAAAAAAAGCTATTCGTCGTAAAAAGAATAGATTACGCTTCACTTGAATCTTTGGTTCACTTGAAAACAGGCAGGTATACACTGTCTGGCCAAAATTATCCGGACACCCGGTTGCTATAGTGATAGATGCATAGTGGTGTGATGGTGTTTCTCATGGTTTGGCCTGGGTCCGTCCATAGAGTTGATATAGGTCCGTCAGTCCCTGCGGTCTATCTATGGGTCCGTCAGTCCCTGCGGTTGATCTTTTCACCTGCGGCCAACAAGGTTCGCCTGGACATTATCTCACTAGCTGTTCCTATACTGTCTCCTGGCATAGTTGTCAGCCTAGTAGCCCAACAAATTTAGAAATTTGGCAGAAAAATTTTATTATAAACAATACTTTAACCAAAAGATTAATAACAGTAATGAACTTTTTAGCAGATAATGACTATTTATTAAAATTTCAATAATCTCCTATTCCACACTTTCAGTTAAAAATATGTTTTTCTTTTAAATATCATGCTAAGTAAAATATTTTCAAAATTAATACCGCTGAATGGACCCGTTCCTAGGCTAGAGTGGAGCTGGACTAGTGGCCAAGTCCTGGGCTACATGGTTAAGGGTTTTTCATAACCTAGGTACATGTTCAGGGCTTGGAGGAAAGAAGGAAAAAAAGGAAAGTCCCTGCGGTTGGTAACATGAACTCTGAGATGCATGTGGATATTCTGAAGAATTCTGTTCTTCCAACTCTATGGCAATATTTCTTGGAAGGCCCATTTCTCTTCCAGCAGGACCACTGCGTCATTCACACATCGAGGCGAACGTGACGTGATACACAGACGTGATTTGACGAAATGGGTGTTCAATAACTAGACTGGTCTTCTCAGAGCCCTAACTAAATCTCATAGAACACATTTTTGGATGAATTGGAGCGCAGATTACCTAGCCAGCCAAATCGACCCTCCTTACTGCAAGCACTCAATTCAGATGTGACGGAAGTCATTATCCTATATCCACCTATTTGTAAATGGTGGAAAGTTTTCCCAAGATGTGTGCAGACTGTCATCGATGCAAAAGGTGGACCAACATCACATTAATATGTACCTTAGGACGCTCTAAGTCCATACTACAGGGTGTCCGGATGATTTTGGCCGGATAGTGTATATGTGCAAGCTCTAGACTTAGTACCATAAGTAATAGTAGTATAAACTGAACGTACAATAGTATATTTTTTTGTATCAATCTTCACTAAATGAGTAAACAATGCAATATTGAATTGGTTATGAGGAATAAAGTGGGTCTAGTGGCACAATCTGTTTCCAAAGCGATCGTCACCAAGTCAACTATAAGATAACTATAAGATGTCTGTCTAAAGAATTCATGGATTGTCTGCTACCAAAGAAGCAAAGAATGAGCAAATTTTAGAGAGGGGGGGGGGGTTGATACTTCTCTCGCCAAATCCCAATTGAAATTGTTCAGAGTATTTACCCTACACATTTAGTTAGTACATAAGTGAAATTGTTACATCTCGAATCTGTAGTTCTTGCCAGCGCCTCAAAGGAGGAGTGCGTTTCTTCAAAAAACCGTCCTTTTCATGGTAAATAGTAGAAAACTGCGGATGTTGTTGTTTCTCATAAATTTGTATAAATGCTGTTTTTTTTTTATGAACTCCGGAATCAAACCCATGTATCACAGTTTTTACACATTGCCACTCCACAGGGAGAGCCTGAAAAATACAGGGAAAAACCTGGAAATACCTAAAATAACAGGGAAAATGCTGGGAATTTTGAGTTTTTCTTTAGAAATTGGGAAAATACAGGGAATTTTGTTTCCGATTTTCGTCTTTTAAAAAATGGTAACCACTCAAAGGAATATTTAAGGATGATATTACAACTATATTAAACCAGTTCATGCACTATAGCATTATTTGTTTTAAGTATATTCAGCTGTTCCTTTTTTCTCTTAAAGCTTTTTTCAGCAATTATAACTAGTATAGTTAGCCCAATATAGCTCATACAAGAGCAGAGTGATTGTGTTTTTCCTCTGAATATATTGTATATAATATGTACAGGGAAAATACTGTGAATTTTTTTTCCAGATTTGTTTTCTATTGTTGTCTTATAAAGTAATATAGTTTTAGAGTAATCAATTACTTCAAATGTTAATAAAGTCTAAGGTAAAAACTTTTTTGTATAGGCTTATATTTGTTTAAATAAAAAAGCAAATAATTAAGTTATTAAATTACAATAGGGGTTTATTAGTTTTACTATTCTTAAATAATAAAATTTACGTAACAAAATGCTTCTAAAGTACAATACTTGTGTTCATACACCTTTATCGAAACTATTTGCTTTGTTATCTTTGTTTGTAATAGAATAAAGTTATAGGATAAGAATAAATAGTCTGCAAGGAATTTAAAAATTTAACATGCTATATTTTTTGAATAATTTTTCTTAATTATGTTTTCAGACTGGAAGAAGGAAGAATTTCAAACTATGAACAGCAATTCAAAAACATGAAGAACTCTGAGGATGATAATGCAATATCAAGACAAATCACCTTAAAGGTATGAAATAGAATTTTTATTTTCCTCTAATTAAATACTACTATAATATTTTATTTTAATAAATAAAAAATAAGAATTTAGTTGCAAATCAAGACAACTTACCAAGAAATTAAACTTATTCGTTTTAATTAGGTTCAGCATTTTTTTCCCTTTAAGGCATATTTAAAACGCTAATTGATGAGTTGTTTAAAATGATTTATTTAAGAAACGGGGAATTAGGCTAATAAAGTGGATAATAGTAAATATTATAGAGCATCACCCACGAGCGGAAGAAATCGTTCCATTTCGAATCAAAGGAATCTTATTTTTGTTTTTTAATTTAAAAAATTGCGCACAATTATTCATTTTTTGAAATGGAATGTTGTCAGAAAGGCCCTTAAACATAAATTCAAACTTAATTCAGTCTTTCCTTGTAAAAAAGCCAGGAGCTGTTCACGCTGTAACCAATCTTTACAGCGTGAGGGAATATTCAGCCCCATAACAAAAATTCGAATTTCATTCTGTTCTTCATTGTCAAAAAATACTGTGAAAAATTTGTTGGGAAAAAAAATTACACAAAAAGGTTTCAGAAATGTCATATTGAAAAATGTCATATCAGTCACCATGTCCGAGTCCCTAACTTTAAGGCGAAATTAAGGAAAATAATTAGTTCAATAAGTTTAATTTAAAGAATGTGTAAATTTATTTTTTTAAATTGTTTTGCCTATTGGTCTATATCGTGATCATCGAAAGTCTCAGGCTTTATTAAATTTATGATATCGAAAAATCTGCTTTTGCAGTTCCTACGAGGTAATTATTAGAAAATTTTAATGATATAATAATTATTCTTTCTTTAAATTTGAATCTCTGTTGGGAAATTCCTAAAAAAAAAATGGAAGAAAATTCATTGCTCTTTCATAAAAATTTATTCTTACCGGGAAAATTTACGCACTACAATGTATTTAAATTGTTTCAAGGAAAATAATTTTTATTAATTATTATTGTTATTCTTTAATTTACTTGCAATATCCATTTAGTTTAGCGTTGCAATAAAAATCAAGTAGCAGTAGAAGCAAATATTTTTACCTTGTAAAATGCTGGAGCTATGATAATATAAAAAAGTTAACTATGTTTACGGTTAAGTTGAGCGATTGCCCAAAATTTAAGTGAAATTACAATAAGGTTATAGTTCAACGATGTTATAGTTCAACACGCTCGACAATTCTTTGCTGTGTTATATATTATCATGCCCCAGAAACCTAGAACCAGGCCACAGCTGCAGAAAATAAAAAAGCCCCTTTTGAGTGCCTTTCTTGGTGGGATAGAAATCAACAATGTTTGGAGAAGGAGGCATAACTTTAAGTCATATAAAATCTGTAGAGAGCCATATATTGTAAAGCTCATAAAAGCTGAGCAGTTCATATATTTAGGATGGGGGATTCTACAGAGTAAGAAAACATTTTTTTGTAAACTGCTAATAAGTAGAGGAAAAAGATCCAGATTCAGATGGATGGAGATCAATCAGATGGAAATCAATAACTTCCTTGCTATCCAGGAAAGAAGCAGGCGCTCGAGTGTCAATAATGGAATGCAGTGGAGCAGAATGCAGAGGAAGACTCTGGCTCACTCTGGACTGTTTAGTCAAAAATGATGATAATGACTTATTTTGTCTCTCGTACTGTAGGGGAGAGTGGGGTCAATTGTAACAGGGTACGATTGTAACAGAGCAAAAATTTCGAGTGTCGGGTTCTAGATTTGGTTCCTCAGTGGCACACAAGGGGTATTTAATAAATCTACATGTACACCCCTGCTGGCAACCATTTTTATGTACTTTTGAAGGAGTTACATCACAAAAGGTATTTCCACGCTACGTACAAGTACTTTTTTTTTCTTTAAACAAATAAAAATTATTAACCGAATATGTAAGTGGACACCTTAATTAACATTTCGAAAAAAAAGATTGGTTTTGTTAATTAACTAGCATTGTTTTTAACTAATGAAGCTGAAATGGCGTCTTGGGGACGATTGTAACAATAAGTAAAGGAACGATTGTAACAGCTGAAAATAAATAATCTTATGTTTACAAACCATTACTTAACTCCTTAAGAACCACCAATATTTTCCTATATCCTTTATATTATGTTGCATGTGTATTATTTCATTTGTCACCTTTCACAGCATAAATTAAAATTTTTAACCCCTTAGAGTTAAAAGTTTAATCCTTTAGGTCTCTGCTCGTTAGTATTTTTACTCCTAAAATATCACTACTATTTTGATCAATGAAAAAATATATCACAACTATGATAATATGTATAATTAACTATGTTTTAGTTGAATTTATGAACTGTTACAATTGGTGTAAGTGGGGACAATTGTAACAAGTGCATGACTGTCAAAAATTGTTAATAACTAATATAATAAAATTTAAAATAAGGTTTTTTTTTTCTAGTAGAGGATAATCTACTTTACTCGTCTGTCAATTAATACTAATAATATATTAGATTTTTTTTTAGTTAAAAATAGTTAAGTAGAAAAATGTTACAATTGACCCCACTCTCCCCTACCGTACTACTTTTCTGAAAAAAAATTTTTACAACTGACAAAGCAAACAAGTAAACACTCAAAAAGGAAAGAATCTTGCTATGAAAAAAATGGCAGGTTATGATCTCTTAATGCAATTAAATCATAGGGGTGAGTTACAAAAGAAAACGGCACTAAAAACTTTCTCTAAATAAGCAAACATTTTTATTTTTAGAATTCAGGTGGTTATGAATTAATAATTTGACATGCAAATGTGGGTGTTAGAATTTAAGGATAAACTTGGGAGAGACGGTTATGAATTAGATGTAATTAGGGAAAAACTGGACAAGCATTTAACAGTTTGAAGTTCTTTGGAAGTTTTCTGAATTTGAAAGCAGTCAAATAATCGAAAATTTTAACAATAAAAATTTAAAATTTTGACTTTTTTGCAAGTGAAGTAAACATTTTCTTAACATTCATATAATTTTTTTTTCTAATTGAAAGTCTTATTTGTTGGAATTTTACATTACTTAACTTTAAGCGCATTCATTTAATCAAATTCATGCTATTTATACCAGATTATTGAAAAATATATAATAATACGCATTCCTTTGCAGAATCCGCAATCCAGATTGAACAGTCAGCAAAACCAGTTTTACTGAGCGGTTGATGTTCCAGCTAAGCATACGCTTAACCAGCTTGTTAATACATGAAAATCATTAAACGTTGTAAATTCTTTAAATCTATAAACAAATTCACTGGCTTTGTTACAGTTGTCTTCTTTTTTTTTATTTCATCTATTAAAATCACACTGTATCATCAACAATTATTCATTTGTGAATTGATTTGAGTGCAAGTTTTGGAAATCAAGAATCGTATGAGTCGATTTCAGTACGAATTTCGAGCATCGTTTGTTATGAGTATTATATATATATATATATATATATATATATATATATATATATATATATATATATATATATATATATATATATATATATATATATATATATGTATATATATATATATATATATATATATATATATATATATATATATATATGTAAATAAGTAAATACAAGAAAACACGAAGAAAGTATTATTCCCCCCCCCCTTTTTTTCATATGTCTTTAATTGTTCTTTGTTTTATTCTTCATTTTGAACTTATATATATATATATATATATATATATATATATATATATATATATATATATATATATATATATATATTAACTACACATATGTAGTTGAAAATTTTAATTTCCGAATTAATGACTTACGTATTATTTACTGAGTACCGTAGATATCTCATGTTTATTTTTTAGGAAATGTCAGTTTCTTTTATATATATATAAATTGTATTCAAAACACAATGCTATGAATGAGAGAAAAGAAAAAGAAAAAAAAAAACTCCATTTCAGAGACATTTAAAGACATAAAGGTCTTCTGAGGCCTAATTGTAATTGTTAATGAAAACAATAAATAAATTTTTGAACGAATTACAATAAATAAATTTTTAAAAATAACCACGTGGAAAAGAAAGCAGTCTTTAAAAATTCTGAATTTTGTACTTCTTATTTTGTAAAATCATAACATTCTGTAAATATTTAATGTTAACGAAAACAATAAATAAATTTTTAAACGAATTGCAATAAATTTTAAAAATAATCGCTGAAAAAAGAAGGCTGTCTTAAAAAATTCAGAATTTTATTCTTTTTTTTGTTGTAAAATCATAACATTTCGCAAATAATAAATATTAACGAATCGAAATGGCGCCAATCAGAGATAAAAGCATCATGACTATCAACCCCTATGGAAACAAAGATAATGTCATGTGCGATGGATTAGCGTCAACTCCAAACCTGTGATTGTAAAGGGAAGGGGGAAAACTTTGAGCTCCTGTGACTTTGGGATAGAAAGGATTCTCCCGTAATAAAGATATAGTGACAGAGCTACCTATTATTACCCGAGTGTGGTTGGTTCGAATGTCAATTGCCACACGGGCAAGCCTGGTGAAACAAAGCAGAGTGAGCGTTTCTTGTTTTTCAGTGGCGCCATCTATGGCCAAGAATATGACTTCTGCCACACCTTACGTCGCACCCATTTATAGGGTGGACCCATTCTTACATCCATTCATCTATCCACAAATCGTAATTTTGACCTTAATCTAAGAACGATCGATCTCCAATCCTTCTTGCCCCCAGAGGTATTGATTTGTTATGGGAACATGGAGGACTTTTGCGACTCAACAGATTTAACGTGCATGAACATGGGCCCAGCGCACTACCGACCAGGCTATCCCGGCCGACCTGAGTGTATTTATGGGTATTAAAAAATTATGAATTGTGGAATATTTTCCATTATTACGAATTGCAAGTGTTGCTGGAACCACTTCGGACTTTCCTGCATGCATTCCTAACTTTCGCAAATTTCTTTTTAAAGGATTCGAAAAATTCATCGGTCCTGAAACTCTAACTTGAAAATCGCATTTTTTTCTCCTTGTAAGGTAGCTTATTTTAGAGATAGACATGTGGTATTCATGCACTTCTCAATTTTTTTAACAATTCAAATATCAATAAGAATTAAAGTAAAAGTAACATTTATAACGAAATTAATTAAAAAAAACTTTATTATCATTCGCAGTTTCAAAAATTTTGTACTCGCATTCGTATACTTTGCATTTAGATTTGTCAGGATCTAATGGAATTTCAGCGCATATATCTTTAATATTTTCAACTGTCACGCTCAGTTCTCGAACTTATTCTTCTACTAAACATACCTGTGAAAAACAAATAAAATAATGAGGTTAGATAAGAAGAAATATACTACTATACTTTTGGTAAATTAAACAAATCATGCATAGATGTCCTAATAAAGCCACATTTATAACGAGAATAATTAAAGAAATTTATTATCATATGCAGTTTTAAAGATTTTGTATTCGCAATTGTATATTGAGCATTCTGGTTTGTCAGAATCTGAAGGAATTTCAGACCACATAAATTTTATTTCTGCAACTGTCAAGCTCAGTTCTCGAGCTTAATCACTCCTGAAAATTCCTGTAAAAACAAATAAAAAAGTGATCTTAGATATAAACTATACTTTTTGCAGAAAAAGCAAATCATGCATAAATATCCTCATAAGAGCTGCAAAATTACATGAAGTGAAAAAAGAAACACATAACTAAAATTCAAAAACACATAAATAGCCTATACAACTTGTTGATTGTATGAACATAAAACCCTATGGGACTTTGAATTCCCCACGCATTATATAATTTTAATTAAAGTTAAGTATTTGACACTTACTAGTGGGCTGCGCCCCCTGCTCGCTAGCGCTCGCCACCCCCGAAAATTGCTACGCAATCTTATATGGTTTGCCTCGCAAACCAAGATCGCTTCGCTCGCTACTAACTTGGTTACATTGCAAATGCACAAAATTTTAAGAATTCAAAACTCTCATTCAAATCCATATAACAACTTTTTCTTTTTAAAAAATTACATCTTTTTAGTAAATACTAAGTTATTAAAATAAATTTGAATTCAAATAAATGACATGTAATTCGTTAAACCTATTAGAAATGTGCTATAGTATAAAATCTTAAAGCGTAACAGCACGACTGAGACTCATTTTTCAATGAATAACTAATAACAATAATAAAACAAATAAATTCGTGATATAAATCAAAAATCGTCAAATAAATTCGTAATATATAAATTCGTGAAAAAATGCGTATTCGACAAAATACTAAAATAGAAATCTATCGACAAAGACTACTCACTTCTGCCAAGCTTAATAGTATGAGATTGCCGCAGCTGATAGGGTGAATTTTGGAAGAGATCACATTTGGTGAGAATGCTCTCTCTGGTTATTTCAGTTTCCGCTTTTAAAAGCGCTATATGTTGAGCCACCTCAGCTAGATGACATTTTTAGCTGCAATCATTGGTCGATTTTCTAGCGTTGCCATTCGGGGAGTTGTAATGAGGCTTTTTTTTTTGTCGCTGCGTGAGAGAAATATATATATAGATTTTGTAACTAGTTTAAAATGATAATGATTCACTAAAAAAACATGGAAGACAAACTTGCAAAATCTCTCGTAATAGAAAGCTGCAAGTTAAAGAACAAAGAGTCAAAAAATAGCTTCCTGTTACGAAATAACAGCAACTACATTGTTTCATAATCGATGTTTTACTTTAAATAATCATGTTCTTCAAACTAGCTATGATAATTGGAAATCTATACTGTAAGGACAAACAAGTTGGTTTTATGTTAGACCATCATAAATCTATCTGAATTCCTACATAGGAATGATGGTTGCTCATGATCGTTCAAACATTTGATTTCTAAGATACTATGATGAAAATTCGTGATGGTCCATTCAGATGGTTCAACAATGTATTTTCATGATAGTTTAACAATAATTATTGTTGGTTCAGCAACAAATATACTATCAAAACAATTTGTTTATTTTTTTTTATCTTGACCCATCATAAATCAGTCCGAATTATTCCTTGAGACGATGGTAGCTCATGATCATTCCGACACTTAATTTCTAAGAGACTGTGAAGGAAATTTCTGGTGTTTGACATGAGCAAACCATCAAAATAAGTTGCTATTCTTAGATTAAACCATCATAAATCAGATCAAAATCCTACATTCGGATGATGGTTACCATCAAAAAATATAAGGGTTCATGATGGAAATTATTGATGGTTACCATCAAGATGTTGGTCCATCAATGGAAAACCATCAAAAATTTTGACTTGCGCATAGATTATTTTACTAAATAGTGTCCAAAAAGCTAACCAATTTCCCGGGCCTCCATCAAATTTAATATATTCGGGCAACTTATTCGAGGACAGTGCTTTATTTTAAGTATTGCAGAGAGGATTTCTTGAAATATTTTGCAGTTTTACTTTCCGTCGATATGAAATTTACGTCTTTAATTTCTAAAGATGAATACTAATCGCAATAATCTTTCGACGCTTCTAATGCCGTAACATAATCTTGCAGTGTGCACATAGCTACTTGCGTTGTTTTTTTAATGAGAAGTTTGAACTTCTTGCATCTGCTCATATTTTTCTGTCAAGCAATCCGAATTTATGTCTATTTGAGAATTTATTTCTGCTTTTATGATTGATTCAAACTTATTGATCGATCTCGTAAATGCCCTTCTTGTTTAAACTCGTGATTGGTCAGAATTGGTTGACGCTCATCACAGTATGTTTAATCCAAGTATTCATACGCAATTTCGGTTTTACGACTACTAATGTCCAACTCCGTAGCCTTGCAATTTTTAACCCAATCCAGAAGACGAGGGGACTCCTGGATCAAGTATTGGGAGAAATATGCCTCCGTGGAGGACTTTTTGATGGAACTAACCCGCATTTCCATCACATGGAAAGGAACACCACGAGAACCTCCCACGATTAGCCAGACGGCAACAGGACTCTAACCCATGATCCGTCTGCCCCTGAGGATATTTCACGTCAACAGTGTGATCGGTGCTTGTATTGACCAGCAATACCTAGGATTCGAACCTGGTTCACCTCAATGGAAGACGAACGCTCTGTCCCCTGAGCCATCACGGTTCAAAATTAATATTTAGTATTAAAAATGTAACATGAAAATAAATGTTTTTTTAAGCTGTTGTTTGCTAATTAATTTTTTATGGTGCTGAATGTTGAAAACTTAGCAAAACTGGAACAGACAAATTGGAAACATGTCAGAACAAACAATTAAGAATTATTTTCAAAATATACTGGCCAAACACTATTTCAAATAAAGATAAAGTGGAACCCGGGTTTTACGTTCTCCGTTTCGTACGTCATTCTGCTTCCTACGTCATACTCTGCTAGTTTTTGAAAATTGTTCATACATTTAATGTTAAATTGCCCCGGATTTTACGTTACCCTTTTAAGGAAAATCCCGCCTTAGACATTTTTCTGATAGATAAAAAATTTTTTTTTTCTCTACAAAGCTCGCAGAATCTTTACCTGAGTTCTCTTCAATTTTTCTTCTTCTTCATCATCATCAGTGGCTTGACAGCATAGGGTGGGCCTTGGCCTTCTCAAGAAGTTTTTCCAGGCTAACCTTTTTCCTGCTAGCGTTTACCAGTTTGTAGTTTTTGAGACCATAATGTCTTTTTCTGGGCCATCTATCCATCTCAAATTCGGCCTGCCTCTTTTTCGTGTGCCAAATGGACTGGCATTGAAAATTCTTTTTGTGGTACGGTCTTCGTCCATTCTGATAGCGTGACCTGCCCATTTTATTCCTTGTCTTCTAATGAAGTTAATACATTCTATAACAAAAAAGTCGACGCACCAAGAAGGAGTTGTCCGATTAAAAAGAAAATTGGTGGATAGAAAGACAATGTACAGAATAGTAAATAATTAAAATTTCAGAACAATTGAATAATTTATTGCAGAGTTACAGTAACAAGTTCAATAAGGTGTTGACCCGCCTCTAGCCTGGATAGAAGCTGCCACAAGGCGTGGCATAGACCGATAAAGCTCCCGGGTGGTCTCTTGCGGTATTTCCTGCCAAATTCAATTGTCGAACGAGGTCATCAACATTCCGTGCCAGATGCAATCGCCTTCCCATCATATCCCAGACATGCTCGATGGAAGAGATATCTGGTGATCTGGCAGGCCAAGGAAGAGTTTGACAAGCTCGCAGACAGTTCATAGCAACACGTGCCGTATGTGGTCTGGCATTGTGCAGAAAGTGCACCTCTAATGACGACCAAAGAGGTCCGGCTGTCAAAGGAAATGCCACCCCAGACCATAATGCCCTGTTGAGGGCCGGTGTGGCGCGCAATAGTGAAGACAGGATCCCCCTTCTGCCCTGTGCGTCTCCAAACACGTCTTCGATGATCGTCTGAACATAGTTGGAAGCGGGACTCGTCGCTAAAGACTATACATCCCCAGTCGGCATCATTCCAGCCTGATCGATCTTCGATTTTGCGCATCTTAGTGCGTCGATTTTTTTGTTATAGAATGTATTACCAAATGCGTTATATGAGTGATACAGCTCGACATTTGTTCTTCTCTTTGCCACACATAATTATTTTTTTTTAAATTCCTCCAATAATACTTCTCAAGACATTTCTCTCATAGGTACCCAACAAAGCCTACAATGTATGGTCCAGGCTTCACAAGCATATATTAAAATTGATCTTGAAAGAGATTTATATAATAAAATTTCATCACTTTTCAAAAAATAAAAAAAAGACCTGTTTAATAGCTTTTTGTAACTTTTCTGAAATTCTCTCTTTTCTATCTTATTGCTCTGATGTCTGTGAGAAGGGTAAGAAAGTATGGAGCTTTAATTTTAAAATTTGCAACTAAAATATTATCTCATCATTTAAAGCGCGTTACTCAATCAATTGGTTAGGTAACCATTTCTTTCTCTTGATTCCACAGCAATGGACAGTATTGACTCAAATGCATTATATATATATATATATATATATATATATATATATATATATATATATATATATATATATATATATATATATATATATATATATATATATATATATATATATATATATATATATATATATATATATATATATAGTATATATATATATATATATATATATATATATATATATATATATATATATATATATATATATATATATATATATATAGTATATATATATATATATATATATATATATATATATATATATATATATATATATATATATATATATATATATATATATATATATATATATATATATATATATATATATATATATATATATAGTATATATATATATATATATATATATATAAACTTTTATAGGTTATATAAACTTTCTTGTTCTTAATTGCTTCGCAATATCTAACGGGAACATTGGCCCTTCGGAATAAAATTGCATCTCTGAAATTGATGACGCGTATATCAAACAGCAAGACACATCCCAAAACTTTCCAATTCCTCCGAAATCTGATTTAATGCCTGCTACCGATGATATTGAGAAAAACAATGAAGATGAGCAACAATGTCGGAGGATATCCTCAACCGACATAGAGTTTATTTACATAAAACATCTGAAACAATTTTTTTTAATGTTTAGCGCTATATCGAAAATTTTATACACTTTCGAAATAAATTAGTTGGACGTAGCTAATAATAGTTGGAGTTCTTTCTGGTTTAGATACTTCCTAAATTTGTTGCAATATACAAAATTGTTCTAACAAAGTTTGCTTGATGTTCTGTTGTTCGTAACGAACTTTTGATGATATAATGTCATGTAGCTGTATCAGTTTAGTGAAAAAAAAAGAGACTTTCTTTTTAACTGTCATTAAAGGTGAAAAAAATTGAGATGCCAAAATACATTAGGAGAAAAAGACTGTACAGTGCACCGAAAAAAAAAACATCTTCTAACGTTCTAAGTATTATTCTCAGTGATTCTAGAGCAGGAGTTTCCAACTTACATGAGGCCGGGGGCCACAATTAAAAACACAAATCAAATGGCGGGCCGCCACTTTATCAAAATTTAATGTAGGACTCTTTTATGTTTGAAGGACCATTAAATATTACTGTCAGATTTTTACCAAGTTGTACAAAGCAAAAGTGCTGAATTACAAATAAAATTAAGAACTAGATTTTTAAAAATACTTAATTGTTATTAATAATATTTTTAAAAATATTAAATAAATATTAAAAATTCGGGCTACAATAACTGTATTAAACAACTGTATACATCTATGTATTAAACAATTAATGTGCAACAGATATCTAATTGTTAAGATATAAGATATAAAAAAGGTTGGTATTAAAACTTACTTAGAACCACACAAAATGTTTAATGAGAAAATTGAGGTTTGTCTGCTGCAACTACCAGAGAATATATATTTACATTTTAAATTTAAAAGTTACAAATGTGTGCGTGTGTGAATATTTTCGTCCAAAATGAGTGGTTTCAAAAAGTTAAATCTGAAAATTTCTGATACACACATGCTGAATTATATTCACAAAATACAAAAAAAAATGAAATAAAGAAAAAAAGAAACATACACGATTATTTTTGTATTTGAATAAATATTTTCTTGGATGCAAAACCAGAGAAATAAATTTTTTGCTCCGTTGGTATGTTAAATTTCACAGAAACGAAGAAATTTGGTTTCTATTAACGAGGAAATTATTTTAAATCCATATAGATTTTTTACGAAAATTTTCCGCAAAAAAATGACAACTAATATATTTCAGTTCGCGGGCCACAAAAAAAAGTTTCGCGGGCCGGATGCGGACCCCGGGCCGCCAGTTGGAAACCCCTGTTCTAGAGGGTGACTTCAAACACGCGACTTAATTAATGCAGGCTATATCTTAAGTTACAAAATGAGGCAGTAAAGCGTACATTCTTTTAATCAGTAAAGCGTACATTCTTTTAATAAACAGACCTTTCTTTCAACGGATTATGATTTTTGACCCTAAAATATAGGGGGTAACAGCAATCTGTGAAACATGGCTTCATAGTATGGTCAAAAGAGCGATCCAAAGTTTGGACCCTTTTTTGTTAATTTCACTTTTTGCGCTCTTTATCATATTCCGAGAACCTTTTAAGCGAATTGAAAAGCTTGTACACATAACTATAAAATTTATTTATTCAAAGATAACTCAAACAAAAAATAACTTTTAGTTAATGCTTATTGTTTTTTACTATTTTAATTAATAATAGTCAAAAAAATTTTTAATTGTTATGCTTAAAATTTCTTACACCATTTTAAAGTACGTAATATTACATGTCAAAATACAAAATTTGAGAAAAAAATGGTAGAATAGCTTCTGAGAAATAAATTTCTTTCATATACGCCTTCTTTCAAATTTATTTCTCAGGAACTATTTGACCGATTTCACTCTAATTTTGTATTTTTCCACGTTAAATTACGTACTTTAAAATGATGTGAAAAACTGCACACCTTACAGTTCAAAATTATTACGGCTAACATTAAATAAAATAACAAGTATTTACTTTTATTTTTTGCATGGAATTATCCTTGAATAAACGAATTTTATAGCTATGGGAAAGTTTTTTTTTTTTTAAATTAGCATAAAAAGTTTCCGAGGCAAAATAAGCAAAAAATGAAATTAACAAAACTAAAATTAAATTAACTAAAATTAAGGACAATTTAGTGATGCTAATTCTCCAGATTCAAACGGGAAATTTTTTTTTTTTTAAAATCTCAGATTTTTTTTAGGAGTTACGCAATTTTTTTATATAAAAAAGGGAGAGAAAATAGTCTAAATATGGAACATCTTTAAGTCGTAGCAAACTACAAGGATTATCCTGTTGAAAATACTGGAGTATAATAAAGTGATGAGGAGGATGTAGAGGGTTATATATTTCTCCCTCGTTGAATGCTTTTATGCCCCCAATGCAAGGGTTATCGTCTCTAATACTGGAAGTAAGATTAATGTCGTACTTGACGCGCTATGAAGATTTTGTTGTTTATTTTGATATTTACCTTTCCATGACATATAACAAGCATAATTTTTGAATTTAAAACTTTCTTCAATTTTTTTTAAGATGAATAATACTTTTTCTTCCTGTTAACTTCAAAAAAGAAAAAAAAAAGTTGGAAAAATCATAAAAATTTTAGAATATATATTGAAATGTTTTAATTATTAAACATTTGGCACACTAGCAGCAGTTAAGAATACTTTCTTACATTAATAAGAAAATTAAAGACAACTTTGGAACTTTCCTGAATAAACTGTGGGGACCATATTTTTCTGATTGCGGTTACCTCCCATATTCTAAGGGTTAGAAATACGAATACGCTGGGAAAAAAAGGCATGTTTATATTGAGAGAAAGTACGTTTTTGTGTCCGATTTAGTAACTTAAAATATCGTCTGCACAAATCATTTCGCATATTTGAGGTCACTCCCTTTAACCATGTAGGTTGAGTCTTAGAACAGGAAGATCCAATCATTGGACTAAAAGTTATTCAGGGTGAAACGTTTCTTTCATCACACTGTACACTTGTTTGAGTATATAGTTTTGACTCTTCTTCATATAGCCTGCATATCATTAGCATATACAGGGTGATTCTAAAAAGATGGGCAAAATTTTAGGAAGTGATCGTACACACCCAAGCAAACAATTTTTATCAAAGAGTGCATGGTCGAAAACAAAACGCAAAACCGCTAGAGGGCGTCAAAGTTTATGTTCTTATATGAGGTAAAAACACACAAAGAACGATGAAGTTAAGTTATAAAATCAAATTTAATGGCATGTGATTACAATAAGCGTTCAAAACAGTGGCCGTCAGCGGCTATGCATGCAGTACAACGGCGAAGAAAAGATAGGGCATATCACGAACTTTCCCTGCAGCGGTCGAAAGCTCGGCGACGAGAGGAATGGAGTTTTCACGTTTGCATTAAATAACTTTCTAAATACGCCAGCACCTTTGCGTTTTGTTTCGATCATACATTCTTTGATAAAAATTGTTTGCTTGGGTGTGTACTATCACTTCCTAAAATTTTGCCCATCTTTTTAGAATCACCCTGTATAAGGTTTAACCATTTTATAACCAGTGATGAACAGCTAACACACATTTTGGTATACCGCTATTATTTAACTAGACAGCGAAACCAGTGAAAAACTAGCTTTCGTGGAGAACTTTTTCAAGAAACTAAACTGCCTTTAAGTTACATGTAGAATAAAACCACTTAAACCTCTTGCTGTTAGTCCAACAGCAAGAAGGATTCTAATCCCTGGTCTTAATTTCACTGAAAATAAATTACAGTGACACTGTTGTCGAGGCATGGCTAGATATAGTATTACAATAAAACGATACTAATTCGTCAAATGTGTTTAAGAAAGTGAGACATTCCCACAACATCCTAAGTTTCGCCAAGAGGAACTTGGAAACTAAAGTTTGAGAACTTAATGACCAACGTCGTGATTGCGACTGTGGTCAGCATTTTACACAGACTACTTTCACTTCCCAGACAAGTTGACACCCATCCATAGCTGCCAACATAGGTAGGAACAAATTCAGTAAATTTTATGAAATAATATAAATTTCATGAAAATTGTTGCATAATGTACTAAATATATTACGCATAGGGAATTTTAGGGATTTTTATAGACATCCAAAATAGAAAAACTGCAATATTTTTTGATCATTATTGGCATTAAATATGCTTGAAAAGCTATAAATTACGTTTACTCATAATTTCGAATAATAATAGACATTTAATTCGTAAGAAACAATTAAGATTATTTATTTAATTCAGAAAGGGAGTTCTGAATAAAAATAAACTGAACATTTTAGAACAAAGAAAATTTCAAACTCATTTCCATAAATGAGACTCGCTTCATTATATATTAGTAATACTCAGATATACAAGCAAGCAATCATATGTACAAAAATTCCCTTCCAATAGGGATTTTTTTTAGGAAACTTGCTTATTTGTAGGGAATTTTCAAAAATATACAAAAACCAGGAGAATTTTTATTAAACCAGTAGACCAGGAGAAACTAAAAAAAATACAGTAATTTACTGGAAAACTCAGTTACGTTGGATACGTGATAAATTCTATATATTCCATATGGAATATTCCATACTCCAGTATGTCCATCCATCTGAAGCAGCCCGAAACTAGGGATCAAAATCTAGTTTCACACTATGACAGTTCAATGACTTATTCATTGATTGAGCTATCATGACTTACAATGATTAGAAAAAGAAAGAACGAAGGAACACTACCCAGAAAAGGAACATTTCATATATATTGCTTAAAAATAAGAATTTGAAAGTTTTTCTTTAGATTGATTGGTAACAATAGCTTACTGCCAAACTATAGGAAGTCACCTAGCAATGTTTTGGATTACCCGGTTTAATAGACTTCTCTGCAAAATTTTTTGAATTTGTTATTATCTCTGCAACACCTTACTTCTTTGAAAAAACTATAAGGTGAGTGCTTGTTTTTATGTGTGAAGTGGAATTAATTGCATGTAATAGTTTTATTTTTCTCACTGTGAAAAAGAGTATTCATAATATAGTTATTGAAGTTACGTTTTATTTTTTAAAGCATCATAGCATAATAAAGTACTGAGATAAGGGGGTGCTTATTCACTGGATCACCAAACGATGAAAAACCAGTGAAGGAACAAGTGCTCCTTTACTGGTTTTTTTTTTCTAAGTTAATGAAAATAAAAGATAAACTTTAATTTTCTTGTACCTTTAGTGATGTTCCGCATCAAAAGTATGTTAAAAATACGAAAACAACTTCTAACCAGTGAGGGAACAGGCATGTTCCTTTACTGGGCATAGATTTCCCAGTGAATGAACAGTATGTGTTAATATGTTGACACTTCAATTTTCAATTCATTATTACAAAAAAAGTTAACATTTTCCAAGTATTTATAGGTTATAATTTCAAGAATAGGCTTGTTTTTCACAATGTTTAGTTAAATATTTGTATGGCTTATAAATTCGTAAAGAGCATTTAAAAAAAAAAACAAAATTAAGGTTCCTTTACTGGGTGTTCATTCACTGGTAAGAGCTGTTCCTTCACTTGGTCTTCTTACTACTTGTTATTTGAGCCTCCAAAACTTTAAAACAATATTATGTAAGCTCTCTACAATTTTTTTACATGATTTGCAATTAGTAACAAATATGTTGACACTGTCATTTAACTAAAATAGCGAATTTTGAAATTAATATGACTTTTTAAAAGGCAAGCGAAGCTTAAGCGTTCCTTCACTGGTTAGTTTACATTAACTTTTCTAAAAAAATTTAATAACTCTTCAGGATTGTACAAATTAATGCATTGAGATGACTTTTATATTTAATATAGGATGGACCAAACTCAATCAGAAAAATCTTAATACCTTAACGACCGTTAATCCAGAAAGAATAAAAATCGAACTGAATCCTTTTGTTGGCAATAGATGACCATTAGTGTCTTTGATACAATTGTAGGTGATCATTAGCGCATTAGTTACAATTGCAACAATTTGTTAAAAACTAAATAAAAGTAATGATAACAGCCAGGGCTAGGATATTCTAAAAATGTTCATAAAATGCCCTAAAATGAGAAAAAAGGTTTAAAACAAGCCCATCAAAATTGACCTTAAAAGGAAAAATAACTTCCTTAAAAACATATTTAATTTTAGCTTTCGTTATGAAGAATATTATAAACCGTTATACGTATATATAAATTTAGTAAAAAAAATAAGTTACTAATTAAAATAAATATGTAATTTAGAAATAATACCTGATCAAAATATATTCAAGAACATCAGAATTGCGTTGCATTCATTATCTGAACTGGTAGCCCAAAAAATAAAAACTGCCATCAAACTTAAGAACAATTTAAGGATGCTGATTTTCTAATGTGAGCAATTATAGAAGCAAAATACAATGATTCTCTAGTTAAAAACAGTATGGTATCTGTAAGTATGAGAGATAAGAGCTCCCGCATCGAACGCCTTTATAGTATATATGCCACCAAATCAAGTGTCTCTAACACTGGAAGTAGATTAATATCGTACTTGACGAGCTGTGAAGCTGTCATTTTATTACTTACTTTGTTTCATGGCATATAATATAATCTTTGATTCTTTTTTAGATAAATAATATTTATTCTTCCTGTTAACTTCAACAAAAATTTGGAAAATCACATAAAATTTCAGAACAGTAATCGAAATGTTTAATTAAAGACATTTATGGACAACTTTGAGTCCTGATTATTCAATATTTTTTTAATATTCTTGAAGTAGAAGAATTGTCAGTTGCCCCAAAACAAATTATTTCAATCTTAAGAAGCTCTGTTTAACATAAGTGTTTTTATTGAAGCATATTTAAAGATATCAAGGTAAATTGCAAAAGTCACGTGCATTTTTAAGGAAAAAAATTTATTTGAAAGCAAAATTCTCTTAGAATGAAAAATATTAAAACAGGACTAAAGGAAGGGACAAAAATGTGAGGAAATGAAAATTGAAATAAAAATCACAAATAAAGGAAATGCTATAAAAAAATCAACAAAAATACAAACATGTGAAGAAAGGCACAATTCAAAAGATTGAACACGAAATATAAAGAAATTTATTACATGAGTATCACATTAAATTTAATTTCAAGTTTATATTCCACTTTTGAAAAACTACGAAAGGTAAAAAGTCCGCTTAAATGCTATACAACCGGGCATAAAATTCCTTAAGAATGCCCTTCCACACCGGTCTGTTCCGTGATGATCACATTCTCTTCAATTTGATAATTTCCCGTAATTCCTTCACTGATGTTTGCAACTTCCATAGACTCAGCATAATCCAACGGAACACCGGGAAGAGTTTCCAAACTGTCAACATGCTCAAGAGAATTGCTCATTAAGAACAATTCAGAAGTTGAGATTTCGTGTATGTTAATGTTCTGCAAAACACTATCGCTTTCTGCACAGTCCTGGAAATATTCTATTGCATCTTTAAGAGACTCTTTACCATCGAAAGAATCATCCGGGTTTTTCGAAGAAGGGGATCCCTGAAGAGCTGCAATATTTTCACACTCATAAAACAAACGCTTAAGCTCAGTAACCAACTTTATACGCAGTGACAATTCAAATGAAGATATTTCATTGAAATTTGCGTTCACAAGGTCGCAATGATCTTCATTAAGGAGCATTGGCTCTGAGTTAACCATTTCGTTACCACAAAGACTTTCACCTTCATAATGAGACCTGTTAGAGAAATTCTTTAGAATCGTTAGAACATTATCAGATTCTTCTTGCAGCATTTGCTTACAATAATGCGTTTTTTGTAACTCTTCGATTAGAGTTCGATTTTCCTGCTCCAAACAGCATAATCTCGTCACCAATACGTTTATAGTATTCGCCTTTTCCAGAAGAATTATTTCCATTCGAGCAGTGTCTTCTTTACTACGATTTCTTTCCATGTCCAAATCATTTTCCAACACGCAGATTTTATCGCTCAATATTCTCACTGTTTTGGATGCATCTTTAACCTCTTTCTTAAGTCCATCAAGATTGGAATTATGCTCACATTTAATGGAAAGTTCTTTTCTTAGTTCGAGATTCAATCGCTCTATATCACGAGACATTTTGTCAATCTCTGCATTTAAAGCCTGCTTTTCAGTATCGTGTCGTTCGCTTAAATTGCGTACTTCCTTTTCTAACGAAATTAACGATTCCTTAGCTGCATCTCTTTCTGCAATAACTTCTGCAGTTTTTTGCTTTTGCTGATCATACTTTTGCGACAGGTGAATATAGTGCCCCCTCGACTTCAAATCACAGCTTTGAATGGAATCATCAAGCAATAGCTCATTAAAACCCTCCACGTTAACTTTCTGTATTTTTTCTGCAATACGTTCGTTCAATGTCTGCTCGTTAGTTCCTTGGTTCTTCTCTAAGCTGACAATTTCTGCTTGCAATAATGAAATTTTTTCATTTACGGAATCTCTTGAAGCGTGTTTTCGATTTCGCTGCAAGCAGCTCTCTGACAAACTTTCGAATCGAGCAGATAACTCAGAAATACGATTTTGCATATTTTCTGCTCGTAATGTTGCTTTTAGATCCTCTACAGTGATAGGTTCCAACTTCTCAATATGTGATGGCTTGATTTCTTTCAAAGATCTGAGTGTTTGAAAGTCAATATTCTTAGCGTTTTCCCTGGCCAAAAGCTCTAAAATATTATTCCTAACTTCCTTGAAATTATTTATTTCTTGTAGGTAATTCTTTCTGTGGGCTTCTTCTAACATATTTTTCTTTCTTTCCATTTTCAAAGCACTGGACAACTCATCAGATATATCCCTTTGTGATTTTAACTCCTGAGTAACTCTTTCCAAGCTTTGATGAAGGGTTATAGTCTGTTTTTTGTGAAACTCTAACTCTTCCTTCAGTTCAGTCTACGGGAAAAAAAATTATTTACATAAGTACTCTGACTATAAATTATTACATTAAACTCATAAATCTAAATACCAGAATATATTTGTGAGAAGGAATTACACAGCGAAAATTGTTTATACAAATTGGAGAGTCGTTTAAATATCATGCAAGTACCTAAAGGGGGAAAGCGGTTTGCGATTTGCATATTTTTGAGAAAAGAGTAGTCTGAGCAATACGTGAGAAATAAAGACCTCCTTGTTTTCAAATTAAATGATCAAATCTGCTATGATCAAAAAATTTACACTTTTGCAAATTTCAAGTTTGGAATTGAATTCCTAAAAGTTTAGCAATAACGGTTGAATCTCTGAAACAAACAATTACCTGACTAGAAAAAAAATTTCAATTTTTAGGGACAATTTGAAATTCTCGGTGCGTTTTCTAAGATATATATTATTGACGGAAAGTTCAAAACTAAGAAGAAACCGGTGAAATCCGTTGCAGATGTAAGTTGTCCTCTCTAATTTTCACTTCATAGAAAATCGTTTAGATCCCATACGCTTCCATAAGTATTGCTAGCTAGTTTGGCAGATATGCCATATTATCAGAAGAGATTGTGAGACCACTAGTAAAAGTATTTCTAGTAGAATTTGGCAGCTATGTGAAACCATAGAAAAAAACTAATACATTGACTCCTAAGCTAAATACGCACCGTTTCATTATTAAATTTTTTTTAATGTCTTTCTCTTCTCTATTCTTAGCTTGCTTAGCTAAAATATTTGAGAATGAAAACAGGAAAAAAACATCCGAAATTAATTTTTCTGAGATGTGGTAAAAATATTCACACAAAAAATAATAATAATAAACATTAGACATTTACACTTATGAAATATTCATAAGGGATCTTGAAAATATGAAGCATAAATTTTAAATTGGATAATTTCGCCCATTTTTAACGAATTTACTGGATTATTCAAATTGTATATCTAATGCAGTTTCTCCTTGAATATGTCATTTATAAAGCAAAGTTTTCTCTTTAATCAAAGCTGAATTTTTAAACAATTTCAGATCTAGCTCACCACTATTCACAATAAAAAGGTTTTTAACGCATATAACGAAAAATGCGTAATAGCATAGCATCAAATTTTAATACTGGACTTATTTTTTGACAAATTAACCCGACTTAACGTTGTTTACCGAATTTATAGCTTACTGGCGCAAAAATGTACCTTTCTATGATAATGACACATGTATTAAAATATAATTTTTCAAAAAATTTTCTCATTTTATTAATTAATTTTTTTACAGCTACAGAGATAAAAATAACAGCTAACCCTATACATCTTTTTGCACCAATTACTGAATAATAAACCACACTAAAGTAACCACTAACCACTATAATAAACCACTATATTTTTTCATGAAGCTATTCATATCTCTACTCATTTTTTGCTTCACAGTTATATTTGGTTTTTCTCTATTCATTTACTTTTTCAAAAAATGACTTTATTTTAACTTTGATCAACATTTAAAAACATTGGGGTCAAATGAAAACTGAAGCAAATTTAGGCACAACAATGGTACAAATTTTGTGTAAGCAAGCAAGCACTGAGGCATTGTTTATAGACCCTCATTTTGTGAATAAACTATTATGTTTTTGAATACTTGTGTAATAGTAGTATTATTCCCATTTTTTCATTTCGGCATGACATCATTACCTGATTATTTAGCAATAATTATGAAAAATAACAATGCTTTAGTTAAAATGTATTATATTTTTAACAGAAGATATTTGCTAAATTTTAAAGGAAAAAAAAGGCGATTTTAATTTAAAAAACAAACGGAAAAATATTAATTGATGAAATTTAGTCCACTGATTTTTTTTACTCGAGACTGATTTCAGTCCCTAGAACTGAAGAGTGACACCTTTGATATAAAACCTATTCTTATATAACCGTTTAGTCTCTGTTCTGGTAAAAACTGAAATGCAAATATTTAAACTTGGATTTTTCATGAATGAAATTGGAACAATGTAAATCATAATTTCAAAACTTGTACTAATAATCTAAGTATAAGAGCAAAATAATTTTAAAAATTAACATATTAATAATTAACATAGTTAAATAACAACATAATTAAATAATTATAAATTTGAATGTAAAATTGTTAACGTTTAAATTTTGAACTGTTAATTATTAGTTCAAGAAATATATAAAATTTTCGTAATAGTTCTTACAATCTTTGTAATGTAGGACCATTCCCACCTTAAATAAATTTTAAGTAGGTGAGGTTAAACGGAATCTAATATAATTTTAAAATCTAATCCAAAATCAAAGTGTAAAATCATTTCAGAAAAGCACGTAATTTCTTTTTCCAGAAAATTTCAGTTAGTTATTCATTTAACTTTTTCATAACCATACACTTACATGATCATATCTATTTTTATTATTCTCTACCCCAAATTCAGGTTTGAATTTCCAAGGAATAACAGGCATGATCCCCATCTTTTGGATAGAATTTCCATGGATGGGCAGGCATGATGCCAAAATATATAAATAAATAAAAATATATGATGACTATGCAAATTTTGTGATGAAAATTATGTTAAAGATAAAGGCAATGCTTTTATTTCAGAGAATGTTCGCTTGTTATCTCTTATTGCGTTTAAACTTAATAATAAAACCATCAATTCCGCACCATCTCTTCATCAGATTGTTCTTTAATGTCTTCCACTATTTCACTTTCAGTAAGCTTAAATAAGCAAAATAAGCTAAAATGAGCTAAAATAAGCAAATAAAATATATGACAACTATCCAAGTTTTGTGTTAAAAACTATTAAAAGTAAAAGCAATGCAAAATTGGTGAGGGAAATTAAGTTAAGGTAAAAACAATGTTTTCTTTTAGAAAATGCTTGCCTGTTATCTTTTATTATATCTAAACTAATTAATAAAGCTATCAACGCACCATTTCTTCATCAGATTGTTCCTTAATGTCATCGACTATCGCACTTTCAGTAGGCTTACACTCAGTTTGTGGAGATTGGAGCTAAAATAAATAAATTAAAATATATGACACCCATGCAAATTTTGTGATGAAAACTATTAAAAGTAAAAGCAATGCAAAATTGGTGAGGGAAATTAAGTTAAGGTAGAAACAATGTTTTCTTTTAGAAAATGCTTGCTTGTTATCTTTTATTATATCTAAACTAATTATAAAAGCTATCAACGCACCATTTCTTCTTCAGATTGTTCCTTAATGTCATCGACTATCGCACTTTCAATAGGCTTACACTCAGTTTGTGGGGATTGGAGCTAAAATAAATAAATTAAAATATATGACACCCATGCAAATTTTGTGATGAAAACTATTAAAAGTAAAAGCAAAGCAAAATTGGTGAGGGAAATTAAGTTAAGGTAGAAACAATGTTTTCTTTTAGAAAATGCTTGCTTATTATCTTTTATTATATCTAAACTAATTATAAAAGCTATCAACGCACCATTTCTTCTTCAGATTGTTCTTTAATATCATCTACTATTACACTTTCAGTAGGCTTACACTCAATAAGTGGGGATGGAAGCTAAAATAAATAAAGTAAAAATATATGAATACTATGCAAATTTTGTGATGAGAACTATTAAAAATAAAAGCAATGCAAAATTGGTGAGGGAAATTAAGTTAAGGTAGAAACAATGTTTTCTTTTAGAAAATGCTTGCTTGTTATCTTTTATTATATCTAAACTAATTATAAAAGCTATCAACGCACCATTTCTTCTTCAGATTGTTCCTTAATGTCATCGACTATCGCACTTTCAGTAGGCTTACACTCAGTTTGTGGGGATTGGAGCTAAAATAAATAAATTAAAATATATGACACCCATGCAAATTTTGTGATGAAAACTATTAAAAGTAAAAGCAATGCAAAATTGGTGAGGGAAATTAAGTTAAGGTAGAAACAATGTTTTCTTTCAGAAAATGCTTGCTTGTTATCTTTTATTATATCTAAACTAATTATAAAAGCTATCAACGCACCATTTCTTCTTCAGATTGTTCTTTAATATCATCTACTATTACACTTTCAGTAGGCTTACACTCAATAAGTGGGGATGGAAGCTAAAATAAATAAAGTAAAAATATATGAATACTATGCAAATTTTGCGATGAGAACTATTAAAAATAAAAGCAATGCAAAATTGGTGAGGGAAATTAAGTTAAGGTAGAAACAATGTTTTCTTTTAGAAAATGCTTGCTTGTTATCTTTTATTTTATCTAAACTAATTATTAAAGCTATCAACGCACCATTTCTTCTTCAGATTGTTCCTTAATGTCATCGACTATCGCACTTTCAATAGGCTTACACTCAGTTTGTGGGGATTGGAGCTAAAATAAATAAATTAAAATATATGACACCCATGCAAATTTTGTGATGAAAACTATTAAAAGTAAAAGCAAAGCAAAATTGGTGAGGGACATTAAGTTAAGGTAGAAACAATGTTTTCTTTTAGAAAATGCTTGCTTATTATCTTTTATTATATCTAAACTAATTATAAAAGCTATCAACGCACCATTTCTTCTTCAGATTGTTCTTTAATATCATCTACTATTACACTTTCAGTAGGCTTACACTCAATAAGTGGGGATGGAAGCTAAAATAAATAAAGTAAAAATATATGAATACTATGCAAATTTTGTGATGAGAACTATTAAAAATAAAAGCAATGCAAAATTGGTGAGGGAAATTAAGTTAAGGTAGAAACAATGTTTTCTTTTAGAAAATGCTTGCTTGTTATCTTTTATTATATCTAAACTAATTATAAAAGCTATCAACGCACCATTTCTTCTTCAGATTGTTCCTTAATGTCATCGACTATCGCACTTTCAGTAGGCTTACACTCAGTTTGTGGGGATTGGAGCTAAAATAAATAAATTAAAATATATGACACCCATGCAAATTTTGTGATGAAAACTATTAAAAGTAAAAGCAATGCAAAATTGGTGAGGGAAATTAAGTTAAGGTAGAAACAATGTTTTCTTTTAGAAAATGCTTGCTTGTTATCTTTTATTATATCTAAACTAATTATAAAAGCTATCAACGCACCATTTCTTCTTCAGATTGTTCTTTAATATCATCTACTATTACACTTTCAGTAGGCTTACACTCAATAAGTGGGGATGGAAGCTAAAATAAATAAAGTAAAAATATATGAATACTATGCAAATTTTGCTATTAAAAATAAAAGCAATGCAAAATTGGTGAGGGAAATTAAGTTAAGGTAGAAACAATGTTTTCTTTTAGAAAATGCTTGCTTGTTATCTTTTATTTTATCTAAACTAATTATTAAAGCTATCAATTACGCACCGTTTCTTCATCAGATTGTTCTTTAATATCATCTACTATTTCACTTTCAGTACGCTTACACTCAATAAGTGTGGATGAAAGCTAAAATAAATAAAGTAAAGATATATGAATACTATGCAAATTTTGCGATGAAAACTATTAAAAGTAAAAGCAATGCAAAATTGGTGAGGGAAATTAAGTTAAGGTAGAAACAATGTTTTCTTTTAGAAAATGCTTGCTTGTTATCTTTTATTTTATCTAAACTAATTAATAAAGCTATCAATTACGCACCGTTTCTTCATCAGATTGTTCTTTAATATCATCTACTATTACACTTTCAGTAGGCTTACACTCAATAAGTGGGGATGGAAGCTAAAATAAATAAAGTAAAAATATATGAATACTATGCAAATTTTGTGATGAAAACTATTAAAAGTAAAAGCAAAGCAAAATTGGTGAGGGAAATTAAGTTAAGGTAGAAACAATGTTTTCTTTTAGAAAATGCTTGCTTGTTATCTTTTATTATATCTAAACTAATTATAAAAGCTATCAACGCACCATTTCTTCTTCAGATTGTTCTTTAATATCATCTACTATTACACTTTCAGTAGGCTTACACTCAATAAGTGGGGATGGAAGTTAAAATAAATAAAGTAAAAATATATGAATACTATGCAAATTTTGCGATGAGAACTATTAAAAATAAAAGCAATGCAAAATTGGTGAGGGAAATTAAGTTAAGGTAGAAACAATGTTTTCTTTTAGAAAATGCTTGCTTGTTATCTTTTATTTTATCTAAACTAATTATTAAAGCTATCAATTACGCACCGTTTCTTCATCAGATTGTCCTTTAATATCATCTACTATTTCACTTTCAGTACGCTTACACTCAATAAGTGTGGATGAAAGCTAAAATAAATAAAGTAAAGATATATGAATACTATGCAAATTTTGCGATGAAAACTATTAAAAGTAAAAGCAATGCAAAATTGGTGAGGGAAATTAAGTTAAGGTAGAAACAATGTTTTCTTTTAGAAAATGCTTGCTTGTTATCTTTTATTTTATCTAAACTAATTAATAAAGCTATCAATTACGCACCGTTTCTTCATCAGATTGTTCTTTAATATCATCTACTATTACACTTTCAGTAGGCTTACACTCAATAAGTGGGGATGGAAGCTAAAATAAATAAAGTAAAAATATATGAATACTATGCAAATTTTGCGATGAGAACTATTAAAAATTAAAGCAATGCAAAATTGGTGAGGGAAATTAAGTTAAGGTAGAAACAATGTTTTCTTTTAGAAAATGCTTGCTTGTTATCTTTTATTTTATCTAAACTAATTATTAAAGCTATCAATTACGCACCGTTTCTTCATCAGATTGTTCTTTAATATCATCTACTATTTCACTTTCAGTACGCTTACACTCAATAAGTGTGGATGGAAGCTAAAATAAATAAAGTAAAGATATATGAATACTATGCAAATTTTGCGATGAAAACTATTAAAAGTAAAAGCAATGCAAAATTGGTGAGGGAAATTAAGTTAAGGTAGAAACAATGTTTTCTTTTAGAAAATGCTTGCTTGTTATCTTTTATTATATCTAAACTAATTAATAAAGATATCAATTACGCACCGTTTCTTCATCAGAATGTTCTTTAATATCATCTACTATTACACTTTCAGGCTTACACTCAATATGTGGTAATGGGAGCTAAAATAAATAAATAAAAAATATATGAAAACCATGCAAATTTTGTGATAAAAACTACCAAAAGTAAAAGCAATGCAAATTTAGTGAGGAAAATTAAGTTTAGGTAGAAACAATGCTTTTCTTTTAGAAAATGCCTGCTTGATGTCTTTTTTTATATCTAAACTATTTAATAAAGCTATCAATTACGTACCATTTCTTCATCAGATTGTTCTTTAATGTCTTCTACTATAGCACTTTCAATAGGCTTACACTCAATAAGTGGGGATGGAAGCTAAAATAAATAAATAAAAAATATATGAATACTATGCAAATTTTGTGATAAAAACTACTAAAAGTAAAATCAATGCAAATTTGGTGAAGAAAATTAAGTTAAGGTAGAAACAATGCCTTTCTTTTAGAAAATAGCTATCAATTACGCACCATTTCTTCATCAGATTGTTCTTTAATGTCATCTGCTATTTCACTTTCAGGTTTACACTCAATATGTGGGAATGGGAGCTAAAATAAATAAATAAAAAACATATGAAAACTATGCAAATTTTGTGATAAAAACTACTAAAAGTAAAAGCAATGCAAATTTGGTGAGGAAAATTAAGTTTAGGTAGAAGCAATGCTTTTCTTTTAGAAAATGCTTGGCTGTTATCTTTTATTATATCTAAACTAATTAATAAAGCTATCAATTACGCACCGTTTCTTCATCAGATTGTTCTTTAATATCATCTACTATTACACTTTCAGTAGGCTTACACTCAATAAGTGGGGATGGAAGCTAAAATAAATAAAGTAAAAATATATGAATACTATGCAAATTTTGTGATGAAAACTATTAAAAGTAAAAGCAAAGCAAAATTGGTGAGGGAAATTAAGTTAAGGTAGAAACAATGTTTTCTTTTAGAAAATGCTTGCTTGTTATCTTTTATTATATCTAAACTAATTATAAAAGCTATCAACGCACCATTTCTTCTTCAGATTGTTCTTTAATATCATCTACTATTACACTTTCAGTAGGCTTACACTCAATAAGTGGGGATGGAAGTTAAAATAAATAAAGTAAAAATATATGAATACTATGCAAATTTTGCGATGAGAACTATTAAAAATAAAAGCAATGCAAAATTGGTGAGGGAAATTAAGTTAAGGTAGAAACAATGTTTTCTTTTAGAAAATGCTTGCTTGTTATCTTTTATTTTATCTAAACTAATTATTAAAGCTATCAATTACGCACCGTTTCTTCATCAGATTGTCCTTTAATATCATCTACTATTTCACTTTCAGTACGCTTACACTCAATAAGTGTGGATGAAAGCTAAAATAAATAAAGTAAAGATATATGAATACTATGCAAATTTTGCGATGAAAACTATTAAAAGTAAAAGCAATGCAAAATTGGTGAGGGAAATTAAGTTAAGGTAGAAACAATGTTTTCTTTTAGAAAATGCTTGCTTGTTATCTTTTATTTTATCTAAACTAATTAATAAAGCTATCAATTACGCACCGTTTCTTCATCAGATTGTTCTTTAATATCATCTACTATTACACTTTCAGTAGGCTTACACTCAATAAGTGGGGATGGAAGCTAAAATAAATAAAGTAAAAATATATGAATACTATGCAAATTTTGCGATGAGAACTATTAAAAATTAAAGCAATGCAAAATTGGTGAGGGAAATTAAGTTAAGGTAGAAACAATGTTTTCTTTTAGAAAATGCTTGCTTGTTATCTTTTATTTTATCTAAACTAATTATTAAAGCTATCAATTACGCACCGTTTCTTCATCAGATTGTTCTTTAATATCATCTACTATTTCACTTTCAGTACGCTTACACTCAATAAGTGTGGATGGAAGCTAAAATAAATAAAGTAAAGATATATGAATACTATGCAAATTTTGCGATGAAAACTATTAAAAGTAAAAGCAATGCAAAATTGGTGAGGGAAATTAAGTTAAGGTAGAAACAATGTTTTCTTTTAGAAAATGCTTGCTTGTTATCTTTTATTATATCTAAACTAATTAATAAAGATATCAATTACGCACCGTTTCTTCATCAGAATGTTCTTTAATATCATCTACTATTACACTTTCAGGCTTACACTCAATATGTGGTAATGGGAGCTAAAATAAATAAATAAAAAATATATGAAAACCATGCAAATTTTGTGATAAAAACTACCAAAAGTAAAAGCAATGCAAATTTAGTGAGGAAAATTAAGTTTAGGTAGAAACAATGCTTTTCTTTTAGAAAATGCCTGCTTGATGTCTTTTTTTATATCTAAACTATTTAATAAAGCTATCAATTACGTACCATTTCTTCATCAGATTGTTCTTTAATGTCTTCTACTATAGCACTTTCAATAGGCTTACACTCAATAAGTGGGGATGGAAGCTAAAATAAATAAATAAAAAATATATGAATACTATGCAAATTTTGTGATAAAAACTACTAAAAGTAAAATCAATGCAAATTTGGTGAAGAAAATTAAGTTAAGGTAGAAACAATGCCTTTCTTTTAGAAAATAGCTATCAATTACGCACCATTTCTTCATCAGATTGTTCTTTAATGTCATCTGCTATTTCACTTTCAGGTTTACACTCAATATGTGGGAATGGGAGCTAAAATAAATAAATAAAAAACATATGAAAACTATGCAAATTTTGTGATAAAAACTACTAAAAGTAAAAGCAATGCAAATTTGGTGAGGAAAATTAAGTTTAGGTAGAAGCAATGCTTTTCTTTTAGAAAATGCTTGGCTGTTATCTTTTATTATATCTAAACTACTTAATAAAGCTATCAATTACGCACCATTTCTTCATTAGATTGTTCTTCAATGTCATCTGCTATTGCACTTTCAGTAGGCTTACACTCAATATGTGGGGATTGGAGCTAAAATGCGAAACAAAATATGTGACTAACATGCAAATCAAGTAATGAAATCTATGAAGATTAAAATAAGCATTTTTTTTCTCTTAGAAAATTCCAGTTTGTTATCTCTTATATCTAAATTTATTATTTCTTCCCTATGATGTTCACAAATGTCTTCCACTATTTTACTGTTAAATTGCCCAATAATAATCATATGAAATAATTGTGTTTAGAAGCTAAAAAAAAATATAAGCAGACAATTTTGGTCATAAAAACTTCGTTGGAGATTAAAATACATAATAATCATTATCAATGTATGAGATGGTGTTATTGTTGTGCGCAAGCTCGAGCTCTTGACCTGCTTTACTCCCTGTTAGAAAGTATACAGCTGCTTACTACAGCTTATTCTGCGAGACAAACTTTCAAAACCGATAATTCTGAGCTCAAATCTGGTGTATTTTATAAAATATTAATGATATTAGGTAATTCTGGTGAATGTGAAGTGAAAATGTGTTTTTGTTATTTATAGATATGGTATTGTTAAAAAAATATACCGTGGTTGTTAGATTTAGAAGGAACTCGCTGATGGATTGTCTGATGATGTAAATTAATCTACAGACAATTATAAATCTTATACTAACCATTTCTTCTGTTTATTAGGAATTTCTCTGACCTTTTCACAGTTAGATTGGCTAACTTTAGAGGCAATAAGTTAGATTTAATTCAATATAAAAGTAAACTACAATATTATGCAAATATATTAATATTTTAGATTCATTAACGTTTCATAATAACTTTTTTTTTGGGGGGGGGGACATCTACAGTATAATTCGAAGGCAAAAATTCTAAGTTTCTTTGTCAGCTGTCAGTAAATTTACTGTAAAATTTTCATCGTTAAACCAAATTTTAATACTTTTGCAATGTTTTTATACAGTATAACTACAAATTTGCAAATAATAGCAATTTTTATGTAATATTTTTCTTTTATACTTACTGCTTTTAAATTGCCTTTAAACAGGATTTGATTATTAAATCAATTATATTTCATTTACTTAAGTCATATTTTTGTTTCAACTTTCTGTAAGTGACAAAGTTCTTCTTGAGTGAAAAGTATTTTTTAATTGATGAAATACGGATTCGATTTTTAATGCAAAATTTAAAGTTATTTTATTCCATGAGGACATTAAAATACATCTCAACTAACATTAAAACAGATTTAAACAAAGCTACTGATATTTAGAAAACGGTATCAATAAACAGGAAAATGTAAAAAAAAAATTACCAATTCAATTAAAATAGAAGCATCTAAATATAAATTTCAGTGTTTTCAAGGTTGCCACAGAAAAAAAATGAATAAAACAGTTACTTTTAGTAGCCTAAAGCATGAAAATAGTTGGCAAAAGCTATGAATAAGAACAAAAACCTAAAGAAGAACAAAAAATTTTCAATGCGGCTAAAATTTTATTAAATGACTTAGTTGTCATATACCATGATCCATTTAGTCAAGTTGTTTTCAAATATAATAATTTTTATATAAATGCTAGTGATCTAGCACTAAATTTTTATATCAAAAAAATTAGCATGTGTACCGATAATAAAACACTTATAATTACTAGAATTCATTCCAAAAAATACTTTCTCTTTAAAAAAAATATATATACTTTTTTTAAAAAAATTTCATGTTCAAAAAATTTAAAGTTATTATTCAAACTCGAAATTCACGCATCTTAATCTCGTATTAAAAATTGGGTTTTTTAAAATCATGCAGAATTCCGTAGCAAAAACAGCTGAAAAGGCGACCATGTGCAAATTGAGCACATTGAAAAGTGATAACTCAAGTTTGCAATACAAAATTTTCAGCATTTTTTATTTTTCAAGAAAAAAGAAATCATTGCGTTCAAAAGTTTCCGCGGGCAGCAGGTTGTCAACCCAATTTATGCTTAAAAATAAAAGTGGAAAAAAAATTGCTAGGAGCGAAAAAAAAATCTCCCAATAGTCTCCTTTTCCTGAAAATACTAGTTGCTTTTTTAGCCTTTTCAGCAAAAAAAAGTCTCCGCAAGCCAAAAATAGTAGCAAATTGTCGCATTTTAGTCGCCTGTGGCAACCGTGTGTTCTATTTATAAAATTATTACCATTCTTAATTTTAAAAAAAAGTCAAATCCGCTGCACAAACCTGTTGTCGTTTCATGATTTCAATCTGACTTTGTAAACCATTCCCATCTTCATAATCGGGAATAGTGAATGACTCATTCAAACTAAGATTGAAAATATCGAGGAATGATGAATCAGACAAAATTTGAGAGTTTGATTGTTCGTGAACTGAATGCACAATGTCAGAAGTATCTATAAATGATGTATCCATTAGAGATGTATCCGTTAAATATGAATCAGAGAAGGAATTTTCATTACAATTAATAAAAGGAATCCATTCTTCCGCAGGAACAGCTTTTCCTAGAAATAAGACATTTTTTTTTAATATTTTGTAATTGGATAAACTTTTTTAAAACTTTGAGCTAATTTAGAAAAAAAAAATGTGTGGTGAATTTTTCTTCAATGCTTATTAGGAATTCATCACTGTTTGTAAGTGTTTTTAACGTCATACATTTTAGCATTTTAAGCTCAGTAAATTCATCGACTGCAGTTATAAAGAATTTTGAAGGGAAAAAAAAAGAATAGTTATCATTTTAACCTCTTAAATTACACCAAAAACTTGATAAAGATAAATAAATTGTGCAGAATAACGTTCGAATCGCACTACGCAAAAAAATGATTTTTAAAATATTTGGGCAACGGGTTGAATTTTATCCTTGTATTAAAGATTGACAGATTTTGATATTTAATAATATGGATTGAAAAAATGTATTTATTATTTAATAGAAGTTAATAATTAGAATTAATTTTTTAATAGAATAATTAATTAATTATTTAACAGAAGTTAATAATTAGAATTAATTTTTTAATAGAATAATTAATTTATTACTTAATAGAAGTTAATAATTAGTATTAATTTTTAATAGAATAGTTAATTTATTATTTAATGGAAGTTATAATTAGTATTAATTATTTAATAGAATAATTAATTTATTATTTAATAGAATTTTCTTACTCCCGGTGTTTTACTTTTATTAATTAAAGAAACATCCACTAACAGTATTTTTTGCACTTTGAATTTTTTTTAATTTAATTATAAATATATAACTATATAATTATGAAAGTATAATAATTGCTAATATTTTTATATTTAATAAACTTTTTTGTTTTACTTTCTGAATTTCTATTTTTTTAATAAAAGCAATGTCTTCGTGTGTAAGGAAAAATACATGTTTATCTAATTTAAGTGAATGCATTCTCCAATTCGTTTTGCAATAATTCGCTTAAAACATATATTTGAGTCTGCTTTGTTGTGATAAAAGCATTGTCCACAAGCAAAAAACAAAAATATATGTAATTTAAATTAAGTGCACGTTGAATAAAAATTCAGATTAAATTACTGTACTGTATAATATCGAAATTTTTTGCTTTTTTTATTTAAAAGAAATAATTCTGGTTAAAGAAACCTAAATTTAACCATTCATTTGTTAATTTTTTCCGTTCACAAATAACGATTTTCTAAAAACGCTGGTTTTTAAAATTATAGTTCTTAGTACATTTGGTTAAAAAAAAACTGAAAAGTAAATTTAACCGAATAAATAATTTTGATGACATGCTCATAAAAATCATGATAATCGGTAAATCGGTAATGTGGTAAAATCATAAAAATCATGATTTTACCACATTTAGCGAATTTTAGCACACAATATATAATTATAATTCATTATTAATCCTGCCAATTTCCTTCATTATTAACCCTACTGTCCTAGTGATCCAATAGATCAAGAAACCAGGAAAATTTTATCATATTTCTGATAAATTTTTTCTCATAGTCTCATTTTTGTTCAGTGTGGATATATTATTTACTCATTATGTTAACTCTTTTTTTGCCTAAGAAATCACAGCTAAAGTACCTTACGCTTATAACTTATATTACAGCTTAATATTTCTTGATAACTACTAACAATAAAATAATTATTCCGCTAATTTTTCGCTTTTAACAAATAACAAAAATTGCCAAAAAGTTTGAAACGAATGTTTGTGAAATCAAAAAGTAGAGTGGGTTCTATCAGTCGTAATTTTAAGATTTTCTTAGGTTCAACTTTAAACCTTAAGATCTTTCTTCATTGGAAAGAATGAAAGTTTAAAGTGGAAAAAAAATAGCAAAAAACTGATTTTACCGCTTCTCCACTTCTGAAGCTCTGCAATAGATCCACTTATGTATTGATTAGTGCTACTGATATATCTCTGAAATTTTTCCCAAATTCTACTCGGCTTCTTTCTGTCATGTTTCACATTCAGGTAAAAATTGTTTTTGATTATTTTTGCCCTAAGAAAAGAAGATGAGATTATTTGACACAGAATATCGATAAAATAATTATACAATCATGACTAATAAAACTATTTTCCTTTTTACTATGAACTATTACTGGACTATTTCCAGGTTTATGATTTCAATAGTTAGTAAAAATTAACTGTCATTGTTACCATACTGAAATCACGTACGTTAGATGAGGAGTAATATTTCACTGAAATTCTATTAGGAAAATAATATAGCAACTACCATATTAAGATTTCAATTAACCCAAACTTTTTAATATTTACAATTACTTAACAAGCTTACTTTTTCGAATGCAATCTTGATTATTGCATTATCATAGGATAGGACCAGCATGGATAGGAAAAATTCCAGTAGATAATCCAGTTTATGATAATTATTTCATAATGTACTAAATATTTTACACACAGGGAATTTTAGGGATTTTCATAGTCATCAAAATAGAAAAACTGCAATATTTTCCAGTTATCGACTTGAAACATATTTGAAATGTTAAGTATTATGTTTACTCAAAATTTTGAAAATTCACTCATAATTAATAAGCATAATTTAATCCCTCAAAGATTAAACTGAACTTTTTAGAACAAAAACAGTTTAGAACTAATTTCTATAAATGAGGTTCTCTTCATCATGCATTAGTAATACTTATTTAAATATTCATGCAAGCAAGCAACAATCCTTACAAAAATTCATTTTGCATTAGGTTATTTTTAGGAAACTTAACCATTTTTAGGGAATTTTCTAAAAGGTACAAAATGAAGAATTTTAATCAAAACAGTAGAAACTGGTAAAATCCTGTAGTCTACAAGAAAATCCAGTAGAGTTGGCAGAAAACTCACTAAATTTTAGGAAATTTTCTAAAATGTACAGAAACGAAGAATTTTAATTAAAGCAGTGGACCAGGAAAAACTGGTAAAAACCTGCAGTCCACTGGAAAATCCAGTAGATTTGGCAGCTATGCATTATTATTATTTTCAATTTTACTTATTTCACAGACAAGAGAAAAAACACGCTTAAGTAATATTTAAATGATTCCAACTTCTGAAAATAAAAGAAAAACCTTTTGCCAAAAAAGAAGATACTTACCGACAACCGAATTCCAGAGACCATTTTATTCTTTTTTCAGATGATGGTCTGATGCAGACGATGATGGCTGTCTGAGAATTTCCTCCTAAACTTTCCTTCAACAATCGAGTAAGAACGCTCTCCCTGTACGGTATACCATCCTTTTGAAAAGAAGAACAATATTTTAATTATTTCTCCCAGTGAACTATCAATTTTTGCGATTTAAACATGTTGATCGCTAAGAAACGGATGATCTTGTGAAGAAATAAACAACCATAAGCGGCTTTAAAAATGAACTGCAAAAATGCAAAGCGAATGAAAAGCTTATCAAGTGCTTGTTGATAATTATATCTTTGGCACGCGTTTCTATAAACATAAATAATGAAAATTCACTACTAATCGAACTAAAAAATTAAGTTGATATTCATTTATTTTGAAACTTTTTTAGTAAAACGCAAAATTAATGGAGTAAAATTTTTTACAAGTGGTAAATTTTGATATTCTTGAGCTGGCCATGAGCAACAGCATTGTTATTTAATAACAATATTAATATATATTAATTAAATAACATTTTACTTAATCAATTTATTCAACAAAAGGAGATGTAAACTCTCTGTTTGGATAAGACGCAAGACTATAGCTTTAAAACTACCAACTTTCATTAAAAAAAACTGCAGCATGCTAGAAATTTCTTGTTAGAAATTGTTGCTTTTCCGTATTCTACCAAAACAGATACTGATGTGAAACAGAACAGACGTGTTTTCGGTAAAAAAAAATTAAGAAAATTGTTTAAATAATATTACCATGTAATGCAATTCTACTTACTCTTTTTTCTGTTAGTAAAAGTATCACTCTAGACAAAACAGATAAAGACATATTGATACATCTCGATTCTCGATGAGTGATAGAATCATTTGAGACACTTGTTAAAACCTAAATTTTAAAAAATAAGTAAATTCACTGATAAAATACAGCTTTTAAATCAATCAATAAATAGACATTTTTGTATAACTTAGGTATATATATATATATATATATACATATATATATATATATATATATATATATATATATATATATATATATATATATATATATATATATATATATATATATATATATATATATATATATATATATATGGAAAAATTACAGAACAATGAAAAAAGGGTAAAAGAAAAATAATAATAATAATAAAATTCTGGAAAAAAAATCTGAAAAAAGGAAAAATAACTAAATTCCGGAAGAAAATCCGAATAAAGGAAGAAAAAAAATCCCGGGAAATAAAAGACAATTTTTGCATCAGTTCACACAATTATATCCGCAAAAAGAAGTGCTTCCTAATATTGTATCAATATAGCCCCAGCAAAATATATCAATACAGTATTGTGAGAAGGACTCAAAAAACAGTTACAACAAATAAAATAGAACACATTAAGTAAAAATATCGCGTAAGAACAGAAAATAAAATGTAAAGAAAAACCAGAATAAAACATAAAATGAAATTTATAAAGCGAGTAGCGATTTCAAGTGAACTTACATGAGCAGGGAATTTTTTAAAAATGATTTAAAATATTTTCGTATCAAATTTCCAGATTTCAAAATATGAAAACAGAAGCGGTTGAAATTTATTATGATTCGCATTATATTATATTATATTATATTATATTATATTATATTATATTATATTATATTATATTATATTATATTATATTATATTATATTATATTATATTATATTATATTATAGTATATTATATTATATTATATTATATTATATTATATTATATTATATTATATTATATTATATTATATTATATTATATTATATTATATTATATTATATTGCATTCAAAAGAGATTCAATTATTGTGTGAATAAATTTTATAAAAATGCCATTTTGCTTTTGCTAGTATTGCATTTTTTCTTAAGGAAAATGCAATACAATTTTTTAAAATTCTAACACCAAGTGCATAGACACACCTCTAAAAAAAGAAATTTTGACGTTTAAACTGTGAATTCATAATATTAAATTTTAAAAAAATATCATTTCTCTAAATCTGTCGCAAACTTTTGTGTGAAAATTAAATTTTAAAAATTTTTTGAAGGACTAAAACAAAAATGTTTTTAAATTACAATTACTTTAAAAATAGAAAAGTTTCAATGAACAGAAAAAAAGTTTTTTTTTTTTTTAATTCCAATTTTTGTTTAGATGTAAGCTTAGTCCACTATTTAGTGAGGTTTTATTTTTAAAATTTTAAAAAGCAATAAATTGAAAAAACAACCTATTTACATAACTTTCAGTACAAAATAAATAAATTAAAATAAAAAATATTTATATAACTTATAGTTTTATAGTGCGACTTTCAGGAGAACTCCTCCAGACACCCATCTCGTCGTGGCGGGTAATATGGTTATGAGGAAAGGTCACTTCGAATAGGGGTGTGGGGTGAATAGTTTAGTCATAATCTTAGCGTAGGTCGCCGTGAGTAAACCAATCGACACTTACTTTCCTCCATTTCACCCCCATTAGAAATGTGCTCTCACTTGTTACCATAGCAGCAGACAGCCCCAGACTTTCAGTTTGGAGGAGTTCTCCTCAAAGCCGCACTATACTCATAATTTTGGATAACTTATTGAATTTTGTATTTTGTTTTAATACTGAAAGTGTAAGTGACCTTTTATATTCGTTCTTAAATTGCAGCAAATCAAGGTGAAAAAAAATCACTGATTGTTATTAAACGCTAGTAAGTAATAAAAAAAAACATTTACTAACCTGCTCACTTCCAGCTAAGTCTACTAATAAAAGCTTTCCAGTCATTTTTTCACGAGACACTAAGTTTTCTTGCTTTATAACTATCTGAAATATTGTATGACTTCTCGAGATCATCTCGTTCGTATCTAAAAAAAGAATAAATAAATAAAATTTTTAAACATTTAATAGAGTAGCATGTTAAAGGGCTGAAACATTTAGAGAAAAAGTTCCAACCTGAATACGCTACGTGTCGTTTCAATTTTGCTTCATTGAAGAATTCCATCACTTCTCTGATATTTTTTACCAAGATCTCTTTTCCACCCTAAAATAATTGAATTTTAACTACAGTAACCTCATTATCACAATTTTTTTAGCATCTCAACAAAAAGCACTGAATTTTCTGCGAACTTGCTATGGTAATAGAAAAATTTCTACTAGCTCAATTCTCGGTGATCCTTGATTTCACAAAATATTATAGTAAAAAGAATTCCCAATTCATTAAATTTCTGTTCTTAGAAACTTACTTAAAAACTTTTTAACTTGTTGTCTGTACTTTCTTATTGGACAGAAGAATCACGTGATAGGATCCTTTAAGATACATAAATCTTTGATTGTCATCAACGTAAAATGAAAAGTAATAACGGTATTTACTAATAAGTTCTTTATGTATTATTTAACGGAACGAATTTTTATTCTGCTCTCTTCAGATTACAGAGATCCTTAATTTTACCATTAAATAGTTCTTCAAGTTACCTTTGATCATTTTTAAGTAATGCAATATTGTAGCTGCCAACATGGATAGAAAAAAAATCTAGTAGATTTCACGAAATAATATAAATTTCATGATGATTGTTGCATAATATTTTAAATATTTTTCATAAAGGGACTTTTATTGTCATAAAAATACAAAAATTTTATTACACTAATAACTGTAAATGGTCTTCAATATTTACCATTTATGATTGGCATTAAATGAATTTAAATTCCTTTTAATTAACTTTTAATAGTAGTAAACAAATAAATCATTATTGATAATTAAAAGATTTCATAATTTGAAAAGTGAGTTCTGATTAAAAATAAATTGAAATACAGTCAAACCCCGCTATAGTGAACGTTCAAGGGACCGAAATTTTGGTTCACTATAACCGGGAGTTCACTATATCCGTTCCTCAAAAAATTTAACTAGTGGTTTCCAAACTTCTCCCTTTTATTACACATTATTCAAATAAATGACTGAAAAATATTATGTAGCAGCAAAAAATGTGTTATTTCTCATTACTCTTCTACTGAGAACAAAAAGGAGTTGAAATGAGAGCCTTATCAACACATATTAGTGTCCAACCCTTTAACCAACATTGAATAATTACACATTTCCTCTGATAGAAAATGCATATTCATCCCACCGACACCTTACAGTGACCTCACTTTTTGGTTCACTATATCCACAAAAATTAATATTATCCGTGTATAGCAAGGCACGGGACCGAACATTTCGTTCACTATATCCGGGAGTTCACTATAAACCGTGTTCACTATAGCGGGGTTTGACTATATTTAGAAAAAAGAGAAGTTTTTAAACTGATTACTACAAGTGAGGCTCGCTTCATTATGTACTAGTAATACTTATTTAAATATTTAAACAATCAATAAATTATGAAATAATTCTATTCCAACAGGGATCTTTTTTCGAGGGGTAGGGAATTTTTCTAAACTGTATACAAACTAGGAAAAAAAATTTTATACCAGTAGATCAGGAGAAAATCTAGAAGTCTACTGATAAATGCGATGTGTACAAGTTTTTTTTTAAAAAAAACAGCACAGTAATTTGATTAAATAAATCATTAAAGAAATTTAATGTTCAGTTTCTAATAACATGAAAATTGTAGTGTCTCTATCCGAGTTCGAGGATCGATTCTAATCTGCATTTTATATAGAGTAATTTATACGTTATTTCAAAATCCCGCTTTCGTCTTACTTATTTTTAGCATTTAATTCTTCTTATTTCGAATTAGCCTTGTTTATAAAATTAAAAAAAAGGAGAAGGTCTTTGCGAACTTACCACTATGAAAGGTGAGCCTTTCCTATCATCGTATACATGTAATGTGTCTTCAGAATCTACAAAAAGAAAAAAAAAGAGATATCGTAAATTTTGCGTTCTTTTTTTTTTATTTATTTTTATTGAGTCGTTCTTAAATTATAACTTACCATCAAATAAGTCACGGACTTTCTCCAAATAAATCTCATAAAAGGAAATCTAGAAAATAAGAACAAATTTTAATGACATTGAAGAGGACATTAAAAAAGCATCCTCTCTTATCTAAACTAAACTCAGCGGCGCTGCAGCCCTAGAGGGCCAAGGCCTACTGTGCCCATCTCAGTTTTCTTGACCTTGGGCTCTGGGGTGCAGAAGCAGATGTTCCGGTCAGGTGGTCAGCCGAACGCGGAAACCCCAGTGTTTAGTTCCCAAGCATGCTTGGTACTCATTTATCGACCCACTGAAGGGATGAAAGACTGAGTCAACCTTGCCTGGTCCGAGGATCGAACCAGGGACTTGTGGCACGACACCGCTTAGTCACCGGGCGTCACCCTTTCTTATGCTGGAATATAATCTTCGAAATAGGAAGTAAAAATTAGTTTTAAATTAAATAAGTAATTTTATGAAAATAAGTTTTTATGTTTTCAAAATTAATATGGTATAAATAAATTAAGAATTAAAACCTGATAAATGCAGTTATAGATTTATGTATATTTTTCTTACAAAATTGTTTCGATTGTAAAATTTCTCTTTTATAGAGGCTTTTTCAAACTCTTTAAAATAGGTCAATTCTCTTATGTAGTAGAAAGTGAAACAAAGTTAAAGAATTCACTTAAATAATGGCAAGTGTTAGAGGTCTGTACTTATTCTATTATACATTATACAATAGTGGTTCTTCACTATTATACAAAAGAGAAGTTATTTAAGAATGCTCTAAGCTATTTTTCTAAATAAAAAATGCCAGCAAAAGTATTGTAATTACCAGTTAGCATACGGAAAGTTTTGATATAGATTACTAGATATAAGAACTGCATGCTTACCTTTATTTCCCATTTTAATGAATCTTCTAAGGATTCTGTGTGGCTAAAAATATCATGAGCAATTCGTGGTATAATTCCTGATTTCTCATTACCAAATGCAACTCCCTTTAAACAAAACATGACTCTCATTATGAATTTTGCAGCACAAATAATTAATGGAAAATAATGCATAGCTGGGTGATTCTTTTTAAACATGACAATTCGGACCAAAAAATTTCTTCAAATTTAAAGTCTTCAAAATAATCTAAATTTTTTTTTTATACTTCTTTATTCACACTTATTAATTTCTTATAGACAGCAATGTAGTTTATTGACATTTGCTCGAGAAAAAAAAATTAAAATTCACCAAATCTTGATTGCCAGGAAAATGACACATTAGCATAGAAGTTTAAAAAACAGTCATGTTAAGTTAATAGTAAGTAACTCAACTCAGGCCTTTATGTTAGATGGACCATAAATTGCTTAAATTAATTCTTTTTATCCACTGTAGAAAGAATCGAAAAAAATTTTGTTGCTGATATGTTGTACTGAATAAAATTGTGTATAATAATCAATCATTAAATAAATAAATAACTTTGATTACATCGAAGAATATTACAATCATACATAAATTTGGTATTAGGTTAATATTTGCTTTCCCTTCTTACAGTATTAGCAGTTAAAAAAAATTTCTGGTAACACTTCAATGTCCTGGCATTCATAAGCCATGAAAATGAGATCCAGGATAATGACAAATTCGCCATTTTATTGCATATAACTTTACTTTAATATTTTGGCCAAAGACGCTTATATTCTGCAGAAAACAACAGTATTTCTTAAAATAACTCAGATAAATCTATGTAGTTTTTGTTATTGATGATTTCAAGAAGCCAGGAAAATGACAACACAAAAACACAAAAAAAATTTTGAAATAGATTTTTAGCCAGAAAATGGTTCTTTATTCATGCAACAAGACATGTTCATTAAGGAGTATATCTAATCAATCTATTAATATAAGATATTGATTGTTGGCTCTATCTATTTTGGTTATGAACCACTGACTATAAGTAGCCAGGAAAATGACAGATTGTCTTGGGACAAACAAATTATTGACAGAAAAAATTATTTTAAACGAAGTTTTTGTAAATAATACCCTTTGCGTATATTCTAGAAATCCCTACACCGGTGGAGATAAAAGAAATTAGATATTGAGAAATTTATAGGAAGTTTTGAAGCTAGTTATTACTGAAAACATTGTTTGGGACATGCCAGAAGCATGAAATTTCTGAAAGTTCAAATAAATTTTTTAACTGTACAAAACAGTCATTGCTAGTGTAAAGTCATTTTAAAATTCTAACAGCAATGCTATTTATTAACTTTTTTAAAAAAAAGTTCTTTTAGTATTAGATCTTGGAGCAAGGGACAGTGAATTGTCATATTTCGTGAAAATCACCCAGGTGCCAACACAGACAGGAAAAAATACAGTAGATTTTGTGAAATAACATGACAATTGTTGCATAATGTACTAAATATTTCATACATAGGGAATTTGAGGGATTTTTAGTCATCAAAATAATAAAAACTGCAATATTTTCCATAATTTCGAATTTTAAAACATATTTACTTCATCAAAGATAGTTAAAAGAGTTTTTAATCAATTTAAAAAGACAGAATAAAAATAAACTGAGCATTTCAGAACAAAAAAAGTTATGAGGTTCGATTCATTATGTATTAGTAACACTTATTTAAATATTCAAGCTATAATCTGCATACAAATTCTATTTCAACAGGGCATTTTTTAGGAAACATGCACAATCTTAGGGAATTTTCTAAAATGTACAAAAACTAAAATTTTAATTAAACCCGTAGACCAGGAGAAACTGGCAAAATCCAGTAGAGTTGGCAACTATGAACATATTATCAAATGAAATAACAAAAATAACGTTGATCAATATTAGATCAAAGTTAAGCAAGATTAAACCTACAATACAGTAATAACAATACAATAGATTTTGATCAACGATCCCATCTAAAAGATCGTAAGCTAAATAGCATTCGTTTTGAATGTGTACAGTAGTGTACGATTATACGGAGAAAAAAATTCTGGGAAAATATCTAAATTTTTTAACAATTTCGTTAACAAATCTGAACATTTTAGAACAAAAAAGTTTTGAATTGATTTCTATAAATGAGGTTCGTTTCATTGCGCATTAGTCATACTTACTTAACTGTTCAAGAAAGCTAGCAAAAATCTGTTCAAAAAATTTATTTCAATCGGGATTTTTTTTTTAAGGAGACTTACCCAACTTAAGGGAATTTTCTAAAATGTGCAAAAACCTGGAGAAGTTTAATTACACTAGTAGACCAGGAAAAACTGGCTGAATCCAGTAGTCTACTGAAAAATCCAGTAGATTTGGCAGCTAGGCCACTAGAATAATCGAACAACCTTAAATTATAATATTAAAGACTTTTGAAGTTTTATGACAACAACTCGTTCTATAAATTTTAATTCATACTTAACATATGAATTCTATCTGTAGGTTTCATATGGTTAATTTTTCGACAAAAGTTTTAAAAACATACATTCTGAATTGTGTTAAAAAGCAACTGGTCGTTCTTTTTACCGTTTTCATTTGTCGTTCTAAACTTTGCTTTCTCCGAAACATTACTATAGCCAAAAAAAAAACAAATTTTTTGATTTTTTTTTAAGATAAATGTGAATTTTCTTAAAAAGAGAGAGAGAAACAATTTGAAATAACTAGAGGATTGAGAAATCAAACTTTACCTCCATTGTGTAGGCTTTGTCACTGGATGTATGACCATAAACAAGAATAGCGCCATTATAACCACTGAGTACATCTGTAATAAAAAGGTTCTGCCATTTTAATATAAAAGTTTTTATTATTTATTCCATAATTATAAGAATATCTGTAGTTTAAAAAAGTAAATTATAAGAAAAAGCATTTCACTTTCCCATGGTGTTCCATATTGATAGGGTTGCCACAGAAAAAAAAGAACAAAATAGTTTTTTTTTAGTAGCCTAAAGCCTGAAAATGGTTGCCGAAAACTATCAGAATAGTTGCCTAAATAAGAATAAAAAATTTTCAATAATATTACGCAAATTTTATTAAATGGCTTAATTGTCATATACCATGAACCATTTAGTCAAGTTGGTGGCAAATACCATAATCTTTCTATAATAAACGTTACGTTAGTGCTCTGGCACTAAATTTTTACATAAAAAAACTAGTATATTTGCAGAAAATTGAATACTTTTAATTGCTAGAATTCATTAAAAAAATACTTTTTCATTAAAAGAAACATACTTTTTCTAGGAATTTTTCCTTTTATCAATTTTTTTTCAGTATGTATGTATGTCAGATTCAATATGTATATTCAATATGATATATATATATATATATATATATATATATTAAGCATTTGTGAAAAATGACAAATCAAGTTCAAAATTCACGCATGGTAATAAAGTATTAAAAATTGGGTCTTTAAAAATCACGCTGAATTTCGTAGCAATAACCAATGAAAAGGAGATAGAAATAGATTTACAATAGATTTACATTAAAAAGTGATGCCTCAAATTTGCAATTCAAATTTTTTTACATTCAGGCTGTCAATCCAATGTATGCTAAAAAGCATCTCTAAGAGTACAGAAAACTCTCCCAATATTCTCTTTTTCCTGAAAATATTTGCTTTTTAGCCTTTTAAGGCAAAAGAGCTACCATATTCGCCTCAGGCCGAAAATAGTTGCAAGTAGTCGCATTTTAGTCACCTGTGGCAACCCTGAATTTAATAAGTTTCACTTAATGTGGATAAAAGTGGCATATTTAATCGAATTTAATAAAATTAGAATTAGAAGCAGGAGCTCAGAAAAATCCGGATCCGGGCATTTTAACTACCAAAACAACTGATGAGCCTTTATTTCGGAAAAAAAGACACGGTAATCAATCTCATAATTCACGTGAACATTTGTTAAAATTAAAAATCTGCTGCAATTCATCGCCTTTCTTCTGCATTCAAATAAATTGCTAGAGATACTACAAAAATTCATGAAGAAGGTTTACTTACTGAAAACTATGGGTTTAGCAACTTCGTTGTAAATTTGGGACTGGGATGAGCATGAATCAAATATTTTATCAAAAGTATATATCCGGCCCTAAAAAAGGAGAAAAAAAGCTTTCCTTATTGAACTTTATAAATGAGGTGGATACATAAAACAAAATGAATTTAACTTTCACAACTATTCGTGAGTTCACACTACAGTGCGCCTCAGAATTTTTCGCAACATGTAAAATTGATGTATTCAAGACAGCGGAAACAATCAATGTTTGTTTGAGTAAAAAAAAAATTATATAAAACAAATTTTTCATAATCAAAATTACAAATTTCTTCAATTTTTTTAAACATTTATCAATCAAATCTCTGATAAAATGTATCAATGGTACTTAATATTATTCAAAAACAATATTATAGTTATCAAAATATTTAATGCAATGCTTCCGACTAAAATTTAAATTTATTATTTATCTACTAGAAAATAACAAATTAATAAAAAGAAACTGAAATATATTTTATTCTACACTCAACTCATCTTGGTTCATTATTCAAAATGGAAGTTCGTTAAATAGAAATCCGACTGTATTTGCATATAATGTTTTTCTTTTAAAATTAATCCTTTTTTATTAATTTTAATTTAAAATATTTGATACATTTTTTAAAGAATAAAGTAGAATTCCTTACAAAAAAATATAGTTCTTACTGATAAGTTTTTCTTATTAGAAAATTGCACACAGCTTCTTTATAGTCATATGAAAAATTACAGTTTTGCATAAAAGGTCTTAAAAATTCTACAAAATATAAAAATTAGACTTTTTCTGCTTTGAAGAAGCAGAACTGCAATAATGTTTCGCCTATAAAACTTTTGTTCAATTTTGTTTATACCTTTCCATTTTTTTAAGAAAAATTTTATTTTTTGCAAATATACAGAGAAATGTGCAGAAAACTGTACAGGTGTACGGGGAGTACATTGGAATAAAAAATTAACATTCTATGATTAGTTCTAGACAATTATTAAATTTTAAATTTGTTGTAAAAAATTGCACGTTGGCCTCTCTGCATGTACAAAAAAAATATATTTAAATTTTCCTACAACAATTTTCCAGCAACAATATCACTTTATATGCTTGTGCTTGAAACGATGTTGTAATTAAAAAGAGACATTAGATGTTTTCAAATACAAATCTTAACACGTATTTTTAAATCTTTAATAATTTAAAAAAGTTAATATATTATGTTCAGATCAGGATTCCATTCATGCTGCTAAAATGATTCAAGGACGCCACTGTGCATCGCAAACGAGTAGAATTATTTCTTATTAAGTTAAACATTAAATTAAAATTCAAGTTTCATTTTCAAATTTCGGTTGATTATTTTTCACATACAGGCCATCTTTCATTTCCTTTAGATTACTAATCTTCAAAATGTTCATGCATAAAATTATAATATTTATGAGCTCCCTAGTTAACAAAAATAAAATATAATAGAAGAAAAGAAAATGGTAAACTCACCGAAGACAAATGTAAAATTGATTTGCCATCAAGAAAACTGTAACCGTGTTCCAAAGTTTCCTTGCTATATTCATCTTCTCCATGTACCCGGCAGCAGACCTTGATGCTTTGTTGAGATGCCATCTAGACAAAAAAGGAAAAATTTTGATATATATTGAATGTTTCCTTCAATTAAGAATTGTCATTATTCTGTCAAAAACGCCTTAAAATTCGATAAAAACGTTCCGCGTTTTATATTCTTATCCCGATTCTATCCTAAATAATAGATATATATGATCTAGATACATATAATAGATCTAGATATATATCATAGATCTAGATATAAATCATGGATCTAGATATATATCATCTAGATTATCTTCTTATCATCACGTTTCCATCCACCAATTTCGTCCTGTTACTGCAATACAAAGCTAACTCTTTGGGAAAAAAATTTAATTTGTTCCCAGCAAAAATTTGTGAACAGAAATCAGGATGATTTAGAAAAATCCATTTTTTAAAAAATTCGCCATAATATATCGGGAATAATTGTGATAAGTCGCAGATACATCAGGATGAATAAAAAAAGTAGGAGATCGAGATCCCTACAAAATATCACAAATTCTTGCGAAGAACCGGAATTTTAATTTAGCACTTAGCAGACAGATTTTTTTTCAATTCTGATTATAATGTTTAATACTTAATAGAATAAGCCATTTTTATCTAAAACTGTATTAAATTCTTTAAAATTTCTTTACTTGAAAAAAAAGTCTCATAACAGCTTTTTCTATATACAGGGATGAAAGTACCAGTTAGCAAAAAAAGCTGAATTCTACATAAACGCAATCAAATATTATGAAATTAATAAATGTATGGAGCTTAAAAAACGTTGAAAAAGGCTGAATTCAGAGTAAAAGCTGAAAGCTTTCATGCCTGTATATAATAATAAATATGCAAAAAAAAAATTATTAATTAAATTTTAATCTAAAAGTGAATCTTTGCTTTTAAAATAAAATAATTAAGAAATCAGAAAAAAAAATTTATTTCACCTTATGAAATTTTTGTATGGATTTTCTTAAATTAAATTACGGTGTTTTATTTGTGCTTGCTTAACATTCTATAAAATTTAAATTTGTATTATATATTTCTATTTTGTGTTTTTATGTGTTAGTTAATAAGTTAAAGTAACTTATGCATCAAAATGTCAAATATTAATATTTCTAATTTAGAATACAACGATTACAAATAAAGCTCTTATATCTTACTCAAAAGGATTTTGTATATTTCTAAATGCATAGCCGCTATCACGGATAGAAAAAATCCAGCAGATTTTACGAAACCTTTATGATAATTGTTGCATTACATTATACTAAATATTTCACATATAAGGAATTTCGGGGATTATTCCAATCATCAAAGTATGAAAATTTTATTACAGTTATAACTGTACATGGTCTGGTCTGACCTATATGTACCATTCATTTATAGTCGATATTAATTGAATTTGAAATGGTTTCTTTATCGCGTTCAGTAAAATTTGAATGGTAATAGATAAGCATGTTATTATTGCTGGTTATGGATTTCTCAATTAATTAAAAAAAGGAGCTCCGAATTTAAATAAACTAAAATTTTTAAAACCAGAAAAAAAACTTTAAACTGATTACTATTATAAATGAAGTTCGCTTCATTAAGTATTAGTAATACTTATTTAAATATTCTAGGGGTAAAAAATAGATTGTGTTAAAATTCTATTTCAACAGGGATTTTTTTTTTAAGTAAACTGATTTTTTAGGAAATACTCTAATATGCTGCAAAACCAGGAGATTTTTTTTTAAAACAGTACATTTCTAAATTAGTAATTTTCTAATCTTGTAAATCTAGTAATTTTCTAACATTATTCTTACAATTAAATAATATATAATTTAGTTATTTAGTTAAGCTAACAGGAAAGAAAATTAAAAGCATTTGTTTACGAGGAAATGAACATATAGCGAGTGGAAAAATTATAATAAATTAAACAGAAATTCAGAAATATTAGTAAAATGACTCAAAAGGAAAAAAGCAACTTTCGTAAAAAAAAATTATATTATTTAAATAAAGCTGTCAGACGATTTAGAAATGAATTTGTCAGTGGAAGCTCAGAAAAGTGTAAAGATAATCAAATAGATTTCATTTTTGAGAATGTTAGACAATTAAGTGGTACAGAAAAATTAAGGGAAAGAAAAGAGATTCTGTTTGGTATAAAAAAAGAATGAAACGCTGAATTCGGTAGTTTAATTACGTTAATTGATACGGCAATCAAAAATTTGTTCTATTAACAAAATAATGCATAAAAAAGAATTTTACTGAAAAGTTTGATTTATAATCTACGTAGGCGCTTGGTTAAATTCTTATAAAGCGCTTTCTAATGAAATAATTATATAAATTAACTTAATATTTTTTTTACAAATAAAAATTTTAAGAATACTGAAAAATTCTAACAAAATCTGTACTAAACAAAATTGGACTGTGAAAAAAAAAAGAATATTTTTAGATTTATTTCTAATCACTATTCAAAAAGTCAGTTTAGCATTTAATTATGAGCAAAACTAAATGAAGCGAAATAATACTGCGAAATATATATGATAAGAACGACAAATGATGAAGTTAATTTAAGAGTAAATTTAACTCACAGAATAATCGCTGGAATATTGCAAAATATATAATTGAAGGTAGGTTTAATGAAATAAGATATTACAAAATTAAATTAATGCTATACTCACAATTACATGTGAAGTCAATTTAAGAATTAACTTCAAACACGCGGAAAAAAAGAAAGAAAAAAAAGTTACATTTGAATAATGTGAAATATATAATAAGATTAAGGCTTTTAAAAATAAAATTTATCAGAATTAAATTTATTCCACATTTAAAATTACCAATGATAAAGTTTATTTTTAAGAATAAATTTCATGGAAAAAATAGAAAAAGGTGGGACGCTGTAAAATATACAATGAAAAACAATCCCAAAAAATTTAGTAGAGATAAATTTACGCTATGAATGATAAAGCCAATTTAAGAATGAATTTCGCACATCAGAAAAAAGAATCGTTGGAATATAGTAAATTATATAAATGAAAGTAGGCTTAACGAAGTCATTTTAAAAAATTAAATTAATGCTATATTTAAAATTACAAATGAATTAAAATTACAAAAGTTATCTAAGAATTTATTTCAAACGGAAGGGAAAAAAAGGTTACGTTGGAATAATGCAAAATATATAATAAGTTCAAAACTTACGCAATTTTTATTAATTTTCCAGAATTAAATTTATTCTATGTTTACAATTACCAATAATAAAGTGCAGAAAAAAAAGGCAAGGCCCTGTAAAATTTTTAACAAAAGAAAAAAGAGTGTTGGAATCCAGAAAATATTTAGCTCCAATAAAGTTCAGTTAAATTAGATCTAGCATTTATTTATTGTATATGTACAAATTTAAACAATTTGTACTTCAAACAAATTTTTTTTTTTAAAAAAAAAGGAATATTGTAACATATTGTATTCAAAAAATAGAAAAAGGTTATTCAAACTAAATTTAACCGTACTTTTTTATAGCAGTAAATGACAATAACAAATGATAAATTATATTTAAAGAAAAATTCTAAAAGAATAAAAAATTAGAATACTGTTACATATATAATAATAACTAAGATTATAGAAATTAGATTCAGCAAAGAATTAATGAACTGTGTGTACAAATACAAATGATAATTAATTTCAAATAAAATGATTACTGCAAAATATATAATAAAGAAGCTTACCAAAATTAGATTTAGCACGTGTAACGTTGAAATTAACGCAAAACAACATGTAACGTGAGTAGGAAAAAATTGGCAATGGTCAATGAGTACACGGTTAGGAGTAAGAATTCGTTCAGCGTGCTAATAAAATATCCACATGCTATTGGTCAGTTGTACCCAAACGTATGACGTTTCAATAAGGGGGGGGGGACTCAGCGTACTTCATAACAATATGTACTGATAACAACCGGTTCCTTTTTTTTTTTTTCAAAAATGCGGGAAATGACTTGATGGAATCCCCCCCTAAAATATTACTTTTCATGTTTTTTTTCTTCTTCTGAAAACCAAAAATCATAAAAAGAAATTATAAAATTTATTTTAGTGCTGTCATTTTATAAAAAAAAAAAAAAAAAAAAAAAAACATGTCAATTTGAAGAATAAAAAAAAAAGATAAATTATTTCTTTAAAAGTTCCTAATCAATCATCCTATTTTATTGTACATATGACTTAAAGTTTGTTCCTACATTATTTTGCTCTGCGAGGATTTTTTTTTTTTCGAAAAAGTATGAAAATAAAATTAAGTGAATACTAGTAATTTTGGATACGCCTTTAGGCATTTGTCTTATTTTTTTAAATTTTTAATTAGGGGCAGTTCGCAAAACAGAGTTTTACTGTGAATTGTGATTTGCTTATTATTGCCTATAGAGTTTAAGGTAGGCTTTCGTTCCATAGTAAAATTGCTTGAGCCGTTGTGACTCAGGGGATAGAGCGCTCACCTTCCGTTTAGGTGAACTGTGTTCGAATCCCGGCGATGGCTGGTCAATACAAACTCCGCACCCGTCTCGCACCGACCACAGTGCTGACCAAAGATATCCTCAGTGGAAAATGGATCATAGGTTAAAGTCCAGTTGTCGTCATGCTAATCATGGGAGGTTTCCGTAGTTTTCTCTCCATTTAACAAATTCCGGCTTTTTCCATCACAAAGTCCTTCATGGAGGCAAATTTCTCCCCATAATTGATCCAGGAGTTCCCTCGTCTTCTAGATTGGGTACATTTGCAGTCGTAAACCCGAAATTGAGTCGGCTTTAGTTAGTTTCTAATTATTTTTCTTTCCCAATCTCAAAACACCAAGTTTCTAACATGAATGCTAAAGAAGAAAAGTAATTATTTGACGCCCATTATAATATGCGAATAATAAACATATTTGTGTTTATAAACAAACGCATATTATCTATTTTTTAGATTATTTCTAGATATTTTTTTTTGAGAATAAAAAATAGAATTTTAAAAAATATTATACATACTGTGCATTAATAATATTCTGCACAAGAACATTGCGTGTAAAAATAATACCGCTTTTAAACAATTTTGAAATTTAGTTAAAATAAGATATCAATGCAGTTTTGTTTTCATTATTTAGACTGGTAGAGATCATGTATATTTGATACATGAGCATGTTTATTTTCAAATGTTTCGATAATCATTAGCTGATCATGAATATTGTTTACAAAATTTTTAATTTTCATTTAATATTCAAAACTTTATATTTTTGACTTTATAATATAAAAATGATAAATTATTATTTGTAAATGTAAATATATCTTTATTGCTCAAACATTATCTGAAAATTTCAGGATATTTATCTCAATGTGTTTTGATGAATTTATTTTATGTCATTAGTCAATAATATTCTGCACATTAATGATGTGTGTAAATAATTCAGCTATAATATATATATATATATATATATATATATATATATATATATATATATATATATATATATATATATATATATATATATATATATATATATATATATATATATACAGGGTGATTCCTAGAAAGATGGGGAAAATTTTAGGAAGTGATAGTACACACCCAGACAAGCAAAGGCAATTTTTATCAAAGAATGCATGCTCGAAAACAAAACGCAAAGGTGCTGGCGCATTTGGAAAGTTTTTTCATACAGACGAGAAAGCTCCATTCCTATTGCGAGTTGCTGCGCTACGTTATTTGTCGCTAAGCTTTCCGCCGCTGCAGGGAAAGTTCGCTTATCTTTTCTCCGTTGTAAAAGCATAGCCGCTGCCGACCACTGTTTTGAACACTTATTGTTATCACATGCCATTAAATTTGCTTTTATAACTTAATTTCATCGGTCTTTGTGTGTTTTTGCCTCATATAAGAACATAAACTTTGACGCCCTCTAGTGGTTTTGGGTTTTGTTTTCGACCATGCATTCTTTGATAAAAATTATTTGTCTGGGTGTGTACTATCACTTCCTAAAATTTTTCTCATCTTTTTAGAATCACCTTGTATCTTGTATAATATTTTTTAAGAAAAGCTTAAATTTGTTGATAAATTATATAAAGATATAACAAATTAAGTGATATGCTCTATTTTGTCTTTTGAAATAAATTTTTCTAAAATCATTAGTTTGAATATTGTTTTTAAAAAAGTTTTATTTCTTACTTAATTTTATACACTAAAAGCTTGTGCCTTATAGCATAAATATGTTAATTATGGTTTGCAATAAATATATATTTGCTACTCAGAAATTGCTTGAATAATTCAGAAAACGTTTCTTAATATTATTTGATTTATTCATTTTTTATAGTGCTAGTTAATAATAATTTATACAGTAATAATGTCTGCAATAGTTTTGCGGCTATTAGACATTCCTGAAATTCAGTAAAATGTAGGCAAACATACAGTTCTTTTTACTTTTGTTTCACAAATTGTAATACTTGTATTTAAGTTCAAAATACCTTCTTATTTTACTCTATTTTGATTTTTTATGACACATATTTAATAAAAATTTTCTTTGAAAATTATTTAATTAGAGATAAAAGCTTATAATTGATTAGCTGAAATAAAATCTGGATTTTTGTTCTCATTTCATTTAATATGTAATTATTTATTTAAAATTACTGTTATAACATTTTATTTTATATTATTTTATGACCGTCATTGAACAGCCGACCCAATTTTTGGGTCAGCTTTAGGTCGGACTACTAATGTTGCACTCCGTAGCCTTGTAGTTTTGAACTCAATCCAGAAGGCAAGAAAACTCCTGAATCAGTACCCCCAAAGGTATTGATTTGTTATGGGAACACGGAGAACTTTGCGACCCAACAGATTTAGAATGCACCAATCAGCATTTGCTACACTGGGAGTATTAAGCCAGCGAGGATTGGAGGAACTGCTTTCATGGAGGATTTTTTTGATGGAACTAATCCGCATTTGCGTTACATGGAGAGAAAAACCACGAAAACCTCCAAACGTTAGCCTGATAGCAAGGAGACTCAAACCCATGATCCCTCTACCACTGAGGATATTTTACTTCACTGTGGTCGATGCGAGCCGAGTGCGGAATTCGTATCGACCAGCCTTCGTCGGGATTCGAACTCGGTTCACCTCATTGAAAGGGTGAACGCTCTATTCCCTGAGCTATCGCGGCTCTGTTTCAACATTTTAAATGCAACGCACCTTCTCAGAAATAAAATCAATTTCAACTATACGATTCAATCAAATCATATAGTTATATTTATTCATCGATATGAACACTCAAATTCATCTATATGATTTACATATATTCTTTGTGTTACATATGTGGATTGCCCTATATTCTCAGGCTAATAGCGAAATGGTTATAAAGATTATTAGTGGAGATTTATTTGGCAATACTACTTTCGTGAAAGATATTTAATAAAATCTTTGATGATACCAATAAAATAAAATTCTCATAAGCTTGTAATGAAAAAAAATTTAGTTATTTCCAACATTGCAGAAAGAGATGTAGAAGTAAATATAAACTCAAAATTAATTTACCAAAATTTTAAACCTGTTATCAAAACTTTTTAAGTTATTTACGCAGAAAAAGGTATGGCATGAAAGGTATTTTTCTTAACATTAATTACTTAGTTATTGTGTGTTAAAAAATATGTCAATCGCTCGAAAAAATAAACTGCTAGAGATTCTCAGTGTTTCTAGACGAAAATCAGAAATTTAATAGTATATTATAATTGATATCACAGGACAGAAAGATTACTTACTACAACTAATTATAAATCTATTTTGAAATATAAAATAAACGGGTAAACTTTACTTTTTAAAAAAAAAAGAATTAGATTGTAGGTTTTGATGTCGCAAAAAATGACTTATATATTTATAAAAATGGATTTCTGCAGTATCATTTTTTTAAAATTATTTTTTCTTACTTAATTTTTCATCCTTACCTTCTCTATTTGCTCTATTTTTTCCACACAAGTTATTGTTATAACATTTATTTTATAACCATAATTGAACAACTGACCCAATGTTCAAGTCCGTAGTCTTGTGACTTTGTACCCAATCCAGACGACAAAGAAACTCCTGAATCAAGTATTGAGAGAAAAGTGCCTTCGTGGAGGACTTTGTGATGGAACTTACCTACATTTATTACATTTTTTAGTTGTATAATTGAAATTTTCAAACATAATCCAAACATGTAGTAAAAAGTATATAATTTTTCCCAAACTTATTCTTTCCTTCATAATGTATGTTCTATATTCAGCTGTCACTCATAATTTTCAGTAGAAGATAAACTTTATCGACATAGCTTCTAAAAATTATTGTTAAATCAAAAATAACATGCCATAATGTAGATTCTTTCCCTTTCTACCTGAAATTAGAACTGATATCTTTGTCACCGAAATTATAGTTCGGAAGTTTATCCTGTATCCCCCCTTCCTTTCTTTAAAAGAAATTCCATGCAAAGATTGAACTATTTTAAGAGTTTTGAGAACATACTGGCAAACCATTCATGTTCGTAACCCAGGTGTTCGCAATTAATCAAATAATGTTTTGACATATAAACATTGCTGCTTCAAGTGCAATACCTGAGTTAAAACGAACAAGCATTGAAAAGTTGAAAATGGCGAGGCATTCCCAACGAGCGTGAGTTATGATTTACAGCTGTTGAACTGCAAATGCAGAATGAAGTTCAAATTTCAATGAATAGACTCACCACTTATCAAAGCTGTTTCTTCTCCTAGATTGTATTGTTAGTATTCAAATCAATAAAATCCATCGCAAGTTAAGAAATATAGTATTTTTTCCAATTGCCTTTATGAGATGAATTTTATCCTCAGGCGTTTACTTAGTCAAAGTATATTCTTGGAATTCTTATCAGTTATAATAAGGGTGGTCCCCAAGTTTTTGAAAAAATATTATATATTTAAACCATTTTTCCTTTTGATGTTGCCGCATGAATCCTTCTCCTCGATTCACCATCTGCTGCATTCTGTGTTGGGTGGTCTTGACTATAGTCAGGAAGTTAGTGAAATATGAATTATTATAACTTAACACAATTGAAAATCAATGCCTTTCAGTCACAATGCAAAAACCAGCAGGATGCATGTACTGATAACATTAACTACTTTACGGGAAAGGAATTTTCTGCACCCCTTCGCAATCATAGGTGGTCCGACCTCTACAAATAAGACAGTCGGACACATTATGGAAATGCAATTATAAATGAAATAAATTACAAATAATAATTTGAAACATCAGGTAAGGCGAAATTTCACACTCTGGATTATAACAATAGCAGCAGACTTTCTGTAATTAGTGATGTGTTTCATTTTTCCTCCTAATACGTGAATAGCCAAAAGTACGATACTGAGGAGAGAGTTTAAAAAGTGACACGCAAAACGTCATTAAAAAGAAAAAGGGAAATAAATATTAATATGGGTTTCAGGAACTTTGTTAAATCCGTAAAAACACATTTTTTTTACTACTGATACAATCGTCAGTTTAATAATTATTTGAAATTAAATGTTTCATGAAATTTACTTTCATTTTTTGTCAAACCTAAATACCTGTATGGTGTTTGCCTTAGTTTGTAAATACCAGTACGTTTAAAAATATCCATTAATCTTAAAAACTGCGGTTGTAATTTTATTTTATTTATATATTATTTTTTAAAGCTTCATTTCTCAGATTTACTTGAAAAAGTTTGCTATTTCCTTTTAAAAAAATCCCAGTAAAATATTTTGCATCTTTTTTCTTCTTAATTTTTTAGTATGACATAAAATCTAGAAGTGGAGTTTTTTTCTCTAAACATTCAAATATTCAAAAAGATTAAAAAAATTCAAGAAATGAATTAAAGAAATGTTGTTGTGACTTTCAATCCACTACACACAAAATGTTTATATTTACACTGTTTAAATTGATGCAGAAATGTTCAAAAAAAAATTTCCGACATAATACATAGTTAAGAATAATTAATAAAGATAACTATGAATAATAAAAAGTTTGAAAACTATCTATTATGCGTAAGATTATATTTGGTATAAACAGACTCTGAAATATGGTAAAAAATATTTTTAATTAAAAAGTTTGCTTCGGAAGTTGGCCGAATTTACAAAAAGTAAATTAAGGGAGTCCGAATTTTGTACCAGTTCCCAGTTTATATTTCAAATCATATATTTTCCAATTTCAGCTACATTCTCCCTTATTTATTTGAGTGTCGAGATGTAAATCTGTTCATTGAAAAAATTTATGTTCCTTAAGACAAAATACGTTTTATGTCTGTTTTTATTATTTAAATCTCAGTTTGCTCTAATTTATTAGCATACTAGCTGAATACCCTTTCTTTCCACTGATTGGAAAAGTAAGTTTCCAATAAATTAATATTCATCAATACTACGAAGCCAACCATAAAACTGAAAGATTTATATTGACGCAATTAATAAAGATAAAATAGTTCTCATAATTAAAAAAAATTATTTTTAGAATTTTCTTCCATTGAAATAAAGTTTAACTGTTTTTAGTGCCATCTGGCAGGATGTCCTCGACCGAGGACAACTCATGATGCTCAAAATTAACCACAATCAAGCAATCTTCTCCTGCACTTGTTCTTTTCATAGCTGGAGGAAACGTTCTACGAAAATCAGTTCCAGTGGAATGAGCGAAACATGAAACGAAATTTACTTATTGGTTAAGCGTTAGTCATGGTTTTAAATTTAACTGTTGACAATTAAATTCCTTCAAATATTTTAAAGATAGCATTAGTGATATTTGCTTACTTATAGCTCTATTTTGTCAAGAAAAGAGTTCATTACACGTACTTTAATAGTTAATAATTTTTTATTCGTTATCTCAGATAAATTCATTTGTCAGCAAAATTAACGAAAGAATGATACTAATTCAATTGGAAAAATCATTTAAAATTAACATTCTATTATTGAAGCCGATGATTATTAATTTTGGTAATAATTACGAATTGAAATAGTCATGAGCTACAAAATTTAAAAAATAAAGGTACTTATTCGCTTAGAGAAACCATCGAAAATCGTCGTACTATTATTGACAATGACAACAGTGATGTGTGATTAATGTTGATAATATGCATTTCATTTTATAACCACCGTTGAACAGCAGATCCATTTTTTTGGATATACGACTACCAGCGTTCAACTCCGTAGCCTTGTAATTTTGAACCCAATCCAGAAGACAAGGGAGCTCCTGATCAAGTATTGGGAGAAATTTGCCTTAGAAGAGGACGTTTTAACTGAATTAACCTGCGTTTCATGGAGGGGAAAATCACGAAATTATCCCGCGGTTAGCTTAAAGGTTAGGGAACTCTTACCCAGGATCCACCTGCCACTGAGGATATTTTACGTCAGCACTTTGGTCGGTGTGATCCAGGTGTGAAATTCGTTTCAACCGACCATCGCTGGAAATCGACCATCGCTGGAACCTCATTGAAAGGCTATAACATGTATTAATTGAAATTTTAATTTATTTTTTTATATCCGTCGTTGAATAGCCGACCCAATTTTGGGTTTACGACTACTAATGTTCAACTCCGTGTCCTTGTAATTTTGAACCAATCCAGAAGACAAAGAAACTCCTGGATCAGCATCCCCAGAGGTATTGATTTGTTATGGCAATATGGAGGATTTTGCGATTCAACAGGTTTAAAGTGTATCCGTCACAATTTACTACACGGAGAGTCTTCGGCTGGCCTGGGATCAATCTCACGAACTCTTGAACATGGGCCCACTGCCCTACCAACCTGACTGTCCCAGCCTATCATGTATTAACAAAGCATGTAGTTATACAAGTACATACGTACGTTGTACATAAGTACATACTTTGCGTGTACATAGATCGATGTACATATAAATGTACATGCATGCATTTTATTTACGCAACTATGTGCATGTATTATACCTTTAAATAACATTCTTACATATTGTACGCAAATACGTACAATTTTATATACATACGTACATTGTATATACGTTCCATTATCGTAAATTTATACAATGCATGTACTTGTATAAATGTAATCTTTTCGTGCAAACTAACATACATGCGTACACGTATCATAAATGCATAAGTATATGTACTAAACATATATATTGAATATTGAAACGACCCACCCTATTTGTGTAGGGTTTACGTCAAACAGAAATTGTACAATAAACAGAAATAAAAGTGTACTAAACATATACGTATTGCATTAAGTATATTACAATATAATTATGAATATTATACGTACAAACAACGTTTGTGCATACATTGTATATACAGGAATCACAAATTGTACTCTCATGCGTGCGTACATTCTATGTACATAAAAATATGTAAACTCATACAAAATTACATAATGAATTTGCATATAGTATACAATCGTAATAACTTGTAATCGTATAGTTTGATTACAAGTAATCACAGTTACATGTAATCATATATTTTGATTACTTATAATCAGAATTACCCGCAATCGTTTTTGTTGTGATTACTTGTAATCACAATTACTTGTAATCATGATTACAGCTGTAATCAAAATTTTTTGAAAGCTGTAATCAAGATTACAAGTAATTGATTACTGTAATCGACTATGTAATCGTGATTACGGCTGCAATCAAACTTTGTATTCATGAATACAAGTAATTGATTACCGTAATTGAAAAATGTAATCGATTACATTTTCGCTCTACTCTGATGTAATCAAAAACTTTGATTACTTGTAATCGCGATTACTTGTAATCGTGATTACAAGTAATTGATTACATAGCTGTAATTATCTGTAACCAATTACAGTTGTAATCGATTACTGTAATCGCGAGCCAACTCTGCCATCAACCCTATATGATGCTTACGTAATCTTTAAACAGCCACTGTTCTTCAAAAGAAAATAAGGATTAAAAATGAACTTTAAATTTTCAACGGAGTTTTACAATGTAGAAAAAATATTTTCATATTACAATTTAGTCAGTATACCCAGACAGGATTTTGTCTGCTTAAATAAAAATAAGAGTAAAATTTTAAAGTCATTGGACCTGAGATAAAAAAAAAACTAAATGAACATGAAAATTTCGGATTAAATTAAAAATGGATATTTTACTATCTTTTCAAAAATTAGGAAATTAGAAAAACTAAAACACTTTCAGTGAACACCTTTTTCACAAAGGTGTTGTGTTTGAAATGTCTACCCTAGAACGGTTAAGGACATACTTGAATTTCTAATAATTATGAAGAAGCAGAAGAAAAAGCAGTAAAATATCTACTTAATTCAGCTTCCTTGCTAGGTTTAGTTATTATTTTCTGCGCAATGACCTCTCAAAAATCAATTGAGAAATGAAAAGGCACATAAAATGTATAATTTTGCACAGAAAGTAATGCCTTAATTAAGTTTAAAAATTCATAAAGATACAGTCAAACCCCGCTATAGTGAACACGGTTTATAGTGAACGAAATGTTCGGTCCCGTGCCTTGCTATACACGTATAATGTTATTTTTTGTGGATATAGTGAACCAGAAAAGTGAGGAAGTTGGATATAATGAACTTTTTTCTGTCTTCGATTGATTTTTTTTGTAATAATTTTGAAATTTCTACTTCAAAATAAATACATATACTGATTTTTAAAACCATCTATAGCATGGAATGTAGCGATAAGCATTTTTTCTTGTTTGCTTCTTTTATCTCACTTTCCCATCCCTAAACAAACCAAGCAGATGTTTCCAACCCAGGCAGATACACCTGTAAGGTGTCAGTGGGATCAATATGCATTTTCTGTCAGAGAGTAATTATTCGTTATTGGTCAAAGGGTTGGACACTAATATGTGTTGATAAGGCCCTCATTTCAACTCCTTTTTGCTTTTGCAAACAAGTGTCTCAAATTTAACTATGACGACCAGTAAACGTAAAACGTTCTCCATTGATGATAAAATGGGCATAATCAGAAAATTTGAAAATGGATGCAATCAAGTTGATATTTACAGGAATCCAAATCTGCAGTTCTATCTATCCAAACTATCCAAATCTGCAGTTTGTAACATTTGGAAAATGGGCAATTAATTATGCTCATGAAAAAAATTTCGATGGCAGAAAAAAGTTGAGAAAAGCAGATCACAAGAATGTTGAAGAAGTATTACTGAAGTGGTTCACCATTTGAAGAAGCCGCCAGTATTTGGACAAATGTCGATGATTTCGCAGGCTTAAAAAGCGGAATAACAGAAATTCAGGAAAAATTATCCGAAAGTCAGGAAGTGTTTCAATATTTGATGTTGAGGATTGCTCATCAGCTGAAAATAACAAAATTTTTTTGCACGCAAGACGCAGAGTCTTAAAAAATAACACATTTTTTGCTACTACATAATATTTTTCAGTCATTTATTGGAACAATGTGTAATAAAAGGGAGGATTGGGAACCATTAGTTAAATTGCCTGCGTAACGGATATAATGAACTCCCGGTTATAGTGAACCAAAATTTCGGTCCCTTGAAGTTTCACTATAGCGGGGTTTGACTGTATTATAGTTTTATCTGAAGTATTTTTTAGTTTCTGTTGAATTATTAATTAAATTTTGTCAATGTCACTAAAGCCGATGTAAACCTCTGTTATGCTGTTCCCTAAGAAGTATTCTTAGCTGTAGAGAATATCTTTTTTAGATTTGATATAAAATATCCTTTATAGATATCATTTGTTTCTAGATATGCGTATCTGAAACTGTTGATAAGTAGTAAACCAATAAGGGTGTATGTATTTTCCTAAATTGAAAAATAATAAATTTCTATCAGATAGTTTATTTTATAGTGTGATAATGGGTTTTATTAAATGTATTTTAGAGATAATTATTTTAATTGCATTTAAAATGCTATATTTATTAATTTACACTTAAATTGCTGGTTTTATGCCTGTAAGATTCTTTTAAACATTCACAGTAATTTACTAGTCATCTAATAAAAGAAATGATTTGCATTAAAGAATCAAATCAGTTCTTCAAATCACCTGAAAAATCAGTTTTTTTAAAAATCAAATTACCTTTAAACCCTAAAAATACCATAAGATAAATACATAACATGTCAATTAATAGTTCCATTGCTAGAATGAACACGTTAGAAATGCATTTTAGTGTGATCACTTGCAAAATACAGCCCCTTCTGATTATTTAAAGAATTTCCCAAATAAATCATTAATTTTCTTAAGAATTCCGTGTCTCCCTACATCCCTCCAGTGACAACCTTGATCAACATAAACGCACAAAAAAAGCATTTTAGTTTCTTTAGAATGTAATTGAACAAATGAAACAAAAGTATTAAAAATTAAACCATGAGTATTTTATTTTACAACCATTTAAATTGAATGAAGGGTGAAGTTTTCTGTGAATATAACAACTGACTGATCTCAGAGAAATAATAATAAATTCCGTTTCAAAGTTGATGAATAGACCCTTCCAAACTTAATTAAGAAGATTTTATTTTGTCTGCTGCTCACCACACTGGTCTGTACCATTCTGAATCCAACACCAACTCTTCCACCTTGAAATTCTCTGTAACTTCTCCTGTTTCTTTAATTCCGGGAGAAGGTTCTGCATTTCCGGAGAAAGAGCCAGAGAGAGTTTCAAAATGAACTTCTTCAGTGGACGTTTTATCTAGAAACAAATCAGAAGTGAGGACTTCATTGTTGTTCAAATCCTCAGAACTGCCGTTTTTTACGAACGTAGTGTTCCCCTCTACCACAGCGTTTTCTTCAAGATCTGCATCATCAAAAGGAGGTACGTTAAACTTGTCTAAAAAGTTCTTGAACAACACCATCAGATCACCAACTCTCTTTTTAAATTCTTCAACAATAATTTGATTCCTCTTATCCGAACAACACAATCTCGCTGCCAATAAACTTTCAGCATTTGCTTTTTCCAGAAGTAATAGTTCCATTCGACTAGTTTCTTCTTCGTTCAGAACCCTCTCCGTGAACAATTCCTCCTCCAACGAATTGATTTTTACTTCATTAGCTTCGTTTTCCTCTCTTAGGCGATGGTTAATGTAAGAACAATGAGACCCACGTGAACGCTCTTTTTCCAGTTCAAGATGTAGAGTTTCAATTTCGTCAGACATACTATCAATCTTAGCATCGGAGAGCTTCTTTTCAGATTCATGGGTTTTGCGTAAATTGTCCATGTCAATCCCCGCAAAAACAAGCGATTGTCCGAGAATGTCCCTCTCTTCAGAAATTGCGGCAATCTTTTTTTCCTGCTGATCACATTTTTCATATAAGCCTATGAGCTGATCGCACAGCTTCATAACACCATTCTGTACACAGCCTTCAAACAATGATTCCTGCAAACCCTCAATCTTCAAATGTTGCAACTTATCTACCATTGATACTTTCAAAGCCTGACCCATAGCTGCATGGCTTATACTCAAATTGTACAGCTCTTCCTGCAAGGACATGTTATTTTCAATTGCAGAATCTCTTTCAGAGGTGACTGTGGCAATCTTTTGCTCTTGCTCGACACGAAAATTTGTCATTCCTTGAAGTTTAAAATACATCCTGAAAATTTGGTCTTGAATATTCTCAGCATGCAGCGTTGACTTCAGATCTTCCCCGGTGATGCGTCTTAACTTGTCGTCAATTGACGGGCAGATTTCACTCAAAGGCTTAAGAGAACAGGCGATGCTCTTCTGTGAATTTTTTTTACTAAAAACTTCCAAGTACTCATCAAGCACCTTCCGGCATCTTCTTATATCTCGCATGCGACGTTCTGCTTTTGCTTCTTGTATTTTACTTTTTCCTGTTTCTGCTATTAACTTGCTTGATAATTCATTGCATCTAATCTCTTGCAATTTTAACTCTTGCGTAACTGTTTCCATGCCCTGATGGTGGATTAGATTCCTTTCCTTATAGAACGCCAGCTCTTCTTTTAGCTTGATCTATAAAGAAAGACAAAATTTTTTCAGCTAGTACATTTGGTAGAAATTTAAAAGCTTGCATAAACTCGTTATGTATTATCATAATTACTATGCATCATTGTGCATTATTATATCCTCATGTACTATGCATTATTGTATTTATGTGTTATCTTATTTAGTATGCATCCTTGGGTATTATCGTATTTATTACACAACCTTAGGTATTATCGTATTTATATATTAATCTTTAAAAAAAGAAAGAAACTATGCATGTTAATGTTAGAACTCATATATCCTTAAGCCTTCCTCCTTCATATATCCTTATATGTATTAACAACATAGTACTTTTAGGAAAAATTTAAGGAAATTCTGAAAAGTTTCGACAATAATTTCTCATTTCCAATCAGTGAAGAAAACAATCACGGGAGTTTTAGGTTTAAACTAGTCAAGAAAATGATGTCGGGGTTGAAATGAAGTGTTTTAGTATAATTGAATTTTTTTTTTTTAAATTTCACAGAATATTTTTAAAATGTTATTGTTTTCAAAAGAAAGAAATAGAAAATATACAAAACACAATTTATTTCTTTAGTCTTAAAATTACAGTGTTTTAAAGATACTGAGAAAAAAATAAGGCTTCTTATGGGGCTTATAAACTAAAAATATTTTTTTAACCTTTTTAGGGACTTTCTAACCACGCTAAACCTTTATGAAGACTTACAAAGGAAACTGTTTAACAACGCCATTACACAATTGCTTGATAGCAAAGTTTAATGCCAGAAAGCATCACACTCTTTGTATTTAATTTTCTTAAATTTGGATAAAAGGTATGAATTCTCCTACAGAAAAAGTAAACAATGCTTTTTTGAATTAAAAAAAAGAGCTTTGCTAATATTTTTCTTTGTGCGAGCTTTCAAACTCATAAACTTAATTCTGGAGGGATTTGTTTTTACATTCACTTCAATGTTTCGATTGAGTTTTCAAAACTTTAAAATATTTAATTCTTCTATGTAAATAACATTTAAGACTTTTTCTATAAAGTAGTGTTAATTCGGATAGTTTTTTAAGAGCCTTAAGATGAATTTTAATATCCTAATTAAATAAATTAGCTTCAAATTTGAAATTAGAAATTGAATACATATTTCATCAATTAAAAAATATTTTTAACTTTAATTGATACTTACAAAAAATTAAGCAAAAATATGACTTAAATAAATCAAATATGATTGCTTTAATAACTGTTTAGTAGCAGTAAGTATATGAAAATATTACATAAAAAATTGCTTTTATTTGATAGTTTTTAAATATACTTTAAAAAAATCTTACAAAAAGTATTAAAATTAGGTTTAACGATTAAAATTTTACAGTAAATTTACTGACAGTATACAAATAAATTGATAGCAATAATTTTCTTTCAAATTTATGTTTTTAATCCAAATAATTAATTCGCAGCGAAAAATTCATAAATGCCAATTCGATATGCATAATACTTTTTCCTGAGTAGTAATGCGTTAATGCGTAATATTTTTCCATCATCAGTAAGAAAATACAAACCATTTCGTCAGCCTGTCTCTCATCCGTGTTATTTGCCTCCTCACTTTTAACATGCTTAGATTTAGTACTTTCTAATGAGAGCTGAAAATAGAAAAAAATAAGTACCATAAATAAACTTCGAAACTGAATTAAAATAACTGCCAAGAACATTCATTTAAATCAGTTGCATATTAATAAAATTCAAAATTAAACAATACATTAAATTCTGTTTTAATTTTTTTTTCTAAAGAATTTTGAGATTTCAGTTTAAAACAAAATTTAGGATTCTAGTTTAAATTTTGTAATTTATGAGTTCCAATTTATTTTAGAGCTGTTGGCATGACATGAAAAATTTTAATATTATTTTGAGAAATATTTTATTAAATCTTAAATAATGTGTCATAAATGAATTTCGAAACTAAATTAAGATAACTGCTAAGAAAGATCTTCATTTAAATCAGTTACATATCAATAAAATCCAATGTTAAACACTACATTAAGTTACAATTTAAGTTTTTTTTACAAAACAACTCTAAGATTCTGGTATAAAACACAGATAATAAAATTTTCAATATAGAAAAAATAATAATTTCGAAATTTATGAGTTCTAATTTGTTGTAGAGCTGTTGGCATGACATGAAAAATTGGTATATTTGAAGATTAATTATGTCCTTATTTTGGGAAATATTTTATAAATTTTTAAATTTCATTTTAAATTGATAATTTCAGATCTCCTACATATTGAATATGAAATTAAAATTTTAATGAGCCTCCTTTTTTTTTAAAAAAAAAAAGTGTCGAAACATTTCCAAATTTCATCAGACAATCAAGCTAGATTTGTGATCTCTATCATCCAGTCAAAATTATCTGATATAAAGCAATAATCAAGGTCTGGGTTTTGAACCCATAAACTAGTTTTGGACAGGACACATGGGTTTTACTGTCTTAGACTGACTAAAACTGTCTTGAGCCTAGAATATTTTTAAAAAGTAAAATTTCTAAATATGTAACAATTTTACACATAATAATTACATATATTAATAAATATTTTAGACTTTTTATGAAATTCCAGTTTAAGCTATTAAAGGAAAATAATAGAGGGTTGCCGCTCAAATCTGGGGAAAAAATTCCATGTATTTTCCCTGTACATATTTAAAGGAAGCACACAATCACTATGCTATTCAGTGACCTAATATTAGTATAGCTATAGTAGTTTTAATTGCTGATAAAATTTAAGGAAAAAAGAAACAGCTGAGTATACTTAAACCAAATGATATTACAGTAAATTAAATAGTTTAGTATAGCTGAAATATCACTTTTAAAAAATTAATATATTGTGCTTTGAGGAGCCATCACTCTTAAAATATGAAAGTAGGAAATAAAATTCCCTGTATTTTTCCAGTTCGTAAGGATTAACTCAAAATTCCCCGCATTTTCCCTGCTATTTTAGGTGATTTTAAAATTCCCTGAATGTTCCGTGTCTTTCCCTGTGGGGTGACATCCCTGTAATATAATATAATAGGAAAAGATTAATAACTTTTGCAGCTGCAAAATTCATTGCAGAACAAAAATGAATACCTTATCCTCTAAATATGAATAAATATGCTTTTAATACTGATAAATTGTCTTCGCATATAGATAAATAATGCAGCATTAAAAATAATAGTAAACTTTCTTTAATAAAGCAAAAACTTGTTTTCATTTTGTCACTTGTTCAAAAACTAATATTTTATTTATCACAATACTTTTTAAAATTGGGACACAACTTGAATAAAAGGGTTTTGGAAGTTTACGACAGTTTTGGACGAAGGGATTTTGGACAGGGATTAATCCATTTTGTCCTAAACCTTCCCAGCCCAGACAATAATATTTTGTTTCTTCTCTCCATATTTATCAATTTGTAACATTCAATTTTGAAAAAAAAAAAAAAAAACATTAAAACAATTTGAATACTAACCTGTTGAAACTGCTTCTTCATAATCTCAACTTGTCTAATTAAACCACTGATATCTTCACAGTCTTGAAGAGTGGATGAGCTATTGATGTCACAACTAGAAGTATTCATAATTGATGAATCAGACAAAATCTGGCTGTTAGACATGTTCTGAACAGAATGGGCACAGTCAGAAGTGTCCAACAGAGCTGATTCTGACAAACTGTCCCCTTCACCACAGTCAAAGAGAGGAATCCATTCTTCCTCTGGAACAGATTCACCTAAAAATCAAGATCATAAAGCTCTGTAAATTTTGTGCTTTTCCTTTATACAGGCACTTCAAATATATTTCATGCATAGCTGCCAACTTGTAATTGTGATAATTGCTTCATGTTCCACTAAATATTTTACACACAGAGAATTTTAGGGAATTTTATAGTCACCGAAGTAGAAAAACTGTAATATTTTCCCTTCATGATTGACATTAAACATACTTAAAATGTTATGTATTATGTACACTCATAATTTCGAATAATAAAAGCCATTTAATTCATCAAAGATAATTAAAAAAAAATTTTTTTTTAATTAACTTAAAAAGAGAGCTCCAAACAAAAATAAACGGAGTATTTTAGAACTGAAAAAGTATTGAACTAATTTCTATAAACGAGATTCGCTTCATGATGTATTAGTAAAACTTATTCAAATATTCTAGCATGCAAGCAATGATCTGTACAAAAATTTTATTTCAATTGAGATATTTTTAGGAAACTTACTCATTTTTATGGAATATTCTAAAATGTACAAAAACCAGGAGAATTTTAATTTAAGCAGTAGACCAGGAGAAACTGGAAAAATCCAGTAGAGTTGGCAGCTATGTTCTTTATACAGACATTTCAAATAGTTCACGAAAGAATAGCTAGATTTTTTGATGTTATTTTCGGGAACTTTGAACATAATTTAAAGATTAAATATAAAAATAATTATAATTAAGAATAAAGCAAATGAATATTTAAATGAAAGGATATAAATAATAAAATACGATTACTTATGTATGTAGCAAGCTAAAAAATAAGAATATAAGTTACTGATAAATGAGATACAGCCTTAAATAATAAATTTGAATTAAGTAAATGATTTAAATAAATTACAAAAATTATAAAATTTGAAAAATTGGGTAGCAAAACTGAATGTATAAACTTAATTAGTAAATAGGAATGAAATAAGGGAATTTTAAATAATGAATATAAGCGAAATGAATGAATGATTTAAACTAAAAAAAGAATGCAAACTTTAACACGAAAAAAAATATACTGAATTAATAAATAAAATGCATGCTGATTAATAATAAATAAATAAATTAACCAAACTAGACAAGAAAAAAAGTTGAAAAACTCGCATATCAAAACTAAAAACTGAAGATTGTGAAAGAAAAAAAGAGTCTTAATAATCTTTTGAATCTCAATGTATAAGAATGTTTTAAATGAACTAAACTAAATTTACAACCGATTAATTCTAATTTTCTTGCTTTGTCTAATTCTCGTACAAAACACCTTTGATTTTAATTAAGATTGGAAGCACCAAATAATTCTTTTAATCCTTGAAGGATTCTTTCTAATTTATGCCAGAACAAATGGAACAATATATTTAGTCTTTACTTTTAGTCGAATTCTAGAAGTAAATTAAGAAACACTATTACGGGGAAAGAGCTTTTGAGTTGAATCATTCTTATAAAAAAAAAGGATAAAAAATTATGAGCTAAGTTAATATTACGAATCATTTCTATTGGAAGGCTGTCTGATATTATTTTTAAAACGCTTAATTGTCAGGGGAAAACAGAGAAGAGCTGAAAGCTGATAATAAAAAATCATCATGCGAAAAGTAAACTGAATTGCTTTATTTTTCGTTAGAAATTGCTCATTCAGATATGAATAGCTGCTGACATGGCTCGGAAGAAATCCAAGAGATTTTACAAAATTGCACAAGTTTTCATGATGATTGTAGCATAATGTACTAAACATTTTTACATAGCGTATTTTATGGTTATCAAAATAGAAAAACTGCAATATTTCGCAGTTATGATTGACATTAAATATACTTGAAATGTTGTGTATTATCATAACTTTGAATAGTAATAGGCATTTATTTAATTAAAATTTTTCAAATGATTTTTTTAATTAAATTAAAAAGGGAATTCTGAAAAAAATAAACTGATTTTCGAACAAAAAAAGGGTTTTAAACTTATTTTCATAAATGAGGCTCGCTTTATTGTGCCTTAAAAATTCTATTCAAAGCAAACAATCTTTGCAAAAATTCTATTTCAATAGGGATTTTTTTAGGAAGCTGACTCAATTTTAGGGAATTTTCTAAAATGTATAAAAACCAGGAAAGTTTTTATTACACTAGTAGACCAGGAGAAACTGGTAAAATTCAGTAGTTTACTGGAAAATCTAGTATAATTGGCAGTTATCACTATGATAATTTTAATCACTCAGATATGTGATGAATTGTTATATAATTTTTGTTTTGTTTTTCTACTTTAATTATTAACACTATTTTTTATTTATTAAACAGAAGGAACCCAAGCATGACCACACAGCACTTTGAATCAGTAGCACTTTGAATTTATTCACTACATGACACTTTGAATCAAACAAAGACACTAGTGAAGATATAATAAGAATCATAATCATACCACTCCTCCATCTTTGAAGTTCAGTAACAGATCCTTTTATGTATTTATTCGTGCTCCTAATAGATCTCTGTAATCTATCCCAGAATCTACTTAACCTGTTTCCACTGAGTTTCACATTCAGTTGAAGACTATTCTTTATTATTTTTGCCCTAGAATAAAAATAGACATTATTTAGTCCAATGTCAAAATGGATAGGAAAAAATGCACCATATTTTACGAAGTAATATAAATTTCATGATAACTGTTGCATAATGTACTAAAATTTCCCCCATAGGGAATTTTATAGTAATTAAAATATAAAAACTGCAATATTTCCCTGTTATGATTGACATAAAGCATACTTGAAATGTTATGCATTGTGTTCACGCATAATTTCGAATATTAATAGGCATTTAATTCATCAAGGATAGTTAAAAGATTTCTTAATTAATTTAAAAAAAAGAGTTCTGAATAAAAATTTATTTATCATTTTAAAACAAAAAAAAATTTTAACTGAATTCTACAAATGAAGTTTCCTTCATTATGTATTAGTAATATTTATTTAAATATTCAAGCAAGAAAGTAATAACCTATACAAAAAGTTTATTTCAATACTGAATTTTTTAGAAAATTTACACAATTTTAGGGAATTTTCTTAAATGTACAAAAACCAGGAGAATTTTAATTAAACTGGAAAAATCCAGTAGCCTACAGGAAAATAGTAGTAGAGTTGGCGGTTACGTGAATGTAATATTACAGGAGAGGCTTAAGAAAAATTTTACCGATCTACTAGGGATTATAAATAACAAAATATTCTTAGTAAGAATCTGATATCATTAAAACAGACGTACGAAAATGAAATAAATGGTACTAATTTACAAGAGATTTTAAAAAATAAAATATACTTATTAATGTAACGATGAAGAGAATATTACTGATCAAATATGTATTATTAATGAAATATGTTATTAATAAGAATTTAATATTTTTAAAGAAAATGTTTAGCTATAAAAAGAGTATTACTGATTTATTAGGATTTAGAAATAACAATATATAATTTCCTAAACATAAATTTTCATCTATGAGAGACATGCAGGCACTAAAAGAGCATTACTGATTTACTAGGCTTTATTAATTAAAAAAAAACATAACTATTAAGAATGAGATCTTCTTAGGAAAAGCATTTAACTATGAAAAGAATATTGCATATTTACTATGGTTTATAATTAGCAAAATACAGTATCTAAAGTTTTTATATTTTTATTAAAAGCGCGCAGCCATAAAAAAAAACTATAACTGATTGACTTGGGACTAAAAGTATCAAAATAAAAAATATTAAGAATCTGATTTTATTTCTAAATGTATATTTGCAGCACCTACCGTGTACCAAACTCCAATGAGTATTTTGTTTCACACTCTGATGAAGGTCTTATGCAAACAATGATGGCAGTTTGTGAGTTTCCACCTAAACTCTCCTTCAACAATCGAGTGAGACAGCTCTCTCTGTAAGGTGGTAAGTCTTTCTAAAATAAAATAAATAAATAAATAGATGAATTCTCACAATATCTGAGACAATTTTAAATTCCTCCTTTTTTAGAGAAAAATATGCTATCCTTATGAATACTGTAAGTTCCTTCTGCAATTTTGAAATCATCAAAATGGCAAAAAATGTATGTAGAATAATCGATATGAGGGCAAAAAGAATCAAATAACTTAAATTAGACATTTGAATATAAAACTAGCACGATCTACAGCAAGAAGCATTGGCGGGAAAAAAAATCATTGTCAGTGAAGCGTGTTGTTCAGAACAAATTGGTGAATCAAAATTACGAGAGAAAAAAATCACACATATTAAAATAGATTCAGTAATCAGAGATTTAAAACTAAATTACAAATAAAAAAAGAATAAATTCACTAAAAAATAATGCAAAATAATTTGCTTATCTAACTCAAACTTACTTGAAAACAAATTTGGCTTGTAAAAAATAGACACTATCATATCATGCAACATGGATAGGGAAAAATCCAATAGATTTTACGAAATGGCAATCGTTACATACGATCTCATGGTAATTGTTGCATAATGTACTAAATATTTTACACTTAAGGAATTTTCGTAGTCATCAAAATAGAAAAACTGCAATATTTACCTGTTATGGTTGACATTAAGAATAATTGAAATGTAAAGTATTTTGTTTACTCATAATTTCGAATATTAATAGACATTTAATTCATCAAAGATAGTTAAAAGATTTTTTTAATTAATAATTTAAAAGATAGTCCTGAATAAAGAAAAAATTGAACACTTTAGAACAAAAAAAAGTTTTAACTGATTTCCATAAATGAGCTTTGCTTCATTATGTAATACTTATTTAAATATTCAAGCAAGCAATAATCTGTACAAAAATTTTATTTCAATAGAGATTTTCTTTAGGAAACATACCCAATTTTAGGGAATTTTCTAAAATGTAAAAAAAAACCAGGGGAATTTTAATTAAACCAGTAGGCCAGGAGAGTTGGCAGATGTTGGCTGATATGTTTTCTGTATATTTACTATTTACTATTATAAACGCTTTTTTTTGGATAAAAAAAGGGAAATAAGTTTAAAATTCTGAGTTAGGCCCTAGTTAAATAATGCTAGTTATTTAACTGCGATCTAGGGCTTGACCTATTAAAGAATTATCTTTTTAAATTTAAAATACAATTATTATCCATAAATGGAAAACTGACATTACAATTTAAATTCACACTTTTTTAAAAAGTATTTTTCAATAGCTCTGCATTGAAACTAATATTTACTTACTGTATTACTAGTTAAAACAAAAATCACTCTAGACAAAACTGATAGAGACTTATTTATGTAGCTGGATTCTCTTCGAATTACAGAACCGCTTACGTCTCTTTGGCAGGCCTAAAATAAAATAGAAACAAACCTTAATTTTTACAACTTTAAATATGACCTATATTCAAAATTGTAAATAAAAGTGACTAAAATAAGAATTTTTTAAATTCGAAACGCACTTATTTATTTAATTTATTTTTGCATTTTTTTCCTATTGTAAAACTTTTTAAATCTGAGTATAAAGAAAACTAATACCAAAACGTATTTATAACTAAAATCTCAAAGGATAATACTATCGAAAACACTGAATATCAGCATTATAAATTTTGCTGCCTCAGCTATGCTCCAATAAAATATTATTTTGCTAAGTACAGAACAGAATTGTGAGAACAATCTTGTAAAACAATACTTATTTCAAACAAGCTGTAAATTATTTAAGCTATTAAAGTTCAGGATTTTCGCTAAATTAATAAAAAATATGTAATTTTTTATTTTTTTATGTAATTAATAATTAAAGTAAGAGTATATAAAAGAAGTAAACAGACTTCTAGTTTCGTAAGTTTTTGTAGTGACATCTGTTTTTAAAAAAAAAAAAACAAATCTACCTAATTTAAATTGATGATTGTTCAAAAAAGTTTTTTTTCTCATTTGCATGGATCAGTTTTTTGTTCTTTTTATCATGGATGAAATGAAAAAGTCTTTAGCATGATTCTAACAGGTTAGCTAACAGGCATGATTCTTACAGGATGATAGGCATGATCCTAATAGGTTACTCTAGCTTTTAACAGGTTATGGCGTGTTTAGTACCACTTTTATAAATGTTTCATATTTTATTAACTGTTTTAATCACTTGAAATAAATTGAAATTCCTTAGTGCGTAGTCTTTTACTTGTTTAAGGCAATTCATGCAAAAATATCTGATAAAAAGAAAGTTTGTTGCTGAAAATCCTGTATATGGAAAAACCTTCTTACCCGCTCACTGCCAGCCAAATCAATCAGTAGGAGCTTTCCTGTTATTCTTTTTCGTTCAGCAGAGTTTTCCTGTTTTATGACTATTTGGAACACTGTATGACTTCTGGAGCTCATCTTGTTTAAGTCTGAAATAAAAATGTATTCTATTACTCTCCTCAAGTATTACATGCTTACATATTAATAATTACAAATAAATGTAAGCATTATAACTGTTGAGACATAAATTACAACAATAAATAAATTCCAATATTGATTGTAATTATCGAGTTTGAAAAAAACTGTATATACTATACAAAAATAAAACTTAAAATTTAAAATTAAAAATTAAAATTTTAGAAATTTTAGAAATTTTAAAAATTTTAAAAATTAAAATTTTAAATTCAAATTAAAATTTGAAATTAAAATTTGAAATTAAAATTTAAAATTAAAATTTAAAATTAAAGCTTAAAATTTAAATTAAAATAAAAATTAAAATTTAAAATTAAAATTTTAAATTAAAATTTAAATTTAAAATTAAAATTTAAAATCTGCTTTTTAATAAATCAAGTGATATAAATCGTGACATAAATCATGCCAACACTCACAGTCATGTAATGTTGCAGTTCCTTTCCAAATGAAAGCTAAACATTGTGAGACTAATGCAATTTTTGTAACAGTATTTCCCTAAGAATTCAGGATTTCTCCCTAATACGAGAAATAGCAGCTCAACTATGATTTTGAACATAGGTTATGTTCATATGCTATTTTATACATACATACTCCATTTCCTCAATATTATTTCAGAATGGAATTTACTATGTGTGATACAATTTAATATAAATTGTGAAATATAGAGATTTTACAACAAAACTGTCCACTGACCTGTTTCAGAAACATGCCTTTTCAGCTTGGCTTCAGTAAAAAACTCCATCAATTCCTGGACATTCTTAACTGTGACCTCTTTGAGACCCTAAAATTCAAAATAATTTTTTAATTATTAGATATCAAAATTAATTTTGGAAGCATAATTAAAAATAATAATTTCGTAAGATTTGGGTATTTACTAAGTGTCCCTATTTTTCATATATTTAAAATGACCAATTTTTGAAGCAATTAAGTTTGGGCCAAAGTATGATTTTTCTATAAAATATGAAAAGTAAATTTTTAAAGAAGAGGAGAAGCGGTGACTTACACTTATGAAGGGCATACGTTTTTTGTCTTCATATACAAATAAATTTCCCTTAGTGGAATCTAAAATGAAATAAATAAGTAAGTCATGAGCATAAATTATTGAAATGTATTAAAACAAAAGGATATCTATTCTATCTAACTTACTGCTTAGAAGGTCAATTATTTTCTCCAAATATATCTCATAATATGATATCTAGAAAATAACAACAAAACTATAAATATACACATTTTTACACTAAATATGTGATGACAGTAATAGCGTCCTACACCATATAATACATATAAAGTTAGGAATTTTTCCGTTCAGAGTTGAGTTTTTTTTTAAGTAATCTTTTTTATGCATAAATAATTTTTTTTTAAATCAACCGATCAAAGTTCGGATTACGTAAAATTGTAGTTAGTTTTATTCAAGTTCAATTCCAAAGGAAATTTATAAAACAATTAATTCCTCACCATGCAAATTCATTTCGATAAGAAAACATTAAAGAATTCAACCAATCTTGATCACTACTTCCTATATTAAAAGTATTATTTTTTTCATGAAAATTAAATGGGAAAAATTGAACATTGTTATTAAATAACAAGTCATTTTATATAAGGCTAATAAAAAATTTAATTTATTACTTTAGCATTACTTCTATCAACATTTAGCTTGGATGCTACTCTAAAAATATTTCGAGACTGAACTTACTTATCGACTAATTAACACGGTCAAGCAACAGAATTTCCAAAATTTTATTCCTCAATGAGTGCAAAAAACACCTTTCAGCGAAAATGGCCCATATATAATATCAATGGCTAGTTTGTTTCTTCTAAAAATATATTTTTCATTGTTTTTAGTTTTTTTTTTTACAGCAAACAACACAAAAATAAAATATAGATATTTCTTTTCTTTTTTTTGCACCATTAGCTGAATAATAGCCTACTAGTTTTTATTTTTTTATTGAAGCCATTCATATCTCTAATTATTTTTCACTTCTTCATCGTCAATTTTTAGTCCCAATTCTTTACAAAAGAAAGGAAAAAATATATATATATACATAAATTTGAGCATTCTATTTTGACTGTCTAAGCATTTCAAAGCATCAGAGGAAAAAAAAAGCATGAGAAAATGTTAAAGTTCTATCATTCCAATTACTTCGCTAAAAATTAATAATTTTTTTAAAACTATTGTTTTTTCTTTTAAAAAAGATTTTTTTAATAATTAAAAAAGCAAATTGGAAAGAGATTAACTGTAGCATGGCATTCAGCCCACTGTTTTCTCAAGACTGATTTCAGTCCTCATGACTGAAGAGAGGCACCCGTGCATTTAGCCTTTCTTTTTTAATAAAACTACTTCAATCAAAATCTATATGAAAAATAGTGTAAAACTCCCTTTCGTTATTTCTCTGTGCTGAACATTCATTATCAACGAAATCATGCCTTATTATAATACGTAAAAATATTTTTAAATTTAAATAATGATTATTTTTTGAAATATCATAGTGATATTTTAATCGTGTTTTAAGTCATAATTTAAACCACGTGATAAAATTAACTTGAAATATATTTCATGGGTTCTAAGTTTTACAGTATATCATGTAATGTTTCATTGATAAAAGATATTTCATTTTATGCTTACCTTTATCTCGCTTTTTATTTTGTCATCTAAGAATTCTGCTCTACTAAATATATCATGTGCAACTCTTGGAATGATTCCTAATTTATCATTATCTGATACAATTTATCATTATCTTTTTTAAATATCATAGTGATATTTTAATCGTGTTTTAAGTCATAATTTAAACCACGTGATTTAAACAACATGAAATATATTTCATGGGTTCTAAGTTTTGCAGTATATAATGTAATGTTTCATTGATAAAAGATATTTCATTTTATGCTTACCTTTATCTCGCTTTTTATTTTGTCATCTAAGAATTCTGCTCTACTAAATATATCATGTGCAACTGTTGGAATGATTCCTAATTTATCATTATCTGATACAATTTATCATTATCTTTTTAAAATATCATAGTGATATTTTAATCGTGTTTTAAGTCATAATTTAAACCACGTGATTTAATCAACATGAAATATATTTCATGGGTTCTAAGTTTTGCAGTATATAATGTAATGTTTCATTGATAAAAGACATTTCATTTTATGCTTACCTTTATCTCGCTTTTTGTTTTGTCATCTAAGGATTCTGTTCTGCTAAATATATCATGTGCAACTCTTGGAATGATTCCTAATTTATCATTATCTGATACATCTCCCTGTAAATAAATAATTTGTAATTTAAATTTAAAGATAACAAGACTTTTCATGCGTAATAAACAAAGTAATAATGAAGTTTTTTGAAAACTATATTTCACAATCACTTAACGAATTAAAATCCTTTTTTTATATCCTGTAAATTTACCTCTTTTGCCCCTAAAAATTACAAAATAATAATTTCATCAATGTGATCTAACATTTTCAAAAAATAAATAAATAAAAACGTTTCTAACATTTTTCGGTTTGCTCTCCCAAAACTGATAATCATTAGAGTTCGGGAAAAATATAAGAATTTTCAATAAAAAAAATTTAAAACATATTGGAAATACTTTTAATAATCTCATTTTTTAGCGTTAATATATATGATTGATGTTAAACTGAAAATCTCTCAAACAAATTACTATTAATATATGTAACAATAATGCAAGTAACAATAATATATGTAATATATAACAATAATAATATGCGGTAAATATGTAAACAATAACGTTTTATCTTTTAATTTAGATGCTTTATTTGCAAAATATTTCCATAAATTCAATTTTTACTAATAATTGTCGAATTTTTAAATAAGCAGCTGGAATGAACACGTGATATTTTATAAAAAAGATCCAAATCTTTATTTAGTATTATCATGTAAATTTGGTTAAACATACTTTTCCAAATGAGAAAACAGTCTAAACCATTTTATTTCCCCCCTTCTTTTTGCTCTAAAGAACTCATTTACAAACTCTGTTAGATATAATTCCAAATTATGATAGAACCTTATTACAATTTTAGATTATTACAACCTTAGATTATTACCTTACTACAAATTTAGATTATTATTACTTTACCACAAATTCAATAGTACCGGTTTTGTCAATAGTACAAGAGTAAATAGTACAACTTTTTTAAGCTTTGAGAACTTTTTGAACATTTATTTTATTAAAAAAATTATTGCGTTTTTTAAACTTTTTAAAGAAAAAAATTGAAGAGAAAATAATATACTTTATGTATATGAATAAGATAAACTGCTTTATTTAAATTATTGAATGAATTTTCGATTTTTTCTTCCTCTTTTTTCTAGAGTAAAATAAGAAATTAAAAAATTAAGGGCGCTTACTATCACAGCTCATTCTCAGCAAATTCTACAAAATTAGTAATGACAGAAGAAAAAAAATTAAAGCTATAATTCTGTATAATGGATGAACATTCTCTGACGAGTCACTTTGTTTTCAAAATTGTAAACTTAGCACCCTCTTTAAATTGGATGGCATATTGTAGGCAGTAATTTTGTAACTACTGACTTACTCTATTTCGTATGCATCCTATCAAAAGAACGAAAAAATTCTTAAATATGTCTTCAGACTGTTAAGCAACAAAACTGAGTTTTAAGAATATCGAAAAACAATCTTTGTCATACTATCATAAAATCTTAACTAACATATAATGAAATGTAATTGTAATTAAAATGATATATTAAGCTAAAACTTTTACCTCCATTGTGTAAGTTTTGCCGCTGGACGTTTGTCCATACGCAAGAATAGTTCCATTGAAGCCAGCCAAAACACCTATATTTAAAAGAGTTCGTGTTCATTAGAATCAGAATAACAACTCTGAAAATAATATCCTACTATACTTTAAAAACTATCAAAAGCATTTGAAGTAAGGAAATTCAACAAGAGTCTAAACCGACTTGGAAACTTTTACATTTTGTAAGTAATCAAATATTAACTTATTAATAGAACATTTCTAACCCCCTCCCAAATACAAAGAATTTAACTTCATTTATGTAAACGTATTAGTAAGTTTGTATTTATAACTTAAGAAGAAGTGTTATAAAAAATACAAGAAAATAAAATGAATCTTAACTTACTGGTAACTATAGGTCTAGCAACATCGTTGTATACTTGCTCCTGGGATGAATTTTGATCAAATATTTGGTCAAAGGTATACACTTTGTCCTAACAAAAAACATGAGAAAAATTAAATATAGCCTTGATTTATCAGCAAAAATAGGATGAATAATATGATAATACTATAGTTTTCACATTGCGAATTTGTAAAATAAATAATAGAAGGTTTAAGAGGACTATTGCACAGTTAATTCAAAATTTCCTATTGAGAAATTTTAGGTTTTTTTTTCTTTTTTTTTTACACTTGAAGTTATGAAAACTGTATAATAACTATAATTAGATAGTGATGTTCTAAATTTGTAGGGAATATTATAATCCCTGACTTTTCCAATTTCTACCAGGAGGCCCGGTTTATGAACAAACACGCATTCCAACATGTACAGTGCAATATTATGAGAAAGTCTAATAGTTTAGTTAACGATTTCTTTAGTATGCTACTATCACCAAATATATTCTAATTTATTTCCCTTCCCTATTATAATTTAATTTTTTGAACTTTAAGGTTCCTGCCAAACACCCTCAACCTGTTTCTAATCTCCCTTTTTTTATCATCCTTCTCAAATTTGCTCCTACGGGGTCAACCAATTCGCTCATGTTTATCTCATTCCTTTTCTATTGTCATTTTGTGTATAGACAGAGGAAATGTTTACACAACCGAAACTATAGTATGTCCATTTATATGCATGTAATTTTTGTATTTATGTAATTATGTACAACTCTTCTGAAAAGCGCAGAAGTTTTGGTATCAACACTTTTGGTTCATTAAATATTGTAAATTCTTTGGTTTCTTTTACTATATAGGAAAAAAATAGTTATAGATTAGGAGGCAACAAGGACAGGTGGTTAACTTCCGCTATTTTAACAATTATCATAAAGAGCACTGCCTAATGATAGGTGAACTTAATATAACAAAATGAAGAAGATCATTAACTGTAATATTCCATAAGATAAGAGTTATGAAAATGGCAAACAATTCAAAAATTAGCATTATTTCATGGGACGAAAGATCTTTCGAAAATAGAACTTATTCAACCCGTAAACTTTATAAACAAACAAAATTGCGTAAAAAGAAAAAACAAAAAATTTCTAAAATAACATACCGAAGACAAATGCAGCATTGATTTTTCATCAGGAAAGCTGTAACTATGATCTAAAGCCCTCTTGTCCTCTTCATTCTGCCCTCGAATGCGGCAGCAGACTTTAATATTCATGTTTTGTTGAAATGCCATCTGTGCGCAAAGTCTTTGGATTTGTCTAATCACAAAAAACTTAAATTTCATTAATGGAATTTAAAGAATCGATTGCAACATTGCTGTGGATATGAAAAGTATAAAATTCATGATGTATATAAATATAATTTTAAAAAAAACCTTAGAATTCGAAATTTCTTAAGGAAGATACGAAAGTTTAGATTTTCCATTTGACTTTCTGAAAACTGACTGGAAACGATTTGTAATTGACTAAGTTATAAAGTTATATTATCATAAAATTAGGCCATTACAAAGCTGTCAATATGAACGATAAAAAATCTGATTGAGATAAAAAAAAATATATATTTCTAAACTGAACTTGAAAACTTTCAACAAGATAAAAGAAGAAGAGATGAAAAGACGAAGGTGAGACGAAAAGATGAAAGAGGGACGAAAAGATGAAAGAGAGGTGAAAAGAGAGACGAAAAGAGGAAGGGTGAAAAGATGAAAGAGAGATGAAAAGAGGAAAGAAATAGGAGAAGATGAAAGAAAGAGAGAAGATGAAGAAGGAGAGATGGAAAAAAAAAATGAAAGAAATTGAAATGAAAAATAAAAGAAAAAGATGAAGAAAAGAAAAGATGAAGATGAAAGAAAAGAAAAAGAAAAGATTTACCATTTTCAACTCATCTTTGACACAACTGGCAGGTTAACTCAAAAGGATAGTAATTCCATTATTTTTTTTAAAAAAATCCGAATTAAAAATTTCAAAATTTGACAATAGTGTAGCTTCTATCACTAAAGGTGTAAAATCCAATTATTACAAGCAAGCAACGCATATTCTTTTTCATTTAGTTTAATTTTTTTAACAAATTTTCAGCGATTTTCGTTTTTGAAAATATTAAAATAATATCTACAAATCTAAATGAATTTCGATTTCCGGATGAATATTCAATAATGTATATGAACACAGTTCCTCTTTCAAGTTCTCTTAAATTCCTAATTCGGCAAAGTTCTTTGATCACTGACTCGGCTGCTAGAAAGAAATAGCCAATGCAGCCGGCTCCTAGATATGGAAGAAAATATTTTACTAAAAATCATAACAAACTCTTAACTACTTTTAGTCCTTTTCTTATTGGTTTGTCTAACTTGAAATATGAATATTTACACACACATCTTTTTAATTATATCTTTAGATAAACCTTTCATTAGCAATAAAATTTATATGATATAGGTTGGAAACTAAATCAAAAAATAAATACTTTCACATTGTTCCAAAAACCAGAAATCTCCGACAAAATTAATATTCCATAAATTAAAATATTCAATTATTTAGCTGTATTATTCGTATATACTAATTTTCAAGTGAGAAAAAACTAAGTTAATAATTTATTTTAATATGAAATTTATATTCTATTTAAAAATTTTCTCTTTTTTTCTTGAAAATTTTATAGCATTTATGCAAAAAAATATTTTCTATTAAATTAAAAAACAAACATAGAAAACTGTAGACTTGGTAGTTACAGAACGACATACCACACAGCAAATAAACACAATAATATGAAACACAAACAAATTGATAATTTTTTTGATTTAATTTTCAAATTTTCATATTCTGTGACAAATTCTTAATGATTCGAGGCTCTAAATATAAATGTGTTGTAAAATAGGAATAAAAAGAGTTAAAGATTAAATAAATAAAGATAAAAAAACAAGTTTTAATGAATTTCTTCACACGGGAGTATAATTTCCAAAGAAAATTTCTATTTCTGCTCCTCTGACAAAAGTTAAATACAGTTTTAGTTTTTTTTATATTACTCAAATATGCATGGAACTTATAGCATGCAGTTAATTTCAATTCTGAGCAGCAATTAATTTTAATGTGAGTAATATTTGTTTGCTAAATTACTAATAAAAGTTTTCATTGTATTTTGAATTTTTTTTATTGGATTATAAAATTACTTCTAAAATTTTGGAAGAAATGAGAAAAGCTAAATGATTGCGTAGTTTTCTTTAAAGCTACTATTTGCATGCCTAATTTGAATCATATTTTTCTCTTCTTTTAATTCTAAACGTATTTTGCAATTATCAGAAGGGTTTAAATTTTAATTCAATGTGTTAATTTTTCTTTAGCTATTTTTGAAACAAGCAGAGTTGGATTAAACAAAAACAGCTTAAAACCATGTTTTAGTCTTAGGAATCTTAGAAAAAGATTAGAAACTACACTTAAATATTATCTACAAATCTAGATGAATTTCAATTTCCTGATGAATATTAAGTAATGTATAGTAACAGAGTAACAAAAAGAATCCGTTAAAAAAAATCCGAATCAAATTTTAAATTTTAACAAAAACATAGCTACTATACAAAATCCAGTAATCATTACAGGCAGGCAATGTATATTCTTTTTCATTTAAGTTTTCCATTTTTCCGTTAAGTGTAATTTTTCCGTTTCGATTTAAGTTATAGGAATTTTATTGTCTACAAATTAAATAAATATTAAAATACTATCTGAAAATATACTCAGAGACTATTAAAATATTATCTACAAATCTCAAGGAATTTCGATTTCCGGTTGAATATTAAATAACGTATAGTAACAGGCATTTTCTTTTATGCTTGTTATATTCTTAAATTATAAATTACGATTACGATACATACGATTTAAGATACGATATACATATAGTTTAGGAAAAATTATAACTTAAAAGTTTAATGACACTCTTAATCACTTTTAGTATTCTTTTTTTTAACTATTTGACTGAAGTTGAAATATGATAGTTTGAGCATCATTATTTTCTTCAAATCAATCTTTGATCAGCTATGAAATCTCAAATAATGCTGATCCAATAATTAAATGATACCTTAAATAATGCCAATCCAATTTTAAATATCACTAAATAATAAAACCTTCTGGAAACTAAGTACTAAGTATTTAACTAAGGGCTTACATTCTAGTACTAAGTACTTAAAATATAATATAGGTACATCACATTAGTTTTACATATGATGAGTGAGAAGAAAGACAAAGGTATAAAATGATATATTATATTTACAGAACAATTTAAAATAATTATGGAGAAAATTTTTCGATGATTAAACTGCTTAAAATGATTGAAAAAAACTTCAATTCCATGCGAATAAACAAATGAGAAAATTTAGCATACCAAAAATTCAAAGTTAAGGTTACACTAGAAGTATTAATTTGAAGATAAGTACAAAAGTTTTCAAATAAATGCAAAACCAAAAATCAAAAATTTTTGAGTCTCTAACGATTCAATTCAAAATAATAATGAAATTAACAATACATTAGTTAATTTTTCTAATTGATAAGTACAAATAACAGACAACCAAAATAATTAAACAATTTATAACAAAATTAAATTATTAACTGATAACCCATAATTAAATAATTCCACATTTTAGACAAAACTAATAAATTGTCTAGAATAAAGTAATTTAGTCGATTATTAGAAAGCGTTTGTACTAATAATTAAAAAAATTTCTTTGCTTAAAGTAATTATTATCTTTGAAAAATAAACGTACATTTAGTCCTTGAATGTAGCAAGGAAAATTAACAAATTTAAGTTTATAGCCGGTCAAAATTTTAAGTATTCATTTTAAAAATATTTGTAATAAATTATTACAAGAATTATTTATTTTTGATTAAAAATTAGTTGAACTGATAAACATATTTATTTAATAGATAGAAAAAAATCAAATAAATATATATTCATAGTAAAACTAGACATTTTAAACGGTATCGTATTTAAAAATGGTTTTAAAAATTTTACTAATAAATTTATTAAGGAAAAGAATAAAATAGAAAAGAATAATATGTAATTATCAGTTGGAACTAAGAGTAATTATTACTCGAAAATTATAAAAACATTTGCTGACAAATTAAAAACTGATAAAATTGTTTAAAGAACTTAACCAAACATTATTTTTGTTTAAATTAATGAAATATGTTTCTCTAAAAAAAAGCTATAGTTATATTTATCATTCAAAGCAGATAATAAAAAGTGATATTACGGTTGGTATTAATGATAAATCAAATGAATTGGTAGAAATAAAAATACATTTATAAAAAAAAATAAAAAAAACGCAATTAAGCCCGCAAATCAGGAATTTACCTTTGCTTAAGCAATTTAGACTCCTTTTAAAACTAAATTTAAATTAGTTAAGTACTCTTGTATTTCATTTGAATTATTTTAATGGATTAATTATTATTTGAATGCGTTAATTTATTATTTAATCTTAAATTTAACAGCTAAATAATAACTATCAAAGCTAGCTATCTTTAGGGAGAGAAAAATCAATGCCTAAATATGATTGTTTAAAAATTAACGTTTACTAGATTATTTATAGCAGATAATAAAAAGTTATGATAAAAAGCGGTAATAAAAGGCTTCATGGTAATTAATCAAAATAAAAAGGTTTGGTTTATATACATATATATTTTTTTGTTAGCAAATTAAACACACAAAAAAAGTTAAATAATTAAATTAATATAACCGGTAATTAAGAAAAACTAACTTTGCATAAGAAATTTTGATTTCTTTTGAAATTAAAGTTTATTTAAATTAAATTAATTTATTACAATTGATTTTGATCTTAATATATATTTATAAATATTTATTTTAATGTATTAATCAGTATTTGACTGTGTAATTTATTATCTAATTTAAAATTAAATATTCAATAACATTTATCAAAACTAGTTAATTAATTAAAAAACTATTTGCAATTAATAGAATAATACTCAACAACTTAATTAGTAGAATAATACTCAACATTTTTTAAGCAATTGATAATATATAAAAATTCAAGTAACATTTATATAGAAACCAAACTTGTTAGCAAAAGGCGAATAAAAAAAGGATTAATGGAAGATATAAGGATGGAAAAAAACAGGAAAATAAATAATTTTACTTTATTTTCTATTTCAACTTATTAATGACAGAAATATGATAGTTATTGTACCGTTTCAATAATGAATGATTAATAACGGTTACCGTTAGCTACTTATGAGGCTTTGGTATTGCCTACTTTACAAATGTATATCAAGTTTGAAATAATCATAAAGATAACAATTAAAATATAATTTAATAACTCATAATTATTATATAAATAATCAACGTTAACATAGACCTTACCCAAAAAGATTAGAGTTGTATTTCTCAAGGAAACGCACAACAATGTGGAAAAAGGAAAACTGAAATACTAACCCTGGCGTCGGTACTCGGTTCAACACCAAACCACCCACAGCTTTTAGTTAACTGTAGTAATAGTGTTTTCCTATTGGTTTGAAAGATTCAACGTACTTTATGACGTTGGATAGAAGGTGGATCCAATGTATAATTTGTTTAAAATAAGAACTCCTCCAGACATTCGTCTGGACCCCTGTCGGTGACTATGGTAACGAGGTATGACTATTCCAAGTAGGGGTGCAGGGTCACTGTTTTTGAGTGGTTTCGACTCGGGTCGGCCAGAGAAAGGGAATCTTTTTCTTCGGTCTATTGTGTTAGTCCAGTCCTAGAGCGAAGCAACCCTCCCTAAAATGCGCCGTTCTTGTTTCCATAGCACCAGGAGGCCTCAGACTTTGAGGCGGGAGGAGTTCTTAGACAGCAATAACTATCCAAACAATAAAAACCAGTTCTTCTGAAAGATTCAAAACATTGAAATACAATGAAAGCAAAAGTATGAATAGTCAAGCTATTCCATTCCTAAGATGGATGTAGAACATATATTTTAAATAATTTTCGGGTTTAATAGAATTATTTTAAATAATTTTCTAAACGGGAGATAAAATTTTGTTCTGGAACTGAGAGTAATTTTTTAAAAAAGGGAAATAATAATCATTTATAAATTATTTGACTAATTCTAATTACTTATTGAGTCTGCCTATAAGGAGGGTTTATAACTTATGGATACCAGCCCTGCTTGGGCCTACTTGTCTATTTTTTGTTCATTTTTAAGTTTACGTTTATGAATGCATTTAAACGGAATCAAGGCTAATGAATTTCATTATTATTATTACATTTGAATGTATTTATCATTTAATTTAATGTTAATTTAAATTTAATAACTGCCTGAAATATTTCGAATTATAACGCAAACACCAGCATTAATTTATGTATCTAAATTTTATGCAAAATTTCGAAATGTGAGGGAATTTAGATATGAACCAAGTATTGATTATTTAAAAATACGGATGATAAACCGTTTAGAATTTTTAAACAATAAGCAATTTTTATTTCAGAACTTTCAAACCACGTGTTTTCATCTTAGGTGGTTATTAGCATTATCTACCGTCAAAAACGATAGTGAAATAGGGTTCACTTTCACTATTTACTGAACTGAAGTGTATTCTGAGTATTCGGCAGGAAATCTGAGTCCTTTTGTATGCTTTCATTAGCCTAAGTAAATTTCTTTTCAATGATTTCTATAAGTTTATCAACGATATTTTTTTTTCCTCTAAAAACCATATTTACTATTTTCGAGAAGTGTTCTAAGAGGTGGTTCTTTTTACAAGAAAAACACGCGGTATACAAATTTTTCTCGCTTTATTTTTTCTGAGACTATTCAGCTCTCTAAACGTGTTTTATTAAGCGAAAAAGGCTGCTCGTAACCAAAGTAAACTTCAGGTACTTAGAATAGAAATTAAAATGCTCATAGGGGATTTTTTTTGTGTTGTTCGTTGTTGGAAGTGAAGAGATTGGTACGGTAGTAGATTTTGTCAAAATAATTCCATGGTTCATGAATAAAAGCTTCTTACAGATTTGAGTTCTCACGTACATCTATATATATATAAATATATATATATATATATATATATATATATATATATATATATATATATATATATATATATATATATATATATATATATATATATATATATATATATATATATATATATATATATATATATATATATATATATATATATATATATATATATATATATATATATATATATATATATATATATATATATATATATATATATATATATATATATATATATATATATATATATATATATATATATATATATATATATTTCAGTAAACAGGACACGTAATTGAATTGGATGCGCAGAAGGTAAATCATGTTTTAAATTAAACTTAATTAATCAATCAAAATTGATTATGACATCGAACAACTGACACTAAGGAAAGAGAAATGAATATTGAAACTGATCGTGGCATGATACTGACAAATAGATGCTACTCCGTTTTAAGAAACCAACTTAGATTTCGCCTCAATAGCAATCAAGATAAAAGCATGCTTAAAACATATATCCGGAATAATTTATCCGACCTCGACTGCAGCGAAAACTGGACATTGGGCAACCATATTAGAAACAGGCTACTAATTAAAAGAAAAAAATAATACTAGACTCCTAAGGGTAACAACTCTTTAGGATTACCCTGGTTAACTGTAAGATGCAGTGCCCATCGAAGAATAAGGTTTTAAAGTATTAGCGAGTGTTGTAGAAAAATATTTAAAGTAATGACGATAAAAAAAGATTCAATCGCTACTCCAAAACAATTCTATAAAATTAGAAAATATTTCATTGAAAACATCTGAAAAAAACCTTTATAAGATTTTCTTCCTTTAATTTTTATAATAATCTAATTTATTTATGAAAACGAGCATAATAGTTATTTTACAGGAAGCAGTTTTCCCATAACTGCTTCCTGTAAAATAACTACAGGAAGTAGTTTTCTAATATTAATTTTATTGGTTGTATTGGAAATATTAAGTTTTAATTTTTGCATATTTGTCATTCTACATATTTTTTTAATTAAAACACAAAATTTTGAGAATTTAAAATATTTGATGAAAAGGAGGCAGAAAAAGTTAACAGGATTTGAAAAAATATCAATATTTCAATTTTAAAACAATATTCGAGCACTCTTAAATCATTCATATGAACACAAAAGTATATTTTATTTTATTTTATAACCGTTGTGAACAGCCGACCCAATTTTTGGATTTACTCCTATTAATGTTCAACTCCGTAGCCTTGTAATTTTGAACCAGTTTAGAAGACACGGGAACTCTTGGACCAGTACCCCCAGCGGTATGATTTCTTATGGGAGCATGGAGGACTTTGTGATACTACAGATTTAACCTGCATCTGTTACCATTTACTAAACTGGGATATTTCGACCGGCAGGGATCGGACCCAAGACGTCTTGGCCACGAGTAGTCTTGGACAAAGTAACTTTAAAATTAATTTTTAAGTACGTTTCCTTCTACTCACGCGCACAACCATATATATATATATATATATATATATATATATATATATATATATATATATATATATATATATATATATTGCATTATTACATAGTATATTATATATAGAGCATATATATTTTACATGTATTCCACAAAACTCCAGAATGCAATTACTGTGGTTCTTTACTTTCCAGTTTTTACTTACAGAATGCTTTACTTTCCAGTTATTTTTTTGTTTTGTTTTTAGTTTAGTCTTATTTACCATTTTACTTTATCAAAAATTTCATTTTAAAAATTATTCACATAGCTTCCTTTCTTAAGGAAATAAGGTAAAAAGCGTGTTTGTTTCACTTATTCAACATGCTATTAATTTTCTTTTCTAGATGCGTAAGTAGTGAACATTTAGTTTATATAACATAAATATTCAATGAAATTCACAATTGACTGCTGTCAACGTTATTTGTAGATTTGTAGCGTTATATTCCCCTTCTTTCGAAATGACGTCGCTTTGAAACTAAACCGTGGTAACTCAAAAAAATAAGTTTTTCAGGAGAGCGATTTCTAACTTTCCGCGCCAATGCGATAACGATTTATCTAAACTCTAAATTAATTTTATGGAACTATGAAGATAACACTTTGTTTCTATAAAAGGGTGATTTTTTTTTTTACACAAAATGACCCAAATATCTCATTTTTCTACTTTTTTGAGTTACTACAGTTTAGATTCAAAGCAACGATGTGCCCTCAAGATTTTTTCCTACCTTCCAAGAAGCTTGTAGAAGTGTTTCTCCTTTACATTACCAATCACAAGGAGAAAGTAACATTACCTGCTGTTCCTTTTAAGCATTTCGTTATCGGGTAGGGAAAAGAATATCCAACTTAAATACTCCATACATTATGACCATCTGATACGCAGATATGTCACAAAAAATTTCATCTATATGCCAAAACTAAATTACTTATTTAAGGTGTAATAGGTTTCCCAACTTAAAAGGCCTCTACCTCGCCATATTAGATTTTAGGATAAATGTTTGATTTGCCTTTTTTTAATATTTATTTATTTATCTATTGTACTTCACAAGCTTTTGATGATGTAGTATTATTCAACGACCCGATATATTTCAAAAAAATAAAGAAAGAAAATGTGAAAATTAGGGGATTCCCTAGTTGATTATGAATATTAATGTTTAATTATTTTCAAAACTTCTTTATATATTTCCTCGATTATAACATTAAAGCAATAAAAATTTGTTATTTTGAATCAGCCATTTAAAATATACACATTTGTTAATTTTTAGATTTTTTCTGAAATTTTTTCGATTATTCTATTGCATAAACTAATCAAGAATATAGATATATATCAAAATTTAAAACAGACAAATGTATACTGTTTAACCATCTTTAAAAAAAATTTGATTGCAGAAGTTTAATTTTCTCAGAAAAAGTTAAAATAGAATCTGTCGAATAATGAAAATTTTTACCATCCAATTATTCGTAAAAATGGAATAAGAGGCGTAAAAACATGTTTATAATTCTCCAACGCCGTTGATTGCTTCAGAATTGATAACTTTAATTAACAAATCGGTATTGCCAACTTAAAATTAGCGGACAAGGATTGAAATTGATGACACTGGGTGAGCATAATGTTGCCCTCCTTTACGCCACCCTAGTAACTACGTCTCCACAGGAAAGGAAAGGCAAACATGTATTTATAACAGAATAAACTGAACTAATGTATTGAGCAGGTCACCTTCAACAATACTACTTTCTTATCCTCATCGCCTTCATTATATGGATGTTAAGAATGAGTGATAGTAGACCTATTTGAATTTGAGTATTTCAGTGTTCTGGCTATCAAGCACAAGGTCAATAGTCTATGGGTGTCCAAAAGTCGAAGCAGGTGTTTCTACCCTTCTGAGTTCTCTTTCAACCCTTTAAAATTGCAGGAAACAAGCGGTTATGTGACGTCACATGTGGGGATACTTTCCTTCTCCAAGGGGGCACAATATTTAGTCCAGCTGATGAACTTCTTCAAGGTCACTTTTCAGGGGAGTGACCAAGAATAGCGGAAAACGAGAAGGGCAAACGCGTGTAACGTGTGGGGATTGCTGCCTATTTCCAAAGGACAGTACAACAGGTGATCTCCTTCAAGTCCGTTATCTCAGGCATATTTCGTTTCAACCCACATGACTGATTACTTTCTTTTGAAGGATGAAGAAAGAAAAAATTCTGTGTGCTCTATTGTCAGTAATTGTAAGACTTGATCCACTGTAGTTTCCCTTGAAATGACCAAAATCTATACAAATTTTAATGATTGTGTAAGAAAGCATCTGAGTAATTAATTTAAAAATTTACTTAGATAAAAGTTTCGAATTTTCAAAAATTTAAAATGAACCGGAGGCCATCTTATCTAGTTCACCCAATTTTTTCTTTCAAAATATTTCAGACAACTCCGCGTTTTCACTGGGGGGGGGGGGGGGAACTCGATGCCTTGATAAATTAACTTGGTAAAATTTTTACTCGATAAAATCTTTTTTTCGATTTTACTGTTTTTAGAGGATGCAGTTATATATGCAGTAGATACTGTTTGATACCATGTATGAAGGAGTGCGTTTCAAAATTTTTGATTAATCTCCTAAATCTAATGAATCTTCTAATTATGAAGTTTGTATAAAATGATTTATAACAACTTAACAATTCAATAACTAGAGAGTTTTATACTGTTTATTAATAAATACCTTTAAGATTATGTACTGCTAAAGTATTGGAGCATTTCTTTGGTTAACATCCTTAGATTTAGTAAAGAATTATTAAAACGTTTGTTGCCAATCTCAAGTCATCGCCGAATGTTAATTTACTGATTATTTCGAGATATGCAAACAATTCGATTAATAATGAGATTTAGAAACGATGAAATCAGCTGAACAGAGAGGGGAAACAACAGTTTCAGTTCATTTTTCACTAAAATGACGATTGCATCACAGTTTATTTCGTATTGAAGATTACTAAGGCTTTATAAGTCAATAACATGTAAAAAGGGTTCTCTCCTAGAGTTATTACAAAATGAAAGTATACTGTTCTAGGTAAATGCCTTTCATGTCAGAGTGCGTTTTTTTTTTCTCTTTTTTTAATATCAACTATTATGGAAATAAGCCATTTTTACTTCTTGATCTTCAATTTTTAAAATATAAAAAATCAGAAGAATCAAACGGATCATTTTTTTTTTCTTTCTTCCTTTTTCAAAATCATCATTTAGAAAATTTTTTTTTTTTGTTTTTACTTACCACAGACTTTTATAAAATCAGTATTCTCAATAAATGTTGCAGATTTTTCATACTGATCATATACAAAGCCATATATATATATATATATATATATATATATATATATATATAAACATTATTTTGATTTACATTAATTAGCGTTTAATTCAATTTTATCTGTGATTCTTTTTACTCAAATACAAACTATTTAGTACAAATACTTTTCTTGTTTCATTGTATTTATGAAATATATTTTAAAATATAAATCTATTTTAACTGTTGCCCAACGTTCTTTTTTTTTTCTTCATTTCCTTCCTCTTTTTTTCTAATTTTTTCAGACGACAAACGTTTTTATTCTCTATATTATCTGAGGATAGGATAGGATTTAAGTTAATAACATTGCTAGGATTTGTGGAAAAATTGTTAGTGACGCCATATTCCAACATGGACTGTAATGCCAGGGAGTTAGAGTTACGATTTGTTAGGGTACTGGTTAAAACATGGGTGAAATTGGGTCCTTCAATATTCACTTTCTACCTTTGTCAGAAAGACACAAAAAATTTGATTTTATCAAGTAAAAAATATGTTTAAAATTTATTTTAAGCGTATTATTTACTTGATAATTTTCTTATTCTTTCCTATATATTTCTATTTTTTGATATTTTTTATTTTTTAGTCCTCCATGAAGGCAAACTTTCTCCTAATATTTGATCCAAGAGTTTCCTTGTCTTCTGGATTGAGTTCAAAATTACTAGTCTACGGAGTTGAACATTAGTAGTCGTATAAACCATTGGCTGTTCAAAGACGATTATAAAATAAAATAAAAATCATTCTTGAATTAAAAGAACTTTGGTGAATCTATTCAAGAAATTCAATATTTCGCAAGAATTAAAATAATTTATGTAAAAAAGCGGAGTTAAAGCATTATTTCTATATTTGCACTAGTACTTCATATTAGGTATAGCAAAAATAAATGATAAAGATAGTTGTTTATCACTGATATGCTGTTAGAAATTTCTCGGAAGAAATGGTTATATAGCAATTTATTGAATACTTTTTTTTTTACCATATTTAATCAAAACAGTAAAATTACCATAAATAAAATGGCAATCAAACTGTTAAATTTGAGAAAAATTTGTTTATTAACTGCTTTCCCCTAATAGTACTTAGTTGAGTAATTTTTTTTTTTTTTTTTTTTTTTACGTTACGTTTTTGAAAAATGCTAGTTGTAAATGGAAAAAAAAAACCCGTATAGTTTTGTATTCATAAGTTTATTACCATACTTTTTGTAAATGGTTTCAAAACCATAAAGGAAAAAAATGTTCTTTACCGTAAACTTCACGGTTAATCGGATGGATTGCCAGTTATTTTACTATAATTGCTAGTTATTTTACTATACTTCTGCCAGTTATTTTACCATAATTTTAGAATGAAAATTTTAATAGTGTGCGCAATCTTGCACAAGACTGAAATGAATATATCACCACAGTTAAAAAAAATAAGTAATTCCCGAAATTTTTTTTTGGTTTCACGTTATGGAAAATCGCATTTTTAGAAGTTTAACTCATCAAAATTAAGATTAATTATACTTTAAATTATTTTTAACGAAAATTATTCTATCACTCTCAACTAACTCAAGTTTGCACAAAAAAATTCATTCATTATCTTTGAATTTCTAACTTGAATTCATAACTATCTTTGAATTCATAACTAACTATAGATGCTCTATTTGATTCTCGCTCAAATTTTAAAATTACGTCATATAGTAGTTTTTGCTTTTTAGTTTGATATCATTCCATTAATTTTTATAAACCATATCTGGGCCTCTGAAAGTGAGAAAATGTACGTTTTAACCATATTTTTCATTCTTTTAAATCTGCATTTTTGACTTTTAATAACTTTTTTTCTTTGCACGGGACTTCTAGAAACATCATAATTATTGTTATAGAAATTAAAGCCGGGAGCCATGCCTAGATATCCATCCATTTAATTAAAAATTAAAACAAATCCTTCGTATATTCAGTAATAAAGAATTATTTAAGGAAATCAGCATTTTTTATGTAATAATGATAATAAAAAATGGTATTATTGTATATCTGTGAATTTCTCTCCTTAAAATTTCGGAAATCGGGTCAATAGACCTGTTATCAATAGGAAATCGAGTCAATAGGTGGGTGAACCACCCCCCAAGAGGACTCCATTAATCACAAATGATTATGGCACTAAGTGAAAAACCCTGAAAATTTTATGTGCAAAAACTCGATAGCAAGATATTAATTTATATACTATTCATATTTAAATTAATTTTTTTAACTAAAATTTATAAATAAATTACCTACCAATAAAGAATATCATACAAGAAAAGCGATATTGGATTTTAGGAACACGAAAATACTAATCGCGATATTAGGTTTTAAAATCACGTAAATACGAATCCCGATGCATGATTTCTAGATCATTTGAATACGAACAGAGACAATTGACTTGAAATTCACTTGAATACGAATCGCGATATTGGATTTTTAAATCACGCGAATAGGAATTGCGATATACGATTTTTAAATCTCGTGAATGGATTGTTTTGTTAATAAGTCTTGTTTAATAGTATAACATAGAACTTGTAGAAAATCCTTTATAATTTTGAGCTTTCTCTTAAGTAAGAAAGCTACTTAGAAAATTACTTGATATTTTTAAGATAATCGGATTTCATTCATTATTGCCGAATACGATTCACTACAAAATTATGATAAATTTTTTAAACATTTTTTTCCCAGTTTAAACGAACAACTTTAATTGCTCTTGTCTTGCGCAGTTTTCAACGAATTGTTTTCAAATTTTAAAGGAATGATTCTGTAATCATTTTAAAATTAAATAAAACTCTTTGTTTAATTTTATTGAATATTTTTAAAGTTATGGCAAAAAAACCTAAAACAAAACATTTATTTTTTTAAAAATTGTTCATATCCCCATAAATATTTAAGTTAGGTTTGCTTAGTTTTATGCTATCATTGCTTATTATAACCAAAATAACAGTACTAAGTTACGAATTTATTACTACATTTTTTGGCATGGGATGTGTAGAAAACATACTTTTTCTTTCGTTTGTAATTCATTGTCGGTACCTCAAAAAGCTTTAAACTTCATTGATATGCATAAGAAATCGCACGATCTAATTCTAAATTCACTTCTAAATTTATAAACTGATTCTCTAAGTATTTTTTAAAAAAAATATTTAAAAAAACTTGCTAGTATCGAAGTGTTTCCATTATTTTCTCCATCACCTGTTTTTATGATTAGGCACATATACATATAGGTAAAAATTTTAAATACAAATTTTATTAATATACATTATTCCAATTTTTTTCCATTTTCACTTAATAAAATCCGTAGAGGATACATTATTACATTCGTTTTTTTCTGATGCTTCTTATCGAGGAGTATGCCTCGGTAACAAACCTCTGCACGCCATTACAAGCAAATTACTTCATTAATTTGTTTACACCTAAAAGAATAAATTTTACTTAATTGTAATGACATTTTTTAATTGCCTTTCTGCGAAATATGTTATTATATGCCATAATTAAGAAAATAAAATACTTGTGAAATATTTATAACTAAAATCACAGAATCTAAAACTATAATGGTGAGATAGGAAGTTGTAATGGCTCAGGAGATACAACGTTTGCCTTCCAATGAAGTGATCCGGGTTCGAATCCCAGCGATGGCTGGTCGTATACTGATTCCGCATCTGACTTGCACCTCCCTCCCTGCTGACGTGAAGTATCCTCAGAGTTGGACGAATCATAGGTCAGAATCTCATTGCCGTCAGACTTATGCCTTGGGAGGCTCTCGTGGTCTTCCTCTTCAAGTAAAGCAAATATGCCTTAATTCTTAAAAAAAAAAAGCTCTCCGCGAAGGCACATTTCTTCCAATACTTGATCCATGAGTTCCCTTGTCTTCTGGATTCGGTTCAAATTTAGAAGGCTACGTAGTTGAACATTAGTAATCAGAAACCCAAAAATTGGCTGCGGCAGTGCAACGACGGTTATAAAATAAAAAGGTGAAATATGATACATCATTTTTTTTTTCTTTTTCTTAAAGCAGTTTAAAACAAGTAGTGAATTTATTATACTGAAAATTTTATAACACAAATCAAATCTAAAACACGAATTTATTTAATTTTGATTGCTTTATAATGTATTAATGAGAAATTTATTTAAATGAATCCTTTTGTTTCAAAATACATCTCTGAATAACAAAATAAAGAGATTCACTTGAATTATAAGAAAAGACAAAGGAAAGAAAGTATTATAGTTTAATGATCCAACAGAAGCAGAAAACAGGTTCCAAGCAGAAATCGGAACTCTTCTGCTACAATTTTCACTCAGGATTCAAAAAAAAAGAAATTGCTTTTGTGGAAGATGATCTCGTAAAGGCGATAAAGGAATCTTCAGAATATTCAGTGCAAAATCATGAATATATGACCCCCTCAGGCATCCAGTCTCCATCTAAATTCTTGGAACTCTGAGCAGGTGTTAAAACTGGGGAGAGCCGGATTATTTGACAGGAATCCATTTTCTAATAGTAAAATGAATGATACAGATATGGAAATTTCATATCCAACAGCTGATCCTAATATTTACGATTTTGAGGAATCATTAGAGGTAGTGAAATGATAGAAAAGTGTTCTGCAGCACAAATCGAACAATTAAAGAAATTGCTAATGGTGCACGAAAATGTTTTTCAAATGAACCAGGGAAGATTGATTCCAATGAACACGATATAGAATTAATAAGTGAACAACCTGCAAAATCCAATCCTTACAGGACATCTCCCAGGCTGACTTGCTCAGTAGATTAATGATTTTTTTTTTATTTTTTGCTTGTGCTATTAAATTTTTTTTTTTTAATTAGTGAATAGAAAAAAACGCTTTTTTTCATAATCGTTAAGTTGTAATTTGATGCAATATTTTAATCTGCATGTGTTACTAAGTTTATTGAGTTAAATTCGAATTTTTTCTTAATGGTCTCTAGTAAAGACATTAAGTTAACCATGTAGTCTAACTATTATTTTTCAGCGATTTTGTCCCCAAAATCGTTTCAGGGACTAAACGAGTCCGTAACATCATGAATAGCTGCATCCAGAGTCTTCCTCCAAATTGTTGGAATTCTGAGCGGGTGTTAAGAGAGTGAGAACCTTATTTATGTTGCATTCGGTTAATAGATTTTAATTTTTTTCTTGATCTGTAGAATAAATTTGTATCAATCATTCAATCCAGAAAATTGTATTAAAAAAAATTTAACTTAGATAAGAGTGATATTTGTGAATTTCAAAACGTGCTACAAAATCGTTACAGCACTATCAATTGTTGTTCTGTTTTTTTTTTTTTTTTTTTTTCTTTTTTTGTTTAATGCGAACATCTGAAACTTCATGCATCCGGCAACTAAAATAGAATTTCCAGAATAAGCCTCATTTAATCTTTTAAATTTTTGAGTGCTATGGTTATCTTGACGTGTGTGGGGGACAATTGCGGCGGTCAGATCAAAGAATATAGAGGGGAGTATATTCTTTGGTCAAATGACCCACCTAACTCATCTCAAACCAGCAAAAGGCATTGTGAGGAGAAAGTGAAAGGAACACCTGTCACTATGGTCAAGGTTAGAATGATTTTAAGAGGCTAAAGGGTTATCTTTTTGAATGTATGTTTTGACGCCTTTTAAAACAAACAAGTCATGAATTTTGTATCCATATGGACAGAAAAAGAGTTTGCTACGTTATACTTCATAATATGTGGAATGATATTAACATCGTAATTTGGCGAATCGACATTGGACATCGGGGAACAATTGCATTTCATTTGTAATAATGGTTACAGCAAGTGTTGCTTATTTTTATTTCTTACCCTTATGGCTGTTCAACGACGGATATATATATGTAAAAAAAAAAGAGGAGGTTTGAGCTGCGATAGCTCAGGGGATAGAGCGTTCAAATTTCGATGAGGTGAACCGCGTTCGAATCCCAGCTGTGGCTGGTCGATACGAACCTATAGTCGGCTTGCAACGACCGCTAGCTAACGGGAAATATCCTCAGTGGTAGACGGATCATGGGTTAGAGTCTCTTTGTCATCAGGCTAACCGTGGGTGATTTTCGATGTTTCCCTCACCCTGTAACGCAAATGAGGGTCAATTCCGTCAAAGAAGTCCTCCACGAGGGCAAATTTGCTCTCTCGGCAGTAATATGTAAGCAGTTGCAAGGAACTAAGTTGCTTCATTAGGTGTTGTTATTTAACCGTTTTAGGTAGAAATGGTTAATAACGATTTTTCTCACTGTTAAAGGATTCATTACCATTTTATCGGTCATTTGATTGTTTTGTTTAAATATGATAAAATAACGATTAAATAGATTGTTATTTAGTCATTTTTTCTGAGATATTTCCAACAGTGTAAGAGAATTTAGTTTCTGAGTATTTTAAGAAACAATTATTTGGGGAGAATCGGGTAGCCTCGCCCACTTAAAGAGTATTGCTTATATTTCTGCATAATATTGAGTAACAATCAATATTTTTGTATGTTTCTATTGTTTTATCATCTAATTAAATAATGCAAAAAGAATAAACCAAAAAAAGAGTAGTTTAACTTAAAAAAATAGAAATTAAAAAAAAACATGCTTTTCAGCTCTTTTCAAAATGTGTCGGGTAGCCCCGCCCAGTTACAAAAATTATGTTTCTTGATTGTTTTTTCAGGTGTAAATGAAAATAACCTATGTATTGACAATAGATAAACCTCAATTATCATTTTTATTACAAAATTATTTTATTTATTACATATTTATATACTTTTAGTGAATTCTATCATTTAATAACAACAATATTTGTTGTTAAATATGCATATCACATTCAAATTTGAAGCAATAAAGATAATCTTTGCAACCGTATATTTATCGACGAAATAAAATTGGGCGGTGATACCCGATATTCATGTGAGCGGGGTTACCCGAAATCCAATTTTTTTGTAAATTTGCAATTACTCAAACAATTTTTTACCTACAAACTTCTTTCTTTGTGCAAATTAAACTTAAGACTACATACTTTAATGCTGCATGTATAGAAAAAATTATTTTTTTAGTATTAAAATAAAGTTTAATCGAAACTTTCAACCAATTTTTCTTAATTTCATGACTACTGTACTCAACATATTTTCAAAACTATTGTTTGCCATGTTACCAGCTGCATAAATACTTGAAACTTTTAAAATAATCTTTTTTTAATATAACAATTAATGTCCGGTGGCCCATTGACTTGAAAAAATATTCTATACATATGAAATTGACAGTGGGCGGGGGTACCCGACACTCCCCTACTTATTCAAATTTTCATAATTATTTTAGGAAAAGCAATATTGATTCTCAGAAAAACTTTCCAGGTGATTACTACTTAAAATATATATGTGGTGAATTCTATTTGACTTTGAAGTGCTTTTTTACTATACGCCATCTAGAAAGTTAAAAAAATACTGCTTTAATAGCCATCACATTTTTTTTTTTTTTTTTTTGCAAATTTTATTATTTGATTACAAATTTCGTTATTTGAACAGCAAAAGACTTAGATATCACACAATTTATTCTTATCGGGTATCAAGTCAATTAGAACGAAACATTTTCGAAAAAATGTTAAAAAATAAAAATCCCTTCAAAAAATAAAATGTTTAATGTCAATTTTAAACAAGATAAATAAATACATCAATAGAAAGTTTCAGGAAACACGATTGTGTGTTACTATTTTATACAAAGGAGACAAGAAAAATATCGACTTTCTGGAAGACTTGAATACAGGGTAGATGGAAAAAAAGGTCCTGGAAAAAAAGGTACGGAAAAAAAGGTACCGGTAAAAAAGGTCCCTGGAAAAAAAGGTACGGAAAAAAGGGTCCCTGGAAAAAAAGGTCCCTGAAAAAAAGGTCCCGGAAAAAAAGGTCCCGGTATAAAAGGTACCTTCAATGGGAAAATCTCTAGGGATATTTCCCCTCTCGCTTTCTGGGCAGCATGAATGCTTCTCGCTGTTTCAATGAATATTCTTTTTATCTGTAATAATTCAGATTAGATCATTGAGGTAAGGAGAAGGGTAAGGGGGGGGGGACTTATGGGCTGGTATGGGCCTCTAAGGTAGTATTACGCTTTTTTTTTAAATTTTATTTCATTTATTTATTCTACTTTGATTATTTTTCAAAGCGGGAAGATACTATTTAAATTTTTGAATAATGTTTTACTTTTTTTTTGTTAATTTTTTTAAGTGAAAAATGTGTTATTTTCTATTTTAAATTATATTTTGTGAAGAAGTTGCTAATGTGAGGCTTAAAGTAGCCAATCGGGGAAGTTGGGAGAATTTATGTGTTGGATGTTTATTCGTGATTGGAGGTGAAAGTATTGGTCCTTTTTAATTAGTTGAAAACGCGCGACACGAAAAAAAAATAATAAATCTATTCTATTTAAAATCTAAATTATCAGGTGATACACTATACAGCTTTATTGTTTCTACGCGACTGAAACCGGTTTGCACTTGTCTACGTTCGTGTATCAATGGGTTAAATTAGACGATGCATAAATACGACACTTGGATAAAGTATACGATATATTATATAAATATAGAATATTTATTATATCAATATATTACAATAATTAGACCAAATTATTAGACACACTGTAGTGTTTTAATAATGACATGTTTGCACGAGTTTATATCCAATACTTTTATATTTAAGCACACATGTAATGGGCTTTTATTCAAGAGATTTTTTATATGCTTCCTATTTTCATTAATATATTATTTCTTAACGTATTGCGTTGCAATCTTAATTTATTGATACACGAACATAAACAAGTACAGATAGGTTTCAGTCACGTAAAAACAATAAAGCTGTATAGTATCATTGGATAACTAAGATTTTACATAGAATCCTATAGTGCGTCAAATTATATTGCTTAGGAACTATATGTTAGTTATAAGAAAATAGATAACTCATACTTTCAAGTTAATAATACTATAATTTTCCATAAATTTGCTTGCAGTGATGTCTTGTTCTGTTTTCAGTGGTCTCTCAGTTAGACCCTTCCCCCCCAACGTAATCGTAAAACATAAATAGTGTTCGATCATCATTTTAATGTACACTCAGAGCTTTTACAAAATTTTATTATTAATTGAATTAATTTCATATTAATGTTTATTTTAATATTGCTAATTAATTAAATTTTATATTGTTTATAATTAATTAATTAAAATTTATATTAATGTTTCTGTTATTAGTTATAGGAAAATAACTAACTCATATTTTCAAGTTAATAATATTGCAATTATTCATAAATTTGTATGCTTTGATATCTTGATTTGTTTTCAGTGGTCTTTCAGTCAGCCTCCTGCACCCCCCCCCCCACGAGATCATGAAACATAAACAAAAACAGCTCCCCCCTCCCACCTATTGAGCAAGATTCGGCAAGATTTTTAGTTTATTATTGAAATAAATAAATTTATATAGCGCTTCTAAGGGACATATTCCTAATTTATGTAGTTTTCATAATACGGGGTATACAGTAGATTTTACAAGTTAAGTGCATTAAATGCTATAAAAAAAGTTTCAAAATGGTTATCTTTAATTTTGATGTATAAAAATTTAAGCGTCAGTACTATTTTTAACTTTTGTTTCATGTTTATAATAATGTCTTATTTAATTTAGAATTTGTTACATATTTTTAACCTACATTTATTTTTTTTCTTTAGTTATGGAAAGGCATGAATTGTTTTAAAACGTTCAGAAATGAATTTTTAATCTATAATTAGATTGTATTTATCAATGCTAATGTCTGTTTATTAAATTATATCTGATGATTAAATTTGTAGTTATTGTAAACTTTGTTTGCTTAAGATTTTCTGATTATTGCTGTTAATTCTCATAAGCTTTAGTTTTTAACTATTAAATAGGAATAAATTATGTAACTAACTTATTTAATATGTATACATATAGTTAAATCTGCACAGAGTTTTAGTTTAAACTCAGATTTATTTTGACTTGAGATTTTTTTCTTGTTTGTTGAACGTAACATTCAAGTCACCATTATCCAAATTTATTTTTAATTTCATAATACTAATACCTACAGTTTAATTGGTTGTAAATATGTTTTAAGACCTGTCAACTCTCAAACTTTTGTTTAAGTTTCATATAATTTTTTATTTCCTATCATTAAGTAATTTTACCAATAAATTTGACCTATTATAAAAGCTTGTATCTTAAATGTTTTATAATTTTCACTAATTTATCTGACTTTATTCATGCTCCTGAAATAACTTTTTAATTTGTTTTAAAGTTTTCATAATTATTTACAATTAATAAGTTGTCTCAATATTATTAAAAAAAATTTATTTAATATAATATACATATTTTAAGAAAAATTAAACATAAATTAGAAATAACATTTTCCAAATAATAAAATTCACAAATTTCCAATTTCCAGATTATAAATACAAATTATATGGTAAATATTAAACACAAATTCTCCCAATCATATATACGAAAAGTTTTCATAATCATTTACAATTAATAAGCTACTCCAATTAATATCATAAAAAGAGATTAACATAATATTAATATATGCAACACTTTTTCTTGCCATTTCAGTGGTTAAATTCGACTCTATATTAATATATTCAAAGATTTAGTTGACCCACTTTTAACTACATGAGAAACGCCATATTGTTTGCTCCGTTCAAAGTAAAGTTTGGAACGAGGAGAGCTAGTGACGTCGTTGATGACGTAGGAGACAATATGACTTGCTGTTGCCCCCGTGCACAGGGTGGTCAAGATGGGGACGTAGTCGGAAACAACAACACCCATAGGGTCAACGAGAAGGAAGCAGAACAGTTGGGATTCTGTGACTTCATTGAAGGTCAGACAGGTGCTTTTTCTCGAAACCAGAAGCCGCTATGTGACGTCAATTGAGGGGTAACGTCACTTGAGGGGCGTAGACGGAAGCAACACCACCCATAGGGACATCGGAGGGTGAGCAAATGGGGTTATCTGACGTCAATGAAGGTCAAAAAGGTCAACACAGGTGCCCTCTCTCGAAAATGTGGTCAGAAGCGTTAAACAAGAAGCCGCTATGTGACGTCACATTAGTCTTGACATTACATCAGGGATGACGTCACATTAGGTAACTAACCGCCAATTATAAATATTTGCCATTGAACAACAGCTTTGCTTGCCGTCAGCTAGGCTATTCTTTATATCTATAATTTAATAAATTTTAAGCACATACAGTGCCAAAATGTAAAGGTAATAATAACAATGGGCCAAAGATTTATAAATTCCACAAAAATGAATTTATAAACTTTTTAATCTTCGCCTTTGATAAGGGATAAGGAATAAAAAAAATTATTCTGAGTGGTTTTTATGGAATGCACTGTATAGAAAAGTATCAGAAATTTTTTTTACAAATAAAATTCCAGAACTCATTCAATTTGATTGAGTAGTTAGTTTTTTTGATTTGAATGATTCAAATCTAAAAAACTAACTTCTTAATGATTAAGGGTTTAAAATATCACCAGAACAATTATTTTTTATAAATAAAATTAAAATAAACGCCTTTTCAGTTGCATGACGTCCACACTTTAAGGAAAGTCAATTAATTTTCAAAAATTAGTTATGAGGCTCAAATTTTTTTAAAATTTCAATAATTTTTTAGATTTTTAAAGTTGCTTTCAGTAATATTTTTGGTTTAGAGAAGATAGGACTATGGTTTTTGCAGTATATCTGCGTATTCATTTGCTAGTATATCAATTATAAATATTCCCTAAATTCAAAATTAAAAAGACAAAAATTCACAAAAATATCCAATGCAGATAATATAAATAACATGATGCAAAAATTTTGATTTTCAAAATGCTTATTTAATGCACAATTTTATTTAAAGCTGATTCTGAAAAAAAAAAATTACCTTAAAGTTCATCAGCAGAAAAACGCAACATTTGTCAATTAGCAGTTAAAACCGAGTAACTTTTATTTTTTAATATTCGCTTTTGCAGACTTTAGAGTAAGCTTCTTAACTACATAATAAAAGAAGACGTCTTTAAAAATTACAAATGTTTTGGGTTCTGTTTATTGTTTGTTAGCGGATATTCAGGGATGAGATTGACAAAAAGGCAAAAAAGCTGAAGTTCCACGCGAATAAATCTTACGTGAGTGCAATAGTTTAATAATGAATTCCGGACAATTTAAGATAATAAATAACTATGTGTTGATATAAAATTGTGTACTAATTTATTAATATATGAATGATTACATCGATACTTAGCATTTAGAAAAAAGTAAAATTACCAATTCAAAAAATAAAGTTAGAAATTATATTTTCTTCAGTTCACACAAAGGAGGCAATTATTACTTGAAAATCTGATAAGTTTAGCACATTAAACTACTGAGAATATACATTTACGTTCCTTTTCTTTAAATAAATACTATTACGTGATTTATATTGATCTTGGATTTTAAAATCGCGTGAATATGAATCGCGATAATGGATTTTGAAATCGCGTAAATATGGAACTCGATATTAGATTTCAAAAATCCATATCATGCTGTGTAACTTTTAGATCGCGTAAATACGAATCACAATGCATAAGTTTTAAACATCATATAAATACGAAAATTAATGTTTGATATTACAACCGCAGAAATGAATCACACATTGAATTTTAAACTTGTGTGAATACGAACCGCTACATAGGATTTTAAAAGCGTGTAAATACGAATCGCTACATTGAATTTTTAAATATCGTAATAAGAATCTCAAAGTACGATATTTAATTCGCGTGAATAAGAATCGCAACGTGTAACTTTTAAATTAGGTAAATGCGAGAATCGATGTTTGATATTAAAATAACGTGAATAAGAATCAAGAAATTAGCAGATTCAGGGCTCTGGATTCATATGAAGCCTGTTTATATTGTTTTTGTTTAGCCATAATTAATAAAAATTTACAAGATTAATTGAGTGGACAAATAAATATTTTCACCACATATCAACCTTTTCTTCTCTTTTTTTACACACGCCACTTTTTTTCAACGTAGAAGAAGGGACGTCTGAATTACGAAAATACGAGCAATCTGGCGGGCGGGTAAAAATGCGAAAAATCTTTTAAGATACTTTCTGCACATAAAAGTAGGGTTGGAAACTATGTAGTTTAAATTTTCTGTTTTGATTTGAAAAACAGAAATAAATATAATTATTTTATTTCAAGGACTGAATTTTTAGAAAAATCTCAATATTATTAAAAAAAGTGAAACTTTTAGAGAATTGGTGTTTTTAATAAAAAAAAATTTAAAAAAATAAAAAATAAACGTTGAAATTCAAGAGATTAAAGTGAAAGAGGCGGAAATCCGCTAAAAAGAGGAAAAATCTCATCCCTGTGATATTATAATGTACGTTAAACAAGGCATTCATACTTATATAAAACGAACGGTCGCGAAGTAAAACAAATTTAAACTTCATTTGTAATGTAAATATATTTTTGAATTCGGGCCAAATAAATCCTCCAAATTAAATTTCCAATATCCTTAAGAGGTTGAAACTTTTATTATTTAAGAAACTGGTAAAATAAACAATTTAGTTTTTATTTTTTCTAAATAAAAAAAAAATTATAATAACAATGTCGATTGGCATTTGAAGCTTATTCATTCATAATGATAGTATATTATTATCTGATTCAAATTGCATAAATATTTTACTTGAATGCAGAAAAATTCTTGTGCATTCAGTGATAATAAGAAAAGTCATTATTTGTTGTTTTGGGTAAAAATTTTAAATTAATTCCAATGAAAATGTTGTTTAAGCTTCATATAGCATAATTCTATCTTACACACAAATTGCTTTAGCGAATCTTATGAAGTAGTAAATGATTTTTTGTGATATAAAAATTAATTATTAGATTTCATAATTTAATTTTAAGGCTTCGAATATAGGCAAAAGTATTGAAAAATAATTTATTTCTTACATTAAATTTTCAAATAATTTCAAACACACTAGAAAAAAATTTATTTCTTTATAAGTATAAATTATAGAGTTTTGAGCATTTATTCGGAAAAATTTACTGGTTTTTCCAGAAAAAATAAAACTTTTTCACATGCACGTTTTTCTGATGTTTGCATGCTACTTAGAGACCCTAGGGATTTTTTTTTTCTGTTGAAGATATAACAGTCATTGAACAGCCGACCCAATTTATTGTACACGGCTACTAATGTTCAACTCCGTATCCTCGTAATTTGTACCCGATCCAGAAGACAAGGGAATTTCTGGATCAAGAATTGGGCGAAATTTGCCTTTTTGGAGGACTTTTTTGATGGAACTGACCTGCATTTGCTTTTCAGGGAGAGGAAAGCATCGACAACCTCCACACAGTTAGCCTGACGACAAGGGGACACTAATTCATGATCTGTCTACCACTGAGGGTATTGTACGCCAGCACTGTGGTCAGTGCCAGTAGGGTGCGGGATTCGAATCAACCAGTCATCGCCGGGATTGAACCCGGATTAAATTACTGGGAGGCGAGTGCTCTATCTCATGAAGCGCCACTGGTCTCTGTTGAAGATAGAACTTTAAGGTAATTTTTTTTTTTCATCATCAGCCTAAAATAAAATTGTGCAATTTATAAGCGTTTTGAAAATCATAATTTTTACAGTATGTTATTATCTGCATTAGATATTATTGCGAATTTTATTTCTTTTTAATTCTTCATTCAAGGAGCAATAGATAATGGACAACGACTGAATGTTGAAAAATAAATTGAATGAACTGGGCAGCTCACATTTTAAGAAGGAATGATGACTCAAATTTAAAGAAAATCCTATTACGCAAATCCCTAACGAACAAAAAAAGAGGTAGGCCCAGGCTGAGATGGCTGGATTTAGTTGAGACTGATTTCCTTACTCTAAAGGAGAAAAACTGGCGAACAAGTGTCAAAAGTAGAGAGAAGTGGATTCGAATTCAAAGGAAGGCACTGGCCCACACTGGGCTGTCTAGCCAGATATGATGATGATGATGGAATGTTGAAGAACGAAGTGGAGGAAGAAAAATTTCAACTTCAACTTAGAATAATTAAAAAAATAATAACAACATCAATAGCATTTTTCTATGAACGTTCTTTGATCATTTCTCTAGGTATAATAGCTGCCAATTCTACTGGATGCCAGTTTCTCCTGGTCTATTGTTTTAATTAAAATTCTCCTGATTTCCAAAAATTGTGTAAATAAGTATTACTAATTTAAATTAAAAAAGTATTATTAATTTAAATTAAATAAGTATTACTAATACATAATGAAGCGAATCTCGTCTATAGAAATCAGTACATAACTTTTTTTTGTTTTAGAATGCTCTGTTTGAAATGCTTTTTTTGTTTTGTTTTCATTCAGAACTCTATTTTTAAATTAGTAATTAAAAAATCTCTTAACTATCTTTGATGAATTAAATGTCTATTAATTTTCGAAGTTATAAGCTAACATAATTCAGAACACATTAGGCATTTTTAATTTCTATCATGACTGGATGATGTTGCAGTTTTTCTATTTTGATTACCATAAAAATCCCTAAAATTTCCTATGCGTAAAATATTTAGTAGATTATGTAGTAATTGTAATGAAAATTATATTACTTCGTAAAATCTTCTGGATTTTTTCCTATCCATGTTGGCTGTTACGCATAAATCTCATAATTTTTTAGTTATTGTGAGAATCAAGATCCCCAGAAAGCAGGGTTAGCCTTCGATTACAGCAACTGATTACAGATAATTACAGCTATGTAATCAATTACTTGTAATCACTATTACAAGTAATCAAATGACCCCAGTCATGAACCAACAATAGAACATGTCATCGTTAATTTTTACTAATCAACTTTTAACGTTAATTTTTACTAATCATTTTGAAATTTTATCTACTTTTGATTTTAGATTTTATTGATTTCTAGCCAGACTTTTACTTTTAGACATTTACACTTAGGACTTTTAGCTTTCACTGATTTTAGTTTTGAGATTTTTTTATCTCCTGTTTCCTTATTATTATAATAATTTAATTCTCGACATTAACACCGGCGCTATTGGATTTCATTGCCTTTAAAACATGTTTTCATTTGTCAAATGTTATAGTTATTCCACTTTTAACTGATCCCCACCACTGTCATTTGGCAAAATTTTACTGTAATTTTAGTTTTTAGAGAAATTTTTTAATGCAATAATTTAACTTTTATCTCCGTATACCCCCCTGGGGTGGGTCGGAGTTCAACCTATCTTACAAGTAATCAAAATTTTTGATTACATCAGAGTAGAGAGAAAATATAATCGATTACATTTCTCAATTACAGTAATCAATTACTTGTAATCATGATTACAAAGTTTGATTACAGTTGTAATCATGATTACATAGTCGATTACAGTAATCAATTACTTGTAATCATGCTTACAACTTTCAAAAAATTTTGATTACATCTGTAATCATGATTCCAAGTAGTTGCGATTACAAGTAATCACAACAAAAACGATTACGAGTAATCTGGCTTGCACCGAACATAGTGTTGACGTGAAATATCCTCAGTGATAGACGGACCATCATGGGTTAAAGTCCCTTTGCCATCAATCTAACCATTGGAGATTCTCGTGGACCATATGACGCAAATGCGCAAATCCTCCACGAAGGCAAATTTCTCCCAATACTCTATCTAGGAGTTCCCTTGTCTTCTAAATTGGGTTCAAAATTACAAGACTGCGGACATGAACATTAGTTGTCGTAAACCCAGAAATTGGATCGGCTGTTCAACAACAGTTATAATTGTAATGCTTAATATATGAAGTTAAAGCTGATTATTGCTTAACATTAAAGAAAACTGAACACAACACAGATAATAAGCACGTGAATAAAATCACAATAACGCTATTTCAATTTTCTAACTTTGTTAGGAATTGTAAATGGGCAAATAAATTGAATAGTGAAAATAAAATAGTTTAATAAAGTAGTTAAAAATTTTAAGCCTTTTTTTAAAATTTGTTTGGTTCATAGTAGTACTGTTTGCATACATTAATGTAGTACATAGCCTGTATTAATAATACGTAATAAATTATTTTTATGATGTATCAAATAAAACAAAATTCGGTTAATATTAAATAATTATGATATATGAAATCTTAATTATCAGGTGATACTATATAGCATTATTGTTCTTACGCGACTGCTTACAATTGCTTACGTTAGTGTATCAATGGGTTAAATTAGACGATATTTAATATAAATTTGACGATATATGATATAAATATAGCATATTTATTATATCAAGTATATAAGTATGTTATAAAAATTAGACCAAATTATTAGACACACTGTAGTTTTTTTATACATGTTTTGCACGAGTTTATATGCAATACTTTTGCATTTAAGCATACATGTAATGGGTTTCTATACAAGCGATTTTTTATTTATACTTCCTATTTGTATTTATTTTTAACATATTGCATTACAATGTTAACCCATTGATGCACGAACATAAACAAGTGTAAAACGGTTTCAGTCGCGTAGAAACAATAAAGCTGTATAGTATCACATGATAATTCAGATTTAACATGGAATCTTACAGTGTGTCTGATAACTTGGCCTGGACTGTCATTGGTTTCTCTTAATTTCGGATGTAACCAGCTTCTTTTTAGTGGGGAATATGAGCTGCATGCAAATGATTAATTAATGGGGCTTTCCAATAGCAAAGAGGCTATTGGATTTGTTCCAAAAGAGAAATGGATACCTGATACTCGTGCATTTTTTTCCCAAGCAAAATAAAAGTCAAATAAAGGTGTAATACTTAATAATGTCATTCGTGTGTTTTGAAACAAAACAAAATAAAATGAATTTTTGTAAATATGCCTTACAATTTTGTGGAGTAGTGCCAAGCTTTTGGAGCGACCTCCCGTGAGCCTGGCGTCTCGGCAGGCTTTCATATGAATACATCATTGTCCGTCAGATTTCAATGTCAATATGAAGTTGAAATATATACTGGATTGTGTACACTGTAATTTAAAGTACAAAAGTGAATGTTATCTGTGTAGTAGAAGAGGTTTGCACCTGGCAGCACTCACACGATGCTTCTACTCCCTCTTATTTCTTATTTTCAAGGCTAACATTCGATATTCAATTAGTTTTTATGCTTAGTTATGATATTTGTATAGTCTTTTTTTTTTAATAACACTCAGTGAATTACATAGTATTTCATATAAAATAAAATAAAAAGATGCCTGGGAAAAAATATATATCGGCGGTAATATTATTCCGGCAAAAAGAGTACCGCTATAGGTTAAACTTCAACTGAGACATATTTTTGTTTTAATTTTATGTTTTTGAAATAGTTTTATGGTTAAAAAAAATAAAGCTATCACTCCTATAAAAATGAGAGTTAAAAGGGTTACATTTTAGCGCAGTTTTTATACAATTGTGTAAAATAATCTCGAAACAAGAAGTGATACCTCAATTATAAAAGTTAACTGTTTCCGATTTAAAGGAAACTTTTTCTCCTTTTTCCCTTACAAGCATCAAATTATGAGTTATTTATTATAAGAGATTCAGTTTCATTAACAGAAAGAGAATTCTATGATTTTATAAACAAAAGAATTAAAGAAGTTACAAGACACACTCATTTTTTTTTTTTTTTTTTTGTTGCAGTTATTTCCCTAAATCAGTTTGGAAAAACTAAATATTACTGATTATCAAAGCACTGCACACATACACACACACACACACATATATATATATATATATATATATATATATATATATATATTTCTTTTTTTTTTGTCCTATGCCTGTTTAGGCAGTGGGGGTGCGATTGTTCCTGTTTTTCAGTGGCGCAATCTATGGCCAGGAATTCGACTTCTGCCACGCAATTCACGCAACCACAACCCGTTTATAGGGCTGGTCACATTCACACACAAAAGAGAAAGGACATTGAACAGAGAGAGAGAGAGAGAAAGAAACATCCATGCCTTACCCGGGATTCGAACCAGGACCTTTCTGATGCAAGGACAGCTCCTTGCCCCCTACACAGGCCGGTCGGCATATATATCTATAACATAATAAAGAGAATGACTAAAAGAAATGAAAGATTAGCCAAAACAATTAAGAAAATGAAGAAATATAAAAATATAATGAGTTTCATTCATTGCGCGTAAGCTAAACGTGCATGGAACCTATAAAATAAGTCAAAAATGCAAGGAAAACAAGGCAAAATAATTATATAGATTTTAAATAGAAGATGAAAAATTATTATGAAATAAAATGTTTTCATAAAATTTCATTGCGCGTAAGCTAAACGTGCATAGAACCTATAAAATAAGTCAAAAATGCAAGGAAAACAAGGCAAAATAATTATATAGATTTTAAATAGAAGATGAAAAATTATTATAAAATAAAATGTTTTCATAAAATATTTAAAAATAATGTTTATAAATGATTAAATGATTTATACTTTAATTTAGTGATTGATAATTTTATTTTTAAATACTTTTCAAAAACATTTTGTTTGTTATTAATTTTCACTAACACATTTAATTTGTTAATAATATTTACTTTTAATAACATTTACATTAATTTACATTTCATTTGTTAATTTGTATTTATTAATTATTTATTTGTTAATAATGAAATTAATAAGTGTTAAAACTGGGTTTACAATGAAATCACTTCATTTAGGCTTTTGATAATGAGTCAAACTTTTAGTTACATCGTTATTTCAACATTAACTTGATTGCTTTTTTCGCTAATTATTAATTAATTGTCTGCTTAACTTGATGCAATTTTTATTATTTCTTTTTAAATTCAACATAACTTTATTGCTTTCTGGTTAATTATCAATTAATTGTCTGGATAACTTGATACAATTTTCATTATTTTTTATAAAAGTGAGGCTTATTTTTTAAGCAAGTCCTTTAAGCCACCACTATCAATATTGGTATTAAAAATTAATATTTTAATATATATTAGTTTAAATCTTTAGTTAGTAAACTTCGGTTTCTTATTATATTTAATGTACGCATTTTGTTTTCAATTTGAAAATAAACTTTGTAAAGCATGAAGTAAAAAATTATGCTTTTGCAAAATAAATTCTGCGTAAATCAATTGTATTTTGTATAATTATTATTGTATCGAATTTTTCTGGGAAATCTAACTAAAAATAGAGAATTTTCTTTAAGGCATTGAGAGAGCGCCTTGTTCAAGTGCAAATTTTGAATATACCTTTCTTTTTTTCCTTGATTTATTTGAAATTCTAATATATTCCGCTTGCATTCATTAAACATATAAATTCAGTGCAACATATTTTTTAAACCTTCATCTATATTCAGTCATTATTATGTTAGGGGAAGTGGTGTAAGTTAGTCAACTATTGTTGACTTTATGAACGAAATTCACACCCCTTTTGAAAGGCAGATCAAAAGAAACATTGAATGACCTTTGAACCAGTAAAATGACCTACAAGTCCAAGTAAAGACTGACAAACAAGAAAAATGAGTTTTTGAGGAATGAATTATAAACTATTTCCTGCGCATGCACGTGTTAAATCCTGACAGAGTACCTTGTAATACCGTACAGAGCCTACAGTACACAGTATAGGATAAATTTACAGTATTGAGGTAAGTGCAAAACCTTTTTAGCGTTTTATATTGTTATCGAATTTATTTCTTTTAAGTCATGTTGGAGTAGCTACAGTTATAAGCATTCTGTGCTCTTTTTTTATGAAATTGTACTTTTTTGCTTTTTAACATAAAGCAATTAAGCACAATAATGTAATAACTTTCATATATGAAATATAAAATAAAATATTGGGAGTTAAAATTCAACAACTCATAAGAGTTAAACTTAAAAGTAATTTAATAAATAAATAAATAAGGCACATTTTGTATATAACAAATTTAAATTACATTTCCCAATAATGCTGGTACTAATATATTTATATTTCAAAAATGTATGCTCCAATTGAATACGTAATACTTTCTTTGTTTAAACGACGCAAAACATATTTTTTATGATTTTTTCGAGGAAAAGAAAGCATGCTAAATTAGATGTTTTTTATTTTAAAAAAATATGTATTTAAAATTTAGAATAGCTAATTTTTTTTTAAGGTTTAAAGTAGTATAATGATGAACCACGGTTCTTATGGTGATTTTTATTCATTTATATTGAGAAAATACATGTAAAAGTGGTTATTTTTCATATAAAAATATGTATAAAACTAAGAATAATTAAAAAATTTAAAGCTTACAACAATATAGCGGAAGACTATTTTTTGAAAGGTGATATCTACTGATTTACTATGGTTGAATACGTGTGCAAATATGCATTGCTCACCTTCTCACCCCAAGCAAATTATTTAAAAATTATAAAATATTTGTCAAGCTTCAAAAAAAATTTATTTACTCTGTTACGAAATAACTATTGTTTTACTACAAATATTTATTTAATTTTCATTTTTAAAAATACTTTTGACTAAGAATTTTATAACCATTAATATTTTAGTTTTTTAAATTTGTAAAAACGTTCACAAAAATTAAAAACTTGAAATTTCCAAATTTGTGCTCAAGGTTTTCCCAATTGTTTCCAAATTGCATTTCTATAAGCTCATTCAATTCTAATTTACGGTTTATTAAAAGAACTGAAAGAATTTTTTTTATGCAAAAAATGGTACATAAGAGCAAGCTATGAAAAAAATACTATTTCTGTTGAAACAATCATGAGAAAATACAAATAATGAATTAAAAATCTAACTTCATATTTTGCAATAGTAAAATTTTGATTTTCTGGATTTGTTCTAATGTTTTTAAAAAGTTGACGCTGCTTTAGAAACATAAAAACATTATATTTTACACTATTCTACCATTCATGCCATTGTATTATATTACCATTGATACCATTGTATTGACATTACCATTGATATATTTATATTCATTTCTGAATAATTTGAATGGTAATATTAATTCACTATACCTTATTTAAATCTGCGTCATTACTAATTGTACTGCATGATTTAAAAAAAATCAAATGCCCTTTTTTCAAGTCCGTCTTGCAAATATTGCGCGTCATTTTGTGTGTTTATTTTGACAATATTATTCTTTTATAATCTTATTTTTTATATACCTTTGAAATGTATTCGTGCTTCCCATTTATAAGCCTCTAATATTTTCAAAATAAATTTTTCTTTATTCTTGATTTTCCTCATTTTCCATCACTTTCCCTTCGTTCTTTTTTAAACGATTTTTTTTATAAACTTATGTTCAAAAATATATAATTTGTGTTATTAATATTTTCCTGTTGTGGCGACATCTAGTGAGCAACAAGTAAAGGCAAAGTAACCGGATTGAGATGGATTATGGGACGCGCACTACACCTTGGGGGAGCGAGGTCATTTTAATACCGGCATTTTTCCATCTTCTGGAAGGAAACCATTCTAATCTCATTTTGACCCTGCCTTTTTCCCTACGCAGGGGAAACAAGTTACGAAATTTCAAAATTATTAGCGCTTGTGACTATATTTTAGCGCATCTAAGTGTAAAATTTTGCATCGGATCCTATTAGTATCAAATTTAGAATTTTAGTTCATTGCAAATCAACACTTATAGGTATGTGTCCCAATTTTAAACAATTCATTTTTTACAGTATCTTGGCGAACAAAGACGATCTTGGCGATCTCACGTATTCTTTGGCCGAGGATAGTATATTAAAATAATTCTTTAAATATATATGTACATAGCAGCATAATTGTAAGGGAACTCATGACTGTTCTTGAAAAATTTCTTTATTGAGTTTTTTAAGTTCGTTATTAGAGTGTATCACTTTTAGTCAAATGTGAGTGAATAATATGTTAGGCTTCACATATACGTTTTATTTATTTTCGCGTAGGTGTGTCAAAAAATTGTCTGTAATCAGCCATGGTCCAAGGTTATAATAATTTGAATTTACGCATTTACTATCTTTGGGTATTATCCTTGGTAATATCCCATGTTAGGACACATTTTACAGATTTGTTAACATTTTCATGCTTTGAGATAACATTGCTGTCCTCTTTTTTTTTTTTTTTTTTTTTAATTTCACCCGATGCTTAATGATTTACGCCGGACACATTCATAGTTGCCAACTTTTCTGGATTTACAAGTAGACTACTGGATTTCGCTAGTTTCTCCCCTGATCTACTAGTACAATAAAATTCTCCTGGTTTTTTTTATTATTATTAATGCAATCGTTGAACAGTTGACCGAATTTTTCCAGCTTACGACTACCATTATTCATCTCCGTATTCTTGTAATTTTGAACTCAATCCAAAAGATAACTCCTTAATCAAATTTTGGGAGAAATTTGCCGTCGTAGAAGTCATCTTGATGGAACTAACCAGCATTTGCGTTACATGAAGAGGAAAACCCCGAAAACCATCCCTGGCTAGCCTTATGGCAAAAGAACTCTATCCCATAATCCATCAACTACTAAGGATATTTTTTAGCAGCACTGTACTCTGTATGAGCTAGGTGCGGGATTCGAAATAACCAGACATCGCTGAGATACAAAACCGGTTACCTCAATAGTAGGCGAGTGCTTTATCCCCTTGAGCCACCATAGCTCCTCCTTGTTTTTGTACATTTTAGAAAATTTCCGAAAATTAAGTTAGTTATCGAAAAAAAATCTCTATGGAAATTTAATTTTTACACAATTTAATGCTTTTGCGCCTTTCAATGAGGTGAACCGGGTTTGAATCCTACAATATACTCAATCTGCACCAGGCTTGAACCAACCACAGTGCTAACATGAAATATCTTCTGTGGTAGACTCATGGGTTAGGTAGACCCTTGCCATCGGAATAACCATGGGAGATTTTCATGGTTTTCCTTTCCATGTAGTACAAATGTGGGTTAGTTCAATCAAAAAGTCCTCCATCTAGGCAAACTTTCTCCCAATACTTGTCCCAGGAGTTCCCTTGTCTTATGGATTGGGTTCAAGATTAAGAGGCTACAGAGTTGAACATAGGTAATCGCAAACTCAGAATTGGGTCGACCGTTTAAAGACGGTTATAAAACAATTTATTGCTTGATTGAATAATTAAATTACAAATATATGATGAATCGAACCTTGCTTACCGTAATCAGTTCAAAGCTTTTCTTTTTCGTAGATCTTAAATTTTAATTTTTTTTAATTCATAGCTTCGTTTTTAAATTAATTATAAATTATTTTAATTATCAATTACGACTTAGTTGCCTACTACTATTTAAAACTTCGAGTTAACATATTAGGAAAAAAAAAATCATTTCAAATTCACTTAATGTCGGTCATAAATGAGAAATATTGCAGACGATTTATAGTTATTAGTATAATAAAGTTTTCGTATTTTGATAGCAACAAAATCCCTAAAATCCCCCAAATCTAATATATTTAGTATGTTACGCAACAGTTATCATGAAATTTATATTATTTCGTAAAATCTATTGGATTTTTTTCCAACCCATGTGGGTTGGCAGCTATATAGATATAGTGATAAGGAATCAGTAGTTGTTGGTTTAATTGTTGGGTAATTGGTTGGGTAATAGTAATTGTTAGGTTTTTAATCAAAATTTTTTAAAACGTGCGTCTCATATTAGGAATCTTTCCTGTACTTCATTATCATTGAAATGTACTGAATAGTGAATTAAAATATCTTTGAGACTAAATTAATGTTCTAAATGTTATTGTAAAATTTAAGATTCTCTCTTTTTAGAGACTGAAAGGATTTGAGAAATGGCGACTTCACAAAAGATAAAAGTTGTTTGCCGCATTCGAAGAAAGGCAGAAGATGAAGAAGATTCAACGGAAAACGGTTACACTTTTCCGGACGACAAATCACTCCTTCACACATCATCTGTAAGATTTATTTTTTGCTATTTCCAGATCAATAATTGTTTGCACGTTTCAATTTTAGATAACTCGCAATGTTTACTTCTACAAAATAAGACATAAAAAAAGAAGTATAGTAGGGGAGAGTGGGGTCAATTGTAACAGGGTATGATTATAACAGAGCAAAAATTTCGAGTGTCGGGTTCTAGATTTGGTTCCTAGGTGGCGCACAAGGTGTATTTAATAAATCTACATGATGGCAACCATTTTTATGTACTTTTGAAAGAGTTACATCACAAATGATATTTTCAAGCTACGTAAATACTTTTTTTGGTATTAGAATATTATATTGTAACAAATTAATTTTGATTAAACAAATAAAAATTATGGACCGAATATGTAAGTGGACACCTTAATTAACATTTAAAAAAAAAAGATTAGTTTTGTTATTTAACTAGCATTGTTTTTAACAAATGAAGCTGAAATGGCGTCTTGGGGATGATTGTAACAGCTGAAAATAAATAATCTTATGTTTACAAACCATTACTTAACTCTTTAAGAACCACATATAGTTTCCTATATCATTTATGCATATCATATAAAATAATGCACATGCAACATAAATGATATAGTTTCCTATATCATTTATGTTGCATGTGCATTATTTTATTTGTCACCTTTCACAGCATAAATTTAAATTTTTAACCCCTTAAAGTTAAAAGTTTAACCCTTTAGGTCTCGGCTCGTTATTATTTTTACTCCTAAAATATCACTACTATTTTGATCAATAAAAAAATATATCACAACTATGATATATGTATATGTATAACTATGCTTTAGTTGAATTTATGAACTGTTACAATTGTTCCCGTAAGTGGGGACAATTGTAACAAGTGCACGACTGTCAAAAATTGTTAATAACTAATATAATAACATTTAAAATAAGGTATTTATTTTTCTTTCTAGTAGAGGATAGTCTACTTTACTCGTCTTTCAATTAAAACTAATAATATATTGGATTTAATGCTAGTTAAAAATAGTTAAGTAATAAATGTTACAATTGACCCCACTCTCCCCTACTGAAAAACACTACGAAATGATGCACGCAACAGGTATATACCAACAAAATTTATAAAGCTGCTTCACCTAACAAAATTTTTATTTTCACTTTAATAGATAATGTACTGATTTTTTAGGGCCTAACAGGTAATGTACTAATTATTCAGATTTTCAGATTACCTTGGTAGTTAGAGAAACTAAATAAATGGTAGTATATAAGTGGAAATAATGAAATAATATTATGAATAATATGAAATGAAATAACATTAAAAAAAACTATAAAGAAATTGTTGCTATATCATAATTTTATGCGCTTTTGTTGTTTTATTTTAAAAACGTGCTGAAAAATAATAAAAACCTGAATAAATATAGTTAGGAATTTTTAGTTTTTGAAAGAGCTTTTAACAACAATGGCTTATGATTTTTTTGTTTTCATTTATCGCAGAGCCAAATGCGTGTCTAGGTTTATGTAACTTATTAACTATTTTCTAGGGGAAAGTATATACTTTTGATAAGTTATTCGGTGCAAACGCATCCCAATTGGAAGTATACAATGATGTTGCTAAGCCTATTGTGACCGGTAAGTAAAATTGTTTATTTTTATTTATGGTGTTTAAAAACTTCTTCCACCGCGTTGCTTTCTTTCAATTCATTTTTTTTTCTTCCTGAGAAAAAATTGCCCGAAACTCGAAAGTATTTCTCGATTCTCCTGTAAATGGTAATATATATGTGATTCCAGAGCCATGGTGGTCCAGGGGATAAAGCGTTCGCCTTCCAAAGAGGTGAGCCGGGTTCGATTTTCAGCGATATCTGTTCGACACGAATTCCGCATTGGACTCGCACCGACCACAGTGCTGACGTAAAATATCTTCAGTGGTAGATGGATCAAGGGTTAGAGTCCCCTTGCTATCTGGCAAGCCTTGGGAGGTTTTCGTGGTTTTCCTCTCCATTTAATACAAATGTGGGTTAGATCCATCAAAAAGTCGTAAGCGAAATCAAATTTCTCCCAATACTTGATCCAAGAGTTTCCTTGTCTTCTAGATTGGATTCAAAATTACGGTGCTAAACATTAGTAGTCGTAAACCCAAAAAATTGGATCGGCTATTCAACAGCGGTTTAAAAATAAAATAAAAACATTAAAAAATATAAAGATGAAATCATATCTTTGAGTATTTTGTAATGAACAGTCGAAGAATATTTTTTAAATATATTCTGAAATTCGAAATTCTATTAAAAATGGGTTAGAGTGAGTATAAAATTGAATGCATCTTTGATTGGACACATATTTCACAGAGCTTTTATTATAAATGTTATTTTCCTATTATTATGTACATTTCTTATTATTAGAAAATCTCATGTTATTGTTGTCGTAAGCCCTTTATGTACAAGGTGCGATTGTTCTTGCTTTCTAGTGGCGCCATCTATGGCCAAGAATTCAAATTCTGCCAGACAAACGTCACACACCCGTTGACAGAACGGACCTATTCATACATCCATTCATTCATCAACAAATCGTAATTTTCGATTGCCATTCGATCGACCATTTCAATTGCCATTTAAAACTATTTCGATTGCCAGATTCAACTGAGGGATGATTATTAAAAAATATTTTAAGTCTCATCAAGTAGTTTAGTTCGACTGATTTTGATGCCAATCACACACAATTCCGTCTTCTTTACTAGCTCTTCGACAGATTTCGATAATGTTTTTTTCCTTTTTACTTCCTCGCTTAAATATATGTTTTGGATCACTCTATTTAGTGTTAAGGACATTATTTCCTTTACATTAACTCTAGCTTTAATTTATGGCACTTTCAGCTTGCTTCAATTCGAATTTCATCACAAAATTTTCGTTTTGTGTTCTGCGTTAATGCCAACATTTAATACGTATAAAGGGTGTTAAAAATAACTTTCATTTTATATTTTATAGGTGTTTTTAATGGCTTCAATGGTACTATTCTTGCGTATGGGCAGACTTCAAGTGGCAAGACTTACACCATGGAGGTAAAAACTCGAACATTTTTATGAACATAGTAAAAGCAATGAATTACACTTTTCATTCGATAAGTTTTCCGGAAAATGCGATGTTATCAATTCTTATAAATAGTTATTATTTATTTTATTTTAAGAATTCCGGACAATTTTCATAGTTTCTCGAGATAATAAAACACACCAAGAAAATGCTATTGAAGTTTCATTTTAATGTTTTACATCATTTTTAAAGTTTTTATGAGTGCTATAGTTAGAATATAGTTTAATATGATATTATGAACAAATTAAAGGGAAAAATAAACTTTTAATAGATTATATTTAATCAGAACCTGCCTTGCAATAATTAATATGAATTTCTATACATTAATTGGTTATAATCATTTCTATACATAGTATAGGATTTTAAAAAGAGCAAATTAATTTTATTTGTTGATCACTATGAGAGATTGGATTTCGAAAAAGTGACACAAAATCATTATGCTCCTCGATAAAGTTAGGGAAAATCTTACAAAGAAAATCCGTAAAATGTCACGTGGGAATAAGGGAAATCTTAGTAATTGTAATTGGTTTAATAATTAGGTCGCGCGATTCCCACTAAGAGCAAAGGAGAAAATGTCTTACTTTTAATTAATGCATACTTGAACCAAAAATAGATTAATAGACAGAATGAGAATTTTAAAGTGTGAGAAAGAGTTTTTCGTTTTAAATAATAAATTAAGAAAAGGATATACAGAAAAGGAATAACATAAAGAGATTAATTGAAGCTTTTTATGCTTATATATATATATATATATATATATATATATATATATATATATATATATATATATATATATATATATATATATATATATATATAATCAATTGGTTATCAATTTAATTCTTCTGAATTTATATGTATATTACTATAATTAAATTTAACTATTTTATTGGAACCGATTCTTGTATAAGAACAGCAAAACAATTATTTTACGGAAACAAGAGGACTAAAAGGGGATCTCTTTACTCAGCTTTCATTAAAATAAATAAAAAAGAAAGAGACAGAGAAAACAAAAGGAAATCCAAATCATAGGATAAGATTTAAGCATTATTTTACTATAGTCTAATAATTTTTATGATTTAATCCTATTATTAATATATCTTGTTTTCAGGGAGATGTAACAAATGAGGAAAAATACGGGATCATACCTCGTGTGGCCCGGGATATTTTCAACAGAACAGAGTCTTTACAAAACTCGAAATACGAAATAAAAGTAAGTATAAACCTTGAAGACCATTTTATTTTTTTTACAAAAATCTACTCTTGGTATTTCTAACTTTATTGTTGTTCGTTACCTTTTATTCCCAGTTTTCTCCTGTATTCTGCTGTTATTTATCCGATACCTTCCACCAAATTTATTTATTTAGAAAATACCCTTACATTGAGAAAATTCCTATAATTAATATCCAATCAAAATTTAGATATTCTCTTATAGTATTTACAGCAAGTTCTTTGAAAACTTACCTATAAATTTGCATTACTACACAATAAAGTAAGATAAAAAATAAAAAAAAGCATATGAATAAGGTTGTTTTACAGTTATAGTGATGCAGTCAATTTCTTTTTTCTTACTTAAATTTCAGAATATTTACGAAAACTTATAAATGAGTTTAAAAATTGTCTTGCTTCAAATCTCCCACAGGTTAGGGAAAATACGGAAAACCTAGAATAGTCAGAGAATTTTACCTTAGCTCTAAAAAGCAGGAAAGGAAAAATTGCAATTTTTTTTTACAAAAAATCAGGAAAATTCCTTGAATATACCTGGAAAATAACCATTCTTAAAATTGTGAGTAACAGTAATAAGTTATTGAGATTCGAGTTAAATAATTTTAACATTTATTACAGTTATTTGATGAAATTCCACTTTTTAGGGAAATTTTTACACGCCTCCTTACTCATTCTATGATATGTTTTTGCTCACAAAATCTAATATTTGGCATTACGAATAAAAGAATATCAACGTTTTTTGATGAAAAACTTTATGGTATAGATAAAATATGTTATGGATTTAATTTTAAATTTTAATTGGAAATTTAAATGGAAATTTACCTATTTTATTCAGAGAATTTTTTTTCTGAAATTAAGTGGGAGTCTTGTGTTATGAAAGGGCTATTGGGCTTCCGTCAAAAGTTAAAATTTTTTCTGCCGATTTAATTTGGAAGAAATTTTTTCAATTTGTTGACTTACAAATTCTTAAAATGTTCTTGTCTAGCAAATATTCTAAAAGTGTAATATTTTTCAAAAAAAAATTCTAACATTTTCAAAAATTTATTGTTCTTTTTATATTTACTATATTGCTGTCTAAAATAAATTAAAATGCAGTAATAAAAGAAGAAAAAAATTTTACATAAAAAATTAATTCTAATAAAATGAGTTCGTTTTCATGTTTTATTTTTAGATTTCGTTTTATGAGATATACCTGGAGAAAATACGCGATTTGTTCAATGGTAAGATCCCACCTTTGGTAAATCGATATTCATATTATTTTCTCATAAAATAGAATCTCCTAATTTATTTAAACTTTTCATCTTTCAGACTCACAGAAGGCCAATTTAAAAGTTTATGATGATAAGAAGAGTTTGCCTTTCATTGTGGTAAGTATTAATTGAACATGCATTTAGCTCTTTATTTTTAAATTTATTTAAATCCTTTTTTGAATTTTTATTTTACTCGCAATTGATGACTTAAAATTTTGTTAATATCCCAGAAGTAAATAATTTTTAAAGAGAAGACACACACCAAATTACAGTCAATGTGAGCATTTCTTAATTAAAAAGAATCCTTTCAGAAGATTCATTTAAAATGTTTTCATTGTGATAAGCATGACTAGCAAATGCATTGACCTATTTTTTTAAAGACGTCATGGATTTTTATTTCACTTGTAATTGATATTTTCAAATTTTATTAACATCCCAAAAGTTAATTTTCAAATATAATGCACACATCAAATTGCAGTTAATGTAAGCATTTTTTACTTTTAAAGAAAGTTACCAACGTTAAAAATTCAATTCAAGCGAAAAATGTTTTCAGTTTGATTTTGAAACGCTTTGATTACAAATTTAATTCAATTTAGTTCAGTAGCATACACGTCTCATTTCGAAATTCAAAATCAATTCAGACAGGTCATAACTCAAGGTGGTTGAATCATAAACGTCTTAATTACAAATTCAAAACCCACTTAATTAAAATTTGTAGCATACACGCCTCATTTATGGTTTCTAAACCCACTGAATTAGATTATGACGCGTTAGGAAGTTATGAAACTTTTTGCTTAGAACACTTGTTTCATTGACTTTCTTTTATAGGGAGGCAAAGAGATAAGTGTCACAAACGTGAATGAGATTATGGATCTTTTTACAAAAGCAAAACTGAAGAGGCACGTTGCTGCTACAGGTAAGTGACTTGGTGCTTATTTTATTTCGCATGCAGGGTGTCTGCTAAGGATCACAATTCACATACATTATTAGATTGCTTATCATGTAAAGTGAAAGAAGAAATGTGTGAAATGTTAATGTGAAAGAATTCACATTAAGAGGAAGAAATTCTTCATCTGAAAATTTCATTCAGGTATAGAAAAAGTGAGTTAAGGCAAACGTAGAATAAGTCATGGAAGTTGAAAAAGAAATGTTCAAAATGCGAATAAATTATTGGAAGAGAATTTACCCATTACGTAATCCTAAGTTATCCTCACATAATTTGTTTTCATTTTGATATTTTTAAAATTTCTTTTTCAGCAATTGAAACTTCCATAGCTTACTCTACTTTTGCCTGAACTCGCTTTTTCCGTACTTTAATTTTTAAATGACTTATGGAAGCTAAAGAGAATTAGATATGAAAAGTTTCTCCCGTGATGTAGTGTTCTCTTAAGACTAGCAAATTCAATATCAAACAGAGAGAAATGCGAAACAATATTAAAATAGAAGAAGAAGGTTGAATTAAAAATATTCCCTTATACGCGTGTTTCGAATAATTATTTAGTAGTCTTTGATGAACAGCCGATCCGATTTTGGGTTTACGACTACTAATGTTCCACTACGTGGTCTTGTAATTTTGAGCCCAATCTAGAAGACAAGGAAACTTCTGGAAATTCGACTTCGTGGAGGAATTTTTGATGGAAGAAACCCGCATTTGCGTTACATGGAGAGGAAAATCGCGAAGACTCCCATGATTATCCTGTCGGCAAAGGGACCCTTACCCACGATCCGTCTTCCACTGATGATATTTTACGTTAGCAGTGTGATCAGTGCAAGCTGGGTGCGAAACTCAAATAGAATTCCTGCCATCGCTGGGATTCGAACCCGATTCACCTGATTGGAAGGCGAATCCTCCGAGCCATCATGGCTCACACGAAACCTATATTTTATTTTATAACCATTGTTGAACAGCCGACCCAGTTTTCAGTTTGCACTAATAATTATTTTCCGACACCTCACTGGTTTCAATCGGCAATGAATAAGTTTTAGTGTTTAATAGTAATTAGTCAGATTTAGACAGCGTTTTCCTTTTGCCCTAGCCTAAATATTAATCTGAGAGGCCCAATCAACGTCTTTTATTATTCACTTATTAATAGAATCCTAAGAATGTATATTAAGGACAGTCTTTGCAGAACACCAAGTTTATGTTAAATACTGAGGTTCAATGCGGGAAAAAGAATTTCTATATTTATTATATTCTATTTTTTTATTACAGATATGAATGAGCTCAGTTCCAGGAGTCATACTATTTTCCAGATCGTGATTAAACAAGAAAATTTCACTACACGTAAAAAGCTTATTGGAAAGCTACTTCTAGTAGATTTAGCTGGCAGCGAGAAGGTAATAATGGCATATTACAAATATAATTTTTTTTATAGCTGCCAACTCTATTGGATTTTCCAGTAGATTACTACGTGTTGCCAGTTTCCTTTCGGTCTACTGGTTTAATAAAAATTCACCTGGCTTTTGCACATTTTAGAAAATTCTCCAAAATTGAAAGAGTTTCGTTGAAAATTCTCTATTTAAATAGAATTTTTGTACAGATTATTGCTTGCTTTAATATGTAAATAAGTGTCAGTAATGCATAATAAAGCGAGCCTCACTTATAAAATTCAGTCAACTATCCTTAACAAATTAAATGTCTATTATTATTCAAAATTATGAATAAGCATAATACATAACATTTCAGGATCATTTAATGTAAAATACAAACTGGAAATTATTGCAGTTTTTACTTTTTATTTTGATGGCTTTAAAAATCCCCATTGAAATAAAAATTTTAATGCTTGCTTGAATATTTAAATCAGTATCACTAATACATAATAAAGCGAGCCTCATTTATTAAAACCAGTTAACTATGTGTGCTGAATTAAATGCCCATTACTATTCAAAACTATGTGCTAGCATAATTCATAACATATCAAGTTCATTTAATGTAAATCATAACTCGAAAATATTGCAGTTTTTTTTTGTTTTCTTTTGGGATGATTAAATATTCCTGAAATTCCTAATGCGTAAAATGTTTAGTACATTTTGTTATTAGTATTAAGACATTTATATTATTTCGTAAAATCTACCGGTTTTTTTCCCTATCCATGTTGGCAGCTATGATTTTTCTAATTTTCATTAACGATGTAGACATGCAAGAAATTTATTCTTAACATTTTTAAGAAAGAAAGTATAAACTAACCATTAATGTTTTTAATCGAGTAGGCTGAAATAATTCTTTTAAATAATGAGGAATGTATATCAGAATTCATACGTCTCAGAGAAAATAAGATTAGTCCGAACCTGGAAATCTTAAGGAAGTTAAAGTTACTTTGAAAAACTTGAAAAATGAGAATTTTCTAGTATTTAACAGCATCCGAAATATTTAACTTTCCAAGAACCCTTTCTTTAATTCCTCTAAAGATTTTTTAAGAAATAATTATTTTATTCATAAGTTCTCCTTCCTCCCATAAAATTGTCTATTTTTCAATGCAAATTTTGTATGTGGTTATTTCTGTTGATGCAACAATTTTCGGCAAGAAAAATTCTTTTATTGAATCGCATGAAAATTTATTTACTGTAATTAAATCGTTTTTTAATGCAGTTAAATAAGGATATTTGTTGAGCTTCTGAACCAAAGGTAAAAATTTTTTATTATTTTCGAAGTTTTTAGACAATCTACAATAGCAGTTTTTTTTAAAGGATTTCGCTAAAGTGTTGAAATTTTTATTTAAATTTGACAGTTTCACTTGTAGGTATCAATCATATAGTTTGTAGGAATGGTATTGAAGCATTCAACTTTCATCATGCTTTTAAAATTAAATTATTTTTCCATTCTCGTGTTTTCTAGCTTTTAAAATTGTTATTCAGAAATTCTGGGAAACTCAGTAACTTTTTTTTCTCGAAATATAAACTGTGAATCCTGGGAAAAAGTTCAGGGAAACTGAGTGACTTTTTTTTATCTCCAAATATAGAGTTGAATTCTGTGTAGAAATTCAGGGAAACTCAGTCACATTTTTATCTCCAAATATAGAGTTGAATTCTGTGCAGAAATTCAGGCAAACTCAGTGACTTTTTTATCTCCAAATATAGATAGTGTATCATGTGTACAAATTCAAGGAAACTAGGTGACTTTTTTTTTCTCCAAATATGGTGTGAATCCTGTACTATAAGACAGAAATGGTGGAGTTATTGTTTTTGTTATAATATAATATTCTAATTGGATTATTCGATTTAATTAGCTTTGTTTTCAGACTTAAAGAGGAATAAAAAAGCAATATACAGTAACTAATGGACCTAAATTGTTATTTTTCCCCTTAACGACAAGAAGCAGCAATTGTACTAAACTTTCTTTTATGAATGGACCTACTAAATAATTTTAATGAATCCACTAGTTTTTGTCACAATCAGCTTTTTTCCTAATGTTTTTTGTCAGGATTACCGCTCCACCAGGAGAACAGGAAAAACCTGAAAAATACAGGGAATTTAAAAATTGCCTAAAATAACTAGAAAAATGTAGGGAATTTCGAATTTTTCGTAAGAAACTGGGAAAATACAGGAAATTTTGTCTCTTATTTTCATTTTTTAAAAAAATATAACCACTCAAAGTGTAATCTATGGGATATTCAAGGATGATATTTCAGCTATGTTAAACTAGTTCATTTACTATAGCATGCATTATTTGTTTCAAGTATATTCAGCTGTTCCTTTTTTCTCAAAGTTTTTTCAGCAATTACAACAAGTATCTTATAATTGCTGAAAATATAATATATATATATATATATATATATATATATATATATATATATATATATATATATATATATATATATATTATGCCGAAATAAAATATAATATATATGCTCCAATCTGAAATATACCAATAATAGCTCTCACAAGAGCACAGTAACTGTATTTTTCTTCTTAATATCTTGTGTATAATATGTACAGGGAAAATACAGGGAATTCTTTTTCCTCCATGTTTGAGTGGCAGCCCTGTTTATAAACTTATTTTGCTATCGATTTTATAATAGTTTAACTTTAGAGTAACTCTTTGAATATTTAAAAATTTGATTAAAAATGCTTTTCCCTTTTACGAAATTGACGATATTCTTCAGCCGCATAGAAAAAGCAGAGAGGCTTAATCTTGGCTAATTTTGACCTCACAGTCTTGAATAAATGTTGACTGCAAAATTAGAGAAAAATATAGAATATTATTCACAGAAAAAACCTTTTATGATTTGATGACGGATCAGCTTTAAATGGATTTCATTGTATACTTGAGCCAATCAGCGCACAAGCTGATCTACTTCACTTCCTGAAATATGCCAATGCTTTTGGATGAGTAATCGTATTTTATATTCAGAGTAAAATTCCCAGATAATAAAGTAGAGTAACACCTCTCAACGGCAAGGATTTTCTAAAAATACAAAAGAAATTGTCACAAAAATTAATTTTTATCACAATTTTGACTTTTTATTCTATGAAGTGTGAGTTTGCTGTAAATGTCTAATGTGTCTAGTAAAGTTGTTCTCCAAATAGTTACAAAATTTTATTTTTTAATGTCTGTACTGAGTTATAAATACCATAAGATGAATTTTCCCTTTTCTTATGTACTTTTTATTTATTTACATGCAGGTCAGCCATAAGGACCAAGTTGACTCGACAGTGAAACGTGAATCGACTCATATCAATAAATCACTCTCTGCTCTCACCAGAGTAATATCTCTTCTATCTGAAGGATCGGTAAGTAAAAAATAAATTTTAGTATATTTTTTGCTGGCGAATAAATTGAAAACGGAGCCGCGATGGCTCAGGGCATAGAGTAACCGGCTTTCAATGAGATGAACCCGGTTTGAATCTCGGCGATGACTTGTGTATACGAAATCTGTATCTAGTTTGAACCGACCACAGTGCTGACGTAAAATATCTTTAAATGGTAGACGTATCACGGGTTAGAGTCCCTTTCCTGTCATACAAACCTTCAGAGGTTTTCCTCTGCATGTAACTCAAATGCGTGTTACTTCCATCAAAATGTCCTCCACGAGGGTAAATTTCTCTCAATACTTGATCCAGGAGTTCCCTTGTCTTTTGGATTGGGCTCAAAATTACAAGGCTAGTGCGTTGATCATTAATAGTTGTATATCCAAAAAGTTGGGTCTGCTGTTCAATGACGGTTATAATATAAATGGTTCAGGGGATAGAGCGTTCGCCTTTTATTAAGTTAAACCGGGTTAGAATTCCAGCGATGGCTGGTCGATACGAATTCCGCATCCGGTTTCCACCGACCACAGTGCTGACGTGAAATATCCTCAAGTGGTAGACGTATCACAGGTTAGAGTCCCCTTTGCTGACAAACTAACTGTGAGAGTTTCTTGTGTTTTTCCTCACCATGTAACTCAAATGTAGGTTAGTTCCATCAAAACGTCATCCACGAGGACCAATTTCTTCCAATGCTTGATCCAGGAGTTCCATTGTCATCTGGATTGGGTTCAAAGTTACAAGGCTACGCAGTTGACATTTATAGTTGTAAATCCAAAAAGTTGAGTCAGCTGTTCAATTACGGTTATAAAATAAAACATAGTAGGAAACGAATGATGCATGATGTACGAAAAGTTGTAACATTGGATGCAGAAATCTTAAAGTACACAGTATTATTACTGAATTCAGTAATTTATTAAGGGGTATTTCCTGTATTTTTATGTTCTAATTTATTAAGATCTTTATAAAAATCTATTGGTAGTATGATCATTTCATGCTGTTTCATTTTTTTACCCTATTCTGCTTGGATCACGTGTCTGCTCAAGCACAGTGAGAACTGCAAAGTACCCCACCACAATTTTCAGTCACAAATTTTTTTTTAAAAATGCTGAAACTCGTTTTTAAATTTTCTCTAATATTGTTCCTAATGAAAATTTAAAACACGTTTTGAGACAAAGATCAAAAAGTGAAGATTTTTTTTCCTGTTATTAATGTTACTTGATTACATGCTTTTATTGCGTAAGCAAAGGTGCTAACTCTACTGGATTTTCCAGTATAGACTACTGGATTTTACCAGTTTCTCCTGGTTTACTGGTTTAATAAAAATTTTCCTAGTTTTTTTACATTTTTTAAAAATTTTCTAAAATTGAGTAAGTTTTTTAAAAAAATCCCTATTGATATAGATTTTCTTGGTAGATTATTACTTGAATGAATATTTAAATAAGTTTTACTAATACATAATGAAGCGAGTCTCATTATTAAAAATCAGTTGAAAACTTTTCTTTTGTTCTAAATAGATCAGCTTATTTTGAATTTTCTTTTCAATTAATTTTCAATGTCTTTGAATTATCTTTGATGTGCCTATTACTATTCAAATTTAGGAGTAAACCTTATATATTACATTAAAAGTTTATCGAATGTAAATCATAATTGAAAATATTTCAGTCTTTCCATTTCGACGACTATAAAAATCCCTTAAAATTCCCTATATTTAAGCGACATTAGGCGACAATTATCATGAAGTTTATATTATTTCGTAAAATCTACTGGATTTTTTCCTCTCCATGCTGGCGGCTGTGTTACTTTAACTCATTTAATATTTTAATATTTTAAATATTCATTGAAATATCTCTTAACTTTTTACGCATTATTTATTTTGTAACATCTATTGGATTTTTTCCTATCCATGAAGGCGGCTATGTATAAGCATTGATTACATGCCTTTATTGTCTGGTAGGATTTCACTTATTGTATTCCAGACTTTTTTTTAAAAAAATATCGCGGAGTAATAAAATTAAATTAGAAGGATTTTAACTAACATAATACATAGAAGTGCATGATAGAACATTTTCGTCCTATCCCAAGTCAATATTCTTGATGGTCCCATCAGAAAATTTAGATGGTTTATTTTGACTCTAGTGTGATTGATGATGGTCCGACATCCTTTGATGGTCACCATCATCCAACATTTTCCATTATGTGTTTATGGTTTTTGATATACCAACAAATTCCCATCATTCCATAAGGGAAATGCTACAATAATATGATGGTTATGAGAAACTTTTGATGGTTTATTTTGGCTCTAGTGAGACTGATGATGGTCCGACATCCTTTGATGGTCACCATCATCCAACATTTTCCATTATGTGTTTATGGTTTTTGATATAGCAACAAATTCCCACCATTCCATAAGGGAAATGCTACAATAATATGATGGTTATGAGAATATTTTGATGGTTTATTTTAGCTCTAGTGTGATTGGTGATGGTCCGACATCCTTTGATGGTCACCATCATCCAACATTTTCCATTTTGTGTTTATGGTTTTTGATATACCAACAAATTCCCATCATTCCATAAGGGAAATGCTACAATAATATGATGGTTATGAGAAAATTTTGATGGTTTATTTTGGCTCTAGTGTGATTGATGATGGTCCGACATCCTTTAATGGTCCCCATCGTCCAACATTTTCCATTATGTGTTTATGGTTTTTTATTTACCAACAAATTCCCATCATTCCATAATTGAAATGCTACAATAATATGATGGTTATGAGAATATTTTGATGGTTTATTTTGGCTCTAGTGTGATTGATGATGGTCCGACATCCTTTAATGGTCCCCATCGTCCAACATTTTCCATTATGTGTTTATGGTTTTTTATATACCAACAAATTCCCATCATTCCATAAAGGAAATGCTACAATAATATGATGGTTATGAGAATATTTTGATGGTTTATTTTGGCTCTAGTGTGATTGATGATGGTCCAACATCCTTTGATGGTCACCACCATCCAACATTTTCCATTATGTGTTTATGGTTTTTGATATACCAACAAATTCCCATCATTCCATAAGGGAAATGCTACAATAATATGATGGTTAACCATCAAGAGAAGCTCTATTCCGATGGACCAACAACCGATGATAATCCGTGATGGTTCCATGACGTTTAATGGAAGTTCCTGTTGGTTCCCAGGAACATACAATCAAAAAAAAAAAAATTTCATTTTGCACCATCATAAATCAGTCCGAATTCTTACATTAGGATGATGGTTGCTCATGATCGTTTCAACATTTAATTTCTAAGATACTATGAGCGAAATTCATGATGGTTCGAAATGGTAAAACAATACATTTCCATGATGGCTTATTAATAATTCTTGTTGGTTGAGCAGGAATATACCATCCAAACAATTTGGTTTCTTATTTTGGTCTATCTTAAATCAGGCCGAATTTCTACATTGGGGTAATGGTGGTTCATGACCGTACCAACATTTGATTTATAAGAAATTATGATGGAAATATTTAATGCTCCAACATGAACAAACTGTCAAATCAAGCTGCTATTCTTATGTTGGACCATCAGAAAATATAATGGTTCATGATGTAATATTTGATGGTCGCCATCAAGATCATGTTGGTTCATCTATGGAAAAACATCCAAAATTTTAACTTGGGATGGTAATGTAATGAATTCCCTACATTTACTGTCTAAAATCAATGTATTTTCCATGTTTATGTCGAATTTATTTTTCAAAACCTCTGTTTCTCGAATTTCTAATAATAGAGCACAAATGTCAAAACTTTCCTTATCAGTAGAACTCGTAGACAGAGATGAATTTCGTGAATCCACAGGAAGTAGGGATGAACAGGATGGGGTGTTTCCTTGAATTTCAATCACTATCCCTGCACTTCTTTAACTTGAAAGGAATACAATGATTCTGCCAGTAAGTGAGGGGTTAATGAGTAGTGACCATCAGGGGTTAGCTTTTCAACAAAGACAAGAAAGCTAAAAATAGAAATACATTTTGACCTCAAAATTGCAACCAATGGATCAAAGGATAATTAAGAGTTTTAAAGTGAACTATAGAAAACGATCTATGAGGAATTTGCGATTTTTCTAACCTCAAAAGAATAATAGTTATCAGTCAAAAATCTTGGAAAATTATTTTCAGTTTTAAATGTATGTTAAAAAACTGTTATGTAAATAGGTGTATGTGGTATAATTAATTTAAAGAAATGTCTATATTTTTTTTACAAAAAACAAAGCACTTTCAATGGAATTTCTTAATTAAATTTAATTTTTTTCTAGTACCTGTATAACTCGAAACCTCTTTATCTCGAATTTTTTGCCTTTCCCGTGAGATTCGAGATAAACAGGTTCGACTATTTCGCACTCAAAATCTATTTTCTTACCTTTGCAGAAAGCTGTTGTGTTTTATAGAGATAGCCTCCTCACTCGACTGTTAAAAGAGAGTCTGGGTGGTAATTCACAGACAGCGATCATCGTCTGCGTAGATCCTTCGTTCGAAAATGAAACAAAGTTGTCTTTGGATTTCGGAAACAGGTATGTATTTAGCCACAGTCCACTTTTATCACTAGAAATCATAGCTGCCAACTCGACTGGATTTTCCAGTAAACTAGAGGATTTTGCCAGGTCTACTGATTTAAATAAAATGTCTTCAAGTTTTTGAACATCTTAGAAAATTCCCTAAAATTGAGTAAGTTTTCTTAAAAAAAATCTCTACTGAAATATAATTTTTTTGCTCCGATTAATTCTTGTTTGAATATTTGAATAAGTAGTACTAATTTACAATGAAACGAGCCTCATTTATAGAAATCAGTTTAAAACTTTTTTTTTTGTTCAAAGATTTTCAGTTTTCTTTTATTTAGAATTCCCTTTTTAAATTAGTTAAGAAATATTGATGTAATAAATGCCTACTACTACTCAAACTTATGAGTAAACATTATGCCTAACATTTGTAGTTTATTTAATGTTAATCATAACTGGATGATATTGCAGTTTTCCTATTTTGATAATTTTAAAAATTCCCAAAAATTCCTTATGTGTAAAATATTTAGTAAATTATGCAACAATTGAACTTAATTTTATTCTGTAAAATCTTCTGGATTTTTTTTTTCTATCCATGTTGGCAGCTATGAAAAATGCTTCTGAGATGTGGTGGCTCAGGTGATAGAGCCTTCAGGTCGTTTAATTAATTAATGTTATGATTATTAGGGCCAAAGTGATACAAAATAATATTCACCTGAATGAAAAATATTGTGGAAGTAAGCTGAGTAGATTTCTGGGTCGATTTTTGCCTAAAAATGACGTTTATTTGAAGGAATTTGTATCTGAGTTGAAACGATGGAGAAATGGTAAGTTTTTTTTTTTATTAATTTGTTACTTTGATTTATGTATTTTTATGATTTATCAATAATTATTGTCAGAATGAATCCTGTTAGGTTATAAGTTCACCTGGTGTGTTCACCAGGATTCATATTGTCAGAATGAATCCTGTTAGGTTATAAGTTAGGTTATAAGTTCACTATGATTGTGACTAACACTAATGTTGTGCAGGTTTCGAGTGGAAAAAAATTATCTGATATTAGTCCAAACACAGAATATCAGCGCGCATGGATTTCAACCTTAACCAAAATCTGTGTTGAGAAATTATGATTTTCAGTAAAGAATACTTTAATAAAAAGAAGAAGTAGGTTAGGTACTTTATACCGCACTAGAGCTGCACAACGGGCGACGATCAAGGAAACATCCCTGTGGATGATCCGAAGACATGCCACAGCGATTTTGATCCTCTGCAAGGGGGTGGCACCCCTGCTCTTGTAGCCCGTCGACCTGCACGCGAAGTCGAGCATTTTACGGTGGAACAGTTTAACGAGGATCGATACCACGATCCAGATTTTGCAAAGCGTTACTGGTTCTCGTAACTCGAACATTAACGCTATTTGAGACTTATAGGGCAAGTATAAAAGTTTCCCTAGAAATCGCATTGGTGAGGGGTAGAAAATAAAATTAGCGTTACGGTTAAAATAACAAAAACTCTATTATCTTAGATTCTGCAAAGCGTTACGGTTTCTAGTAACTCGAACATTAGCGCTATTTGAGACTTGTAGCTCATGTTTAAAACTTTCCTTAGAAATCGCATTGTTAGCGAAGTGTGGAAAATAAAATTAGCGTTACTGTTAAAATAACAAAAACTGTATGATCTTAGATTCTGCAAAGCGTTACGGTTTCTAGTAACTCGAGCATTAACGCTATTTGAGATTTATAGCTCATGTTTAAAACTTTCCTTAGAAATCGCATTGTTGGCGAAGTGTGGAAAATAAAATTAGCGTTACTGTTAAAATAACAAAAACTGTATGATTTTAGATTCTGCAAAGCGTTACGGTTTCTAGTAACTCGAGCATTAACGCTATTTGAGATTTATAGCTCATGTTTAAAACTTTCCTTAGAAATCGCATTGTTGGCGAAGTGTGGAAAATAAAATTAGCGTTACTGTTAAAATAACAAAAACTGTATGATCTTAGATTCTGCAAAGCGTTACGGTTTCTAGTAACTCGAGCATTAACGCTATTTGAGATTTATAGCTCATGTTTAAAACTTTCCTTAGAAATCGCATTGTTGGCGAAGTGTGGAAAATAAAATTAGCGTTACTGTTAAAATAACAAAAACTGTATGATCTTAGATTCTGCAAAGCGTTACGGTTTCTAGTAACTCGAGCATTAACGCTATTTGAGATTTATAGCTCATGTTTAAAACTTTCCTTAGAAATGGCATTGTTGGCGAAGTGTGGAAAATAAAATTTGCGTTACTGTTAAAATAACAAAAACTGTATGATCTTAGATTCTGCAAAGCGTTACGGTTTCTAGTAACTCGAGCATTAACGCTATTTGAGATTTATAGAGCACTTGTATATCTTTCTTTAGAAATCGAAATGACCGCTAAGTGGTAAGCGTTATGGTTAAGACAAACTCCATGCAAAAACTCCATTTCCTCAACTGCCAAAATCCACAGTCTTGGCAACGAAAAAATAATTTATTTTATTTGACTCTAAATGCATTTCTGAACGGTTAATTTGAACAGTTAATTTGGAAATGTTCTAAAAATGCTCTGTTTTTTTCAGGCGAAACTGTCCCATGTGATGAATGGATTCCTCTGCATGATATTGAGGAAAAACTCTCAGATTCGTCATCTCTTATGAATAATTCTGACAATGCATCTTCGGTATTTGATCAAACAAATAACAGCCAAGATTTGTCTGACTCATCTTTACTGGATCTCTCAGCTGATATACAACAGGTGCTTGCACAGTTTAATATTAAATCTTTTTTTTTTTCCTCGCCATATTAACGCTGTTTTTTGAAAAAATTTTGCCATCACCAGAATAACGCTTCTTAGAAAATAACATATTACTTTCATAACTGATGCTGGTCAAGTTACCTTTATGTTTTATCCTTATGTTTTGTTTTCTATTTTATGTTTTTCACATTTTCATCTCCATTACTCTAAATATATATTTTGTTGCTAAGGAAACTTAAAATTTTTTTCTTCTATATAGAGCAGGAAGCTTTTTAAAAATGAATGCTGTTCTTGTAGATACGCTCTCTTCTTGTATACCATTCTCATTTTCATCTTTTATGCCATATATATCATTAAATATATTATTATATATTATTAATATAGTATTTAATATTATTATAGTGTCATAGTTAAACCTTCATAAGTATGTATCCTGCGTCATGATTAAATTCTCCTCCTTTAGCCTTTTCCCATCTTCGTCTCCCTTATCCTTTTCATGCTAAATATATATTTTGTTGCTATGGAAACTTGGATTTGCTTTCTTTAAATATATGATATGGTATGAACTTTTCTAAGTATGGATCCTCTCATCTCCTTTATGCTTCGCACATTTTCGTCTCCTTTATGCTAAATGTATACTTAATTACACTGGAAGCTCGAAATATTTTTCTAAATATAGAGTATGAATCTTTTTAAGTAAGAATACAGTTCTCGTATTGCTACTTTTCTCTTTTATGCTTATGAATCTTTACCTCTTTTATGTTGAGTATATATTTTGTTGATATTAAAATTTATAATTTTTTTTCCCTATATAAATTATATGAAATTTAAATTTGAATCCTGGTATAGTGTAACCCACAATTTCAATAATAATTAAACAAATCATTCGCCAAATGCACTTTTTTTTTAAAAAAAAAAAAGTTTATTTTCGTTATTTTAATAGTTTTCTTATTTTGAGTAAAATACTCTTTTTTTTTTTTTGTTTGTTGCAAAAATATATTTATGATATATTTTCTTTTTCAGCAGGAATCGACAAATACTCAACCTGTGCGAGCTAAAAAAGAGTTAGAAATCGTTATAGCAATTGAGAAAGAACTGGTAAGAATTCATTTTGTAATATTTTGAGAATGAATTTTTTTTTATGTCTAACTTTTATTAAGCCATTTAGTTAGGTGCTGTTTACTAGATTATGTTCTAAGTCGGCGTAGTTAATAAGTGTGTTTTTTAAGTATGTTTTTTGTTACCTTTCTGCCAACCTAACTGAAGAAAGATTATTTACTTCGGAGATTTTATTGAATTAAGTTAAACTTAAGTTTATAGGAATAATTATTCAAAAGTTATTGAGCTCTTCATAAGAGCTGTATATTTTTCGGTTTATACTTACATGCATAACTGCCAACTCTACTGGATTTTCCAGTATACTACTGAATTTTGCCTGTTTCTTCTGGTCTACTGGTTTAATAAAAATTCTTCTTGTTTTTGTACATTATAGAAAATTCCCTAAAATTGAGTAAGTTTTCTACAATTCCCTATTAAAATTGAATTTCTGCACAGATCATTGCTTGCTTGAATATTAAAATAAGTATTATTAATACATAATGAAGCTAGCCTCATTTATATAAATCAGTTTAAAACTTCTTTTGCTCTAAAATTTTTAGTTCAGAATTCCCTTTTTAAGTTAATTAAAAAATCTATTACTATCTTTGATGAATTAAATGCCTATTGCTATTCAAAATTTGGAATAAGCATAATGCATAATATTGAAAGTTCATTTAATGTTAATCATAACTGCATAATATTGCAGTTTTTCTATTTTGGGGACTGTAAAAATCCTTAAAATTTTCTATGTGTAAAATATTTTGTACATTATGCAACAATTATCATGCAGTTTATTTTATTTAGTAAAATCTTCTGAATTTTTCCCTATCCATGTTGGATATGTATGTATATGCTAGTTTGACATTGCTGTGTAGGTAGGCACTCTTTCCTGTGTTTTATATATACACACAGACATATATATATATATATATATATATATATATATATATATATATATATGTGTATATATATATATATATATATATGTGTGTGTATATATATATATATATATATATATATATATATATATATATATATATATATATATATATATATATATATATATATATATATATATATATATATATATATATATATATATACAGTAGAACCCGTTTAAGAAGTTTTTCAAGGGAGTGGAAAGAAACGACTTATTAAACGGGAAAACTTATTAAACGGTGAAACTTAAAAACACATTAATAAAAAACTAAAAAATTTGAAATTGTGTAACTTATATTAAATTCTCAGCCTAATGAAATAAATATTGAATTTTAATATTCATTTAGAAAAAAAATTGCTAATAAATAAAAACAAAGTAACCTACTTTATTTTTTGTTTCATACAATGTAATATACGTTGTTACAATAATTGACTAGATTTCTGTGAGAAAAAATCGTGTAAAGTGGTTTGTTTTTGTCTTTTCTCACCTACCTTTAAGTGAAAATTGTCCAACTGCTGTAAAAATTTAAACATTTCCGGGGGTACATTTTCAACAGTGTAAATAAATTTCCTAAAAGTATCCAGCCCTTTCCTGGCATCAGAAAAGCTAGGTGGTTTAGCAATATCTTCTTCAGTTTCACTGAATTCTTCTGTATCATTTGTAACATCACAAATATCCTCTAATGTCAGCATATCACAAGGTAAAATTTCGTCGTCAACGGATACATATTCTTCAAACGATGCTGTGAAATTAAGTTTATTTTTGAATGACTTTCAATCATTAACAAAATTTACGTTTGTTTCTTCGTCTTCATCTGATATTTCATATTCAGCTTCTAAGAGATATTCTTCAGTTGTATCTCCGTCAGAGAATCCAGCTTTCCGAAAACAGTTAGCAATGGCAGATGGTGTTATTAATTCCCATGCTGATACAATTAACTCAATCGCTTCTAACATATTGACTTTTTTTAGCTCTCCAGTATTTTCAAGTCCTTCCAGCATCCGTTTCACAAGTCGCATTTTATAATGCTGCTTAAATACCTTAATAACTCCCTGATCCATTGGTTGTAGAACAGAAGTAGAATTTGGTGGTAAGAACTGCAACTTGATGTTAGTGTACTTATTCTCCTTGGAATGAGCAGCGCAGTTGTCTGCGAAGATTATGATGTTTCGTTTTTCTTTTCGCATCTTACTGTCTAATTTTTTCAAATACGTTTCAAAAATTTTAATTGTCATCCAGGATTTTTGATTACTGTCATAATCACAAGGCAGTGACTTAACATTTCGAAAGCATCTTGGTTTTTTCGATTTACCGATAACTAAAATCGGTAATTTTTCTATACCATTCATACTGGCCCCAACTAAAATTGTCAAACGTTCTTTACTGTTTTTTCCGCCATGACAGGGTTCACCTTTAAAGGCAAAAGTTTTATCTGGTAAAAGATTGAAAAACAGTCCACATTCATCCATGTTAAAAATGTTCTTTGGTTGATACCCTGAAATAATTTCAGGTAATTTAGCTTTCCATTCTTCAGCTTCTTGTAAATCAAAGCTGTTACAATCTCCTTTAATTGTTTTATAAACTAGACCAGCTCTTTTTTTCATCCGATCAATCCATCCATTGGAAGGCGTAAAATCAACATTCAATTTCTCCGCAATCTCTAATGCTTTTCCTCTAAGAAGAGTTCCGTTGACAGGTATGTTGGCGGATCTTGCTTGTTTAAACCATATCATCAGTTTCTCTTCAATATTTTCGTATTTTCCTTTCTTCACTTTTTTTACTTTCTGGGATGCACCGGAACAAGAAGAGTTTAAGATGATGTCTTTCTTAGCAATAATGCCATTTAACGTAGTAACAGGAAGATCTAAATTTTTTGCTATTTGAACTCGTGTTAATTGAGGATAGCTGTCAACAGTTTTTAAAATTTTTACTTTGTCATCAATAGATAGAGCTTTACGCTTAATGCCTTTACAGGACATTTTCCACAAAAATCAAACTTTTTACGATGATTTTTAAGATAACATAAGCGCCTACACTAAGAAAATTTTCAACGAAATGCTGCTAAATGTTTAGATGTATCTTTCTCTTCAGTTATTGAATGGGTGTGGACAGCAGTGAAGTTCGTGAGTCACCAGGCTATTCATTTAAGGTGGACACAATGACAAAGCTATTCCCTACATTCTTATCAGTTTCATAGTTCATCTAAAGGTTCACATTCCTTTGCTCACACCTGTTCCTGATAAGTCACCTTTTTTTGTAACAAAGGAGTGATGAAGGTCAGTGGTCAGTACCCATACATGTGTTTGTAAGGGCAAGTTAAAACTAAATAAGACATTTTAAATAAAATTTTAAAAAATTGAAATTAGGAGTGGAAACTTCTTAAACGGGAAAAAAACTTCTTATAAAAGTAAATTTAACATTATGGTAATTGGTTTTTTTAAAAAATAACTTCTTACGCGGGAAAACTTCTTAAAAGGGAACTTTTTAAGCGGGTTCCACTGTATATATATATATATATATATATTGAACTGAATGAGAGAATATTCAAATCTATATGATAAATGGTTATAATTTTAGTTATAAAGGTAATAATTTTTTTACATGTCAATATTATCAATATTTAGCAGAATTAATTTTAGTATAGTTCATGTGGTATTCAATTATCTGTGCACATTTGTATTTATCTGTAATTTCATATCTTAGAAGATTAAAACACATTAAAATACATTCAGCTATAGAAACTATGATAATTTGTTGAATATTTTTGATTTCTTAGTCTTGTCTGATTTATGTGATAATATTGTAGAATCAAGTAATTTATTATTTTTTCAGGAACATTTTAGAAATTTTTTAATTTATTAATTATTGGGAAATAAACTTACTTGAAATTAAAAAATGTGATTTCATTGAAAAGGAAAAGTGTTACTAATAATGTTCATTATAAACAAACAAGTATTTGAGATTGCAAAAAATGCATGTGAGAAAAACTTTTTCTTTATTTAATTATTATGGTTCAAAACTTGCAAAGTTGTTTCGTTCTGTTTATTCTTGAAAAAAGTTTCTTGCAACATTATAATATTTACTTCTTCCCTTTCTAATGATACTTGCCTGTTTAAAATTATAAAAATTTTTGAAATTATTGTAGGAATAATTTTTAACGGTCATATCTATCTTATTACTTTGGCATACATTTAAAAAAAACGAGATTTAAAATCTTTAAAAAAATTTCTTTTGTTTTTAATATTAATGAGAATAATATTCTTATTACTAATTATTTTAAAATTATTTTAATTAAATATATTACTATTTTAAGTTTTTCACAGAATTTTTAATAATTGCAATTAAAAATTTAAATTATGCATTTATTAATAATTTGCATTTGAAACAAATAGTACAAAAAAGTCTATTTTTTTTTTTTTTTTTGAATTTATTGAAAGTAAATATCGGTAGGGAAGCAGAAACGTACTCATTTTAAAAATTAAAAATAATATTTAAGTTTAAAAAAAGACTTTTTTCTGATATATTGTTTTAAATTGTTGCTTTGCCCAGAAAATGGTATCTTATTGATCTAAATTAATAAATCGAAATATTTGTTAAGGTCTAAATTATTATAAACTCGAAATTATCTTTTTTTATTTGTGAGTTATATTGTCTCCCTCCTCTTGACCGAACGCAATTGTCAAATTGCTTGAGACGAAGTTCTAAATAAATTTCTGAACCTCTTAATTTAATTTTAGTTCATTGAAGTTTAATTTATTTAAATTTTGATTTATTTAAATTTTAATTTAATTAAATTTTAATTTAATTAAATTTTAATTAAATTAAATTTTAATTTAATTAAATTTTAATTTAATTAAATTTTAATTTAATTAAATTTTAAATTAATTAAGTTTTGATTTAATTAAATTTTAATTTAATTAAATTTAAATTTAATTAAAGTTTTATTTAATTAAATTTTAATTTATTAAATTAAATTTTAATTTAATGTAATATAATTCAATTAATTTAATTTAATTTTAAACTTCTTAATTGTCAAAGTGATTGAAAAGGTAGTTCTAAATAAATTTTTAAACCTCTTAGTTTAATTAAATTTTAAATTGATTAAGTTTATTTGAATTAATAAAATTTTTAATTAATTAAGTTTATTTAAATTAATTCACTTTTAATTAATTGAATTTTACTTAAATTAATACTAATCTAATTAATTATAACTTAATTAAGTTAAATTTTAATTTAATTAATAACTTAATTAATAATAATTTAATTAATTTTAATTTAATTAATAATACATTTTTAAACCTCTTAATTTAATTTTCACAAGTAAATTGAAGGTTGTTACTTTCTCTATCTTTCGATATTAAGCGTGAGATAACTCAGATCTCTAATTAATTTCTGTTACAAAATTAGTCCAACACAATGATTAGAATCAGCAATTTTTGAAATGTAGCTAAATAGTATAAAGTTGACTGCTTTTAAAATTTCGATAAGCATCTTGGTTTTTATGCACTCAACATTAAAATAATTTATAATCATCGTCCAATTCAGTTTTTCAACATTTCAAACTGAAATAAAATTTAATTTTAAAAAACCAAAAAACTAGGAAATGTGAAGTTTTCAATAACTTACTCAGAATAACATGTTGCATATTTTTAACCCTTTAACATTTCGAGGGAGAAAAAAATCAAAATTATCGTGTGTTATTATTTTTGATCAAATGAAACGACCCCTTTTTTTCTGACTTCTTGTCAAGAATTTTACTTCTGAATCACCAATAATCAGCTTTGTACAATACAAAGTGTTGCTAAAACAAAAATTAAAAATTTAATCAGAAAATCAAAAATCCACGATAGGAATTTTCTTTATTGCTGCTAAAAAGCAAAACTGAATCTTATTTGGCGTATCCTTATACAACAGTCAGACTTCTATTTAACGAACTTTAATTTTGCGAGTTTCTCTATTTTGCGATTTTTGTCGAGGAACCAAAAACATTTTATTTCAAACTTGTTAACGCATTTGCATTTTTCGAAGCCACCTAACTTTTAAGGAAAGCAGTAAAATCCCTTTCCCTTTTTGTTTGCATTTCCAACGAAAAACTCAGATAAAATTAAGCAATTAATTTCAAGAACGCATGTGGCAATATATGTTTAAAATTACTTTTATGTTAAATGCAGCCCTAATGTTATACATAAATTTAGTAATCTTTTTACTTGAAAGTGTATGTAGCGTGATAGTGTAACACTGGATAACGTATTGCTTTATTCTTGTTTTCCATGCAGATTTCTTTTATGGTTAAGATTTATAAAATAAATCAAAATAAAGGTGTATCAATTGCTATTTTAGTTATGTCTAGTGGTTATGAATTTAAAACCTGATTTTTGTTGTTGAAGTATTTCTAAAGGTAATTTATTTTCTATTTAACGAATTTTCCATATAACGAATTAATTAAAGTGATTTAGCGACTTAATAATTATTAATAAAATAGTTATAGTCCATTCCACCTTAAGTTGGCACTGGAGAGAAAGGTAGGAAATGTAATACTCCGCCTTTGAAAAGTAGTTCTTCGCTATTTTGGAATTAATTGCAGTTTAAATGCGCGTACAAATATAAACAAATGTTGCATAGTAAGAAAAGTATATCTTGAAACATTCATTAGAAGTTTTTCATGTTTAAATGTATTTAACTTATAATACCTTCTCAGTAAAGCGAATGTACAAAGAAGAAGGAGGTGTTTTAGTTTGGCGCTGAATTAGTTTTCAAGGACAAGGAATTGGCTCATTGGCTATGTTTCAACACTGCTGGTCAGTCAGCTTTTCCATTCACCTTGGCTTTGCTTAAGTGTCCTATCTGTTGTGCAGTTCTTATTTCGTTTTTTTTTTTTTTTTTTTTTTTTTTGTATTTGATTATTTAATTTTCTAAATATTAACCTCATTTGTACAATATTTAATGAAAATTTTTTTCCTCTCAGAATAAATGAAAAAAAAAAAAACAGCAACACCCCAATAGACAGGTGAATATTATTAAACTGATGACACTTGAGCATATTTGCTGTGTAGCTAATTCAACATGTGATTTTATTATTATTTTTTTACGACAAAAGAAAAAATTGTTTTCGCTTTATTCGATCTCTGTAAAGATTCAAATTTTGCGTCTTTTGCGCCATGTTTAGTTCTGAAGTACAATTCGCTTTTTATAGGAACTTAAATAATGTAAAAATTTAAGATTTTTAGTTTGTTCAATTAAAGGGACTTTTAAATATTATCTAAAATGCAATTTCCATAATAGAAGTGTTGATCCGTTAGTCATAAACTAATAAAATGTATAGGAATTGAAATAATTTCACAAAAGACGCAAAATTTGAATCATTAATTTTTTTTAAACATCGAAAGGTTAATTTAAACTAATCAATATTTTAATAATTATTTTTGAAATACAAAGCCCAAAAAGCTGAGAAATCCTTTCTCTTATGTAGAATAGAAAATATCAAGATATTTCAGTATCTGACAAAATATTTCGAGACCAACTAATTCTACTGTACTTAAATAACAAATTATACGGATTTTTCTCTTAAGCCTCCTTTCACCTGCAAAGGTCCTGAAAAGTAAAGTTCTGATAATTCAAAATATGTATTTTCTTTTGAAGAAATGCGCCTACCCACCCAAGTAGAATTTCGCCTGATGAGAAATTGTTTATTGAATTCAATTCAGGGCTACCCCACAAAGAGTTTGCAGAAGGAACTGTCAACTGTTAAAATATTAAATGAATAACATGATAACCACCAGGATAGGTGGTTATCATGTTATTCAAAGAGTTCCTGTTGAGTCTAAGGGTGGGATATGGCAGCTGAAAACATGGGGGGAGGGCGAACAAACAGTACGCGCCCCCCCATTCTAATTATTTTTTTCATGTAAGTTCTTTTGTCTCTTAAAAGCAAATATATTTCAGGAAAAAAATATTTTATAGTAAAAAAAAAAAATCTTTTCTGAAAATTTTTTTAAAATTTTTTATTTATAAGAAAAAAAGAACAGTAAATACTAAAAAAACATAGGTATGATATTTTTCATGATCAATGATTTCCTGCCTATGTTGACTTTTTCTTCCCCAACAAAACACCAATGAGGGATAAATTAATGTACATTAATCTACAAAAAATAAGCATATAAAAATAAATATTTAAAACAAAGTATTTGTGCGCATCTATGCATTTCGTTTTTTTTTACTTAGATTTCAGCAAAAAAGAATCTTTTTAAATATGTATTTTTTTGTTTAAAATTAGTTTCGTTTAATTAAAAAATTATAATAAGAAAAAAAAACAGTAAGTATTATAAAACATAAGTATGATATTTTTCATGATCAATAATTTCCAGCCTATGCTGACTTTTCCTTCCCCAACAAATCACCGATATGGTATAAATCAATGTACATTAATCTACAAAAAATAAGAATAAGAATATAAAAATAAATATTTAAAACAAAGTATTTTTGGGCATCTATGCATTTCTTTTTTTTTTTTTTTTTACTTAGATTTCAGCAAAAAAGAATATTTTTAAATATATATATTTTTTTCTGTTTAAAATTAGTTTCGTTTAGTTAAAAAATCATAATAAGAAAATCTGCTTTTTAAATACTAATTAAGAAATCAGCTTACAACTAGTATCTTAAAATAATAATTATGAGAAATGCTCTAAAAAATCGTGCTCTTTTCCGTATTCTGTACAAAATTTTAGTACGATTCTTGGTTTTAAAAAAAAGATCGGCGTTTTGCTTTCTTAAACGCCAATACTGGCCACTTTCTCTTCCTTTGTTGCTATCTCATCCCCGTACTGACTAAAAGAGTAACCCAGTTTCCATGTAATCCGGTCTACCTACCTTTCTCTCCAGTGCCAACTTAAGGTGGAATGGACTATAATAGTTAATTAGAGGCCCGACTGTATTTTTCTATTTGAAAAAGAGTATTGTAAAAATTTGATTCGGAGAGTTGCATTCCCTTAAAACCTTCACTTATACATAAATAATAATTCTTTTTTACAGGCAAAGCAAGAGTTGGATTTGGTCACAAAAAAGCTGAATACACGATTCGAAGAGTTGGAGCAATTGAAGATGAGCCAAAGTGAGGAATATTCTAATTGCAGGGAGGTTAAGGTTTCTCACGAATTTTTAGCGAACATCTACTCCCATTTAATTGATAGAACCGAAAAAATAAAGTCTTTGGAAACAATAATTGCTGAAAAAGATCATGATCTTGAATGTTACCTTATTCACATGAAGATAATGCAAAAGAAAGAAGAAACCGTGAAAGATCAATTGATTTTAAAAAATAAACAGCTTTATGGAGAATTAAAAGCAAAGGAAGATTGTGATTTTTCTCGTTTTCAGTCTGGGAAAATTTCTGTCACGTCTTACGGAAGTGATGAAAAGGATAAAAAAGCTGCGGAATTGTTGAAAATATCAGAGCAATCAAATTATTTTGTTGAAAACAAAGACTCCAGCGAAGGTCAAAACTCGGTGGACTTCCTATACAAAAAAGTAGTGGAAGAACTTAAAGCGTATTTTGCTTATAATTATGAAGCATTACAGGAAAATAGTGGCATTGTAGTTGAGAAAAATAACGATATTTTGCCTCAACAGCTCTCCTTACACGAAAAAATGCTAGAAGAACTTTTACTATATTTCAATACGCGGAATCAAACTATGCCAAAGGAAGAAGAGGATGAAAATTTTAATGAAAATTTGTCTATACAACTCTCCTTATACAAGAAAGTGATGGAAGAGCTATGCAATTTTTTTTCTAACAAGCACAAAAAACAATCAGATGATACTGTTATAGAAAAGCAGAACCACACAGTTGTTGGGGAAGAGGGAGATGAGGAAATTGTGGATCTCAGAGAAAAGAATCAGACTCTATCAGAAAACAGTAACAAACATTCAATACTTCCGCTCTCCATGCACGACAAACTGTTGGCGGAACTGAATCACTATTTTTCCACTAAACATCAAACAGAAAACCATAAAAACCCGGTCCTCCCCCTCTCTATCCACCAAAAAGTATTGAATGAACTTGATGACTACTTTGACCATAAGCATGAAACTCCATTAGCTGTTGGTAAAAGAGAAGCTTACGATGCACTCTTAGACCATCATCATCATTTACACACGAATTCTCTTTTCAATGAAGAGGAGTCGTGTGAATCTAATCTTACGTTGAAAGCAACTAATGATGAGTCTACTCGATTCATTCAGAAAGCCACAGTAAAGAAGAGGGCAACTGCTCTTCAAAAGGTCAGACCTGTTAGTGCAGCTATGAGTAATAAGCGATGGTCAACATACTCAGAGTAAGTTTCAAATTATTGCTTCTTGATTTCTCACATAGGTCTCCTTAGGCCGGAATAGCCTGGTTGGTAAGGAACTGGGCCCATGTCCAAGAGGTCGTGGCTTCGACCCCGCAGGTAGAGGACTCCCCGTGTAGTAAATGATGACTGACTGACGCGCGCTAAATCTGTCGAGTCACAAAATCTTCCACTTCCCCACAAGAAATCAATACCTCTGGAGGTATTAATCTAGGAGTTTCCTTGTCTTCTGGATTGGGTTCAAAATTGCAGGGCTACGGAGTTGAACATTAGTAGTCGCAAACCCAAAATTGGGTCGGCTGTTCAACGACAGTTATGGGTATCTTTAACTAGATCACATATTGGAGGAAAAAGTAGCACGCATACTTGTTCATTGTTTCTTTAAATAGAATTTAGTATCGAAATGCCATTTTAAATGCCCGTTTAATGTATTAAGTAAATGAACTTATTAGAGAGGTTTTCTTTTTTTTTTTTTTTTTTTTAACTTTCAACAGATAATTAAATGATAAAATTAAACTTTAGAGCAATGTAATATGAAAAGCTAAATTATCATAATAAAGACTTTCCATTCTAATTACAAATTTGAGTGTGGAGAACTTAACTGATAAGTTTAAACTTGAATCCATTTTACATAGGAATTGATGTTGCCAGTATCATTTATCTGAATTCTATATTTTCATGTATGGAATTAGAAAATTTAACAATATATATATTTTTTTCACATTTTACAATTTATTTTGTTATGCTTACAAATTAATTTCTTACAAAAGCACTAGTATGTTTCTTTTGTGGTCAACTCATAAGCTTTAATTTAACGAAATCAATTCCTGTTAGCTTTCGATAATATTCCATTAACTTAACGAAATTTTGATACGATAGCATAAAAAAGTTTTTGTTCGGTCAACTTCTGAAAGGTTTATAGAGTACTTTTTAAAAACAACCCCCTATAAGTTATTTCCCCTATCAACCTGAAATATAGACAAGTGATTAAGTTAAAGATTTGCTCTTTTTTATTATTTAGGATAAGTTTAATTCCTGATAACAGAGGTCAGCTTGACGGTTTTATTATTATTTTTTTTAATATCTTAAGCAGTGTTTCCCAAACTTATGACTTTTGTTTACCCTTACTGTTCCCGTACCCCTGGGGGTACGCGTACCACACTTTGGGAAACACTGTCTTAAGGGAATGCTAATTTTTAGAAATTATTTAAAATTTTCTCGCTTGCCCCTCCACAGGAAGAATAGAGAAAACCTAGAAAATACAGGGAATTTGAAAATCACCTATAATAACAGAGAAAATGAAGGGAATTTTGAGTTTTTCTTCAGAAGCTGGGAAAATACAGGAAATTTTGTTTCATATTTTCATCTTTTTAAAAAATGGTAACCACTCAAAATGGGATATTTAAGGATGATATTTAAGCTAGATTAAACTAGTTCATTTACTATAGCATTAATTGTTTTAAATATATTCAGCTCTTCCTTTTTTTCTCCAAATTTTTTCAGCAATTGTAATTAGTATAGTTATCCCAATACAGCTCTCACAAGAGCACAATGATTGTGCTTTTCCGCTTAATGTATTGCGTATAATATATACAGGGAAAGCACAGGGATTTTTTTTTCCAGATTTGAGTAGCAACCCTGTTTTAATTTATCAGATAAAATATTTTTTATTTACAGGATTTGATTTTTTTCAATTTATTTTTAATCTTGAAGTGCTTTCGGTTTAACCTAATAGATGATGTTTACTGTGAATTTATTTGGTTCTTTTTATTTCCTTAAAGGAAAAACTGGTGCGATGATCTAGGCATACCATGGTGCCCAGAATGCGGCGAAACAGAGAACATAGTGCTAGTGCAGAACCCAGAATCGCTTGCCTCAGATCTCCATACGGAAGATGAAGTGATTGCCACAGTTGAGGCTATACAATTAGTAAAAGATGTATTCGCCTATTTGGACGAGATTGTTGACAACATTGATTCAGATGAAGAGAGAGAGATAACCGTAAATGATATGAACAGTCATCATGTGACAGAAGCGTTTGAAGATGTTTTACTCATAACGAATCCCGTGTCTTTCGTGACAATGTACATTTTAATTATAATTTTTTATTTGTTTTCATGTCTATTGTTTTCTTGATTAATCTCCCTGTCAAAAATAAATAATTTTCTTGTTATATTGGTGTTCTCTTGTTATATTTATGTCTTATTATAATTCTATTACCCGTTGACAAAATGGCTATTGGTTTGAAATTCACGGCGTCCGCACTTTTCAACTACAATAATCACGAGTAACAGTGCGCATGCGTTGGTTGCTACGGCGACCGCTGCTGTTTGATAATTTTTTTAGAATTCTTTTTTTTCACTTTTTAATTTTGTTATGCATTAAGGTGGTGAGACTATTTTTGAAATATGGAACAAGAGAGATCCCATAAATATTTGAGTTGTGAATAAAGTGCAATTTCATCACTTGAATAGTATTTTTGTTTTTATTGTTTTAATTAAGAATCAGAAATTCTAACCTTCAGTTCAAACTGGTTCGTTTCAATACTAAATCAGGGTAATATCACAAATAAAGAGGGTCCAAACTGATTGACACGGTCCCAAAAGTTAGAGTTAAAGCAGGGAAAAAAAACGATGCGAAGACCCAAACTTACCAAGGCTGAAAAAGTCAAAGCCAAGGAACGTAGACGGGAATACCTTAAGCGTTATGCCCAAACGAAAAACCGAAAGGATTCCGTTCGCAAACGCAACCATGAAGCCCGTCTATCACAAAAGTATCAAGGTGGTTGAGAGAATTGAACCCAACCAAAGAGAGAATGGTGACTCTCCGAACCCTTTTCGTGCAAATACGAGAACTGGGTGTTGATTACTAGTTTGGATTGAAGGATCCATTGTCAACTTACCCAATAACTTGTACAAGACTGTAGACTGTCTTCCACGCAATATAACAGATTCATTCACTATTTATGTAAAATCGAAAAAAAAGCATAACTTTCAAATCACGTTTCATGTATGAACTTGTGAAACCAAAACGGGGGAATGATGCAACTTACAATCTCCATCAGACACCATTGTACCAATCCGACAATGTCAATTTTGATCTCGATTGACTGTTCAATGCATATTCAGTGGTCAAAAGAATTCACACAGAATGTGCCTGAGCTGCATTTAAATATGTCTGCGAAATTACGTATTTAAATAAGTCTGTGTGTATCGAGAAATTTAGGATTAACAGTCAATGATGTCCAAGATAAAAACCAAATAATTTTTCTTTTCCAAAAAAAAATAAAAATAAAAAAGAAGAAGACATCAGCCATTTAGCCAATGGTTAACCTGTGATCTCCTAGTGGTGATCCCAATTTTCTTCATTTTATCGTGAATCGTATTACCGATTTGATTTCTTGACAGTGTAACCGCAATAGAGAATTCTACAATTTAGGAATTACCTATTTTAATGCTCAAAATTTTTATTTATTTCTTGGTTAATTGATATAGCGGTATTTGCTTTAGTGGATACTCATCTGATTTTTATGTTGTTTTATCGAAATGTTTCGTGAATTGGTTTGAAGAGCGTTGCAATAGTTTACATGGTTTCCTAGATTTTAGTTATAAACTGATTGATGTATTCCGTAGAAACAGGAAGAGCTCAAAGTTGTCCATAAGAAAGGAAAATGTCCTTAAATGTTCTTAATCATTAAACACTTCACTAAATGTCCTGAAATTTTTGTGATTTTTGCAAATTTTTGTTGAAGTTAACAGGAAGAAAAAGCATTATTTATCTAAAAAAGAATTGAAAAAAATTCATTTCTGGAAATTACATAATGTTGCTTTTTATATGGTTGAATTATTACTACCAAAAATTTAATTGCATCTTCTTTTTTAAAAAAAGATCGGCATAAAGCATTTACATACAGCGTTATGTTTGCTTTAACGTTAATGTTCGTAATGCATAACGTTAATGTTCGTAATGCATAATCTCTTATCACCGAAATACAAGCAATTGACTGATTGATTTTGAACAAAAATTTTGTGATAGCAGCGTTTTCAAAAAATAACACTAATAGTAGTCAAATTTGGATCATTAATACTAAAGGCAACTTATAGTAAAAAACGATGCCATGTTTTTTCGTCTCATTCTTGCATGCAGTTAAATGTTTGTGCAAATCTACTTTTGATAAAATACAATATTTAAGACTTTTTTATAGTTTCGAAATTTAAATGTTACCTAACTTTTTAGGCTAAAATTGCTTGTTAGTACATATTACCTTTAACTAATTGTCGAATCGTTAAAAATTTCTGATGAGTCAATGTCAATTGATTTTTGCATTGCAAGAAACTATTCTCTAACTTTTTAATTAAAATTCTTAAAGGCTTTCCTGCTTTCACTCCCTGAAAATAATTCCAAGCGTGTTTTTGAGTTTTGTTTCAAGTGTTTTGTTAAGTAAAATTTCAGATTCGAAAAGGATAAAGTTACTGAAGTATTTTTCCATTTAATATCAGTGAAAAAAATAATTGAAATAAAATTTATGCAAGTAATTTGAATATTTTTAAATATTCTTTAATGTCTTAATTATAACAAAAAAATAACAATTTAAGAAATCGAGGTATAATTTAAATCTTTTATTAATTAATTATTTCTAAACTTTTCGGAAATAAATGACATGTAGTTGTATTTTAAGGGAAAAAAGATTTTCTTAAGGTAGAATTTCAACTCAATTCGAATGTAAATTTAACTTCGTAATTATGAATTGTGGTTTTTATTATATATTTTTAGAATATAAATAATGAATGAAAATTGTGAAATTACAAACGGCTTAAGTTATGACTTTTATAAAGCATGTTTTACAAACTAACAAATTCAATTGAGATTTTGCTAAAATAGGCTCACACATTTCTAAAAAGAAAAAATTAGGAATGCATTTTAAAATTAAGGACTTGAAAATTATTAAAACCCATTGCATGTAAAAAAGAAAAAAATATCAATAAAAGTTGTGGTGTAGTATTATTTCTTAATTGAATTTGAAATATTAAAAAAAAAAAAAAAAACAGCTGAACATACGATATACTTTATAGTAAGAGGGAGGAAAATGGATGGCAGCAGAATTCGCTAATATAGTTTTATTTAGTATTTCTGTATTGTAAGTAATGCATGGAATGACATTATAAAGCTATTGTTCTATATTTTATTGCATCACGACAATACAAAAAATTAAGTAAAACCATATCACCGAATTATTCAACTACCATCCAAATCTTCTTGCTTATTCCAAAAATAAGAGACGACGCAAGATAAGAACAGAAAATATGAAATCTAATATGAGGGGCATTCATATGAAACCCAATTACTAGTGAAAAGTAACAGTAACAATTTTATTTATTTATAATTTTTTTTTGTCGTATGCCTGTTTAGGCAGTTGGGGAGCGATTGTTCCTGTTTGTCAGTCGCGCCATCTATGGCCAGGAATTCAACTTCTGCCACGCCATTCACACAACCACAACCCGTTTATAGAGCGGGTCATATTCACACACAAAGGAGAAAGGATATAGAACACACAGAGAGAGAAAGAAACATTCATGCCTTGCCCGGGATTCGAACCCAGGACCTTTCTGATGCAAGGTCAGTTCCCAGCCCCGACACAGGCCGGTCGGTTTCAATTTTATTTTTCACAAATTTAATGAAAATGAGTATCCTGCATGCTTAGGGTAATCGCGTAATCTTGATGATTTTGAATTGTCTATATCATCAAACTCTCGAAAATCATGTCAGTATGTTCAAATTTGACCTATAATTTTTAAAATCATAACTCAAAGTTAGCTTAAAACGAAACTAACTTCACGTGACTCTAAAAGAGGCGGGGATTGCTTATGACGCCAGTATATATTACTTTGGGTAAACAGAATTGGCCAAAACTAAACTTGTTATAAGGTGTAGTGATGCTGTCTGCAAAGGATTTTATTCCTTTTTTTTTTTTTTCTTATGCCAAAATTAAGTTAACTTTTTGGTTTAATGCTGAGAGACAAGGAAGTTTGGTTTGAGAATTGATTTTTTTTAATCAAAAATATCAATTTTCTCATTCCAAAGTGTTGTAGGAAATAAGAATTGTTTCGAAATTTTTCACCTAATGGTTTCATCCCAGGTAGGAAATGGAAATACTTAAGATTTAGATTTTTAAGTTTTTCACTAGAGATGCAAATAATTCTTAATCCCTTATTTATTTATTTTTAGATAGTTATTTTTTTATTCTTAAAACCGTTTTTCCTGAAAAACTACAAAAAAAAAATTATTATTTATTTGTAATAATTTTTCTTAAGTGCAATATTGAATTTATTCAAAGTTCGCATTTTAAATTTTTATACCCTTATTAGCTAAAATATATTTGCAAGATGCATTTCGCAATATAAAATTCATACAAAATTTACCAAAAAAAAAAAAAAAATGCGAAACTGCGAAAACACAATAGTGAATTGTTTGTGTGTGTAGAAAATTTTAAGAATTTAACGGAGTCAATCCAGAAAGAAAAAGCATTTGACCAATGGGTGATCAGTGATCGTAATAAAGCGATGACAACTTTAAATTTATTTTTATTTTCCTTGATGACAGAGCTTCGAAAAACAAGTGAGTTAAGAAATGTAATGTAATGCAAGTGTGTCAAGTAATTATTTAAAAGGCGCTGATCAATTTGATTTCATTGATTTAATAAGGAATATTTATTATTCTTTTTTTCTGATATGTTTACTCTTTGGTTGATGAGAAAGTTGCCGGTCGGCGCGACAACTTCATTTTCCAATTGGATGGTGCACAACCCCACACGGGTCGGCTAACGTAGGAGATTATCCAATGAATATCGCCCTCGCCAATGGATGGTGTTTTCTACACTAGGGAGCGCTGCAAGCTCGGGACTGCCTAAATTTCAGGGTTACTGTTTCAGTTGTATTTTAAAGCCATTTGGCATCATTGTGTTTTGAGATTCTTGCAAACAATGCATTTGATTACCTATTACTTATGTTTACAATGCTAACAATACTTGTGTTTACAATACTAAAGGTGTTAACACTAACGTAAGATGGTGCACAGCTTGCAACACGAACAAACAGTAATAAACAAATGGAAAGAGGCCAAATCAAGACTGCCAAAAAAGCGAGTTATTCAAAATCTAGCAACCATGTCACCTTTTTTAATAATAAATAACAAAATAACTAAAACAAATTTTCACTCCAAACTCCCCAGAATTACATAATAACATTAATATCTCATGAAATACGGCAGATTTGAGCTCAGAAATCATCTAGTTTATTTCTTTTATTGAAAACAAAATTATCCGTTTGAAAACATCGCCTATCAAAATAACATGTAGTAAACAGCTGCAAACTTTTTAACCGGAACTAGAGTAGGTCCCGAGCTCGAGATTGTTATTGTTTACATTTCTATTGAAAACACCATCCGTAGGACGAGCCGTGGACTACAACAGCCACTTAACTAGTCATCAACCAAAAGTCCTGACCTAACACCTTGTTATTTCTTCCGGTGGAGGTAAGTAAGGATAAAGTTTTCGTCCCTTCTCCTTCCTGTTGATCTAGCAGAACTTAAACAGCGTTTCTCACAGCTTAACACGAGTTTGGATGGACATGGATTGCTGGTTCGATGTGTGTCGTGTGTCAAAGGGGGTCATACATGGAACATTTGTGACTATCTAGAATGGAACTTAATATAATTTCATACGACTCTGTTACAGGTAACATATAATGTTTTGCGTTGTTCATGATCTATAGTGCACTGAAACTGTATACTTTCTCATGAATCACCCTTAGAATTTCATAATTTTAAGTCATTATATATATATATATATATATATATATATATATATATATATATATATATATATATATATATATATATATATATATATATATATATATATATATATATATATATATATATATATATATATATATATATATATATATATATATATATATATATATATATATATATATATATATATATATATATATATATATATATATATATATATATATATATATATATATATATATATATATATATATATATATATATATATATATATATATATAAACTGCTGTTTGTAGAAAATGCAACACCATGAAAGAATCATCAGAATCAAATGAAATTTAATGCAGAAACGACTTGTACTGATAGAAATAAATGATGAAATTTTCAAAACAAAAGAAACAAATTAAGCGTCCGAAATCAGTATTTGGTGCAGCCACCACGCGCTGCAATAAGTGCTGCTATACGACGTGGCATGGAGTCAAACAGATGTTGAATATCTGCTTGAGGAAGAGAATTCCATATCGCTTGTATGCGCAACCAAAGTTCGTCTTTGGAAACTGCAGGACGCGGATCACGAGTGAGACGCCGACCAACCATATCCCACACGTGCTCAATAGGCGACATATCCGGCGAATAAGCAGGCCAAGGAAGAAGTTGCATGCGTTGTGCTGAACAGAAGTCTCTAACAGTCCGCGCAACATGTGGGCGTGCATTATCCTGCTGAAAGATAGCTCCAGGGATGCCTTGAAGGAAAGGTACGACTTCGGGCTGTAGCACTTCACGGACGTATCTGTTGCTATTTAGATTACCCTCAATTCGTATCAAATTGGATCGTCCATGATACGAAATCGCACCCCAGACCATAACTCCGGGTGTTCGACCACTATGTCGTTCAATAATACACTCAGGAAGGCAGCGTTGACCGGCATAACGTCTAACACGAACACGGCCATCATGGGTCCACAAATTGAAGCGTGATTCATCTGAAAAGACAACTTGGTGCCAATCAGCTCGCCAGTCTCTGTGCTCAAGAGCCCACTGCCGACGCAGCCGTCGATGATCCGCCGTGAGGGGAATCCTGTATAATGGCACCCTTGCACGCAATCCACGGCGCAGCAGACGACGACGAATTGACGAAGCCGACAATTGTACACCTGTAGCAGTAGACCAATGTGCTGCCAGCTGCCTGGAGGAAGCTGTGCGATCATTCACCGCCATGCGGAGCAGGTGTCGATCATCGCGCTCTGACGTCACCTTCTGTCGTCCAGTGCCTGTTTTTCGAGTTGTTCGGTGCTCGTCGGTCCACTGCTTCCAAACTCGCATCACTGTGGAACTGTTCCGCTGCATACGAGCTGCTATTGCGCGATAGGAAAATCCTCCTTCTCGAAGGCCGATTATCCTCCCTCGTTCAAACTCCGTAAGTTGCTTGAATTTCTTATTCTTCCGTCGTGGAGGCATACTCAGGTCTCACTAAACGTTTGCCACTAACAAATAATCATAGACTATTTTCAACGTCCCGCTACAGCACTTTATTTATACGCTTTCAGCATCAATTCAGAGGGCGCTGCGCGCGCCACGCACGCGCGATGGCTCTGAAACTTTATTAATTTGCATAATATCCTATAATTGACATTTGCTGCGAATTTCATTTGATTCTGATGATTCCTTCATGGTGTTGCATTTTCTACAAACAGCAGTTTATATATATATATATATATATATATATATATATATATATATATATATATATATATATATATATATATATATATATATATATATATATATATATATATATATATATATATATATATATATATATATATATATATATATATATATATATATATATATATATATATATATATATATATATTTATATATATTAATATATATATATATATATATCCAACTTCAAAAAACAAAGTTATTTCCATTTTTATTAAAAATCTCGATGATTTTATTTTAAAATTATCTTACAAACATAATTTCCCAATTGAAGGTTTCTTTGAATGGAGAGAGAATATCATTAAAGATTTTAAAATCAATATTAAAAGGGACAAATTAGTTTTTCAAAAGGATTTAATTTTTAACTCTGTTTTAAGACAAGATATTAAAAATATTCAAAATAAATTTTGTATTACCACTGTTGATAAAGCTAGTAATAATTTTGCAATTATTTGAAAATTTTTTTACAAACAACTTCTTTCCAATGAACTTAATAGCAATATTACCTACAAAAAACTTAACACCAACAGTGATATTATTATTAATAAAATTAATGCTATCTATAAAAGACTTAAAATTAAACCAAATAATATTAACAATTTTCCTTTTCTTTTTGCCAATCCAAAATTCCATAAGACTCCAACCAAATTCAGGTTTATTGCAAGTGGCGTTAATAGTAACATGAAAAAAATCGGTATTTACTTTGAGAACATTCTTAAAAAAGTTTATAACAAAATTAATAAACTTACTAAAAATAATAACTATTTAAATTGGAATATTAAAAATAGCATTCAGGTTTTAAATACACTAAAAACTTTAAAAAATGTTGATTCAATTCACTGTTTTGATTTCGAAAACCTCTATACTTCCCTTCCAACTAATAAAATTCATGATGACCTTCTTCAAATTCATAGCATGTTTAATCTTAGTGATATTATTAATGAAGATAACTGGAACTTTCTAGTACATATTAACCTTAACAACAATTATATTCTTTTCAATGACCACCTTTTTCAACAAATTAATGGTATTCCCATGGGAAATAATTTCAGTACTAACATCTGCAATATTTTTCTTTTTCTACAAGAATATAGATTTGTAAAATCACATGTTAATCTTCCAATTGATTCTCTCTTTCTCAGATTCATTGATGATCTATTAGTTATTAATTTTAATGATTTCGATTTTCTAGCAAAACATATTTATCCAAATGAATTAATTCTTAATAAAACAAATAATAGTAATTCTTCAGCAAATTTTTTAGATTTGACTCTTAATATTAATGCAGATAAAAATATTACATTTAAACTTTTTGACAAAAGAAATGATTTTAAATTTCCAGTTAAAAAATGCATAGATTTCAACTCTAACTTAGCCAATAAGGTTTTTTCTAATATTATTGCCAATCAAATTCATAGATTTTACAGGAATAATTCTAACTATAACGAGTTTTTATTAGATACTGATATATATAAAAACGATTTAATTAATAGCCATTTTCCTAGTTCATTTCTTAATTTCTATTTTAAAAAAATCTTAAAAAACTTGGTACATTAATTTTTAATTTTTATTTAATTTTTCTGTTTTAAGAATAAGCTCTGATTTCTTCAAGGTAGGAACTAACTATGATAAACTATTCCTAAAGCCACTGGACGGAATAGTTTGGATGTATGACCTTTTATACTGGATTAGTTAAATATTTTTTAGTTACTTTTTAATATTTGTAGCCTCTTAAAATTAATTTAATTTTAATTGTCCAGTATAATAAACAGTTTATTTATTTAATTATTTATTTATTTAATTATTTATTATTTTTGTATAAGTGGAATGGGCTCTGGTTCGTAAAGAACCACCCCAAATGAATGCAGGTGATACGTGTATACTTTAAAATTATGTAAGGTTGTATGAATGAAGAATAAAACCTATAAACGGTTTTCTATTCCTGTATGCAGGCTCTGATTTTTAAATAAGTCACCCTATGAAAGATGGATATGTGTATTCTGTAAAATTATGTTAGAATTTATGAATGAAGGATAAGTCTATAAACGGCTTTCTATCCTGACAGACTGACTTTTAAATTAATTTCCCTATAAATGATTTTCTTTTTTTTTTTTAAGACTGCTAATTTATTCAATCCGTTAAACATTTTTATTATTATTTCAATTTTATTACCTTTTTACTAATTGTTTCTCATAGATGGCAGCACTAATATTTTACCTAAACATTTTTTTTTTCTTCTTCTTCGATCAAATGTTTTTTTAATTTTATTATATTCGATTCAAGCTATAAGCAATATTTTACATCTTCGCGATTTTTGTTAACTGTTTTATTATTGTACTTTTAAACCTAAACCGCGTTTTAGTTCACGCCGGTAAGTTTGATTTCCTTTTACATTTTTCTTTTATTTCATGATTTTTTACAACATAAGGTTTTTTGCGATATCGACACATATAAAGAATAATTTTTATCTTAGGATAATTATTCTTTATTCAGAAATATCGCATTTATAGCAATAGATGTGTCTTGACAACGACTATTTGCGCTTTTACCATTCTTGTTTCTCTACCATTTAGTTTTTATTTTATTCATGTTTTTCATGTTAATTTGTGTATATATATATATATATATATATATATATATATATATATATATATATATATATATATATATATATATATATATATATATATATATATATATATATATATATATATATATATATATAAAGTTCAAAATGAAGAATAAAACAAAGAAAAATTAAAGACATCTGAAAAAGGAGGAAATAATAAAGTCTTCGTGTTTTCTTGTATTTATTTATTTATTATATATATATTATTATAAATATATATATATATATATATATATATATATATATATATATATATATATATATATATATATATATATATATATATATATATATATATATATATATATATATATATACACAACCGAGTTGCCGAGTGGAAGGATAAAAACAGGTCTTAGGCAGGGAACGAGGGCACAAAATTTATGTAATAATTATTAGACCGAGAACAGTTATCAGTGAGACACAAAATCGTTGTACTCCTCAATAAAAGTTAGGGAAAATCTTGCAAAGTAAATCCGTAAAATATTTCGTTTTAGGGAATAAGGGAAATCTTAATGATTATAAATATAGAGAGAGTGTGAACTAATATTAGGAATTGGAAGGGGAAAGAAAGGCACGTGGTATCAGACAACCTAAAAGTATAAATTTGATGACGTGGATCACACATGCTACCACATAATGTTCTTTATTGAAATAATATAACGCAGCGAATATAAAATAACTGAATATGATTACCCTTGAATGTTACCCTTGTACAATTCTATCCTTCAATTCTACCCTTGTACAAGGAAATTAGTTAATTAAAATTTAATTAAATGTTATTATATTGAAGCAAAGTGAAACTTAAGAAAATTTTAACTTGCCAGATGTTCGGGGAGATCTCCCAGTTGGGCAATAGTTAGTCGTAACTGTTAAAAAATGGGAGATGGATAACTTTCCCAAGTCAAAATTTTTGATGGTTTTCCATTGATGGACCAACATAATAATGATGATAATCATCAATAATTCCATCATGAACCATTATATTTTTTGATGGTAACCAACATAAGTAACCATCACCTCAATGTAGGAATTTGGATGGATTTATGATGACCAACATAAGAATAGCAACTTGTTTTGATGGTTTATTTATGTTAAACCATCACGAATTTCCATAGTAATCAAATGTTGGAACGATCATGAACAACCGCCATCCCAATGTAGGAATTCGGACTGATGATGGTCGAAGATTTAAAAAAAAACAAATTGTTCTGATGGTATATTCCTGAGAACAACCAACAAGAATTCCCATTAAACCATCATGTAAATGTATAGATGAAACCATCATGGATCATCATGGATTGTTGGTCCATGAAAGTCAAACTTCCTTTGATGGTTTACCATCACAGTATTTAAGCAGTATTTTCCATCATGGAATGATGGAGGCGTTGGCATATCAAAACCCATGCACGCATAATGGAAATATTGGATGATGATGACCATCAAATGATGTTGGACCATCATGAATCGCTTTAAAACCAGCATAAACCGTCAAATTTTTTTGATTGGACCATCAAGATTTTTGACATGGGTCTATATAGGCGCAATTCGTTCGTTCGGAAGAGTATTAAGTAAATCTTAGAAATTTCCATCATGAAGGTATGTTTTTTATCACTGTCAAAACTAAAATTCAGTAAAAATCAATCAAAGGGCAAAAAAATTTAAAGTCTCAATGGCGAGGGAAATTTTGCTTGATATTAGTCGGATTTAAACTTAAAAAAACTGCACTTAAAAACATTAAAGGGAAAAAAATCTTGCATCCATGCAGAAATGATTGTAATAATTACAATGGGTCTAAGATTTACAAATTCCACAAAAATGAATTTATACAAAAATGGGTACTTAGGTTTAAGTGTTTCATTCAATTACCACCCTCTACTTTAATTTGTCAGATTTCGATGGTTTTTGTTTTCATTCACGAAAGCATCAATTTGCAACCCATAATAAACTTTTTTAATCTTCGCCTTTGATAAGAGGGATAGGGAATAAAAAAAATTATTCTGGGGCAAACTATTCTAAAAAACTATTCTGGGAAAAATAATTCCCGTTCGAACGTTACGTCATTTCCAGATTGAATTTCATTCCATGGAGCTCATGGTAGTTTCCCAGGTGGTACTTAGGATGGTGGTATTACACTGTAAAGAAAAATATGAGAAAAAATTGTTACAAATAAAATTCCAGAACTCATTAAAATCTGAAAAAAAACTAACTTCTCAATGATTAAGGAGTTAAAATATCCCCAGAACAATTATTATTCTCTTTAAATAACCCTAAAATAAACACCTTTTCAGTTGCATAACATGCACACTTTATTGAAAATCAATTAATTTTCAAAAATTAGTTACATGGCTCAAATATTTAAAATTTTGAAAAATGTATATATACAAAATTCTCAATTTTTAGACCTTTAAAGTTGTTTTCAGCAATATTTTTCATTAAAAAAATTAGCATTATGGTTTCTGCAGTAAATCTGCGTATTTATTTGCTCGCATATCAATTATAACATTATCTATGGTTCCGTAAATGCAAAATTAAAAAGATACAAAATTCACAAAATTCATTTTCAAATGTAGATATAAATAACATGCTGTAAAAATTTTGATTTTCAAAATGCTTATTTAATGCACAATTTTATTTTAGGCTGATTATGAAAAAAAATACCTTAAAGTTCTATCTTCACCAGAAAAATGCAACATTTGTCAATTAGCAAAACCGAGTAACTTTTATTTTTTAATATTCGTTTTTGCAGACTTTGGAGTAAGCTTCTGAACTACATAATAAAAGAAGACGTATTTAAAAATTACAATGTGTCAAGTACGTTTATTTCTTGTTAGCGGATATTATACTATAAGATTAATAAAGCATTCGTACTTTTGTTAAACTTTTGGTAGTGAAGTAAAAAAAATTTGAACTTCATTTGGGGTCGCATTCATTTCATCGACACTCACTTCATCGACACACCATTTCATCGACACCACTTCATCGACAGGCCGTTTCATCGACTAGGTCATTTCGTCGACAGGCCGTTTCCTCGACAGGGTTGTTTCGTCGACAGGCCATTTCGTCGACAGGGTCATTTCGTCGACAAGTCATTTCGTCGACAGGGTCATTTCGTCGACAGGGTCATTTCGTCGACAAGTCATTTCGTCGACAGGGTCATTTCGTCGACAGGGTCATTTCGCCGACAGGGTCATTTCGTCGACAGGGTCATTTCGTCGACAGGGTCATTTCGTCGACGGGGTCATTTCGTCGACAGGGTCATTTCGTCGACAGGGTCATTTCGTCGACAAGTCATTTCGTCGACAGGGTCATTTCGTCGACAGGGTCATTTCGTCGACAAGTCATTTCGTCGACAGGGTCATTTCGTCGACAGAGTCATTTCGTCGACAGGGTCATTTCGTCGACAGGGTCTTTTCATTGACAGGATCATTTCGTAGACAGGGTCATTTCGTCGATAAGTCATTTAGTCGACAGGGTCATTTCGTCGATAAGTCATTTAGTCGACAGGATCATTTCATCGACAAGTCGTTTCGTCGACAGGGTCATTTCGTCGACGGGGTCATTTCGTCGACAGGGTCATTTCATCGACAGGGTCATTTCGTCAACAGGGTCATTTCGTCGACAAGTCATTTCGTCGACAGGTTCATTTCTTCGACAGGGTCATTTCGTCGACAGGGTCATTTCGTCGTCAAGTCATTTCATCGACAGGGTCGTATCTTCACCTAGGTTATTACATCGACAGGGTAGTTTTGTCAGCAGGGTCATTTCGTCGACTGGGTCATTTTGTCGACAGGATCATTTCATCAACATGATCGTTTCATCGACAGGGTCATTTCATCGACAAATCATTTCGTCGACAGGCCGTTTCGTCAACAGGTCATTTCGTCGACAAGTCATTTCGTCGACAAGTCATTTCGTCGACATGATCGTTTCCTCGAAAGGGTCATTTCATCGACAAATCATTTCGTCGACAGGGTTATTTTGTCGACAGGGTCACTTCGTTGACAAGTCATTTCGTCGACAGGGTAGTTTTGTCGACAGGTTCATTTTGTCGACAGGGTCATTTTGTCGACAGGGTCATTTTGTCAACAGGGGTCATTTCGTCGACAATATTAAGAGAAGATTATTTTGTAGGCCAAGTCATGCGTAATTTTGAAACTAGTCTTATGATTCTTTTACAATAGACGTTATGCCCCTTGCACTTTTTTGTAATTTAGTATATTTCTGATGAAATTTTTTAAGCCTAGCCTGATGCAAAATCTTAATAGTATGTTGAAGTTGCCGGAAAAAAGCATTTCATTTGAAAATTGCCTACTCCTCTATTCATATCACGTTGCAAAAACGAAACATTAATTGTATTTTACACATTTAAGTTGTATATTACACAATTTTTTTCTAATCATATTTAACACATTTGTTTCTAAGATTAATTTTTAATGTACATTATTGTAGATTATCATCGCAAAAGCAATTGCAACAACTATTGTGAATGATTCTTGATGTAGGGAGTGAATGACGGGTGAAATTAGGAAGGAAAAAAAGACGGTATAAAATGAATCTGTGAGATAATGAAACCATGTGGTCGATAGATAATTTCAATGACAAGGTTTTTTCGTTAACTGGCCATTTCAGCTGCAAAAATTTCCTGTCGATAAAAAAGAAAATTATACTTATATAACGTTTCCCCGCAATGAGTAAAACGCATTAATACAGTTTAAAATCTTGTTCAAAAAAAAAAAAAAGAGAAGGAAAAGGAACTAACTTTTGCAATGATAACAATGGTGATGTTTACAAAGAATTTAATCCGAAAAACACAAACCTTTTAGATAGTTAGCTAGTAAGATTACTTCTTGTTTTATCAAAACTTTTATATATTCCCTGTGTTTAGATATTTATTTTTTTCAAGCTCAGTTGATTTTTTTTTATATGCAAGTAATCGTTAATTTTGTTACTATTGACATATTACTAAAATTTTCTTACATGAAATTTCAATACTTATATATTTTCTCTTTAAAAGAAAGATCGATATAAGAAAAAAACAAAGTTGTATGAGTGGCTATTACGAAGGTTGGCGAGCGAAGTGAGCAACGGGCTGAACTTCCTAGTATTATAAAAATCTTGGGGAAAAAATGCATGAGGGGAAAAATAAAATGAAACTCCAACTTGGAAAACATATTGGGAAATAATGTTGATAAATTTTTTGTTCTAATCCTCTTCCTCATGTCTTTGTAAGCTATTCTGCTGAAGAGGGAAGTTTCTGACAATTCTTGTGAAATTTAAATGAAATATTATTTGAAACAAAAATCTTGTTCTCGCATTTCCAGTTTATTTTATTTCTTATTTAATTAATTATTTATAACGTTGTGGCGTTTAATATGTATTTTATCCTATATGTTCCCTAAACATTTATAAGTTCTTTTACCTTATAAAATAAACTTCGTTAAAGTAAAAAAAAAAAAAAAAACTCACAATGACTCCACATCCTCGGTATGCGATGCAATCGAAATGATATAAAAAATGGTTCTGAATCAGAGGAGGGGGGGAAACCTGTCTAATTGGTTTTTATGATCTAAAACATTTGGGGAAAAAACGCAATTTACTACGATATAACAAATAAATTGACTTTTGAGTTTATAATTGAGGAGAGTTATCTATATGCATCTGATTTTATTCACATTAATGTTTTATTAAAATAAGTTTAGCTAACTTGTTTTTTTACTCAAATATTAAAATGTTTTTCTTTTCGATTTGCAAGAGAATAAAAATTTATTTAAATTAATAAAATTTGCAGGGAGAGTATATATTTTAAAGGCGATCAATAAGTCCTTTAAAAAGTGTAAATGGAAATGTTTTTAAATATCATGTTTGATATGTGTCCTGATAAAGAAATGTGAATTTTTGTTACCAAAACGAAAAAAGTGGAATTTTGAATGTTGATAGAATATTTTGTGAAATTTTGCCCTTGTGGTTTTTGCTATGCGTGAAAATTTTTATAAATTGTTTTTCTCATTTGTAGTCTATTGAACAAACTTGATATTTTAAATACATATGCATTTTTTATTTTCATTTTTTCTTCATTTTAGTTTTGAGTCTCCTGGCTTGTTCAGGCAGAAAATAATCAAAATTTTGATTGGCAATCTAAAGCAAAAATCTATAATAATAATAATAATAAATAAATAAATATGTAAGTAAAATTTAAAAAAATATCAAGTGAGATTTGTTCTTCTGCATCTAGCAAACAATATATGATGCAAAAAAAAAACTGAAGCAAAAATAAGTAAATATATATGTAAAATAAAAAAGGATGCCAAATGAGAATTGTTCTTTAGCCTTTAGCAAACTATATATAGTGCAAAAATGAGCTAATGAGAACATATCGAGTGTATGCATTGTAGATAATTAAAAAAAAAAAAAAAAACATAGTTATTTAGAAGACGTGCTCTATGTCCAAAGGACTGTCATATGTGTTCAGTACTCTGTGCCTGACGATTGTAGATGTTTGTAGGCAAAATAATCAAAATTTTGATTAAGTCGTGCTAATAGTGGTCAGTAAGTGTTTGAAAATTGTGTTTTTATCCTGTGTAGAAAATCAGTTAAAAATTTCAGCAATTTCCACTAGTAAAAAATTGGTCAAATTTTAATTGCAAGATTTTTTTTTCTTTTTTGTAGAGTAGGAGTTATTTATTCTTACATTTAAATTCCAAGCTTGACTTTTTGTTAATTTTCTTTTAAGCAAAATGTGTCTAATTTAAATCCTGCAAATAAAAAATGAATTAATTAATCATTTACTTACTACTATTATTATTCTTATTAAATTATACTATTATTATTTAATTATAATAATAGTATAATTCAAAAATAGTATAATTTGATAGTATTAGATTTGAATAATTAATACTATTATTAAATTCACTATTCATAGAAAAAACTATTTTGTGAAGACCAAACACTAACAGGCTTGCAGCGTTACGCCCGTGCTTCTTAACAATTTTGGTAAGGTGAGTAGCACTTTAAATATTGTGGGAATCTACAACCGCCTCGGTAAATACCTGAACATCAAGTTTGTGTTCCTATTGTTCTTCGAAATCTCTAATAGTAGTAACGAAACTAAGACTCAGTTTGATCGTTCGAATAAGCATATTCCTGTCCTAATGATAAAGATGCTGAACAAAAAGTTTAAAATTGCAATTAAAGTGAACATTAAGAAATTACTTTTCCATCATAAAAAACCTAGAATTTTTTTTCTACTTATACAGATATAATAATTAGGTCTACGATTATTTTCATTTCTGTGAGAATTCGACTGATGTCTATGTTTTTGTTAAAATTTATGTAAAAATTTTGAGAATTTTTACAGCAATAAATTTAGCTTTCCTCTCCTTGAAATAGTGTCTAAATTTTCATTGTAATATATTTTTATTACTTTTAATTCTAAAAATATATTTTATTAATTTGATTTGATATTAAAAACAATTTGATTGTTAACGTCTCATTATATTAACTGTAACCACGGTCCGGATATCATGCTTGGTAATGTTCTGAAGACAATCCTTACCTATCCTAAAAATAAGTGTCGAGCTATTACGATTTAGATATAGAAATGTAGATTTCGATACATCAACCGTTTAAACGCTTCTCAACTACCTATTAATTAATTTAAAAAGCGAACTTCTTTTAGTGCAATTGGAACAATAAACAGCCATAAAGAATTTTACTTTAGTATAAAATTAAATAAGTGCATTTTTCTAATTAATAATAAAAATATTTAGAATAAATCTCAAAAATAGTTTCAGAATTACGCATGACACTATCAACGAAATGACCCTGTCGACGAAATGACCCTGTCAACGAAAAGACCCTGTCGACGAAATGACTTGTCGACGAAATGACTTGTCGACGAAATGACCCTGTCGACGAAATCACTTGTCGTCGAAATGACCCTGTCGACGAAATGACCCTGTCGACGAAATGACTTGTCGACGAAATGACCCTGTCGACGAAATGACCCTGTAAATGAAAAGACTCTGTCGACGAAATGACCCTGTAAATGAAAAGACTCTGTCGACGAAATGACCCTGTCGACGAAATCACTTGTCGACGAAATGACCCTGTCGACGAAATGACCTGCCGACGAAATGACCCTGTCGACGAAATGACTTGTCGACGAAATGACCCTGTCGACGAAATGACCCTGTAAATGAAAAGACCCAGTCGACGAAATGACCCTGTAAATGAAAGGACCCTGTCAATGACATGACCTGTCGACGAAATGACCCTGTCGACGAAATGACCTTGTCGACGAAACGACCCTGTAAATGAAAAGACCCTGTCGACGAAATGACTTGTCGACGAAATGACCCTGTCGACGAAATGACCCTGTCGACGAAATGACCTGTCGACGAAATGACCCTGTCGACGAAATGACCCCGTCGACGAAATGACCCTGTCGACGAAATGACCCTGTCGACGAAATGACTTGTCGACGAAATGACCCTGTCGACGAAATGACCCTGTCGACGAAATGACCCTGTCGACGAAATGACTTGTCGACGAAAAGACCCTGTCGACGAAATGACTTGTCGACGAAATGACTTGTCGACGAAATGACCCTGTCGACGAAATCACTTGTCGTCGAAATGACCCTGTCGACGAAATGACCCTGTCGACGAAATGACTTGTCGACGAAATGACCCTGTCGACGAAATGACTTGTCGACGAAATGACCCTGTAAATGAAAAGACTCTGTCGACGAAATGACCCTGTAAATGAAAAGACTCTGTCGACGAAATGACCCTGTCGACGAAATCACTTGTCGACGAAATGACTTGTCGACGAAATGACCCTGTCAACGAAATGACTTGTCGACGAAATGACCCTGTCGACGAAATGACCCTGTCGATGAAATGACCCTGTAAATGAAAAGACCCTGTGGACGAAATGACCCTGTAAATGAAAAGACCATGTCAACGAAATGACTTGTCGACGAATGACCCTGTCGACGAAATGACCCTGTCGACGAAATGACCCTGTCGACGAAATGACCCTGTCAACGAAATGACTTGTCGACGAAATGACCCTGTCGACGAAATGACCCTGTAAATGAAAAGACCCAGTCGACGAAATGACCCTGTAAATGAAAGGACCCTGTCAACGACATGACCTGTCGACGAAATGACCCTGTCGACGAAATGACCCTGTCGACGAAATGACCTTGTCGACGAAACGACCCTGTAAATGAAAAGACCCTGTCGACGAAATGACTTGTCGACGAAATGACCCTGTCGACGAAATGACCCTGTCGGCGAAATGACCTGTCGACGAAATGACCCTGTCGACGAAATGACCCTGTCGACGAAATGACCCTGTCGACGAAATGACCCTGTCGACGAAATGACTTGTCGACGAAATGACCCTGTCGACGAAATGACCCTGTCGACGAAATGACCCTGTCGACGAAATGACTTGTCGACGAAATGACCCTGTCGACGAAATGGCCTGTCGACGAAACAACCCTGTCGAGGAAACGGCCTGTCGACGAAATGACCTAGTCGATGAAATGGCCTGTCGATGAAGTGGTGTCGATGAAATGGCCTGTCGATGAAGTGATTGTCGATGAAATGAACCAGACCCCTTCATTTGTTATGTAAAAATATTCTTGAATTCAGGCCCAAAATAATCTCCTAAATAAATTTACTATATGATTAAAAGGCTGAAATTTTTATTATTTAAAAAACTGGTAATATAAAAAGTTTTTTTTTTTTTTTCTTTTAGAAAAAAAATTAATAAAAATGTCGATTGGCACTTTAAGCTTATTTATTCTTAAAGTTAGTGAACTATTATCTGATTTAAATTCTATAAATACTTTACTTGAATGCAGAAAAATTCTTATGCATTCAGTGATAAGAATAAAAATTAGGAATTGAAGTCATTGTTTGTCATTTAAGTTGCTTTAGGAAATAATTTTAAATTAATTTTAATGAAAATGTTGTTTAAGCTTCATATAGCATAATTCTACCTTACACATAAATTGCTTTAGTGAATCTTATTATGAAGTAGTAAATGAAATTTTATGGCATTAAAATTAATTGGTTAGATTTCATAATTTAATTTAAACGCTTCAAATATAGGCAAAAGTATTGAAAAATAATTTATTTCTTACATTAAATTTTCAAATAATTCCAAACAATGAAAAAAATTTATTTCTCTATCTGTATTATTTATAGAGTTTTGAGGGGTTTTTTTTTTTTTTTTTTTTGGAAAAAACCGAACTTCTTCCAGTGCATGCTTTTTTAATGTTTACATGTTACTTAGAATCCCTAGGGATTTTATTTTTCGGTTGAAGATATTAGAACCGTCGTTGAACAGCTGACCCAATTTAGGGTTTACTGCTACCAATGTTCAATTCCGTAATCTTGTAATTTTGAACCCGATTCAGAAGACAAGGGAACTTTTGGATCAAGTATTGGGAGAAGCTTACCAATACTTAAACTCTCCCAATACTTAATCCAAGAATCTCCTTTTCTTCTGGATTGGGTTCAAAATTGCAAGGTTACGGAGTTGAACATTAGTAATCGTAAACCCCAAGAATTGGGAAGACTGTGTTCAACGACGATTATAATATAAAATAAAACCATCCTTAATTGTCGATCGAAATGGGCTGCATAGAGCAGAACTCTCTACCTATAGCAACACTTCATATGCTTTCGCCATTTGCTTGTGGGGAGTCATAGATGAAGAAAGTGTCATGAAAATTTATATATATATATATATATATATATATATATATATATATATATATATATATATATATATATATATATATATATATATATATATATATATATATATATATATATATATATATATATATATATATATATATATATATATATATATATATATATATATTCATAATATATATATACACTGGTTATCATAAATTAAGGAAAAATCACAAAAATAGCGATAACTCTTTCAAAAGTAAGCCAAACCGTGCAAAATTTGCATATGTTGTCCACTAAGAGTAGCTGAGTAAAATTGCAATATGCAAATTAGTGGCGCTGCACTCGGCTTACGTCATCTGCCTGGAGCATAAAAGTCCAAGTTTGAGAGAAAGCACACAAATTTTACTGTGATTGCGACATTGAAAATCTGAGATAGCCAATTCGTAATAATGACCTCTAGGCATCATTTGCCTGAAGAACTACGATGGAGAGCCATCGGGAGACTAGAGGCAGGGCAGAGTCAATCAGAAGTGGCCAGATGGCTAAATGTGAGTCCATCTGTGGTTCATAGACTTTGGAGGCAATTTCAAACCACAGATTCGGCATCTAGGAGGTTCAGTCAAGGACGGCCAACTGTTACGACCAGTGCCGATGACCGATATTTGACATTAAGTGCACGCAGGAATAGAACCGCTACTCCGACACATCTTAGATCCTCTCTTGCTGCAGCCACCGGAAGGTTGGTGTCAACGTCAACTGTGCGCAGAAGGCTCCACGAAGGTTGTCTGTATGCGAGACGACCAGCCATTTGCGTGCCGCTCACATCACGCCATAGGAGAGACCGTTTGCAGTGGGCCCGACAACATGTCCACTGGACGTCAGATCAATGGAGGCCTGTTCTCTTTACGGATGAGTCCAGGTTTAGTCTAGAAAGTGACAGTAGACGTTATTTGATATGGAGAGAACCTGGGACCCGTTATCATCCATCAAACATCCGTGAAAGAGATGCATACGGAAGAGGCAGTGTCTGTGTTTGGGGAGGCATATTCTTAGGAGGGCGCACATACCTCCATGTCTTTCCAAGGGGAACCGTGAATGCTCAGGTTTATCGAGACAACATCCTTGATGCTTATGTGCGCCCATATGCCGGGGCAATTGGTGATTGCTTCCTGTTACAGGACGATAATGCAAGACCACACAGAGCTCGCATTGTTGATGATTATCTTCAACAGGAAACAATTACTCGCATGGAGTGGCCAGCTCGATCCCCGGACTTGAATCCTATCGAGCACGTTTGGGATGCTCTAGGGAGGCGTGTATCTGCCATCAATCCGCCCCCTCAGACCCTTGCCACGCTTGCAACTGCTTTACAAGAGCAATGGCTCTCACTTCCTATTGAACTGATAGACCGCATAATTGAAAGCATCACACATCGCTGTTTGTGCTGTATTGCTTCTAGAGGCAATCATATTCCATATTAAAGGCAGTGGCGTAGCTACCTAGGGGCTAGGCGGGGCAGTGCCCCGGGGCCCTCAAGCTCAAGGGGCCCTCGAATCCTTACCAGAAATCTCGATCGAACTGAACTTTTAGAAATTTCTCCCATTTTCAAAATAAATATAACAGGTTGCAACCCCACTTTAATCATGACAACTCAGTTGAGAGAAATTCTAAAGTTATGCCTCGGGAATTCCCCTAAATTCTTTCTGTAGGTTGGCAGTGTTGTCAATTTGACGGATAGTGATATGTGCGTTTTATTGTGAATTCGAGTTAAGATCATATATGGCAGTACTTTTACTTTCGTTACTTTTACCGCCGGTACAAGTAAAAAGTACGTACTTTTACTTGTACTTCGTTACTTTTTAAATTTAGTACTTTTACTTGTACTTTCGTTACTTTTTTAAGGAAAAAGTACAAGTATTTGTAACGGAAATGTCGAATGAAATCGTTACTTTTTTCTAAAACTCGGTAAGTTTTCTAAAAAAATAAATAAATAAATAAAATTTAAAAAAAAAAGCTTCTGAAATGCAATTATTTTGCAAAATGAATAAAAATATTAATTAGCAAGTTATTTTCATTCATTTTCGAGTTTTATGCATTTGTTTAATACATTTTAAATAAAAATGTTGAATTTTGTTATTACGTTTTTCAATTTTCTTTTTGAACTCACTAATAATACATTTTTGTCTTAATACACTTTTTACTAAATACGTTTCTACCTAGAACATTTTTACTAAAATTATGTTTATCCCCGACGTTGTCAAACAACGCCCAGTCAAATCTCTAAGAACATCAGAACTATGTGTGCTATTGAAAACTATTATAATTACTATTTTAACTCTTGAAAACTCGAAGGTATTAGTTTAGCCGCTGATACTAAAATTCCTTTACAAATTTTACTTATTCCTTTAGGCAGAAATGTTCGGAAAATGATTTTCTCGCTTGACTTCAGCATTATCCATTGTCACAAATAAAACTGTAGACTGTTCTGTTTCAACTTATACTGCACATTCAATTATTTTTTACTAGCTCAAAGATCACAAAGCTATCTGAAACCCCGTGTTTGCTTCGTTTATGTTTGTGCTTTTAAAACGCGTTTCTATAGAGTAAAACAATTTTAAATCAATGGTAATTTAAATAAATTAAAATAATAAACTAAAAATTAAAATCAATAGATAAAATTTCTTTTTCATGCAAATCCATAAAAAGTTTGATATTAAAATTAGATTTGATTTTAAAATTATATTATACGATTATATTATAAAATTATATTATAATATTCTTCCGAATTTAAAAATAAATTAATGCCCATAACTTTCAAAATTAAAAATAATTAAATAAATAACAACAATTTTTCAGAAACATTCAAGAACATAAGAATATTATTCAATAAAACTTTAGGTTACTTTGAATTTTCGATTTCCTAGAAATGTACTTTTAAATCGTTACTTTTTTTGTTTAGTACTTGTACTTTTACTTGTACTTTTTACTCGTTACTTTTTAAAATAAGAACTTTTTACTTTTTACTCGTTACTTTTTTTAAAAATACTTGTACTTTTACTCGTTACTTTTTAAAAGTAACGTTGCCATATATGGTTAAGATCTTTTTTTTCGAGAACGGTTAAGAAATTAATGTCAATAAACTTTTTTGTACTGGTCAATATAGTAGTTCAATTTTATTTGATTTTTTTACTCATATTGATGTCCGTTAAGTCAATAAATCGTGCCAAATCTATAGATTTCGGCTACAGCTCATTGTATAACGCGAAATATCGTGAAAAAATGCAAGTCACCTGCAGTAGGTACATTAATTCAGGTCCGCGGGCAGGAGATCGTTCATGGTCTATGTAATGCCTTTCCTTTCCAATAAATAAGCAGACCAGATTTTTAGAACAATAAAACTTAAATTTATTTAAAAACAAAAGAAATAGGCATTGTTTTCCCGTAAGAGCTTCCAGCTCTTAGAATATCAAGGGAGACCCTCTCCCGATTATATCAAACATACATCTACCTTTCTCTCTCTCGCATACCTCCGACGGGATGACAAAATGCTCCTTAAAAGGTCGCCTAACAGTTGCCAACCATTACAGTCTCCACCATTAAATGTGGTAACACTAACTGTGATAATTTTCCCAACGACACTTGTAGCGTATCATTGTGTTTCTCTTTCCTTTTATTTTGCTTTTAACGTCGTCAGTGAACAGTGAGCACAATCTAATATTGTATTGTTTAAATAAATTAGAAAACTAAAATTATGGATAAAAAGAAGGAATCCAGTGGTGCATTTAAACGCAAACAACTCCAAGAAAGAGAAGATAGTAAACAAAAATTGCCCAAAATTGACAAGTTTTTTAGTCAGCCTTCTGCAAGTACATCTGGTCAAAATATTTCTATTGATAGTGACTCAAATAATGTGGTAACTGCAGTGTCGGTTGAGAAGCCTACTGAAGAAGATTCGACAATTATTGCAGTTGGAGATACCTCCGTCGCCGATCATGTGAACGTGGATGATGTTTGCATGAAACACATAAGAACGGAGGGTTTGGAGGAACCACGGACCTCTACATTTTGCGAAAATGTGTACGACAAATCTTCTTATGACTTGGGAAACTTCACGAACAAGATATTAAGTGATAACGAGAAATATCAAATTCTTGATATGGGGCCTTTACAGCCTTCAGGACCTTTTCCAACAGACATCAACCAGAACAATAGGTGTTTTTCAAAATCGTACTACGTTTCGTGTTCTAAATATGGGCCAGTTAATCGTTTTTGGTTGTGTTATTCCAAAATACTAAACGCTGCCTATTGTCAACCCTGATGGTTATTTGCTTCACAAAGGAATAATGTTTGGTGTACGGGAATTCGAGATTGGAAGCATTTATCAGAAAGAATTAAACAACACAGTTGTTCGAGTGGCCATTCGGAAACATGTGCTGTGTATGAATTTTGGAGAAAAAAACGATACTAATACTATCGACAAGGAACTTGAAAATGAAATTCGCAAAGAATGGAAAATGGTTCTTCAAAGGTTATTCCATATCATACTTACCCTAGCAAAGAGTTCTTTGGCTTTGAGAGGACATCAAGAAGACTTAAGTCAGAAAGGATACCACGGAAATTTTCTGTCCTTTGTAGAGCTTGTCGCCCGATATGATCACATTTTGCGGCAAGTTTTGGATATGCCCAAAGGTAATAATAATTATTTCTAAGTTTTTTTTATCGTTTTATTTTGTTTATAATTATTAACTGTTTAATATCAGGACTTTTTTGAAATTGTGTTTTTTTATGTTTTTAGGATCTACAAGATATCTGAGTGCAACAATTCAAAATGAAATAATTGAGAGCTTGGGGACCAAACTCGAAACCCATCTACTAGAACAAATTAGAGCGTCACCGTTTTTTGCCATCATAATGGATACGACACAGGACATATCGAAGGTAGATCAGCTAAGCATTGTTGTGAGGTATGCAGTATAATAACCAGATCGGAAAATGGACAGCCAATTGATATAGAAGTAAAAGAAGTGTTTCTAGGCTTTTATGCAGCCATCAAACATGGCGCAGTAGATTTGGTCAACCAAGTGACAACATTATTTATCGACAAAAATATTGATTGAAAAAAATGTGTGGGGCAAGGCTATGATGGAGCCAGCGTGAAGAGTGGTGTGTATAATGGTGTACAAAAACATATTAAGGGTATTCAGCCTAACGCAGAGTACGTACATTGTGCCACTCATAATTTAAATTTGGTGATAAATGATGCCGTTAGCAGTTGTGTGGAAATACAGATTTTTTTCGCAACTTTGCAAGATTTGTATAACTTTTTCGGAAATAGCATCAAACGTTGGGATCTACTGTAAAAATTCATTAGCGAATCGGACACCACTCTAAAAAAACTAAATCCGACTAGATGGTCCAGTAGAGTCAATACGATATCTGCAATAAAAATTCGTTATTTTGATATTATCAAAGCATTATCAGAAATAGTTTTAAAGTGTCCTAATAAAGATGAGCGTAGTGAAGCAGAGAGTACTAAAACAAAAATGCTAAATTTCGAATTTGTGTTGCTTTGCGAATTCATGCACAGTGTATTGAACGACATCAATTATGCATCCAAAACTTTACAAAAATGCGACATCAATTTGGGCGAGGCGAGTAAAGTTTTAGCAGAGACCAAAGCAAAGTTGCAAATTTATCGAAATGATTTCGAATTATTCAAGTGCAAAGCCAGTGAAACTGCAAGAAAATATGGTATTGATACCCATTTTCAAGAAAAATGGCAAAGAAAAGTTAAAAAAACATTTTGATGAATCAGCTGCTGATCACCGTTTTCCAAACCGAGAAAAAATATTTAAAATTGAGATTTTCAATAATGTACTAGGCACAGTAATATCTGAATTAGATACACGTTTTATTGGTATGAGTGCAGTCTGTCATATATTCGACTTTCTAACACCAACATTTTTATTACATGTTGATGAACTTTATTACAAAAGTGTGACGAATTCCAAAGAAAATATTCAGATATAATAGGCCCTAGTTTTTCACTTCAATTTACCTCAACTAACTCAAGTATGGACTGTTCACCAATTATGTAAGGAAATAATGAGCAAATATGGAGTGCTAGAATGCGACCTAACGGAAGTATTTACAGCAATGTTATTATTCTTTACAATTCCTGTCACTTCTGCAGCAGCTGAAAGGTCATTTAGCAAATTAAAAATAATAAAGAATTATTTAAGAAATAATATGGGCCAAACTCGACTCCGACGTTTATCGCTACTAGCAATTGAAAACAAAACCGCATCAAGCCTGGATTTAAACGAAGTCATTGATACTTTTACGAAAACTAAAGCTAGGAAAAAATTGTAAATATAATTGTTATTTAGTCAGTTGGTAGGCCCGACCTTTATATAATAAACCCTTGAATCTTCTCTATTTCACTTTATTAGCCAAACCTACACCAAGTATTAATTGTAATTTATGTTGTTACTGTTTAATATTTTTATTACCTGCCCTGAAGTGCACAAAAAAGAGCTTAAGTAGCTTAGCATTTTTAAAGTATTTGTATATTTCATATTTTTATTTGATAAAACCTAATCAGTTTACATAGAAGTGGGGCCCCAATTTTTAATTTGCCCCAGGGCCCTTGGTTACCTAGCTACGCCACTGATTAAAGGTACTTTTTCTATTGCAAACCGATACTTCCAATTTGTTTATTTTATACATGTGCTAATTTCTATACTACTATTAATGTCTGATAATTTCTTTTTATGTTGTTTAATACCTTACTATGTGTTGTATATTGTGGGTAAGTTTCATAAAATTCCATGTGTAATTTCTTGAGTTATCGCGATTTTTGTGAATTTTCCTTAATTTATGATAACCAGTGTATATAAATATTATGAAAGGGGAAAATATCGAATTTTATTCCATTACAACTGAAAAGAGCAGGAGAGGTAAAGATGAGGGTCAAGAGATGGAACCGGCCGCATGTAACCTACCATTGCACCTACAGTTTGTAAAGAGAGATTTTGAGCGTGCGGATTGGTTTTCTTGGCAAAGCTTTTTGTTACGTCTTTTTGCTCCTCCCCATAATTATTTCTCTGTAATTTGTTCATAAATTGTAAATCAATCATAAATCAGTTCTAGTATATTTTTGTCATATTAATTTTAAGACAAATGTTAAAGTTTTGTGCAGAAAATAAAATAGCCTCATCAATGGTCTTTTAATAACAACACATTTATTGAAATCTAAGAACATGGAAGACTCCGCAAGCTTGCTATGCTCTGTAACCTGCAAGATGTGGCCCAAAAAATGACTGACAGTGATATTTTACACAAAAATAGCCAAATTAGGGAAAATACTCAAAACGCGGCAAACCTTACAATTTATTTATGTTGGGATATTAATTTTCTTAAATTTATTTTAGACTCACAATCAGTTAGAATTTATAAATTGCGGGGAACTCTTATGAATAGTAAAATTACGCTCAAAATTAAACATGAATCACATCAAAAAACTTCGTATTTAACTTGCTCACACATCACCTCACACCGGAAGTTCTCCTGATTTTTTCCGGTCTTAGGAAGCCTGATTTTTTACATTCAATCAACCTATCTTTAACAGATTTTGAAATATGTTGTAACTGTATTCGTGACTTCGTATTTCAATCACATCAACACCAACGTAACCGTGTCCGTAACTTCCTATCTAATGTTTATGTAATTTAATTTTGAATTAAAATTTAATTAAAAATGGGTAAAATTAAAAAAAAAATTGAAAAAGCGAGTCGCCAAGAAGCTCTAGACCAGCAAATAATCGGATCGCGTTATGCCAAGCCATCTACCAGAATAAAACAACGAATTCGCCGAGATGAAGACGAGGAGGTAAGTAAATCGGCCATTATTGCCACCACACGTGGTTTAGTTGATCTCTGTGCCTGGTATGGTTAATTTGTAAATAATCTAAAAATGACTTCTATTAGTAGCGAGAGTGAGTTAATTAAGAAAGGGGATTTTGTCATTCTTAAAACTGACTGTATTTTGCGATTGGTGCATTTAGATAAAAAAAAGCCACAGTTTTTAATGAAACGAAAAATTAACTTATGTGCCGCTATCGGTCATCCTTTCGGTTCTTTCTTTGAAATTAAACAGAACGGTGATTTGATAAAAGTTTCGAATTCGGAAGCCTTAAAATCCGTCCGCATAGATGTTATTTCACCCGAAGAAACGAAGGACAATCGATCTTTGTTTGACAACGGCAATAATCAGAAATTGACGACGGACGATATTGAGACCTTCAAGGCTTCTGGCATGTCTGGACAAGAAGTCGTGCAAAAAATTGTCGAAAACAGTACTTCGTTTCACGAGAAGACTGTTTTTGCGAAAGAGAAATATCTGAAGAAGAAGGAAAAGAAATACTTGAAATATATCAAAGTATTGAAGCCAAATGTTCGCTTGCTTGCTGACATGTATAACACCCAAGCTCCTTTGAAAATAAGTAACTTGAGAATGGATTCCCTCTCGCAGATGATAACTTTTTGTAATGTTATGTCTGGTGGTAAATATATGGTGATTGAGAATGTGATGGATTTGTTAGTCACTGCTGTTATCGATAAACTGGGTGTTGAGGGTTTTGCTGTCCAACTGCACATGAAACCTTTTTCTATTCAGCCAAACCCTCAAGTTGTGCAAGCTTTGAGCATTACTGAAGAACAACTTCAAGCAATACATTTCAACATTGATCTAAAATCTGCAATATCGCTCTTAGAAGACGACGTGGAAGACATGATTGTGGACTATTCGGATAACGGTTCGCTCGGTGTGTCTCAGGTCACAGAGAAGGCGCAAAAGAAGAAGAAACACATCGATGATGCGAAAGCAATCTTAAGACAAAAAAATATGGATGGACTCTTAGTTGCAGTGAAAAACCACCCAGCTAATGTGCTGTCCTTGCTAGACTTTTTATCAGATTCACGACCATTTGCGATATTTTCTATGTACCAAGAGCCTTTGGTAGACTGTTATGTGAAACTTAAAGCAAGAGGTGATATAATTCTGCTAAACATTTCTGATACTTGGTTACGGAAGTTTCAGGTCATGCCCGAGAGGACTCATCCCTGTTATACGATGCGTGGGCACGGCGGATTCCTCTTGACGGGGTTAAAAGTTGCGTTAAAGCCAAAAACTTAACAATGGATATGAATTAGTGGATCTATAAGTTTTTGATTTTGTTAAACATTCATTGTATAGATGTATTATGTCATATGACAATAAAGTTGAATGATTATTAATTTGGTGATTATTAATTTAACTATCTTATTTAATATGTATATAGATTTTGCATTAGTTAACAATTGTTTCTAGCTAAGATGGTTGAGTTTTTCTTGTCCAAGAATCAATCTCTTCCAGAATTCTGGGGGTACAAGGACAAAAATAACAAAACTATAATGATATATACGATTGTTATTGTTAAAGAATAAATCAAATTCTGTGTAGTACCAAAAAATTAAAAGTTTCTCGCATCTACTTTTTTGAAGAAAAAAAAACATTTTCTGATTATCTATAATATTAATTTTAAAATTTATATTCTTTGCAATCCCGATTTTACGTTTTCCATCTGACGTTTTGCGCTTTCCATGGGAAAATGTAAAATAGAGGCAACAAAGTATGAGTATATTTTTCAAAAATTGATATCTAATTGTTTTGTTCATCGCTTTGGTGTATGAAGGAGTGACACGCCACCAATTTAATACCCGGTAACTCAGGGATCTGTCCTGGCCAAATTTACTACTGTTTACGGTACCTTCACAAATTCAACTGTAGGAAAAACAGTAGTTTCATAAAATACATTTTCTTAAAATTTTATTTTTGTATCCCGACAGAAATGATAAATCCATATTTTTTTGTTGGTTTTTTAATTTTTACAAATTATGTCTAAATTTTCACAAAATAGGTACCTCTCAGAAAAACCTAGACAGACCCCTGTAACTACCCCTAAAATTTGGTGTATTCCGCACACTTCTCAAAGATATCAATTTTATCCAAAAATAATATACCTGATAGCTATCTCCACTCTCATTGTTTGGCATATTTCTTATAAATAAATATAATATAATTTTTAGAAATTGAAAAAAAAAATTTTTTTTAATTTATTCTTTTACAATTAAAAATATTAAATTAACATAAAAGATTCAAGTGACATTCTTGGTTTAAAAACTTGTTTGCTCTGTGTTTAGATAAAAAAAAAAAATTTCAGTCAGGTTTGCTTGTGAAATGAAATAGATTTAGTTAAGTGCATTGCAAAAATTTTCTTGTTTTTGCTACTGCTTGTTGGGGGGGATAGGGCACAATGGTCCACTTTTGCATTAAATTTTTTTTTAGCAAAATTAACAATACGCTATGCTTGAAAAATAATCAAACATTTTTTAAATCTTCCTTATCGTGCCTAATGTGCAATAAATGCAATGCATCATTGTTTTTGAAAAAATTTTATTGTGAGCAGTTACGAAACTGTCATCTATGCCCCACTTACGTGGTACAGTGGACCAATCTTTCTCGTGGGTCTGTCCATACATTTTGTGAAATCCTGTTTTTGTGAAAAAACTACTTATAATTTGTGAATATAAAATAAGCGTTAAATCACATTCTTTCAACTAGGGTCCTGCTTTTGTGAATTTGTGCAAATGGGACCCTGTTATTGCAAAAAACCTTTTCAATAAGTTTTTAAATTGTAAATGGATACAAGATTATGCTCAATAATTACTGCTACTAAATTAGAGATGCAACATGCTAATATTTGGTATTTAGCCTATACTGCTCAACACAGAATATTCGTTTCGGATGAATAATTTTTTACATAAAATATTATAAATTTAAGAATTGTTTAAGTTTATTTAATGTGTAAAACATTAACAGTGATACATAACTAATTTGTGTTATTTAAAATTTGTCAATTGAAATTATTGGAAATGTGAGTGATTTTGTTTCCATTATTCGTCCGAAATGAATAGTTCTGTGTTGAGCAGTATAGGCTAAATACCAAATATTTGTATGTTACATTTCTAATTTTGTAGTAGCAATTGTTGAGCAGAATCTTGTATCTATTTACAATTTACAGACTTCTTGAAAAGGTTTTTTTCAATAACAGGACCCTATTTGCACAAAAGCGGGACCCTGGTTGAAAGAATGTGACTTAACACTTATTTTATATTCACAAATTATGTGTAGTTTTTTCACAATTTTACAAAAACAGACCTTTTACAAAATGTCTAGCCAGACCCCTGGCTATATAATATTAAAGAATACTAAAAGTTATGTACTAATGAATTGTCATTATTTATATCTATAATAATTTATCATGCTTTTTTTATTCATTTGTTAATATATAATTCTAATAATAGTTAAATTTAGATAATTGTTTTTAAAATTTATTATTTTAAAAAATTTATTTTATTATAAGATTGAAATTTTTAATTAATTATTTTATAGTATTAATACTTCACATTATATTTGTATATGCAGTATTCTCCCTAAGCATTTTTAAAAGGTCAGGCTGCCCCGCATGCACTTTAATCCCTATTAATGCGCCCTTATTGTAAAAAGTAACCTGTCATCCCTTAGAAAGATTGCCTTTTCATTTATTTTTGCAAGAATAGATTGCTTTCTTAACCACTTGTGTCAATGAGAAATCCATTTCTGATTTAATTTGTTATTGATAATTATTTAGCTTTAATTTTTAATTTCATTCCTTCATTTTAGTACATTTTTTCTTATGTTGTCTAATTATATAGATAGATAAAATTCTTCGGACTCGAAAATAATCATGTCTTTTTGCGAGGGGGATATATTAATGAATTTTCTAGTGATTTTAAGTTTTACCATTTAATTTGTTTAAGAAAATACTTTTTTATTTAAAAATGTTTATTTTCTCCTAATTTTCAGTTTAAAATGTAAAAAAAAAAAAAAAAAAAAACCTTTGAAGTTGTTTATTGGTTAATCCCTTTTTGTTTAGTTTACTTTTCCCCTTTTTTAAGAAAATTTTTTGCCCTTAATTATTTTTCAAAAGCTTCAAATTTTTTTTATAATTTTGATAATGAGTGAGAATTACTTTATGAAATATACACGTAAAATATTATAAAAGGGTTGTTTAAAAATTGAAAATCGAATTCAGTTATTATATAATATAACATATTTTGATAAATTTTAACAGTGATAAGTTAGTGCCCTATCAAAACTCAAAGTGCCCTTTCCTACGAGTAACCGTGCTTTTTTATTCCGAGGGAGGACTCTATATCAGGGGTCTGTCCAGACATTTTGTGAAAGGTCCGTTTTTCGTGAAATTGTGAAAAAATTACTCACATTCTTTCAACCAGGGTCCGCTTTTATGAATTTGTGCAAATAGGGTCTGTTATTGCAAAAAAAAACTTTTTCAAGGAGTTTTTAAATTGCAAAGACATACAAGATTATGCTCAACACTGTAAAATTATAATTAATAAAATTAAATTTTAAAAAATAAACAACAATTGCTGCTTCTAAATTAGAGATGCAACATACAAATATTTGGTATTTAGCCTATACTGCTGAACGCAGAATATTAATTTCGGACGAATAATGGAAGAATCATCTGCCGAAGACAAAACTTAATTCGTTTACATCCATATTTCTTGTTTTCTGCCCTGGAAAGGGTTTATTCGATTAACAAAATAATAATGAAGATAAACAAATTTGTGAAGGGTCCGATTAAAAGAAAAATCATTTTGTGAAGGGTCCGTTTTTAAGTTAAAATATTTTGTGAAGGGTCCGTTTTTATGAAAAGACATTTTGTGAAAGGTCCGTTAACGGACCCAAATTTCTTCTAAACAGACCCCTGTATATGTTTACATTATTTTTATGTATTCAAAAATTTTCCTTGTTTAAAAAACATATGGCAATTTGTGTATTTATTAGTTCAAATTCTTCGCATTTATGAGAGGGATCTTAAATTTAATTTAATACATTAAAATTTTTGGGAAGTTTTGATTTAAAGAAAGCTTTGTTGTGAAGAAATATTAAACTCTGAGAATTTTCTGCAATCCTACATGAGTATTTCTAATGAATGAGCATGAATGTTTCTAATAAATCAGTCCCGCAGTGGACTGATTGTTAAGACACGGTTCCCATCAGATCACCGAAGTCAGGCATCACTGGCTATGGTCAGTGTGCGGGTGGGTAACCACTTGGATCAGTCTGCGTAGGAACCGAGGGTGTGCTGTATTGGTCCTCGTTAAACTGTTCTACCATAAAGTGCTCGACTTCGCGTGCAGGTGGTCGGGCTACCGAAGCGGGGGTGCCATTCCCTCTGCAGAGGATCAAAATTGTGATGGCATGTCTTCGGATCATCCTCAGGGGTGCTTCCCAGACCGTCGCCAATAGCTCATCGTACAGCTCTAGTGCGACGTAAATTAACTACAACAACTACAACTTCTAATAAATCATGTCTATAATATATTCCTTGATAAAAACTAATTATAATTTGCAGAAAACACATACATGTTTGTTTAAATGAGTTAATAATTTTTTCAATCAATCAATTCAAGAGTTTAATTAAGTTAGAGATTTTTTTCTTTACCATGCCGATTTTCCCAACATATTATGCAAAAGCGCACTTTTCACATTGTTCTATTTAGCGTTTTCCCCGTTGCAGAATCGCGTCGACACAGCGACATTGTCGCAGAATGTTGCTGAGTTCTTGCAGAAAGAATTTTCTGTTAGGAAGTAAGGAATTTTGGTTTTCTTTTCTGCAGAAATTTTTTTTTCTCGAAAATTATAATTAAAAGATGCTTTTTTAGCACATCAGAGAGGAAAGAAATGTTCCTGATTTTTCTATTCTAATTTAAGAATGAAAAATGTTGAATAATAAAGAAAGAAATTTCTTTTCTGCAGAAATGTTTAACAATTTTTTTCCCTCCAGAAATCATTCTTTTGATACCTTATTTTGCGCCAATATTCTTGTTAATCCACGCTCTATGTTCATGTTTTTAAGCGAAACAAATCCCGATGTTTTTTATACAATTTAATTATACTCGAAACTGAAATCAATTATTTACTTTTACTGTGACGATTTCACCGTTTTTCGGCTTTTTATTACATGTGCTATGCTACTGAATTCCATAGGATTTTTAAAATTCCTGTTATTTTTTAGTCAATATTATTTCTACACGTAAAATTTAAATTGCGCTATTAAATAATCTCTTTTTGGCGCTCTCACTTTATGCCGATACTACCACAAATCCATGTAGTGTTAAGATTGTATTTTCGGCAGTTTATTGATATTGATTTTCCCGTGAGTTTTAAGTATCCCGATATATTTCTGACAATATGGGGAACTCGAATCGTGCTTATGAATATTTAAAACAATGATTCTATCGTTTTTCTTTTTTTTTGGGGGGGGGTAATGTATTTCACACAGTCTTTAAAATCCTATATTTTAAATACGATATTATTTATTACAACATCCGAATCTCGAAACGAAACAAGCATTTAGTAACACCCCCCCCCCCTTTGAAGAGTCTGATCAGCGTGATTTCGCCGTCGATCTTGTTTTCAGCAGTCACTGCTACGGATTACAAGATTTTTAATTTTTTTTTGATGAGATGATGTTTTACGAAAAAGGAAATAATTAGTGTGTTTTCGTCGTACAAAATGGGAGAATCTCGCCATTGTATTAGAATAATATATATATAAAAAAAACATTACATATTCATTTAAAAATTAAATACGATTTTTATTTTATTCAATTTTTTTTTTCATTGTGAATGCAACGTTTCTGTTACTTCAAATTCAATTAGTAACATGCATACTTGTTATTATTAAAAGCATCTTGCAGAAAGATATTAGTGCTAGAGAGGTTTGTCGCAGAAATCCCAAGAAAATTCTGCCACAGGGAGCGTTTTCACAATTCATTCAATCATAATCTATTTCAGCCTCCCTTCGGTCTGTAGTGTATGAAAGCGCCAATCATTTTACATGTTTGATGAAATACTTGGGAGTACACATGTGCGTCTACTGAGCTGGATTTGGTGAGATTCTTGCACTCTCCTGTGCAACTCTGCTGCTTTTTGCAAGATATTCTGAATTTCAGGCATCGTTTTCGACCGCCTAATATTGAACCTAAAAACCTCTTCATCTTTTTATAATAGATAATATAATCTAGAAAAGAGTTCTTTGACAGAAACTGATTATTTTATCATGATCATGTAATGTCTTTGAAAATTATTTTATGTGTTGTTAATGTATTGAGTAATGAAAATAAAAAAAAAGAGTTCTTTGACAGAAACTGGTTATTTTATCATGATTATGTAATGTCTTTGAAAATTATTTTATGTGTTGTTAATGTATAGAGTAATGTATAACATAATTGATTGATCACATGTGATTTTATGTGTATAGTAATTTATAAGTTATACATATATACATGCTTATTAATTATATAATGTATACCCTGTGGCAGAATTGCGATCACATAGCGACATTGTTGCAGAACATTACAGAATTTTTGCAGAAAGAATTTTCATCTGAGAAGGGGAAATTTTTGCTTTTCTTTTCTACAAAATTTTTCGAATAATGTTTTTTTTTTAAAGATTTTTTTTTTTTTCGCATCAGAGAGGAAAGGAATATGCGTGATGTTTCTATTCTCATTTCAGATTTATTTTTTTTTGAAAAAATCTGTTATGACTGGCTTCAGCTAGAATTTCAAATAAATATGAAATAAAAAATTCAGAAACCATAAAAGTTTAAAAGATAGTTTTCTTTAGAAATGATGTTCTTTCTTTCTTTTAATAACACCATGTTTTTAATACACCTAATTGAATATCTCTTTTTTAAAGAATCTTATTCACATGATTTCGTTGTCGGTATTTATTTTCAGAGTTTCTGCACAGATTTTATGATTTTTAATTTATCTACAAATTTTAATTTATTATCGTCTAGTACCAATTTTAATTTGTGTAATGATTTACAAAATTCAAATGAAGAAATTATCAGTGCATTTTTCCTCCTATAAAATTCAAGAATATCGCCTGTATAATATTAGAATTTAAAAAATATTACTTTTACAATTAAAAATTTTTTATACATTTTCATTTTTTACTTTCTTTTGTAAACAAATTGTTTCTGTTACTCTAAATTAGTAATTGTTATAATTAAAAGTATCATAAAGCAAAATATTAGTGCTAGGGAAGCAGGATACCCAAAAAGATTCTGCCACATGGTTTACATAATGTATTAATATGATTATATTTAATTATATAAATACATGCTTCATGCTTATAATAGCTAATAATTAATCCATTCACCAAAATTTTGGAAATTTGACCATAGTCAAAAAGTCTGTTGTGAAGAGGTTTTGACTGTTAAAATCAGTAAAACAGAGGTTTTGATTGTAAACTGCCAAAAAAAACTTGCCAAGCCTGCTATCATTCCACCCAGATAAGATAGTTTTCTCAAAAGCATTTTGTTCATTTTTAGGATAACCTAATTGTTTCCTTTTTTTACTTTTCATTTAGTTTGTTGATAGTAAGCTAACCCATAAGATTTTGGAACAAGCTAGAAAACAACAAGAAGATTTAGAGGAAGAAGTAGGTTTAAGCCTGTAAGTTATAGAAAAACTTTTTCTTACTTATTTACTTTAGTCTGAAATATATCTTATTTCTATGAAAAAAGAAATTTCCATGCTGCTTTTAAGATTGATAATAATCTTTAGTCAAACCTTATACTTAAGGGTCATTCCATAGTGATTGTAGTTTGTCTAAGCTAAGAACTCCTCCCACCACAAAGTCTGAGGCCGCCTGGCGCTATGGAAATAAGAACGGCACGTTTTAAGGGAGAGTAGCTTCACTCTGGGGACTAACACAATAGACTGAAGAAAGAGGTTCCCTTTCTCCGACCTGAGCCGAAACCACTACAAAACAAGGACCCTGCACCCCTTCTTGAAATTTAGTCATACCTCTTTTCCATAGTTCCAGACGAATGTCTGGAGGAGTTCTTAATATAGACAAACTATAATTAACTTTCAGAGTTAATTTTACAAACCTTTTCACTTCAAACTGAAAAATAATTTTAAAAAATGTTTGTGGATTTACTGTGTGTATTATATATATAAAATTTCTACCAAGAGCTTAAACCAAAATTACCATTAAGAGATGTTTTTTTTTTAAAAAATGATGCTGATATAAGGCAATTTTTTCTGAAAGTTAAGCAGACATTTAAAATTGGCTGCTCAGTGTTGCCACTCTGCATAAAAACCTTGAAAATACAGAGAATTTAAAAATTTCATTAAATAAAAGGGAAAATGCTGGGGATTTTGAGTTTTTCCTTACAAACTGGGAAAATGCAGGGAATATTGTTTCTTATTTTCGTCTCTTAAAAGATGGACGTTAAGTGTGTTTTCGTTGTAGGTACTCCAAATATTATGTCCGTATGAAGTTCAAGGGGAAATCAAAAATTAGTTCACCTTAACGAGGTTCGACTGTGATAGCGCAGTGGTTAAGGCGCTAAGCTTTGTTTGATCCTCAGTAGCACTTAGAAACCCACCCAGCTTCTGATTAATTAGTGCCATGTTACTTAGTCTAATATTAATCTTGTTTTGAGCAGGGTGTAAATGATTTTAATCAAATGATTATAATCATTGATTAAAATCATGATTTAAATCAAATGATTTTTTTAAAAAAATCACTGATTTTAATCAAAAGTCATGAATATGGCAATTAAAAGAAATGCAGAAGATATGCTTTTAATGTTAAAACCCATTTCTGTAGCATTAGATAAAATGCAAAAAGATAATTGTAGTTTATCAAATGTTGTCAACATCTGGAAAAATTTAAAGGAAACTCTGAAAGATTCTAATAATAATTGCTGCAAAAAATTTTTTACTAAACGGTATGAACAAGCGTTAACACCAGCTCATTTCCTAGCTTACCTCTTGGATCCTAATTCTGAAGTACAATGTTTAACACTAAATGAAAAAGATCAAGCTGTAAACTTTGTTAAAGAAAAGTATGGAGAAACCTCCTTATTAAGTATTTTGCTAAAATTCATTGTACGCTCTCCTCCGTTTAATGGAACTTTGTTTGATAAAGAATCTCTAGAATCTTTAAACATCTTGGAATGGTGGAAATCAATTGCGCTTCTAAAGAACTGTGTAGGTCAAAAAGAGTTTGATGCAATACAGTTGTTATGTACTGCAAAAGGAACAACTGCAGGGATAGAGAGGATGTTTTCCACTTTTGGACTTGTACATACTAAACTACGGAATCAATTGGGTGTAGAAAAGGCAGCCAAATTAGTCCTTATGTTTAAATCTTTAAATAAAACTAATTAAATGATTGTTTAAATAATTTGATATAGTAGATGTAGAATTAATAATTATCACATATTGTTTGATAAACAATTTCTTTCTTGATTTGTAGTTTGAAATCAATTTGTTATTGTTTATTTCTTATTTCACCTTTTGCTTTTAAATTATTAAGAAATATTTTTTTGATAATGGTTAGTAATGTTTATTTCCAATGTATACCATAAGTAACAATAGTAATACAATACAACTTTAAATCTATGGTACACAAAATTGATTATATTCCATAGAATTGAAATTATAAAAAAAATCATGATTAAAATCAAAAAAATCCGATTAAAATCAAAAAAATCCGATTTTTTTGATTTTTTAAAAAAAATCATGATTTTTATACACCCTGGTTTTGAGGTGGCAGGTGCAAACCTACAAATAATGAGGGTAATGTGAAAGAACTAGAATTATAAACCTTGTATAAGAACATTTTATAACTATTCTTCAAATTTCAATTAAAGTTGTAATCAGTTTATATGCTATAAAAAGTTTAAAATTTGCTTCATATAAAATATCTTGTTCTAATTTTTACTCATTTTTTCCTTGAAATTAAATGTGTAAAAGTAAAGTGCACTTTATATTTCTAATTTACCAAAATGTTAATATTTTTATATTTAGGCCACATTCATCTGCTGCAATATCTGCATTGCTCAGCGGCTGTGATTCATTAGAAGAGACACAGAAAAATGGTTTTGCAGTTAGTTCGAGTGCTGACGGATTTAAAGAAGTTGAAAAAATTGTAGGATACTTTCTGCTATCAAATTTCTGAAATTTTTGTGTGCTTAACATTTTGTTTTCGAGTTCAGCTAGTCTATTTACAAGATTCTGAAAATTAACTGCTTCCCTTACCATTTTTTTTTTTAAATGCAAAAAAATCAGCATTTTTTAAAATTTTATTAATAAATACAAGGAAATAAAATATTGTACACAGGTTTTAAGTTGAAATTTAAAAATTTTTTTAAGCATAAACATTTTATAATTTGTCGTCAGTTTACTATCCTAAATTATCTTGGGCATATGAAAAAAGTTAAATATTATTCTTTTTATATGTCCTAATAATCTGAAAAATCATCTGCAGTACTTTCACTCGCCAACGCTATTATTTTACTCTTTTTTTATGTAAATCCATCAACCATCGTTTATACAATTGTACAAAACTTTCTGCAATCCCAAAAATAGCACAACTCCCAAACAAATGTTGGCAAACCTCCAATCACAGAAAATTATTATTATTTTTTGTTTTGCTTCCGGCCTAATAAAAACATGATAAAACAAAACATATTGATGAATTCTGCTATGCTCGAGTTAACTTGGGATACTCAGGAGTCTACCCAGGCCAAATTTACCACTGTTTAGCTGTACCTTCGCAAATTCAACTTTAGGAAAAACGGGGGCTTCGCAAACTACTTTTAAAAAAGCAATTCTGACATTCTTAGTTTTATTTTTGTATCCCGTAAGAAACAAATTCATGTTTTTGTGTTGATTTTTTTATTTAATTTTTACAAATGTCTAAATTTTCTCAAAATAGGTACCTCTCAAAAAAACCTAGACAGACCCCTGATAATAAATATTTGCAATATATACATACCCGAGTTTACTCGGAAATTTGATTTTACCAACATAACATTTCTAGTATCGTACTAGTACATAGAACATAACATTTCTAGTATCTTTAATGTCAATCATAACTGGGAAATATTGCATTTTTTCTATTTTGATATAAGTATTTAACTTGATTCATGTTTTTTTTTTTTTTGATAAATCTATTTTTTGTCGAGATAACTTATTATGTAATGATTAATAGGAAATCAGTCAGGAAGATGAGAAAGCACTTGAAATGTTCATGCCACATGATCCATCTAAAAGAGCTGCACTTGCTGACATAATGAAAGAGAAACTGACTGAGAAACAAACTGAAATGAGCACCATTTTCCCAGGCAACTCAAATTCTTTACTATATTTATTTTAATATGCTTATATTTTATACCAGAGTTCTAAAAATCTCACTTCTTTTACATGCTCTGTCAGACATGTTTGTTGACATAGTATATGCCAAAATGGAATTGCTTACATACCAAAAGTTTTTTTTTTCTTTGCGTGTTGAACCAAAATGACATTATCGACACATTTCCGTTGACAATTTCATTTTAGAAGAAAGCTAAAAAAAAATTCTGCTAGGGGGGCCCTATGAAATCATATTCTCGATGACTGGTTCCCCCTCTTTTTTTTTTTAAGGCAGTTGCGTCAAGTATAGGGTCCAAGTTGTTTTGAAGAAGAAAGGAATATTTTGAAGTGAAACGGAGTTGAGTATTCAACTTGTGGGGTCTCAAAACCTGAGTCGAAAAAAAAAATTGAAAGATTCTGCCCTCAAAATATTTCAGAGGAGCTTTTTTTTTTTTTTTTTTCTTCCTTTGCAAATATAAAGGAAGGTCATTAGATAATGATTGATTCTTTAGTAGTGAAATGGCGTAATAATATTTTTAGTTATGGATAAAGTAAAAGTAGTGGAAAATAGTTTTTTTTTTTATGAAGGGAAAAGAGAAAGAAAAACAGTGTTAAATATTATATTATGCTTGTAAGTGGGAATGAAGTGCTTTTCTGAATTTTTTAGTTTATTTTAAAAATACAATTTTCTGTAATCATTGTGTATAAATTATTACTGTATTAAAGCATTATTTAATTTTAGTGTTTTCAAGATAAAATGTTTTAATCAAAATGAACTGAATCCTTATTGTTTTTTATGATATGAATCCTTATCTTAAACATATAAACTGGACTTAAAAAACTTTTTGTAACTGACCAATAAATAAGGATAGATTAAAAAGAAAAGAACATTAGAGAGTTTCTCAACAGATTGTGCTATTGCCAGTGCTGCAGTATGTTGAGTATTTATAATTTAAGTAATTATAAATAATGGTTCAAAAAATCTTCTTCACATTCAGATTTATAAACATATTTTATTTTTTACTTTGCTAAATGAAAGTGCTTATATTATTTCCAATTTTGAATTTCTCTTTTTGACTTACATGATTATGCACGATGAAGCGAAATTTCACTCGTAGCCCAAAAAATCTCGCTAGTAAAATTTCCTTTCTTTTATTTCTCCAATAATTGTAGGTATGAAGTGAAGAGCAAAGATGCTTTAAAGACATTTCAGGAGAATTAATTTAGCATTGAAATGAGAGAAGAAATTTTTTTTTGCATAATTTTATATTACTGCCTTTACGTTTTAGTTTATAACAATGCAAGTGTTGAAGTGTTTATTAAGGTGTTGTGTTGAAGTGTTAATTAAAATTCATGTTATTGCCATGTTTTAGATTCATCAAATTTGTTTAGAGAAGCAAATCCAGAAATGATAACTGTGTTCAGAGATTGTGCTAAGTTACTATCGTTATATCGTGCTGGGCCTTTGCCAAAGCCAATCAAAGCCCTACCGCAGTTTGCAAACTGGGAGCAGCTTCTTAATCTCACGGAGCCAGATAAGTGGACTGCTGCAGCTATGATGGAATTAACAAGGATATTTTCTTCAAATTTGTCTGCAAAAATGGCTCAAAGGTTAGTTCTTTTTTTCAGGGGTTATTTTAGGAGAAATTTGGGTCGCTTGAACGACTAATTAAACGTTTTTAAAAAAAAGTTAATCCTTGATCTATCATATCCAAGTCTTTTGTTTTATCATACATATCCTCTTGTTTTAACAATCCTCATGCAAATGTTATTTTATTATGTTAAAAATACCTGCTTAGATCGCTTTTGAAACTAGCATATCCCCATGTCTCAAAGCTTTGAACAAATAAAGAATTTTCTGTATTCATGTAAACTTACATAAAAAGAATCAGAAACCTGTTACAATTGTTGAAATTTTATTGTTTGGCTGTAGAACTAAGGAGACTGTTCAAAGCAAAATTTCCAAATATTTTTAATAAATATATGTCTATATCTTTTTTTCCTTTTGAAGGGTAATTATTTTGGAATTTACTTTATTACTTTTCAAGTCATTGTTTGATATTTTATGTTAACTTGCATTTGTCGTCCTTTTGTGTCTATTCGCAATAAATGATCATGGTTATACTGTACTGTTAAAATGGACTGTTTATTCTGAAGAAGCAGCTAGTATTTATGATTTTCTCAAAATAAAATACAATTTTCTCGTAATATGTAGATTTTTCACGATTTTGCTGAGAATGACCTTTTTCTTAAGGTTTGAAATAACCACTGACTTTTTTGAATATTGTCCTGTTACACCTGCTGATTGATGCAATGTTTTCAGCTCAGAGTTTTCTAATTTAGGTTGGAATGTCAAACCATTGGCTATTGGAAATACAGCTTGGTTATGGTAGGATGGTGTGTTAAACTTGCTGGGAGCTATCCATTAGCAGTAGTCTTTATATACCTTACATTTTTTTAAAATTTGCATTGATTGAAAAAAAAAATGAAAGCTTCAATTTGTACTTAAATATTTTGGTAGCAACTATAGTCATTTTTATCAGTCATCGTCTCAAGGATTTATCAACCTAATATATTTTTTAAAATTAAATGCTACTAATTTTTTGAAGTAATTCAAAACTGAAAATTGCAAATCTAATAAAAAAATTTTTTTAAATGTTCCCCTTTCTAAGAAAATGAAATTATTGAGAAAAACTTTTAATCATTTGTATAAAAGTTTAATTTAAATAACAATGCAAAAAATGCAATTTTTGTAGAGTTGTAAAAAAAACTCAATTGAAAAGTTAAACCCAGATTATTTGATATCCAGATATCCCCTTTTGACACATGTTGTATCATTATTGCAACTTGTGTTACCCAATTATTGATTCATTTTTGTACCTTGTGTCATTAAACCCTGCATTTAATTCAATTCAATCCAATTACTGATAGGAAGACTAATCATTTTTCATGTTTGATGAACTACTTCCTGGGCAGCATGTGCGTTTACTGAGCTGGATTCAATGGGGAGAGTTCTTGCACCTAATGTGCAACTCTGCTGCATTTTGCAAGACAATCTCAAGCTTCATTTTCTGTCCTGAAATTGATCAGAAAAGTCTTTTGAATTTTTGCTGATCACGGGGACTAATGGGGAACCACATAAGGCCAATTTTTTCTCCTAATAGCAAAAGATAATTTATTTTTCTTGTTAATTTCATTGGTGAATTATAATTGAGTATGATCAATAATATTAATCTTGTTAATGTATATTGAACATACTTTTATAAATAACTTTTGTTCAAATTTAAAACATATATTCAATAACATTTTAAATAATAGTTTTAGTAATTATAAATTTGAATTAAATTTTTTTACATGAATAAATAATCTAATTATTAATTTAAGAAATAGAATGAGACACTCAATATTGAATGTATTTAAAAGTGTGTCCATTTTTTTTATGGTGGCTAATATAATCAAAAAAGATTTCTTTAGAAACTAGTTATTTTACCATGATCATATAAAGTCTTTAGAAATTAATTTTAATTTGGTTAATATATTTATGAAAAACTTACAGGGAAGAAAATTTTGTTTTTGTTAGCATATCCTAATTGTGATATTTTTTTAGGTGCTTAAAAATATTTGAGTGCTTAAAAGGTGCTTATATTTTGTTGAAAAATTTCACTGTAATAGTCAAGTGATATAGTTAAGCATCTTGCAAAGACCCCTCTGTTATGCAAAAAAATTGTCAATGTTTCTTTTTCCATGATATTCCATTGTTATTTATAATAGAAAAGTAAAACTCAAGTGAGGGTTTTATTTGCCTTTATATTAGTCACTAATTGCTTTGAATAGTTTTACTCAGAGTTTAATTTTATATACTCATAAAATTGATTTAGAAGAGGTCCCTCGAATATTCGACAATTTCTATGTTTTGTGAATTAATTATAAGAAGTTTTTTAATTGTTTCATTATCAATTGAATTGGAGTAAACTTTTTAGTTACTGGATGTTGCCAAAATAACAAGCATTCCGTAGGTAAAAATCCTCATTATTTAAGTTATGTGTCTCATAATAATATAGTAAAAAATATTATTTTATAAAAAGAAAACGTTTGCAAACCCATTGCAATATTTGCAAGCTGTTGGTTTTAGGTAATGATCCCTATCCCAGTTACTTTGCAAAGTGAACAGACTTTTTAAACTTCACAGAGAGTTTTCCTGGTAATTGCCAGACATTACTTGCGCTATTTTTTTTTTTCTTCATCAATTTACCATTTGTTCCATATCTTATATAATATTTAACTTAAATTGCTCTTATTTTTCTTTGAAATTAGTTTTGAACTTTACTGATTAAAAAATTTAAAATTATAAAAACTGTTAAACATGCATGTGTTTTATAGAATTGTTTTACAATAAATATATATGTATTAAATGGCGGGCAACATAAGTCTGTATCCCATTGGCCTCAAAAATGCCAGAATTGCTATTCTCTTATCCTTACCCACCTGTGGCTAAACCACGGTGGTGGAGTAGCATCGCACACATCATACAACCACAAACCCGTTTATAGGGCAGGTTACATTCGCACAATCACACAGAAGAGAGGACCTAGAACTCACAGAGAGAGAAAGTTTCATCCATGCCTACAGTGGGATTCGAACCCACAACCATTGGCCCCGTAGTCCAATACAGTAACCACTAGACCAGTGATCAATATAGTATGTATATAGAAAAAAATTTCCCTGCACATTTTGAAAATATCAACTGTTCTTATCCATGGTGCTTAACGTTTTTAAAAAGTTCTTAAAGGTGCTTATTTTCATTTTTTAAAAGCCCTTAAAGGTGGTTTTTTTAATTGTGTGTTTTTAAAAAGTGCTTAATTTTCCCTTTTCGAAAATGAGATTTTTTTTTCTTTACTGTGTCGATTTTCCCCACGTGTTATGCAAAAGCGTTGCATTGTTCTAATGAACGTTTTTACAATTCATTCAACCACAGTCTATTTCAGCCTACCGTCGGCCCATATCGTATGAAAGCGCCGATCATTTTACGTGTTTGATGAAATACTTAAGAGTCCGCATGTGCGTCTACCGAGCTGCATTCGAAGAGATGATTACACTCTCCTGTGCAACTCTGCTGTATTTTACAAGATATTCTCAATTTCCGGCTTCATTTTCCACCCTCTCAAATTGAAACGAAAAAATCTCTCCATCTTTTTATGGTGGCTAGTGTAATCAAGAAAAGAGTTCTTTCTCAGAAACTAGTTATTTTATCATGATCATATAAAGTATTATTTTGCATATTGTTAATGTATATGGTGCTTAAAAATATTTTTTGAGTGCTTGAAAGGTCCTTATATTTTGTTGAGAGATTTGGCTACACACTCTATTATCCTACTGCTATAATAATGAATTGAGAGAAAAAAAATTAATCAGAATATAAATTTTTTTTTCATAGAAAAAAAAATATATGCTTTAATCTTATTTTTCTTTTCAGGTTTTACAACAAACTTCTACTTCCTCGGTTGCGTGATGATATTTCTGAATACAAAAAACTCAATGATCATTTGTATAAGGTAACTAAATCTTTTTAATGTTTGATGTTTTGTTTAATTTCTATTTATAATTGCATGTTTGTAAATTGTCTAATTTAGTTTGCCGTAAACTTTCTTCATTCCTTTAGTGAAATTGCCAATGAATTGTGCTCAAAAAATTGGTAACATAATTAATAATATTAGACCAAAAAATATCTTACTCAATTCATGCCTCTGTGTTCTTAAATATGACATTACGTTCGTATGTGACACGAATTAGATGGTTAGAATTTTATGCAGATGCAGTCTGATAGTGAATGCAAATTTAAGATTAAATACTGCCACGTCAAAAGCAAAAATCTGCCCCTTTCCCAACAAGAAAACTTATGCTTTTTGGTATGTGCCATCAGCGTATTTTATCAACTGCTTTAACATTTCTTTAAAAATGTTAACTGCTTTTTTTTCCCCATAAACATTCGTACAAAATTCCCCCCTCAATCCTTCAATTTTGCCTTCATCTGAGATTCTATATAGAAAAGGATTTTTTGTTCCTGAAGCATATAGATGGCTGCACTTTTTTAGAATTTTTACTCATTGCTGTTTTTTGCTTTATTTTTCAAAAGGGGTCAGCACTTGATTTATTTTGAGCGTTTTCTCAATGATTTCACAATTTATATTTTATTTTGATTTGGTTATTCTAACTGTAACTTTATCTTTATTTATTTTTCTTATTTGTGGGTGTTTCATTATTAAATCTTACTCTTTGTACTTTTGAATTGTGTTTGTTAGTGATTAATTTTTCATTGCATTTACATTTCAATTTTTCTAATTGTTTTTTCTTATTTCTTTATCCATTATGGAGCCTCGGGGCACAGTCAGTTTTTGGCTTTGGCATTACCACTGACGACAGAAAGGCTTAATCGTTTGATAATATGTGTTATGTTTAATATTTAAATTTAATTATTGCACTGTGTTAATTTTAATACCTTGAATACTTAACTTTTCATTATTTTACTTTTATTAATTGGGTGAATCAATTTTCTACCTATAATTTTTGTCGCGATTATGCACAATTATGTTCAGATTCGTTTTTATTATCTGCTTAAAGCAAATTGCACATAGGCGATTTGTATGGACACAATTTGCATTGAATTCAGTTTTAGTTCTTGCTCACCTACATTACTACTCATTACATTGTTTTTCAATTTTATTATTCATATTGATTGATTTATGTTTATTTTAGAATTCATATTGATCCTTTATACGAAACTTGCATCTCAATTTACCCAAACTTTACTTCTCACATTGTGCTTTTTGCTTCCTTTCAATTTTTATTCTTATGACTTGAAAATCGCACATGGCAATCTGTAAATTTATAAATTACAAATCATGATTTTTATTTGCACTAATTAAAAAATTGCAATACTTGTTTATTGAATTTGAAAGCACACATTGCAATTTGTATTGGCACAGTATTAAAATCGCACATTGTTCTATATTTCATAGCATTGGTGATATAAAAAAAGTAGGGTTTGTGTCAAACTTAATTATTTTCTAACATATTTATCACATATAAATTCAAGGTTCAGACAGATAATGATCACAAAAATTAAGAATACATTTTAAAAAAATTCTATCATTTTCGAAAAGCTATTTATATGTATTCATTTTATTGCTCAATAATGGTCCTTAAGTATGTTAAAAATTATTAAATGTAGGTATTTTTATTACTTAGAATGATATGGCTTTTAATTTGGATGCTTTTTGTTCATTGTTACTTTAAGAAGTTCTTGAAATTCTATTTTAAAAATACAGCGAACTCTTGCTACTACGATAACTAATACATACAACAATAACTACCTTTATTGCGATAATGTTTCGTGGTCCCGGTGAACTTTCGTATGAATTAATGTCATGCTCCTCTCAATATTACTATATTCTCTGAAGCAATAAACCCCTGAAAAACTTTTTTTTTTTTTTTTTTTTTTTTTTTTTTTTTTTTTTAAATTTCAAACTTATTTTCTCCATTTCTTATTGGTTTTTAAATAATGTAAAAAATCTTATTTTATCATCTTTTGCCATTTTTTCCCATCTTTTTTTTTACTGCAGAAGACTCACTGCTGATCACCCCAAGAGCTTCCATTCTTAGAATTTCCTTCCTTATCTCTTAAAAAGTCATAGATGTAACATTCATATCTAATTTCATTCATGTTGAAAGCTGATCCTGAGTCACAAATGACCACAAGCGTCACATTTGCACCTGAATATGATTTTTTTTCTGTAGAGGGTGGGTGGTGCACCATTCACAAACAAATATATTTTTCGTGCTTTGGACTTTTTCATACTTTGTTGGTTGAATAAGAATGAATAGGGCGTCTTAGGCGAATTTAGGGCGTCCGAAACCCCAACCCTGTCTAAAGAGTGTAGACTGCATTAAACTTTTTTACTGCAATTTTATTTTTGCTGTCACTACAAAAAATCTGAATAAGAACAGGCCAAATTATCTCAATTTTTTTCTTGTTTGGTGGTTATAATGAATGATTCTTTATAAAACTAAATGCATTGCAACTACTTAAGATTCAAACTGTTGATACCTTGCCTAAATTTTTTATTTCTTTTATTAGGCACTGATACAGGCACTCTTCAAGCCTTCTGCATTCTACAAAGGAATAATAATACCTCTATGTGAAGTAAGTAATCTTAAGTTAGTGTCATCAATAAATTGTATATGCTGCATAAAAACTAAAACATTTTTAATTAAAACTAAAGTTGTATTATTAAGATTCGTATTTAAATTTGCAGGTAATTTTGTAATTTATAAAATTTTACCGTATTTTATAAATTATAAAAAATTGTGACACATATATTGAATTTAGTGTGTTTAAGTGCAAGGGTCTGTCCAGGTTCAATTTTACTACCGTTTAGCTGTACCTTCAAAAATTCAAATTTAGGAGAAACGGTAGTTTCACAAACTACTTTTAAAAAAGCAATTCTGCATTCTTCCCCCCACCCCACACACACACCTCTTAAAATTTTGGATACAATTTTAAGCCCAAAATATAGCAAAATTATTTTTGAATATATGGGGAAAAATATATTGAAATTTACCAGTCGTAAATGATTTCTATTTGTAGTGACAATTTTTGAAAATATTTTCTTACTTTACCATATTTTTGTGTTGATTTTTTTTTAATTTTCTCAAATTATGTCAAAATTTTCCCAAGTAGTTACCTCTAAAAAAAACCTAGACAGTCCCTTTTATTGTTTATGTTCTGAAAAACAGTGTTCTACTGTTTCTTATGTTTTCATCTAATGTTAAATAAGTATACAATTTGAATGATGAAATGCAAAAATCATATTCTAACAATTATAAAAGCATAGATATAAAAAATACAGCCAAAGAAGCAGGACTCTTAGTTGTCCTTATATTGATTGGAGAAAAAACTATCCTTAATTTTTAAAAATTTCTGCCAATATTCTGAGTTTTTGATTTTTCCAAGTTTATGTTGAAGTTAACAAAACAGAAGTAAAAGCAATTTAAGAAATTATTTAGAAAAGCACATGCAGCAAGTGTGGTGTAAGTATATTTTTTACCATTTTTACCTAGTTTTTAAAATTTCGATCTTTTAAATGAGCTTTTGTATTATGACACACGAAATATTTAACTCAAATGTGTTGTAAATCAAATTAAAATTTTTGTGGTGATTGCTGAAAACTAACTTTATAAGAATAGTATTTGTGACAAAACTGTTAAAACATGAAGATAAGGAAATAGTGAAACAAGGTTTGATTGTATTTAACTTATTGTCACTTTATGCATTTCTAATAAAATTTCAGGCTTAAATACATACTTTTAAAAGTCTACGCAAATTATGCATTATTTGATGTTAAGCAATATTTTAAAATTACTTTTCCATTTATGTTGATATTTTCCTTTTTTTTTCTTTTAGTTTAAAGATCCAGATATCCCTTGTTCTCAGTACGAAGCTAAAATTATTGGAAGTGTGATAGCAAAGCACTCCATTCCTATTCTTGATTCTGGTGCCGCCATACTGGTTCTTTCGCAGATGGATTACACTGGAGCAGCTTGTTACTTTTTGAAAATTCTTGTGGAAAAAAAATATGCCTTACCATTCAAAGTAATCGGAGCTGTTGTCCAGTACTTCATGAAGTAAGAAAGCAAATTTAATCATTAAAGAAATATGCATTGCATTGGGAAGTTAACCCTTTATTAAGATATTATTTTCTAGTATTCATATGTGAAAATGTTTTTGTGATCAAGATTGATTCATATAAAGATATTTAGCTAGTTTTTCATGTAAAACTAATTTAATTTTTAGAACCTTTTATTTTTGTGAGATGATGGGTGGGTTTTCAAACATTTTACCTACTGTAAAGTTGCCTTGAGTTATAAATACCTCAATTTATAAATGTGTTCATAACTGAAAATAAACATGGTGAGAAATTATTAAATGAACAAACGCGCAAAAGAAAATAGCTCTTTACCCTAGAGCAGTGTTTCCCAAAGTGTGGCACACGTACCCTCAAGGGTACAGGAACAGTTTAACGATAGTATGCATTCTTATACGAAATATCTTGCAACAAATTAAAATTTAAAACAATCTTATTTAAAAATAAAGCTAGCCGTGAAAATTTACGGTTATGTATTTTTCTATTGGCTATTTTTTGCAAAGTTAACAGTTAATAATTAATAGTGTCAACAGCCAGTTGTGATTTTTAGCTTTTGTGCAATTTTTTTTATTAGCGGTACACAGCAATACGAAAAATTTTGAAAAGGTACACAATAGTCATAAGTTTGGGAAACACTGCCCTACACTAACATTTACTGTTAACCACATTTATCTTTTTGTGTGTGTGTATTTTCTGAATTATCAGCAAAATGCAAATCGGCAAAGGCGGTAGCAGTCGTGGATACAAACCTGGGTTGCCCCTCCACAAGGAGAATAGGAAAAACCTGAAAAATACAGGGAATTTAAAAATCACCTAAAATAACAGGGAATTTTATTTCTTATTCTTCGTCTTTTAAAAAGCGATGACCTCTCAAAGCACATTCTATGGGATATTTAGGGATGATATTTCTGCTATTCTTTAGCATTATTTGTATTAAGTTGGTTAAGCTGTTCCTTATTTCTTTAAGTTTTTCCATCAATTAAAACTAGCATAGCTAGACTTACTTAATGAAGCATTGTTAGTAATCAGTTAAAAGCATTTTTTTTTAAAATTTTCAGCTCTTTTTTAAATTAATTAAAAAAAACATTTTAACTAACTTTTTTTTAAAAATTACTTGTCTCTTACTATTAAAAATGTGTTAACATAATAAACATTTCTAGTTCATTTAATGTCGATCATTAACCGAAAATATTGTAGACCATATAGTTATTTATATATAGTTATTAAAGTGATACAGTTTATGTATTCTGATACCAATAAAAAAATTCCTTATATGAAAAAATATTTAGTATAGTATGCAGCAGTTATAGTGAGATTTATGTTACAGTAGGGAACCGATTATCCGGAACGATCGGGACCATCGCTATTCTGGATAACTGATTTTTCAATTTTTTTAATCGCTACAAAAAGCCGCTTTTTTTTATTTTTAAACCCAACTAAAAAAAAATAAATAAAATAAAAAATTTGGAAATGATCTTAAAAAGAAGAAAAAACAATGAAGACTATGATACACTAATGATTATTTCCAAAATGATGGTAAGGTAAACATCTTTCAAAAAAGAAAGAAAAAACAATTTTTTTTTTTTTTTTTTTTAAATTATCCAATTTTGTTCCGGTTTTCTGATTTCCAGACAACGGGTTCTGTACTGTATTTCGTAAAGTCTACTGGATTTTTTCCTATCCATGTTGGCAGATATGCTGATTTGAGTGTTTACCCTGGTAACTAACTTAAGACTGTGTGGATATCCGCAGCAATTATCGCTGATAAGGCAATTGAAAAACTGCATGTGTAAAATTAAATCTGCGCTAATCGCCTCTAATTTATAGCCATCCTCTCTCTCTTTTGTAAAGTTTGCAGTATGAAATGTCTTACAATTTCAAAAGTACCCTTTAAGTTTCAATTCTTTAGATTTAATTTACTTTAATGTTAATTACTGTGTTTTACTTAGGTTTGAAAAGGATGAAAGAACATTTCCAAAACAGTGGCATGAGTGCTTACTTTCATTTGTCAAGATTTACAAGAATGATCTATCATCTGACCAGCAAACAGATCTTCTGCGACTCATTGGAATCCATTCCCACGATTGGTTCACTGCTGAGATTCATAAGGAATTATTAACTAGAAAAAATCAAACATCAGAGCAGTCTGTTATTATGAGCGAATGAATGTAAATAATGTATACTTTAATATTATACTGTACATAAATAAAATACATATAAATGAACTTTGTTTGGATTTGTCCACCTACAAAGTAAGGGATTGTTGGCGAATATATTGAAGGAATTTTATTGTTTAATTGGATACATTTTCAGCCTTTCATCCCTTCAGTGGGTCGATAAATGAGTACCAAGCATGCTTGGGAACTAAACACTGGGGGCTCCACGTTCGGCTGATCACCTGACAGGAACATCTGCTCCTGCACCCCAGAGCCCAAGGTCAAAAAACTGAGATCAGGGTGCGTAGCGTTTGTAAAAAGTACTTAAAGGTATTTTTGCAGGGGTGAGATTTTTCCGCTTTTTTCACTTTAATCTCTAAAATATCAGCGGTTTTTTTTTTTTAATCAAAAACACCAATTTTCTAAAAGTTTCACTTTTTTTCATTATAAATATTGAGAGTTTTCTAAAAATTCAGTCCTTGAAGTAAAATAATTATATTTATTTCTGTTTTTCAAATCTAAACAGAAAATTTAAACTACATAGTTTCCAACCCTACTACATTTTTACTTATTTTAACTATTTTCTCCACTTTTATGTGCGGAAAATATCTTATAAGATTTTTCTCATTTTTAACCGCCAGCCAGATTGCTCATATTTTCGTAATTCAGACGTCCCTGCTTCTACGTTGAAAAAAAGTGGCATGTGTAAAAAAAGAAACGATTGATTTGTGGTGAAAATATTTATTTGTCCACTCAATCTTGTAAATTTTTATTAATTATGGCTAAACAAAAACAATTTAAACAAGCTTCATATGAATCCAGAGCCCAGAATCTGCTGATATCTTGATTCTTATTCACGTGATTTTAATATCGAACATCGATTCTCATATTTACCTAATTTAAAAGTTACATGTTGCGATTCTTATTCACTCGAATTAAATATCGTACATTGAGATTCTTATTTACGAGATTTAAAAATTCAATGTAGCAATTCGTATTTACACGTTTTTAAAATCCTATGTAGCAATTCGTATTCACACAAGTTTAAAATTCAATGTTGTGATTCATTTCTGCGGTTGTAATATCAAACATTGATTTTGTATTTATATGATGTTTAAAAGTTGTGATTCGTAATCTAAAACTTACACAGCATGATTTGGATTTTTGAAATCTAATATCGAGTTCCATATTTACGTGATTTCAAAATCCATTATCGCAATTCATATTCACGCGATTTTAGAATCCAAGATCGCTATAAATCACGTAATAGTATTTATTTAAAGAAAGGGAACGTACATGTATATTCTCAGTAGTTTAATGTGCTAATCTAGGCAGATTTTCCAGTAATAATTGTCTCCTTTGTGTGAACTGAAGAAAATATAATTTCTAACTTTATTTTTTGAATTGGTAATTTTACTTTTTTCTAAATGCTAAGTATCGATGTACACGATCCTTAGCATTGTAATCTACTTAGCATTATAGCCTGATAATCTATACATAATAATAAACGCGGCTGTGTGTGTCTGTAATCACAATATATCGCCCCAGAAGCCTCGCCCAGGCACGAAACTCGGCACATAATTGTGTTTTGACATAATAAAGAAGTATTTTTTTTCTTTTTCAAAAATTTGGATTAGTTTTTTAGTTATCAGTCATTTTGTAAGAAAATCTATGCTTTTTCTTCTTCAAAGAGCCATATTCAGAAAACTATTAAAAAATGCATATACTTTTCTCCACTCTTATAAACGTATGCTAATGCGAACCTTACAATTGAAATATTAATTTTCGACAACTTAAACTAATGATATACGAAGGAATTAATAATTTAATTGTAAGGTTCGCATTAGTTTAAGTGGATAAAAGTTTAACTTTTATCCACTATATTAAAAATGTGGCAACATATTCGATACGTAAATAGAACGCTTCGCTTTGATTTATTTGTCGCTGTGCATAATTGTTATAATAAGTTTTTTTTCTTCTTTCCACGCTCTATTTTTTTTTTCTTAAGCGAAGACGATAATTTTTGTAGTGATATAGAAATTGATACCATAAAAATTATATAGAAATAGAAATTGATACCATAAAAATTTAATTCGTTTTCATGTATTTAGCATTTTAGTTTTTTTCTTCTTAAGCGTTGTAGCTATATAAAATAGGAATTTAATTATTATTGTAGGAACGATCACACTTACCTTGGATCTCTTTGGTTTTTCTATTCTTTATTTTAACAGTTTTTATTAAATGTAATTAGTTATTTTCAGAAAAGTTTCAGTTTGCAGGTAAGCACTTAGATTTTAATATTGAAGTTTCATGATTTGCTTTCATAGTAATTAATGTTCTAAAGTATTCGTTGACTTCTTAAAAACCCGATTACTGACATGGCAGAACCGCCTTCCAAAAAACTTTGTATTTTGTCAAAGAAAAAGATATTAAGAGATTCTCAAAGAAGAAGGGCCCAAGAAACGTCTGTGGAACGTGAAAGACGGATGGAACATGACCAAATTTTGACAAGCAATTCTAGAGCCCAAGAAGTATCAGAGAAACGTCAAAGAAGATTAGAAGAGAATCGTCTCTCAACTAGCAGTGCTAGGGCCCGAGAAACACCTGAGGAACGTCAAAGAAAATTGGAAGAGGATCGTGTCTCAACTAGCAATGCTAGGGCCCGAGAAACACCTGAGGAACGTCAAAGAAGATTGGAAGAGGATCGTGTCTCAATTAGCAATGCTAGGGTCCGAGAAATATCAGAGAAACGTCAAAGAAGATTGGAAGAGGATCGTGTCTCTACTAGCAGTGCTAGGGCCCAAGGATATGAAGACAAAATTGCAGGACAAGACCACTTTAATTGTCCACTAATCTTCAGATTTCCTGCTATGTTTTAAAAAACTTTATTTGTGAAAACCTTTAGAGTGACGGACAGCTGGCCGCCTTAGGCGGCTAGTATATTAATAAATTAGTACACAATTTTATATCAACACATAGTTATTTATTATCTTAAATTGTCCAGAATTCATTATTAAATGATTGCACACACGTAAAATATACTCGCATGGAAGTTCAGCTTTTTTGCCTTTTAGTCAATCTCATCCCTGTTTTTTGGGGATTTCGTTTTTAAAGGCGCATTTTTCAGCTGGCGTTTTTAAAAAGTGCTTTTTTTCCCCCTTCAGTGATATCTGGTGGATCCCATGCATTTCATGAAAAATGGGGTGTTTGCTACGTAATCATTCACGCGGACTTCATGTCGTACCCACGTTATGACTTCCGCATGCACGCACACTTGAAACCGAAACCTGAGTGCCCCAATTCGGATGGAGAATATCATATCCTTATGAAATGTTTGTCTTTTTAATTTATTTTAATTTTATTATTGTTTATTTTATTTTACTTCTAACACTTTTTTGATGTAGGGGGTACGGGTACATTTGTTCAGGGTCAAGTTGAATTCACTCGATGATGTGGGAGAGTACTGATTGTTTCGATTTACGTCAGTTTCTTTTTGGGTTTTTCTTAACGCTAAAACTGTTTATAAAAAGTTTTTGTTTTTCAATGATATCACTGATTGAATATGAATTTTTTGAGTGCTTGAAAATTTTTGTAAAGTGCTTGAAAAGTTTTTAAAAAGTGCTTATTTTTGATTCAAAGATTTGGCTACGCACCCTCCGAGATGTGCACAGTAGGCCTTGGCCCTCTATGGGCTGTTGCGCCACTGAGTTTAGTTTAGTTTTAGATACATTTAAAAAAAAAAAAAATTCTTTTCTTTTTAGAATCAGGCAAAGTCGGATATTTACTAAACACTTTTGATTTTGTTGAAATGTTTTTTTAAAAAAATTATAATAAAATGTCCACTGATTTCAAAAATACTTCTCTTATTCCTCAGCAGATAGTGCTGAGTATGTTGAGTATAAATAGTTTTAAGTCGAACTGTGATAGGGGGTAGGGCGTTCACCTTCCAATGAGGTGAACCGGGTTCAAAGCCCAGGGATAACTGGTGGATACGAATTCTGCATCCAGCTTTCACCGACCACAGTGCTGACATAAAATATCCTCAGTGTTAGACAGATCCCAGGTTAGAGTCCCCTTGACGCCAGGCTGATCGTAGGAGATTTTCAGGGTCTTTTTTCCCCTGTAACACAAATGACGGTTCGTTTCACCAAAAAAGTCCTCCATTAAAGCTAATTTCTCCCACTACTTGATCCATGAGTTCCCTTGTCTTCCTGATTGGGTTCGAAATTGCAAGTCCACGAAGTTGAACATTAATAGTTGTAAACCCTGAATGCGACTGAAACCTATTTGCACTTGTTTACCTTCGTGTATCAATTGGTCAAATTAAACGATATATAATATAAATTCAACGATTGTATAAATTAGACAATATGTAGCATAAATATGGAATATTTATTATATCAGGTATTACATTAGTATATTATGATAATTCGACCAAATTATTAGACACACTGTAGTGTTTTAATAATTACGTGTTTTGCAAGAGAAATAACATGCAATACTTTTATATTTAATCATACATGTAATGGGTTTTTATAGAGGTGATTTTTCATATACTTCCTATCTGTATTTATTTTTAACGTATTTCATTACAATGTTAACCAATTCATAAACGAACCTAAACAAGTGCAAACCGGTTTCAGTCACATAAGAACAATAAAGCTGTATAGTATCACCTGATAATTATAATTTTACATAGAATCTTATAGTGTGTCGGATAATTTGGCCCGGGACTATTTTACGCAATAAACATTTACTATATATGCAATGCACTTAGTAAAATTAACGTCAACAACTCAAAAACACTCATACAGACTCAAAATGCTTTAACTTTTTTGCAAAAAGAGCAGGTGAGTTTAAGATTGAAAGAATGGCTGTTCTTCTTGGATGAAGGGGGAGACTCCTCAACATGCAGTAGGATAGATTCTTCTGCTGAAGGGGGTGACAGGTTTTTGGTGACTAATCAATGGAGACATTTGACGTAAAGGACTTCCCTTTTGTTTTCTGTAAAAAGCCAGTGTTGAAACATATATATATGTATTATAATATTTTATGGACAATTGATAGAAAATTCGAATTATTCGCGATTTTTAATTGTTATTCAAAATTAAGACTAAATTTAAAAAAAATTCTATATCTTTTTTTACTATCCAGAATTTTGAATTAAACTAATTCAAATTTTTTACTTAAAGTGTGAAATATTTTTTTTTTAAATAAAAACATTAAATGATACTTTGAAAACTACTCTCCTAGATTCTTGTACATTCTACAAATGTGCAATGGGTTCAGCCTAAATCCCAATGCAAACCCATAGGTATAGAAGAGAGACTACGTCTATAAGCTATATTACTCAGAGGCTAATATTACTCCCGGGTAAACCAGTTTCATCTATTCAAACAACAGCAGGTTAAAAGCACAGCTGTACTATTGTAGTTTCTGCCGTATTATTATTATAAAACGGTGCCGAAATGTGAACAATTTTATTAACTTCTGTTCCCCATTGATCAAATTTTCGCAATTCAATCTTGGTGGTTAGAGGGCCTAACTTTAAATAAGCAAATTGTATTTTTTTAAGTTATGAAATCGTACTCAAAAACGTACCTTTTCTCTTCGAATGAGCATCTTTTTTTATGCTACGGATTCGAACTCCAGACTATCAAGCTATGTAAGGGGGGCACAATCTTGGAAAAAGGGTCCCAATAATTTAGTCGAGAGTGTTTGAACCCCTTAATGTTGATTTTACTTGTGTATTTCGCCATATTTCGGAAATCTATCTATCATTGAAAATTTTTTTGCAGACATTTGGAAAATTCTTTCAGCTGAAGGTGAAATCCATTCTTTCGTTCACTTAAAATAATAATTTTATTTAATTAATCGAACAGAATTGTGTTAGAAGCTTGTAAATTTTTGCATCGTTTTAAATTATATCATCTATAGTATATTTAAAATTTGATTTCTCAAGTATTATTAGTTCGATTTCGTTTGAAATTCTACTTAAAATTATATAAAAATTTGCATGCTTTACAAATCATATTTTTTTTTTACTAATATTAAATAAAATAATTCATACGTGCCATCTCTACTGGATTTGCCAGTAGACTACTGGATTTTGCCAGTTTCCCCTGGCTACTGGTTGAATCAAAGATATATAGATATTCGCGTCCTATTTGGAGTGCGGGGGGGGGGGAATTATGTTTATTCAGAGAAGGTACGTTTTTTGTGTCTAAATTTGTAACTTAAAATATCGTCTGCGCAAACTAATTAGCATGTTTAGGGTTATGACCGCGAACTATTAAGATTGAATCCTAATTTGTGAAAATCCAATCATTATATCAAAATCTTTTCAAGGTATTGTTTTTTTTTTTCTTCCAATGAATGACTAAAAAATATATTGAATCTTTGAGCCAAATAGTTCAACGACAGCAAATACCAAAAGATCACTGTTAAAGTTATTTAGTTTGAATTAAACCCGTTTTCATATGAATTATTCAAAACAAAACACGAGATACATTTTTAAGAAATAAGGATCTGCATTGCATCTTTCAGTTTATTTTCAAAATGTAATAGAAAGCCTAACAAAAAATTGGAAGAATAGTTTAAAAAAAAAATACAAGACAATCGGTTTCAAACCAGCTACCATTTGAATATATGACGCGTGTGCTATCTATCCTGTTGTGCTACCCAGACATCAAGCCAGCTGCAATCTTTTTCTGGTGTAAATGGCACACGAGAAACATTATTCGGAAAGAATATAAGTCAGAATCGTCTGCACTGAGCCAAACGTAAACAATTTTACGTACTCTACCAACCCAAAGAACCTGACACAAAAAAAATTTACAAAAATCTCATAAAGATGAACGTGAACTACAAAAATGCAGCTACAACGTTGATAGTTGACGTGTGCAGAAAGAGTAATTTTCATTTACGAACCTAACGTGATTTTTTTTCTTCCTGAAATTCTTATGTGTTTCAAAGCTCTTATGCGCATTTTTTTTTCTTCGAAAAACTGCTGTTAATCTATTGTAGAAAAATGTATTTCCCTAAAGTTAGTTGTTCCCAGATATAAATCATAACATTTCGAAACTTTTAAATATTTGAAAGACTCTAAGAGAAATAAAAAGATTTTTTCGAATTTGAACTGTTACAATGATATAAGAATTATTTATATTAAGAGTAAAATTACTGCTCATTTATTTCCCTTTATTGAGTCACGCAAACTGTATCCCCAAGTTTAAACGTATTTTTTATTTCAAATAAAAATAATTATTTTTCAATTATAGGTATTCATTCATTTCGTGACTTCAAAAATGCATCAGGAATTGTTACGTAATCGATTGAACCTACTATTTGTATAAGTTTGGCATTGTTTTTTAATTTAATTTATTTATTTTTTAATGAAATAAACTGTTGCTTCGTTTTTTTCCCTCGAGATTTAACGTAGGAATATTTTTGAACAAAGTGACTTAAATAATGCATCAGGAATCAGTACGTAATTGGTTGAACTTACTATCCATATATGTTTAGGATTGTTCTTTGAATAAAATGAACTGAATGTTTTTTCCTCCTCCAAAAAATGAACAAGCGAGCGTTTTAAAATAAAGATTTAAAAAATGCATCAGGTTTTAATATGTTATCAGATGAACTTATTATATGTAAGGTATATTTTTTTCTAATTTAAAAGCTTTGTCCTTTGAATGAAACTTACTGTTTTTAAAGCAATAACGCTTGAGCATTTTAAAACATAGTAACTTTTATAGAATGCAAAAATAATTGATGCGTATCGGTTGGACATTCAAGTAGTAAATGGTTTAATAACATTATCTGGTTAAAAACCACTGCAAAAAATTCCCTGAACCTTACGTCATCTTCATGTGTCCTTTCTCAACTGGGGCTTATGTGCATTGTTTTTCAACAATGTCTTATAAATTGTATGGAATTAAAGAAACTTTCGCATAAATATTTTATGAGGATAATCTGAATGAAGAACTTTACATGGTGCGTAGCGTTTTTTAAGGGTGCTTATTTTCATTTTTTAAACGCTCTTTTTCATTGGGTGTTTTTAAAAAGTGCTTGATACTCCCTTTTCGAAAAAGATTTTTTTCGTTACCATGTCGATTTTGCAAAAGCGTGGTTTTCACATTGTTCTATTCAACGTTTTCACAATTCATTCAACCACAATCTATTTCGGCATATCGTCGGTCCATAGCGTATGAAAGCAGCAATCAATTTACATGTTTTATGAAGTACTTCCGCCTCCGCATGTGCGTCTCCTGAGCTGATTTCGGTGAGATTCCAGCACCCTCGTGTGTAACTGTTAGATATTCTCATTTTCAGGCTTGATTTTCCACCTTCTGCTATCGAACCGAAAAATCTCTCTTATCTTTTTATGGTGGCTAATATAATCAAGAAAAGAGTTCTTTGTCAGAAACTAGATATTTTATAATGATAATGTAAAGTCTGAAAATTATTTTGTTTATGTATATAGTGCTTAAAAGGTACTTATTTTTTGTTGAAAGATTTGGCTACTCATCCTTCGTTACTTAAAACACAAACGAGGGGTAAATATTTAGAGTGGTGACTGTGGTGTCACGTAAGGCTGTTGAAAATTTTAAAAGTTTTAATTTTCATTTAAAATTTCAGGAATAACTTGGTCAGTTTCTTTGGTCTTTTATTCACAAATACACTTAATTAGTAAGAGCAGTCCGTTTTTTCAATCTTTCTCTGACACTTTTTCAAATTTTTACCATTGTAATTCAAACATCAACAAAACGCTCTTTACAAAAAAAAAAAAAAAAACACGTTATATTACTTTGTAAGTACATTACTTTAATATTACTTGTAATCCATGCTATAATACAATCAGCCATTTTCTTATAACAAGTTGAGGCTTAAGGCAAAAGTTTTTTTATTATATTGATAGAATAAGCAAATAAAGAAAAAGTGATGTGCTGCAATAAAAAAAACATATAGATATAATCAAGAGATAAGAAGAAAAAAAATGGAATATTTGAGCTCACGTAACCCATTCAGTTGTCCTTGCCCACTACCAACATTCAAACCTGTTTTCACTCTTTCCTCTATTCAACCGAATATTAGCCCCGTGATCTTCATAACACTTTTCCTTTCATACATAAAAACAAGACGCCATGGAAAGCAGCAAAGGCAATGGTAAGTTGCTCTTTACCCGATATTTCGCACACATTCTAAGATAATGTCTCCAATAATGAAATGCATTGAAATCTTACGTTAAGAAATGTGTTGAAATTCGGTTTAAAATTTAAACTTTGACTCAAATTACTGCAAAAAATGTTTTTCAATGTTAAACTTTTTTAAAAAAAGAAAATGGTTTTGACTTTTTGGTAAAGAAATATATTAAAACACGATTTCAAAAATTCTTCAGTTAAAAAATCTTTGTACCGTATAAATTTTTGCTATAGAATAAGTTGTAATTGAAAAAGTGCATTAGTTATATCCATAGCAACGAATTCTCAAAAATATGAGTTAGAAAAATATTAAAACACGATTTCAAAAATGCTTAAGTTAAAAAAATCATTTGTACCGCGTACACTTTTGCGATAAAATAAGTTGTTATTCAAAAATGCATTAGTTATTTCCATAGCAACAGATTTTCAAAAATTTAAGTTAGAAAAATATAAGCACGATTTCAAAAATGCTTCTGTTAAAAAATCGTTTGTACTGTATTTTTTTGCTATAGAATAAGTTGTTATTTAAAAATGCATTAGTTATTTACATAAAAACGAATTCTCAAAAATGTAAGTTAGAAAAATATTAAAACACGATTTCAAAAATGCTTCTGTTAAAAAAATCGTTTTTACTGTATACATTTTTGCTATAGTATAAGTTGTTATTCAAAAATGCATTAGTTATTTCCATAAAAACGAATTCTCAAAATTATAAATTAGAAAAATATTAAATCGCGATTAAATAAAATCGTTTTTACAGTATGAAGTTTTGCTATAGAATAAGTTGTTATTCAAAAATGCATTAGATTTTTAAAATCATTCATAAAATTATTAGCTCAAAAAATTATAATTTCGTTCTAGCTTTAAAGTTTAAATTTTATGATAAAACATAACACATATCATCGTAGCTCATTTTAAGTAACAATTTTCTCTTATAGCGTCGATTAAATTATTAAAGTAATAATTTGAAAGAATATTGCACTTATTATAGGCTATAATATTAACAGGTAAAATATTAAAACACGATTTCAAAAATGCTTCGGTTAAAAAATCGTTTGTATCGTATACATTTTTGCTATAGAATAAGTTGTTATACAAAAACACGTTAGTTATTTCTATAACAACGAATTCTCAAATTATAAGTTAGAAAAAGACTTTTAAAATCATTCATAAAATTATTTGTTTAAAAAATTATAATTTTCGCTTTAAAGTTTACATTTTATAAAATAAAACGCATATCGTAGATCTTTTTGTATAACAATTTTCTCTCATAGCGTCGATTATATTATTAGAATAATAATTTGCAAAAATACCATACTGATTAAATAAAAACAGATAAAATATTAAAACACGATTTCAAAAATTCTTCTGTTAAAAAATCGTTTGAACCGTATATATTTTTGCTGTAGAATAAGTTGTTATGCAAAAATTTGTTATTTCCATAACAACGAATTCTCAAAATTATAAGTTAGAAAAAAAAAAAATTCTAAAATCACTTATAAAATTATTTGCTTAAAAAATTATAATTTTGCTCTAGTTTTAAAGTATAAATTTTATGATAAAACAAAGCACATATTGTTGCGCTTTTTGTGTAACAATTTTCCATTACAGTATCGATTAAATTATTAGAATAATAATTTGAAAAAATATCGTACAGAAATATTCAAGAATTTATACTGTAAAAGTCATCTGAACTTGGTCTTAAACATCGCTCATATTAAGAACATTATATGACTTGCTAAGTGATCATTAAATATTGTTACTTTCTGATGAAATAATTGATGCACAGGACTGATCACTCCTGGTAGCAAAAAATTTTTTCGGCTAAGCTTCAACTGTATGCAGCTGCAGTAAAAATTTTGTTTGCAGTCCTTGCGCTGACAAAAGATGTTTTTGTAAAAGTTTGATTAAACTTACAAGCTCTAAAGATTGATAAAAATTATACAGAACAGAAATTTACTCTTTTTCACATTACTTAAAAAATAGTGGACTAAATGTCATTTACAAAGTAAAAACCCTTAACCAAATGACCAAAATTTTAAAGAAATTAGCGAAAATAAAATAAAAAATGTTTTGTTTTTTTTTACCATTATTTTTCTAAATTTTTCCCTGTAGCATTCTAGCCATTATTTCTGTTTTTTATGAAAAATTTTATAAGATGAAAAATAATCTACAGCTGCTTCAGATAATTTGTAGCGCCAGCTGTTACAATAATTCTGCAACTAAGCTTTAAATATAATTCAGGGAACATTAAATAAGTTAGAGATCGAGTACTTTTACGAATCGATTTTTTTTCTACATACTTATCTGTCAGCAATTTTAAATGTTACAGACCCTACTTATCAGAAGAAAAATAATCTAAAGCAGCTTAAGATGATTTGTAGCTCCTACTGTTACAAAAAATCTGCAACTAAGCTTTAAATATAATTCAGGGAACATTAAATAAGTTAGAGATCGAGTACTTTTACGAATCGATTTTTTTTCTACATACTTACCTGTCAGCAATTTTAAATGTTACAGACCCTACTTATCAGAAGAAAAATTAATCTAAAGCTGCTTAAGATGATTTGTAGCTCCCACTGTTACAAAAATTCTGCAACTAAGCTTTAAATATAATTCAGGGAACATTAAATAAGTTAGAGATCGAGTACTTTTACGAATCGATTTTTTTTCTGCATACTTATCTGTCAGCAATTTTAAATGTTACAGATTCCACTTATCAGAAGAAAAATTAATCTAGAGCTGCTTAAGATGATTTGTAGCTCCCACTGTTACAAAAATTCTGCAACTAAGCTTTAAATATAATTCAGGGAACATTAAATAAGTTAGAGATCGAGTACTTTCACTAATCGATTTTTTTTTCTATAAACTTAACCGTCAATAATGTTAAATGTTACAGAACTACTTAATACGTTGCACAACTAATTATAAGATGAAAAATAATCTTACGAAGATTTGTAGCGCCCGCTGCTGCAAAGTTTCTGCAAACAAGCTTTAAATATCTTTCTGGGAACTTCAAATAAATTAGTGATCGAGTACATTTATTAATCGATTTTATTTTTACGGACTTAACCGTCAGCAATTTTAAACGTCACAGAACGACAAAACTACATCTCTTACGAGTAGGAATCTAGAATTATCTTAAGGATTCAAATTAAAACAATGATTGAACAGCTTGTTTAATCAGAGGTAATCTGCACAGATAAATTCTTCAAGTAATTAAAAGTTCTAGGCTTTAATTTTACTTTTATTCATCAAATACCTATAAACTATAAATCAATTATAATGAATCAATAGTTGAAAAGAGTGATCCATACATAATCGTCTACTTTCTAAAGATGGTCATAGCTTTTGAATATTTTGCAAATTAGCATACGGGCCAATAGAATAATTTTTCCTGACTGTCCTAGTCGGAAATTAAGGAAGACGGGGTGCCATCTATGGCCGAGAATTCGACTTCTGGCACACCCATTTATAGGGTAGACCCATTCATTCATTCATCCAGAGCTCGAAATTTTGACCTGAACCAGAGAACGACCAATTTTCAATTCAGTACTTCCAGAAGTATAATTTGTAATGGGATCGTGGAGTACTTTGTGACCCAACAGATTTAACGCGCACCAGTCACCATTCTTCGGCCTGCTGGATTCGACCTCCGGTCTCACGAACATAAGTCCAGCGCCATGCCAACCTGGCTATCCCGGCCAATTATTCCCGGTGAAAACCATTTTACACTGAGCTGTGCTAAAAACATAATTTAATATGGGCTAAAACCTTCTAAGATTTATATAGCTAGTAAGCTTCGCATCCTGATCGCGCCGTTCAGTATCCCCCATGATTGCTTCTCATTTTTTTTAAAAATCTAAAGGAAAATGGTCCTTTTAGTATGTCAAATTTCAAATCTGTAATTGTATTTCAGTGGGCTGCAGAGCTACCCGCACATCATCATTTACTATTTTTATAACAATTTATAATTCGCAAATCGAATCTTAATCTTTTTTCCTTCTATTGTACTCTTTGTGCATTTTTCTACATCCTTTTGCAATTTTAAAGTCTTATAGTTTTTGAGCCGCAGAACAAAATACGACTTAAAGTTACGTAAAGAAAAAAGAAATAAGTGGGAAAAAATTTACGAAAGAGGCACTTAAAATTCCATTTACTATCGAACTAATTATAATTTTGAGAAGAAAAACAACTAGTGTTGTTAAGTTCTTAAAATGAAATGCCCCTATTAAAACGTTAAATTTCAACTCTCTAGTTGCATTTCTGCGACTATTCATTACGCACAATTCGACGCAAAGCAATCCGTCGCGAGCATAATTCGTCGCAACGACAGTTCATCGTAAACCCAACTCGTCGCAAACAGAATTTATCGTGAGCACAACTCGTCGGAAGCACAATAAATAGCGAGCACAATTCATTATGGGTAAAATTCATCGCGGTTACAACTCCTCGCAGGCACAATTTGTCGCGAGCACAATTTCGTTCAATTTCGATGAAATACATCTTATTCCAGTTACAACAATAAAAAAGGTTTTCTTCAGAAAAATTAATGCTAAAAAAAAATGTTTTTTTTTTTTTTTTTTTTTTTTTTTTTTTTTTTTGATACCTGAAAACTTTTTTTTCTCTCCTCTGTATGCTTCTCCTTTTTTTGAGGGAAATGGAGATGATTTGAGGGGGGGGGGGAATTGAATCGCATATAAACATTCAATTGAATTATTGTTTCCTATGCAACTTTTAACATGAACTGAATGGAATAAATCTTGATAGTATCAGATGATTAATTTAAAAAATATAAGGGCTTCACGTAGAGAAAGTACAAATTTGTACTTGCTCATAATCACGCAGTTGAGTTTGCCATCTAAACAAGTACCTTGTTTCTTAGGTAGGATTTTAAGTTTAATGCCAGGAGACTATACAAAAGTCAACAGAATGAATGGTTTAAAAGCTGAAAAGCACTTTATGTCTTAAAATACTTCTATTGATATGCATTTGTGTACACTTTTTACATTGCAATCTATAGGGTATCTGTATTTTCTATGTAATTTCTCATGTTAAATTGAATGAAGTAAAATTCAAGTCAATACGATAAATAGCTTTTAATTTATAAGGAATTAATTTTAAATTATTAGTACAATTGAAAAAGTATAGTAGATATATATCATACCTGCCAACTTTTAATCCCTTCCATTATTATTTTTCCCAGTGGTATTAAAATGGAATTAAAATGGAATTAAAATTTTAAGCAAACAAATACGTTGCATTTGAAAAAACTTAAGTTGTCAACCATGATAGTACCGCATATTAATATATGTGCTTAATTTTTGAAAGAATAGTGGTGATCAAAATCATTTAAAAATTAAGTTTATAAAAGAAAAATAGTATATATTTACTACCACTTTAAATATGAAAATAAAATCTTCCGGAAAATCCGGTAGGGTTGGCAGGTATGATATATATATAAGTTTTTTCTTATTTGTGTTCGCATTCAGTCAAGCTACAAAACATACATAGGAAACAATACCTCACTTGTCTGTATAGCAATGTGAGATTCGTATATAAATGCATTACAAGATTGTACTTTTTGTGCACAAAACCCTAGTATCTAAATGACACTGGTAACTTCTTAACTAGTTATCCAATAAAAAATATTTTTTAGCTCAAGAAATTCAGCATAGAAATTACTTGGAAAAATATACCTTAGATGTTCAGGTAGCTCTTACATAGCAATGTAATTACGTAGCAATGTACATAGCAATTACATAGCAATAGCGTAAAATATCCTCAGTGATATACGGATCACGGGTTAGAGTCCCCTTGTCGTCAGGCTGACAGTGGGAGGTTTTCCTTGTTTTCCTTTCCATGTAACGCAAATGTGTGTCAGTTTCAACAAAAAAAGTCCGCAATGAAAGCAAATGTCTCCCAATACTTGATCCAGGAGTTCCCTTTTCTTCTGGATTGGGTTCAAAATAACAAGGCCACGGAGTTGAACATTAGTAGTCGTAAACCTATAAAGTTGGGTCGGCTGTTCAACGACGAAAAGAACTGATTACAGATAATCTTTATTTTGTTAAAGTGGTTATTTAAAACTTGTTTTGCTTAATCTAAAAAAAGCAAATCTACCAGGAAAGGCAACAGATAATAAATAAAATAAATTAAATTCGAATTATTTGTGTCTTGTATCAGTCTTGGGAGTGATTTCTGATTTCGTTGTGATGATCAATATCAATTTTTATATCATGTATTAAGAACGGGTACTGAGCTAGTTAATTATAAACGAGTAAGCCATGGTTAGCCATAAAAAATGTCTAAAACTTGATATTTAAATTCAATGGAGCAAGATTTCTCTACGAAATACATAATTGAGTACGCAACTTCTTAAAACGGTTATTATTCTCTTAATTCAATTTTTAGACAGCTTTCATTTTGAAACTCACTCATCCTTGATAAAGATGTTACAACTAGGATTTCAGAGGGGAAAAAACTGGAGAAATGCTGCATACATTATGATTCTTTCTACTTTCATCTACAACATTGTTAGACTCTGAGACAGAGCGCAAAACTGCCATTCACCAGCTCGCCATTGGCGATCGAATAGTTAGGGCTGGCGAGGAAAGTTTTTTTTTTATTAAATGCTGTGTTTCAAATCAGAATACCACATTTTTCATTGAGTTGTGAGCTTTTAAAAGACAAATATAAAAAATTTGGGCAATTGTTTTGGACTTTATTAAATAAATATGCAAAGATGTGCAGTGCAGAAAGATTTATGCGTATGCGTTAACATCAGTGCATGTTTTTAGCTCTTCGGATTGGCCTTAAAAAAGAAAAAATGTTTGAACTTGGAACAGAGGACATAGGAAAAAAAGCTCCACTGATTTAAACTCAATTCTTTGTAATGAACAAGTGGCTGTTGTGTTGGCAAAGTGGGCAAAATTCAAATTTCTGTTAACTTCACGAACATTGACTCAGATACTGGAGAAGTTTAACAGTAAGATACGCTCCAGATTACAACCTTTTTGTTCTGTTCTATTCTGTCACAACTTCCTGTGAGAGAGACTTCAGCTGTTACAGAAGCTGAGACTGAAGATAGACTGAGAAGCTGAAACCTAACTCTTTGAAGACTGAAACACTAATGATGAGCTGCTCTGCATTCTTAAAAGTTGACAAACCTAGCACCGTGGCTAGCTCAGGGGATAGAGCTCTCGCCTCCAAATGAGGTGAAAAGGGTTCGAATTCCAGCGATGGTTGGTCGATAAGAACTCCGCACCCGGCTCGCAACGACTACAGTGCTGACGACAAATATTCTCAGTGGTAGAAGGATCATGCGTTAGAGTCCTTTTGCCGTACTGCTAACCATGAGAGGTTTTCGTGGTTTCTCTCTCCATGTACAGCAAATGCGAGTTAGATGTCTTCATCGAAACAAATTGTTCTCGGTTATTATCATTTTATTCAATTGTTGATCTCTTAATGTATATTGAGTCATTGAAATCGAAAGGAAAATCAGACAACAATGAGCATTAATTTAAACTACTTAGGTTGTCTAACAGACTAGGTGACGCCTGTTTCGGATGGCTATTTATGAAAGTAATTACCAATAACTTTGCCCGCATACTGTATACTCTTATTATAATCAGATTTTTTTTGCAATATCTGTCAAAGTAATTTTATTTATTTATTTAATTTTTTTGCGTATTTCTTTAAAGAATTTTCTCGTCTTTTTTTTTAAACCTTTTCGGTAAACTAATACTTTTAGAAATTTATGTAAGTAAATTTAAGTTGTTAAAGTAATGCAAAAAGTTGTTATGACTTACTATTGAAAAACTTTTCGATTACTATTAAATTGGAAAGTAAAAAAAAAAAAAAATTAATTAAAAAGTATTTTTTCCCTTAAACTACCTTTGAGTAAAAGAGTTTCATTCCTAGGGGCAAGATTTTTTGAATTACACAATTAGTTTTACGGGGGTAGCCAAATTACATAAAGTGAAACTTGCGACAGCTTTCCTGACTAAATTAGTTCGATTATATTTTCTATAGTGTGGTGATCCCCTCTATTTTAAAAAACCCAAATCCAAACGAAAAAAGCCTGTTTATTCAAATAAATTTTATTAATATGCTTGATTCCGTAAGTTCATAGTTAGCACCAAATAATTAACATTTTGAGGCTAGCATTTTCAATTATGAAGATAGGTTTTTAGTTCGCTAAAATCTAATCATTAAATTAAAAATTATTCAGAGTGATATCTCTTTATTTGTCATCGATTTATTCACTCATTTCATTCTCTGTACCTAATAGTACAGTGTTTCTTCTTTTCCTAAAGCTATTCGATATAATCACAATTTATCCTACATCATTTCTCGCAACTCAAAATCCATAGTTTAAATTAGTAATTACAGATCAATGTTTCCTTCAATCAGGCAGAGACTACCAGAGGGAATTTTTGTGAAGGGAATCGCATATTTCAGAAATAAGGAAAAAGAATGAAAAAAGAGATAAACTTCGTATTTAAAACAACCTTGGTTATTTCCTTTAAAATCTGGACACAATCTTTGCTGAGTGCAGCAGGAAATATATCTTTTACATCAGAAGACAACAATCTTCCTCCTTAGGCAACGAATTATGATGTTTTTTTGTCAGCGGAGGGAGTTTGGGGAGGGAGGTGATTTTTACATTAACATAAAAATTAAAATATAAAACATTTTTTTTTAACATTTGTGTTTGTTTTAAATCAAGGTAATTAGTTCCAAAAAATGAATTAATTTAGGACTTGTTTACTCTTTAAGTTATCTTATTTTTTTTATAATTCGGTTTTCTTTTCAAACTTTATTGCAACATGTTTCTGGCTGTCTATTTCTGCCAAACTCAAGGACCGATCAACGCAAATCAACTTGCGGATTTATTAGTGTATGTCACTTCTGCGCTGCAAACCTTGCTTATCCCTTTGTCTTACACCCATTTAAAAGCATTTCATTTAAAAAATTATATTTAAGAAACAAAAGGGGTTTAAAATTAAAATTTGCCATTTCAACTATTTATTCATGGTTTTCATAATAATTAAACGGCAAATAAGTTTATACAATATGTACAGTGTCACAACTCATAATTCAACTTGAAGGTAATCTTCGTTTAAGCAAACTAAAGCATTTCTTATGCATTTTCCTTAGCAATGAAAACTTTAAACCCACTTCAAACCACATTTTCCTTAGCAATGAAAACTTTAAACCTTTTTAACTCTAAACTAAACTCAGTGGCGTGACAGCCTATAGAGGGCCAAGGCCTACTGTGCTCAGCTCAATTTCTTGAGGAGATGTTCCGGTTAGGAGGTCGGCCGAACGCGGAACCCCCAGTGTTTAGTTCCCCAAGCATGCTTGGTACTCATTTATCTACCCACTGAAGGGATGAAAGGCTGAGTCAACCTTGCCCGGCCCGAGGTTCTAACCCAGGACCTGTGCCACAGGAGCTACCACTCAGTCACCGGGCGTCTCATATTCATATATATATATATATATATATATATATATATATATATATATATATATATATATATATATATATATATATAAGCTCAAAATGAAGATAAAACAAAGGAAAATTATAGACATTTGGAAAAAAAGGGGGAGGGAAATAATAATGAAAAAAAAAACTGATTTAAGAAGAAAAAAAATTGATGAAATTTTTTTAAAAAAACCAGAAAATAAAAGATATAATCTTTTCATCAGCCCACACGATTATATCCGCCAATAAGAGTGCTTTCTGATATTGTATCAATATAGACAAAGCAAAATATATTAATACAATAGTGTGAGGAGCACTCAAAAAAAAATTTTTTACAAAAATTACAACAAATTAAATAGAGCACAATAAGTAAAAATAACACGCTTGGCTATATCGATACAATATCAGAAAGCACTCTTTTTGTGCACTCCTTTGGAAAGAAATAATACTTCAATTAAAAGTTTATTTTTCCCCGAGAAGAGTGTTCTTTGCAACCTGGAAGTTGCATTTTATTTAACTAGAGCCATCAATAGTGTTTTATAGGCCCCTTTTGGACTTGGGACGGTAATTGATATGTGGAACTAATTATAAAAAATTTTCTCAGAATATTGATGATACACATTCAAATGTACAGTTATACTACAACAGAATATGTATGCATTTGTCCCTGTATGCTTTCACAATCTATGTATGCTTTCACAATATAGTAATTTCAGAAAATGGTAAATAAAAATAATCAATTTCAGAAATGTGAATTGAGGATATGAGATAATAATGACATTTTACCTAAATTTTATTTACATAAAAATATATTTTATCTACAAAATGAGTTAGATGCTTATACTTTTTTAACTCCGTGTGAGTATTTTAAAGAAAACATAGCATTAAATAATGAAAATAAATATTTTAATGAGAAATATTAAGACGCAAAAGTTAAGTAATTGAGAAAATAACCTGAATCGGAGAAAATAAGCTGAATAATTTTTGATTTTGATGTTTCACTCCGCTTGAAAAAAATTTAATTTCAAATTAAACGTCAGGGAGGGTAGGTGAGCTAAGCGAGCGGTAGGCGAACTCCTTTGTAAATAAAATTGCTTTAAATTTTTAATTTATTTTAATTCCTATTTTATTCTGAGTTTCTAGAATAAAGTTAAAAGAAAAAAATTTAAGTATTCTGTAGAATTCATGTTTCGAAAATTTTCCTATGAAACTGAATTATTCCGAAAAAATATTTCTGAGTTGTCAGTTGATATTTATTTTCCGGTGATACTAATCAAATAATTTTCAAATGTTGATAATTATTTTATATACTTCGTTTCACATTGTTATAATTTGTGTATGGAAAGAACACCCCTCGTCACGAAGTCTAAGGTCGTCTGCTATGGAAGCAAGAAACAGCGTATTTCAAAGAAGGGAGCTTCTTTCTCCCCTGATTCCCTTTCTCTCGCCGACCCGGGTCAAAACCCGTCTTAAATAATGATCCAAAAACCCTACTTGAAATATTTAAATCTCGTAACCATAGTCACCACGATCACCACTACAGACGAATGACTAGGGGAGTTCTTTACACAGACAAACTATACAGTAGCTTGTGTTTAATGTCTTGGTGTGTTACAGATGCCCTCCTAACAGCTACAAAAGTAACAGAATTCAACATAAACCATGGGGGCTACATCCCCGTAACATTCGGAATACTTCTTCTGGCAGGGTGTGCTGCGGCCTATGCCATTGCTGTGACCAGGGGCAATGTGGAAGCCATTTTACCTCTCATAAGGTGAGTTACCCCCTCTCATAACGAGTTCGATTTACTAACCTCTTTGACACGGTTCTGGTGTTGTAAAAGATGCACAGACACGCAGGCGCACAAACTTTTCATCTTAATGCAACCAAAAAAGTGTTGATACTAATTTATTAGTTAAGATTTTATGAATGTTTAAATTGAAATTGGATTTTTTTTGTTGCCGTTGTGTACTTAATGCCTTTTAACATACTTTGCTCAATTTAAATTCTTTTTTCTCCAAATTTATTTGATGAATTGAGCTTTTAGCAAATTCTATAAAATGATGCTATTAAAATTGCGGAACTTTGAGTTTCAACACTTTAGAAGGTTTTTAATTATAGAAACGAAACTGTAGTATGCCTTTTTTTATTTTGTGCTTTATTTGCGTAGTCTAATTTTATTACTTATTGGGAGTACGAATAAGTTTTTGCCGTTTTCTATCAAAAGTAAAAAGTTCATTGTGAAAAAAAACGGTAAATTATATTTTATTCAAAGTATTCTCCATTACTAGGCATTACTTTTTCACATCTTCTTGGGAGCATTCAGATACCACGTCGTAAAGAACTCTTCATCTTTCGAGGATATTCACGAATCGACCCATTCTTTGGTTTCTTCAAATGATATAAATTTCTGCTCATACAGACCATGTGCCATCTACCTGAATAGGTGATAATCAGAAGGGGGCAAGATCTAGCGAATGTGGCGGGATTGGTAGGACTTCCCATTGAAGTGCTATCAAATATCAAAATCAATTTTCTTGCAAAATCGACGTTCAATGTCTCTTGACTTCAGCTCGTACGGTACCCAACTTCCTCGTTTTTGGATCATTCCCAATGATTTTAAACGATGTGAAATTGCTTCGCTGAATCTCTTGTAATGTAAGAACAAGTTCTTTTTTAGTTTGAGACGAATCTTCTTCCAATTCCTTGTCTTCGTGAAATTTCTGCCTTCCACTGCGTTCTTTATCTTCCATGTCAAACTCACCGGTTTTAAACTTCTGAAACCACTCACATGAATTTCTCTCACTTACAGCAGCCTCACCATTGTACACCCAATATATTAATATTTTTTGTACACCCAATATATTAATATTTTTTGTACACCCAATATAATAATATTTTTTGTACACCCAATATATTAATATTTTTCGTACACCCAATATATTAATATTTTTTGTACACCCAAGATATTAATATTTTTTGTACACCCAATTTAGTGATGCAGCGGGATCGCCTCCTCAAAATGGAATCTTCGGGACTTTGATCTGCATAGGAGGAATGTTTGGTAAGAACAAATATTTTTAGTCTCACATTAGAATGCGTATAAGTTTAAACCGATTTCTTTTGGTTAAGCAAAGACAGGGGAAAGGTAGATTTAAAATGATGTCCGAAATTAAAATTAATTCATTTTTTATTTATTCATTTGGATTTTTTGTGTAGCATTGTAGATTGAAATATTATTGTCAATTATTTCTAATAATATTTTCATTTATTGTTTAAAAAATTTATATATATATATATATATATATACATACAGGGTGGTCCTAAAATATATGTCAAAAATGTAAAGGTAGGAAGAGGGGACATAAATAAGCATATTTCGGATAGGAGTGTGTGTGCTGTAATGGCACATTAAAGCACTAGCTTGTAAAGCAGTATGAATCAGAGGAAACTAAAAAAACAAGTAAAGACAAAAGAAAATTAAAATTTATCAACAGTTTACAAGAGGTGCTCGAAAGAGCGGCCACCAACATCGATACAAGATTCACAGCGACGGCGCATAGATCGGCGAACATTAGAAAAGACGTTAGGCATGTCGAGCGCATGTAAAGCAGCAACAGACAAGCGGACAACAAAATCTTCTTGATGGGACTCTCGTACACCAGGCTTTTAATATGACCCCAAAAGAAAAAATCCAAGCAGATTAAATCAGGAGAACGCGGTGGCCAGGAACTTGACCACCCCATCCTATCCAATGCTGGCCGTAGACAGCGTCCAGGTGATTTCTGACGCTCCCTGTACATCCTCTGAGCAACTAATTCGTTTCCTTGTGCAGCCCCATACATGAAATGCAAGCCGGTAAGCTCCACATTGGTGAAACGATGCATGCTGTTTGAGATCCGTGCGGGAATCCAGCTAGCAAGCGCATTTATACGCCGCAGTCATATTGTTATTTTGTTTAACTCCCCTCTGCCTACCTTTACATTTTTGACATTATATATATATATATATATATATATATATATATATATATATATATATATATATATATATATATATATATATATATATATATATATATATATATAATATATATATATGCAGTTATGGCGGAGGTTTGGTTCTCCGTCAGTTGCCGCCAATATTCGTATAGTGGACGATAACTTTATACAGTCTCCAGGAAAGAATATACAAATTGTTCAGTGAAATTTAGATTTTATTAAGCATAATTGGTGATAGAGAATGGCCATTTCTTCATCCAAAATAGAAATCCCTTAAAGGGATGAAATCCGAATACCCTCCTATTGAGAGATCATACAGCCAGAATATCATTTCTGACGGTTAGAAATTGTGACTGGGGAGGCCCATAAGGGCACTCCCAGTCTCCACAAATTTGAAATTAAAAGTGAATATAATTATTCCCAACGGACATAGAAAGTATGGGTAGGAGATCCAAAATAGGCGATTTATCAAAATATAGCATAGCCGAAACAAAGCCAACCAGCATATCAATATTGCGTTTAAAAGAACACCTTGGCGATCACGAGTCGCCAACAAATTTATGAGAATTATTACAACCATGCAACTGAAACATTTAGCAGTTGAAAATTTAGAATGAAAAGTTATAAACAGATTCTTGTTTTCGATTAGAGGCGACAGTGAATTAATAAGTCTGCATTAGTAATGAAATAAAAAGTATCCGTTACATTGATCTGTAAGAGAAGAATAAATATTTTCTGTTCGTTTAAAAGATTAAATCTTTGATTTATTTTAAATATAATTCTATTATTAAAAAAAAGCTTAAGTAATGAAAGATATTTTAAAAGGATAGAAAATAAATATGTAATGCCAATTGTGGCATCACAACAGTTATACTACATCAGAATATGTATGTATTTGTCTCTGTAACACTTTCACTATATAGTAATTTCATTAAATAGTAAATGAAAATAATTAATATAGTAAACTCAGAAATGTGTATTGAGTACATAGGATAGTAATGACATTTTACCTAAATTTTATTTATATAAAAATATATTTTATCTACAAAATGAGTTTGGTGCTTATATTTTCAATTCCTTGAGTATTTTATAGAAAGCACACCATTAAATAGCGACGTTCCTGTATTAAACTGTAGTACCACACTATACTTGTGTGAAAAATAAACCGGCTTTCAAAACACCATCCCAGTATACTGAGCGCGGTACACTAGCACCAGATTATGCTGGCTCTAGTATGATACCAGCTAATGCAATAACAGTTTAGGTTTCATACCGGAGCCAGTATCCTGCTAGCTTATGAAGTACCAGTTCCGGTATGACATCTGATTTTGTATCATACCAGAGCCAATATGATATCGGCTGATGAAACACCGGTATGGTACTGGGTCTGGTATCATACTGAAATCAGTTTGATACCGGCTAATGAAACAACGGTTCTGGTAAGATACTGGGTCCGGTATCATACTGAAATCAGTTTAATATCGGCTAATGAAACAACGGTTCCTGTATGGTACTGGGTCCGGTATCATACCGGAATCAATTTGATGCCGGCTTATATAACACCGGTTCCGGTGAGATACTGGGTCCGGTATCATACTGGATTCAATTTGATATCGGCTTATGAAACAACGGTTCCGGTAAGATACTGGGTCCGGTATCATACTGAAATCAGTTCGATATCGGCTAATGAAACAACGGTTCCTGTATGGTACTGGGTCCGGTATCATACTGGATTCAATTTGATATCGGCTTATGAAACAACGGTTCCTGTATGATACTGGGTCCGGTATCATACCGAAATCAATTTGATGCCGGCTTATGAAACACCGGTTCGGGTATGATACTGGGTCCGGTATCATACTATATTCAATTTGATACCGAATAATGAAACACCGGTTCCTGTATGATATTGGGTTCGGAATCATACCGGAACTGGTGTTTCATAAGCCGGTATAATTTTTTTATGCCGGGAATTTTTTTCTCATAGGGGTAGTATTCTAGCATGTATTCATTCACATCATGCAAACGTATGACAGTTTTGTTTTTTAAAAAACCGACCGTTATTTATAACTAGCCGCTTAAGGCGGCCAGCTGTCCGCCACGCTAAAGGTTTTCACAAATAAAGTTTTTTAAAACATAGCAGGAAATTTGAAGATTAGTGGACAATTAAAGTGTTCCTGTCCTGCAACGTTGTCTTCATACCCAGTTCTGCTGCAGATGTGTTATAGCTCTTGAGGATGTTTGAAGATGTAACTTTGCTATGGTAACCTAAGGCCTATGATAACCTAACCTATAATATAACTATCAGGTGGAGACTTTTTTTTAAAAAAAAAAGGCCTCAGAAATTGTAAAAGCATACAAAAGTTGCTTTCGAAATCATCATTGGCCAATAGCTGAAAATTACAGCGCAGTTAATAAGATATTTGAGAAACAGCAATAAAATATTCCTATTTCTTCCTAATTTTCCCCTAATAAAATATTAATATTCCTATAACTTCCTATTCTTGTAAAACTTCTTTATAAACAATATTTTTAGTTTTTCCATTTGGTGCGAATAAGTATAAGTTCTTTTCTTCACCAACTCTTGAGCAGCCAACATAAAGCTGTCCATGTGAAAAGCAAGGCTTCTGCAAGTCAAGACCAACGACTTTTAAAGATTGTCCCTGAGATTTATTTATACTCATCGCAAAACTAAGTCGAACAGGAAACTGAAGTCGTTTAAACTGAAATGGATTGTCTGAAGATATGATGGGGATGCGAGGAATAAGCACACTATTTCCTGTTGACTGTCCTGTTATAATCATCGCTTCAATAACATTAGGCATCAATTTTTTCACAATCAATCTTGTTCCATTACACAATGCAGGTGGATCCAAATTTCTTAAAAGCATAATTGGTGCCCCAATTTTCAATTCTAATTTATGTGCAGGCACTCCAGGTGGTTCCAATGAGTTCAAAAATTCTGTCGGATAGTTGACAACTTGATCTATTTCCATGACAGCGTCCATCGACTTGTAAATTTCCAGAGCACCAGGTAATTTTTTTAAAAGTTTGTTATTTATCACGTTAACAATATCATTTGTTGGAGAAAGGATAGTATCTGAAGACCCAGGAATTAAATCAAGTGATGCACTTGGTCGCGTCTACACTATTCATCCTAACAATTCCGAATGTTTTCATCTTCGACTGCTGCTTCATGAGGTGCACGGACCTACATCTTTCAATGACTTAAAGACTTTTGGAGAAATAAAATGCGAAACATTTAAGCAGGCTTGCCAGGTAAGAGGACTTCTGATGTATCGTCCTATTTCATAATGCTGTACTTCATCATGCACACTTTCGTCGTTGGCAATGTTAAATACAGCCATATCAGATCCTTTGTTTACGTATTTGCAAACATATTTTATAGATTTTATCGAATTACAAAATTCCACATTAATATGGGCATTAAAAGTTTTTGACAACAATGGACAAAAAGGAACTACCCATCTATTATCAATAACAATATCAGAACTCCGTACTTTTTTAACTGTCGTATAACCACCATCCTCTGGACTCTGTCGACGATACAGGGGATATCCATCTTCCCCTGTTTGTGTTTCTTTCAAAAAATTTCGAGGATACCTCTTCGTACATTTTCCATCTTTCATGCAAGGAGACTGTTGATTCAGGATCCCACAAGGGCCATGTATCATTTGCGTCTTAATAACATCATGCAAAACTGGATCAATTTTTGGATCTGGTATTTCTGCACTTATTACATTATCTATGCTATGAACATGGATTTTTTCATGCAGCCAAATTAAGATATGAGCATGTGGGAGACCACGTTTTTGCCACTCTATTGTGTACATAAAACATTGAACAGAGCCAAATACTTTTCCTTTGTTGATGAGAATCATAAGAGCTCTTAGTTTAAGATGAAAAACTCTTGCTAGCAAATCATGTCGATCGTGACTTCTCTGCCTAGGCATTAATTCATTGGTAACCTCCTGCCACTGAGGATTACAGGTGAATGTAATAAACAAATCAGGCTTCCCGTAATTTCTAACATATGTCATCGCATCTTGAGTTCGCTCATGCATGTAGCGTGGACCACCAGTAAATGTAGAAGGTAAAATTACCATTTTACCTATATCATGAACACTCCCGTCTCTGTTTAGGGCATCCTTGAGATGAACATACTCTTCAACACGTAGTTTCTTCTGGTTCAAGCGTACAAACCTCAGTCGCTCAGATTCAATTTTTGCGAACATGTCCACAATAAATTGATTAAAAAGTTCCTTGCATCTCAAAATAATATTGAAATTTGCAGCTCGAAACATAATTCGATAGGCATAAAAATCCATTGCTGAAATTTTCTTAGAAGTCGGGAAGCCAGTAGTTGGGTTTACTTGCCTTAGTTCAAAATGGTAGCCGTCTTCACCTTGCCAGAACATCAAAGGATACTGCAATGCATCATATGCTCGGTGTGTTTCTGCAATTTTTTTAATTTCATTACTTTTCAATTCCAATACTATATCTCTGCTGCTGTATACATCACCTGCAAGAATAACTGCCACCTCCGATGTATTTGGAGCATTAAATCGTCTTTCATGCTGACCGACAGGTGTTTTATCTGCCTGAATTATAACTTTTAATTCAGGAGTCATTTTCTCCATGACCAACTTAAAACTTCTCACGTAATTATTGTGTTCATGCAACATTTCTTGCAAACTTGAAACTAATGCTTGTTTTACTTTCAAAACATTCCTGCAACGTTGTTCGGATTGCTTTTCCTGATCACCTACAAAGTATAATTGAAGAAAATTTGGCTTATCATTTATTTGTGGTTGTAGGCTTCCTATTCTGTGGTACACTTGTCCCTGAACTTTGAAAGTAGGCATAAAGCCTTGTTCCCGAATTTCACTCCCAGATCCAAATGATGTCATCTGAAAGCATGAATTGTATCTTCTGATGTTACTCTGAAAATGTACTGTTTCAATTGAAGAATCTGTTAACAATGCCAGTAGAGGTTCAGGAGGTGTTTGAAGTTCACATAGCTTAATTTTTCCATTGCTACAACACATACTTGGTGTTTCACCTTTCCATTTTAATGCCTGGCAAGAAATGCATTCTGTTGCCATTCCGCCAATTTCTATCAATGGATCTGATGCATAACATAAAGATGGGTTGTACATAAATGCAGAGTTTTCCTTGTCTTGCCACAAATGCAATCGAGCTTGGGATGTTGAAGCACGATTTTCTTCTAGCCTTCTTCGACGTTCCTGGGATGTTTCTCGGGTCCTTGCATTTCTGGTTGAGACACGATTATTTTCTAATCTTCTTCCGCGTTCTTCAGATGTTTCTCGGGTCCTTGCATTTCTGGTTGAGACACGATCATTTTCTAATCTTCTTCCGCGTTCTTCAGATGTTTCTCGGGTCCTTGCATTTCTGGTTGAGACACGATCATTTTCTAATCTTCCTCCGCGTTCTTCAGATGTTTCTTGAGCCCTAGCACTGCTTGTCGAAATTCGGTCATATTCCATCCTTCTTTGACGTTCCACAGACGTTTCTTGGGCCCTTCTTCTTCTTTGAGAATCTCTTAATGTCTTTTTCTTTGACAAAATACAAAGTTTTTTGGAAGGCGGTTCTGCCATATCAGTAATCGGGTGTTTAAGAAGTCAACGAATACTTTAGAACAGCAATTACTATGAAAGCAAATCATGAAACTTCAATATTAAAATCTAAGTGCCTACCTGCAAACTGAAACTTTCTGAAAATAACTAATTACATTTAATAAAAACTGTTAAAATAAAGAATAGAAAAACCAAAGAGATCCAAGGTAAGTGTGATCGTTCCTTCAAAAACAATTAAATTCCTATTTTATATATTATATAGCTACTACGCTTAAGAAAAAAAAACGAAAATGCTAAATACATGAAAAGAACACGAAAACGAATTAATTTTTTATCGTATCAACTTCTATTTCTATATAATTTTTTATGGTATCAATTTATATATCTATACCGCAACAAAAATTATCGTTTTCGCTTAAGAAAAAAAAACAGAGCGTGGAAAGAAGAAGAAAAACTTATTATAACAATTATGAACAGCGACAAATATATCAAAGCGAATCGTTCTATTTACGTATCGAATATGTTGCCACATTTTTGACACAAAAGTTAAACTTTTCTCCACTTTGATAAATGTATGCTAATGCGAACCTTACAATTAAATTATTAATTCCTTTGTGTATTATTGGTTTAAGTTGTCGAAAATTAATATTTCAATTGTAAGGTTCGCATTAGCATACATTTATAAGAGTGGAGAAAAGTATATGCATTTTTTAATAGTTTTTTGAATATGGCTCTTTGAAAACGAATATTACGTCAAGTGCTCAGGTATTATAATTTTGATCTAGTTGCGCTTGTATAATTTTGATCTAGTTGCGCTTGTATAATTTTGATCTAGTTGCGCTTTCTACGTCATTTTGCTAACATCGTTTGGTTTGTTATTTAACATCGTTTGGTTTGTTATTTCTAAGTTAACTTTCAAAAAATTAGCTGGCAACAGCAACGAAAAAGCAGAGATTTTCTTACAAAATGACTGATAACTAAAAAACTAATCCAAATTTTTGAAAAAGAAAAAAAATACTTCTTCATTATGTCAAAACACAATTATGTGCCGAGTTTCGTGCCTTGGCGAGGCTTCTGGGGCGATATATTGTGATTACAGACAGACAGACACACACACAGCCGCGTTTATTATTATGTATAGATTAGTAATAAGAACTTTTCTTGAGAAAATTCTACTAAGTTTTATTGCGAAAATTTAAATACTGTATTTAATTGAGTCTGGCAATCTTACGATAAGTTCCCGTCCTCCTTGAAATGTCAACACATGATTGCAAGGCAGCAGTTGTAAAACATTTTGCAATTACAAACAGTAAAAAGGAAAAACATGGATATCACAAGCAGCTGGTAATGATTTCGCTTATTAGCTGTAACGCTGAAAAATGCAAAAAAAAAAGTATAGGTGACGCGTAATTCCGCAGCTCGAAAAAATAGCATAATGACGTAGTGCGGATATCTTGATCCTTATTGGCTGTTGAAGCGTGACATTTGTTTACGTTAGCAACTGTTCTTTCCATTCTATTTCAGTGTGCCAAGCACCTTAAGTACCAAATGACATAGCCTATATTCTTCTCTTTCAGAAAGATTTAAATTCTTTCACAATATATTTACACAAAGACAGGCACGAAGCTATGTAAAACATAAACATACAAAACAAAAATACATAATAAAATGCATATTTATAATAAAAAAATAAGCAAATAATTAATCTAAGTTAAGAAAAAGAAGCAGACGAGAAACAATTGTATTTCATCAAATTACATGCGCGATACGGCTCTCTATTTAATTAACTTAACGTTAATTAACATTCTAAGTTATGTAGAGAAACTTAGCTCAACTTTAATATATGAATTAGTTGATAAAGATTAGCTAGCGCTGACGTTATAGGTCATATGTATGGGTATGAGTTATCTTCTTCTTGGAGTGCAAATAACCAATTATTTCTTTAAAAAATAATTTATTAACCACATTTTTCAATTTTTTGTCAAGAGACTCATTTCACTTGAATTTTATACTTTATTATATATTTTCGAAATACTTTGATAGTTTTTATTTTGTTTTATTACAAGAATATTTGTGATTGCAGGCGTCCTGTTCATGATTCAACGCTATATGATAGTATCTGAAAAGAATCGTGATATGAGCAAGTTGGTGGGCGCGGTCAATAAATTGTGTCTCTGCGCTGGAATTGTGTCGATGCTTGGAATAACACTCGTTACAGGATACCCTCTCAACTTTTACAGGAACAGGGATATTTGGGTGAGTGTTTAAATCTGAAATGAAATGTGTGCGAAAATGGATATAGCATATGATCAAACTTCTTTTATGAGCATTGATCTTAGAGAATAAACTGTTGAATCCAAATAACGTGATATTGTCCATTTCCATACAATACTTGGTATACACTCTATAACAAAAAAATTGACGCACCAAGAACGCACTAAGAAGCGCAAAATCGACGCTCGATCAGGCTGGAATGATGCCGACTGGGGAGGTATAGTCTTTAGCGACGAATCCCGCTTCCAACTGTGTCCTGACGATCATCGAAGACGTGTTTGGAGACGCACGGGGAAGAGGGGGGATCCTGCCTTCACTATTGCACGCCACACCGGCCCTCAACAAGGTATTATGGTCTGGGGTGCCATTTCCTATGACAGCCGGACCCCATTGATCGTCATTAAAGGTACACTTACTGCACAGCGGTACGTCGACGACATCCTAAGACCTGTTTTGCTACCGTTCCTTTTACAGCGCCCTGGGTTGGTTTTTCAGCAGGACAATGCCAGACCACATACAACACGTGTTGCTATGAACTGTCTGCAAGCTTGTCAAACTCTTCCTTGGCCTGCCAGATCACCAGATCTCTCTCCCATCGAGCATGTCTGGGATATGATGGGAAGGCAATTGCAACTGGCACGGAATGTTATTGACCTCGTTCGACAATTGGATCGAATTTGGCAGGAAATACCGCAAGAGACCATCCGGGAACTTCATCGGTCTATGCCACGCCGTGTGGCAGCTTCTATCCAGGTTAGAGGCGGGTCAACACCTTATTGAACTTGTTACTGTAACTCTGCAATAAATCATTCAATTGTTCTGAAATTTTAATCATTTACTATTCTGTACATTGTCTTCCTATCCACCAATTTTCATTTAATCGGACAACTCCTTCTCGGTGCTTCGATTTTTTTATTATAGAGTGTATTTCATTTAATGAGTCATTTTCAGAAAAGATTGTAGTGTGTCCAGCACTACAAAAATACAATTCTAATTCACTAGTATATAAAACATGCTAACTCGATAACATATTGGGGTACCTTTAGATAGATGAAGGTTGACGTTGTCGATAACCCCTTCCCCACATTGGTAACCTGCAGACGTGGTCTGAATACGCCCACCTCGACCCTCAAGCCACTTTGGTTTACGTTGAACAGTTATTTCCTATTTATGTCTGCTACATTGTCTTCATCACTCCGCTACCACCCGGGATCAATCACACACAACGTCGGCCTGTATACCCTCGACTACTAATGACAACATAGAAGTGACCGTGAACTTAATACAGCTCTCCCGGCTTCTCCCAAAACAGAACTGAATCAACTAGTAATATCTGTTCATCGAATTCTATCACAGATAAAAGTGTGCTGGAGGAGTAATGTAGCGTGTCTACAACTAAAATTAATCAATTCCAACTCACTAGTATCTGAGACATGTTAACTCGATTCTATGTCGGGGGTACCTTTTCATTGATGTTGGTTAACATTGTCGATAGCACTCGCCCCACAAGACTTTAATACTCAACAGTTTTCTTACACGGCTTTAATGGGGTGCTATAAATTTATATTAATAAATTTACGTTTTAGGAATTTAGAGTTTGAAAAACCATTTTATCGTTTAAAGTTCTGAATACGAAGGTATTGCCTGAAAGATTACATCCATTCTTTTGAGTTGTGTCCATTTTCGTAAGCACGTATTTCGAGCTGTGTCCATATTAGTAAGCACGCATTTCGAGCTGTGTCCAAATTTAACTTATTGAAGATTTATCGTCTATTTAAATTCATACTCTTTCTTACCGTATACAGTGAAACCTGTGTAAGTTGACCACTTGCGGTGCATTGTTATATAGTGGTCAACTTATAGAAGGGCTAATATTTTATTATTTTTACATTATGTTATATTTAAATACACCTTGTTATTTATGTTGTTCTTGTTCTTCATATATTATACATTATGTATTATATTCACATGTTATTCATTTATTACCTCTCATAAATAAAATGAAGTTAAATATTTTTAATGTGACTTTAAAATTTTATATAGCAAATAGCCCATATATCTTAAAAAAAAAAAGATTATGTACAGAATAAATAACAATTTATTACTTAAATTGCAAAATATATTGGACGCGTCTTTTTTCATTTTTTTACACCGATGTATATTGTGTACTATGTTTAATTCTCTGTACACTCCTTTACAATTTCTTTCTCTCTTTGAGGGTGTTCTCCAATTTGTTTGTCTTTAGCTCAGCTGGTTTCATTGCTTTAGCGGTAATTTTTTTCTGACACGCCTGGAGGATGGAGGTTTTCAATTAATTGCAAGGTATAATTACCGATAAACAACAGTTATTGCTTCACCGATTTACAACAATTACCAATTACAATTACCGATAGCTATTGCTGCCAATAAACAACAGTCATTGCTTCGCAACTCCACAGCTATTACAGCCAAAACTATTATTAACTCTAAAGCTATTGCTGCCAATAACTGTTTATCGCATATAAGAGTGGATTATTGCTTGTCTTTTGATATTTATAAATGATGCATAAAATGCATCGTATTCTCTTAACTATTGTTTTAAAGTTAAGTACAGTTGCCCAGTATGCATTTACTCAATGTTTCTTGCACTAATGTTTTTTTTTCTTTTTTTTTTTTTTTTTTTTTTTTTTAGCTTAACGGTCATTGTCTGATATATTTAACGCTGACATTTTTTTTAATCTAAATTATATGAAATTCATCACCATCAATAATATAAAATATATGAATAATATATATATATGAATAATATATATATATATATATATATATATATATATATATATATATATATATATATATATATATATATATATATATATATATATATATATATATATATATATATATATATATATATATATATATATATATATATATATATATATATATATATATATATATATATATATATATATATATATATATATATATATATGTAATACAAGAAGTAAATACTTTTGTATTAATAAAATAATTAAATCTCTTTCGTTTTCATAAAATGTCTTTGTTAAAGAATAAGCGTAGAGAGATTCTATTTTGGGAATTCAAGGCTGAAAACATACCATTGAAATATAAATAGATTTATATTTCAAGGGAAGAGTTATTTTTAGAATCGTTCCCTTTTTCAATACCATATAAGGAAGCAGAAATGATTTTCCTTAATGCGTAAGGTTACAAGGAATGTACGAATGTGCCTTTTTACTCCAAATCTATGTTGGTATAAAACGTAAGAGAGCATAGTTTTGCGTGTCCTTTTCATCATAATGTGATCCTGATAAGCTGTGCCGGAATTGTCCGGAGTCTTGTCCATTCCCCTCCCGTAGGGAGAGTGGACGTCAACTGTTAGAAATGCCAGCCTACATTTAATAAACCTGTTTAGAACGTCTGATGGCTTATGACTGCAATTATTTCAAGCTAAATACAACACTGATAACAGAATTGGAACCCTGTTATTACATATACATATATATATATATATATATATATATATATATATATATATATATATATATATATATATATATATATATATATATATATATATCAATAATATAATATATATATATATATATATATCAATAATATAATATATATATATGAAATTCATCAATAATATAAAATAAAAATCGATACAAAATGTGGCAAACTTAAATCTTCGAAATGCTTTTAAATTAATTTTGTTATTAGGAAGGCAAAACTTTATTTCCGAATTCTGAAGTCGCCAATATCTGTTTCAGGAAAAACTGTTCAGAATCTGCTTTAGTGTATCGGTTTAAGCAAAAATACTGACACGAATCTCTTATTTATCTCTTCCTCAAAAGATTTGGGAAGAGTCTACTCTCCATAGGGAGGCAACTTGGAATTGAAGGAACTACTGCTGCACTCTTGTTGTTTCGTAATCTTGCATTCCGAATTCTTTTTTTAAATCTTTTTTTTATTTCCAATGCCCACCTGTGTTAACATTTCGTCAAATCAGGTGTATTTACAAGGCAGATTTGTTGGCCACTCTTTCTGGGGCACCATATTAGGTGGGCCAACGTTGCTCCCACAGTAAATGCAGATAGCACAGAGAATGAAAGAACATCATGGCTTGACCGGGATTCGAATCCAGATGCAAGGTCAGTTCCCTGACCCCCTACACAGTCCGATCGGTACATCCCGGATTCTTGATATCCGAATTGATCTGGGATTCTTGATATCCAAAACTACGAAATCCACTTTAAACTAACTTTAATGGAACTTATGCGGTCTTTTATTCTTTCATTTTAAATTAATTATTCAGAAATTTGTTTTCAGAATTATTCAGGATTTGATTTTAAATTTATAATTCAGAAACGAATGAAAAATATTTGTAAAAAAAAAAAAACATAATTTATATGTTTATATAGTGTAATGATTCATTCATTTATTTTCAGCTGAAGGACTATTTTAATTTAATTATTCAGAAACGAATGAAAAATGTTTATGTAAGGATTCATTCATTTATTTTCAGCTGAAGAACTATTTTGAATTAATTATTCAGAAATGATTGAAAAATATTTATGTAAGGATTCATTCATTTATTTTCAGCTGAAGGACTATTCTAAATTAATTATTCAGAAACGAATGAAAAATATTGATGTAAGGACTCATTCATTTATTTTCAGCGATGGACTATTTTAAATTAATTATTCAGAAACGAATGAAAAATATTTGTGTAATGATTCGTTCATTTATTTTCAGCTGAGGGACGTTGGAATCCCTCATATGATTGGTGGAGTGATCCTGTTTTCTTTGGGATTGGTCTACTTGGGACTGCAATGTGCAATCACTCTGCTTCTCAAAACAAAGAATGAATGCACTCTAACTATTCGAGTCCTGCTCTTTTTGGCATGTGCTGTTGCCTTCGTGTACCGTATCCTTTTTATAACTACTTACATCAGTTACTATTAGTAAGTATAAATTATAAGAAAAGACGAAATTTTTAAGATTGTGCAGAAGCAGAGGAATACAAAACTCGTTTTCCTTTACTTACAGTGTGCAAAGTAAAAAAAAAAAAGACCACCTTGAATATCTTTTGATCTGATGACCGGATCATCACGTTCTAGGTCTCGCTCTTAATGGTTCAAAGCGGTAAATTCAAATATGCTAATTAATTATTGCAGACTATAATTTAATTCACGAAATTAGACACAAAAACATACTTTCTCTGAATAAACATTTTTTTCGATGGATTAAAATTTCTGATCCCCCAAATATAAGGGGTTGCCACGAAATCTGGGAAATATGGTCCCAATTTGACAGAATGGTCAGGAGAGGGGTCGAAAGTTTAGCCCCCTTAATGTTAATTTTTTTTTTTTTTTTTGCGTATTTTACTACATCTCGAGAACTTTTTAAGCGAATTGAAAAATTATTGTACACAATTATAAAGTTCGTTTATTCAAAGATAATTCCATGGAAAAAGGACATTTTTTGTAAATATTTTTTATGATTTTATTTAGTAATAATCGAAAAAATTTTGAATTTTAAGGAATAATTTTTTTTAATCAGTTTGTAATTTTACATGACAAAATACAAAAATTGAGCTAAATTGTATTCTGCTATTTAAAATTACGTACTGTAAAATGATGCAAAAAATTTTGTACCTTGCAATTAAAAAAATTTCCATTATTATAAATACTAATTCGATTATTAAAAACAATAAATATTTACTAAATTTTATTTTTTTGCGTGGAATTATAATTGGACAAACAAATTTTGTAATTGTGTGCAAAAATTTTTCAATTCGTTTAAAAAGTTCTCGAGATACAGTGAAATACGCAAAAAATCAAATTAACATTAAGGGGTAAAAACTTCGGACCGCTCTCCTGATCAACCTATTGGGACCATTTTTCCCAGATTGCGGTAACCCCCTATATTTTGGGGGATAGAAATCCGAATCTGTCAGAAAAAAATATGTTTGTTCAGAGAAAGTACGCTTTTGTATCTGATGTCGTAACTTAAATTATCGTCTGCGCTAATTGATTAACATATTTGAGGTCGCTCCCTCAAACCAGTGAGTTCTAGAGCGTAAAGATCCTATCATTAGATCAAAAGTCATTGAAGTTGCTGTCTTGTTGTTGTTTAACGTTGCATACATATATAAGTACATATACATACACACACACAAAAAAAAAATCATGCGAAAAATCATGTACCTTTGATAACAATTTTGAAGTCCATGGAGGTAACCTCTAAGAATGACCGACCTCCATTATCGACCATTTTACAGTGGAACGGAGAGTGGTAGCTCCCGAGAGGTAAAAAGCTACATGGCTTTCTTTTTATAAATCAACATCAATCCCAAGAACATTTTAACATAACATCCCTAGAAAAAAAAATTGTCTTATGTAGGGGTAAAAGTAAGCAACTCTTAAAAATAAAAAGTTTAAACCACAATGATTTTTAAGAATATAGTAATCAAAATATAGTAATAAAAATACTTCAAATATAGTATTCATTGTTTGAATATTATGTATGCTACCGTGAGTGACCGAAATTAAGTGAATGTCGACTTTTATCGGTGAATGTCAACAATCAGATAGTCGCTTTGGTAAATTTCCAAAATATTTGTTACATCCGATTTCATATTAATTTACTCACGTTGATATTATTATATTTATTCGATATTTTAATATCAGCTGAAGATAGATTAGAAGAAACATCAGCGTTCGGAGTACCGGTTAAATGCGTACTGGGCACTTGACCTCAAAAAAACATTGATGTAGAGCATACCGGGCAGTGGCACTTAACTATACCTAGTATATATTTCGGACATTTACCAAAGCGACTATGTGATTGTTGACATTCACCGGTGGAAGTCAACAACCACCTATTTCTGTCATTCACAGTATCATATGCAATGCACTTTATATCTGAGCCATACTTTAAAAGTTTGACCTTTAAACAATTTTTCTCATTGAAGAGATTAATTTTAGGACAATCTGTATTACGATATTCAGAAAAGAATTCCAGCGAAAGATAAGTTCTGTAAGATATAATAGAACTCATTATTAAATTTCATTTATATATTAACGTTTTTTAGAGCCTTAGACAAAATTTGAACGACTTACCGAGATTTAAAAAAATTTAGATACAGTCCCTGACCAAATTATAAGACGCATTCTAAGATTCTATGTAAAATCTTAATTATCAGGTGATACTATACAGCTTTATTGTTTTTACGTGACTGAAACCGGTTTGCACTTGTTTACCTTCTTGTATCAATTGGCTAAATTTGACGATATATAATATAAATTCGACGATTGGATAAATTAGACGATATATTATATAAATATAGAATATTTATTATATCAGGTATTATATTAGTATATTATAATAATTAGACCTAATTATCAGACTCACTTTTGTGTTTTAATAATTGCATGTTTTGCACGAGTTTATAGGCAATACTTTTATATGTAAATACATATGTGATGGGTTTTTATACAGGAGATTTTTATATACTTCCTATTTTGTATTTATTTTTAACGTATTGCATTACAATTGTAACCCATTGATACACGAAAGGAAGCAAGTGCAAACCGGTTTCAGTCTCGTAAAAACAATAAAGCTGAATAGTATTACCTAATAATTAAGATTTTGCATAGTTTCTTACAGTGCGTCTAATAATTTGACCAGAGACTGTATTTAGAACTTCTAGAAACAATGTCAGAGAAAGTTGTCTCTCACATTGTTTATTTGATGACAAGCTTAGCCATTTTACTTTATGTTAATATTCGAAATGAAATGACATTTTTATCGATAAATGAATGCTTCTTAATTGAATGTAGACATGATGACCGTTCCTGATAATTTTTCTGGAATATCACACATGTATTATATGAATAGCACGGATGTAGACACGAACACCACAAACCTTTTGGTAAGTGTTTTATATTCTATTTGCATATGAATGATTTTCTAATCTGTCGAATGCATTTTAACCTTTTGCCTACGGCGCCTGATAGCACCTGTTACTCTGGATCATCAGTTGTGCCAGCCGTAACCAAAAAAGTTAAAATGAATCGTATATAACAGTGGTTCTCAACTAATAGGCTGCCATCCTCAAATTGGCTACAGGCAGTGTGGCCATGGACGCTGGCCAATATAAATTTGGGGGTCCAATACCAGTTTTTCGGAACGATTCACTAGATCCATGTCACTAGTAAATAGTACATGTGAATCGTAAACAATCGATGAATAGTAGTATGTCCTATGTAGATTAAGATGTATTGTCTCTTTCAGTATCCTTTCAATATCCTCTACTAATTATTGCCTTACGTGCGCCATACGTATATTTTAGATATTTATTTTAGATATTTTTTTTTATTTAATAGATAATAGGCCTCAAAGTTTCTTTTTTTTTTTAAAGTTTGTGGTTCTCACTACATAAAAAGGCTGGGAACCGCTAGCATACAAAATGTATTTGTCAGTATATTAGCCATCAGGAATCATTTTATAAAAATTGTTAAAATTTCTGTATGATAAAACTTCTGAATGTGGGAACTATACTTCCCATCATTAATTTTCAAATGTAAGTGGGAAGCTATTTTATTACTTATTTGTGCAGCCATCTGCTAATAACTTCAGAAAATATAAGGAAATAAAATACTAATAAAGGACTGTGTTTACATAAATACGGGTAAAAGAAAAGATAAGCGAGGAGTCAAGATGAAAGCCCAACACTAGGAAGCTATTTCCTCTTGTACGTTATGTCCTTTCTCATAGAGTTCATTTATAGTTGTGAACATAGAATTTATAAATTCTGTCATTTATAAGCACGGAAGTTTATGGCCGACACTTTACAGTAGCAGAAATTTTTAAGAACTTAATTTACCTTCTCATCAAAAAGAAATGGTCAAAAAAAAATTTAATTAATTTTTGGTGAAAAGCTAAAAGACTTTCTTTTCATAAACCAATCTCAATCCCAAGAATATTTTAACATGGAAAAATTGTTCTATAATGGACTGAACAAAGGAAACTGCCCTATAATGGACTAAAGTAAACAATTTTTAATGAGTAAATAAATAAGTGAAAAAATGAAAATAATAAAAAGTTTCATTAAAAAACTAAGAAAAAGTTAGCTACAATGCTATTAGAAAAAAATTCTCCAGTTTATAAATCTTAAGACCTTTTTAAATTTGCTTTCGGGGAATTTGCCTCAAGTTGATATCATTGTATGAGTATTGTATATACAATGCGCTATAAATCTAAGACATATTTAGAAAATACTTATTTTTAAACTGTTTTTAAAACTGAAAAGGTTTAGTAGGTTGTCACGTATTAAAAACGATATTGAAAGAAGAATTCCAACAAAATACTAGTTTTTTGAAAAGCGAATTAGAGCTCCTGATAAACTTTAATCAGTCGCAACTTCGTTAAATATCAAAGAGGTTCGAATTAATTTTTAATTTTTTGTCTTGAAATTATGTCTTTCAAAATACGTTAAGATTACTTATGACCCAGAACATCGATTCTACTAGAGCAGTGTTTCCTAAACTTATGACTTTTGTGTACCCTTTCTAAATTTTTCGTAACGCTGTGTACCACTAATAAAAAAAAAAGGAATGCATTTTTTACTATAGAAAATTGAACGGAAGTTCGAAAATTGAACGAAAGAACGAATTATTAACTGTTAACTCTAAAAAAAACTAATTGAAAAATACGCAATCGTAAATTATCATGGCTAGCTTTGTTTTTAAATAAAATTTTTTGAAATTCTCGTTTGTTGCAAGATATTTCGCTTGAGAACGCGTACCCCAGCTAAACTGTTCCCGTACTTCTGGGGGTACGCGTACCACACTTTGGGAAACACTGTACTAGAGGTCTCCAAAACTATGGACAGATGAAAATGAAAGTAGGGTGTTATATACGAAATCAGACACAAAAGCAAACTTTCTATGAATAGATATTTCATGAATATATATTTACCCTATGAATGAATCGATGTTTCCACGAATAGATTTAATTAATAGGTATTTCCCCTACTTTTTTTTCAATGAATTCCAATTTCTAACCCTCAAATTATAGGGGGTAAAATAAGGAAACTAAAAACCACTATTTTTTCGTTTAATTCTGTAACTCCTGTTTCACACTTTTCAACTCCAATGGGTGTTATCCTCGAAATGTGATTTCAAACTCTTGAATTGTTATGTATTATAAGTACCTATTACTTAACCAAATTCCATTAAAGTGGTTGTAAGTATTTTCAAAATATTTTCATAAAAAAATTTCCATAAAAAATTTTGTAATTAGGCTCAAAGATTTTAAAATATTTATCAATTGCTTAACAAATACGAAAATTGCGCTCATGTTATCTTCGTAATTTAACATATAGGAAGCAGTTTTATTTGTGCAACTGAAAATCTAGTTTTCTGAGGAGAGTATGATATTTAGATTTTCAGTTGACTTCTAGATTTTGACTTGAATGCACTTTTTTTCAACTGTTTATAAGCTGTTTAATTTTATAGCCCATATACTTTAACGTACCTATATACATAATTTTTTGCAGCCTTATCCATCGACTTTAGGAGTGGATCTCAAATTACCAATTGATATGGATGGATCTTACTTCACAAGTGCCGTAGCTGAATGGGCGTTCGTTATCTGCTTCTGTTTCTTCTTTTTCACCTTCTACAGTGAGACTCAGGAATATTCCTTACAAATTATCATCGAAACTCACACAACTCATGGAACTGAAGTTTCCGATGAACCAAAAATAGATTTTAGAAAGGCATCCGTACATCAACAAGTAAGCTATCATTTCGAGAAATCTTTTGCAAGATAGTACCTATTGTTTAGGAAGGATTTTAGTTTCAAAAAATTATGTTTCTGGGCAATAGTCTCCAATGCCAAAAAAACATTTAAAAGTTTTTTTTTTTTTTAATCTTTTATATTGGTACAATGGGTGATGCTCTATGTATTTCACATCTGCACACTTTACGGCAAGATCAACACCATAATCACAAATAAAAAATTGCAAGAGTTGTAAAATATCGAGCTAAGCATTAATAAAAAGTAGAAGATTAAAAAATGCAGACAATTAAAAAAATGCAGACAATTAAAAAAAAGCAGCCGATTAAAAAAAAGCAGACGATTAAAAAAAAGCAGACGATTAAAAAAAGCAGACGATTATGTGGAAACTTAAGAGTTGATTGTTTTTTCCAAACTGAGTTTTATTTTCGACAGCGTACATTTTAAACGTTTTTACTTATGTTAAAAACGTTTCAATCTTTCTATGTCATTTTTATGGTTAACTTATTCATTATTGCATAACTGCCATCGACGCCATCGCGAGTGAATCGTCATGGCAGTCGTCGATTCAAAAGATAATCAGGTTCGATACACGCGTAACGTCGCTTACGCGTGTGTAATTAATCAATTAAATCTGATTTAAATCAGGTGGATATTTCTAATCACGCAGTTGGAAGTACCCAATTACTGTGTTAGAGGCAATTTATTATTATTATTTTGTTAAATAATAACGTAGATATTTTCTAGCAACGTCGAGGAATTTTAATTAAAAATAATCTAAACTCCCCTCCGTTTTGAGTCGCTTATTGATTCGCAATTTCAGTTCATGGTCATGGTTACTGGGCAACATAGAAATCTATGAGGAAGAGTCATGGAGAAATGGGGTGAATTCTTCCCCCCCCCTCCTTTGTTGATCAAGGAAACTATATGTCATGATTAAAAAAAAATCGAATACAAAATCAAACAAATTGAACTGCTGACTTTATCTGGGAAAGTAACATTTTTATTTTAGCTGTTGCTCTTCAAGTGAAATTTATGTGTTGAATATTACTGAATATAAAATCATAAAAAAATCAAATCAGATTAAAAAAATCTTCACTATATAACAGGGCTAAAGTAATATTGTTGATTTTAAAAGAGGATTAAAAGGATGAGATTTATGCACATAAATAACTATGAAACATTTTTTCGAAATTATGATCTATATGATTCATTAGTTATTAATTTAATTTGTATAGTTATTATGGTTATTTCTTATTAGTTACATATGTTAAACAGTTAATAAAGCGTTTAACAAATAACATCAATGTTTAACTAATAACCGTTTAAATAACGGTTACGGTCGTTAGTTAAATCTATAATTATAACACTAGCTATAATATTAGCTATCTAGGATTCGGTCATATTTAGAACTACTTTTTCTTTTTTTAAAAAAAGCTCAAATAGTTTGTAAAAGTATTAGAAATATCATTATAGATGATCGTATTTGTTGATGCATTGGTAATGCATTTGTTGATGAATTTTTTTTAAAGTATGACCAAAATTTTCGAGGCTTAGAAATGAAACTGGCTTTAATATTATACACTAATTCAGATTGTCATTTTTTATACTTAGTTTAACAGTCGATCTTAATGATTTAAATACGCCATATTTAAGTGAATTCTGGAATTTTATAAAAAAAAATTTCGGGCAATAAATTCTGCATTAAAAGGTTTTTGGTTTCAAGATAATACCAAAGAGTAAATTTATTTTTATTTATAGAATTCTTGATCTGTATAATTTTTATTGAAAATGTTAAAAAATCTATTATAAAAACCCGAAACAGATATGTTAATATCACTGAAATTCATTCGTGTTAGAAAAATTCGTGTTTTTTGTAACCCTATCTAAATTTGAACATTTCATCAATTTTTTTGCAAACAAGCTTTAAATCAATATAAATAGTTAGAGAGGTCTATCACTACGGTTTATCAAAACATTACTAGAGCTAATATTTATCAAAATCAGATCTAAATATTTCTTGTTCAAATTTATAACGTTATTCATTTTATTTAAATTGTACAAACTCTTAAAATTTGCAAATTCTCTATAACAGCGATTAGTACCATTTAGATTTAAGAAATTATTGACAGAAAATTAAAATTACTACATACAAAAATATCTAGAACAGAAGTAAATTTTTTAAAATAATCAAAATATTTTATGTAATTGTTAGCACTTACAATGGATGGAAAATATATGACACAGAAAAGCAGTTTCCTCCTAAATATGAAATTAACAGAAATAAAAATGAAATTCCGAATCTAAATCAAGTAAAGGCAAATAACTAGCCTCATAATAATTTTTTTAGCAATAAGAAATGCACCACCACGTTTACAGTTGCTAGCTACTGAATTACGATCGTTTTCGAAACACAATTGTTCATTGTTTATTTATTGGAATTACATACATTTGCAGGTTTGTGTGCTCAATTTAGGCTTATAAACCTTTGTCAAATAGAAGGACAGATAACAGAATACAGAGCACGAAGATACATCCAGGGTAACAACGGGATTCGAACCCGCTACCTCCAAACTTTGCACAGCGTGATACCGCTAGGCCCCTCGAAACACAACAAACCTGTCATCAAATAAATCGCAATCCTTGATGGATGGTTGACTGAATGTAAACAACATCAAGCTTCCTAAAACATGAAAAATTTAGAAAACTTTCGGTGTATCCTTCCGCTTATATTATACTTACGAGGCGATGTGTGAAGAGGCTTATATCCTAGAAAGTTTTGTTAATGTGATTTATGTTTAAATTTACGCGTAATTTTGCTATTCAAAGGAGTTTCCTGTAATTTATAAATTCTAACTGGTAAGGAGCCTGCAACAAATTTAACAAAATTAATATCAAAACATAAATAAAGTGTAAAGTTTTATTTTATTTGTTTTTAACATTTTTTATATAACCGTTGTTGAACAGCCGACCCAATTAATGTTAAAATTAAAATCTTGGCTGATTTAAATGCTCTGTTGTTGGCTGTTGTCCGCCATTGCTTCTGTTATTAACGTCACGTTGTAATCCAACTGCAGTTGGTTTGGACGGCAGTTGTCGATCAAGCTGAGTGTTCGATGACGTATGCTGTCAAACTCATAAATTGACCAATCAGAGGTAAACATTCGTTTCAAGCTGAAGCCGCCTTTTCCTAAGAAACCAGGCCTTAACCCGCATTTGCGCTACATGGAGACGAAGACCACGAGAACCTCCCGGTTAGTCTGATGGCAAAGGGACTCTAACCCATGATCCGTCTATCACTGAGGATATTTTACGTCAGCACTGTGGTCGGTGCAAGCCGGATACGGAATTCGTATCGACCAGCCAGTGCTGGAATTTGAACCCGTTTCACCTTATTGAAAGGTGAACGCTCTATCCTCTGAGCCAACACGGCTCCCTATTATATATATATATATATATATATATATATATATATATATATATATATATATATATATATATATACATAACCGTCGTTGAACAGCCGACCCAATTTTTGGGTTCACGACTACTAATGTTCAACTCCGTAGCCTTGTAATTTTGAACCCAATTAAGAAGACAAGGAAACTCCTGGAACAAGTATTGGAAGAAATTTGCCTTCGTAGAGGACATTATATTACATTTTAACTAATTTCGTAATATTTTACAGATGGACGTAAAACCACCACCCCCTCCAGAAGTGAGAAAATTCCTGAGAAGGGACAGCACGTGCCAAACAACAGATGACGTCACAAAGGAACTAAAAAGCACGTATTGTTCCAGACCAAACGCCACTTCAAAATCGAATCAGAGAAACGGAGTAAAAAAAACACTGATCGAATCGGAGCTGGATGCTAAACTACACAAACTTCTCAACGAAGTCGATAAAAAGAACGCAAAAGTTGAAACAAACGGCACGACTCAACACAGCATTTCCACGAGCACCGAAGACGGCGCCGTTGTCAAGACTGGTAAAAAAGACATGTCTGAAGCAGAAAGGAGCGTCATCGAAAAAATCGAGATAGTTGTGAAGAATGCCGAAGACGATGACAAAAAATCTTCTGAAACTGCAAAAAAAGAGGGAGGTGAGGACGAAGAAAAACCATCCACCTGTCCGTTAGCAGTCCAGTGACCCGTACAAAGAAAATTTCCATGTCTTTCAGTTTTGTCTCTTGTATTTAAAAATATTTATATACCTGTTGAAATATTAAAAACCATCTCCATGTTTAAATTTCATTATTTCTTTTATGTTTATGATAAATACATAGACTATGCTCGTTGTCAATACAATAGGCCAGGGATGGCGAACCAATGGCACGCGTGCCATTTATGGCACGTGACACAATATTTTGGGCACCCCACCGATCGCTATTGTTATTGCACTATGAATTGTTATTACACAAATGTTATTACAATTTGAAGCATATGTAACAATTAAATTAAAAATCACAAAAACAAACAAAATAATAAACAACTATTAATAAAAAAATTAACAATTAATGCTAAAAAACAATTAACCATAAAAAACAAGTTAACAATAAGTAACTAGCAAAAAAAAAATTAACAGTCTTGCTGAAACTAACATCTTACAACCTAATAGAAGTTATTTGTCATCTAATCTGCAACAACAGAAGTCACACTGATGTTACTTCAAGTTGAATTACGCCTATAACTGAGACATTGCAAAATGTTTTTTTTTTTTCAATGTAAATAGTTTTCAGTTGATAGTATTTAGTATTATTATTTTCCCAATAATCACGAAGTAAAAATTACTTGACGGCACGTCTATGACATCATTAAACAGTTTTTTAGAAAAAATGGCACGTCGGTGTATAAAGGTTCGCCACCCCTGCAATAGGCGTTTGGTGGCTCGGCGATTACACCAGTCTCCACACCTTTCCTTGCTCCGTCACCATGGTATCCGCGAATCTTGCTTTTTTCCCACACTGATATATAGTTTCTGGCCAAATTATTAGACACACTAAAAATTCTACGTAAAATCTTAATTATCATGTGATACTATACAGCTTTATTGTTTTTACACGACTGAAACCGGTTTCAGCTTGTTTACGTTCGTGTATTAATTGGTTAAATTAGACGATATATAATATAATTTTGATGATTGGGTAATTTAGACAATATATTATATAACTATAGAATATTTATTATATTAGTATAATATAATAATTCGATCAAAATATTAGATGCACTGTTGTTTTTTAATAATGATATGTTTGCCGCGAGTTTATAAGCAATACTTTTATATATATAAACATACATGTAATGGGTTCTTATTCAAGAGATTTTTAATGTTCTTCCTATTTGTATTTATTTTTAACGTATTGCGTTACAATGTTAACCAATTAATACACGAACGCAAACAAATGCAAACCGGTTTTAGACGTGTAAAAACAATAAAGCTGTATAATATTACATTATAATTAAGATTTTACATAGAATCCTTAATGCGTCTAATAATTTCGCCAGGTACTGTATTACTATTTCTTACTAAAACGTACAGCCGTGGGGAAAAAGCTAGATTTCCCATAACCATGAGAACGGAAAGTGTGAGGCGAGTGAAAAAATTTCAGACGCCTATTCGATTCACATAATAGACACCTCACCGTGAATTACATTTGAATTAAAGCATATCATCACGTGAATCCGAGCGAGATGCATAAAGAAACAATGTTAACTTTACGTATTCAATCTTGAAGCTAATTACTGATTATTTATGGTGTAATTTAGTGGTAAATTTCTTCTTTTTTTTATTCAATCTGCATCTGAATCATAAACGTTTTCTTGATTTTAAGTTAAATATAAATAAAACCTAATTCATAACGTTAATTTTTAGCGAAGTTTAGCAATAAGTGTTTTTGGGTGCTCTTTCGTCAAGCAAAAACTACAGTTAGTGCCTCACACTTGAAGTCAACTTTAAACTATAAAGGCCCTAAAGAATGATCTGAGCTTTAGAAGTAACAAATAATTTAAATATTTTTCAAAGATATTTTTCGTAGTTTTTAAACTGTTAAACAGATTTTGGGGATATTTTTTAAAATTTGGTAAAGGGGAGAATATATATATATATATATATATATATATATATATATATATATATATATATATATATATATTGTTTTTTTGGTGGGGGATTTTTCAAGTCAAATTATTATATCTTCATAGAAGAACCTTGCGTTCACATTAAATCTATACATCTATACATAATAATAAAAGCGGCTGTGTGTGTGTGTGTCTGTAATCACAATATATCGCCCCAGAAGCCTCGCCCAGGCTCGAAACTCGACACATAATTGTGTTTTGACATAATGAAGAAGTATTTTTTTTCTTTTTCAAAAATTTGGATTAGTTTTTTAGTTATCAGTCATTTTATAAGAAAATCTATGCTTTTTCGTCTTCAAAGAGCCATATTCAAAAAACTATTAAAAAATGCATATCTCTTATAAATGTATGCTAATGCGAACCTTACAAATGAAACATTAATTTTCGACAACTTAAACCAATAATATACGAAGGAATTAATAATTTAATTGTAAGGTTCGCATTAGTTTACATTTATCAAAGTGGATAAAACTTTAACTTTTGTACTAAAAATGTGGCAACATATTAGATACGTAAATAGAACGCTACGCTTTGATATATTTATCGCTGCTCATAATTGTTATAATAAGTTTTTCTTCTTCTTTCCACGCTCTTTTTTTTTTTCTTAAGCGAAGACGATAAGGGAAAATTATACTTAAGGATGCCCCTTGGCGAAATTGGTGACTTATGTTTGGCGCTATTCCTGTATGCGCGGAACACCGTGGTAACAGAAATAACGGCCAAAACATAATGATATTTAAAAAAACATTGGAAAATTTCAACAAAACATCGGATAAAGCTTGCAATGAACCCAATATAAGCAAAATTAATAAATCCAATAAAAAGGATTTTGAATCGAAGCAAAAATTAATGGAGTAGGTGCAGAAAGAAAAGGAAAAAAACAACAACTCACTTCTTCATTAAGCTTGAATATTCTCAGATTTAGGCGCACAGAATTATCTAATAACAGTTAGATACTGTCTAAATTTATTGTGAATAGAATCTGTGTACCTCCATCGTCACATAAATTCGGCGAAATATGAATCGAAAATGGCGTTTGTGGTACCGAACTGGTGATGACATTTTTTTATAAAGTCCTTTTTTATGACTGCCCACATACCTTCGATCTTATTGACCAGAAGTAAAAGTAACCTTACCAGCCGGTATCTAACGAAGAACTAATGGACCTCTGAAATTACGTATACCGTTGAACATTAATAACGCTAAAATCTAAACCGTTGAGAATCACGATTGGGTTTCAACATCACCCAGCTTGGCGATCACAACTTGGCGAGAATCAAGGGGCACCCTCAAATATAGTCTACCCGACGTTAATTTTTGTAGCGATATAGAAATAGAAATTGATACCATAAAAAAATTATAGAGAAATAGATACCATAAAAAATTTATTCGTTTTCGTGTTCTTTTCATGTATTTAAAGCAACTTTTGTATGCTTTTACAATTTCTGAGGCCTTTTTTTAAGAAAAAAAAACAAGTCTCCACCTGATAGTTATATTATAGGTTAGGTTACCATAGCAAAGTTACATCTTCAAACATCCTCAAGAGCTATAACACATCTGCAGCAGAACTGGATATGAAGACAAAATTGCAGGACAGAAACACTTTAATTGTCCACTAATCTTCAGATTTCCTGCTATGTTTTAAAAAACTTTATTTGTGGAAACCTTTAGCGTGGCGGACAGCTGGCCGCCTTTGCGGCTAGTAACAAATAAAAAGCACATTTTTAAGTAGTGTTTTAAAGTAGACGAAACTTTTGTTTCGCAGTGAAGTACAGGGAGATTTTGCCCTTTCACGTTAGCTGCAGTACGCTCCTGTACGCAAGATTGTAGCAACTGCGCAAGCTCGCATTTATTTTAGATGCTACGTATCCATACGTTTATGTTAGCGTAGTTTGCGCTACAAAGACAATGCTACAAGCACGCTGTTTATAGCTGTTAAATGTTTTTCTTTGTTTAAGTCTACCTTCGAACTTAAAACATGAACAAGGAATGCGAATTTAAAGAAGTGTTTTGATGAAATTTAGAAATGAATCATGTGATCTTGCAACGATTGGTTCATTCAAGAAAAAAAAATCATTTGATTGGTGTTTCTTTAACCTTTTGGTTGTCTAATTGCACTAGTTCCATGAGAAACTAGATATATTTTTGCTATTTAAAAATTTAAATTTTATTTATTTTTACTAAACAATTTAGTTAAATAATCAATCGAATGTCAGAAATATTTTGTTATTAATATTATTAATAATAATAAAAATCGGGTGCATTGTTTATCGCTGAATTCCTCAAAATCTAGAATCTACCAAATTTTTTGCTCAGAGATACGCAGTTTTAAGTCGGGCAAAACATCCCCAATCGTATGCAACAGCTTTAAAGAGATAGTCTATGTCCATTGTAAACGTTTGTTTTGATTTTGTGGTCAAAGTTAGAATGATATTCTACTACGTTAGCGTTTTTAATTTACGAATTTTTGCAAAATTTCTTATTTTCACTAACGAGGTTTGATGTTTTTTCACGGGCGTATGCGCATTTCATCAAAACTGACGCATGCGCAATTATTTAAAATATTATATACGGGGGGCGAATTGCCAAACCATACCATAAATTATAAAAGGGTTGGCGAAAATTTCTATTGGCGTTAAAAGAGCGCTCTCGCAAATCGCCAAACAGCTGTGTGCTTGTGCTTTTGTTTTGTTTTCGGTATCACGAATCTATCATTCACCAAGTTATATATGGGTGCGACAATTTAGAGTTTCAAATAAGCTGACTTCATTAGAAAGAAAACAGAAGTATAAAAAATATAGAAAGTATAAAGAAACGAAAAATAAAAAAGAGAAAAGAAAAAAAATAAATGTTACAGAAGGCAAATTTTGGATATAAAGAAAAAAAAAATTTCCAGATATTTTGCTATTAAAGGGATAAATATGAAAAGATAATAATAAATAAAATATCACTGTGAAGAAGAGAAATATTTTGAATGGGTTAATAAACATCAATAACATATTTTTACTCTCAATTTAAATATTATAAAAAGTTTGGAATCAATAAATTTAATGTTGAAAGACAAAAAATACCATAAATCTATTATTACATAAACATATTTATCATATTAAAAAAATTCTAAAATGCTTTCTAAATGATATCGATAATTTTTGTCTAAAGATTTCCGATAGAATTCCTTTATCTTCAGGTCTGTTTACAGAATAGAAATGGGGAGTTTGTCATTACTGTAAAAAAATTAATCCTAATAATAAGGGAATCATAAACAACTTTCACAATTCAACTAATTTTATGAAACTTATATCTTGCTATTAAGCACTTTCAGAAGAATGTCGTAATGACTCCCATGAACAATTAAGTACGTGAACATGACTAACAACAATTATTCAATCTTCTTAAAAAAAAGATTCTACGTTGAACTTTCAAAGAAGAAATTAACAATTAGATGTTAAAAAATGAAAACTAATTAGATGCAACTAACTTTGAAAGCAATTTATTTTATTAAAAGGAATTTTATGTTGTGTTTACTTGACATTGTACTTAATAATAAAAAAAGGGGGTACATAATAGGTTCATCAAACAATATATAGGGTATGAAAAGTGTTTTGAATTTATAAACTCAAAGAATGTATAAAATTAATAAAAGCATAACTTTGAAAGCAGTTTATTTTATTAAAAAGAATTTTATGTTGTGTTTAGCTGATATTGTACGATATAACCGTATTTTATTGATGATCGATTCTAAATACTCTTAGATTCTTTAGATTACAGATGTTATTGATTTTGAATTACTAATTGTAAAACTGATTTTCTATCTGACAAAAAGGGACATTAATCGCGTGTAAGAAAAAGGTAACAAGTACTTGTTTAAAAACTAGAATATATTTATTCAAAACTTTAAACAGTATCTATATTAAAATGTTTAAAAGTAATTTGAAAGTCATTTTTAAAGGTGCCTCGAAATTTAATTCAATAAGATAGCTTCTTTTATATTTACGCAACGTTAGTGCTTTTGTAAAGTCTTTCATAATTGACTTTGATGTTGTTCGTTCTAATAGGTTTTGATCACGAAATCATTTCAAAAATTTGAATGCACCCAAAGTTATATTATTAAATGCAGTTGAACATTTAGTAAAAGTTTTTACTTTCTAGAAAGCTGTATTTCGGAATCACAAATATGAAGATGCTGAAGAAAGAATATTGTTATAAATAATTATCCTAAAGCGTTAAAGAAGCTCCGCGGATACATTTTTTTTTAGAAATAATTGCAAAAAATGATTATATTACGAAAAAAAATAGTTCCAGTGCTTCCCTCGCCGAAACGTTTGAGAACTTCTTCATTGGATGCTAGTTGGATCCGTTTGGTTTTGTCTTTGGTTGGAATTAAACCATCCAACAGCAAAGGAACACAAAACAGTTCGAATTTAGCAAACTATTTAAAACAGTTCTTGAATCCTTTTTGCTTGTTTTTCCATAGTTCTGCTCTATATTCCTTTATAGCTTTGATAATGAAAGCGCTGAAGAATCGTTTAGCTGGCATATTAAGTCTGGGATTTTCTTTCCTATTATGGCACTACATAATAATGAACAGAAATCAGTTATATGACTTAATTTCGAATCTATCAACGATGAGAACTTTTGCTGTTCGTAAAGCAAAAATAACTCGATTCATTAATGTGAGCCTAATTATATCTGTCATGTTTCCGATATTTTTATCTGTTGTGATGGCAGTTACTTTGTACGGTGATGATACAAGTGAAGATTATATCAAATTTTGGACAGTTGGATACACCATGGAGGCGGAAAATGTTCTTATATTGTTCGGAATGATACTACATCTTTCGGTACGGTATTTTACTTCGTCTTTATTTGTTGTTATTTATTCAACATTCTGCTACGACCTGGGTGAAGCTCTCCGAGTTCAAGGCAAAATATTAGCGGAGAATTACCTTTCAGAAAACTTAAGTTTTGAAATTAAGAATTATCATTCGCTTCTACAGTGTTGCCTCCAGTTTGAAAAATTCGCTAGATTTCCGATTTTTTTAATAATATCTAACTATTTTGCGATTTTGTATATTTGTTCTGCGATTCTTTTAGGGGAAGTTAGAGTTCCACTTGCAACTGGCCTCGTAGAAGCCATTTCTTCGATAGTTGTTTTAATTTTTTCTCTAGTCATTATGATTGCCTTTGCTGCCGAAATACCGGAATCTATTGCAGAAACAACCACAAAGTTTCAATCATTATATCGAAATCAGTTGATAGGAAGTAATTTATCTCTATCTACAGATTTTAAGAGAGTTCTTCTTCTGAAATCGGTGAGTGAAATTCAACCCATATATTTAACTGTGTTTGGCATGATTCGAATTGATCGAAGCCTTATACTAAGTTCTTTTGGGTGTATTTTTACATACTGCATATTGATATCACAAATAAAGAAAATTGGATAATAAATACTGACTTCTGTGGGGTGATATTTATATTTCCTGGTAAAGACAATCAATTCTGAATATTTTAACTTATTCGCTATCAAACGTCCTAATGGTTCAGAAATAAATAAAAATTTAAATATATAATTTATTTTTGAAGTATATAAAAATTAGAAAGGATCTGAGAATCTGAAGAATTTCGAAGGCCTTCATTGGTTATGGACTTATTTTTGCTTGAAATATCTGAATATTGGATAAAATAGTTTAGAACAATTCCAAAGCTTTAGACAATGATCCCTCAAATAGCTACAGCTATTTGTGACGATAGTGCTCCAATGATCGAGTACTTTGAAGAACACTAGGACGGACTTGAGCATCTTTCACGTCTTCTACTATCCATGACCTCAACACCATCTTCTTACTCTTTTTGTAGAACTTTGGAGAGGATTGTGTGTAAAAACACGACGTCATCACCTAACTCCTTTTGTAGATCTTTGGAGGGAATTGTGTGTAAAAACACGACGTCATCACCTAACTCCTTTTGTAGATCTTTGGAGGGGATTGTGTGTAAAAACACGACGTCATCACCTAACGCCTTTTGTAGATCTTTGGAGAGGATTGTGTGTAAAAACACGACGTCATCACTTAACTCTTTTCGTAGATCTTTGGAGGGGATTGCACGACGTCATCACCTAACTCCTTTTATAGATCTTTGGAGGGGATTGTGTGTAAAAACACGACGCCATCACCTAACGCCTTTTGTAGATCTTTGGAGGGGATTGTGTGTAAAAACACGACTTCATCACCTAACTCCTTTTGTAGATCTTTGGAGGGGATTGTGTGTAAAAACACGACGTCATCAACAAACTCTTTTTGTAGATCTTTGGAGGGGATTGCGTGTAAGAACAAAACATCATCATCCAACTCCTTTTGTAGAACTTTGGGGGTGATTGTGTGTAAAAACACGTCATCATCATTTAACTCCTTTTGTAGACCCTTGGAGGGGATTGTGTGCAAGAACGAGTCATCATTATCACCTTTTGTTGAACTTTGGAGAAGATTGTTTATGAAAACAAGCTTTCATCTATTCTAACTCCATCTGTAATACTCTGAAAGGAATTGTGGGTAAATACAAGTCATCATAATTTAACTTTTTTGTTCTACTCTGAAGGGGATTATGTATGAAAACGCGTCATCATCGTCTAACTCCTTTTTTAGTTCTTTGGAGAGGATTAAATCTTAAAACATGCCATCATCATCTAACAACTTTTGCAGTACTTTGTAGAAAGAATTGTGTGTGGAAATTAAAAAATGTTATCTTCTATTATGGCGAAATCATATTGCATACAATCTTGTGTACGGGGGAGTACGGAAGCTAGCATAAATTTGCGAAATCTCTCTATTATTAAAAATTTATTTTTTAGATGTGGAAACACTTTAGAAAAATTACTTATCCCAGTCTACACTTAACAACCAGGAGTCTTGAAGTATGATTTTAACTCTAACGATGAAAGGCTGTAAGTAGCTAACAGGATCAAATATTTTAGCTACGGATCTTAGCGCATTTTTTTTATTACTTTCAACACTTCCGATTGATTCCACCAGAGAATCGAAATTTAATTTGATTAAGTCATTTTTTGAATCCCATATCATGCCCAAAAATTTTGTTTCCTTATCAAAATCATCGGCCTCCTTAATTTTTGCCATTTGTTTTTTAATTCCTCAGAATTTGTTTTCAATTTCCTTAAATTCATACCCGCATCCTGGAAAATATTTAATGCATTTACAGACAATCGGTATGCATCCTCTACAGTTTTTCCTCCACGATAAAGATCGTCTGCATACGAATTAAGCATTTCAAAACACTCAAGTTGTTCCATTTCAGATTTTTTGATATGCACTCGTGTAAGAAATTAAGCGAATTTGAAGACTTGATCGATTATCCTTAGAACTACTGGATCGATTTCAATGAAATTTGATATGTAAATACATTGATACAATACAAATTAAGTAACCATTCAACAATTCTAATACATATGCATGATCGTGCGTAACATACGTTGGAGTCGGAAGCTACGGAACAGCTGTTGCAGAACAAACAAAACAAAAAATGGGTTAATAGGGGGTATGATCCCCTATTACAGATATACAGGCCTTGCAGAGTGATTTCATACTTGAAATAAGGCAGTTTATCATTTCCTGTGGCAATTGGCCTGAATTTTCCTGTGTTAGTTTCATACCTTCCGACTCCAACGAGTGTTCTCCATGATCATGTGTGTGTATTGCAATTGTTGAATAATTACTTGTATTGCATTGTATCAATGTATGTACGACAACTCGTACTTATCAAATTTCATTAAAATTGGTTTCGTAGTTCTATAGATCAAGTCTGCAAATTCTCTTAATTCCTTACACCAGTGTAGTTGATCACAACTGTTAAAATGAAGGGACTGATTACGGTTCCAAATGGTGCTCTACACACAGGGACCGATCAAGACCAATTCAGGCCCAAGGCCCACCAAATTTTCCGGGGGCCCCTTACAAAATATTTTGAAATTCAATTTCTGAAAAGTAGTCTAACAATAAAAAAGAATCTACTGAACTGCATGATTCAAGAGAAACATTCGAAAAAATTTTGAAAGCGGACAATTGAAGATTGTTTGTATAAAATAGAGTTTATGCATCAATATATTAAAGCAAAATATAAAATAATGTTGTATCAAAGTAAAAATAGTTTGGTGACCACAAACAATTAAAATCAGTGATTTTTGCTAAAAGTCACTGATTAGCTAAATTATTTTTTATCGTAAGCTGTAATTAATTCTTTTATTGAGTAGTTAATTCAACACAAAGCTGGCCAACTTTTCATCAGATTTCACGATAAGTTCAGCATGCATGCTAAGATATTAAGGTTATTAACTACAATTTTTATTAAAAAATACATTTCAACACACAAAAAATATCGAAAAGAGCCAAAATTATAGCAACTCATAGAAAATTTCAAACACATTTAAATAATAATTTATTTAGATATATCACTTTTAAAAAAAAATATTTTTAATGAAAGAGCAACTCAAAATATTGATAAAATTTTTAAGTACTCAATGCAATGGACTTTTTAAAAAAGTTTTTTCTTGTACACTTTTTTCAGCAAATAATTTTATGAGAATTTCAAAATCCTGTTCTGCAATAACTTATAACATATAGATTTTTTTCTGATTCAAAGTTTGATCTTAAATATTACTAAATAAATATAAAAGCAGAATATAAAATAAACAAAACAAAGTTCTATTCAAATAAAAATAGTCAGAAAACATTTGTTAACCACAAACAAAAACTACTGTACTTTTGCTTTATACACAAACAAAAACTGTACTTTTGCTATATTATTAAGCTGTAATTATTCATTAATTAAACCAACACAATTCCAACCCACCTTTCTTTACATTTAAAGATAGGTTTATAAAATGTTTTTTAATTTTTATGTACACTTTTTTCAGCAAATAATTTTATGAGAATTTCAAAGCTTTTTTTATTTAATGTTATCATGTTAATGTAAATGATGTTAAATCATTTAAAGCTATTTTCTTTCTTTTTGCACAACCAGATTGATAATTTGGTTTCATCATTTCGAAACTATCAAGAAAATCAAAATTTTAATATTGTAGAAGAAGCGCGTAAATTGATCAGTCTATAACATCAACATGAAAGATAGTTGCTTTTCATCTACAGCTTTACACATTTGTTAAGAATAAGCTTTTAGCTTTTCTTGACACTAATCATTTATAAGAGACTGTGAATGTGTATTCTCGTTGCATTCGCTTAAGCCGTTGGCGTAAAAATTGCTCCAATTAAAATTCATTTGTACTTTCGAATTTGTTTAGTACAATGTTTACACGAGTTTGGTTTATCACAATATAAAAAAATTTGAAATTAAAAAATGCATTTTTTAAAAAAAAAACTTTTTTTTCAGTATTTTTTTTTTTTAAATAGTAATGTTATGGAATCTTTGTTGTTGTTGTTAATTTACGTCGCACTAGAGCTGCACAATGGGCTATTGGCGACGGTCTGGGAAACATCCCGGAGGATGATCCGAAGACATGCCGTCGCAATTTTGATCCTCTGCGGAGGGGGTAGCACCCCCGCTTTGGTAGCCCGACGACCTGCGCGCGAAGTCGAGCACTTTACGGTAGCACAGTTTAACGAGGACCAATACCGCACACCCTCGGTCCCTACGCAGACTGATCCAAGTGGTCACCCACCCGCACACTGACCGCAGCAAATGATGCTTGACTTCGGTTATCTGCTGGGAACCGTGTCTTAACGATCAGTCCACTGCGGGACATGGAATTTTTGAGGCCCCGCAGAAAGTATGGGCCATAGGCCCGTGCCTAGTGGGCCTAGGCGATAATTAGGCTAATAATAAATCTCACAGTGTTCTGCTCATGTGTAGACATGAGCAGAACACTGTGAGATTCATTATTATCCCCAAACCAAATACACCTCAAGTAATATCTGTCCTCTTCTGCAATCCCAATTTTTAGAAAAACTTTTTCCAAATCTCCACAGAAAGTCACCTCTGGTTGGCGAAATCTTAAAATTACATCAAAAACTTTAGGGTTCAAATTTGGGCCTGTTTCGAGATATTCATTCAAAGATTTATAATTTTCCTGTTTCGATGAGAAATAGAAAATAATTCTGCATTGTTACGTCTCATTTTTTCGAGCTAAACTCCCCTGTGCGGCATAAAATGCTCGAAATTTTAATTTCACTTGAGCATTTTTAGACTCTTATCTTCCCGCAACTGCCCTTCAATAAATTCCCGATATTTTTTCTTTTTTTTTTTGCAATCTTTGACTTTTGATTTCTGGCTTTTTTTGTAATCTTTGCTTTGAAAATTCAAAACGTCTACTTGCAACATTAAAAATATTTCCTAATTCCTCAGTATTAGATTTCTACAATAATTTACATTCGTATCGCCAGTTTACTGTAAATCTTTTTCAAATTGGTCAATTAAATCATTTTCGCTTTGTTTACATTCATTATACCCCCTCATTAATAGCCACTGAGTCTAGTTCCCAAAACACGTGATCATTTAATGTTGTGTTATTTCCCGCTACTATCGATAAATGTTTTGACTCGATTTCATTTATTTCATTTTTTTCCGAACCGTACAAAAGCCATCAACCGAACAAAAAATTTACAGCTTGTAGATGTCTGTTTATTTTCCTCCGAGAACTTAAAACAATATCCCAAAACTTATCGGCGCCAATTAATATTCCTACTGGAGTCATTTCTTCCTTGTTTGCATTTAACTCAGTCTGCGACGTACCTAAGCTTTTCATTTTCTCAATTGTGTGTTGTCTTCCACAAAAGATAAATTTCTCCCAATATTGGATCCGTGAGTTCCCTTGTCTTTTGGATTGGGTTCAAAATTACAAGGCTACGAAGTTGAACATTAGTAGTCGTAAACCCGAAAATAGAGTCGGCTGTTCAACGACGGTTATAAAATAAAGTATAAAATTGCGTTATGGGATTCGCGATGGCTCAGGGGATAGAGTGCTCGCTTCCCAATGAGGTGACCCGGGCTCTATCCCAGCGATAGCTGATCGATTCGAATTCCGCTCCCGGCTCGCACCGACTACACTGCTGACGTAAAAATACACTTAGTGGTAGGCAGATCATGTATTAGAGTCTCCTTGGTGTCAGGCTAACCGTGGGAGGTTTTCGTGGTTTTCCTCTCTAAGTATCGCAAATACGGGTTAGTTCCATCAGAAAGTCCTCCGCGAAGGTAAATTTATCCCAATACTTGATTCGGGAATTCCCTTGACTTCTGGATTAGGTTCAAAATTACAAGGCTAAGAAATTGGACATTAGTAGCCGTAAATCCTAAATTGGGTCTGCTGTTCAAAGACGCGTTTATAAAATATAATAAAATTGCGTTATTGGGGGGGGGGACTTTTTATCTGGCAAGTGGTAATCATGTTGGTGACTAAGGATTCGACTTTTATTTTGTTTTTGTTTGTTTTTTTTTTTATCCCCGTCTTTCAATCCTATTGTGACCACAGGATAATTCTTAATTATTGGTTTTAAAGTTCTGAAAGCAAAAAACTGACATTTCGAAACATTCGAAAACATTTCGAATGATTTTTAATTTTAAGGATTTCGCTAAGCTATCTAAAAATGAAGCATTTCTTACTCCCTTGGCCGAGAATTAGTCTCGTTAATTTAGTTTTGTTTCCATAACAACCCAAAACTGTACATGCTTGTGGCAGAGTACTTTTACTATCAGATATTAAAGCGTTAGAGTTAACATTTGATACTGACGGTTCATTATTTGAATGGGAAACAATTGATACATTTCGATGCATTTTTGATACATTTTGATACATTTGATGCATTGTTGATACATTTTGATACAATTGATGCATTTTGCTTCAGATATATTTTGTTTCGAATATTTTACAAAATTAATTTTTTCTTCATTATTTTTTAAGCAAACATATTCGTGATGATTTCTTCCATTACCTTTACCGCATGCATTTTTATCTCTATAAAATGTTTCATTGTATAGGAGCCTTATTATAGTTGCCTGATAACTAGGGCCTTTTTTTTTCCAATTCCTACTATTAGTTCACACTCTCTCTATAGCTTGTTCAAATTTTCAATCCTTAATAAAACACTTTTTATACATCCCCTCAAGTTCAAATACATTTTTTTAAACTTGTAATGGATGACACTTGATGTTAATACAGTTTTTTTCAAATATTGATTCATTATTTAAATTTAATTAATTATTTTTAGTTTTACATGGGAGAAAAGTAATTATGTAACAAAAAGTAACTAAAATAAAGAATTTCTTTGTTGATCTAAGCAGGAATTGACTTTAAAATGTTTATTTTTACTACTTGTTTCATTCAAAATTGTTCTATGTAGCAATACAAACAAAAACAAAAAAATAACAAAAAAAAAATTTTTTTTTGCATCAAATGTTGTCCAATATATAAGACACAAGGTCTCAAGATGTTTACTATCTCTTCATTTGAGATTTAACCTTATGTCATAGCAACGACTTAATGTTAATTAACACGATTAAGTCAGTAGGTTAGATTTACTTGACCTTTATTAGACTTGTAGAGTAGGTCAGATTTGTCTTTCCCTAAGAAAAAAAAATGGCGCCATAGTGACTTAAGAAAAAATAAACAGACATTTTCCTTAAAAGAAAAAATAAACAGCGTTGGAATTTTTTTTATTGAGTTTTTATTTGGACGTTCTTTATTCCTAAATACCATCTGTAGCTGACTAAGGTGATGGGCACAGTAGGCCTTGGCCCTCAATGGGCTGTCGCGCCACTGAGTTTAGTTTTAACTGACTAAGGAGTATATGACACCATTTCTTTTATGTATACGTTACCGTGAATGACCGAAACCAAACGAATGTCGCCTTTCACTTGTGAATGTCAACAATCACATACTCGCCTTGGTGAATGCCCGAAATATTTGTTTCACCCGATTTGATATTGATTTATTCGTTGATATATTATATTTATTCGATATTTTAGTATCTGCTGAGGATAGATTAGGAAAAACATCAGTGTTCGGAGTTTTTGCAGTGGCTCTTGACCTTAAAAAAGCATTGATGTAGGGCAGGGGTGTCAAACTCGCGGCCCGAGATGAACATTTTTGCGGCCCAGTCAATATATCCGACGCAAAGTAAAAATAAATTAGAAATATGAATTAGAAAGGAAACTAGCATATGGAATTATAATATACTTTATTTATAAACTATACGGATCATTTTAAATTGTACGCGCGAAAATGTAAAATTTTAATTCGCTTGCGGCACCTGCCATTCCAGGGATACTGCATGGTATCAAAAATACGCAGAAAAAATTTCAAATTTTAGAACGGTTAAGATTTTAATTCCTCGGAAAACAAATTTTGTTTGTTTTCGTCGATTTTCTCAATAAATATAGACTCAGTACCCAGTAATATGCAAATGGAAGTGATTGAGATTCAGTGCGACTCAAATTTGAAGGCAAAATTCATTGAAGTGATTATGCCTGAATTTTACAAATATTTACCGGCAAGGTTTGAAAATACTCAAAAATTCGCATATGAAATTATTTCCATGTTTGGAAGTACTTATCAGTGCAAGCAATTATTTTCTGTTATGAATGGAAATAAATCTCCTGTCTGAAACCGTATTAATAACGCTCATGTTGGGTCAATTTTGAAAGTAGTCTCGTCCAAAAAAATTTCTTCCGAATCAGGAAAGATAGCAGCAGAGAAGAGATGTCAAGTATCAAACAATAATTTAACTTTATATATGTTTATTACAATGTGCTATTCAAACTAAAAATATTTGTTTCTATGAACATTGAATTTTTTTTTTTTTGCGGCCCTCATAAAGTTAAGCATTGTTTATTTGGCCCAAGTTAGCTTTTGAGTTTGACACCCCTGATGTAGGGCATACCGTGGAAATGCATACCGGGCAGTGGCACTGAACCTTAAAAAAACATCAGTGTAGGGCATACCGGGCAAATGTATACCAGGCAGTGACACTTAACTAGACCTAGTATATATTTTGGACATTTACCAGAGCGACTATGTGATTGTCAACATTCACCGATGGAAGTAAACAACCACCGATTTCGGTCAATCACAGTAACATATATATGTATGCTTTTAGGAAAGGTCAAGTTTGCTACCATAATTTCGGTTTTTTATGTAGCTGCTAATTGCCATTTCGAATTTTTTCTCCCCCCTGCGGCCAGGGCCTTTTTATCACCCCCTTCGGGATCTGGGCTCTGAGCACAATAACAAGGGACATTAAACGTCCTTTTTTAATATTTATTTTCGACAGACTTATCAATATTTGATACGTATGTTCCGTAAAACATTATTAGTTTGATTATTATTAATTACTTAAATGAACGAAAATCTTTCAGTTTCTGAACTAATGATAGAACTTTAGAGACTGAATAATAACTTTTTAGTTAACTTGAATAATGAGTAATGTTCTCAATGCAATTTTAAAGCGCATAACAATTAAATTATTAACAAATGCCAAACCTTGAGCCTTGGTGGCTCAGGGGATAGATCGCTCGCCTCCCAATGTGGTGACCCAAGTTCGAAACCCAGCAACGGCTGGCCGATACAAATTATCGCCCCTGACTTGCACCGACCGCAGTGCTGACGCAAAATAACCTCAGTGGTAGACGGATCATGGGTTAGAGTCCCTTTACAGTCAGGTTAACTGAAGGAGGTTATCGTGGTCTTCCACCCCATGTAACGCAAATGCGGGTTTGTTCTACCAAAAAGTCCTCCCCGAAGGCAAATTTTTCTCAATACTTGATCCAAGAGTTCCCTTATCTTTTGGATTGAGCTCAAAATTACAAGGCCACGGAGTTGAACATTGGTAGCCGTAAACTTAAAATTAGGTGGGCTGTTGTAAAATAAAACGGTTTTAAAATAGAATATAATTTAAAACATATTAAACTTTTGTGTTAAAACTCGTTCAATCAGTTTTACATTAAAGATCAAGAAGTAAATATTAAAAATAATTTACTGCGAGAATATATCTTCAAATTTCATTAGTGAGTAAGAGAATTCTCAAATTAAGGTAACTTTATTGATAGACTACACTAATTTACTCGGACTATAAAGTCTAAAAATATAAAAAAGATAATTGGTTTGCAGAAGCATAAATAAAAGTAAAAATATTTAAAAATAACGGGCTGGCAAAAGCATGTATAAAATAAAATAATCATATAAAGAGATAAATTTGAAAACATAAAAGCAGACGATAAAATTAGACAACTTTTTGGTAGAACAAAAAAGTTGTTGATTTTGTAGAGATTAGTTTTTGTTTTTCGAAATTGAATTTTGTACTAACCCGTTATGGGTTTTCTATATTTGTTTGAAAAGTTATTACTTTCCCGTTACGGGAACTTTAATTCCATTACTGTAGTTGTTGTTGTAAATAAATGTTTTTATAAAAAATACAGAACTTTTCTTTAATATAGCTTGATATGCTACAGTACATTTAAGATGCTTCCTTATAAAAAATTAAGATTGTATTTTGATTTGAGTTCGTTCAAAGGCTATTAAGTCATTACATAATCTTATTTGGCTTCCTGTAACATGCATGGCACATTGGCATTAAAAACAATGATAAAAATAAGCCAAATGCTGCATTTCAAAATTACTAAAAAAAAAAATCCTTACTAATAAATACTAAATAATTTAGCAATACAATATATACCTTAATAAAGATAATAGACGATGCATATCTCGAGTTAATTCTCTTATCTTACTCTCGTCAACAACTCATTAAAAGAATTTTAAATTCAAATGAGTGTTAAGACAAGAAAAATAACTAAATTTTCTTATGTCTCGGTTGTCCAAGGACATGAAGCATGATATAATAATTAAGTGACCATTTGCTATGGAATCCGTCTAAGAAGATCACTTACTGCTATATTTTCGTTGACAATTTTACGCTCCTTCGAACACAAATTGACGAAATGTCTGCTGATTTATGACGTAACGTTTTTTCTGCTCATAAAAAGGTCATTGTTGGAAAACTAGTTTTTTTTCTTGCACTTCCTCAAGGGGTTTCAATCAGCGTGTGGTCAGAGAGTGGTTTTACTTTCATTATATGCGGATGATGGAAGCATCGGAGAAAGTAGCTACTGGTGGTGAGTAACTCATTCATTGACCTAGAATAATAAAATCACTCTCTAAATTCTAAGTAGAATACTGAAAAGCAGTGGTACGAAAAAATGCACTTTATTTGTAGTTAACTGTAAACTACTTTATCACAATCGTAGTTAATTACAGTTCCTGGCCAAATTATTAGACACACTATAAGATTCTATGTAAAATCTTATTTATCGTGTGAAATTATACAGCATTGATGCTTTTACGCGGTTTAAACCGGTTTACACTTGTTTACGTTTGTGTATGAATTAACTAACATTGTAATGCAATACTTTAAAAATGTATACAAATAGGAAGTACAACTGTCGTGAACTACAACTACTTTTTTTAAGTGTAGCGACTATAAACTACTTTCCAAATGTAGTCACTATTTCGCTACTTTTAGAAGACAAACTTAACTGGAGAACTTAATTTTCAGCAAACAAATCGCACAAAAAAATTTAAGTTAATAACGAATGTTGTAATTGATTAATAATTTTATAATTAGGCATGTAAAAATATTTCTTTTTAGAAGCCTAATATAGTCACCAAGCTTATATAAGTTTATCTAAGAAGAAACTTATCTAAATTATTGTTTTGGTGTTTGCTTAGCAGTATTCGAATATGAAAATTAGCATGTTATTTGTAATTGTGAATGTAATATGTTATTTAGAGTAATTTGTATTGTAATATTATGTTTTTAAAATTTCATAATACTAGACTTTTTGTGATATTAATTTGAAAAATCTTGATGTTTGTGCTTTTTTTAAATTTATTTTTGCTAAGGATTCTAAAAATATATTTTGAAGCTGACAGTACGGAACAGCCTGTATATAATAATCACTTTTTTAAAAAAAAGATTCAAAGATATTAAATTAAAATAAAAATTGTAAATTTTCTTAATACCTATTTTGTAATGTAATGCTTTATATTATTTTTCTCATTACAAAAATATTTTTAAAAAATTATACTTTCCATTTATTAAGTTTAACATTAACATGTTAACATAATATTAAAAAACGTGAATTGATTTAAAGTCAACTGAATGTAATTCATAGATTTTAGAACTTTGAATCAGCGGTTGAGACATTGAGCTGAAGCCCACCCAGCTTCAGATCGACACTGGTACTAGTACTCGGAGCACAATAATGACATAGACACATTTCGTTGCCTCCAAAATCGTGGAGCTTTAACCTCCATAATTCTCTGGTCAATAGAGAACAATGGAGGGAATGCAGAGCCTGACAAAAGTAGGGACATACGGGGCAGTTGCCCCGGGCCCCAACATTAAAAGGGCCCCCAAATCGATTAGAGAGTTTATTTTACGTTTCCTTCTTTAATGAACTTTTTTTTAAACAAAATATCAGTACAGTGTAAAATCATTCAGTTTTATGTTAGCTTCTACATTAATCTATCGTATGAACACAAAAAAAAAATTTTTTTGTGAATCTATGGCTTTTTAGGGAAGAATTCGGGTAAATTTTCGCAATTGCGATAAACAAATTTGGCCAATCAAAAGCCTGTATTTTAAAACAGGTTGAAAAATGCGATTGGTTTACAGAAATACGGGCTTCTAATTGGCTTAATTGAGCCATCGTAATGGCGAAAATTTAGCTGAATTCCACCTTAATGTCAGCAAGGATATGAATTTTTCACAGCTAGATGGCAAAGTTAACAATCAGAAAACTGCATTCGGCATGATGGACTGAAAATCAATAAAATTATTAATAATAATTATTAATAATTAATTGTTAAAAATTATAATCAATAAAGTATAACAGAACGATATTTCTTCTGACCATTGGAAGGGGGAGGGGGAGCTAATTTAGGTTCGAATCAATTTTCTTGTTATATGGGTGATTCTCACGAAACATGACAATTCGGACCAAAACATTTCTTGATTTAGCTACACTTATTAATATCTTATAGACAGCAGTGTAGTTTATTGACATTTGCTCGAGAAAAAAAATAAAATAGAAATTCACCAAATCTTGAATGTCAGGAAAATGACATATTACCTTAGAAGTTTAAAAAAACAGTCATTTTAAGTTAATAGTAAGTAACTCAACTTAAGCCTTTATGTTAGATGGACCATAAATTTCTTAAATTAATTCTTTTTATTCACTGTAGAAAGAAACAAAAAAAAATTTGTAGCTGATATGTACAGAATAAAATTGTGTATAATTATCAATCATTAAATAAATAAATGACTTTGATTACATCCAAGCATATTACAATCATACATAAACTTGGTATAAGGGTAATATTTGCTTTCCCTCTTTACAGTATTAGCAGTTAAAAAGAGTTTCTGGTAACACTTCAATGTCCTGGCATACATAATCCAGGAAAATGACAGCCAGGATAATGACAAATTCGCTATTTTATAGCATATAACTTTACTTTAATTTAATATTTTGGCCGAAAACGTTTTTATTCTGCAGAAAACAACAGTATTTCTTAAAATAACTCAGATAAATCTATGTAGTTTTTGTTATTAATGATTTCAAGAAGCCCGGAAAATGACAGCATAAAAACCTACTCTCCTTGAAATATTTTTTGAAATAGATTTTGAGCCAGAAAATTGGTTCTTTATTCATGCAACAAGACATGTTCAGATAGGAGGGTACTTAATCAATCTATTAACATAAGATATTGATTCCAGGCTCTATCTATTTTGGTTATAATCACTAAATAAAAGTAGCCAGAAAAATAACAGATTTTCATGGGACAAACAAATTATTGACAGAAAAAATTATTTTAAACGAAGTTTTAGTAAACAATACCCTATGCGTATATTCCAGAAATGCTTACATAGGATAAGATAAATGTATGGGAAGTTTTGAAGCTAGTTATTATTGGAAATATTGTTTGGGATATGCCTGGAAAATGACATTTTGATATTCAATCAAATTTTTTAAATATACAAAACAGTCAATGCTAGTGCAAAGTCATTTTAAAATGCTAACAGCAATGCTATTTATTAATTTTTTTTAAAAAAAAATTTCTTTTAGTATTATAGTATTAGATTTCGGAGCAAGGGACAGTGAATTTCATGTTTCGTGAGAATCACCCATATATCTATAATGAGGTGATAACTATAAATACCTCCATAAAGTTGGGTTCTTCATTTTAGAAATAGTGAAGTAGAGGGAGACCCCCAAAGAAGTTTGTGCCCCGGGCCCCAATTAGACCAAGTCGGGCCCTGAGGGAATGTGTTTAATTTTTAAATTACTGATTGGCATATCATTGATATTTTTTTTTTATGAAATGATGAAAATTTGATGTAATATTTCATGTGACTGATCAACGTATAAATAATATTATGTAGAAAATTTATTAATGTTTGAAAGCCAATTAGAATGATTAAGGAGACATTTACAGCAATTTAAAAAGAAAATAATTTATCCATTAGTAAAATACTCTGAAAATAAGAAGGCACAAGAAGGAAAAAAATCAAAAATGATAAAAGAAATTGTGAATGACGGCTTATAAAAAAAATGCAATTATCATTTACATCTAATTCACAGTAATGACTATTTGTTGTGAATGGTTTCTGCTTCAATCAGATATGCAGATAATATCAAAACAAATTAGCCTTAATAATAGACGATTAGCATTTCATTGCTTGAGAATAGATATATCATATTGAATCATGATATATAATATATGAATTTTTTGCACGTTAGGTAAAAAAAAAAAAAAAAAAAAAAAAAAAAAACTGTTTTTACCGTAAGAAGAAGAATTTTTTTACAAAACAAATTATTTGATTGCATTACGAATAATATCTATTTTTGCCTTTTCTGAAGGAAGCGTAAGGCATTTCTAAAGGAAGCGTTTTGCATTTTCTAAAGGAAGCGTTTTGCATTTTCTAAAGGAAGCGTTAAATTACATTTATCGTATTTTGGCATATCTCGAAATCTTTTGAGCGAGTAAAATAAAATTCACACAATTTAGTTGTTTGAAATGCCAATCTAGTAAACCTGCTTGGTGAAACCAAGCGCATTAAGGCAGAGTAAGTTCCTTGTTATATGATTTCAGCCACATGCACGTGTCTACCCGTTTATTTGATTTCAGCCACATACACATGTATACCCGTTTATATGATTTCAGCCACATACACGTGTTTACCCGTTTATATGATTTCAGCCACATACACGTGTTTACCCGTTTATATGATTTCAGCCACATACACGTGTATACCCGTTTATATGATTTCAGCCACATACACGTGTTTACCCGTTTATATGACATAAGTCACATACACCCTACCTATATGACATAAGTATGCCCGCCTGTTCGCTTCCCGTTATTTTGACAACGTTTTGTTGTTTTATCTATCTCATTCGCTTTTTAATTCTGTTTTAATCTATTTATTCACTACATTGTGCTTTTTAATTGGCTTATTTACATTGCCTTTCCTTGCTTTGCAAATTTTAGCGTCTCCTTTTAATTGTATTTGATAATTGTTTGTTTTACCACTTTACTCTCGGAGCATTTTAATTATTTTACTGCTGTTGCCATCAGACTCTGTAATGTTTACATAATGTTACTCTGTAATGTTACTTTTTTGTAGTTTATGTACTTTTTTGTTTTCTTGATTTTAATAAACATTTACCCGTATGCCCTAAATTGGGGCAGGTCGGGGTAAATATTTCATTAATAAGTCACATACACGTATCAATCGGTTTATAGGACTTTAACCACATACACGTGTCAACCCGTTCATATGATTTCAGCCACATACACGTGTCAACCCGTGTATATAACTTCAGTCACATACAGGTGTCAACCCGTTTATAAGGCGGATCGAATCATACATTCGTTTATTCATCCACAGATCGTAATTTTGACCTGAACCAGAGAACGATCAATCTTAAATTCAGTACCTCCAGTGGTAATATTTGTTATGGGAACACGGAGGACTTTGTGATCCAACATATTTAACATGCATCAGTCACCATTTACTTCACTGAGACTCTGCAACCGGAGGGGATCGAGCTCACGACCTCTTCGACATGGGCCCAACACCCTATCAAGCAGGCTATTCTGGCCTCACAAAATTTTAAAATTCGTTCATGCGTAGATAATTCTATGAAGAAATTTTTTTTATTTAATGTTTAATTTAAAATAGTAACAGTCGAAAAGATTTTGAATAGTAATAATCAAATAATAACCTTTAAATGCTGTATATTTTAAATAACCTTGGGGCATTATCCAGAAGACATTCAAAATCGGACTCCCGTTCCTTTGTCTCATTCCAGACTTCTGTTTCCAACGCAGTCCTTAGGTTGTATATGGATGATTTTTATTTTATTTTATAACCGCCGTCCCAGTTTTTTGGGTTTACGACTGTTAATGTTCAACTCCGTAGTCTTGTAATTTTGAACCCAAACCAGAAAATAAGGGAACTCCTGGATCAAGTAAGTATTGGAAGAAATTTGCCTTCGTGGAGGTCTTTTTGATGGAACTAACCGGCATTTGCGTTGCATTTTGAGTGGAAAACCTACCACAGTTAGCCTGATTGCAATGGGACTCTTACCCATGATCCGTCTACCACTGAGGATATTTTATGTCAGCACTGTGGTCAGTGTAAGCCGGATGCGGAATTCGTATCAGCCAGCCATCGCTGGGATTCGAACCCGATCCACCTCATTGGAAGGCGAACGCTCTATCCCCTAAGCCATCACGGCACTATATGGATGGTTGACTGTGATCTAAGCACAGATGGCGCTAGGGGTTAAAATGCATCGTTAGACTTCCGGGTTACTTCCGACAGATTTTTAGGCCTAAGCTTGAAAAACCGCACCATCAAAAATTATTGTACTTGTAGTGTTTTCAATCTAACTTTCAACGAAACAAACAACAAATGAATTCGAAAGACTCCGCGAGATGCTATGATGCTACCCAAAAATTAACAAACTGTGCAATTTAATACAAATACAACCAAATAAAAGATAACACTCAAAACTTGTCTAACCTTACACTTTATTGACGCTGTAATATTAATTACGTTTAATTTGGTTTCAGGTTCACGATCTGTTAGAATTTATAAACTACAGAAAACTCTTATGAATGGTAAAATTACTCGTAAATTTAAATACAAATCACAATAATAAAACTTCTTAGAATATTAAGCCTGTTCACACATCGCCTAGTAAGCATAACATTAGCGGAAGGATACACCGTTTTCTAAATTTCTTCCGGTTTTTGGAAGATTGTTATTGTTTACATTCAGTCAATGTTGGAGTATTAAAAGCAAGACAACCCGTCCCAAAAAAGAAAAAGAAAAACTGTTAGAAACTTTGTGTAGCTAAAGATAAACTTTCAACCTTGGAATTTCTTTTAATCATTAATTATTATTCTTGTGTGGTATATCTTTCCTCAAAGCTGAACAGCCAGCTCACGACTTGTTAGAATTTATAAACTACAGAAAACTCTTCTGAAAGGTGAAATTTTACTCGTAAATTTAAACACAAATCACAATAATAAAACTTCCTAGAATATTAAGCCTGTTCACACATCGTCTAGTAAGCATAACATAAGCGGAGGGATACACCGTTTTCTAAATTTTTTCCAGTTTTTGGAAGATTATTATTGTTTACATTCAGTCAATGTTAGAGTATTAAAAGTAAGACAAACCATCCCAAAAAAAGAAAAAAAACTGTTAGAAACTTTGTGTAGCTAAAGATAAGCTTTCAACCTTGGAATTTCTTTTTATCATTAATTATTATTCTTGTGTGGTATATCTTTCCTCAAAGCTGAACAGCCAGCTCACGACTTGTTAGAATTTATAAACTACAGAAAACTCTTCTGAAAGGTGAAATTTTACTCGTAAATTTAAACACAAATCACAATAATAAAACTTCCTAGAATATTAAGCCTGTTCACACATCGCCTAGTAAGCATAACATTAGCGGAAGGATACACCGTTTTCTAAATTTCTTCCGGTTTTTGGAAGATTGTTATCGTTTACATTCAGTCAATGTTGGAGTATTAAAAGCAAGACAACCCGTCCCAAAAAAAGAAAAAAAAACTGTTAGAAACTTTGTGTTGCTAAAGATAAGCTTTCAACCTTGGAATTTCTTTTAATCATTAATTATTATTCTTGTGTGGTATATCTTTCCTCAAAGCTGAACAGCCAGCTCACGACTTGTTAGAATTTATAAACTACAGAAAACTCTTCTGAAAGGTGAAATTTTACTCGTAAATTTAAACACAAATCACAATAATAAAACTTCCTAGAATATTAAGCCTGTTCACACATCGTCTAGTAAGCATAACATAAGCGGAGGGATACACCGTTTTCTAAATTTTTTCCATTTTTTGGAAGATTATTATTGTTTACATTCAGTCAATGTTGGAGTATTAAAAGTAAGACAAACCATCCCAAAAAAAGAAAAAAAAAACTGTTAGAAACTTTGTGTAGCTAAAGATAAGCTTTCAACCTTGGAATTTCTTTTAATCATTAACAGGGCCGGATTAACCTATAGGCACACTAGGCACGTGCCTAGGGCCTACGAAATTCAGGGGCCTACGAAAAACTTGGGAGAAAAAAATTTGTTGACAAAAATAATTTATCTTTAAAAACAACTAGTGTATTTTGCACAAAATTATGAAGATACAAATAAAAATATAATATTTTTCGGTAATAAATTATTTTGCAGAATCTTATGATCTAATATATTACTTTTTTGGATTCAACGAAATCTTGTATTATGCTGTCGAATTCCAAACTACGCAAAATGTCGTCTTCAATAGACATAAGTGCGAGCGATGCCAAGCGATCTTGATTCATTTTTGAACGCAAATAATTTTTTATCATATATTTTGAAAAGAGGGGAGGGCCCAAAAACGGCTATGCCTAGGGCCTACGAAAGGTATAATCCGGCTCTGATCATTAATTATTATTCTTGTGTGGTATATCTTTCCTCAAAGCTGAACAGCCAGCTCACGACCTGTTAGAATTTATAAACTACAGAAAACTCTTCTGAATGGTGAAATTTTACTCGTAAATTTAAACACAAATCACAATAATAAAACTTCCTAGAATATTAAGCCTGTTCATACATCGCCTAGTAAGCATACCATAAGCGGAGGGATACACCGTTTCTAAATTTCTTGCGATTTTTTGGAAGCTTGTTATTGTTTACATCCAGTCAATGTTGGTGCTTAAAAGCAATACATACAGACACAGAGAAGTAAAAGAGCTGTTAGAAACTTTGTATAACTAAAGATAAGCTTTCAACCTTGGGATTACTTTGGAATAATTATTCTTGTGAGGTACATCTTTCCCCAACGCTGAACGACATGAATAAAGATTATATTAAATCGCACATTATTTTTGTCACTGTGCATTAGAGGAATATCAAATTTTTTTAAATTCCATTTTACTACAGTTTGTTTTCTAGAGTTCGCCAATACGCATCTACATTCGTATTTCGCGTATCTAATTTGACCTGTAGTTAAAATACTTCTCTGTAAATTTTTTTGTTAAAATTATTTTCATGGTATAGGGGGAAAAAAATCCCTTCGAAAATCAGTCAATTGAATTATTCATCATAAAGATAAGACCTCTGAAATTATATATGTTACTCTGAATGACCGAAATTGGTGAATGCTGACAATCACATAGTACCTTCGGTAAATGTCCGAAACATATACTAGGTCGAATTAAATATCACTGCCTGGTATACCCTACATCAAAGTTTTTTTAAAAGTTCTATGCCACTGTCCGGTATGCCCTACAACAAAGTTTTTTTTAAAGAATGCCATTGTCCGGTATGCCCTACGTCAATATTTTTTAAGGTCAAGTGCCATTGTCCAGTATGCATTTAACCGGTACTCAGATATATCTCCTAATCTCTTCTCAGCAGATATTAAAATATCGAATAAATGTAATAACATTAACAAATAAATTAACTTTAAATCGGATATAACAAATATTTCGGACATTCATCAAAGTGACTATGTAATTGTTCACATTCACCAGTGAAAGTCGACATTCTCTTGATTTCGATCATTCACTGTAACACATACATAAATAATGAATGAAGAGAGAGCCAAAAGGGGAGAAATGGCGGAATGACTCCTTCCAAAAGGGGGGGGGGATGGATCCCCCCGTTTTGCATGCCAATAATAAAAATTTAAATTTTTTATATGAATTTTTTACATACTCTAAAATTGCGAAAAGGAAAAAGCGCATGAAAAATTAAATGCAATATATTTTATTTTATTAGAGTCGTAGTGGCTCAGGGGATAGAGCGTTCGCCTTCCAATGAGGTAAACCGAGTTTGAATTCCAACAATGATTGGTCGATACGAATCCCACACAAGTCTCGTACCGACCATAGCTCTGACGTAAATATATCCTCAGTGGTAGACTGATCGTGGGCTAGAGTCCCCTTGCCGTCAGGCAAACCGTGGAAGGTTTTCGTGGTTTTCATCTCCATGAAATGAAAATGTGGGTTAGTTCCATCAATAGGTCTTCCACAGGCGAAAGTTCTCCGAATCCAGGAGTTCCATTGTTTTCTGGATTGAGTTCAAAATTACAAGACTATGTAATTGAACATCAGTAGTCATAAACCCAAAATTGGGTCTGCTGTTCAACGTTATAAAATAAAATATATTTTATTAGTAAGTTCTTCTTTAACGTTTTCCATAGAAACCTTACTCTAATTAACCAGCAAGTAGCGTAAGAAAATTGAAAAATAGTGTGAATTAATGTAATTGATTAAATATTTAATTAATTATTCTTGAAGTGTTACTTTACATAAATAATAAAATACGTTCTGTGTTAAATAATGGCAGTAATTTGCAATTTTAATCATTTGAAGTTCACTACTCGATTTTAAATTTTGCTCTTCACAACATGAATTGAAATACCTCTTAAAAATCCTCATCCGTTTTCTATAGCACTGGTGGAAAAACCGGTTTTTTCCCATTTCATTTCGATCTCGAAGAAATAGAAGTTATCGTCGAAAAGGAAAATAGTATACCATATGTAATTTAATATAGTTACAAAAGAATGCAAAATTCGAATGAAATAGGTCGAATAGTCCGTGAAAAATGAAAACTTAGAAATAAACCTGCCTATTTGGGTGGGTTTTTTATTTCTTCATTCATTCTGTAGGGAAATTTTTTTTCATTAAATATTGTACATATGAGGTTAATATTTAGAAAATTAAATAGTCAAATACAAAAAGAAAGCGAAATAAGAACTGCACAAGAGATAGGACACTTAAGCAAAGTCAAGGAGAATGGAAAGAACTAACTGACCCGTGTAAAAACATAGCCAACGCGCCAATTCCGCTTGGCCTTGAGAAATAATCCAGCGCCAAACTAAAACACCTCCTTCTTCTTTGTACATTCGCTTTACTGAGAAGGTATTTACAAGTTAAATACATTTAAACATGAAAAACTTTTAATGCATGTTTCAAGTTTCTTACTATACAACATTTATTTATATTTGTACGCGCATTTAAACTGCAATTAATTCCAAAATAGTGAAGAACTACTTTTCAAAGGCGGAGTATTACATTTCCTACCCTTCCCTGCAGTGCCAACTTAAGGTGAAATGTAGTATAACAGTGTAGATTCCCCCCCCCCCGAAGAAAAATACAAATGCACTCCTCCTGCTTGAATCTGATTTCTCTAGAAGTTACTATGTTTTTGTCCGATGAGCTCCTACAATTTATTTTTAAAAAGATAATAATTCTTTTGTTATTTTGTTTTAGTGGGGCTGGTGTCTTGTGCTTGTTGGAATGAGCATGCAACATTGAAATTTGAGAAATGTGGCTTCTTTTTTATCCTCACTGTACTCTTCGCTTTGATTGGTCTGTTCGGATCTTATGGCACCACAATGGCTAGAAGCCTAATGCCACCATTTTTACCTCTCATTAGGCACGTTATCATATTTATTATTCTTATTATTTTAACATGTAAAAAAATTTTAGTGCATGCCAACACCAAAAATAGCTACTACACACCAATGTGGTGTAATGACACACCCCAGATAACTTCTTGGTTTTTTGCGTTGCATTACACCACATACTTCCTGGTGCAGTGAAACGGGTAAAAAATGTTCTTTTGCACCTTTTGGTGTAAGGTAATCGCGTCCATTTTCGGTATAGCACTATATTTTATAATTACAATACCATGTAATAAACATAAAAGTCAGTAAGGTTATTTTCACGATACGATACAAGGCAATAAATTAGAAACAAGACAATGAAGAAAAAAATATTTAAAAAATATGACAACCAGAGCTGACGTCGTCAGCTTCGTATGCCATAGATGCAAAACTTTTTCTATCGAGAAAGCCTAGACAAAAAGTCAAAAATTTGATTTCTCTGTACCCCAAAAGTTTTGCCATAGTTCAGGAAAAGAATGCATAAAATACAAAAAAACCAAGTAGAATACCATTTAAAATACAATTAAAATACAGAAGCATATACAGTAGAATAAAAACATGACAAATGCAGAAGGAAAGTAAGAAAGAAACTTACTTAAAATAACAAAAATCCAATAGTTAAAATTCACGTTCGACTGCAAGACAGAAATGAAATAAAATAAACATATTAAAACATTTACAAAAAAATTCATTGGAATGGCAGTCAATTTGTGAATTATCAGCTAAAGGACAAGTTTTGCAATTTTTATTTTCACATTTTTTTAATTTTTTTTATATTATTAGAAAGCATATCTACACTAATTCTTTAGAAATTAAAAAGCATATCTACACTAATTCTTTAGAAATTAAAAAGCATATCTACACTAATTCTTTAGAAATTAAAAAGCATATCTACACTAATTCTTTAGAAATTAAAAAGCATATCTACACTAATTCTTAAAATAAAATTAGTTTTTAATCAAACATACGCATAGCACGCAGATAATATTCAGATGATTTCGAATTAAGCTTAACGAAACAAAAGCGAATAGAAATCATTAAAAGAACATAATTATCTTTAATATCTAACTAAAAAATATACATACATTTCATAATTGTTTATGTGTTCAGCAGCGTGACAAAAGTTGATAAATTTAATCTTTGTAAGGATAATTAATTTATTGCGTAATAATTAAAGTAAGCTGTGAGAGAGATTATTTACAAAATTGAGTTATCTATTAAATTTAATAAAAGAATATGTTTATAATAAAATACTTTTAGTTATTTAGCTTAATACGTTTGTTACCATGCGCAAATCCAACTCGGGCAAATCTGAAGTCTGTGGCAATCATGAATTAAAATTAGATCAACACTTTTTTTTTATAAACAGTTTAAAATTTTATAAGTAACCAACAACCTCCTCTAATATTCAATTAAATAATAAACATTATTCTATAAATGCTAATAGTTTTTATATAGATCATTGAACTAAAATGTATATAAAATTCAACATCGTTTACATTGCTAATACGCAATCTATTTAAAAGTGATATGTATATGCATGCTATCATAATATATGTATATTATATGTATATAGTGCTATGTATATTTCAGTAATGCTGGAGGAGTACCACCTTCAAATGGTGTATTCACCATTTTTTGTGAAATAGGACTTTTTTTTGGTAAGTGATGCCATTTATTATTTCACGAAGTTTTATTTAAAACTTTGATGTAAAAAGTTTCAGATCTCAATGCAAATTTGACAACCTTAACAAAGTGCCTTACAGTTGCAGCCAAAACCAAATTACAGTGCAGTTTAATCTTACTGTTACTTAACTTGTGAGGTAAATATCCTCATAGTACAAAAACAAACAATTAAAAAGATTAATATATAAAATACAGATGAAATTACATATAAAAGCCTAGACAGTAATACAGAACTAAACATAAAAATTTGAAAAGAAAATGTGGCAGTAAATTTTCAATGGAAAATTGTTAATCATTTTAGCTAATGCTTTAAAAACTTTAACTGTTGCTCTAAAATTCCTCAGTGTGTCTATGTGAGTGTTTTAACTTTTTTATGACTTCAAAAGCGTTAGTGTTAGGAGCCAAAAATTTATAAAGAAGGTGAAAGGGAAAATTTTTGCCCAACAACCTAAAAATCGTTCAAAAATTTCAATTAATCCACTTTCGGAAAAGTTGTCTGAAAAATGGATCATTTGTGTTTTATTGTTAAAATATTATTTTAGCATCATCCATAGTTACAAATTAAACTGCAGACGATTCTGTTTTTCAAGTATTTAAAAGATAACATCAGTCATATATGATAGCTCAAAGCTCTATTTAATCGATAAGGGCACGTTCTTTAATATTTGACACTGATAGGGCAGCGGGTTCTATCCACGGTCGGTCAAGGTTAACTCAGAGAATTATCCCTTCAGTGGGTCGATAAAATGATCCTTAAGCATGCTCGGAGAATGACTCTAGTGCGATTTTTTTGGGGCCCTGAACCAGGCTTGGGAATTTCTCCCATATCACTCGGGGCATCTATATTCAAGCTCTACGGCAAAATTGCCCATGAGCAATGGTACAACTCGGATGGTCAGAGACAAGCTGAAGAGCTGAATCGTGACCTTCCTAGCATACGTCAAAAAGAAGCTGCTTAAGCTAAACAAGAGCAGTTTGAGGAAGATCATTGGTCTTTTCACAGGACACTGCACCCTCAGGAGACGCAGATACATAATTAGTATTCAATCTAATCCTCTTTGCAGAGGTTGTCATCTTGATGAGGAGACTTCACGACTTTGATTGTGAGGTCTATTCTGCTCAAAGATTTGAGCATTTAGGGCAACAATGCATTAAGGCCTGAGAACTGCAAGACGTTGCTTTCAGGTGTTTGCTGAACATAATTTCAGCCATAAAGCTTTCTTGTTAATCATGATTTAGGGTTTGGTAAATAGGGTTAGGTAAATAGGTACTTTATTTACGTCGTACTAGACCTGCACAATGGGGCTATTGGCGACTGTCTGAGAAACATCCCTGAGGATGATCAGAAGACATGCCATCACAATTTTGATCCTCTGCAGAGGGAATGCCCCCCCCCCCGCTTCGGTAGCCCGACGACCTGCACTCAAAGTCGAGCACTTTATGGTAGAACAGTTTAACGAGGACCAATACAGCACACCCTCTGTTCCTTCGTAGGCTGATCGAAGTAGTCACCCACCCGCTTACTGACCGCAGTCAGTGATGCTTGACTTCGGTGTTCTAAAATGGGAACCGTTTCTTTGCGATCAGTTCACTGCGGGACCAATGGAAATGGGATACATTCAAATGACGTTGTGTGGGTATCTCGAACTGGATTGGCTGCAGACACGTGGCATTTGTTTACATCAGCAACTGTTCTTTCCAATCTATTTCGAATAAGCCATGCCCACCAAGTATCAATTTTCTTAAGTGACACACTCTATATTCTTTCAAAAAGGTTCTTTCACAAACATTTCAATTCCTTCACTATATATTTCTTACCTAACACAAAGACAGGCATAAAGCCAAGCAGAACATAACCAAACTAATTATGCATCCATGTTGCCAGTTACATAAAACAAAAATACGTCACGGTTGCAATAAAATACATAAACAAATAATAAATCTAAGTTAAGCAGAAGACGTAAACGAGAAAGAATTATATTTTAACAAATCCGATGTGCGGTGCGATGTTGTCACGTGCCTGTGTATTAGAGATCATCTTCTTCTCGAGTTGCAAGTACCCAATTGAATTTAAAATAAGTTGTATTCTAAAAAGGAATCGATTTCTATGCTCAAACGGTATCACGTAGAACAGCAGCTGTTAGCAAGCTGGTATCCTCTATGAGGTTTAAACTTGAATACCAGCATGCGAGGCATTCCATTTAAGAATCGTGGTGGATCAGAAGATAGAGCATTCGCCATCCAATGTTGTGAACCGGGTTTGAATCCCAGCTATGGCTGGTTGATACTAATTCAGAACCCGGCTCACGCCAACCACAGTGCTGATGTGGTAGACGGATCCTTGGTTAGAGTCCCCTTGCCATGAAACTAATCGTGGTAGGCTTTCATGGTTTTCTTCTCCACGCAACACAAATGCTGGTTAGTTCCATCAAAAAGTCCTTCACGAAGGCAAAATTTCTCCCAATGCTTGATCCAGGAGATTCCTTGTCTACTGGATTGGGCTAAAAATTGCAAGGCAACAGAGTTTTACATTAGTAGTCAGAAACCCAAAATTAAAATGGCTGTTCAACGACCATTATATAAAAGACATTATATGAGATTTCCTAAAAGTGGTTTGAACAAAACAACTGTTTTGAATTAGACACCCAATTCTCCTAATTAAAATGTAACTGAAAATGTTTAGGGACTACTCGACTACAATTTTTGAATGTTTGAGGACTACAATATTCAATTTTCAAAGGTCTTGTTAATTTTAATTATGATGCATAAAATGATGTAAACTACTTAGCAAACCTAATAAAAAGAATCATAAACAGAATGATAAAACTTCTACAAAAAAACGGTAATACAACAGAATTAAAAATTATTTTAAAAAAGTCTTTATAACATATCATTTGCCTCTTTATAATTGAGAATTAGTAGGGGAGAGGGGGGCACATGTGAACAGGGGGCACATGTGAACATGGTATGTTTTACCAATATGATTTGAAATAAAAAAAATCTCGAAAAATTTTCAATTGATGGCAGTACTAGTCCTACCTCTCTGAAAAACTTTCAGAACAATGAGACATTTTGTTGGTCTATTCTGACAATTTCTTTGTATCAGCTGGTGTTGCATATATTATAATCGCTCGCTTCTCCAAGTGAAAGCATAACATAAATCAACTAATAAATTAAAATTAACTATTGCAGATCATTATATGAACATTCAGGTAAGTTTATGACAATTATTCTTTTTTTTTACTCGATTAAAAGTTCTTTATTTTTCAAGTTAGGTTTAAGAAGGATGATGGGGGCACTTGTGAACAAAACATCTGGGGCAGATGTGAACAGTTCACAAGTGCCCCTACATAGTATTAAGATTATTATCCTCATGATATTATAAGTTTAAAAAATATGTATGCATTTAAAATTATCATTATTTAATTTTCCATAATTAATTGATTAATTTTTCCTTTAAAAAATTTTTTTTTTATTAAATGGTTGATCGCGCATCACGCATATTAACTGATACACCTGAGAAAATAGAATTGTTAAAGCTACAAATGAAAAGATAGAAAAAATGAAAAACAAAGCATGAAAGAGTATTAGAGAAGAAAGAAAAAGGCCCATTACAACACCCGTGGAACATGAAGTTGCGAAAAACCCAATTACGGATAAATTATTGTACAGCTGAAAAATTATTTTTTTATTGACAGTACTGTTGTACAATTTAAATTCACATAGGAAGCTACAACCCCTTCAGTATAATGCGTATCTATATCTGTTATATTAAAGATTTTTTTTCTTTGAAATATGATTATTGCTTTGTGTTTTTAATCTTGTTCATATGTGCCCCAGGCCTGTTCACATGTGCCCCCAATAGGGGCACATGTGAACAATTGAAGTCATTTTTCTCAAATATTATAAAGTAAAGAAATATTTTATTGAAAAATCTCAAAAAATTCCACAAGACAAAGAAAATACTATTTAAACATATGGACTTTTTTACTATGAAAAATTGATGATATTTTTCGAAAAGTGAAGAAATAAAAAAATTTGTTCACATGTGCCCCCCTCTCCCCTATACTTCACGTTTTTTCCCCCTTTATTTGTATATATATATATTTATTTTTTCAAACGCAATAAAGATTTTTAAAAAAGTTATTTTACTATTGCAATTTTAAATGTGATTTAATAAAAGTAACTATATTCTTTGAATTTTTATTGATATATTTAATATTAATATCTGCCCTTTGAATTTAACTTATAATATCCATTTAATATCTACTGTTTAACTATTAATAGGTATATTTTGCAGCTGTTTTTGCCTTCTTCCTGTTGTATGTATCAATCAACCACAGGAATGTAAAACACAGAAAAATAATCAGGATCGTCAATTTCACGTGTCTGATTTCCATCGGTTTTGCATGGATGGGCCTTATCATGACAGTGTGCAACCCTATAGGATACACCGACCTCCCCAACAAATTTCAATGGGTATGTTATCATTTACTTAAGAATAGTGGTTCCCAAACGATGTTCCACCGAGAGTTAGTATTCTTAATAACCAGTGATGAGTTTTGAATCCTTTCATTATATATCCATTCTAACCTAGAACTCATTCAACCCTATAGGATTCATCGTCCTCCCCAATAAATTTCAATGGGTATGTTATTATTATGGGTACGTTATCATTTATTTTAGAACAGCTGTTTACAAATGATGTTCCACGGAAGTCTAGGACTTCCGAGAGTTAGTATTCTTAATAACCAGTGATGAGTTTTGAATCCTCTCATTATATATCGATCCAACCTAGAGTTCATAATTCAACCCTATAGGATTCACCGCGACCACCCCAACAAATTTCAATGGGTATGTAATCATTTACTTTAGAACAGCGGTTCCCAAATGATGTTCCACGGAACCCTAGGGGTTCCGAGAGTTAGTATTTTTTTATAAACAATGAAGAGTTTTGAATCCTCTCATTATATATCGATCCAACCTAGAGTTCATAATTCAACCCTATAGGATACACCGACCTCTCCAACAAATTTCAATGGGTATGTTATCATTTACTTAAGAACAGTGGTTCCCAAACGATGTTCCACCGAGAGTTAGTATTCTTAATAACCAGTGATGAGTTTTGAATCCTTTCATTATATATCGATCTAACCTAGAACTCATTCAACCCTATAGGATTCATCGTCCTCCCCAATAAATTTCAATGGGTATGTTATTATTATGGGTACGTTATCATTTATTTTAGAACAGCTGTTTACAAATGATGTTCCACGGAAGTCTAGGACTTCCGAGAGTTAGTATTCTTAATAACCAGTGATGAGTTTTGAATCCTCTCATTATATATCGATCCAACCTAGAGTTCATAATTCAACCCTATAGGATTCACCGCGACCACCCCAACAAATTTCAATGGGTATGTAATCATTTACTTTAGAACAGCGGTTCCCAAATGATGTTCCACGGAACCCTAGGGGTTCCGAGAGTTAGTATTTTTTTATAAACAATGAAGAGTTTTGAATCCTCTCATTATATATCGATCCAACCTAGAGTTCATAATTCAACCCTATAGGATACACCGACCTCTCCAACAAATTTCAATGGGTATGTTATCATTTACTTAAGAACAGTGGTTCCCAATCGATGTTCCACCGAGAGTTAGTATTCTTAATAACCAGTGATGAGTTTTGAATCCTTTCATTATATATCGATCTAACCTAGAACTCATTCAACCCTATAGGATTCATCGTCCTCCCCAATAAATTTCAATGGGTATGTTATTATTATGGGTACGTTATCATTTATTTTAGAACAGCTGTTTACAAATGATGTTCCACGGAAGTCTAGGACTTCCGAGAGTTAGTATTCTTAATAACCAGTGATGAGTTTTGAATCCTCTCATTATATATCGATCCAACCTAGAGTTCATAATTCAACCCTATAGGATTCACCGCGACCACCCCAACAAATTTCAATGGGTATGTAATCATTTACTTTAGAACAGCGGTTCCCAAATGATGTTCCACGGAACCCTATGGGTTCCGAGAGTTAGTATTTTTTTATAAACAATGAAGAGTTTTGAATCCTCTCATTATATATCGATCCAACCTAGAGTTCATAATTCAACCCTATAGGATACACCGACCTCTCCAACAAATTTCAATGGGTATGTTATCATTTACTTAAGAACAGTGGTTCCCAAACGATGTTCCACCGAGAGTTAGTATTCTTAATAACCAGTGATGAGTTTTGAATCCTTTCATTATATATCGATCTAACCTAGAACTCATTCAACCCTATAGGATTCATCGTCCTCCCCAATAAATTTCAATGGGTATGTTATTATTATGGGTACGTTATCATTTATTTTAGAACAGCTGTTTACAAATGATGTTCCACGGAAGTCTAGGACTTCCGAGAGTTAGTATTCTTAATAACCAGTGATGAGTTTTGAATCCTCTCATTATATATCGATCCAACCTAGAGTTCATAATTCAACCCTATAGGATTCACCGCGACCACCCCAACAAATTTCAATGGGTATGTAATCATTTACTTTAGAACAGCGGTTCCCAAATGATGTTCCACGGAACCCTAGGGGTTCCGAGAGTTAGTATTTTTTTATAAACAATGAAGAGTTTTGAATCCTCTCATTATATATCGATCCAACCTAGAGTTCATAATTCAACCCTATAGGATACACCGACCTCTCCAACAAATTTCAATGGGTATGTTATCATTTACTTAAGAACAGTGGTTCCCAAACGATGTTCCACCGAGAGTTAGTATTCTTAATAACCAGTGATGAGTTTTGAATCCTTTCATTATATATCGATCTAACCTAGAACTCATTCAACCCTATAGGATTCATCGTCCTCCCCAATAAATTTCAATGGGTATGTTATTATTATGGGTACGTTATCATTTATTTTAGAACAGCTGTTTACAAATGATGTTCCACGGAAGTCTAGGACTTCCGAGAGTTAGTATTCTTAATAACCAGTGATGAGTTTTGAATCCTCTCATTATATATCGATCCAACCTAGAGTTCATAATTCAACCCTATAGGATTCACCGCGACCACCCCAACAAATTTCAATGGGTATGTAATCATTTACTTTAGAACAGCGGTTCCCAAATGATGTTCCACGGAACCCTAGGGGTTCCGAGAGTTAGTATTTTTTTATAAACAATGAAGAGTTTTGAATCCTCTCATTATATATCGATCCAACCTAGAGTTCATAATTCAACCCTATAGGATACACCGACCTCTCCAACAAATTTCAATGGGTATGTTATCATTTACTTAAGAACAGTGGTTCCCAAACGATGTTCCACCGAGAGTTAGTATTCTTAATAACCAGTGATGAGTTTTGAATCCTTTCATTATATATCGATCTAACCTAGAACTCATTCAACCCTATAGGATTCATCGTCCTCCCCAATAAATTTCAATGGGTATGTTATTATTATGGGTACGTTATCATTTATTTTAGAACAGCTGTTTACAAATGATGTTCCACGGAAGTCTAGGGCTTCCGAGAGTTAGTATTCTTAATAACCACTGATGAGTTTTGAATCCTCTCATTATATATCGATCCAACCTAGAGTTCATAATTCAACCCTATAGGATTCACCGCGACCACCCCAACAAATTTCAATGGGTATGTAATCATTTACTTTAGAGCAGCGGTTTCCAAATGATGTTCCACGGAACCCTAGCGGTTCCGAGAGTTATTATTTTTTATAAACAGTGAAGAGTTTTTAATCCTCTCACTATATTTCAATCCAACCTAACTTATTTAATCTTTCGGTTGCTTTTATGAAATTATTTCAAACGAAAATGGCAATATTTCTACTAGCAGTATATTGAATAAATTATGAAAAGGGCAAACATTTATAAAACATTGCATTGGTATTTCCTATCACGCTTTTCTAATGAAAATTAAATTCTTTAATAAAGAAATATAACCATTTTCACGGGATGCGATTTCGAAAGCAATTATAACTTTGGGTTACATTTTTTGGATTATTTCTCGGACAACAGACTGAACTAGATGTCAATAAACAAAAACATATATTTCACCTACAACTCAGTTGTTGCTGTTTATATAATAATATTACTGTGAATGACCGAAATTGTTGGTTGATGACTTCCACCTGTAAGTGTTGACAACCATATAGTCTCTTTGGTAAATGTCCAAAATATAAACTAGTTAAATGACACTGTCCGGTATGTCCAACATCAATGATTTTTTAAGGTTCATTGACACTGCCCGGTATGCCCTACATCAATGTTTTTTAATGTCAAGTGCCACTGCCCAGTATGCATTTAACCGGTACTCTGAACACTGTTGTTTCTCCTAATCTATCCTCAGCAGATATTAAAATATCGAATAAATATAATAATATCAACGAATAAATTAATATCAAATCTGATATAACAAATATTTCGAACATTCACCGAAGCGACTATATGATTGTGGACATTCACCGGTGAAAGTTGACATTCTCTTGATTTCAATCATTCACGGTCAGGGCCTGATTATCGCCTAGGGCCCACAATTTCTGAGGGGCCTCAAAAATTAGTAAAAAGTCAAATGGAAGGTGGGATAGCTTTGTGTTGGCTTAAGTACTAAATAAAAAATAATTACAGCTTGCAATAAAAATATAATTCAGCTGATCAGTGACTTTTAGCAAATGTCACTGATTTCAATTGTTTGTGGTCACCAAACTACTTTTATTTTGACGTAACATTGATTTGTTGTTTTATATTTTTCCTTTAATTTATAGATACGTAAACGTCATCTTAGAAAAATAATCTTCAATTGTCTGTTTTCAAAATTTCTTAGAATGTTTATCTTGAATCATGCAGATCAATAGATTCTTTTCTATTGTTAGGACTAATTACTCAAAATATTCTGTAAACTTCAGTAATTTAATTTCAAAATATTCTGTAAGGGGTCCGGAGAATTTGGTGGGCCTTGGGCCTGAATTTGTCTTGATCGCTCCCTGCTCACGATAACATCTCTATTTCACTATTCAACACAAATAAACATAGTTTGAATAGTACACAACGAGTACGGGGGGGAGCCTCTTTACTGTTTAGGTTTGATGCTTGTGTTTACCTCGTAAGTAAGGTGATCTCCGAATCAAGGAAAAAGGTTCAAATGGTTATTTTACGCAGCAAGCTCTGTTTCGTGAATGTTTCAGAAAGGAAATATATATCTTCACACGCTTCTGGACCGATTTTTAATTATATTCAGAACAAAAAAGAGAGGACTTTCGATACTTTGGCTTCATGATCGGCTAACAGTTAACTTAGCTACGTCATCAAAACAAAAATTTGACTAGTTGTCCATTAGACGACTCAGTTATATCTTTTGTGGTCATTAATATTTATTTCATTCGTCATTTTGTGGTCATTGCTATTCGCGATAGCAACGCTCAAATACGCCATCTGGGGAGAAGACCGGTTCCATGTCTTGACTCAATGCCCTTTCCTCTCCTCCTCTTTTCAGTTGTATAGGAATGTACTACGATATTTTCCCCTTTCTTAATATTTTCAATATTTAACTATCAAAAATATTTTTTTTTTAATTTTTCACAATGCTTTTTTTAGAACTATGTTTAATGCAGTTTTCAGTTTCATATAGTTTCCTAACTTAAAAGTTTTTCATATATGTGAAAATCAAGACAGAAACTAACGTACTTCCTTCTTCAATGACTCTCCACACGCTAATGGTGAAAGCATGCAAAGTGTTGCCATAGGTAGAGAGTTATGCTCTACGCCACCAGTAGCCCGTTTCGATCGTTATTCTTGTCTTATAGTAAAGAGAGTGTGAGGCGCCATCTTTTAACTAAATATTAAATTATTTTTGCATTATTTTTGTCGGCAGATCTCAGTCGACTCACAAAGGATCATTTTTTTAAAATAGGAATTAAGGTTTCTTATTTTATCATAATATGCACTTCATATAGACTTTCTTTTAGATTATCAGTGTTCTGATTGAGCATGGTTTTGCAGCATCTGTCATCTTAGTGGGCTTAGCAGTATTCCAGTTCTTTTACGCAATCCTGTGGTGGTACATTCCAGACACTAGCAAGACGGAAAGATACACAAAGTTTGGATTTGTCGTTGTTTATGTTATACTTGGACTAATAGGTATCCTTTTGTTTAACCCTTTAATGGGCCATTTATTTTTAGTGAAGGTAAATAAAAGCATTTTTGGAATTGAAATTGATATAAGAATCGTAATTGATATAAGGAAAAAAAACTAATTTAGCTTATAAAAAATTAATCTAAATTTTAATGCCATTTTTTTTTGGATGGTAAGTATACCACGACCTGTTAGGAACTTATTGACTTTTATTTTTCGTTATTTATAAAATAAATTTTATAAATGCTACAAACTTCAAAGGGAATTGTGTATTTTATAACTTTTATACGTTTTCTTAAACTAACAAATGGTTACCAAATTTATTCAAACCCACTTCAAAAAAGCTGAAATTACTAACAAATGGAAACCTAAATTAAAAGTGGTAAAAAAGTTTACCATGGACTTTAAAAAGTGGTGATAAGTCTACTTACCAATTCCACGGCATTCGAAAGGGTTAATGATGAAGGTGGAATGATATTAAAGGCAATCAATAAAATAGTGTAAAAAAATTTGGCCACAAGAAATATTACTTATAAACCAAAAAATAGTGTAAAAAAATTGGCAACAAGAAATATCATTTTTTCAAAAACAAAGCCTGCACTTTCATCTTTTATAAACAGGTACTTTGGCCGTTTGCCAGGTGCAAATGTCGCCAAGTGTGAACTAAACGCGAGCCAAGTCGCCAAGCGAAGCGAATGACAAAGCAGTCAACGGAATAAAAGTGGAAAACGTTCAACTCTAAACAAATATTTATTAATAGTAATCAAAACAAGTTCAACTATAAACAAATAATATTCACCATTTCTTCATTGATTTACATAATCTTTATTAATTTACTCATTTATTCATCATCAATTTTCATCGTTTTTTAAAACAAAAATTAAGAAAACGTGCTTTGTTTTGAATGAATTCAGAGAATAGAGCAAGTGGACCCAAACTAGCATTCCCCTTATGGTTGTAAGAAATTTGGCGAAATTCTACATTATTTGGCGATTTTTCGCTTGCGGCTGGCTAACGGAAAAGTACCCTTAAATATATTGCTTTGTTACAAAAAAATGTTTTATGACAATAGTAGCTAGACTAACTTGAATTGTATCTTAAGTTAATTGTACTGATATACAGGGTGCCCTTGATATACAGGGTGCCCCAACTTAACTTAAAGGAAAGTAATCAACTTTAAGATGAGTTATGGATGGTGTATCATAAGACTTGAGAACCGCACAGAAGACCGTGATTGGAAATGTACGCCGTATTGAAAGTCTTTCCATTATAGGTTGTCTTTGTTCGCGTGCTTCTATTTGTCCTTACCTTTACGTGTTCTAATGATTTTTGTGAAAATTAGCATTCAAATTGGCACAAAAATAGCTGTTCTTGTCAATATTTGATGATTTGGTGACTAATTATCCAAATCTGCCAAATTCTTCCCGAAAACATTTAATAAAGATAATTTAGATAAATAAAACACCAGTTGAAATGAACACGAACAGTCAGCCCATAAGGAAAAGGTGCTTTTAGCAACTTTGCCGTTCCCGGTCACGGGTTGCTACGAAATTCTCAATCTTATTATGATGTACCCTGCCTTCCCTTTAAGTTTGTCCCATGAATTTAGGGGTATTTCGAATATTTTAAAAATAAATGTAAAAAAAGATATCAAAAAACTAATCCACTAAGAAGTCTCTGATTTATATTTAAATGATGTAAGAAAAAACGATTATATATCCTAAACAATCATCGACGTGGAAAAGGCGAAAAAAATTAGCGGTTAAATGACTCACAAGACAAAAACTTGTTTGTTCAGTTGGTTTAAGGTGTATTCGTTTTTGTTTTATTTATTTATTTATTTATTTTAAAGGAGGGGGGACCTGATTAAAACATTCTGTATAATTTTAAAGCTAGGCACACGATTCGCTAGCAACATGGTATCTTTAGTATAATTAAAATTTTGTAACTTAATGCTTATAATTTTCCGTAGAATTTTAGTTTCTGATTGTTTCATTTAAAATTTCAATTTTCTCAACAATTAAAACGAATGATAGCCGATTGGGCTATTTGAGCGATTATTTGACTCAGGGCTCGAAAAACCGCCCGTCCTCGGCGGTCAAAAATTCCCCGCGGACAACGAATTTCTCGAATCCGACGTCCGCGCGGACGGCCATTTTCCCGTTAATGCTCGTGATACATTTTCAGTTTTTGTTATCTTACAAGAGTCTAGCGCCTCACTTCTAAAATGACCCTCTAATCTAGAAATACAGCAACATACTGCTTATGGTGAAATTGATGTTTTCTCTGTCTGGGAGTACTGTAGTGGTTGAAAGGGGCTCTTCAGCAATGAACTTACAAAAAAACACATTAGGTACCGGTCTTAAACAAGAAGCGTTAAACGCAATTATGAACATCTACCTAAATGCAAAACCCCTTTCAGATTTCTGTGCAGAAACCTCTGTAAATCATTGGCTTGATTGTGCAACTGGCAAACGTCATATTTGATTCATTTAAAAAAACGCAGTACCCTCGGATAAATTGACATTCCAGATAACTTGACTTTTGTCATTTAAATTATTTCATAAATACTAGGTTACTATTAGTAACCTAGTATTTCTCTTTTTACTGTATAATGTAATCCTTGTAACTACTAATTCATTGTGCAATTTGTATAAATATTTGTAATAAATAGGAGAAAATTATGTTTTTATTTATTTAGAAGCTACGGCTTAGTTTCTAATGAGGACGGGTACATTGTTGGACATGCCGTCCTCGGGGACGGGTAAAATTTCTGAGTTTTTTCGAGCCCTGATTTGGCTAAAACTATACATTAAAGTACATGCAGATTAATAAAATTTTATGAACGCTAACTAAAATGAATTTTCTACTAAATGAGTTAGAATTATTTACGGTTCACTTTTAAATCTGAGATACAGTTCACTTTAGAATTTATTATACGGTTCACTTTTAGAAGTGTATTTGAAAAACTGAGTGAATCCTTGATTGGGTTCGTGATTCAATTTAGTGTATCGTATCCAATCCTGTTAATTGAGTTTTCATTCCGCAAACACAAAATCAACGACTGAATCATTGATTGAGAACTAAAAATTTTTAATTAGTGTGATAATTTAGCCCAATTAAAGATAACCGATTTATTCACTGTTGCATGAGAATTACCGTTATGAAACGAAAAATTCAAAAAGTAAATTTTGCAAACTGAAAAATAATTTTATAGTGTGTCTACCACTATAAAATTACAATGCCAATTCAATAGTATATAAGACCTGTTAACTCGATTCTATGTTGGGGTACCTTTTCATAGATGAAGATTGACATTGATCTATAACAACTCTCCCCACATTGGCTACCCAGACGTGATGCGAACAAGCCTACCTTGGTAGAAACGCCCAGTATGATTTGAACATGCCTACTTCGATTGATGCTCCACATTGAACAGTTGACTTGCTACTTGTGACTGCAACATTGTCCTCCTCACGCTGTTGCTTATCAGTCTCGATCACACACAACGTATACACTCGACTGCTAAAGGCAACACAGGAGTGACCGTGAACTGAATACAGCTCACACAATCAGCATTTAAAAAGATCGGTGATCTTAATACAGCTCACAGCAATGAATCTACTAGTGATATCCATTCATCGAATTCTATCACACATACAATTCTGGGGGTGTACTGTAGTGCGTCTACCACGACAAAAATAGAACTCAAAATTCACGAGTGTATAAGACAAGTAAACTCGATTCTATGTCGGGGTACCTTTTCATAGATGAATGTTGACATTGTCGATATGACTCTCCCCACAAAGTTCTACCTATTTTATTCTCCCCAACAGAAATAAATTTTCTCTTAACTGAAACATTATAGTTCTGTACCCTCTGCCTCTCTTTGTTATGGAAGTACTCGACTACAGACCATTCGATTTTGAATACATGAAAACTATTTCCTATACTCTGCCAACAGAAGTAAGTATACTTATTATTCACCAGGGAACATTCCACGATGTTTAGAGGAAAATTTTTCTCAGACAGTCCAGTTGCTTGGCGACCATGGGGAGAAATCTGTAGAGTGGGAAAATGAAAGGGCTTTATCTGACCTTCCTCTTAATGAACGAATAATGTATAGAAATTTTATTAGAATTTCCCGTAAATGAATCCTAGAATGATACTCATAATAATAGCCATCGTTGAACAGCCGACCCAATTTTAGGTTTACGACGACCAGTGTTCAACCAGCCTTGCAATTTTAAATCCAATCTAGAAGACAAGGGAACTCCTACATCAAGTATTGGGAGAAATTTGCCTTCGGGGAGGACTTTTTGATGGAACTAACCCACATTTGCGTTACATAGAGAGAGGAAGACCATGAGAACATCCCACAGTCAGCCTGACGGCAAAGGAACTCTAACCCACGGTCCGTCTACCACTGAGGATATTTCGCGTCCCAATGTGGTCGGAGCAAGCCGGATGCTGAATTCATATCAACCAGCCATCGCTGGGATTCGAATCCGGTTCACCTCATTGGAAGGAGAAAGCTTTATCCCTAGAGCCATTGCGGCTCTAGAATGATACACTGAAATTTTTTCTAAGATATTTTCAATAAATGATACACTGAAAATTTCTCGCAAGAAACTTCTTTAAATAATCCATTGATCATCTGGCACATTTTCCCTTAAACATTGCACTGGAAATTTGTTGGCTGTTGATGCTTGACTGAATGTAAACTATAACAAGCTTACATATTGTAAATTCTAACAGGTCGCTAGTCTAAAACAAAATTAATATCTCAGTATAAATAAAGCATAAGGTTTGCCATGTTTTAAGTGCTATCCCTTATTTGGCTATATTTGTATAAAATAGCGCCGTTTGTTATTTTTTGGATAGCATCATAGCAAGCTTGCTGATCCAAAACTATTTATTTGTAATTTCCAATTTCATTTTTAATTTATATCGTTAAAATTAAATTGAAAAAGAAAATGCGATGTATTGAAAACATTACAAATATAATAAAAATGAATAGTGCGTTTTTTTTTAAATCAGTCGAAAATAGTAACACGGTAGTCTTACGGTGAATTTTGACCCCAGCGCCATTTGCGCTTAGCTCTAAACGGTCAGCCATCCATAGGCTCAAGGTTTTATTTAAATATCCGTATCTACCCTAATTTTTTTCAAAATTTGAACGATCATCGAATAACGTTTGATCAAGTAATCGGAATGGATTCTATATGATTCGAGTAGATAACCTTAAATATCCCAATTAATTTGTGTGCAAACATAAGTTATGAAATTAGGCCCACGAACATACTTCCTTTAAATAAACATACCCATTTCTAGACGGATTCGGGTTTGTGACCTCAAAAATATGATATTTATTACTTGGCTAGAAAAAAGTTCAAATGATACTATTTTTACTTTTTGTGTACTAAACTGAATAAAAAGAGTTTTGCTCTTGTTTGCTGGACTCTCTTTCCCAAAAGCAAGAGCTAGTAATTATTTTTTAATTTACGAAAACTCTTTTAAATTATAAAGACAGTTACATCCACTTAAACAATGAATATTTAAGAGGTCTAGGTTCATCAATCCCTGTTCTGGCTCATCCCCGCCTTTTTTTTTTTTTACTTATTATTATTTTTTTTAATAAAGATAATATTGTTAATAAAATATATTGCGAAAGATTTATTATAATTCTGTGTAAGAATATTTTGTTACTATGTTAATCGTAACGAAATGGTCGATACCAAGTTCAAATAGGAACTTTAAGTCTCTTGTATTAAATTTATTATATTTTTAAAAATTAAATATAAATGTTGAGATTTTGCATCGTAATGGCATATATGGCAACATCTAATTATTTTTATTATGTCAAACGGTTTTGTTCTTTGCGATCTTGATTCCACCATGATTTGGGATGTTTTAACAATTTTGTGGACAATTTTAAACAATGCTTGGCTGCTTCAAACATCATGTCTTCGAAATGGTCAGCTATTTGAAAGAATTCTCAGCTTGACTGCAGCGAAAGCAGGTTTCTTTTCCTCTGCAATTGTCAGTAGAGTGTGACTAACTTCTGGCATTTAGAACAGCTTAAAGGATTTGGAATCTATGAACAGACTTTGCATTCTCGTTAAACAACTTTTATATGAATAGCTATAGAACAGCAGTGCTAAAATTGTATGTTGAATAATGTAAATATCACAACCTTTCATGATAGTTATGTGGAGCGAATCTATAACACTTTGATTAGAGATACCTTTGATTATTTCAAAGAAGGGCTATTGTAATTTTAACAATTCCAAGTTGACTCAATTTTAAGAGAAACTGTATATATGGCAAAATTTATTTCGTCTAACGGCATATGTTTGACATTTTTTGGATTCCCAATGAGTCTTTCAAGGATTTTTTTACTACAAATGTTGACATAAAAGAGTTACTTTTCTGTAGGACTCTATCAGAAATTTTGCTTTAGAGAAGTCATAATTTGTGCATTTTGACAGGTTAAAACTAGGTGAGAAGGTTGTTTTGCTTTCTGTTTAAGTGTGCGGAACAGCTATGTTTAAGAACTACTTTGAAAAGCAACTATTGAAGCAAACAACAGATTGGTTCTGACACTAATTTGTTACCTGAACGTCGATGCTGATCACCCCCACCATGCTATTAATGCCATCAAGACCACGAGTCACCCCTGGAGCAGCCCTTAACGAATTGTCTAGTAAGTGACCCTAACCAACAGAAGTCGTTCGTGACCAGTCGACAGCCAGTATGCACCTTCTGTTTACCTGAAGTATAAGCCAAAGTAGTGTCTTGGGATCCCCTTTTCCAGAGACAGGATTTCAGCGCCGGTCGCGAGTGGTTTCTTCCCATCAGGGTTTGATACAAGGTAGTAATCGAACACAAACGAAAATCCCTCAAAAGTAAATTTTGTAACCACGGCGATGGAGAAAATAAAATAAAAAAGGTCAAAATAACGATAAGAAACAAAATTAATCAATCAGAAAACTAAACATAAAATCTAATTATAAAAGAAACTGTAATCTGTAAAACATAAAACTGTAAAACAATGATAAATAAAACATACCCAAGTCACAACAGCACCAAGCTGCTAATATTAAAACTGAAAGAATATTTGAAGAAAATATAAATCAAAATAAATAAATTACCTGACATGAATCCGACAAATAACATAAAGAGAATGATGACTATGCCATTTTGGTCATTTCAATTTTGTGCTCTTTCTTTTGTGTAGTGTTTAGATGCCGTTTCGAGTATTCCTGCTTAAATGTTATTTATCGGAAGGAGTAAAATTTTGCTTGTGAGAGTAATTAAAAAACTGTTTTTAGTATTCCACATTCCATGTGATTGTGTCTGTCTGTGAATGGAGCATTTGCCTTCTGAGCATCATCAACGTTGCCACTTACAGCAAAGATCTGCAGAGGGTGTCCTGTCGTGTAACCGTCCGTCACAAGTCCTGCCTGTCAGAAGATCCGCTCCCCCTCCACATCATCTCCTCATAAACCTTGTCATTATTTATATTTTCTGTTCTTTTTTTACTTTTGTTATCAAATGTTGCTTTGTATACACCGACATTGATGCACAAATATAGATTTAATGGCTTGTTTTCATTATGTTGTGTCATAACTCACAATCTGGTTGGAGGCAAACTCTTTTAACTCAACTCATTTAATCTAAAGCAAAAACATGACACATTTTTATTTCTGATTATTAGGATAGTAGAGAGTTGCCACTCAATCTGGGGGAAAAAAACTCCCTATGTTTTGCTGTATATATTATACACAATGTATTGAGAGGAAAAACGTTTACTGTACTCTTGTGTGAGCTATATTGAACTAACTATACTACACTGTAAAAAAAACTAGGTAAATCTTTAACTAGTATTTGGTGCTAAGTTTCTCGTTATCCCAAAGTTTAGTCAAATGAAAGATCATTTTATTTTAGTTACACCTTAAATTGTGAAGTATGACTGAGAAATACTTCAATGGTGAAGCTGACTGCACCAAAATTTAGTAAAAGGCACAAAACTTTGACGGTGATTGTAAACTGAACGATATTTATTCACAACGATATATATAATTTTTTTTTTACGACTCAGTCTCAGTGTATCGGGAAGACTAATCCGTTTTGTTTCAAGTATCAACTTACTTAGTTGGGTAAATGTCTTAGTTGTATTAATTATAAAGTTCATTTCTTTATGTCGTCTTTTTAAATTTGGTTGGCGGTATAAAATGATTAGAGGTATGTCATAAAATAACATACTTACAGTAAATAATTTTGTTACGATAAATAACAACCTTGAGCTGCATTTTAGTGCTTTAAAAATACCTAATGATGGTGCACCATTCCTCCTTTTATTAAAGAAAAAAAAAAGAAAGAATGAAAATAGGTGTTTTGTTTCTTTAAAGCACCCACTTTTGGTGCCACCTTCTACGGATATTTAGAGCTAGTGAAAATACAAAAATATGGTGAAATTGGACTCGATTTTACGTAGCTAGCAAATAAATACTAATCTATGGTGCAACGTAGCTCGGAATTTTTAACAGCGTAGTTTTAATTGCTAGAAAAACTTACAGCAAAAAAGAAACAGCTGAACATACTTAAATAATGCTGTAGTAAACGAAATATAGTTTAGTATAGCTGAAATATCATGGTTAAATATCCCACAGATTGCGCTTTCAGTGGTCACCACTTTTTAAAAGACGAAAATAAGGAACAAAATTCCCTGTATTTTCCCAGTTTGTGAAGAAATTCCATGCATTTTTTCTGTTATTTTAGGTGATTTTTAAATTTCCTGTATTCTCCAGGTTTGCCCTGTGGAGTGACAACCCTGAATAGGCACTTATAGTAACCCATTGGGCTCCCCAACGCGGTGGCCGACGAATAGAAAGCCAGCTTGAGGGTGTACGAATATTATTTGAAGTTTCAACCCTTCTTCGAGGGAGAAAAGTTAAAGTTTAGTCGAAAGTTGAAGTTTAGTTGAAGCATGTTTCATCAACTGCGGCGAAAGTGAGTCGAAATAGGGGGAAACTCTAACAGAGGACAAGGAAAGTAATGTTTTTTAATGTTGAATCGAAAGAAACGAAATCCACGTCGATATAGAACTTATAGTATGGACGTTATTAAGGAAATTCGTAAAAACGGGGGACAGATTCAAATTCTATCTTTATACGTGTGTCTGACATTGCTGTCTAGACAATCTAATTGTTTCATCCTATTGTGTTAAGCTGAATTGTAAGAGACTTATAACTTTTGAACTATTTTGTTTTGGTTTTATATGATTCAGCATACGCATGAAGATGTATAAAGTACAAAACTATTCGTTTTATACATAAAAACTTTCATAACATTTGAACTAATAGTCCTATTGATTTGTATTAGGTTTCATTAGATTCGGCTTAAAAAAAGTATATCGGAAACAAAGATTTACTTGGTTAGATAACAATATTTAAACCCTCCCCCCTTTTCAGTAAAACCAAGCTTTCCCCAGCTTACAGTGTCAAACATTTAATGAACATATAGATCTTGCCTAGGGCCTGATCTAGAATTGCGGGGACCCCAGGCACAGAACTGTCAGGGGTCCCCTAGTCGTAACTTTAAACTAAGTTTACATGTAGTTTAATAATGAAATGTTTTTTTAATTATTTATAAGACAAAAAAATTGTGATGTATTAGTAAATATATGTTTATATTTATCACAATATCTGTTAACTCATAACTCTAATAGATAATTCTTAAGGAAAAACACAAAAGAGTTGTAACATTTAAAGGGCCACCAGAAATCTGGGGCCTTTTGATAAATCAGGTGCTGATTTCGCCTACATATTTCCGTAGTTAACTACTAAGGTAGTGGCCTATTATACAAAAACAGACTCTTTGATACAGTTTTGTTTTCTACTTATAGATAGATGGCCACTACTAAAAGAAAATAAATCCATTAGTTTTAAACGAGAATCTAACGTTTCTTACTAAAATGCGTTCATTCTTTATATAATTTGTTAGTTACTTAACATAAATGTTTAAAGTTGTAGGTGTTGAACGACAGATAATCTTACACCAAGATTACACCAATATTAACCCATTATTTTGCTGATTAAAGAAAACAAACCAAGATACTAATAAAAATGTTCTCGGTATCACATACGGTATTTAGACTAATGTTCCTCGTATTTTTACATTTACAAATAGCTGTAAGCCCTATAGCAGGGATGGCGAACCAATGGCACGCGTGCCATAAATGGCACGCGACACAATATTTTGGGCACACCACCGATCACAATTGTTATTGCACTCTGAATTGTTATTACACAAATGTCACACACTATGAAGCAATTGTAGCAATTAAATTAAAATTCACAAAAACAAACAAAATAATAAACAATTATTAATAAAAAAAATAAACAATTAATGCTAAAAGAACAATTAATAACCATAAAAAACAAGCTAACAATAAATAACTAGCAAAAAAATCAACAGTTCTGCTTAAACTAATATCTTACAACCTAATATAAGTAATTTGTCATTTAATTTGCAATAACAGAAGTCCCACTGATGCTACTTTAAGTTGAATTACGCGTATAACTAAGACATTGCAAAATGTATTTTCTTTTCAATGTAAATAAAGAGTTTTGAGTTGATAGTATTTAGTATTATTATTTTCCCAATAATCATGAAGTCAAAATTATTTGACGGCACGTCTGTGATTTCATTAAACAATTTTTTAGAAAAAATGGCACGTTGGTGTATAAAGGTTCACCACCCCTGCCCTATAGCTTTAGCGTATAGCAAATTCTGAAATCATTTGGTGTGGGCTCAGGCATTGAGCTGTATAGACTTATAATTTTAACTTCGATCTAGAAGTCAAGAGAACTCCTGGATCAAGCATTGGGACAAATTAGCCAGGATGGAAAACATTTTGAAAGAACTGACCCATATTTGCGTCACACGGGAAGGAAAAACACGAAAACCTGCACAGTAAACCTGACAGCAAGGTTATTCTAACCCATGATCCGTCTACCATTGAGGATATTTTGTCAGCACTGTGTTCGGTGCGAGTCGGATGCAGAATTCATATCGACCAGCCAACCCTACGACGATCGAACCCTGGGTTATCTCATTGGGACGCGAGAGCTTTATCAAGATAATACGTTCTATTATAAGCTTTCATAGTCTAAATATATATTTTTTTGCAATAATAGGTAGGTATGTATATATAACATTCACAAGTATATAATAAACCTAAGCATAATCATCATATTTGGCATGAGTTTTCTCCACACAGCACCCTATTCCTATTTTTCATCTTAATCATTATACAGGGTGCATAGCCAAATCTTTCAACAAAAAATAAGCACCTATTTAGTACTTTTGAAGCACTCAAAAATATTGTTAAGCATTATACATTAACAAAATAATTTTCAAAGACTTTACATGATCATTAACTAGTTTCTGACAAAGAACTCTTTTATTTATTATATTAGCTATTATAAAATGATCAAGAGAGTTTTCGGTTCGATATCAGAGTTTCGAAAATAAAGTCTGAAATTGAGAATATCTTGCAAAATGCAGCAGAGTTGCACACGAGAGTGCAAAAATCTCACCGAACCCAGCTTAGTAGAAGCACATGTGGACTCGCAAGTTTTTCATCAAACAAGTAAAATGATCAGCGATTTCATACGCTACCAACCGATGATACGCCGAAATGGATTGTGGTCGAAGGAATTGTGAAAACGTTGAATAGAACAATGTGAAAAGAACGCTTTTGCATAATAAGTGCTGAAAATCGACATGGCAAGGAAAAAAAATCTCTTTTCCGAAAAGGGAATATCAAGCACTGTTTAAAAATACCCAATGAAAAAAAAACACATTTAAGAGCTTTTAAAAAACGAAAATAAGTACCTTTAAGTACTTTTTAAAAACGCTGCGCACCATGTTATAAAACGGAACTGGCACCATCGTAATTTTGACCTTCATCTTTTCCGACTAGTGAAGAGTTGAACTACAAAAAACTTTTTAGCTGTATTTTTTTTCCTCACTCAGTTAAGAAATATAAGAAGCCAAGTTAAGGGGAGACACAAATTTTTAATAGTTAAAGTCTTTTTCTCTCAAACCTGGGTTTTAGACACAACCAAAAGGTTTAAAAAGAACAAAAATGTTTCTTTTTCCTTCAAAAAATTAAAAAAAAAAAAAAAACATCTAACAGGGGAAAAGAATTTGTGCTTCAAATATGAATTAAAATAACAAATATAATATACACCGCATAAAATTAAAGCAAATTTATTATTCATAGATTGCAAATTGATAACATATTGCATAATTTACATACATTATTATAACAAGTTTGGATATTTATGTAATACAGCAGAGGAACATGAGCATCATACAGTTATATATCAGGAAAAATGTTATCCATACAGTACTAAGTATTAAATGCGTATAAAATATCAGCTGCCTTCAATAGCAGCCACATAAATATCTTAAAGTATAAGTTAATTATAATAAAACTATGACTAACTAGTCATAATTAAATTACTTTTTAACTGTAATTGTTTTCTATTTTTTTTTTTCATTATTAAGTTGACTCAAAGAAAACAAATGCCATTCACACGTGTACATAATATATAGTTAAATAAATTTAGAAAAGTATCACACACAAAACGACTCTTTGAAAAAAAACAACAACAAAGAAATCGAGCACAGACAACTGTTTTCAAAATGCAAGCAAACAACCTAAATAATAACTCAACCATTCCATATACATCACGGGCAGAAAATAATCACAACTTGACTGATATACAGTGAAACCTGATAATATAGGACTATAGTTTGTCTACGGTAAGAACTCCCCTGCCCACAAAGTGTGAGGCCGTCTGCTGCGATGGAAACAAGAATAGGGCATTTCAGGGAGGGAACTTCTCTTCACTCCAGGGCTAACACACTAGTCATACCTCGTTACCACAGTCACGAGTCCAGACGAATGGCTAGGGGAGTTCTTACTTCAGACAAACTATAAATTAACGTTTACAGGGTTGCTAAATGTAAATAATAGCCATTCAAAATGTGTTTGTTAATCGCTCATTTCTTCCGCTCAAAATGCTCATCACGAACACACGCTTTAAAAAAATCACCACATTGATTTTAAGAGATAGCTGTCATCATCCCGAAACCAGAGTACGCTAATGTGCATCTGGATACGTATTTTATTTATCGGATTTGAGTTTTACTCCTCAAAAATTTTACCGAGAGATATTGCTCTTATATTTGCTGCAGAAGGTTATTCCTTCAAAATCAATAAGTAAGTGAGAAAGATGGCGAATAGTTGGAAGACTAGAGATGAGCCAATTGCAGACTACAAGGGGTTGCTGTAGAAACCTGAGAGTTAAAGGGCCACAAAACTTTTGTAACCCGGTCAAATCCCAATTTTGTATACTAAATTTTGATTATAAAACAATATTTTGTAAGTTGTTCACTAGTAATCAAAGAAATGTCTATGAAATGTATTTATTATTACTATTGTATAGAGAAGTCATTGAATATTAGTAGTATCAAAAGCTAAACTTCACAAAACAACTAACACTCTTCTCATTTTAAAATCCAAGTTTGAATGTTAAAGCATTTATCTTTCTCTATTTAGCTGAGCTCTTAAAGTAAGATGATTGAGTTTAAGTGATGCAAGATAGAATATAAATTTTGAATGTAATAGAGAATATGAAAACAATGTTTAAAATTATGATACTCAGAAAAAAAAAAACAATATTTTTATAATTGTATAAATAAAGGAATGAATAATTAATAAAAATGAAATTCTAAAATAAATAAAACTGCTCCCTTAAAAAGTTGAGAGTGTTACATCAAGTTTCACTGTATTTTGAACAATAAATACAATGGAGCACAACTGCCAACATTTCAAAATTAAGATTATAAAACAATTTTAAAGCATTGTTGAAAAAAAATATTATAAATCATCAACTTCATTCAAATTCACTACATGGGTTCCAAATTTTGGAACTAAAGAAAAAAAAAAACGACACAGTGCAGCTACCAACAATTCAATAGGAAAATTATCAACACAATTTCAAATGTTCATGTATGTAAAAACGATTGGAAGGTTTTTAAAGGATTGATCAATCAAAAATCAACTTCATTTGAATACATTCAATGTCAGCTTTTGAGAAATAATTTAAAAAGCGCACATTGTACCATTTTAAAATGAATATTAATCAAAACAATTTTAAAAGATTAATTGATAGAAAATGATTTTAAAAGCTCTTTCTATTGAACATTTAAGTTTTTGAAACAATCTCAAATTCATTTTCATCTTTTCACATTTTAAACACAAAATAAGTCACAAAACATTTCTAATTGAAATAAAATCCTTCAAAAGTAAGGACAGTGTTCTTTCTAAGTGTTTTTCGAAGGGTGATCCGTTCTGCTTGTCCTTTGATTCTAATAAATGCGTCCTCTTTGTCCTTTTTTTAAAATAAGTCATGATCCCTTAAAAATACTACCCTTTTATTTAGATTCAATTTTGTGTTTAAATAATAATTACACATTGGTAAAATTTTCCGTGCTTATACGTTTAATTCTGATTAATATTACAAATATTTTCTTTATTAGGATAGGTACAATTTTAATCAATAGGTAAAATTTTTATAAGTTTCTTTTTTCGAAGGGGGGATATTAATAAATTTTTCAAATTATTTTTAATTTTTTTTAAAGCACTTTTAATTGTTTATTTTCTCACAATTTTCAGTTAAATTATAGAAAAAAGATTTCAAGCTGTTTATCAATTGATAATTTTTTGTCAGTTAGCTTTTCTAATATGCACAGAGATTTCCTTTTAGTGTACCTTGAATTATTTTTATTACCTACAACTTTTTCTCATATTTTAAAAATGTGAGAGAATTACTTTTCCAAATATACTGATAAAAATAATATGAGAGGGTAATTTAAAAATTGTTGAGTACAAAATTCAGTTATTACATAATATTACACATTTTGATAAATATTTTACGATGTTGAGTGAGGGCCCTATTTAGAGAGAAAGCGCCCTGCCCTTGTTTGCTCCTAGGGAAAACTCTGGTAAGGATATATAAAAAGAATTTCCATTCCAGAGCATTAAATACAGGTTTATAAATGGTTAATTAGTGTGGCGTAAGCTACAATTCTTTACATGGGAGATTAATTAAACAGAAAAATTAATTAATTCAATTTTCCCATCGATAAAGGAAAAAGGTAAAAAGAATAGACAATTTTTAACTGCCTAAATGGAACTAACTCATGCAAAACAGTCAGTACAAAAACAAGATAAAATAGGCTAAAGCAACTTTGCATGCAGAGTTTTAGAATATTATACTAAAAGGCCATACAGATTTTTTTTAAAAATATTACAGCAGTCAACATTTGCAATACAGTATCTGTTGTTTAATGAGATTGCATCATTACCTGAGGATTTTGATTCTTATAAACAGCTAAGTTTTACAAACAGAATATGAGACAGGGATACTATTTTCTCAGTTTTACAGGGTATTGTCAGCATAAAAACACACTGATATTTCCAAAGCTCAGAAAATATTTTTCCTTGAGGTAGCAAACGTAATGTATTGACTTGTTGATGAATAAGAATTAAGAGAATTTTCCATGCCACCACATAAATATAATTATATCTGGTAAATTTGCAGAAAATAAGCGTTTGATTCTTCTAACTAGCTAGCTTACAAACCAGCAAGCAATGTGGTTATTAAATGTGGAAAATTGAAAAAAATCTAATGGCATTGAGTATGTTACAGAAATAAAAAGTTCATTTTTAACACATACATATGATTTTGTTCTTAGAAATTAGATGACAGCAAGCTGTTTATTACACTAATCATTAACCACACCGTTTACAAAATGGAAGGAGCTGTATTGAATTAATATAGAGAATTATATAAATAACTCAGCTGACAATATACACTGTAGGTTCAAAGATCACTCAAGGGCAGATTGAGCAACAAAACATCTGAAAATATTGTACTAACTAGTTTGCCAGGCAACCATATTAAACACAATATTTGTCTTAGGTTCAAAGCAGTATTTCCTTTCACTTACAGTAAACGTTATGAAAACACTTTAAAAGAATTGTAACTGACAGATATGCTTATTGTTAGACAAAGTAAGGAAGTCTGTACTGTATTTGTTAGGAGTAAATTTAGTTGTTTATTTCCCATTTACACAAAGCCTGAGATAATGGAATGAAAACTAGTTTTTCAACCTCAAGTCAAGAAAAAGCTGCTAAGTGAGCTTTGTCAAGTAAAAAAAACTCTTGATTAAGATGCATGCTGATTGGCTGATTCAATTGCATGTGATTCAGGGTTCCCACTCAATTTCAGAACAAAAATTCCCTGACTTTTCTAGATATGCCAGGTAAATTTAAATTACATTTTCATTACAAAACTTCGATTCTTTTATTTGTAATGTGAAATATTAAATTTTATGTGTAAAAAAATATCATTAAATGAAGATGGGAACATTTCAGTTTGACTAAAAGTTGAAATGTTTATAACAAATAATTGTAATATATGTTGGAATTATCTAACTCGAATCTCAATAACTGATTACTGTTAAAGACAATTTTAAGACTGATTATTTTCCAGGTATAACATAGGAATATTCCAGGTTTTTGTAAAAAAAATTGCAGCTTCCCCTGACTATTCCCTGATTTTTAGAGTTAAAATAAAATTACCTGACAATTCAAGGATTCCCTGACCCGTGGGAACCCTGGTGATTACTCCTGGTTTGCTCGAGAAAAACAGGATTCAGGAAGCACGAAAATCTGATGAAACCTTTTCAGGTTAACGATGTCAGAAGACTGTTTTCACCAGCCTGTTCTGAGGATTTATATTAGACAAAATCCAAAATTTAAAAGACATGACTCAGAGATGCCAACTGCTCCTGATTCGACAAAATATTTTAAAAAACGGTAGAACTACAAACTGAAATTTGCAGTTTTTGAATTAATTTTGCCATCATTGTAAAAGACTCAACACAGCTTATCTGTAACAAAGTGGTGCAATACCAGGGGTCTGTTTCGAAGAAGTTTGGGTCCGTTAACGGACCCTTCACAAAATATCTTTTCATAAAATATCTTTTCATATCTTTTCATATCTCATCATATCTTTCACAAAATATCTTTTCATTTGTTAATCGAATAAACCCTTCCCAGGGCAGAAAACAAGAAAGATGGATGTAAACGAATTAAGTTTTTTCTTCGGCAGACAATTCTTCCATCATTCGTCAGAAATTAATATTCTGCGTTCAGCAGTATAGGTTAAATACCAAATATTTGTATGTTGTATCTCTAATTTAGAAGCAGCAATTGTTGTTTATTTTTTAAAATTTAATTTTTTTAATTATAATTTTACAGTGTTGAGCATAATCTTGTATGTCTTAACAATTAAAAAACTCCTTGAAAAAGTTTTTTTTGCAATAACGGACCCTATTTGCACAAATTCATAAAAGTGGACCCTGGTTGAAAGAATGTGAGTAATTTTTTCACAATTTCACGAAAAACGCACCTTTCACAAAATGTCTGGACAGACCGTTGAATACATAAACCTTAGAATTATTAAGAAGTAAGGCAAGTAAAACCCTATAAATCCACTTCACTAAACCAAGAATCATACATTAAATGACCACCACTCGAAAATATTCATGCACAGTCTGGAGCAAGTTGGCACCTCTGCATCAAGATTTGCTGCATTTTATACATGTTTTGCAGGTTAATTTTATATTGTTACCTAAAAATTTTATTAGCAGGGCTAGGATGTTGATAACCTAAAAATTCTTTTAAAAAAATTAAAAAATAGTTTTAGAACGATAAATTATGAGTTAAAATTAGAAATGATATAGTTCAACATCAACATTTGTTATTGGAGGACATTTAAAATGACAAGAATGCTATGACAATAATGCAAAATGTACACTAATTTAGATTTAAAAAAAAAAAAACTAACTCAGTAAAATGCTCTTGAAATGACATATATATATCATTAAAATTTTATTAAAAAAATCTTAAATATGAATTATTGACCAAAACTTTAAAAAAGGAAAAGAAAAAAAAAGCAGCTAAAATTATAAAAATTCAGTGATACTAATTAATAGGATGCATTTATCATCAACTCCTATTAATTAGTATCACTGAATTACATCATAATCACAACAAAAAGAAATTACATAATGAAATTATGAATGAAAATAATTATGAATGAAAATGGATGAAATTATAGTGGGGGAAAAATGCATGACATTCCTCAAACATCTTTACAGCATTCATTATATAACACTGAAAATATTTCAGCACTCATTATTGTAGCATTTTAGCATTGGCACTCCTTGGCATTCTGCTGTCCAACTAATTAAATGGTACCCAATGGTTTTTACTTAAAATTTGGCTCACTATAAATTCACATGACCACACACATTTTCACACAAAAAAGTGCACCACTCAAAAACTCATTCAAATAAATAAAATAAAAATTATTACACTTCAAACTACTTTCCTGAATGGCTTGATTAGATATAATTTTTCACCATCTGGACCAGTATAAATGGGTGCTCTCTTATAATGTTCTACGAGTTCATCTAAAGAATTAAATCTCCGCTGACCAATGCAAAACACGCCATCCTCCATGTGAACACGGAAGTGCTTGTTTTTAGAAGACGCCTTCAAAGACACAGAAAAATCCCCGGCCTAAAATTAAGGTTAAAAAACACATTAGAATTTGAGACACAGTATAAAAACATACATGAAATAAAACATTTTAAAATTTGGAAACAAATATCAGGGGTGGAGTGATTGTAATAAAATGTGAAGAAACCGGAAAATTTTATGTGCAAGAAATCGGGGTTGGGGTTTTGGACGTCCTAAACTAGTTTTGGACATGACATGTCGGTTTTAATGTCCGAAACTGATTAAAACTGTTCAAAATCTTGAACTTCGGTAAAAGGTAAAAATTCTACAAGTGTAACCATTGCACATATAATTATTTCATATGTTAATAAATATTTGATACTGATAAATATAACATTTTTAATAATTTTTAGAGACTTTTACTACTTGAAACTAAAGATTCTTTATCCTCACCTCACACTGATGTATTATTAAAAGTAACCTGAAAATAAAATTTCCATTTATTCGTATTGAACAAAATACTCTTATTTCATTTTTTTTATAACAGCCTACCCAATTTCAGGGTTTACGGCTACTAATGTTCAATTTCATAGCCTTGTAATTTAGAACCCAATCCAGAAGACGAGGGAGCTTCATGGAGAACTTTTTGATGGAACTAATCTGCATGGAGAGGAAAACCTTCCATGGTTAGCCTGGCGGCAAGGTGACTCTAACCAATGATAAGTCAACAGCTGAGGATATTTCACGTCAGCATTGTAGTCAGTGCGAGCCGGGTGTGGAATTCGAATCAACCAGCTATGTCTGGGATCGAGCTCGGGTCAACTCATTGGGACACGAGGGCTCTAACAAAATACTTAATATTTAGAAGTTGTGACACATAGTGCACGAACATTTTTAACTAGAGATTTCAATTTATCACCAGCCCAAGCAAGGGCCCGGTGCAAGCTGTAACAATATCTTATATAAAAAAATTTCTGGATTTTCAATACCACCAGAACAAGTGTAATAACTGCTACAAGACGATTGAAAACTAACTTGGATTGACGAAATTGGCACAATAAAGCATGTCAAAGAGATTATTAATCATAAAAATGCAAAATTTGACACTTGAAGGTTGTTAATTAGACAAATTTAAAAAATCAGGATTTTCAAAAACAAGTGGAAATACAAAGCAATACTTCTGAAAAAAGTAGCTTTTATTTATAGCAAAAATAAAGCACATCAATAGTGATTATTAAACTGCATGATTTGAAACTCGCAAGACGCAGTAATACGGTATTATAAATATCTAGATTATAAAAACTATGAGAAAATCAAACAATAACGGCTGAAAACCTGATCAAAAAATTACTTGGATTAATGACAAAATGGGAATGGGCATACAAAAATGTAGATTTCGAAATTTGCATCTCAGAATAGAATCATATTAAAAATATGAAGATTTTTACAATTATGTGGAAATACATCTAATTAAATTTTTTTCTTTTCAAAAAAAAGAAAAAATTATAATTTTTGTCATTATGTTCAGGTGCTGCTAAGGGTCGCACTTCAACAGTTGCTTAGCCGCAGGTTGTGCACCCCTACCGTAATAAATCTGTTCAACCTATAATATTAGGCCAAAGATATATGTTGATGTGTGGCTATGTCAGGTAACATATTTAATAATTACAAATACATAATTAACACCCCCATAGCAGAATTTTTTTTGGCTTCATGCGACAAACTTCTCTAGCACTAATATTTTACCTTAAGATACTTTTAATTATAACAATTACTAATTTAAAGTAACAGAAATGTGTTTACGGAAGAAATTATAGAAAAATTATAAATTGTAAAAATTAATAATTGATTAAAAATTAATAATTGTAAATTAAAACTAAGAATTGTAAAAATAATATTTTTTGAATTACAATAAAATAGGCGATATTCTCGAATTTTGCAGGCGGAAAAAATGCACTAATTATTTCCTCATCACGCGAACAGGACTCTTTGAAAAAGAGATACTCAAATAAGTGTATGTAAAATATGGTGTTATTTAAAGAAAAAAAATGATGAAAGAAAGATTATCATTTCTAGAGTATCTTTTAAACTTTCGTGATTTCAGATTTTTTAAAAAATTAATTTGAAATTCTAGCTGAAGTCAGTTATGACAGTTTTTTTTAAAAATCTCAAATGAGAAAAGAAAAATCATGATTATTTCTTTCCTCTCTGATGCACTAGAAAGACATCTTTGAAAAAAATTCTACATAAAAAAAAAACATTTTTCGAAAAGTTATGCAGAAAGGAAAACCAAAATTTTTCCCTTTTCAAAAGAAAAATCTTTCTGCAAAAACTCTGTAACACTCTGTGATAATCAGGGTTGGGGTTTTGGACAGGACACATGAGTTTTACTGTTTTAAAGTGTCCTAAACTGACTAAAACTGTCAAAAACCTTGAACATTGGTAAAGGGTAAAAATTTTATATTTATAACACATAATAATTACATAAATTAATAAATATTTGATACTTTTCATATAATTTCTTTTAAAAAGAAAATAATATAATAAAAAAAGACTTACTTTTGAAGCTCTACAATTCTATGAACAACAAGCGAATACCTTAATCTTTAAATATGAATAAATAAGCTTTTAATACTGATAAATTATGTTTCTGCATAAGGATAAACAATGCAATATTAAAAATAATAATAAACTTTTTTAATAAAACAAAAACTTGTCTTCATTTTGTTAATTGATCAAAAATTAACAACTTATTTATCTCAATATTAGTTTCAAATTGCGACATAAAATCAAGAAAAGGGTTTTGGACAGGACAGTTTAAGCCGTGGATTAATCCATTCTGTCCGAAAACTTGCCCACTCCGGCGACAATGTCACCGAAATTCTGCCATGAGGATTAACATATAAATATATAGATGGAAATAAAAGAAAATTTATTCGATAAATAATTTTTCTCTAACTTACATTAGTCTCACTCTCTCTTATTACGAAATCACCATCTTCGGCCAATTCATTCAGCATCCTATCACAGTCATTACGCGTTATGCTTCCGATGTACCAAGGCCTGTCGCAACTGTTTTTATTTCGCTGCTTAACCATCGGACAACCCCCGCTGGCCTTTGATGGAGTTTTACAAAGTTCATGTTGGGCACCATTAACTGAAACACCCACAATGGGGTTATCATCCATCTTCTGAGGAGTGGATTCCGAATCACTAGAATCTGTAGCACTGCGTCCCGGAGACACTATCTGCAAATAATTTTTAGGCACCAATCCGATCTGTCCAATACCGTTGCGGGCCCTCCACCAGTCAGGGTCGTTCAGAGGGCGCTCGACGACCTCGAGCTGCTCACCTTTCTGGAAACTCAGCTCCTCGTCACTCTGCGATACGAAGGGGTACAAAGCGACAACAATATCATTTCCTTGAAGAACGTTTTGATATGTTGCAGTACTGATCGGCTCTTCGTCGGGAGGTAAGTTGCAGGAAATGTCAGGCACATCTTTAGGCTCCTCCAGCACATAGTTGGAAGGAAACCATCCAACCTGCAAGTTGCAACTCTCTCCCTTCCACCAACCATCGCTAGATTTCTCCATCACCACAACCCTACTTCCTTTCACCAAAGAAATCTCATCTGCTTGCTGAGCTTCATAGTTATATTTAACAATCGCAGTCGTATTTAAGCAAATCCTATTTGCTTGAGCAGTGACACGGGGTGAAATGTCATTTATGTCAGTCTCCTTTGATGACATTTTTGTGGAAGGGGAGGAAATTTTGGGCTCACTTTTTCTTCTTACTCTCTTACGAATACTATCAAATATAGAAGGTTTCTCCCTTTTTACATAGTTTGATGGAACAAATCCTGCTTGATTTCTAGAATTTTGAACTTTCCACCAATGTTTACTGTCGTCTAAAAGGACGAGACGTTCATGTTTCTTGATATCTAGCTCCTGGCCGCCCTGTGCTTCGTAGTCATATTTTGCAACTACGTAAACTTCTTCCATTGTTTTACCTTAAAAAAAAAGATTATTTAGAGATAAAAAAAATTGCAACATATTTATAAATTTTCAGTTTAAATCAATAGTGATTTTAAACTAAGTTAAATGAGGTAGTATTTATCACCGAAATCAATTATTTATTAAAAAACTGCTTCGTTTATAAATTCAATATCTGAGCTCTGTAATATATATTAAAATCATAATTATTTGTGATCACTAGGCACAATTCACAAATGATGTCATGCTCGTAGGAGACTTTGGGGGATCACGAAATTGTCACAGTCAGACTTGGAAAGAAAAACTTTCTTTGCACTCAAAATCTCAATTAAAAAACTTTATGCACATATTGATCTCATTTTGGTGCAATTTGTTTGAAAAATACAGATTTTTCTCAAAATATTTAATTCCTATAGAGATCCTTATTGATAGTTTGACAAAAAATCAAAGTAGCTGAGGCAAGGTTTGCGAGGCAAAGGTCAATTTATCGGTAAATCCACATGGTTTTCTAACCTTTTTTTCGGCAGTGATTAATCGTTTTTAGACCCTTTCCCTACAGTTTTTGAAATTCAAACATCTTTAAAATGTTATTACTACAAACCAGGGGTAGAAATTTTTTAAAAAAATTACTGGTCCATAGGACCAGTAACTAAGACATTTTACTAGTCCGCACAAAACTTTACTGGTCCGTCTACGCGTTCCTATTAGCTGCAAATAAAAAATAATTAAAATTTTTGATTGAAAAAATGATTTTTTTTTTAAAAAAATCATAAATTTTTGATTTAAATCGCATTTTATTGATTAATATTAATTTTGTATAAAAAAAATTTTAAAAAAAATTGTGAATAAGCTCTTAAATAGTTTAAAGTAAGATCGTTTAAGTTTCGTAAATTCGAGAATAGATCGGCTGCGAGGATAGATTAACGGAGATCGGCTGCGGCGGATGGTGGTCCGGCGGACCACTGTTTATTATTTTATGCTCGTCCGACTCCCATTTTAGTGGTCACGGACCAACGGACCACCGTTAATTTCGAGCCCTGCAAACACACGTTGTACTTGAACTAACACTTCTTTGAAGCATTCAATTCAGGTGGATTCCATCATTATTTCACGCTGTTTGATGATAATTTTTCTGGAAGCTATTTATTGTTCAAAATTTGAGCTAGATTTCTTATTATTTAATGTGTTAGATTTGTGAGGGATTTATCACTTTTTCACGCTGTTTTATGATAGGTTTTTCGATAGTTATTTATAGTTTTATCTGACCCTTTCACATGATTTTTCCAAACTAGATGTTAATCAATGATATTATGACGTTTGATTCATTTGTAATTTCCCATCGTCAGATGATATTGGGTCATTTGGGAAGTTCGTGTCGATTCTATTATTAGCATGAGCTTTACAATCAAATTTTGAGTCACTGTTTTCATTTCTTAAGGCATTTAATTTGCAACGATTCCGTCAGAATTGACGTCCTCTGGTGATAGTTTTTTTAATGTTAATTATCATATTTTCGGCCTTATACTCATGGTTTTTCAAACTCCGTTTATATTTAATATGTTATTACAACACAGGACCACTGTTATAGATGCAACAGTTATAAATTTTTAAGGCATATGATTCGCCACGAATCCATCGTAAATCCACATCGTTTTAGGCCATTTTCACATGTTTTTTTTTTCTATTTTGATAATTTTCATTAGATGCTATTACAACAAGCGAGTTTTTTGTGTGACTCCCTAAGAGTCACTTTTCGAGATGTTCAATTTTAATCGATTTTATCGTAAATCCACAATTATGGATCATTTGTTGTTTCTTGACTATTTTCTCATGGTTTATTTCAATTTGATGGACTTAATAGAATGTTATGGATAGTGAATTTTCTTATTTTTGAGATCACTTTTTTACGCACTTCGACATAAAACATTTTTATAAATTCGAGAATTGGGCTCATTTTTAAAGCTAATTTACGGAATATGCAAATTTAACTGTGGAATTATTTTTAATTCAAACAAATTATCTTAAACAATTTTTTAACGATAAAATTAAATACTTTGTATATTTTAGGTGTCTTAAAAGTTTTGCAAATATTAGTGAACAATGCCCTTTTTGCGATAGGTGCCTTTATTTAGGGGAAATAGTGTCCTTTTCACTTACCAGCTTTTTCAAGGTCTAGAATGAACACTGATCTAAAGAATAACTGCCAACTCTTCTATATTTTGTAAAAGATTTTAAAATATTTCAAATTAAAGTCACCAGCAATGAGGCTTTTACCTGAACTCCAATTGCAATATTTATCCTTTAAAAAATTTAATAACAGGATAATAATAATCTTAATAATAATAAGAAGAAAAGATAAATACAATACTTAAATACATTCTGAGAATGAATTTAAATGTTTAGTTAAAAAAGTCACTAGCACTTAAGCTATTATCTAAATTCAAATTACAAACATTATTACGTCTGAAAAAATGAATCAAATGAAGAAGAATTTCCATAAAAACTAAAAAAAGAAACTTTTATCAGAGAAAAAAATAAAACAAATAGAAAACGCTAATTTATGAGAACGAAACCATTAAAAGCATATTTTTAAAAAAAAGATACTGAATAAAGAGAAATCTTAAATATCGCAAAACTTATTGATGTGACAAATTTTTATATCCGAATTTAAATTAAAAGCAAGTAAATTAACATCTCACTTTATAACAAACCAGCAATTAGTTTCTTTACTGCTATAATATAAGCACAAGAAATAAATCAGTCAAAATAAAAATAAGCATATTTCTTGAAATCGCTCTTAGTTCATTAACAATTTTATTATATTTTGACAATTAATATCATAAATGAAGCTTACCACTTTTATTGTTTGACATTTCTAAAACAAATATTAAGGAAGTAATACAGCAGCTACCACGTTAAATACAAAGATATTAGAATTGAATAAGTCAGTATGATCACAAAACTGAAGCAATCATCTTAAATTTTAAAAATTATTTAGCCTCATTCATACATTAAAATAATATTTTCCTGTCTCTGATGTCTCCTCTATGAATCACAAATATTGGTTAGGTAACGGTTAATAATTTCAGAGCTTTATACCTACGTTTAAACGATAAGCTTCTAGCTTTCATCTAAATAAATTGACAGTTAAAGTGGAGTAAAACCTTAACAACCGTAATATTTGTAAACAAAAACAAAAATCCATCTCCTGAGTGTTTTCGAAGTATGGGCTTGAAAAATGATTCCTGTTTTTCATTGTTATGAGTTTTTATTTTTACGAAAATTAGATAACGATCCTGAATTCTGGCTCAAAGTGAAAACCAATGTTTTAAAAGACAATGATTTTTCGTTAAAGGTAACAGAGAATCCTGATTTGTGATCTATCAATAGTATTATGTGTTCCATTTAATAAGAATCATAATTTGTTTTTATATATATATCTATACAACTAAAGGTTGTCTAAAGCTCGATAAGTCGATAATTCTTGTTACTGTGTAATCTAGTATAATTGAGTAAAAATCAGTTTAAGAAAGATCTGCATGTATAAATATGGGAGAGATCTCGGACAAAATACTCACCAAGTCGGGCAGCGGTCCGTGAGAAACTAAAAAGAAAAAAAAATACAGAAGGGACCATCTGGAAAGGTATATCTCCTAGCCACCCCCCGGGACAAACATCTACATGTTTTTGTTTTTTTCTTAAATTTTCAAGTTTGAATTTTATTTGGCGATTGTAGTTGGCGCGACAGATCGCGATTAAATATGAGGCTTAATTTTTGTAAACTTAATAAAAAAATCTAATGCATTTAGCAAAAGAACTGATTAAAATTATTTAAGATAATGTTAAATCTTTTTTGCATTACTTTAGAGATCAAATAAGCATCTAAAGTGGTAAGCCACACTTTTTCCAAAATTCTAATTTTTTACATCAAACTGTTCCTTTTAATTTTTTTCTTATTGATATCTTATTTGTTTTGTCTTTCATGTTAACAAGAATTAAAATAAAATTATATCACAAGCATATCTTGTTGGATATATGAAAATCACAGTGATATTTCTGAAAATTGCTCTCCTGGATAATTAAGAAATAAAGCTTTATTATTTCTCCTCAAATCCTTCATTTGTGAAAGCTGTAAAATATTTTAAATTCTGGTGTTTTATGTAAAAAAAAAAGTAATTGAAACCTTACGTATTGGCACATGCATAAAGTGAATTGGATCACAGCTTTGGCTATTGTAATTGGCTGAGGGCAGGTGCTGCTATGGAAATATCTCCAGTAAAAACATTGTTTGCACATTTAGCATATAACAAACTCTACCAATTCTAGCGTATCATATTAAAATGTTCTTTTAAAAATTAAAATTAGTCACTGTTTTGGGAGACTTACTGAATGGAACCTGAGACAAAATGGATGCCAAGTCTTAGCTCTTGCAGAGCTGTGACATATGAGAAGCTAAAAATTAAAAAATAAGAAGAAGCACTACCACCTGGGGACATTAATTATATCAGTATCTATTTATGCCAACTAAAAGAGCCAATGTGTCAGAATATTTATTTTCTCTAAGTTGTAAAAGTTAAAAAAAAAAAAATATGTAGAGGTATTCCTGAGATGGTTGTGTGTTAAACCTTTCAAGTTGGTTCCCTTCTGAAAGGTTTTTTAATTTTTCACAGGCCAGTGAAAAATTAACAGGCTCAGAAGTCACCAAAACTTGATGATTATTTTGGCATAAGCACTGATCTGAAATTCTTCCTATCTCAAAAAGAAAAAAAATAATAAGCAAATAAATGAAAAATTAAATAAATAAAAGAGAAAACTGGTTACCATCTTTGAAGAAGCCACTATGTATTTTTATAATTTTTTTAAACTACCAAAATCAGGCTGTGATACTTTCAATTCACAATTTCATTTCACAGAAACTAGATTTTGATAGGGAAATAGCACCCAATATTTTTGTCTAAATTTCTAACATTTAATCGTGAAGTAGCATTTAAAAAAAAATATTATTGCTTGACAGAGCCGGATTATACCTTTCGTAGGCCCTAGGCACAGCCGTTTTTGGGCCCTCCCCTCCTTCCCCCACTCCTCCCCTCTTTTCAAAATATATGCTAATATTTTCTTGCATATTTTTTTACATTTTTATTAATATGGATTTTAATTTACAAATTAGTTTATCGAACTTTATCTGCAATACCGACATACTGCCGATATTGCAGTTGATATCGATCTAGTTAGTTCGATCGATAACTATGTAAACACTTCACGTCAACAATACAACAACAAATCAGCAAAGAAAACAGTGAAATTGATAGTGAGATTAATTACAAGAAATATTTATACTACAAATAGCTTCATAGTTTTCATGATACTACTATGATAACTAAGTGAAGGAAATTAACATTGTCAAAAGTAAATCTTCTGAAATTATGAATGCAGAAGGAATTATGAATGCAAAATTATTATTGAAATTATGAATGCAGAAGGAATTATGAATGCAAATGCAGAAGGAGAAAGATCTTTCTCCAGTTTAAAATTGATAAAAAATTATTTGCGTTCAACAATGAATCAAGATCGTTTGGCATCGCTCGCACTTATGTCTATTGAATACGACATTTTGCGTAGTTTGGAATTCGACAGCATAATACAAGATTTTGTTGAATCCAAAAATAGCAAAAAAGTAATATATTAGATCATAAGATTCTGTTAAATAATTTATTACCGAAAAATATTATATTTTTATTTGTATCTTCATAATTTTGTGCAAAATACACTTGTTGTTTTTAAAGCTAAATTATTTTTGTCAAAAAATTTTCTTCTCCCAAGTTTTTCGTAGGCCCTAGGCACGTGCCTAGTGTGCCTATAGGTTAATCCCACTTGTATTATATATATAAAACTTGTATTATATAAATCCCACTTCTGTGTAAGTGTGGGATTTATATAATACAGTACAGAACCCGTTATCCGGAAATCAGAAAACCGGAAAACCAAAAAACCGGAACGAAATTCGATAAATTTTCCCGCCATATTTAAAAAAAAATTTTTTTTTCCTCATAAGATTTTAGGATTTTTCGTTGTTTTTTGAAAGATGTTTACCTTACCATCATTTTGGAAATAATCATTAGTGTATTACTCCATCGTTTTTTCTTCTTTTCAAGATTATTTCCAAAAAAAATTTTTTTTTAGTTGGGTTTAACAATAAAAAAACGGCTTTTTGTAGCGATTCAGAAAACCGGAAAAATCAGTTATCCGGAATAGCGATGGTCCCGATCATTCCGGATAATCGGTTCCCTACTGTACCACTTGTATTATATAAATCCCACACTTGTATTATATATATAAAAAGAAATTCAATCTTCAAATGTGGCTCTTTAATAATTTTAGTTTTCATTTGTACGGATTCTAATCCGCAATTTATTTGTAATTTTTATATTGATTTATCATATTACTGTATTTCTATAGTCTGTACCCAATACTCTGTGGTTTGTTGCTGTTACAATATCTGAGACCAAAGATAGATTTCCTTCATTTATCAAGAAGACTGTATTAACAAATCCTTTTTATGCACCTTCCCCTGCAGGTATAAAATGATTTCCTACATTAGAAAGTTATTAATATTCTTTTTTTACTGACCGAAAATAAGAAGATAATTAAATTTAATTTCTTTTAGATTGTATTTTGACCAGATATCTCCAGTATCATGACTTTGTGGAAATGCACCTTGACAGTATCTTTAAACATGGTGAAAACTGCACTCTTCCAAAAGAAGTACTATTTCGACTATATTATTATCATTGTATTACTTTATTTCGGCAGTACAGTGTTTAATGTTGTCATATTTTTTAAAAGCTTGTTTAATAACGATATTAATGATGATGTAACACATTTTACAGATATCACACAAGTGAACTTTTTTAGTGAATCTTCAAGGGGGGGGGGGAGGGAATTTAATATATATTTTCAAGGCTTATTTAAAAGGCCGTAATATATATTTTTTTGGTTTTTCTTTTTGCAATGAAAATAAAAATTATTCTAAGGTAAATAATTTGTTATTTACCATAAAATACTCTTATGTTTTTATATACAGTACAGAACCCGTTATCCGGAAAACCAAAAAACCGGAACGAAATTCGATAAATTTTCCCGCAATTTTTAAAAAAAAAATTTATTTTTTTTCCTCCTAGGATTTTACTTTCTTTTTTGAAAGATGTTTACCTTACCATCATTTCAGAAATAATCATTAGTGTATTACCTCATCGTTTTTTCTTATTTTTAAGATTATTTCCAAATATTTATTTTTTTTAGTTGGGTTTAACACTAAAAAGCGGCTTTTTGTAGCGATTCAGAAAACCGGAAAAATCAGTTATCCGGAATAGCGATAGTCCTGATCGTTCCGGATAATCGGTTCTCTACTGTATATATATTAGAAACATTTACATTTTTGTGGTTTTTAAGTCTTTATTACTACATTTATTTGGATATCATATTGTTTGTATCATTTGTTTGGATTGGTTCTTCACAAGATATTTTGCTTTATTTTCTTTTTCTTTTATTTGGCTGAATATTAAGCTGTTAAAAATTTTAGTTAAAAAATAATGATAATGAATTTATTTTATGTTATTGCAGTCATTGAACAGAATTTTAATTAAACAATTAACAGCTTAAAACTGTGAATGTTTTAAATTGTTAATTAAAATTATTTATTTAGAATATAGAAGATACTTTCATAACATTTTTTTAAAAATTGTTTTATTACTTTAGAAAAATTTTATTCAGTCACTACTATCTTTAAAAATAGGACAAATCGTGTTTATAATTCTTCTTTTTTTTAACATTAATAATTAAATATATCATTTAAATTCACAGTTTTAATATGTTAATTTTCATGCAAAACATTTATAAAATTGAAAGTGTTGTAATTTCTTTGTTCTAGCTCTTCAGGTGCCCAAACTTGAGAATCCTCTCATTAAAGTATAATTTCTTAGAAGAGGTACCACCCGATATCGGAAAGTTCCAGAAACTGGAATATTTGGCACTGACAAACAACAGACTCCAGAACTCATCCATCCCTTACACTCTGGCTTTCTGCAAAAAGCTAAAAGTTCTGTACTTAGATTATAATCTCTTGGATGCATTACCTGGATTTCTGCTGGTAATGCCCAGCTTAAAAACTGTACATCGCCATGGCAACCACAACTATTTCAAGGCTACATTCATGTGGTACCACACGGATGTGAACGAGAGGATCCTAGCCATTCCGGGTAGTGGATCGAGCCAATCCAAACTGAGATCCCTGAAGTTGCTCTCTGCGTCGGCCATCATTGCAGCCAAGTTAAACTTCTTTGTTGATACATGTGTTCCTTCTTTGCTCAAAGATTACATTTGCAGTATTTATTATGATTTTAAAATATGTTATAAGTGTTTCACAGCCAATCCCAGATCCAAAGCAGGTAGGTATCTCTTAAAGGAATAAAAATATAATGAAGATAGATTTTTATTTAACCCTCCGCGTACGGCTCAGTATTTATACTTTCCAATTCTGAAATAGGAGGCCATTTTTTTGTTTTCTTTATCTGCATTAGCTACAATTCACATCTTCATCAGTTGTTTTAAAATAATACAAGAATTTTAATAGCTTTTTACGTTTTCAAATAATATACATAATATGGCGCCCGCTATTTCAGCGGGAAGGGTTTAAAAGTTAAAAAATTCAGGTGATATTTTTATTGTTGGATGAATATAATTTTTAAACATTTTGTCTCAAAAAATGTTACGGAAATTTTGTAATAAAGCAGAAAAAAATAAAAGAAAAGCCCAGATTTATGGAATCACTTTCTTCATAATCAAGATATTTTTGTTTGTTATTCCCACATATAATGCCGCTGGCACTCAGCAAATCCATATTTTACATAAATGCTTATTGCATGAAAGAAAAACAAAAAGTATCCAAACTCATACATACGCGGGAGCAAAAATTCATGCTAGAGAAAAAAATTCTTGAAAGCTCTAGTGGCACCTAGCAGCAAAAATAACCATCAAATGATGTTTTTTTTTTTTTACCTACACGTGGAAATAGCGGGATCAATGTTGAAACAAAGAGGATAAACTCTGCGCCTGCGATATTTACGTGACCCGTAGTCAGGGTCGATACTGATACCCCCGCTCAAATCGCGAGAGCCGTACGTGGAGGGTTAGATGTACTATATTGTATATTTTGCTTTTAAAACAAAACTCTTAAAATTTCTTAGTGAATATATGAAAAATACATAAAATGTGTTAATAAAATTTTCAAGGAATATCATGAATTTAGCCTTATCACCTTTATTATTATTATTTTTATTATTAATATAACGTTGTATAGTGAAGCTCTAAACCAGATTGGCTCAAAACTGTGACCTATATCTCAGCAGTTAATCTGAAAAATTGGTCTACACCAGAATTATATTCTCCTGGGAACATAATTTTCTAAAATTTTAAAAGCTAAAGCTTTAAATACATAAAATTTCGTAAGCATAGCTTTTGGAGATACACTGTTATAAAATTAATTTTTTAGACAAACACTTTTTGCTTTAACTTTAAAAATATTCAATAGAAATAAACAAAATTTTTGAACTAGTTTTAAATTTGATAAAAATTGCATGAGGTAATTGAGGTAAGCATTTAAAGTAGTATAATTTTTAATTATTGAAGTAAATTTTTTAATTAGCAATTTTTTTAAAAAATTTCATAATATTAAAGTGAATATCACTTTTGGTAACTAATGAAAATAGTCGTATTTAAATATCTTGAAAATTTAAGAAGTATGAAACAATTTACTCAGTAGTTTTTGCAAATGTTTAAAAAAATTTCTGAATGGCGAAGGTTGTAGTGTGTTAAAATTTATACATATGTGGCATATATGTCTAATCAATTAATTTTAAACATCTGTTTATGCTGATTCATGGGTGAAACTTGTGTTTTATTTTATAACCGTCATTGAACAGCCGACCCAATTTTGGTTTTATGACTACTAATGTTCAACTCCTTAGCTTTTGTAATTTTGAATCTAATCCAGAAGACAAGGGAACTCCTTGATCAAGTATTGGGGGAAATACGCCTTCGTGGAGGACTTCTTGATGGAACTAATCCGCATTTGCGTTGCTTGGAGAGGAAAACTTTCCAAGGTTAGCCTGACAGCAAAGGAAAGCTAACCCATGATCTATCTACCACTGAGGATATTTCACATCAGCATTCTAGTCGGTGTGCAATTCATATTGACCAGCTATAGCTGGGATTCGAACCTGGTTCACCTCATTAGAAGGTGGATGCTCTATCCCCTGAGCCACCATGGCTCAGGATCAAGAATTGAGAATAATTTGCCTTCACAGAGGACTTTTTAATAAAACTAACCCGCATTTGTGTTGCATGGAGAGAACTTCTCGTGATTAGCCTAATAGCAAGGGAACTGTAACCCATGATCTGTCAACCACTGTGGATATTTTACATCAGTCGTCGGTGAAAGCTGGGTGCAAAAATCACATCGACCGGCCATTGCTGGGATTCGAGCTTGGGTCACATCATTGGCAGGCAAACGCTTTATCCCCTGACACAGCTCAAACTTGCTAATTTGGAATACTCTTTCCAAATTTCAACGGATTTTGCCAGTCTATTTTGTATATCCTGGATGTTGAAGTTCCAAAGATTGGCCAAAGTTGCATCCGCGTTGCATAAATGAAAAACGGACTGCTAATACAAGAGCGATTTTTTTTTTTTAATATTTTGTCTGCAAAAAGTATGCTGTATTTTTTTTTAGGAACAAAAATAAATTTACTATTAATCCATACTAATAGATTTTTCAATTAAAAGATTGTTCTAAAATGTTTAAAGAAAAGAAAAAAAACTAATGAACACTTTAAAACAAGTTGCTTTAATTATATTTCATTTTACACTAAAAGAAAATAGCATTAGAATTTTTTTTCTTGTGTTTGAACATCCTCTGCAATTGTTCAACAATAGACGATAATAATGACATGGGGTAAAATACATTATCACTAACACCTTTTAATTTATTTCGAATTTGAGTTTTCCTTATTTTTAAATGCACTATGATTTTTCGCAGGTTATAAAGTCTACACCTTCAAGAATCCTTACTTGGGAAATTTTTGTGTACCTTTCCAACATTGGGCCTGCAGCCTAGAATGTGCCGAGGCCATTGAAATACCAGCCCGGGAAGAACAGCTGCTTGCGGCTATGGAACAAGACAGAGAATATCACAAGCACATCCAAGAGGCCCACAGACCCCCCTTTGAACATAAAAGCCTTGTCGATAACTTCAACTGTTCCATTTTGTGATTTTGTTTATCTCATTTAAAATATGTACATTATATACATAAAATGTGTGTTCGTGTATAGAATTTTAAAATATATTTCTGTATGACTAAAAATATATCTTAATTATGATTGTTTTGTAGACTAAGTCATTTATTATTATTTATTCCTAAATTGTCTCATACGATGCTTACGGATTATTTTTTAATCAATTTTAAGATCTGAGTACTTTATGAAATGTTTACATAAATAAAAAAAATGAACATTTTACTGTAAATTTTTCTTGTTTTCTTATCGTTTTTTATGTAAATAAAAAAATTAGATTTTTATACTAGGCTTGCTTTCAAATAAAATAAAGAAATACATAATAAGCAGTTAATCTGAAAAATCAGTCTATACAAGAATTATATTCTCCTGAGAACATAATTTCTAAAATTTTACTAGAAAATTTTAAAAGCTAAAGCTTTACAATTTTAAAATTGTCAGTTATTTGAAAAAGAACCACCCATCATCTCATAAAAAGGTGCATAAATCTTGTATGCATACCATTTTGGATGTATTAATTCAATGGTGGAAAAACTATGCCACTTTTAATGATTACAACTGGCATATAAATCAGATCTGGTATTATGGGAAGGCATAGTTTCTCTTTTATTATTAAATTCTCTCCATCTTGGAAGGCTATAATTTAATAAAATTAACTCTCGTTTAAGATTAAGTAAATATTGCACCTAATGAACTAGGTTCGACTGTAATCAATGTTGTTTTTCAAGTTCTGGTGTAATATAAAAATATATTTCTAAAAATAATTTTAAATATTTATTGATGATTAAATGTTACTTTGTTTAGAGACTTTATTTAGAAAAAAATTAAAACATGTTATAAAAATGTTATGTTTTTTATGGTTTCATAAAATCATTTATCAAAATAAATAAGCATTTTTTTTTGCCGTCAAAATAAATAGAAGGCCGCCTGCTTCTAAATTTTTATATGTTTTTCCCCAAAAAATAAAGCCTTTTAAAAGAAGCATGCAATGAAAAAGATTTATTATGCCGTATAAAATAACTTTTTTTTTTAAAAAAATTCCTCCAAATTTTAAATTTACAAAAAGAAATATGCTCAATTTTTTTTAATTGGAGTGCTCTTTAAAGTATTATAAATAATGGTATCAGTAAAAAAAAAAAAAAAAATATTTTTATATTTTGTTTAAAATATTCATTAATAAAATTGCTTGTAGAATTATATATTAAAAGTATTATATTGTATGATATTTAAAAAAAATAATTCTCATCAATGAAAACATAAGTTTATTTTTTCAATAAAAATTTTTATTACTTTATTCATACTGGTCTCATGTTAATTTTTTAAGATAAATAATGTGACTTTCTGATATCATTGAAAAGTTAATACAGTAGGGAACCGATTATCCGGAACGATCGGGACCATCGCTATTCCGGATAACTGATTTTTCCGGTTTTCTGGATCGCTACAAAAAGCCGTTTTTTTATTGTTAAACCCAAATAAAAAACATTTTTTTTGGAAATAATCTTAAAAAGAAGAAAAAACGATGGAGTAATACACTAATGATTATTTCCAAAATGATGGTAAGATAAACATCTTTCAAAAAAGAAAGAAAAATCCTAAAATCTAAGGGGGAAAAGTTTTTTTTTTTTTTAAATGGCGGAAAAATTTATCGAATTTCGTTCCGGTTTTTTGATTTCCGGATAACGGGTTCTGTACTGTACTTATATGGTCTTATACTTGAAGATACTATGTAAGAACTTTAAAGGGAAAAGTAGTGATACACTAATAAAGTGATATTTGTGCTGATAAGGAGTTGTAAGATTCCCAAGTTCCCTTTTTTTCATTTATTTTTTTTTTTAATCCAAAATGAAAGTAACTAAAATTTTAAGTAAAAAATTAATCAACAAATTAATACTTCCAAATTACATAAATTAGTTACTTCATTTTTTTCTCCTATAAAAATGTAATATTTAAGTTTGCCATAGTAAAGACAATTCTGTTTCTTTTCTTTTTTTAAAATAATTGAATTTAGTGTTGATGAATATAATTCAGAGATGATGAATGGGAGAAATATTTATTGGCTGTTAATGTCAAAATGATAGGTTTCTGTTTTTTAATCACAATCTTGTCATTTCTATCTTTTTTTTTTTTTACTCACCAGTTAATCCTTACATTTTTTATAACTGCACAAATCAACTAACTATACTTTCTGAAATATCTTAAGTTTAAATTTCAAATCACTAGGTTCAATCTCAGATTTATATACTTTTAATAAGTTTCCTAAATAATAAAAACCGCTAAACGACAAATTTTATTGACATAAAAAATTTACCTATACGAGAAAATTTTTTCTCATACTATGCAGGGAATTTTAGAAACAATGATTTATTTCATTACATCTTCCCTTTTTGATTTATGAAATTAATCTGTGCAGCTCATATATATTTCATGATGATATCAGATGAACTAGTTTAGTGGTTTTCTTAGTGGTATTCCTAGAATGGCCCTAGGGTTCCATGGGTTAGGATTTTTTTTTAAATAGCAACGGTTTTTGAATACAGTATTTATATTCAGATCCAATCAATGATCTATTCCTTATGTTTGTCCTTATGAAATTAGATAATGTAAAATGACAATGAAAAAATTGCAAATATTCATAAAATAAAATAAGCATTTTAAAAAATATAATTCATTGAAGAAAAATAACATATTAAACAAATTATGAAAAAGGACAAACATTTATAGAAAATTGAATTAGTATTTCCCACCAAGATTTAGAAAGCGAAATAAAATTAAATAATTTACTAATGAACTCTGATTTTCAACATACACCAGGTTTGTTTAAGCTGTTCATATGTTACAGTGAATGACAGAAATTAGTGGTTGTTGACTTCCGGTGAATGTTGACAATCACATAGGTCACATTTGGCAAATCTGAAATATATAATCGGTCTAGTTAAGTGCCACTGTCTGGTATGCCCTTCATCAATCTTTTTATAAGGTCAAGTGTCACTGCCCAGTTTACATTTAACAGATACTCTGAACATTGATGTTTCTCCTAATCTATCCTCAGCAGATATTAAAATATAGCGTAAATATAATAATATCAATAAATAAATTAATATCAAATCGGATGTGACAAATATTTCGGACATTCACCAAACAGACTATGAGATTGCTGACATTCACTGTTGAAAGTCGACATAATCTTGATTTTGGCCATTCACGGAAACATATACACTACCAAAAACTAAACTAGGCATAGCTACAGCAGTGTGAATTCAACAGCCAGATATAAACTAACTTAGGAAAAATAAAAAATTATTAATGAAAAAACGGTAAAAAGTTTCATTCTTGTTATTAAATATTTAAAGTAGACTAATATTGGTTAATGCGCTTACAATTATCTTCATATACTTTAAAGTCTGGGTTCTGTGGAAAGAAGGTTAATCCTAATTCCAGAGCCAGAAAAAATTTTGAACTAGTTAACAGAAAATATTGCTAGCCAGAAACTGGATCTCTATATACCAGACTGGCACAGGATTAAAGTCATGTTTTCTTTAAGACTCAAAAGCACACTCTTCTATGCCACATGAAAATGTCATAGACAAGATTGTGATCGCTCAAAGCCGATAAAATTTAGGCCCTTAAAAAGGAATTTAATTTATGAATTTATTCAAGTGTGTTAAATTTTAACATTATTAAAACACAATTTATGTTGTAATTTGTTAATCATATTTCCATAGCTAGAAAAATTTTGAACCTCTAAATTTGTTTACAGAAAAGAATGATGGTCAGAAACTGGATCTCTATATACCAGACTGACACAGAATTGAGGTCATGCTTTTTTTTTAAGACACAAAAGCACATCTCTTGAGCAGCAAAATAACTTGGGCCCTTATTGGACCAATATTCAGAAATCTTGGCTCAATAAGGTTCAAAGGGTCGATATTTTTCCAATATGAGCCCTATATAGAATTGTCAGATTCACCCAATATTTTACTATCACTTTATAACCAATATCGGCCCGATATAGAATTGTCAGATTCACCCGATATTTTATAATTATTATTCAACCAATATAAGCCCTATATAGACAGGCCGATATTGACACTGCATAGGACCAATATTAAATAAGTTAGTCATCCCAATATTGGTCCCTCAGAGCATGTTCATATGGAGTCATGTCAAGCCCAACTGGGGCCAAGACATAATTGTTGCTAGGGTTCTATGCCACATGAAAATGTCAAAGACAAGATTGTGCTTAGTGGGTATGGAACAAGGACAACAAAATTTAGGTGTCATTAAAAAAGAATTTAATATATGAATTTATTCAAATGTATTAAATTTTAACATTATTAAAACACAATTTATGTTGTAATTTGTATCACTTTCTCTATCGCAATTGAAATACAAACTGTAGCAAAAAATTTCAAAATGCAGCTATATTTCGCTAAATCCAGGACTTACGCACATCAGCTTAATTGTAAATAGTATTATGGTAATTTATTTAAAAACACTTATTTTGAAAATATATATTTGGCTTTTTATTTCTCATGCAAATAAAACATACATAAATGCAATTGCATCTAATTATTGCGAAATGAGATAAAGTATCACACTAAAGCATTTTAGTCATACAACCACGAAGAATCTATAAATTATCTCATTTCTTTTACAGGTCATAAAACAAAACCAATCAGTATAGCAATAATTTATTTTAGTATTTCCCAAATTAAGTCAATAAAAATGTTCTCATGAAAAACAGGAAATTATTTATAAAAATCAGAAAAAAAATTATAAATATTGATGCATTTAGCCGTTCCTTAATAGTGATATTTTATTCATTTCTACTTCAATGCAACAAAACTTAATCATTTTTCTTTTTTATGTTCAATAAAAATAAGTTCACAAAAATTTATAAAATAAAATGTTTTATGTATTATTCAAAAAAAAAATAAAAACAATCAAATCAAATTTTTAAAATATTAAAAATAATTTAGAAAAAAATCAAAGGAGACGAATTTAATTGTTAACACCAAAAAGAATTTTTATTCAAAAATTAAATATAAAAACACCTCTGCAACACTCGCTTCATAATTAATTAATTAGCCTACAACTGTTAACTAATCGACAGAAATTATTTTCTAATTATTATGAACGATGATCCACCTACCTATAAATTGCAAACCAATAACTTTAAAACAATAGTAAATATAAAATGATTTTTTTTAAGATTAATTTGTCAACATACCTTTAGTATTATATATACAACCAACATTTACTTCACAATAACAAAACTCAAAATCTTATATAGATAAATATATAATTAATTAATTAAGATATTTATAAGCAGTTAAGAGTCTTAGTTTATACAAAATTAATTCTCAATCAATTCAAGTTGATCCAAGTAGTTAAAAAGCAAATAAATGAGCTAAAATAAAATTATAGGTAGAGTTGCTCATTATTTATGTTTGTAATGTATATACTACAACATATAAAGACATTGTTTTATGTTATAAAAACCTATTATTAAATAAGTAGTTCATGAGGCTTTATACTTGAATTTTGATGCTAACTAAATCTGAAATTCCATTGCAATTACTATTTTTTTTAAAATTTAGAATAAAATTCAAAATTAAAATTGCACTGTCTATTGAGTTACAATATAAAGAACTTTAGCTTTTAGTTGAAAAATATTTAAGATTTAAAAATTGTATGTAAAATTTTTTTTAACTTATGCTGACTTCAGTATTTTTTAAGCATATAAACAATAATAATCTAAACTTTTTTTTTTCAAACACAAATGTAATTCATAAGATTTTTTAAAATAAATAAAATAACACTTTAATCTTAGCACAATTGGTTTACCAAAATTATACACTAAGAGCTAAAAGAAAATGGTTTTTAAAAAAAACTGAAAATAAATCATAATGACAAGGGTCATAATGAATTTTCAAATAAATTTTTTTAACACAGTTCATGCATAAATAATTTTAAGACTAACATTCAACAAATATACTCAAATTATAAATAAATTTTTATAAATAATTATTGTATATACAATAAAAATGATTTATATATTTACAAAAAAAAAAAATTTAATAAACTAAATAATTAAAAAAAAATTAACTAACAAAAATAAAACATAGAAATCTCAATATAATAATTTTTTTCTAATAAATGCTTTTTTTTTTACAAGACAGGAAACTTTTTATAAAATGACATTTAATTTACATGGATGGAATAATATAATTACATCTATAAAAAGCTATATCTATAATACAAACAAACCAGTGACCAGCAAAAATATAATCTTTATTTTTACCTCTTCCGTTTTTCCACACCTTATGTATTACAGCAGTCACTTCTTCAAGTTTAAATACATACAATTTATTTCAATATGCACATTTTCTATTAATGCTGTTTTAAAATTAGTTTTCAAATTTTTCACAAATGCCATTTTGTGATAATACAATTTAATACTCAATTTATACAAGTTAATACTCATAATATTTTATTGAAATTCACAACATTTATAGAACTGTTTATGCTAAAAAATTCTTATTTTAATTTTAAAAACATTAGTATCAGGGGAGATTGTGAGCCCAACTCAAAAACCCTGAAAATGTCTTGAGCAAAATTATTAATGACACATCTTTAAAAATTAATGTCTTTATAAATTTAAATTATTGATATTTTCACCATGAAATTGTAAAATAATTATATGCAGTATAATTCAATTGAATAATTATGTATAAGTTTACTTTTATCTCAAATCATTTATTATTTTATCAGAAAAAATATTTACGATTGAATGAGGTGTTATTTTATAAAATGTACAAGAATTTTTATACATAAATGTGATTGATGATTTCTTAAAGCTTCTAAACCTTGGATTTCCGGAAACTTCCGGACTGGGGCTAGGGAAAAATCTAAATTTTTTCCGGAGCACAATCATCTCTGTATCATACTTTTAATAAAATAAATAAAAATTTAGTTTATACATTATTTCACTGTAATTTATACATTGGTCAAAATCTGAAAGTTAATATCAATATTTTGCATTTTCTCTTTTTTTTAAAGAGAGATTTTTTAAAAAAGAGAGCTTGCCAACATCAGGAAAAATTATTATCAATCTTTTGAAATTAGACCCAGACATTTCAAACGTTCAGGAAGCTTTCTTGTACAACTCACAGATTTACTTATAACAATGGGAATGTATTGCAAGCAAAATTCTTCCTAAATTCGCTCAAAGGTTTAAAGTGTAATATAAAACTGGAAAATTCAAATTTCTGTAATCAATAGCAATCAATTGCTGAGATATCAAGTAAATGGCCACATTTGTGAGCCAGATTGTTCCGAGATGAATCATTCCAGAACCTCCTTCAGTATAGCAGGAGCTGGAGACACTGAATATTCCACAGCTGCAACGGGTGTAAATGTAGGGAAAGCAGATTCTATGTCTAACAGAAGTGGACTTGGATTCCTAACAGTTTCAGGTTTCTTTTTCAGTTGAGTCTTAGACTTCTGTTCTTCAGCCATTTTCTCTGCAGGGAATGGCATAGGAACAATAGGCTGGGATTCATTTTCCAGGAATTGGACAAATAATGTAGTAAATGATTTCTGAAGAAGTAAAAAAATAAGGTTCTTTCAAACACAAAAAAATAGGGGGTAAAAACAGAAAATAATGTTGTTAAACTACAATGCTATCAATTAAACACTATCTTTAGAATAAAAACAGGATTAACATTGTGTTACATTGTAATTAGTATTAAAAAAAGTTATGCTGTTCTACATACAATTTACAATATTATAACCATTTATTCTTTGTATAATAATGATTACTTAGTAAATTTATTTTATTTTTAAGCTTGAAACTGAGTCATTATCTAAAAAACACTATCATTATCTAAAAGAGTTACTTAAAAAATACATTTATTTTTATAAATGTGCACAAAATTCTACTATCTAGGTTAATTCTTATTTAATTGATTTTAAATTAAAGTCAAAATCTCTAATTTAAAAATCGTAAAATAGAAATTTATTCTTCTTCAAACATAATTAAATGGAATTTCTGATTATATATTTAAAAATATTATTATTATTTACATTTTAAGTAAATAGAATTTTTTTTCCTCCACAAAATATATGGCACATATAATATGAAAAAAAAAAATAATGATATATAAATCAAATTAATGATAAACAAAATGTTTGACTAGTTTTAAATTCTTTTGTTCTTAGTAAGTTAAGTAATTCAAATAAAAAAAAGTTATTTGAAACTTGATCTTCTTCTAACTAATAAATTAAAACATGTTTAAAATCCTTTAGCATTAGCATTTTCTTGATTTGTTCAATTTTTATGCTTAACTTATACTTTAGCTTTAAAGTAACGCATCTTTAAAATTCTATAATAATTATTAACAATTATGAGGATGTTCAACTTTTTATTTGGATCAATTTTTGAAAATCAAACAGTTTTTAAAAAGATCGTAAGTGGTACTATTCAGGCTTAAAAAAATTTTTTAATTGTATTTAGCATGCATAGAGACAAATTCACAACAACAAAGGATATATAATTGAAAAAATAATAATAATCCAAGTTTCAAAACTGAGATAAATTATCTGATTCAAACTTTAGTGAATTCATTTCTCAATATAAAATATATAAATCACAAATTTTAAAATACAATGTATTGTCACTAATTTTATTAAAAGTTTAGTCTTGACAGAATCAGTTTGAAATTTTTTAAACGCAGAAGCACAATAAAGTTGATCTAATGTCCTCTCCACAAATTATCTGCATGAAATTTACATATTTTTAAAAGTTAAATTTTTTTATTAATTTCTAAGTTATAATAATTGATTTCATTTTACAAACGAATAAATGAATAAATTGAACGAGTTCAAAAATATTTTCTGACGTTTTGCAGAAGTTACATTGTACAGAGTTATAACCTATGCAAATATGTATACTTCAACGTATAACATATATAGAGAGCTTTCAATTAATTTCATTGATAAAATTTTCTGTCTTTTCAGATCTAAGAAAAATGCCAACAAAATTTCATACCACAAGTTTGCTAAAATTGCTTGAGTTTTGTTTCCTGAGAAATATAATTACTTTTATTTTAATAAACGACAAAATTTACTTTTAAATAAAAAATATGTTAAATATTACATTTTGTTATAAAAAAAATGGTGTAATTTAAAGGTATAATAAGTAAATTTTATAATACACAAGTATTAGAATCCTAGACAGAACAATGTTTTGCACAAAAACCAAAACAATTATATGCTCAATAGAAAACTAGAGTCATATTTCTCATGTAGATATAATATCTTACGTATGATTAAAATGCCAAAATAATAAGTACTGAAAATTTAATTTTTTAAACAAAATTTTACTGACTTAGCGAATAGAAGCAATACACAAATATGGTAAAATTTAAGAAACAGTTTGGAGAAAAAATATTGCAAAACAGAGTATTTGATACAAATTGACATTCCGATTTAAATAAATTTTAAAAAAGTAAACATACTGCAGTGAAAAATAAATAGTAGTATTAGATTACTTTGAATATCATTGAATAGCTAATAAATTTCATTGCAATTCCGGGTGGTTCAATTTTTACTTTCATTTAATCTAAGGTAGGTTATTTTTCGAGCTTGGGAGATTTTTTTACATTTTGGCTTAAAAAATCATTATCGCCTAACTTTCTTCTCCAAAATGAAATTCTCTGACAATTGGGTATTTGCACTTCAAGAAGAAGAAGACCTCTCATACCTACACATGCGACCTATGACGTCAGCACCAATCATCTTTATCAGCAAAATGAAGTAATTAAAGTTGAGCTAAGTTTCTCTCCATAACTTAGAATGTTAATTAACGATAAGTTAATTGAATACAGAGTTGTATCGCACTCCAAATTAATTGAAATATAATTCCTTTCTGTCTACTTCTTTTACTTAACTTAGATTTATTATTTATGTATTTAATTGTAACCATGATATATTTTTGTTATGCGTACCAGGCAACTTTGAGGCATTATTAGTTTGTTCCATATGTAGGGGTGATTGTGAGCCCAAGTCAAAATTCCGGAAAATTTCACGAGTTAAAAAAAAAAAAAGTAGAAAAAACAGTTTAAATTAAAAAAAAATTAAACAAGGCTTTTTCCATTTTTCTCAATATTTCTCAGTTTACTTAAAATCTATTTAAAATTTTACACATAACTATACCATTTACACATACCTATGATGACTTGGAGAAGTAATTAAAATTTACAAATAGGTCTTTCTTTCTTGAGTTTATGATTATAACAACTATTTACTGATAAAAAATTAATATTAATCATGAATATAAGCTCATAAAGTATCTCTCTGGCTCTCCCTTACAAACAAACAAAATAAACTGTGTTTTTAAGTTCCACCTTTGAAAATTTGATTTCCGGAAATTTCTGTGATCAATGATTTTTTGAAATGTCTGAACCTTCGATCTCCGGAAACTTCCGGATCACTGTCAGCGAAAATTCCGGAAATCCGGATTTTTCCGGAGCACAATCAGCCCTGCATATGGCTTCGCGCTGAAGTCTCTGTGTAAATATATAGTGAAAGAATTAAAATCTTAAAAAGAATGTGTCACTTAAGAGAATTGATAATTGGCGAGCTTGGCTTACTCAAAATAGAATAGAAATAACAGTTGCTAATGTAAACAAATGCCAAGTTTCAACAACCAATAAGGATCGAGATACCCACACTACGTCACTTGCAGGCATCCCATTACAGATTTTTGTAGCCCTGTGCAAATTTTACATATAAGTAGAAACATAAAATAATTTAACTTGTAAAAATATAGCCACACCACAATCAATAAATAAAAGTTCAAAATATTTTTTTTAAAATCCTCCATTGCACCAATATTAGCGTTTTCAATAAAAACTAGTGGTATTTTAAAATTTATCGGAAAATAAATAAATAGTTACCTCTTGCGGTTGTGGACTACTTTCAGCAGAGCTCAGAGATGGCAGCCGATTGAATATAGACGAAAAGATTCCTCCCTTACTATCTTGTCTTCTAGTTTGCCTACCCACTACTATACCAGCCTATACAAAAAGTATTAGGTAAATACAATGACAAAAGGCCTACAGTGCACATAAAAATGCAAGACACATTCTCAGAAATTTTTCATCTCATTACCAGATTTCCATGTTAAGTGAAACCTGACAAGTAGACCATGATTATTAAGAACTAAATTTTTTCTATACAGTAAAGAAGAGAAAAACCATTGTAACCAGAGCCCCAGTTTATCTTGTATGTCGACCACTAAAATAAGTCAAGTTTGTATATTGATTGCTATTCTAATCCATTCATAAATTGACCTGAAGTCAAAATAATTTGTTAGGAATTAAAGAAAAGAAAAAAGGAAATTTTTTTATTGTTATTTATTGCATTCAGTTTAGGAAACTAATGTGGTAATGTCTTTTTTTGTTTGTAATTAATATTTATTTTTAAATTGGTTTTTTTTTAAGACTACATTATCTAAAAAATACAATGGAATCTCTAGTACCAGAATTTCTTTCATCCAAATACCTTATTCATATAAAATTTTAATCTCTTGCTATTTCTTAATCTCTTGCTATAATTAATAGTGTGGGATACTCAATTGATCGCATTAGACTTCAACATCAATAATTACTAATTTAATTTAATTGCACATGTAATAATTTTTACTATAATATTATGGTATGGTATACAAAGTAGAGCTTCCAATTATTTCTAATGATCAGTGCTTTACTATAAATCAAACCCCCCCCCCTTTTTAGCATTTTAAAATGCAAATATTGTCATACAAATCGAATGGTACAGGCAAAATACACTGACAACACTTCAAATTAGGTTCAACTGTTTTAAGGGTAAACAAAAAGCTCAAAAATTGCAAATTCAATAATAAAATAAACTTTTAAAATCACTTTTTCCATCTCCTCCTGGTTAAAGTCTAGAACTCTAGCTAGAAGACGAATCACTTCAGATTTCTGATTGGGTGGAGTGGAAAAATAGCCCAAAACCAAACTTTTCATTACTATTCTGTAAATAAAAGGTTGTTTCAGACACAAAGAAAGTAAAGGACATACTCTGAGTAACTCTTGATCTAATGATGGGATTTTCCATATACTAGAACTCAATTCTAATGATTTAAAGGCCTAACCTTGATAAATACTGTAGATTAGGGGGGCACAACATGCAGCCCATCCACTGTCGATGCTCAGCCCACAGGAGCTTATGAATGAAATAAAAAAATTCCTTTAATTTGGTTTTTGTCCTAACATTATAAAAATTTCTATATTAAAATATTTCATTCAAATTTATGTTGCTCTATAAAATGCGTATGTTTTTTGCACTTTCATTCTGTTAGCTTTTTTTTTCTGCTTAGAATTTATATCCCTTCCAATATATATAATAAATTAATTATAATAAATAATTTATATATAATAATAATTTATATATAATAAATTAGTTATTGTGAAAATCAGAAATTTTTTTTTAAAAAAAAGTATCAGTTTTTTTAATTTGAAATAAATCCAAATAATTAAAAGTATTTAATTTTCTAAAAATATGTTAAGTTTCCTGCTAAAAATATTTAGTGCTTAGAATGCTAATGTTTACATAAAAATAATCATATGTGCTGCAAACATGTCTAAAAATGTGTGCTGTCCTTCCCTAATCTACCTGCTATATGCAAGTGGCGCTTCACTCAAAAAGGTTGTGTACATCTAGTGTAGATGATATCTTACGTTATGAAATCAGACTCAAAAGCTTGAATTATAGTGAAAAAGACAAAAATTGAAATTAAACATTAAGTGATCCAAATTTTTAACTGCTCTCCTGCATAAAATATTGGGAACCTATTTCCCAGCCCTATTCCTGGTATTTTGAGGGTCAAAAATCAGAATCTGCCAGGAAAAAGGTATATTTATTCAGGGAACATAAGCAACTACTAAATTTTTTTATTGGTACATGAAAATCCGATCATTATATCAAAAGTTATTCAGTGTTCACTTCGATTTTGCAAAGCACACAGTATATATATATATATATATATATGATCACTTATTGATAATATATGAAATTACTTACCTGTCTACTTTTCCTTCTGTATTGCTTCTTATGGAACTGATTTCTAGGGCAGTTGATTTTATCTTATTTTCAGTTTCCCATACTATGGATAAAAAGAAAATGCATGAGTGTTCAATTAATTTTAATAGACTTCAGATCAATAATGAAATTGTCAGGTTGCCTAACAAAGTTCTGTGTGAAATATTTATTAAATCATAATTTTGTTTCACAATCATTTTTCAGCATTAAGTAGTAGTTTCTCAGCATTAAAAAATTTTAAAAAACAATATATGAGCAATCAAATAAGCTGAATGCTTTGACACTACCATACTTTTACATTTTTATCTAAACCTTCTATAAAGGATATGATGCACAACTTAAAATAGATAAAAATACAAAGCTAGAAGATGAATAAAAAGAATAGTGCATCATACAATGAGGAACATTAAGAAATTTAATTAGGTCACTCATAAGTAAAAAATTAATTTAAAATAAAATAAATTACTAGAAACTTTCAGAGAATAATCAAGAGATTTTATCTTGAAAATATTTAATTAAGGTATTAAATCACGGGAAAAAAATGTTTTATCTTCACTGAACTCATTCAAAAACTTATTATAAAACAATAATCCTTTTATAAAATAAATATATGGTGAAAGAATACAGTGAAAATATATAATGAAAGAATTGAAATCTTTTAGAAAAAAATCTTTGTGAAAGAATTTAGAATCCGTCACTTAAGAGAAATGATACTTTATGGGGTTGGCTTACTCGAAATAGAATGGAAAAAACAGTTGCTAACGTAAACAATTATACCAAGTTTCAACAACCAATCACGATCGCGACACGCACACTACGTCACTCGCAGGTATCCCATTAAAAACGACCATTTAAAGGATGAACGTGGTGTGCAAAGTACATATCAAGTGTTGAAACCGAAGGTCATACTCATTCTACCACATTACATTTCAATTATTTTAAAACATGCGTAAGCATTTTGTTTTAAAACAGTCTAGACACATTTCTTGTATTAGCAGTTTTGTACTTTTACAATAAATTTGAAAAAATATTAATCTACTTTTATTCCCAAAAGTGTGTTTAACCTCTTAAAGTGGTATTTATAAACACTTAACAGTATTCTTTTAAGTTAAAAACAAAGGTGTGCATACATTCTCGTTTTAGAGTTGAAATTATTTCTTCCTTTGCATCCAATTGTTCACTTAGTCGAGAAGCAGCTTCTAAAGCTCTTGAACTTTCTTCCAGTTGCATCTACAATAAAAATGGCATTATTTATTTAAAAAGAAACGAAGTTCAGCATCCATACATTTTATTTTAAAAAATGAATAAATAAGTAAACATAATAATTTAAATACACAATAAGTTACTATTTCTTAATTATGATTTAACAATTATTAAATAAAACTGAAAAAGACCTTTAATAATGAATCTGTACAAGTCTTGATTATGGCTTTTATACAAAAGTTTAGACATAATACGGATAATCATAAAGTAAAAACAGATTGATTGATTGAACACATAAATGTGTTCAGTTTAAACTTCAACTTATCTATTTTTAAAATTGTTTCAACTATATTCTCAATGGCAAGAGAAAAAAAAATTATAATCTAAATCTTTGTCTAGAGCAATATCAAATCTAGCATACAAAGCTGCAAGCTTTGATTCTTCACATACCTTCAGAAAATTTTAAAATGATTCTTAAACTAAAATAATTTGAGATATCAATAATTTTCAAACAAAAAGTATAGAAACATAAATTACATTAAACATACATAAATGGCAATGAATCTGCTATTGTGAATCTAAAACTTTTAGATTTGAGCAAGTTTAGAATAAAACCTCATAAAAAGGTAAAATGACTTTTAGCATGTAATAATTAGCATAAATACTGAAAGAAAAACTAACACAATAAATTAAAACAACAGCAATGCAAATTATGTCTGATCGCAAAAACAAGGTTTGGAGGTAAATAACAATAATTTTGTTAGAAGAAAACATTTTTCTGTCATTTTAAAAGAAAAAGTTAAACTTTTATAATGGTAAAAAATATAATACAAATTAGTTTGTAACACTTTTGATAGTTGAATTTCTAAAGATTATGAGTGGGACAAAATTTAGTTTTATAAATTATTACTATTTCAAAATACTTCTCTAAATTCTCTTAGTTTTGATACTTATGATGCTAGTTTATTCAAGAACATAATAAATCAATAAATATAAATAATAATAAAAATCAAATAATTTTTTTGTTAAAAAATTATTATCAAAAAAAAAAACTTTATTTTCAAAAAATATTTTCTAAAGACATTGTTTTAAAAAAAAAAAGAAAAATTAGCACTATAATTTTAGGGAAAATTTCAAACAAAAAAAAATTACTCAATTCTTCGGAAATATTAGAATTGGAAAATTTCCTGCACCCTAGCTGGAACACTAGAGAGTGAATTAAGGTTTCATTAATGCCTACCTAATGAATAACAGAGCATTAAAGACTGCCTATTCTTCTATAGCTAATTTTTAACACTTGTCAAATAATATTGTACAGATTTTGTTCAACAAGTACATATTTAGAAAACAATTACCTGTTTCCTACTTTAACTAATATATAACCTGTGATAGAATTTTAAATTTTAACAATGAAAAATATTTTCTTATGCTTAAAATGGATAGTGAGATGCTATAAAACTATTTAAAATAAGTATCAGTAAATAAAGACAAATTCTATTGCTTATCATCATAATTTACAATTAGTATTTCAAAAACTTTAATTTCAGTGATATGCTAATTTTATTTAGATTAACACACATGATCCCAAAATGAATTTTCTTTCATCAAAAAAGTCTAAAATTGGATTGAATTTATAGTTAAATAACATAAAAGTCAGAATCAGCAATGTGTTAAATATAAACAATTCACTTACTCGAAATTGTGAAATTATAGTATGTGATGTAAACAAAGCATGGCGCAAAAAAAAAAAAACATAGAAAATGTAGAGAAGAAATAGAAATATAAGTAGAATACCTCGAAGTTTGGGGATACATGATCAACTAAAGGGTTAAATTGAATAAAGAGCTAGAATATTGTGAGGAGGAAGGAAAAAAGAAGAACGATAACTAGAACGTGGAATACGCACTTACTTAAAAGTAAATTGAGCAGTCTATACAGCAAAAAGATTTAACACTAAAAACTAGAAATCCACCTGATGGAATGAGGAGGTATACATAAATGCAGAAAAAATATAAAACAGTTATTAAAAAAAAATTAACAGTTAAAAAAATTTTATTGCAAAAAGAAAAAATTAAAAATGGTTACATATTATACTAAAATAAAAAATATATTAACATTAAACACCTTTTTAATTTGCAACTGTTTTTCTAACTGCTGGTTCGCTTCTTTCTGACTTTGAAGAAGAGTTTGCCACTTGTTATCAACCTCTTTGATTTTTCTTTCATTGCCTATTAAGAGAAAAAAAAATGCTAAGTTTAGATACATTGTTTTTGCATTAATAATTTGCAAGAAATAATTATAATTACACTATGCATCAACTTGTCAATTTTTAAAAAAAAATTAAACAGCAATATCTTGTTCACTAAATAAATTCAGATACGGTTAGTTTTAGTTTAAATGAAATATTAGGGCAATTTTACTACCTTCAGTTGGTTTCGAACAGTTAGCTTTTGATTTCCAGCATAAGAGCCAAAAATTTGCTATGCTGTGACAATCATTTGGCGAATACAGAAACAGGATTTAAATTATTTACTACCCTATTTTATACTTCAGATATCACAGCATAAATACAAGTGATTATAGAATTCAGGGGTCTGTCCAAGCCAAATTTACTACCGTTACTACCTTCACAAATTCAACTTTAGGGAAAATGGTAGTTTCACAAAATACTTTTTCTTAAAATTTTATTTTCTGTCTCGTAAGAAACGATAAATTTGTATTTTTATCATAATTTTGTGTTGCTTTTTTAATATAATTTTTAATTTTCACAAATTATGTCTAAATTTTCACAAAGTAGGTACCTATTAGAAAAACCTAGACAGACCACTGGAATTAAAAATGTTCTACTTTGAGTCAAATGTTAGTTCAATTTTACTTTCAATTGCAACAATACATCAATTTTCAGGCATTATAGAATAGAATTAAAATATTTTATCAATCTCTTTCTTACTGTAGGGATGCAAACTAATTAATAAAATAAATTAAAAACAGTCAAAGACAAATTTCAAGAAAACAAAGAAAACATCTCTGATACACAGTTGGGCATTAAAATTGAAACACCATGAAAGGGACAAGTCAGATACATAAAATTTGCAAGAAAACTCAAACATGATGTGATCAAACAGCACATTCAGGCAAAGCAGGCAGCAGAAGCAACACTGGCAAGGCGTACAGAAGAGGTTTGAAAGTAGTTTTATAAAGTAGTGACATTTATAAATAGCTCTTATAGTGTATGTGTCAAATCAGTAAATATGTATTCTATTAATAGACATTTTTTTTAAAATTGAATATAAAGAAACATAGGACTATATTTTTTTCCTAGCAATATAGAAAAATGTGGGATTTTAAAATTAAATATAAAGAATAGATAGCATGACAGCATCTTTTATTCGCCCTGAGTATTTGTATGAGGAACTAATGAAAAATCATAAATATTTAAATTCAGATTAATCTTTCAAAAAGCAAGTATTTAACAAAAACTTACATGATGTTCATTAAATAGTCATTTAAATAAAAGTACAACAAAAACACTTCTATAGTACCACTTACTTTTTTGCATTTGTTCAAGTACTAACTGTAATTTATTCACAGATGTAGAGTGTTGCAACACTTTATCCTCTAAAGAAGATATCTGAGCCAGAGTTTCATCTCGCTGAGTAGCTACCATCGAAAGTTGCTCTTGGAGACTTGCTATTTGAATGCTAGCTCGTTGGCTAAAAAGAAAAAAACAAAGATTTTCATTTACATTATGCCCTTAAAGGTCAAATAAGAAAATGTTATATGGGTCACAAAGACCAAATTAGATAAGGTGAGCTAGACAAACAGTCTAAGAAGCAGATATCTTTTAAAGAAATGCTCTTACTAAAGTAATAAAAAGTTATCTAAAAAATTAATATTTTATAATGATATAAATGTTTGAGGTACTAGTTGATCCAAATTGAATGGAAAAAAAAACGTAAGGAAGAAAAGCTTATTTTTTTAAGCAGTTGTTGAAATTATTAAACATTTTAAATTAAAAAATAATTTTGTATACAATTATTTAAATTAATAATAATTATATTTATAATTATAATAATATTATATTTAATATAATTTTGCATACAGAAGATATATAGACTAAAAATGTCATTTAAAAAAACTGCAGCTGGGAAGGAAGAAACCAATTACAGGTTTAGAATCAGCACCGTAAAAATAACAAAGATCTGTTAAAAAAATCTCATTCAAAAGAAAATAATTTTTTTTTAATTCCCTAGTATTATTTGAGTTATTGATTGAATCTCTTATTTATTCAAGAAACATTAATTTTATGTGTAAATTGGATCTCTAGTGTTATTCCAGAAATTATTTTCGTATAAGGTTGTCGAGAAAATTTTTTTATTTGAGTCTTTCCAAACTTCCAAAGGTAGAACACAAAATTTCAGTAATATTACACGAATTAGCAACAACAAAAAAAATCACCTACTTAGTATCAACAACTGCGGAGCTATTTATATCAGCTCTTCTATTCACTTCAAATAAGTCCTCTTTCAATTTCTTTTCTCTTTCTTCTGCTTTCAGAGCTTCATTTGTATAATTCTCTTCAACCTAACACAATTATTTGCGTAATATTTATACAATTATTCATTCCTTTGGAAATATAAAAGGTTCAAAAACTTAAAAATATATGCTATGACATATTCAAACTTATTAATACATAGTCTAGTTCTCAAACAAAATTGTAGCAGATCCTAATATGCAGACTAAATTTACAGATACCAGCAAACAAAATGCTACAAAATTTGGAAGATAGCAATTTTTGAATGAAAAAATACTAAATAGGAGATATACTTTTTTACAGGTTTATAAACTTGCTATTCTTCAGAAGAAGTATCTTGACTTCTTTGGATATAATTTGATAGCTAGTGCAATTAATATCATTTACGATACACTTTCTTATGAATTCATCAGTAAATATTAATATTAGTTTTTAAACCAAACAGTTAAAATCAGTGTAAATGTTTGAATCTGATAAGCTATTCATTTAAAAACACTGAACTTTATGAGTGAATGTGTTTTAAGTGTGACATTTTCGGGTAAATACAAAACCCTTATTCACTTATCAGAATAACATAATAACTTAAATGTATTCAAAACCGGAAAGTCATAGGGACAAATAAGGAGGAAAATTTTACTTTCCCATAATTCTGTAATTAATACTAAAACATGTAGAAATTAAAATGTAGAATCTTTTTGGTAATAATTAGCTTGATAAAAACTAGTTATATTTTTTTATTTTTATATTACTCTTAAATTGAGTATAAATACTGTATTTTTAAAATTATTAATGCTTGACCCAAACATGGTATCTTAAGGACCAACATGCATTCTTGCTCGAAAAGAAGAATCTGGAAGGTAAATGTTTTAAAATACTACTCTTCTATTTAATATGAACTGAACTCATGAGTCATAATAATCCATACTGAGCCATGACGGCTCAGAGGATAGAGCATTTGCCTTCTAATGAGTTAACCCAGGTGCGAATCCTGGCAATGGCTGGTCAATACAAATTCCGCATATACTTCTCCTAATACTTGATCCGGGAGTTACCTTGTCTTCTGAATTGGGTTCAAAATGACAAAGCTATGGAGTTGAACATTAGTCGTAAACCCAAAAAATTGGGTTGGCTGTTCAACGACAGTTATAAAATAAATTAATCTATTTTATAAATTATGTCTAGTAATTTTTTTTATAAACTAAAGATATGTATATAGTATGCTTTTGGATCATGAGATTAGTAATTGCTTAAGAAAAAATCTCCAACCAGTTCTCTAGTACATACAGAAAAGTATTCTTTTTTAATAATGAAAGACCTAAATTATTGCATTTAACCTTTTGCTTATGGCTGGTAACCGACCTGAATGATAGGCATTGCCCTATTAAGCTCCACCAGCAAAGGGTAAATAATTACATATATGTCAATTCTGCAGTGAATACATTTGGAATGCATTTAAAAAAATAATAAATAAATTTGCAAATAAAAACTGGTTGATAAATAAAAATAACTAAATATATTTCATAAGCAGGTTTGTTTCTGTTAGAAAAAAATATTTTAACTCAGAAATAACTACCTCTAAAAGATGTTGACGAAGACGAGATAACTGACTCTCCAAATGAATTTCATTGCTTTTTAATCTCTGAATCTGAAAAATAAAAAATATTACTAATTATACCAAACTGAGAAAACAAGAGCTTAAAAAAAATGGATTAAAATTTTACAAAAAAAAAATATGGGAAACTGAATAATAATAATTAGAGAAATAATGCTCAAAACCAAAGTCAATCAGAGACTCCTTAGCCACAGTATCTGTGAATTACATTATCTATTTCAGTAGAACATTGAGGGATGATACATGATGAGAAAAACCTCTATGCTGCATAGCTCTCTCCGAAAATATTTGCCTCGACTTTTGTTGATCCTTGAAGCCAAAATAGAGATTCAACAAATTCTCAGTTCAATGAGGTACACAATAGGCTTAGCTTGTTTTTTTAAGTGATTGGAACTAGGGATGTAACGAATAGTGATTTGGTGGAATACTGAATATTCGTCCCAAAAAAATCGGCCGGATCAATCAGAGACTCCTTAGCCACAGTATCTGTGAATTACATTATCTATTTCAGTTGAACATTGAGGGATGATACATGATGAGAAAAACCTCTATGCTGCATTGCTCTCTCCGGAAATATTTGCCTCGACTTTTGTTGATCCTTGAAGCCAGAAAAGAGATTCAAAAGATTCTCAGTTCAATGAGGTACACAATAGGCTCTGCTTGTTTTTTTATGTGATTGGAACTAGGGATGTAACTAATAGTAATTTGGTCGAATACTGAATATTCGTCCAAAAAAATTGGCTGGATAACAACATTTTTTAATCATTAATAAATAATTTTTTTTTTTTATCTAGAAATAAGTTTAGTCATTATTGGAAATGACTGATCCAGCAGGAAAAAGAAACCTGTTTTTTTTCCCCTAAGAAATTGGATAAAATAAAAGAAACTAAAAATGACAGATTTAATTGTTAAGTATTAAGCATCATAAGAATGGTTTAGGAACAATTCATTAGCTATAATTGAATAGCAGTTTATGAATGTCAATTATAATTATAATATAGCTTAGAAACGAATATCTTAATCAAAATAGACTGCAATTATAAACTGCTGAAAAAATTTTTCAATAATTGATCATTCTTATTTAGAAAGAGTTTCTTCCACTAAAAATTTAAAAATAAACCATTTCAACAAAGGTAATTTCTTCCCAGATTATTTCAACTGCAGTAGAAATTTGCTATTCTTGGTCAAAAGTCTTGAGACTTTTTCTCTATATTCACAGAGTAAGCATCAATTCACAAAATAAAATAAGTTAATATTCATTTGTGTGTCTTTATCACATTCTGGGTACTTACAGATACAAAATTTAATATGAACGTAAATGACATCTCAAAACCCAGTTTTCGAATTGCTGATTTAAAAATTTTAGTTATTTTTAGTTATAATTTATGAATTTTTGAAACATAGCTGCAATCTGCAAATTTATCTAGCTTGTTTTCAGACCTAGTATAAATGGCGTGTGGCTTCCATATATTACTTGTTATTGGGGTAAAAACTTTAAAAAATTTTAAATGAGTATCGATTTAGAAGAAAAAAAAAGAATTAGATCTATAAAAAGTAAAAAAAATAAATTTTTAAAAGTCAAAACAACAAATGATACTGAAGGTGAAAAAAATCAAAAAGCGACAAAGTAAGCTATGATAATAATTTGGTACCTCATTTTTAAGAGACTGAGTTTCTTGCTTGCTTTGATTCAAAGCCAAAAGAGATTCATCTCTTTCACGTCTAAATTTCTGAGCTTCACTAAACATTGTCTCACTTTCGGCTAGAATCTGGTTGACATCAGCAGAACTAGAAGAAGAGTCACTACTAATGTACTGCGATAAGGAGGATATCTTTTCAGTCATTGACTGAATCGAAAACTCTTTCTCCTTCACACTCATGTTCAATCGTTCATTCATGTCCTTCAGCAGCTCCAGCTCCGAAGTCCGATCCTGCAATCTCTGCTCCAGAGAGACCTTTTCTTTCTGAACCTGATCGAGGGAAAGATTTTCGCTTTTTAGCCTCTCAGTCAAGTTGGAAATTTTTTCGTGGAGATCTCCGCTCATTTGAACCTGCTGCCCAGACTCCAATTTCAGCTTTTTGACTTGCTGGGAAAGATCATGGATCATACAATCTTTTTCTTGGATTAGATGATCTTTTTCAACATTCCCGCAAGTGAGTTTTTCGAGTTTGCAGTCCTTCTCGTGCAATTCTTCTTTCGTAATTTGAATGACATCATTTGCATTCACACTATTTAAAAGATCAGTGTGTTTCGTTTTGACATCCATCAACTCCTGTTCTAATTCACTGACACGCTGTTTCAGCCTGACAAGCTCATTCTGAGTATTGATCAAAGACTTTTGCTTTTCCTCATATTGTTGAACAACTGAAGTATGGCTTTGATCTAAGGCATCAAATTTTTCCTTCAGCTCAGTAAGTGCTCCATTCAATTTCTTTACTTCACCCTTATGCTCCCGCCATTCCTTATCTTTGGTGTTGTAACTTAGCATAATCTTATCACGTTCTGCTTTATATTTGCTCAATTCTTTTGAGAGACTCATTTTCTCATCCGCCAGTGCCTGCAATTGTTCTGGTATTGCGGCGTCATTCTGAATTAAAGTAGTGAGAGACGAGTTCTTTTGTGTTAGAGAGTCTATCTCTAAATCTTTATCTTTAATTATAGTACTCAGTTTTTTAATGGCTTCTTTTGTAAGCTCTGGGTCAGAGTTCTCCCCGTTTGATTGCTTCAATTCAAATATATCCTGTTGAAGTTTCATCAAAGCTTGCTTTTCAGAAGAAACTATGTTGGTCAGTTTGTGAACTTCAGCTTTGAGACTACTACATTCTTGAGTCTTTTCATTCAGGACACACAAAAGCCTTCCTTTTTCGAGTTCCGAAGTTTTTAACCTGGTTTGCAAAAGTGTCATTTCGGTTTCAGAAATTGAAGACTTTTGAATCTCTTCAACTTTTAACGGTTGAATAGTAGTTTTTTGGATGGGCATTTTATCTAATTCAATGGAAACTTCACTACTATCTTTTCTCAGCTTTAAGCTATGAATAGTTTCTCCTAATGATTTAATTTCATCTTTCAATGAATCAATTTTAGTTTGCTGTTCAGAAACAGTAAAGGCACTAGCTTCCAACTCTCGATTCAAATTCTTTATAGTTAAAGCATTACCTTCTTGGAGAGCACAATAGTCATGCTTTAACTGTTCAATAGTTCTCTGAGCACTAAGAAGCTCATTGCTGGAATTTTCGAATGTATTGTCTGTCTGAGTCTTGATGTGACTAGTCTCTTTATTTAAACGTGACTGTAACTGATCAACTTTTTCTTGGATGAGATGTTTCTCCTCCTCCAAAAATAAATTTTTAGATTCAAGTTGAGCTATCAGCGATTCTTTTTTAAGTAAAGAATCTACTTCTTCACCAAAATTTGAATCTGTTTGTATATAGTTTGATACAGAGGGTTTGATTATCTCAGCTTGACTAGATTTAGAGTTCTCACAAATCTGTGCAGTAGTTTGGAGATTGAATGCAACAGTTTGAGCTTCGGAATCAACTCTCTCTAACTTTATTTGTTGGTTATTAGCCTCACAAGAGCTGTTCTTACTATTATTTGATTTTACAGAATTTTCTGCATTGGAGACTAAAGCAAGCTTTTCTTTTAAATTACTGTTTTCAAAAACTAGTGAATTGAAAATAGAGCAAATTTCGTCCACAACAGAGTACAAAGATTGACTGTGCAAAGCTTCTAAGAAACTGATGTAAGTATCTATCTTGTTTACGGAAGTATTTAAGCTTGCGTTGTTGAGTACGATCAAATCCTTTTGTTTCTCGAGCCAATCCACTTGCTTCTTGAACTTTTCATCTTCACTACAATCTGAAACAGACTGCAAAATGGATATCAAGTTTATGTTCTCCCTTAACAGTTCAGTGGAATGACTTTCACAAACATTGGCATTTAAGTTATCTGATATATCAGAGTTTCCATAGGAAAACTGGAAATCACCTTTGGCAGATTCAAGTTGTTTGTGTTTCTCAGCGTCAAGCTTTTTCTTGAGATCATTGTTTTCAGAAACAACTTGACTTTTTTGAAGTAAAACAGCTTCAAGTGCTTCCTATAAATGAAAAAAAAATGTCAATTAGCTTTATTACACAAACCTAATAGGAATGTTAATTTCTTACAGAAAATTCTTTGCTTAGATAAATTCATAAAACTAAGTATTAATTTCAAAATTCTAGGATTTTAATGATCCTAGGAGAAAAAATCTTGTCAAATGGTAATTATAATGGTAAAATAGATTGCAGAATGGAAAAATTAATTCACTTTTATTATACTTTACGATCAATTTAGTTGCAATTTATAGATATAATTAATAAATAAGATAAAATATATCTCACTAAATTTGTGGCATCAAAGTAATTTTTAAAATCTAAAATTTAACATTTTCATAAACTTTTTTTACAAATGCTATTTTGACATTTAGCATACAAAAACAAGAATTACAAGAAAAAGCAATCTTACGTTTGTGTATTGTCAGCATGTATAAAAAAATTTTTGTAAAAGCTAAATTAAGAATTTTCATACATTTTAAATATTTATTTAAAATGTATCAGAAAAAAAAATTAATAATATATTTTTTGTTCTCACAATTTGAAACCTATTAAAATTCAAAATAAATGCTTGCCTAAAAAATGTTTTAAAAAGGTACTCAAATGGTTAAAAAAAAAATAAACAGTAAATATATGGCATAAGATTTTTCTTTCTATTTAACAAAAGAACTTCTATTTTAGAGCCCATTTAAAAAAGAAAAAAGATTTTGATATTTCCTATCAAGAAACAAACTATCTAGAAACAAACTAGACAAACACTAACATAAAAATAGTTTGATAATTCAAAGACAGCTTTTGAAAGTCAAAAATGGCCCTTATTATTTACCTCATACCCCTACTTATAACCCTTTAGCCTCAAAACCATAATACTATATGGTGCTCTAGACAGCAGATAAAAGGAGTTCGCTCATAAAACAGGCATTAGACAATGACATAAGAGAAAAAATAATTAATAATACATATAAATAATGCATCCGCTGCAAATCAAATTTTTAAAAATAAAAAATCTAAATTGCGTGAATAAAACTAAAACAATTTGCATGCAAATAATTATCAGACTAATTTGAAAGAAATAATTGCCTACTAAACCTGATGCTGCCTATCAAGCTCTTCAATATTACTTTCAAGGTATTCTTTTTCGGACAGAAGGTTATTTATTTTCTCATCTTTCTCTCTGCACAACTCAAGAAGCTCTTTATAGGTTGGAGCATTAGTGGCATTGGGTGACTCTGAAAGTGGAAAAAAAAAGGGATTTTGAAGCTATTTTCGTTTTTAAAACATCAATATACAGTGAACCCTCTCGGGAGCAACCACTCTCTGTTCCACAATAAAATGGTCATTGATGGAGGTAGGTCATTTTTATAGGTCAAATCCACTGCCTTCAAAATTGTTGTTGAAGGCACATGATTTAGTCAGTGCCATTTGTTGGCGTCATGAAGAGACGGATCGGTTAATAAAATTTAGTGTTTATGAAAATGATCCCAACTGATATAATTATGTGTTAAAACAAATTTACCAATTAATAAAGCTATTTTAAATAAATAAACAATTACATTTTTTGTTTAAGTTTCCATTTAAATCAAAAAAAGTAGCTTTAACAGTCGAGGTTTGTTTATTTGTTGTATTCTTTTCATTCCACAGCATTATAGTATGTACTTGTAAGCAAAGTTTATTTAGCATAATTTTTTTAAATCAATGTGTGACATTAGGTCACAGCCTAATTTTCTAAATATCCTGTTTTTTTAATCAATAATACTAACTCTTTCGACTTAAGTTATAATTTTGTAATACCTTTTTTTATTTCATCATCTTTCTTTAGCCCCTTAAGCGGTAGCGCAATTTGGACATTCTCCCCCTAAAATTCCTTACCAGCTCCTTGAAGAGCCCCTTTCTTTCGAGAACATTCCACCCTTTTTTTTCTGAGAATTCGCACTGGTTGTCGGCATCTTTCATCTCCGCGTGTATGTTGTGTTTCTCAACCGTAACTTTTAACGTATAATCAATTTTTCGTCTCAACTCGTGATTTTTAGATAATTTAACTTTAACTTGCACAACATGCACTACAACTTCAACTTTAAGTTTTTGTATCTTATAAAAAGGAAGAGCGCGAAAGACGAGATGCTTTTCGATAATTTGATGTCAAATAATTTGCTGCCCTCCGCTTAACGGAGTTTTGATATTTTTTGCTCCCACCTCCCTAAGGTGGAGAAGCTTTTTGGAAGAATGGCTTCCTTGCGCCATCTTTATTTGTTGTTTTGTTCTCTGTAACTAACTCATCTACCGCCATGTTGCAAATCTGCTGTCCTTTTCATTGTCTCGGATTAATGTCTACTAAAGAATTTTCCTGATAAATCTCCAGCTTTTAAGATGATCCGCTGACTAGCCTCTGCCAGTGATGGAAATCCTTCACAGTCATTTTCTAACTTCATGATCGGGATATCTCCTGCTTGTTAATTTCTTCAAAAAAATCTCCTGTTCCAGTTATCACTAGTTACCACATTTTTAGGATGTGCCATTGATGATTCCTTACATGATGTGCCTCAATATGATGATTTTTAACATGTTCTTATCCAATAAAACAACAAAGATTTTTTTCAAAAAAAGAACTGGACTAATTCATTTTCACTAGCCAAAGTTTTTCTGTTTGTTTCATCCTAGACTCAGGGAGCTTCTATGGAGAAGAAGGTATGTTTTTTTTTTAATATACTTGTTATCTTCTGGAACTTGTTTTTTGAAGAAGAAAAATTACTATTCCTCATGGGTTATAAAAGTTTTTCGCGACACCACTTCCAAAAAATGTACTAACTATATGTTTCACCCGGCCATTAATTTTTTTAGTTTTTTTTCTTTCTAAATTGTTATCATTTTTGCAACTTTTCATTTTTATTCTATACCCAACCGTAACAGGGCACAATGTTTTGTTTCTGTTAATCAGTAATTAGACATGTGATTGCAAAAAGAAAAAATTATCTAAATTTTTTAGAAATTTTCAAATGAAACAATTTTTTCTTAATGGGTACTTTTTTAAAAATTATTTTCTTTCATTTTTACACATAGAAGATAAAGGAAAATGTATAAAACTTACAGACTGGAAAAAAAAGGATAGAATACTTTTCTTTTTCTTCCAATCAATCAGCTGCAAATTTAAGCCTTTCAACATATTAGCAACAGCAACCTTAGACAATATATTCTTATTAAAGAGGGATAGTTTTACTCTTTGCTGCTTAAAAAATAATGGTACCTAAAAACTAGGTAACATTTAGAAGCAAATAGTTTTTTTTAATTCTAGTGGTTTGTAACATTTTTGGATTAAGTGTTGCCAGACAAGGAACTTTACACGGAGCGAGTTTAGATTATAAAAATGTTTTCAAAAATTTAATCCTAGAAGCATATTTTAGTATGAAATGTAGGTATAGATTAGTATGATATGCACAAGTGCTATAGCATTGCAACAATAATGAAAATAGAGTTCTAACAAATATTTCAGCACTAACTGAACTAATCACGTCAATCAGTAGGTTGAAAGATTAATGCATTATGACATTTCGAAACTATTCGTGCTTAGTAATTATAAAACAAGCGCAAAAATTGATAGTTTCAATGCACTATCGCACGAGTTATACAAGCATCAATATTGTGCAGAAATATAAGATAAACACAAAGATATCAGCTAAATAAATTAAATATATACGTAAATTTTCTAATTCAAAAGTTTTGTTATGTTTGACGCTGACATATTAGCGTACCTCTTTGGTCAGGTTCATCAATTAATATTTCCTTCGTAATATCTGTTATTTTTTCGGTAAAAGAGCTCAATTGTTCCCCAAACCAAGACATTATTTACACAAGATTAATATGCTAAGGCCATATTTATTTATATTTTCACACGTGACACACCTGCAAACACAGACGACACACAAAAAAAAAACAATGAACAATGTTGCCAACAGTTTAAAATTTATAATGATCATTCCTTAGTTCTTGTTTCGATTTCATTTTATTAGTTCAGACTGGTACTGAGGCAACGTTTTTCGCTCCCCAGCAGGCGAATTCGTATTCGCGAACGCAACGACCTATAGAAGGCGTTGTTTTTTAAGACGAATAGCTGTAAGAAGAACAACACGTTCAGTTGCACTAGGAATTTCTTCAGTGAAGTAGTATGGTTACGTCCCTTTTTTTATTGTAGCTTATTAAATTAGAAGAAAAAATTCATATTCCTTCTTATGCAAATGACAAAATAAAATATAGATGTCGAAATAAAATAAAATCTATTTTTTTAAAGAAGGAAATATGTGAAACACATCGGAAAAATATTTGTAAATAAAAAAAAACAAATAATATTATGTATCTGTATTCTTATAAGAGAGAAATCTTAATTCTCGAGAAATTACTCTACTAAATTTAATGATCTAATATGAATAGTCTATTTAAACTTTACGACTCATAATTTTCTGAATCAAGTAACTTCAAACATTAAGGTATGTAAAGTTTACCGAAACATATAATCTTATGTAATTTGATTGATTAAGTGTAAGGTTTAGGGACCAAATAAGAACAAATGAAAATTTTCATTTTGCGTGGATTTTCTTTCTTTTAGGCTGTTGCTTGGCTGACCGCTTTTTTAATAAATAGAGGCATTTGATTGGTCGATTACATCATCGTTTTTATCGTTATCGCTTAATCGTTTTGTCAGGTTTACTAGAATGGCGCTTTTAGCATTTTTGCTTGGCAGAATTTTAATAACGCGCATGCTCAGTTTGATAATTTATTTAAACCAATCGAAGTACTTCGTAGACAATGAATATAGATGCTTGTATCCTCTCCTTTGCTTGCGTATACTCAAACAAAGACATAAAGATGGAAAGATCAATCACTGTACCAAACAGATGTCAGGGTGAACGAAACATTGGACACATCACCGGTCTCTATTTTTTTTATTTGATTTTCATAAATTGTTATGATAAATAATAACATTCTGTCTCTGTGCCAGAAAAATCTGAACAAATTTTTTTTAAAGATTTATAATTTGTAAATTTTAAATGAAAAAATTAATGTATTTTAAAAAATTGATTTTTATATTGTTCTGAAATTCAAATACTTGAAATAAATATTAAAAAAACAATTTAAGTGCTTATTAAAAATATATAAAAAATATAAAAGTAACTAAAATATAAATAAAATAATTAAAATAAAATAGAACAGTTTTATAAGCAATCTAAGCTGCCCAAAGCACTTAATTTCATGAAGAACAATAAATTGGAAAATGTTAATAATTGCTGAGATAGAGTCTCATAATTGCCTGTTAGCGTTCAGTTAGTTAGTTATTAAAACTTTTTCATGGTTTTCATTTGTGCGTAATCTAAATTCTAATTATTTTCATTCAAGAAGTCTTTCAAAATATAATTTCATTCCTGTATTTAAATTACAAGTAACTTTGATATCTGGGTGGCCTACAAAAATTCAAAAAAGTACAAAAAAAATTTAGAGCATTTCACAGCATTTACTATTTATCAAAGATGATTAAAAAAAAATTATTGATTATTAAAAAATAATTTTATTGCGATAATCAACATTAAGCTGGAAACCTATTACTATTAAGCAATTTAAAAGACTTTTTCGTGGTTTTCCTTCGCATGTAACACAAATTTGATTACTTTAATTTAATCTTCATTAAAATAAATTATTCTTATAACTTTCATGAATATGATTGTATTCTGATACTTAAATTGTTAATTACTTTGATCTCTGAATTGAATTAAGCATAATAAGGGTGTTTCATTACATTCACAAAATAAAAAAGCTCACACTTTGATTTCTGGGTTGAGTTAATAAGAAGAGCTTTTCGTTCTGTTCAGAAAGATGGTACCCTATCTATTAAGGATAATAACAATGAAAAAATGTTTATCTATAATTTTTACTCCGATACTTAAATTGCAAATTATTTTATTTTATATACCAATAACAGCGATCTGAAAAACATTTTTGTCTGTTTTTCATAGCGTGTAACGCGAAATTTGATAATTTTAATTTCAATTTAATCTTGATTATAATTAATTATTTTTACAACTTAATTATTTATTAACTTAATTATTTTAACTTAATTTATAATTAATTAATTAAAATAATTAATTAACTTAATTATTTGAACTTAACTTTAATTTATTTATAACTTAATTATTTTTATAAACATAATTATTTTTATAACGTAAATATGGTTTTATTCCGATACTAAAATAGCGAGTTACTTTGATTTTCGGTTAAAAACTACAAAAATTTGAATAACATCTCGTTATAGTCACAAAGAAGTCTCTCAAAGATGCTGAAAAATGATTCATTATAAAAAAAAATTCATTGCGATTACTGAACTTCTAAATGGAATCAAGCCATCTGAAAGATATTTTCGTGGTTTCCCTTCACGTATAATGCAAAATATGATTGTTTTCTCAAATTTTTATTCAAGCAAGGAAGAAAAATATTTATACCATTATTAACCACTCCAAAAACCAGAGTAAATGCTTTATTATAAAACTGATACGTCCAGAATTTGGAATTATGATGAACTTGCCTGTATAATTTGATTCAATAAACTGATTTATTTTCTGCTTCCCTTCTTACCATTATTATTATTTTTTTTTAAGTGAAAAATGATTCTTATACATTACTGTTAGAAAATTTGACGGTTCATCAGGTTGTCTTTTGTCAACATCTGAATAAAATTCGAGCAAATAGTATTATATTTGTAATGGCGAAAATATCCAAATGATAAAATAAACATGAACTTTTTTTACAGTGTTAAAATTAAAAAACTTAAGTACTCGGGTTCCTATGATTTTATTATTTTACTAATAACTTATTCTAGTATGTTATATTGAAATATCTGATATATGTTATATTGAAATATCTGATATATGTATTTTGAAATATCTCATATATGTATATTGAAATATCTGGAGAAAAAAAAAATTCTAACCAAATGTTCTTTGAGTCAGGAAGAGACAAAAAATACCTTTTGATTTTTTTGAAATATGCTTTCTATCACAAACGCCTTAAAATTTTGTTCTCGATAAAAATAATTTCAGATGATTTTAATCCTTCATCTCTTATTAACCTCGTTATATCATGCTTTTGATCAAAGTTCAGCAGCGTGTGCGTTCTTTCTCTCCTAAATATTAATTTGATCCCTACACACGTTTTTTATTCCATTACTTATAAGGATTCGTAAAATATATATTAACTGCCCGGATTAGAGAACAACTGAATTATCTTCTTCAAAAATGGCAGTTATTTAATTTAAATTTGATACTTTTGTGTGTGATCATATCTCAGTGTCAACCATATCGGTGTCACGTATCAATGACATCCAATAAAAATCTAACTGTCAATGAACTTAACTGAGGAGAAGGAATTAACTGAATGCTTAATAAAATAAGAGCTTTCTTTGATGATATGTTTTTTAAATTAGTGGTGAAATCGTCTAATAATTATTTTTAAAAATCGTTGCAAGAAAGGTTTGCAAGCGTATTTTTTTTTTCAGACTCATGCGAGTTAATTCAAATCAAATAAATATACTGTATGTACTCTCTTTTTCTTTCTTCCGGATTCTAACGAATTAAATAGTATTCATACTTATCAAGGTATTTTACAACAAAGTGCTAACATAGTACAAAGGTACATATACTTGTATTGATTTCTGTGTATAGATTTTTTTTTCCTTCTATATTTGCTTTCGGAAATTTAGCTGTATAATATTTTATACCCAATTATGTAATTCTGTTGCGATCGTAATTTTTCTTAGAAAATTATTATTTAGATGATTAGTTGAATATTCATTAAGTACGTTAAGAAGAGGTTTGAAAAAAAAAGTAATCAATATCATGCGTAAATGCTTTGGTTTTTTTTCCTTCTTTTTTTAATAATGTGTTACGTTTGTTTTTTTAAATCATTCATTGCCACTTATTTAATTTAATTACATATAATGTCAGGATAAAAGCATATCTCAGTTTTTACATAAGCACGTGAGAATGTTTTTTTTTCATGAAGTTTTCCTGCTGGTTTGTGTTTAGAGTGATAAATATTTGTTTCAAAACTATAATTTATGTATCTGCAACTGTATCTCAGGACTGACGTTTAGCAGTTAATTCAATAACTAGCATTTTATTCAAGTGTTCCACACTCACCCGTAACTCTCTAGAAACTACATTAAGAGGCACTACTCATGCATGTTCGTATCATATGCTAAATGAACACCAGTTATTTATTCTTCTAAGAATATGGTGTTTGTTTTACTTGCAAATTTCAGATCCCCATTTGTAGAGCACCCTGTTGACATGAATGAAATATTGTAAAACTCATATTGAATATAACTGTATGATATATTCTATATAGTGATTAACTCTTCTTTACTTGAATTTTTTTTCTAGTTAGCTAACTCTAGCAGAGATGACTTATGTGTCCTTTTTTTAGAATTGAACCTTTATCAATAATAATGATTTTTTATATGATTGGTCTGGGCATTAAATGAAATAAATATAAGTATATCGATTATCACTAAATGTCAAGTTTACTACGATGTATTGCAAATTTATTCAATTTCTTTTATTCGTTATGCAAGTCAATTTCCTGAAATTTTGAATTTTTTTTTTTATTCAAATTGACACTATTTAGCGATAAAAAAATCTTTGGATGCATTCTCAGATGTATAAAACAAGCTTTTAAAAATTTTATATAAATTTTACTCAGGTATTTGATAACTTCTTTAATATTTACATGATTTCGTTATAATTTTTTTCTACAAATAACTAATTAATAACTGTTGTTATATTCATTTAGTAAAGTTAATAAACAGTATACGATTTGATAATTAAGAGTTCATTTAGAGCAGAAAACAGAACAGGAATAAATTTAACTTCATCATAGTTATATTCTCTAAACAATAACTGCCTTTTTTTTTCCGTAAAAAAATCACTGAATTTTAAAAATAAAACTATTTTTTTTAAGAAAATAAGATCAAGGCAGAAGAGATTAGATAAACAATATATAATTGATTTTAACAAATTAAATTTAGATATTAAAAAAAAAACTTATAAGGATGGAAAATTTCTTTCTGAAATTAGATATTTGCGTAGATAAACTATTTCAGCTTAAAAATTGGGTTTTAACTTCTAAAATAAATTGATATAAATTAATACATTTAGTTATATTTTTTAATCAAACCATTTTATGTAAAATAATATGTTTCTTAAAAATCTAGCAAATCTTTTTCGTGCATAACATGACCCTGTTTAATCATAACGAACAACTGAAAATGTGTTTCGCTCATTATAATTATGTAAAGTCAAGCGTTAAGGCTAAATTAAATACTATATAAAAATATTTAAAAAATTTTCGCTTTTTTTTTAATTGTTATGTCTTTCTGTCTTGTGCATATTCCACAATGTGGTTAAGCACTGATTAATTCATTGTTTGCTTTTTTCAGTCCATACGAAGAAAAGGTATTCTGCTCACATGCTATAAATAAAAAGTGAATTTTGCAATCGTTCTTGAGGCACATTTCAGGATTTAAAAAAAAAAAAAAAAAAAAAACGAGTAACTCCTTAAATTTTCAGCGCAGTACAAAGAACAATAAAAAATACATACTCTAAATATTCCTCTACCGGTAATTTAAGAGTTTACGGTCTTCAGTAACACGGCTGAAAAGGAGACATGAAAACCTTTTTGTAAAGTTATATCACAAAAATTTTACTACATTTTTAATTAATACTAGAAAGACTGAAACTTAGTATTACCTATATTGCACTCTGAAAAAGTATTACTATGCATTCTGAAGGAGTAACTAATGCGTAAAAAAATTAATTTATGTAATTTTCACCCATACTGCCCTTTTACCTATAGTATTTTTACCTATATACCTATATTGCCCAAAAGCAGTCAAAATGATTGCATTCTGAAAGAATGGCTAATGTGTAAAAAAATTAATTTATGTAATTTTTATAATTTTTTATATTATCTACAGTTATATAACAAGCTAATAATAAATATTAAGGGAATAAAAATTACTTCACTTGGGAAAAAAATTTATGCATTATTATTCGTACAATTTTTGAAAATGAAAAAGCGGTCAAAATGACTTCCTTAGGCAATCTAGTGTTAAGTAAGATTTGTATATGCATTTTACACGGCATGAATATTACTTTTTTATGCGCAATGAATCTGAAATAAAGTTAATTAAGTTTTAGTGCTACTTAAAGGGAGAAAGAAAAAAAATTTTTAATTAAGAAATTTTCTACTTTACTATTAAGTTATAGTATAATGTTTAAATTTAGGATACATTTATCCTATTAAATATTAATAGCGGATTGTAAATTTGAGATGTTATAAACTGGTTAAAATCACAGAGCTTAAATTAACTTTGTATATACACAGCGTGCGGTCCTCAAGTTTGATTTATTAGATTTTGCTATTTTTACTAGCACTATTATGCGAATAAAAAGATGTTAGATCAAAATTCTAAATCTTTTGATTCTTCAAATCGATTTTTACAAAATCTTTGAATTGATATTTTCTATCAACAAAGATCTTCTGAAGAGATGACTGAAAACTAAATATCAGGACAAATGAGTATAGTTTTATATGCAACCAATTTATCAATTTTGTTCGTATCCATCCTTTTATTATTGTTTTGTCTTAAATTTCTCCTTAAATCATCTTAGAGGCTATGTAAACAAGAAATGATTGGTTGTAGACAAGACATTAATATATAATTTATTAAAGAAATACATAAAATAATAAAAAAATTATTTAAAATTATCAGGATTTCTGGAGAAGTTTATTTTTTATACACTCAAGAGCCAAAACATTATGACCACCCCTACATTTTGCAACGAACTCTCCTGGATGACGTGGAAGGTACGTGATCAGGTGGAAGTGGTATTAACTGTTGCTGGAGAGTTTGAAGAATCATTCTTTCACTTACTTCTGTGTGTGATAGGAAAGGCTGCGGATCTAAGCGACTTTGATAGAGAGCAGATTGTAAGGGCTCGAAGGCTCGGAACAAGTATTTCCGAAACTGCATGACTCGTGGGTTGTTCGCGATCTACAGTTGTTAGTGCTTATGCAAAGTGGATGAATGACGGTGAAGCCAGCAGTAGACGACATGGTGTTGGACTTTCACACGCTATCAAAGAAAGAGGTCGTCGGGGATTGTTTCGCTTGGTGAAGCAAAACCGGAGCCAGACAGTGGCTCAGCTGACAGCCCAATACAATGCAGGGTCAAGTAGAGTAGTATCAGAGCACACTGTTCAGCGGGCACTGTTGGATATGGGGCTACGCAGCAAACGTCCCACTCGTGTGCCTTTGCTAACCAAGCGTCATCGCCAACTACGCCTGCGCTGGGCCCGGGAACATCGCGACTGGTCCATGAATCAGTGGCAGAGAGTTGCCTGGTCAGATGAATCATGGTTTATCATTCATCCCACCGTGGCAGTGTCAGGATACGCTGTCTTCCAGGCGAACAGTTGCTCCCTCAATGTACTGTAGGTCATACACAGGCAGTGGTGACGGTATCATGCTTTGGGGGACGTTCTCTTGGGCGTCACTGGGGCCCGTGGTTGTGGCAGAGCAGACCATGAATGCTACAGGGTATCTGAACATCATTGCGGACCAGTTGCACCCTTACATGGCCTCTGTTTTTCCAGCTAGAAATGGAATTTTCCTACAGGTCAACGCTCCGTGTCACAAGGCTCAAATTGTGCTGGACTAGTTCCAGGAACATGACGCTGAATTCCAGTTAATGTCCTGGCCACTTATCTCACCGGATCTCAATCCGATAGAACACATTTGGGATGTCATGAAACGGCAGCTCAGAGTTCAAAGACCACTGAGTCGCAATATCTCGGATTTGTGTGACCGTTGCTTAAACATCTGGTACAATCTGTCACCGGCCATCTACCAAGGACTTGTGGCATCCATGCCAAGGCGGGTTGCAACTGTGTTACGGGCTAAAGGTGAGCCAACTCGTTATTAAGAGGTGGTCATAATGTTTTGGCTCTTGAGTGTATCATTACAACGTTAATTATTATACCGGTTGTTCATTCATTAGTTCGATAACGAATCCGTAAAAACTTGTTGCAACATTTCCCATATTTCAATAGCATTTCGGAGCATACTTCTACGAATTTGATATCTGGTCCTAAACTTTTTGTTACAATAAATGTCGGTTGTAATGTAAAATTTAATTTTAAAAGAACAATTTTTTTTAAATTAGAATATTACACCGATAAGGAAATTCAAACATTGATAATATAATTTGAACTTTTATTCCTTAATATTTATATTTTTCATAGGATGTGAAAATATTCTAAGTCTAATATTCTAACTAATATTTACAAATAAATTCATTCTAATGAAACTCTACATAAAAGGCATTGTATGCTATTTTGTAATATTATTAAAATTTTTACCGTCCCGCAGTGGACGTTAAGACACGGTTCCCAGCAGATAACCGAAGTCAAGCATCACTGGCTACGGTCAGTGTGCGGGTGGGTGACCACTTGGATCAGTCTGCGTAGGGACCGAGGGTGTGCGGTATTGGTCCTCGCTAAACTGTGCTACCGTAAAGTGCTCGACTTCGCGCGCAGGTCGTCGGGCTACCGAAGCGGGGTGCCATCCCTTCCGCAGAGGATCAAAATTGTGATGGCATGTCTTCGGATCATCCTCCGGGATGTTTCCCGACCGTCGCCAATAGCCCATTGTGCAGCTCTAGTGCGACGTAAATTAACAACAACCAAGTAAAAAACTTTATTTGAATTAAAATAAATAATTTAATTCTTTGTTAAAACATTTAGCAGTTTTTTTTTATAATTCTATTTTAAAACAGAATAGGTAAATCCTACAAAGGTAATTGGACCTTTTTACTCTCATTTAAAATAGTATTGTTACTTGTGACTAATGACATAGATAATGAAATGTTTAAATAATTATTATTAATGGCTTGGTTAGGAATAAAATTTATGGTATTTATTTATGCAGCAAGACTAAACTACAAAAATTTAAAGAAATGAAGACAAAATCAGACGAAATTGGAAAAACCCATTCCTTGAAAAAACCTGAATCGGTTCTTTCAGGGATTCGATATTTTTTTAATTTTTTTTTAAAGTTTTTTAAAGTAATAAATGCATTTATCCAATACTGCATTATTTATAAGTATATTGTGTTATGCCTAAAAGTTTCATAAGAATTTCCATGTTCTTTAATATTAAAACTTTCATTATGTCAAGAGAAAAATAAAACAAGATATCTTTAATTTATAAGTAATTGAACTATATACCTACCCTGGAAAAAGGACATTATATAATTCTGAAGAACAGCATTTTTATGTATAGAACTGAGGAGCAAAGAGCCAGCATAACTCACTCCTATACATATGCTTCCAATACATTTATATTTGTAAGTAGACTTGTTAACATAATGTATAGGAAAAAGGGAAATTTCTTACTTTTTATTAAAATATTAATGGTAGAAAACGTTTTTATGAAATACTTTTTAAATAGTCTAATAAAACAACTTTAATTAATTGCCTAAAATATTTTACCACTGAAAAAATTAAGTTAAAAATTCCCAACCCTGGTTTTTTGCTCCATAATTAGCTGAATTTCATGGCCCTGATAAATTTTTTTAATAAATATTTTAGAACTTTCGTTCAATCATTATGGAAAGAGATGCACACACACACACACACACATATATATTATTTATAAAATAATTTGTGGTACATTGTTAGTATGCATTTGCATTTCATATTAAAATATTGATACTGATAATATTGATATTGAGCTAATTGATAATGTTCATGAAAAATCATAGTAATTGTTAAATTTTCTACACTTTAATTACAGCCTAGCATAAATTTTTATAAATAGTGAAGCAAACAGATTCTTCTAATTAGAAGAAAACGATCACAGTACAGCTTACAAAAAAGTCACTTAAGTTCTAAAATTCCACTCATGAAAAGATTCCTGAAAATTGTAATAATCTGTAAAAAAAAAAAAAAAATTAAAAGCATTATATTTATAAAGATAACCCTGAATCAATTTTCTTAACTCAATCAAATTAATATAGAGTCAATATAAAATATACTACTATATAATATATAAATTCTGTAAATAACCCATGCATTATTAAATATATCTTTAAAACTAATTTAAATGTATACTAAATCAATATTTCCACTTCCTTCATAATGTTGATTTGGAGTACCCAGAATTTTTGAAGAATCAAAACTGGAATTTCAACAAGCACTGACCTGGCAATTCTGATAATTCTCAGGTCAGAGTAGTTAAAAATTCAGTGGATGAAAGAGCCTTTTTTTCTACATTTAAGGATTCATCACATTAACTGATGATCATAACAACCTGGAACAAAACTATTAGCATTGCAACTGCATATACAAAACATGAAACACAACTTGTGCTTTTTCAATTATTAAAATTAATGAGCTCTTAATATTAATTTAAAAGTATTATTTATAGTAGTAATGTAATCATAGCATCATTAAACAAGTAATGAAGTATGTAAACAGAAAACTTTAACACATGTAATCTAAATTTTAAAAAGTAGCAATATAATAAAATGTAAAACAATTTTTTATACCATTTGAAGATATTTATACAAAGAAAATTGGTAACTTATTAATGGTAACTTTAAATTTAGGGTGTAATATACTAATTTAACCTTCAAAAGAGGAAAAAAAAAACTGATTTCTTCCCAACCGTGTATTATTAAAGTATAACTTATTAGTCATTCATATTTCCTTTCAAATAATATTCAATATACACAAGTAACTAATTCAAATATGCATATTTTCATACTATTATAAGTAACTATATCCAATATAATAATTAGAAGCACAAAAAATTGCTTTACCCCACATAGATATAATGCAATGAAAAAGACACCTAATTAATTATAATGTAAGAGATTAAAATATCTACAAATATAAAATATGTCGGAGGTGCATACCAATTTTAGATTTATGCAGAGAGGCAGCAACAATAAATGACTAGCAAGTGAAATTGTCACACTAACAATTATTTAGGCAAGAAATGTGACACTTATACTTACTCAGCATCAACACAAGTCTTTGACAGCATGTATTCCAGTAGGTATTTCTATTCCGACAAATTATGGTCATAACAAGCAATTTCATCACTCCCATTTAAGACAAAGACATGCTGAAGGAGCTTTTAAAGGATACACCTGATTAGTTGATGAAAAGAAAGTCTCAACTTGCAACAAATCTAGATATGCAAAACACGAAGACGCACAAATTACAATTTGTGATACAATTGCTACTTACTTGTGCTTCTTCTCAACTATTCAAATTCTATACTAGTCTCTCCATATTATTCTGAACTATAATATTAGATTTAAAAATGTCATTTACAGAAATGTTTAATAAGTAGAATCTTACAAATAATAAAAAACGTAAACACAAAATCTAAAACTTTAATGTATGTAAAATTTAATAAAGGCAATAAGACATAGTAAAAGTACATTGAAATTCTTCATATTTCTTGCAATTAATTGTTTTACTCACTACAACAAAAAATAATTTGGACTTTTAACCACAAAAAATGTGTAAAAAATAATGATGCGACAATAATGAAACAAAATTTGATGAGATACCATATTAATAATTATGTAAGATATTAAAATACATATAAATTATATATACATATATTTTTAATAGAATTTTCTTTATATAAAACTATAAATATTAATAATAGATAAGGTTAATATAAAATATAGTACAACGTAATATATTAACTCCGTAAACAAACCAAGATTAAATATATCTTTAAAACAAATTAAAATTTATACTTATTCAATATCATAACTTCCTTCTTAATGTTGATTTGATAGAAAACTGGACACGACGGATCAAAACTGGAATTTCAACAAGCACTGACCTGGAAATCGTAATAATTCTCAGGCCAGCATGGTTGAAAATTCAGTCGATGAAGGAGCCTTCTCTCTACATTTAAGGATGCATCACAATAACTGATGATCATAACAACCTGGAAGAAAACTAAAAGCATTGCAACTGGATAAACAAAACATGAAGCACAAATTGTGATACAACAGAACTTGTTCTTTTCGATTATTGATTCATGAACCCTTAATATTATTCAAAATTTTAATATTAATTTAAAAATATCATTTATAGTAGTAATGTTATTCTTGAATCATCAAACAAATAATGAAGTATGTAAGCATAAAAACTTTAGCACATGTAATCCAAATTTCAAAAACTAGCAATATAATAAAATCTACATTTTAAATTACCAAGTCCATGATTAATTCCAAGAATTTTTCAAAACTTTACAAAACACAACACTCTGACAAAAACACAACAGCAAATTTAAAAAAGCATTATAACTAGGGCCCTATAAATTATGCGAAGATGCGGAAACCCGCATAATTCACAATTATCCGCATAATTTACAATTTTCCGCGTGAGCGCAGCATATCTGTATAGTTTTTATTTTTCAGCAAAATGTATTCATTTACCAGATAAATTTCTCCTTAAGGGTTTTTTTTCAATTGAAAAATATCTTCTTTTTCAATTCCAAGAATCTTTATGGACAGGTGGACGTTTGCAAAGACTTTCAGTTCATTGCAGAACACGCTCAGATATTAATAGATACTCTTCTCTTTTTCGAAACATGTGGTGTATTTATTCACAAAGCTTACAATAAGATTTTTGATCTGCGGTCTAAACTTCGATGTAATTCTCAGGCATCATACTCACGAAAAGATTCACGCAACGTATTTCTTCAAGAAGTGTTTCAAAAAACAATTGCAAAGTTGAATACCTACTACTCTCCAGAACTAGACGTATTCAAAAAACGCGAGCCCAAGTTTAGTCAACCTGCATTAAACTTCATGAAAGCTGCTCGAGTTTTCGATCCAGAACAAATAGTCAACCTCAATATTGAAGACGACGATGTATTCAAGAATATTCCAGGAATGAGTGGTCAAGATATAAAACTCGAGTATGCTGCTTTCAAAGAATATGTAAAAGAATGTTCAAACCAGGACTTAATTAGATTCTGGAATTCAGAGCTAGTCTCAGAGAGATTTCCAGAACTTACAAAAAAAAGCACGACAAGTGCTCTCAGTGCTTCCTAATTCAGTAGACTGTGAAAGAGCTGTATCCTGCTACGGCCAAATTTTCACAAAACAAAGACAGAGTTTGAAAGAAAGCGCAGCTTCTGGACTAACTTCTCTCATTTTAATAAACTTTAATAATTGTTCTGATGTAGAAAATGGATGTACAATACATAAGAAGGTAATTTAGTTGAAATCTTTACTGTATTCATTGAAAATTTTTTTTATTAAAGCAGGAAAGAAAGTTGAACTTTTTTAAGAGATTTTTTTTTTCAGTTTCAATTGTTTTCTGGGTCATTCGCAACCTGCATGCATAATTTTTAAAAGACACCGCATCCTTGCCGCATAATTTTTAAAAATCGCCGCATCCTAGCCGCATAATTTTTAAAAAATTTCCGCATAATTTATAGGGCCCTAATTATAACAACATTAATTGAAATGATTGGTATAGCCAAAACTGTTGTAATCTGCATCCTCAGTTGATTTTTAATTTAAAAAACAGAATAAATAAAGAGTTGAAGCAATAAAATAGCTGAAAAATAAAAAAGCAATTAATTTCTTTTTTGCAAAATTATATTCTAAAAATACTTTTCTTGCTCATTGATAAGGAAAGAAATACTTGATTTTTCAGTTCTAATTTTAGAATAAAAAAAATAAAAAAATTGCCAATGACTGGCTTGCTTCAACTTGCTAAATCAAGGAAAGTTGATAACTTCTTATTGGTAACTTTAAGTTTAGGGTGTAACATACTATTAATTTAACCTTTTATTCAAAAGAGAAAAAAAGGGGCTTCTTTTCAACTTTGTATTGTTAAAGTATAACTTAAGAAATAAATAAATAATGGTTTCAAGAGAAATAAATAATGGTTTCTACATCTAAACTGCTAGTAATAAACTGTGCTGCTGGATAACTATGCCCAAACTATTTAACTGTAGTTTATTTGAAAACATGATAAATATTTGTGTTATGAATTATGCTAATACTACTAAATCAGCAAGTAAAATTTAAATAGAATCAAATATTAAAAAACAAACCTCATATTTCTTTTAGACTGCCTCTTATACCACACAACTTGCAAACTTAATTCTGGTTTTTCCGATCAGACAGTAACAGACTGATGGCTGAAATAAGAAATTTTTAAAAAAATAACATAAACAACTAACTTTCTGATACAAGAACTATGTTAACCTTAAAGGGGAAAATACAAATCTTTAAAAAATAACCACAGCATCAAACCAATATTAACAAAAATATGGTTTAATAATAAAAGTTTATAAACTTTTCATTGCTTTTTTTTCTGTTTTCTTCTTTAGCCCATATGTCATTTAGGGAGAAAAAAGACCTTACATTACTTTGAAAGTTTTATAAGTAAAAATCAACCATGTTGAATACTTATGCACGATAATTCATTTATTAAGAGGTAAGATTTAAATACTTTTAAAATCTTTCACCATTTTTAGAGATTGAATGCTAAAATAATAAATTTCTAAAATTGATAAAGCAAATAGAATAAATAATTTTTAAAATAATTAATATAAAAAATATATTAATAAATTTATTGTTTAATAATAATAGAGGAAGATAATAACCAGCAAAACATTGACTTTTTCTTAACCTACATTTGATTAAAGACAAATACTGATAAACATTAAAAGATATTTATTTTGACTTTTATTATTTTATTAAAATTTTAATTTGCAAACAGAATACTACAACAATATAGTTGAAGAAAAAAAACTAAAACACTTAAAATGCCACAGTTAATATACAATTAGTTGAATAATCAAAATAAAAAACATTATACTAGTAGCAATAGTACTAACTACTGATACTAACTGAAATACTCGTATTGGCTCCTCTTAATCTGTCTGTCATTTAAGCTAAAAAAAGAATAAAATTAGATGAATCTCTGTGCAATAGACAAATTTTTATTACAGTAATCTCTCTACTTAGTTTTGTATAATGTTACTTTGTATATACCAAATATATTTAAAGTGAAAGAGTATTTATAATTCAGGGGCAATGTTCTTAGCGATCTTCCCTCTGTCCCTCAGGGGCAGAACCACAACCGTTGTGAGAATTAGTACTTAAATTAACTCATAACATTCTATTGCCTCTAAACATTTTTCTCCATTGTGTAAAGTAGTACAAAGAAGAATATCAGGGGAAAAAACTTTCGACTGAATATTTTTCCTTACAGCATCAAAGTGCTAAGTCTGATGCAGTTCTTTGACTACTCTCTCTTGTTTGAATGGGCTGAGTTGTGGTGATCAGGCTTAAATGTCAAGACAAGAGTACAATGTTTTCATGAATCTAGTTAACATATATATAAGTAAACATAAAGTCGTGTATACATACACTTTCTTTTTAGCAACTTAGTCATGCATTCTTCACAGACTGAATATTGCCCTGTCAGTTTTAATGAATGCCATCTTTGCTAATACATTCATCTGCGACATCTCAATAAGGTTAAACATTTAAGAAAACAGTTAAATATGTCACCATGGAATCCCTTAGTAAAAAGAGTAAAGGGGACAGAAGTACAGAAGAAATAAGCAAGGTTTGGTTTACATAGTAGTTTTTGACTTAAACATTAACTGTAAAAAATCTTGGAATTTTGAGAAAATAAAAATTATAGATAGAAAAAAATATAAATAGTTTGTAGTAAATGAAAAATTTAATTTCAAATTAAAATCTAAATAAGTTAATTTAAATTGTTAATATGAGTTATATTCTAAAGAAATATAATAATTTTATATGCATTTGAAATAAAAATTAAATTATGTGTACAAATTGTTTTGCACATAAATGTGATACATATAGAATAAAATTTCTTGATTATAGTATGCATGCTCATAATTTATGTAATAGTTTAGACAATCTAAAAGAATAATAAGAGCAGTAATTGTGAACGAAAATGATAAATATTATCTAAAATTCAAAATAAGAATTTTTCTGTTTCTTTACAGATTCATATTTAGAATTTCTTTTTAACATAAGTTTATAATAAAATTGAAACAAAACTATTTTGAATATGATTTAAGAACTCTCCCCTGTTATGAAGAAAATTCAATACAAAAGCTTCCTATCAAAATAAAATTTAATTAATATATTTTCTAGAAAAAAAATCTCTTTGTATTATGTCTCTGAAATAAACGTAAATCAACTCATCATTTAAATTTAAAATCTCATGATTTTTTAAAATATAATGCTTTTAAAACATACACTTATATTATAAATCTTTAATTAATAAAAATTACCTGTAAATAAAATTTTCATGATGACAAAATATAAAATCCAGCTCAATCAAATCTAGAAAATGGCTTTGAAAAATAATTTTGTTTATGATATGACAGGAAACTATAGATGCAAAATAACTGATTTCAGTCAGTGATAACTGATAGTTGCAATATATGGGTAGCAAGTAAAAATATCCAAGGCATTTTGAATTAATTGAGCAAATGGTGCAGATCTTAGCATTCGAAAGAACATTGGAGATAATATAGTAAATTTACAATTAAAAATATGACTTACCTAGCGAATTCGTTTCATTGCTTAATCATTCCGAGTACGTCCAGCTCAAACATTTTCGCCATTTTCAATCACGTTCAAAAAGCGGGCATCCAAGCAGTTGGCGATAGATTTCGTTTGGCAATCACCCATTTCAGCTGATCGCCAAAGTTTAGGGTTATAAGAGGGCGGTCAGCCAAGACAGTGCGTTTCTTTTAATCTTAAGGCCATATCACACTTAAGGAAATTCGTCCAACTCAACCTCAACTTCAACTTTCTGTTCAATTACTACCTGAAACAGTTGAACTATGGTTGCCATACGGTTGAAAAGAGTTGATCATTGATAAACGAGTGATTTCTTTCTTTTTAGGCGATTTAGCGCTTTATACATAGACGGATAAAAATTTTCATCGAAAGACTCAGCGCGTGTGGTAATTAAATTTAATTTAATCGACGGCAATGGATCCTTCCTCAGCAATTTCAAGTTTGATCATTTACAGTTTGCTAAAGAAAAAAAAAGATAAGAGAAGGACACTTTGGAGTAAAGCATGACGCTTACGAAGACAGAGATTAGGCTGTTAGGAAAATTTATTGAGAGAACTGTTTGTTTTCGTTTGTGCAATCTTTGACATAGAAGTTAAAAATATATAATTAGTTTTAATATTGGAAAAGTAAATTAGGAAAAAAAAATCACCATTTTGTTATAAATATATTCGTTGCATGCTGTATTAATTTCACTTATTATCATAAATTAAACACATAAGTAGCAATGGATTTTTATCTTTAGTTAATAAATATATTTTTAGATTATTCTTCACCTTTAGTCATATAGTACTTATTTTAAATTATTCAAATAAATTACCTTTAAGTTTTTCATATATTTAATAACATAATATAGCTTTTTGCAACTTACATTTACTATGTATATTTTACAACGGAGAAAACAAAATCTAATATAAGAGTAAAAATAAACAGTTATAACAAAATTTAGGAGTTTGATAATTTTTTGCACCAAATTAATGCAATTAATTTTTTTAATGTTGACTTTAAGTTCTTGAAAAATTATTAAAATAGTTTTTTAAGAGTTCGATAAGTATTATTATATATGTTTAGTGAAATACTCTAATTTGAAAAAAATTGTGCTATTTGTAGAAAATTAAAAGTTTATGTGAAACTGAATTTTAAAAAAAAGAAAGCTATTAAACGGCACTATTTTGTTAAAGGTTCAACATGAATAAACACAAACTATTCAAAAATTAGGGAAAAAAAAGAACTGATAAAAGTGAACAATTTATTCCAAAAGCAGTTTCGATTAATTTTTTATGAGCTCTTAAATGATATTTCCTGTGGTGGCGGGATGTTACATTCCAAATGTTCTCTTTTTTCTTCAAGAGTTCAATAAATGTGCTCTCCATTTCGATGATCCATTTAAAAGTTTCTCAAACGGGAGCTTGTTCAAAATTTTGACTCATCTTTGCTGCAATACAAGTAAAAAAATTTATTAAGAAAGGTGAAGCAAATGTATTTAAGGCAACAGACAATAAGGAACAGTCATTAAAAATTACCAACTAATTAATTCTGTCAGCATATTGTTATGGTATGAGTAAGTTTTTTATTATCAGTAAAAACTGAAATAAATTTTTAATGGTTTTCCATGTTTTTATAATAAGATTAATAGAAAGTGAAATTAAAATTATGTATAATTACAAGGAGTATCAGTTACTTGTCCCATTTTTTCAAATATTTAACCTTAAGAAGAAGACTTCTTTTTTAGATAAATAATTTTAACTTTATCTTTAATTTCAAAAAATAAATTAATCTATTAAATTATGAAAAAAGCAGATATAAAAAGTACCTACATATTAGTATATTTAAAGTTAAACGTGTATTAATACTTTTTATTAAAAAAATTGCATTGAAAAAACCTGTTAGGCGCTTTAACGGGTAAAAAAATATTTTCAACTTCCTTCATAATTTATTCAAAACCTGCTTATTAATAATATAAAGAATGCAACTGCATTTGAAAAATTGATCCTTACAGTCTATGTTATTTAAATTTCCATCTAATCTAATTTCATTAAATATTACTTTTTGAAAAAACCCTCTTTAAGTTTTTAATAGTAATACAAAATTACAGATACAAGTTTCTTCAACTTTATAAATATTAAAAACTTAATCATATAAAGCATGCAGATCTATTTGACAAACTTATGCTACACAATAAATTACATAAGATTAAATGTGAATCAATAAGTTTTAATAAAAACATTTTTTTTTAATAAAACCCACTTAGCGTCCCAAGTGGGTTTTTTCAAGGTGGGCCCACTTGTCAATAGAAAGTGCAAAGTAATTGGAAAAAAACAAATTTTTATTCCGCGAATACTGACAAATATACAGTTTAAAAATAAAATAATACAAAGAAATTAATTCTGTCAGCATATTGTTTAGGTATGAGTAAGTTTACTTTTTATAACACAATTTTTTCCTTTGTAAAAAAATATTCAAAATCACTGAATTCAGTACCAACTCTAGAATAATTGCTGGTATAATCTTATCGGAACTATAGAAGGAGCAAAGTAATTGTAAAAAAAAAAACTATATTTGAATTCGGCGAATACTAATAAATATACAGTTACGTACGAAAAAGATTAAATGCAATTCATAAAATTTGTTTATCATTTAAAGTAATGTCAAAATATAAAACAAAACTACTTTTATGTACTTGCAAAATTTACTTCAGATTGGCGAATTTGGCGTAAAAAATCATGCTTTTAATTCACGGTTAAAAACATAACACATTTATAATATAAACTTCTTTAATGGATAGAAACAGATTTATACTTCTTATAAAATAACTTTAAAATCAATACTCAATTAAAAACTCACCTGAATTAATATATAACAAATTAGATTCGCTGCTTTTTCACATAAACTTTGCCGCCATATTGTTTTGACTTGTGCTATCCCATAATCCCATGCGGTTGCTGCCACCTGATTGGTTGAATTGTGAAGTTGAATCAACTTTTTCGAAGAGATCTGAAAGAGTTGAACAGCAGTTGATCCAACTCGGATAAGTATAGCACACCTATGTTTTCGGACGGAGTTGTCTTCGGAGTTGAAGTTGAGGTTGAGTTGAAGGTTGAGTTGGACAAATTTCCTTAAGTGTGATATGGCCTTTAAAGTTCAAAATCAAACGTAGAAAACCATTCTGATGGTTTTCTGACTCATCTATCATGAAATTAGAAGAAAATAAAATATTTACAAAGTAAATTTTTTATTATAAAATAAGAACACTTACGCGTTTAAGTCCGGAGAATCCTTAAATATAATGTTCTTTTAATTTAAAAATTTTTTATTCTCAAATAATATATACGTAGATTATTATTTCATGACTCTGAGATAATATAGCTTATAAAATTTTACAATTGTAAGGTTTCCATATGAAATTCAATTATCGATTGAATATGTAACTTAAAAAAATATAGCTGAGTTCTAGTTGAAATTATTTGGAATATCAATTATATACCGTATACGCATTCACATTATACTTATACAGTATATTAATTGATAAATATTTCTACAACTAGAAAATTCAGATTAAAAGCGAAATAAGATTAAAAAACAAAAGACAAAGCTAGAATAATTATTTATTTATTTATTCATTCATTACTTAAAATTTTTTGAGGCATAAAACACCTATTTATAACTTAATGCCAATTGCGTTCAATAAATGAGCATACTTAAGTTTAGCATATAAATTGTAATGACATAGTAAAATTGTAAATAGTAAATTGTAATTGTTCTTTTGTAAGGAAACATATTTAAAAAAAACAAACGCTACTCAGCTTTTATTCTTTAGTAAAATATTTCAAGTTCAAAATAGTTATCGGCATTTACCTATTGAATGAGTTGTTTCTATCTATAGAGGTTCAAAAATAAGAATTGCCAATCTGAAAGGAAGTACGCAGCTCGAAAATTCCTATATACACAAATCATGTTTGAACGCCTTGGATAGAGGGCAAATTAGCTGCGCTATCTGTCCTGAAAAAGAAAAAAATCCCCATTACAATTACTTTACCCCTCCTCCAAGTTCATTTACTTTTAAAATAGACACGTATTTATTAAAGAACTCTGACTTTCGACCACTCTCTTGACTCTAGATTGCTGTTGCCGTTTTCCTTACTTTGATGAACAAGAATGCAAATCCGTTAAAAAAGGGTGTTTTCGATTAGGCGAAATAAGTTTTTGTGTCTGATTTTGCAATTTAATTAATAGTTAATATCATATATTATTATTAATTATCATTTTTTTTATAACCGTCGTTGAACAGCAGCCCTAATTTTCGGTTTACGACTATTAATGTTCAAGCCTTGTAATTCTGAACCCAATCCAGAAGGCAAGGGAACTCCTGGATCGAATATTGGGAGAAATTTGCCTACATGGAGGACTTTTTTGATGGAACTAACCCAAATTTGCGTTACATAGAGATTAAAACCACGAAAAGCTTCCGCGGTTATTCTGACGGTAAGGAGATTCTAACCTATGATCCACCCAGCACTGATGATATTTTATGTCAGCACTGTGGTCTTTGATAGCAGGGTGGTGATTTCGCATCGATCAGTCATCTCTGGGGTTCGAACCCGGTTCACCTCATTGGAAAGCAAACGCACGCAAAACTATTCAGATTTGCACTTTGAACTTGAAAATCAGAAAAGGATAAGTGAAAATAAAGTAGAAAAATATATAGCAGAAAGATTGCAGCGGTTTATGTCATAAATAGTTGAGCAATTTTTTTAATTTTTTTACCGTACCGTACAATTTTTAATAATAAGGTACAATTTTTATAAATTTACAAAACATGGTAAAAATTGAAAGTGTCTTATAAAAAAATGAGCGTTTCGATCAAGATATACGAGCGTATGAGGTCCGAATAGTCTTTTATTAATATTTATTTGTCACTTTTTTTTTAAATTCTTTCTTTACTGATTAATCTAAATTCGATATACATATTTCAACGCTTTGTAAAGCATTATTAGTTTGGTTTAATATTAATTACTTTAATCAACAAATATCTTTCAGTTTAGTCGCTTATGCTTTATTTATACGAATACATAATATAATAAGAATTTGATATTTTTACCTAATTTTAAAAAAATATAATAAAAGATTTATAATATAGAAATTTTTTTATCTTAAAAGAGGTAATATTTTAAAAATTTATACAGGATTTGATATGATTTTGGAATTATTTTTAATTGATATTTTTTACTTTAAGAATTTTAAATGGCTCATTTCTATAGGGACTACCAAACCAAAGTTCACGATAGTCGTTCTCTGGTTTAGACATTCGTCTCAGAGGGTACAACCAACCGAACCATCTTTGGATAGTAAAATATCTGTTAACTTTTACTTAATGACAATCCTCCTGAGTACCACTTTCATATTCACAAAGTTAAAAATCGGTAGCAAATTTGTTATACTATTTGTCTAAGACAGATATAGCCAATTTTTTTGTGGGGGGGGGGAAGGGGAGAGAGAGCCAGGTATCAGGCCTCTCCTCTAGCGGAAATTCTATCCGGCAGGTGGAGTAGAGGTCATAATAATATTTATATTTATAACCGTCGTTAAATAGTCGACCCAATTTTTTGGGTTTAAGACTATTAATAACTAGCTTAACCCCGCTTCGCCCCCCGAAAAGAGGCATCCGGGGACACACCGATAACTCGCGTAAAAGTTCAATCACATAAGAAAACATATTCAAAAAGTTTCAAATTAGAGTTTTAACTAATAGGGAGAACATATGAAATCTAGAAAATAGCGTTACTTAGAAATGAACTCAATACAAACAAACATTACAAATAATATAAACAGTATCAATCAGAAGAGAGATATTGATGTCGCATCTTCAGTATGAGATTTTACTACTACGACTATTGATGTTCAACTCCGTAGTCTTTCAATTTTGAACCCAATCCAGAAGACAAGGGATCTCCTGGATCAAGTATTGGAAGAAATTTGCCTTCGTGGAAGACTTTTTAATGGAACTAACCCGCATTTGCGCTACACGGAAAGGAAAACAGCGAAAACCTCCCTAGGTTAGCCTGACGGCAAGGGGATTTTAACCCATAATCCGTCTACCAATGAGGATATTTTACGTCAGCACTGTGGTCGGTGCGAGCCGGGTGCGGAATTCGTATCAACCAGCCGTCGCGGGGATACGAGCCCAGCCCATTGAAAGACGAACGCTCTATCCCCTGAGCCATCACGGCTCAGGTCTCAGATATGATCCATCAGTATGTCATAGGGGGATATGCATTGCAATGAATAGATTTGCTGACTCCTGAATTTTAACTAATGCTCATCGTCACACATTTGACGAATGAGGTCTCAAATTATAGTTGTCTATAGCAACGCCTAAAGATTATACCGACACGTGTACCACGAGTACCACTACCTGAAATTAAAAGAAAATATTCCAGCCATTTCCTTTTTTTTTTAATGATAAAAAATACACTGTGAAAAACATATATATATATAGACTAATAAAGGAATTTTTAAGCAAAAAGTAAATTTTTTTTTATGTCAGTGAATAGAGAAAATTTAAAAAATAAGATAATGACTAAAACAAAGGTACAAACTTAGGTTTTAGTGTAAGTATTTTTTTCTTTTTAATTCTAGATGGTTATTTTAAGTATTAAAGGAAAATAATTAACTTGAAACATTTTATTCTGAAAAAATTGATAAAAAGTAAGTACTGAAGGGCCACCTTCATTCAGAAGAGGAATTTTACTCCCTGATTTTTTATTTTTTATTTTCTCTGTTGATAAATCTAATGATGCAAAGTCACTTGAAAGGGCAACAAATAATAATAAAATGGAAATTAATTTAAACTTTTTAATCGTGTCAGTATTTGTCTCTCGGATTTTTTGCGTAATTGCGTTGCAAAATACAGATCACGAAATTTCGCATAATACCGATTACGTAACATTTCTTTTCACCCTGAAAACGAGTATTCAGCTAGTAAACTCACTAATTATTGGAATAGACAAATTGACCCTTTTTTTCAGATGGGCACATTCTTTTTTGTCAAAAATACGATGTAAAATAGTGGAATTGAGCCTCGCAGGTATTTTTTTTTTTTAAATTAAAAACTTCAGTTGACTCACTCAATTATAAGAACTTTCATCTGATTATTAAAGAATCCCCATCATTACATGGACGCCATCGTTCCATCAAAATATGCAGATAGTTTTACTGAACTGCTGTTTTTGCAGAATATATGATCGGGGAACAGTTGACAATGGCGGATATTGTTCCGCATATATATCTATCCAATAAGTTCAACGAAGCCTGCAACTCAGATATGAAAGTGGAATTAGTTCCAGCCATAGCACCATTTTTTCCCACGAAGAAGTCCTGGTACCAAGACCAATGGATTATCTCAGTTCTAGAGACACGTTTTCTCCCCACCTTATTTTTTTTCCTTTCATCTCGATAACGAGATATGAAACACTGCTGATTCCCAATTATCCAGTTCGGATAATCGAAATCCTCTGATATGAATTTGTTTATACCAGTATTTCTTAACACGATTTACTCGAAAAGCAGTTAAAATATTTCAGTGGCTTATAGCTGAAAGGTAAGCTAAATAATTTGGTCAATCGGCGTAATATTTTATATTTAATTGGTGGCATTTAAACAGTTTTTTTTTATTAATTTGTTTTTGATTACTAATAGAAAAATATTTTGGTCCTAAGCGTATTTAATATAAAAAGGGTCGCCTTTCTACAGGGAGATGAGGAAAAAACCTGGAAAATACAGGGAATTATAAAAAATCATCTAAATTAACAGGGAAAAGGCAGAGAATTAAAAAATCATCCAAATTAGCAGGGAAATTGCAGGGAATTAAAAAAAATCTTCTGAATTAACTGGGAAAATACAGGGGATTTAAAAATCGTCTAAAACAACAGGGAAAAATGCAGGAAATTAAAAATCGTCTAAATTAACAGGGAAAATGCAAGGAATTAAAAATCCTCTAAATTAACAGGGAATTTTTATTTATTTTCTTCTTTTACAAAATGTTGACCTCTCAAAGTGCAAATTATGGATTATTTAAAGATAGTTCAGCTATGCTATACTGTTTCATTTGCTGTATTATTATTTTTTTTATTTAATATATACAGGGAAAACACAGGGAACTTTTTTTTTCCAGAATTGAGTTGCAACCCAGATAAATAAAATTTACATTAATTCTAAAACAAATTATAATTTTGCTATTCAAATAGCAAAATAACGGGACCAAATTATGTAGGTAGCTAAAGAATAATACGAAATAAATAAAAAGGCAACCATAAACATCCAAAAATTAAAAAATTGAATTTAATGTGATTGCTGTTTGTTGCTAACGCAAGATTAAGTCGATTTCGAAGTTTTATTTTAATAACACACATAACCGAAAATATTATATATTAAAGCCTCGTAATTTTGAACCCAATCCAGAAGACAAGGGTACCACTTGATCAAGTATGGAGCGAAATTTGCCTTCGTGCAGGACTTTTTGATGGAACTAACCCGCATTTGCGTTACACGGAGAGGAAAACCACGAAAACCCCCAAGGGGTCTCTAACCCATGGATACGCCTACCATTGAGGATATTTTACGTCAGCACTTTGGTCGGTGCGAGCCGGGTGCGTAATTCGTATCGGTTTGCCATTGCTGGGACTCGAGCCCAGTTCATCCTTTTAGAAGACGAACGTTTTATCCCTTGACCTGATTTAAGTTTATTGGCAAAAGAGTTAGAAATGGCTGTTCTGCGCTCATCACTAGGTTTAAGAGTTATTGTTTTATTATTAGAGTAATTGGAGTATTATTAGAGTAATGGTTATACTCATAATAAAAGATAAAAATAACAAGGATAAAAGACCGAGATAAAAGCTATCAAAAAGTTTCTCAGATATTTGAACCGTTTACATTCTGTTGAAATACGTTTAACAGTAATGCCGATATAGACAAGGGGCAGACAAGGGAGCAACTAGGGGTAGGTTCAATTTTCAGTAAATGTTCATGGGTAAAACGGAAACGATCCATATCAGTCTAATAATTAAAACCTGAGTTTTACAATCAGCCGATATTGGTTTACAGCTATCAAGATTCGAATAGATTTCGTGCAGTTCGGCAAGTTACTATGAAGAAAGTATTCTAAATCTATTTGTAAGGTATCATAATTATTTAAACAAACTCGGCAATTATTTAGAAGGAAAAAAAAAGAGAAACGCATGTAGAATAAAAAATAAATTTGCATCAGGAAAATTTTCTTTCGTTTGGTTTTCATTTTCAAATAGCCTTTACTTAAAAAACACCCCTCGTATATCAGTAACGGGTTGATACAGAGTATATTCAAACGTACTTTCCAAAACAATCAAAATTTCATTCACTATAAATTCAATTTTAAAATTGTGTTTTATTAACAAAGACTTATTTTGATTTTAAGAAGAAAAATTCAAACTTTGTAGTCGTTTACTTTTCGAGAAAAAACATTTTTGAACGTTTAGATCGAAGTCGCGACACAAATGGTTGCGAAATATCGTTTAGCAGTGCAAGGATTTCGAAAATATGATAACCCCAAATGGTTGCGAAAGATCGTTTAACAGTGTAAGGATTAGGAAAATATGATAACCAAATGGTTGCGAAATATCGTTTAGCAGTGCAGGGATTTCGAAAATATGATAACCAAATGGTTGCGAAATATCGTTTAGCAGTGCAAGGATTTCGAAAATATGATAACCCCAAATGGTTGCGAAATATCGTTTAACAGTACAAGGATTACGAAAATATAATAACTAAATGGTTGAGAAATATCGTTTATCACTGCAAGGATTTCGAAAATATGATAACCAAATGGTTGCGAAATATCGTTTAGCAGTAAAAGGATTACGAAAATATGATAACTGAATGGTTGCGAAATATTGTTTAGCAGTACAAGGATTACGAAAATATGATAACCAAATGGTTGCGAAATATCGTTTAGCAGTACAAGGATTACAAAAATACGATAACCAAAGGGTCATTAATGTTACGATTTAAATAAATAAATAAATGACACTTATATGTATATTTGATTCATACAAAGTTTGGTTCTCGACTTTTACATTGACCAATTTTATGGAAAAAGAAATAGATGAGGAATTTGTATACTCAGCTTTAGTGAAAGTATTGCGTCATTTGAGTCTAATGTTGGATACAATTCGTAAAATGAAGAAGAAAAAAAAGTTGTGTGCCTCACCTGCTATTTTATTTGTTAATAAAATGCATAACAGGATTTGCGAATCTTTTGAAGTTGCCCAAGTCGGAAAATAATTCAAAATATGAAAGTTATAAATAAATGTGTAAAAAAAAAAAGAAATTTATTAACTCTTATTAGGTTTTATTTTTGAAACGAGATGATCATTGATTTTGAATAGTGCTGTAACTTTTTTTAATAAGCAGTTTTCCTTTGGATTCCTTTACACTCCCTGTTTCATACTTTTTTTTCTAATTCTCACCCATTGGTCAGAAAAACTACATAATTTTTGCACTTTACTACAACTACTTTGCTACAAATGTAGTTAACTACAACTACTTTTAAATTGTAGACGAAATTATCATTGATTTTGAAACGAGATGATCACTGATTTTGAATAGTACTCAGTAACTTTTTTTAATAAGCAGTTTTCCTTTGGATTCCTTTACACTCCCTGTTTCATATTTTTTTTCTTCTAATTCTCACCCATTGGTCAGAAAAACTACATAATTTTTGCACTTTACTACAACTACTTTGCTACAAATGTAGTTAACTACAACTACTTTTAAATTGTAGACGAAATTATCATTGATTTTGAAACGAGATGATCACTGATTTTGAATAGTACTCAGTAACTTTTTTTAATAAGCAGTTTTCCTTTGGATTCCTTTACACTCCCTGTTTCATATTTTTTTTCTTCTAATTCTCACCCATTGGTCAGAAAAACTACATAATTTTTGCACTTTACTACAACTACTTTGCTACAAATGTAGTTAACTACAACTACTTTTAAATTGTAGACGAAATTATCATTGATTTTGAAACGAGATGATCACTGATTTTGAATAGTACTCAGTAACTTTTTTTAATAAGCAGTTTTCCTTTGGATTCCTTTACACTCCCTGTTTCATATTTTTTTTCTTCTAATTCTCACCCATTGGTCAGAAAAACTACATAATTTTTGCACTTTACTACAACTACTTTGCTACAAATGTAGTTAACTACAACTACTTTTAAATTGTAGACGAAATTATCATTGATTTTGAAACGAGATGATCACTGATTTTGAATAGTACTCAGTAACTTTTTTTAATAAGCAGTTTTCCTTTGGATTCCTTTACACTCCCTGTTTCATATTTTTTTTCTTCTAATTCTCACCCATTGGTCAGAAAAACTACATAATTTTTGCACTTTACTACAACTACTTTGCTACAAATGTAGTTAACTACAACTACTTTTAAATTGTAGACGAAATTATCATTGATTTTGAAACGAGATGATCACTGATTTTGAATAGTACTCAGTAACTTTTTTTAATAAGCAGTTTTCCTTTGGATTCCTTTACACTCCCTGTTTCATATTTTTTTTCTTCTAATTTTTACCCATTGGTCAGAAAAACTACATAATTTTTGCACTTTACTACAACTACTTTGCTACAAATGTAGTTAACTACAACTACTTTTAAATTGTAGACGAAATTATCATTGATTTTGAAACGAGATGATCACTGATTTTGAATAGTACTCAGTAACTTTTTTTAATAAGCAGTTTTCCTTTGGATTCCTTTACACTCCCTGTTTCATATTTTTTTTCTTCTAATTTTTACCCATTGGTCAGAAAAACTACATAATTTTTGCATTTTACTACAACTACTTTGCTACAAATGTAGTTAACTACAACTACTTTTAAATTGTAGACGAAATTATCATTGATTTTGAAACGAGATGATCACTGATTTTGAATAGTACTCAGTAACTTTTTTTAATAAGCAGTTTTCCTTTGGATTCCTTTACACTCCCTGTTTCATAATTTTCTGTCTAATTCCTACCCACTACTTGTAGTGTCACTACTTGTAGTGTTGTAACTTATGTAAAGAAATTTAGCTCAACTTTGATACGCCATTTTACTTATAAAGGTTAGCTGGTGTTGACGTCATAGATCACATGTATGGGTATGGGAGGTCTTCGTCTTCTTTAAGTGCAAGTACCCAACTATGATAACCATTTCACTGTCTTGCTCCTTCGCAGCTGCAATGCTTCTGCCAATTTTGAAGCTATTAACGTAACTCTCTAACTAAAGTTAGATATCAGGAACTCTAGTCTGAACCAAGCTTGATAAAATAAAGGGAGTAAATATTACATATTACTAAGACACTTGATCTACGAGTTCCCTTGTTTTCTGAGTCAGGAAAAAAATTATGAGGATGAGGAGTTGAATATTGATAGCTGTAAGCCCAAAAATATCTTTTTAACATCAGTAATGAAATAAAATTAGTCTACGATGTACGTAAAAGAGCAAGGTTCAAAGATTGCTTACGTCACTTCCTTTTCATAATTAAAATATTCCTGGTACGCAAAGCAAAATGCTAAATAGTCCTCTGATTCTTTTAATATGATTTAGTCGTAAACTAGAAATCGGCTGTTTAACGCCGGTTGTAAAATAAAATAAAATTAACCTACAAGACATACAATTAACTGTAAAAACTGAACAGTTGTTGAACATAAAACTGAAGAAACTGATCTTAACAGAAAAAAATGTATGAGAGATTCGCTCTTTACATTAAGATCAATTCGTTTTTACCCATTTGCAAAATGGGTGTTGTTTTGGGTTCGATGACGTGCTCACCTTATTTGGACGTCATCACACTTTTCAACTGCGCTCAAGAGTAATCTAAAACAGAGCGCATGCTTTTCTATGGCGACCGCTGCTGCTTGATAATTATTTTAGAATTCTCTTTCTTTTCATTTTCACCAGCAGGCATTTTTAACGTATTTACATAATAATAATTTGAAGTATTTTTATATTATTTTTATTATCAACTTATAATTACTGTCTTGACGGTGAATAGTTGTAAGCGTCAAAAAATCAGGCTAACATAAATAATAATAAAAAGCAGTACAATAAGATCAAATAAAAAAATAATAAAAGGCAGACGATAATTTTGGAACTTTCTTAGTTGATTTTTTTCCAGACAAAGTTTTTTCTATTTATTTCATTTTTATTTCCTTACTGTTTACAATAAATATAAAGAAATTACTACATCAATGAGACAATTGAATTGAATGTAAGGTTCAATGGCAGAAAATCCAAAGGAGGATAGATCATCAATGAGACAAATTTTAAAAAACATAAATTCTTTCGAAAGCCGATATGAAAAGGCACTATATCGATAATTTCCAATAGAATTCTCCCTTCACTAGGGGGGGGGGGACCACTCCCATTTATTCCGCGTTCTTCTTCTTCTGCGTCGATATTTTTTTCCAGCAAGGGAAACGTTCTAAAAGCTCTTGCTCATCCATATTTAATATTCACTCATCTTGCTTATCATTTCTCGAATCATGGAACGAAAGAGAGAGTGGGGGGGGGGAGAGAACGAAAACGATATATTTATGTATCCGAGGGAGAGACTCGCTCGTTAGATAGATGATGAATTTGTCACGGGGGTCGCCCTGGTCTGTCCCTTGCATCCTTTTACGGTACGATAGTTTTCTTCAGAGTTCATGAATATATGTATTTTGTATCATGGCTCTGTGGGGGCAATTTGTTCTTGTGAACGGATACATCCCACATAGACCCTCCCCCCTGAATCTGTTTCTACTATTTTAATATATTCTCAACAGAATATTACTATGAATTAAACTGTACTTCATTTATGATTTCTGATCTGAAGACATTGTGTTTGGAATGTAAAACACTAATGCATGCATATTGTCACAAAACCGATGAAATTTTTTTCGCGTTGGCAATGAAAAGTCAAAACAAACAGAGCTATAAGTTGGCCAGATATCAAATTTAAAACGCATACAGATTATGTAATGGAAGTTTTCTAAAGGTGGGAAGATGCATATTAACCATAATATAGGTGTATTTTTTATATCTATGGTGAAATCATAATAGAACTGAAATGGGATGAAGTTTGACGAGGTCCCTTACTCCCAACAGTTTATATTTCAGTATGAAAATCGTTATTGCAAAAAAGAAATAAATACAGAATGTGCGATTTACATAAGAATAACAGTTCGAGCCAGAAGCTTGAAAAAGAACCCATATCCAACTGTCGAAAGATGATTCGACGAAAATAATTAATGGGCGGAGATCTAAACTTTAAGCTTTGACAAGAATTAAATAATTTAAATTTAATGCACGAAATTTTAGAGTATATTTAAAATTTTGTCTAGGGACAAGAATAATAGAGCCGTGGTGGCTCAGGGGATAGAGTGTTCGCTTTCCAATGAGGTGAACCGGGTTCGATTCCCAACGATGGCTGGTCGATACGAACTCTGCACCTGGCTCGCATCGACCTTAGGGCTGACGTAAAATATCCTAAGTGGTATATAGACGGATCATGGGTTAAAGTGTGCATGCCATCAGGTTAACCATGGGTGCTTTTCGTGGTTTTCCTCTCCGTGTAACGCAAATGTGGGTTAGTTCCATCAAAAAGTCCTTCACGAAGGCAAATTCCTGCCAATACTTGAGCCAGGAGTTCACTTGTCTTCTGACTTATGTTAAAAATTACAAAGCTACGGAGGTGAGCATGATTAGTCGAAATTTTAAAAACTGGCTCGGCTGTTCATCGATGATTATGAAATAAAATAAAATAGAGACAAAAATAATGATTGCAAAAGTTTTATTTCAGTATCTGAAAAAATAAATTTTTTATATCCCAAAATTATGCTGTTATGAGCCAATGTTACTGCGAAAATAATAATAAAGGCCCGGATTTTGATGACATTTGCATGATTATTTTGCATTTTTTTAAAAAAAATTTCTATTACTTCTATGGTTTTAGGATATTTTTATTACATTAAATGTATGTCAAAAATAAAATGTTTAGGAGTCTACTGTTTTATTTATTTTATCACAGAAAATTTGTTTCAAAAACTTAAATAAACGTAGAACATGTATTGCTCTGCTTATTAACATGCATTGCTTAACTTTAGAGAAAAACATTGTTCTAGTTTATCATATTTACTTAAATAATTGGGCATTATTTGGATATTTTTTTACATTTTCATCTGAGAATTTTAGAAATTTTTTAGATACATCAAAATCTGGACTCTAATAATAATAATAATAAAAATAATTTTTTTAAGAAGTTTTACATTTTTTCACATAAAAATGAGAAAATAAAATTTTGCTCGGATGATTATTTGATAAAATAATATTTGAAACATTCGAGTAATTATTCGCGTAATGTAAGCAAAGCCGATAATTTTCCACATATATTTATTGTAAAAAATAATCTGATGTTCTAAAATTAAAAATAAAAAATCCTTATAGTCTTAAGTTAAATCAAAAGATGTTTTGTAAAAGTAGTACTTATTTAGTGCTAATAAGTGATAACATTGTACTTAAGTATACGTTAAGTATACTTATAACTATCGGATCGTTAAGCATACTTTATACAATCAAAGCAAACCTTTGCGCTCGTAACAAATGTTTTTATATTAATATTTGTGACTTTCGAACAAAACTATTACAAAGACTATAATTACTAGTACAAGACTATTATTAAGACTATGAAATATAAGCTAAAATTAGCAAAGCTTACAAATATCTTTTTTCTTTTTCTTTTTTTTTGGCAATATTAAAAAAACATTTTTACTACGTTTTCATTAATTCTTTTTCCGCGTGTTATGGAATTCGAATTACTTTGGAATTAGAATTTCAATCCTGATCTATTTCGTTCGATTTTTCACATCTCTGCAAGTTTCAGTCATTTTCTGACTGTTATAAGCAGAATTGATTGCGTTGTTATCGCCAAGGGCAATTTTCTTCAATAAGAGCTCCTACTTATTTAGGACATTCAAGTTTTAATTCGGACTAAATAATACCAATCGTTAAATCAATCATTATTTCTTGATAGTTACAATAAGAATTTACCACCAAAAAGAAAGAACCGTAAATTTGAATAATTTTCGACTAGCTAGAGTGCCGAATTTTCAACAGGAGTTCTGTCTCAATGAAAATTATGACCTTTCTTTTCGCTATTAATAAAACTAATCAACACAAAACTAAAAAGAATAAAATAATGAAACAAAACAACAAAAAATTAAAAACAACTTTTATCAAGCGGGTAATAAGAAGAAAAAAAATAGTTCCATTTATGTCGCAGTCAGGACGAAATTCGTAGAACGCATCACTTTCGTAATTAACTTCTATCACAACCGAAAATCCCTCCACGTCTTTCAAAAACGATGTGCCCTAAATTTTTCATTTTCGGTGTAACAAAAACCTATTTCTTTCCTGACATATTTTTTTCTGCGGTAATCCCGATTCTACCTGATTTTTTAATCTACCTGGTCTTTAGACTATAAAGAAACTTTGCGAACAATTACTCCAGCTTATTGTAAACTGTTTGAAATAAATATAACTTAAAACTTATCTAGCATGATACATTTTCTAAGTAGCCTAATGGTATGCGAGAATGGGCCGGGATAGCCTGGATGGTAGGGCACTGGACCCATGTCCAGGAGGTCGTGGGTTCGATCCCTGCTGGCCGAAGACTCCTAGTGTAGTAAATGGTGACTGATGCACGTTAAATCTGTCGAGTCACAAAGTCCCCATAACAAATCATATCTCTGGGGGTACTGATCCAGGAATTTCCTAATCCTCTAGATTGGTTCATAAATACTAGGCTTCAGAGTTGAACATTAATAGTCGTAAACCCAAAATTGGGTCGGCTGTTCAACGACGGTTATAAAATAAAATAAAAAGGTATGTGAGAGCCCTTTAAAAATCCCAACAAGTATGAAGCCCATTAAGAAATGCATGAAAATTTTCTATCTAAAGATGCACATTACAAAATAATGTTTGCAAAAAGCCACTTGCAAACAGCCTGGATAGAACGCTAGCCTCCCTAAGAGGTGAATCAGGTTCGAATCCCAGCGATGGCTGATTAATACGAATTCTGCTCCTGGCTTGTACCGACCAGAGTGCTGACGTAAAATATCCTCAGCTGTAGACGAATTGTGGAAGACGGTGTGGACCTAGCTTTCCGGTTAAGAGTGGTAGTTTTGTGTTAATGGAGAATATGTACGCTACTCCGGGTAACGCAAATGTCCTACTAGTTCATCCCAATGTTTGATCCAAGAATTATCTTGTTTTCTGAGTTTGTCCAAAATTGCAAGGTTAAGGAGTAGAAGATCGATAGTTGTTTATAAATCAACAAAAATCTTTTCAAAGTCGTTTATAAAATGAAATTAGCCTACGAAATTAAAAAATACGATTCAAGAGCTGGCTTACGTCATTTTCTTTAACCCAATCAAAATCTTTCCTGGTATTCAAAGCAGCGCGTTAAGTAGTCCTCGATTTCTGATTTACTCTTGTATACATCAAAGAGTGACCTTAATCAAAACTAGATGGAAATTGTTGTATGATGGTGAGCATCAACACATGTTGGACCATCAATAATCTTACTTAAACCAACATAAACCATCATAATTCTTTGATGGTACCATCAAGAATTTTGACTTGGGTAAGGAGTTGAACATCGATAGTTGTTTATAAATCAACAAAACTCTTTTCAAAGTCGTTTATAAAATAAAATTAGCTTGCGAAATTTAAAAAAAAAAGGTTCAAAGAGTTTGCTTACGTCATTTTCTTTAACCCAATCAAAATCTTTCCTGGTTTGCAAAGCAGAGCGTTAAGTAGTCCCTCGATTTCTGATTTACTCTTGTATACATCAAAAGAGTGGCTTTAATCAATAACTTCTCGTTAATGATTTAGCGACGATTAGAGAGGCCATCTCATTTCATTTCTGGTTATCGGATAAATATAAAAGGCGCTCCGGGGAGATCCAGGAAAAGTAATCGGATTTCATTGATTAAAGACCCATCAACCCCAAAACCGCACTTCAATAATAATCGTCCTCAATCCTGCACCAGTGGCGATAACGCTTCCTCGCCACTACATTATGGACTGAGTATTAAAAAAAAAAATGGCCTCGCGTCGTCTCTTTAATCGTAATGGACTTATCGCTCCTCGTTCCAACTGAAGACGAAAAGTGGTTTGTTTGAGCCCTTTGTAGAATAAAAGAGAAAAAAAATATTGAAAGGGCAGAAATGATGCGTTAATTAGTTCTTGAAAACAATGGAAAAGTCTTGTTATAAAGATAAGAGGAATTATCTTTTTATGAACCACTCTTTACCGTCGTTTTTTTAAATATATTTTTTTTTGTCTTAAAAGGTAAAGTCTCTTAAATAAAATATTATTTTATTATGAATTTTTCTCGTTTAAATGATTATTGCATTATTGTAACGACAAACGTGAAAGGGTAATACTGTGTGCATAATAGGTAATATAAAGAATTTTTTAAAGAAAAGAATAGCACTTATTTTTTTTTTAGCTTAAAAAAAAACAAACATTGTGCATTTGCTACATTATGCATTCGGATTAATCACTCTTCTTCTGTTACCCGAAAAAAAAAAAGAATTTAAAAATATATATTCTCTATACAAATCATATAATAATTTTTATAGAGAATATATATATAATAATTTTATTTTCTCTATGCAAAATGTAAGCGAAATTGGCAGAATAGTTTTATTTTATAGTTTATAAACGTCGTTGAGCAACCGATTCAATTTTGAGTTTATGACTACCATTGTTAAACTCCGTAGCGCTGTAATTTTGAACCTAATCCAGAAGACAAGGGAATTCCTGGATCAAGTATTGGGAGAAATGTCTTCGTGGAGTACTTTTTGAAGGAACTAACTCGCATTTACATTACATGGAGAGGAAGACTACGAGAACCTCTCACGGTTAGCCTGACGGCGAGGGGATTCTAACCAATGATCCGTATACCACCGAGGATATTTTGCGTCAGCACTGTGCAGGTCGGATGCGGAATTCCGCAGCAACCAGCCATCGCTGGGATCAGAACCCGGTTTACCTCATTGTTCTATCCCCTGAGCCATCACGGTTAGATAGAATAATTTGAGAGTAATGAGTTTGAAGATAATAGAGAGCCTGTTTTTATTTTATAGCACCTATAGCTAGGTTTATATTATTGGATAAATTAACGCCTAGTTAATTTATAAGCTAAATTGATATATGAAAACCTGCTTCTGAGAGATGAAAAAATGTTATGGTGAGAATTTGTGACAACGGTGATAGATTTGTTGGATTAACGCCGGAATTAACATTCGGTAATGCGATGGCAACAGGCATAGTTTCTTTTTCAGAATACGTGAGTGACGCCATTTTGTGTGCACGTGTAACCAGTGAACGTGGTATATACAGAGCCTGCATTTCAGTCAATGGATTAAACCTCTGGATTACCTAGCTATTATTACTCTACATATCCAGGGCTTTAGTCGTTTTGTCTGGGGTGATACTGGGATGCAACATCTCAAGTTTCTGAATTAAAATTGTATTGTAGTTAGTTATTTTGCTTTATCGAGATGGTATTTAATTAAAAAAAAACTTTTCATGCTTCATTAAGTGTCATTCGCATTCACCAACCATCTACTTTGCCGGCAGGATTGAAGCTATAGGCCAAAAAAGGGAGAGCTTGTTACCAGCCAGTACCTGAGATTACACTTTTAATAGTGGCGATATTTATAAACATATGCCACCACTATTTCAAAAATTGAAATTCTAAACTATATTAAAAGTAATGATATCATTAATATAAAGCATTTCTTTTGAAGTACTTCTTAAAACAAAACAAGGTTCATTTCTAAATATAAAAAATAAATAAATAATCAAACTTTGACGCCTCTGCATACGTAGAATTTAAATATAGAACAATGCGCAAAAAAGAGAGATTTGAAATTTGCTAATTGGTTAGTGTAGGCGATACTTTAAGTGACGAAATCAGACACAATCAAGAATTCGCGAACGCAACGACCTATGGGGGGGGGGGGCAGTTGTTATTTGAGACAAATGACAGCTAGCAGAACAACACGATCATCAGTTGCACTGGAGATTCCTTTAGCATGATGGTAATCTTCCTTCTTTATTGTGGCTTATTAAATTAAAAAAGGAAAATGTTTGACATTCTTTCTTATGCAAGTGAAAACAGAATAGAATCTCTTTTTTTAGAGAAGGTATATCCAAAACACAACGGAAAATATTTGTAAAAATTATCTTATTAGAGTCAAAACCTAGTGCCTGAGTTGGTTGGCTGGTTAGTTGGATTTTATTGGCACAAGAGCCAGGAATGGCTATACTGCACCAGACACTAGGTTAAAATCCTAGTGCCTGAGAAATGATTCTACTAAATTTAATGTTACAATTGTTGTTGTTGTTTCTAATGTAACTTGCCACACTAGCAAGCCTGCTTGGTGAAGCTGAGCAAATTTAAGGCAGAGGGTGCGTTTCTTGTTTTTCAGTGGAGCCATCTATGGCCAAGAATTCGACTTCTGCCACACCATACGTCACACCCGTTTATAGGGCGGACCCATTCATTCATCCACCGATCGTAATTTTAACCTGAATCAGAGAACGATCGATCTCAATCCAGTACCCCCCGAGGTATTGATTTGTTATGGGAACATGGAGGACTTTTGCGACTTGACAGATTTAACGTGCATCAGTCACTTTACTACACGGGGAGTCTTCGGCCGGCGGGGTTCGAACCCACGAACTCTCGGACATGGGCCCAGCGCCCTACCGACTAGGTTATCCAGGCCTTGATGTTCCAATTTGAAAGGTATATTTATACTTTACTTTCCATACTTCTCTGAATCATATAACTTCAAACATAAAATATGCAAAAAGTTTACAGAAACACATAATGTTATACAATTTAATTTCGCATAAAAAACGTTTTTTGGCAACAATTTTTATCAAAATATTTAAAGTTTCATTAAAAACGTAAAATTAAGAATGTTTACAATAAAAAAAACGGTTCTAAAACTCCCTCATAATGAAATAAAAAACTTTCATATTGTTTCTTTTTTTTTAAGTCTTAAAATTCTTAATCAGACGTAGAAAACCATTCTGTAGAGAAATGACTTCAAATTAGAAAAGAATATCTACAAGTAAGTTTTTTATAATAAAAATCCTAACACTTACTTGCTTTATAAGTCCGTAGAATTCCAAATGAAATATTCTTCCTTTGAAATTTTATTCTCAAATAATATATACATAGATTATCCTTTCATTACTTATAGATGGCATCCCTCACAACAAAATTTTATAATTGTAAGATCTCGATATGAATTTTAATATGTAGCTTAAAAACAGAATAGCTGAATTCTAGTTGAAATTATTCATTCACAACTAAAAGATACTTACCCAGAAAACGATAAATATTTATTAATAATCAGCACAAATGATATCATTTCAAGTAATTCGGATGATTCTTTATTGTTGTTTTCCGAATTATATCGATATAGAAACATATACTATTGTATAAAGAAGAAGAATATTCTGAAACTATTTCAGTTCTGCACGTTCTGAAATCATATTTATTCATTGGAATAAAGTAAGCAATGTTGACTTCACTTTAATTCTTAATGAATTGAAGACAAAAAAAAAATGCATTTGACCGTAATACATATCTGTTACATATCTGTAACAGTTTGCGATTACGAAATCGGAAGTTATCGGTTGCAAGTTTGTTGATAATAGAAAGGTAAAAATAATTGAAAAATTGTTCTGCAAATGTTTAGAGTGTTCTGTTTCAGAAAGATTTACCAATGTTCTAAGTAGTTTTTTCAAGTTCTTCTGCCTTTTTCTTAGGGAGATTACGTTTCTTATGTGCTGCTAAAAAATGGCGTCCTACTCTGCCAATGATTCTGATAGAACTAAATTAAAACTTAATAAATGAAAGTCTGAAAATATACACTCCGCTAGAGGGCATATTCAAGCGTTGCGATCGCGACTAATAACATAATCAGGAAAATTTAGCAATAAATGATTTCTTAATTGTATCTGAGATCATTGCAATGAGCCCAAAGAGTGTTTGGTGATTAGAGGATATCTTGACTTTTCTAATTAGTCTAGCGCATTGCAATATGACGACGATGGTTTAAAAAGGATAAGATACATGCACAAACTAAGTTTAATGGGGAAGGGGACGGAGGAAAGGATCACTCAGATTTTCTCTGGATCGTGGCATTTAACCCTTAAATTATTTTACGTTTTCATGAATGCCGGATGGCTGAGAATCTTCTGCATCAGTGAATTTAAGATGTAACAGTTTTCCGAAAGGTGAGTTGAATACACAGTTTAATGGCACAAGATCCAAAAACGGATATGATGCACCAAAAAACAGTACGTTAATGCAGCTTAAAATGTAAAATGCATACTACAATTTTATTTTTATAATATACACGAAGGAAATAAAACCGTTAATAACGAGACGAATATATTCACAATTCAATAAAATCTAATAAAAGGAGTAGTTATATAAAATACATGAAATAGGAAAGACATGGATAGTAAATAAGAGTGAATAAAATCAGATAAAATCAGCTAATATACAATCTACAATACCAATAGCTCGCAGAAATGCAAAAATGTTAGGATGATGAATTTCACATAATAAATCCTTCATACATAAAATAGTGCGATTAAAAAAGGTATTACGAAGTTGGTTAAAACAGGGACAAATAGTTAAAATGTGATGAAACGTTACAAGTGTCGCATTTGGGAGAAGATTCTCCAAACAACAAATGAAGATGAGTCGAATGTGGCCGATTCTGAGACGATTAAGCAATTTTTTGAAAGATTCTTACGCAAAAATCTATAGCTGTTAACTTATTGTAATTTATTATTTGCTTATTATAAGCAAATAATTAAATTTTGTGAAATTTTTAAAAGGAAAGCACTAAATTTTACAGCTAAGGTGGTTTTGTTATTAACTGACGAGTCTGTTATAACAACCCCTGTTTGAAATTCGGTTTACAGCAGGAGCTGCGAAACGGGCGTGATGGGGAAAGGGGACGCCCCGGGGAATCGAAGCCGCCACTGCCGGAGTGATCAGCCCCACCAATTCAATAGAGTTCTTTCTCACTTGGGGAACTATTTATCCGCGCTAGCCACCACAAAACCAATTGCTCCTCATCTCCATCGCTTTGTAACGAGGCCCTCGGGATGTGTCATAGCTGGCTCCTGGGAGCCTGAGTGATTGAAGTTGTAGTTGTTTCTCATTTAGTCTTTTTCCCTTTCTTCCTTCCAGCTATTGCCGAAGCAATCTCAAATACAATACACACACACACCATCGAGTTAAAGTTTATGAGAATGGCTAATCGGCTGGATGGGAAGAATAAAATGGTCTCACACCTAATCTTCGATTTTAAAAGGATTCGCTCTTTTGGTGACATTTGGTGTCTGTAGGAGCAATGACGCAATTGATGATAAATGAAAAGCTCAACAGATTGTATTTTTTAAACACTTTAAAATTTCAATGCATAATCTCAGGAAATTGAAGTGGTAAAATATACTTGATGAAATAAAACTACATTAGGAAGATGTCAATATGTATGAAGATGTCGACTGTTTCGAGTCCCCTGAAATAGACGCCCATTATCAAGATTCACCAGATGTGAATGGGGTAAACAAAAGAGATCTGAAACAGAAAACGCGAAGTTGATGACAAAAAATAAAAATGAAAGGCAAAACTAGAAAAAATTTCGATAGACGAGAGAGAAACAGTAAAGACACGGTACGGTAATTTTATTTTACGTCGCACTAGAACTACACAGTGGGCCATTGGCGATGGTTTGCAAAACATCCCTGAGGATGTTCCGGAGATTATAGACATACGTCACATACCGTTTCACAGGGAGGACACAATCACACTCCATCCGTCCGCAGATCGTGATTTTGACCTGAACCAAAACACGATCAATCTCCAATCCAATATCAGAAGCTTGCGTAATGATAATAATGAAACAATAATGTTCAAATATAATGCTTATGATTCATTTTTTCGTTTAGAAATATGAATTCCTGTTTTGTTGCAGTCATTGCTAATAATATATTAATATTTCCAATATTCAAGATATATATATATATATATATATATATATATATATATATATATATATATATATATATATATATATATATATATATATATATATATATATATATATATATATATATATATATATATATATATATATATATATACATTACAAGTGGTAGATGGCTAATAATAATACACAAAATTCATACTGTAATCAAGTTAAAAAGAACAATTTAATGTCCATTTGATCTGAAAACATACCTGCCAACTCTTAATCGAAATTTAGTGTAAAATTTTACATTTATACTTGGATTTTTGCTTTAAAAAATTTAATTTAAATTTATTTAGACAACCGCTACATTTAAATAGTTGAAACATACTTATAGCAGGTCTGCTAGTTATATTATTGTGTGGTGTAAGTGTTGGCTAAATGTGAATAGAATGTCTGTTGGCGTTTCAGTACCATTAGGGAAATTACTTTTTTGAAGAGCGTAAAACTTGCAGGAATGAAAAAGGTACATGGAAACGGGTAACTTGAAATTAACGTAATTAAAACAAATAAACAAATTGTTGTTCACTTTTTAACAACAAAGAAGCATGTAAAATGAGCAACAAAAAAAAAATTTTTTTGAATAATTTTGATCTAAAAATCGTATTTTCAAATTTTAAGAATCAATCTTAATGTTTCTGACGAACTCACCTTGAGTCTGTTAATTAATTAGTGCAGACGATATTTTAAGTTACCAAATCAAACACAAAAACGTACTTTCTCTAAATAATCATACTTTTTTTTCGAAAGATTTGGATTTTTGACTTTCGAAATGTTGGAAGAAGTAGCCGCAACCAGGAAAATATATTCCAAATAGTTGAGGCAGCATAGAGGTCGAAAATTTGAGCTTATTGCTAATTTTCCATGCTGCATGTTTTGCCGTATCACCGGGACAAATGAAGCAAATGAAAAACATGTAGGTCAAAATTATAGAACTTGTGCATCCAAAAATAATAACATTTACTTAAAAGAAGAAAAAAAAACACTTTATTTAATTTCTAACTGAATTCTTGACGATTTTTAAACAAAGAGTGGCAGTTTAGTACATTTAAGATTTGTGGAAATTAATTTATCGCACATTTTACTGGCAAATTTTCAGCTTAAAATGTATTCCTTGTATGCACTTTTTTTAAAAAAAACTAAATATAACAAATAGAAGAATTTTTTGAATTGCATTTAGTTCAAAATTCTCTAAATTTTATTTAACAATTTTAACGCTAGGTTTTACCCATTTATTCATAACATAATTTAATGTTAAAATAAAATAATAATAAATAACTAAAAAGGGCAGCAGCGAGGAAGAGGCTAGATCGGTGAAGTACCTATATGACGTCGAACTGTGTAAGCGTGAAGAGACAAACTATTAATAATTATGCAATTTAAGCTATTATTTAAAAGGTATTAATTGATAATTATGCAACTAAGCAATTAATGCTATTTATAAACAATTTATGCAATAGGTAGGTACTTTATTTACCTGGTACTAGAGCTGCACAATGGGCTATTGGCGACGATATGGGAAACTTCCCTGAGGATGATCGAAGACATGCCATCGCAATTTTGATCCTCTGCAGAGGGGATTGCACGCGAAGTCGAGCACTTGACGGTTGAACAGTTTAACGAGGACCGATACTGCACACCCTCGGTGCCAACGCAGGCAGCAAGTGGTCACCCACTCGCTCACTGACCGCAGCCAGTGCTGCTTCACTTCGGTGTTCTTCTGGGAACCATGTCTATACGATCAGTCCTCTGTGAGACTTAACTATAAGGTATTAATTGATAATTATGTAACTAATCAATTAATGCCATTTATAAACAATTTATGCAATAGATAAAATAAAAAACTATGCTACTGGGAACCATGTCTATACGATCAGTCCTCTGCGGGTCTCAACTATAAGGCATTAATTGATAATTCTGTAACTAAGCAATTAATGCCATTTATAAACAATTTATGCAATAGATAAAATAAAAAACTATGCTACTGGGAACCATGTCTATACGATCAGTCCTCTGCGGGTCTCAACTATAAGGCATTAATTGATAATTCTGTAACTAAGCAATTAATGCCATTTATAAACAATTTATGCAATAGATAAAATAAAAAACTATGCTACTGGGAACCATGTCTATACGATCAGTCCTCTGCGGGTCTCAACTATAAGGCATTAATTGATAATTATGTAACTAATCAATTAATGCCATTTATAAACAATTTATGCAATAGATAAAATAAAAAACTATGCTACTGGGAACCATGTCTATACGATCAGTCCTCTGCGGGTCTCAACTATAAGGCATTAATTGATAATTCTGTAACTAAGCAATTAATGCCATTTATAAACAATTTATGCAATAGATAAAATAAAAAACTATGCTACTGGGAACCATGTCTATACGATCAGTCCTCTGCGGGTCTCAACTATAAGGCATTAATTGATAATTATGTAACTAATCAATTAATGCCATTTATAAACAATTTATGCAATAGATAAAATAAAAAACTATGCTACTGGGAACCATGTCTATACGATCAGTCCTCTGCGGGTCTCAACTATAAGGCATTAATTGATAATTCTGTAACTAAGCAATTAATGCCATTTATAAACAATTTATGCAATAGATAAAATAAAAAAACTATGCTACTGGGAACCATGTCTATACGATCAGTCCTCTGCGGGTCTCAACTATAAGGCATTAATTGATAATTCTGTAACTAAGCAATTAATGCCATTTATAAACAATTTATGCAATAGATAAAATAAAAAACTATGCTACAGGGAACCATGTCTATACGATCAGTCCTCTGCGGGTCTCAACTATAAGGCATTAATTGATAATTATGTAACTAATCAATTAATGCCATTTATAAACAATTTATGCAATAGATAAAATAAAAAACTATGCTACTAGGAACCATGTCTATACGATCAGTCCTCTGCGGGTCTCAACTATAAGGCATTAATTGATAATTCTGTAACTAAGCAATTAATGCCATTTATAAACAATTTATGCAATAGATAAAATTATTAAAAAAAAATAAACATTTTTATCGTTAACAAAAATATTGACTTCGATATTATTTGCAAAAATAAATTAATGCGCGATAATTTTTTTAACAAAAAACTTCGAAACTAATGATTTAATTAGTAAATTCTGAAAAAAAAATTTACTTTTCTACGAGAACCATGAAAGGTTTCGGACGCATCAAAGGTTTGGCACCTTTGACTAAATCATTCAAAATCGAATCACATAATCTTTAAATGCAAAGTGGATTAAAATAAATCCTCAATGTGACACCCAACAGCAACAATAAAATAAAAACTACTATTCTCCGCTTCTTCGACTCCTGTAGCAGCGGCCCATAATCGGGGACAAGTGCCCCCCCCCATTCCCCAATCAAACTTCCCCCATCACATATCCACCTCTTGTTAGGGATGAAGCTTTGTATAAGATCCGGTCGCGCGACACAACAATGGGTCAAACCAAACACGCGTGTCTGATTTCCGAACATTGTCGGCGGTGTAACTAACAGGCCATCTGTCGACTTCTATTTCTATGCCCCAACCCATACCAGGAAGCAATTCAAAAGTCGTTTTTTTTTTATTTTCCCTTTTTAATTTACGCTCTTAAGTCCTCAAAGAAAAGCAAGCATTCAAGATGTCATGTTAATGGATAAGTTGCGCCTAAATTTTAAGCGGATTAACTTTATTACAACTGGTAATAACATGACATTAATTTTATCACACAGAATTAAGCTAAATGTAATTTATTTTATTTTATATCCGTCGTTGAACAGCTGACCCAATTTTCGGGTTTACGACTACTAATGCTCAACTCCGTTGCCTTGTAATTTTGAACCCAATCCAGAAGACAAGGGTACTCCTGGATCAAGTATATATATATATATATATATATATATATATATATATATATATATATATATATATATATATATATATATGGGTGATTATTAAAATAATAGAAACACTTGTGAATAAAAAAGGCATTTAAGCATTCGCTTCTTAAGCATTAAAATATAATCTTAGCTACCAGTTTTCTGTAATATAAAAAGTACATATATTAGGTGGTATGAGAGAGCTTTAGCAGAGTTGTCTACGTTTCGATTTTTTGTCAGAAGCGTAAATTGTCAGACCTCACAGATTTTCAGAGAGGCTAAATTGTAGGAGCCCGACTAGCTGGAGGAACAGTGACCGAAACATCCCAGCTTTTAGGCATTTCTAGCGGTACGGTGTCTAAAGTCATGACAGCATACACACAGCGCGGAAAGACAAGCTCAGCAAAGCAAAATAGTGGACGGAAGGAGAAGCTGAGTGAAAGAGACCGACGGGTATTGAAGCGGATTTTAATTTCTAAAAAGAAAACAACTGCAGCCAAAGTGACCGCAGAGCTCAATCAGCATCTGGATTCTCCAGTGTCAACAATTACAGTTAGGAGATACCTTCATAAAGAGACCATTTACGGCAGAACAGCAATTCCCAAGCCTTCAAAATCTAGGGTGTTTCCATTATTTTGATAACCACTGTATATATATATATATATATATATATATATATATATATGGGTTCAGGTACGGATAAAATTATCGAATGTTCAAGTATTTGTGTGTTACCATCCTTTTGCTCAGTTGTCTGTTTTACAGATCCTCTTACAGATTTATTTAAAGATATCAAAAGTTTCAAGTACTTTTTTTTTTCTATTTAGAACACCTGCAGTGCCATCTGTTGAAATTTCTTTTTAACTAAAACTAAAAATTCTTGGAGGAAACGTTATGTCCTGCACACATGATATTGCTGCAAGAATTATTACATTAACCTTAACTGTTTTGCTGTTAGAAATTTTTGAAAACCGACAGTCTAATTTAGGAATTCCTGTATTAACTTGCGTTATTAACTTCTTCAAATGCATAGAGGAATGATATAATTAACAACTTAAATTCGAGAAGATAAAACAGTACACAGATAAATATATACGTATAAAATCTGAGAATATTGGCAAATTTAATGAAACAGTTATACACAATTCTAAATACCAAGAAAACGCATTGAAGCAAAAATTTTAGCATGATGATTTAGGATACCAAGAGACATATCAAGACAGAAAAAGGTATAATATATAAAAAAAACAGTGTAGGGTATATAGGGCAATAGCATTCAGTCTTACAAAAATATCACTGATAGAAAATACCGGATCATGGACCTTTACCTTTAAAAGACAACAGTTAAATAATTATTCATATAATAGCAACTAAATCACAAATAACCCATAAACGCTCATGTTTTCCGTAAATTATTCTTTAACCTTTTAGGAATGATGGGAGAAAACCTGCCAGACTTATTTTTAACAATAGTATAAACTACAAAAACTGTAATCGTTTTTCTCTTTTCAACGAGGCGGTTTTTAATCGGCCGCTCAATATTTAGACATGCAGGTTATGATTACAATTCACTTGACTTTTCTTGGATACTGTTTTTGATTAAGCTTTTCCATCCCGTTAAGGAATAATTTACGGTAAGAAAAAACAATTTAATAAAAATTTATAGCAGAAACTAAACAAATAAAGGGACACTTTAATATAAAATACTATTTTACAATACATTTGGCGTAAAAGTTATCTTTTGAAGCCAAGTTAGTTTGCATCACCGAATACCAAATGAGGGTAATACTAAGCGAGTCCTCACCCCCCCCCCCATTACCTGAAATGAATCAATTTAAGTCTACCGTCTCAACGGGGAACTATTTGAATCGAGTCTTCATCTTCAAAACTAAGTTAATTATTCTAAGAAGAAAGAATTGAAATTAAAGGCAATTTTCGTTAATTGATTGTATTGCTTTGAAATTTGGTTGTACTACGAATGTATAGAGCACACGGTCGTTACCCTCTTTCGAAGTATTGTCTTATCTTGTAAATAAAATTTTAAAAAATGAGTTAATTAAAATACAATGTTAGAATACAATTTTACAAATCCCCCAAAAATTAGCCCCGCAGTGGACTGATCGTAAAGACACGGTTCCCAGTAGAACACCGAAGTCAAGCATCACTGGCTAAGGTCAGTAAGCGAGTGGGTGACCACTTTGATCAATCTGTGCAGGGACCGAGGGTGAGCGGTATCAGTCCTTTTTAAACTGTTCTACCATAAAGTCTCATCACCAGGGATGTTTCCCAGACCATCGTATTATTCTGCGCAGGGACGGAGGGTGTGCGGTATTGGTCCTCGTTAAACTGTTCGACCCTAAATTGCTCTGCAGGTCGTCGGGCTACCGAAGCGGGAGAGCCATCCCCTCTGCCGAGGATCGAAATTGCGATGCATGTCTTCGGATCATCCTCAGGGATGTTTCGCAGACCGTCGCTAATAGCCCATTATGCAGCTCTAGTGCGACGTAAATAAACTACAACTATAACTACAACTTCCCAGACAGTCGCAAATAGTCCATTGTGCAGCTCAAGTGCGACGTAAATAATATACCAACTAAAATATTAAATATAATTCCTCACAAACACATAGCCTTGTTGCGTATTTTAAACTTAGAAAGCATTCAAACTTTCAAACATTTATTCCCCTATAAAGTCGAGAAATAAAAAAATAAAAACACAACATCACCTTCTTATCTTACATAAAAATCTCCCATAAGAAATCCAACAAAACTGAAAAAAAAAAAGATAAGCAGACATCGCTTTTCTCTCTTTTCCAAATGGCGTCTCTTTTTTTTTTGCCGCTGCAGGATAAAACTCCATTTAAAACTCATTCTTCAATTTAATAAATAGATTGGTCCCGAAGTGCGCAAAAGCATCGACACATACTAAAATTCCTTTTCTCTCTCTCTCTCTTCTCCTGACAGAGCCTAAATTCGATCCGTTAAAAAGACGGGCCGCAGGGCGGAGGACCCATCCCCCTCCCCCCATTTCAGTAAAATCCATGCATACAGATAAACGAAAGATTCCTTTCCCCGTCCTAAATCCGCGAGAATAATTTAAAATAAGAGCATCGAGGCGCACCGATTTATTCAACTAACGCTCGTATATTATCCATCCCTGGGTCGCCCCAGAGATTGTTGGGCGAGATTGAAAAGCAAAGCTTCGGACCTTCTCATCGAATCTCTTTACAAGAATTGATTTTACGCACCGAGCGGTCTTCCCAGGGCTGTGTGAAGAAGACCTTAACCAATCGTGTTGTTGCCACTTCGGTTGACTGTAATCCATGTCGCCATGTAATTTCGGGATGGCCCAAGGGTGCGATGTGATTGTTCGGTAGGGGGAGGGGGGTATCTTGGATGGGGAAGGGGGGGAGAAAGAAGGGTGTTCCTTTAGTAAACCGAATTACGTGGAAGGATGCTTTGCTAAGCCTCATAGTTCCTTTTCCTGGTTTTTGGAATCAAGCCACAAGAGGTGAGGGAATCACTGCATTTAATCGTTTTTGTGCCATCTTAGACGTGAAGGACGTTCGATCACGCGGAGCAGGGAAAGTGGCACCCGCGACGTCTAAACTAGACATGCTATAGGGCTAGACTGGGTGAGTGAGTGAGGTAAATTTTTGGCGCAAGAGCCATGATTTGGGTATACCGAGCCTACAACTAGGTTAAAAGTTCATATATTACCCAGTTAAAATTTAATCACTAGGTTAAAATTTATTTAACTTGGTTTAAATTCCAAACATAAGGTTGAGTTTGAAGAAACTTGGTTAAAATCAAAACCAAATTAAAACTTAAGTAATTTGGGCTTAAATCAATATAACTAGGTAAATACGGGTCGATTATTTGAATAAAATCGAATTATAAAATCCGATGTCTTTGAGGTAAAGTATTAAGTAAGAATGTGGTGCGTCTCCGAGTAAAATTGCTAAAGTCGGGAGGTCACAGTTAAAATACTGTCGTCCTTTAAATTTAAATTTCGAACACTGAGTGAAAAAATGCTTCACCTTAAGATACGCTCCGCAAAAACTGCTTTGTTGGGGTGCTTCATTTAAAATTAAGTCTGTTGATTATAACTTGTGATTTTCTATTGTAGTTTAATGTTTTAAATGGCTAGGTTTCCGGTTTAATTTCGCGTTATTTATTGTTAAGTTCAGTATTCCAGTTTAGTTGTCTGAGCTGTGTTAGAGTGTCTGTTGTCAAATTTTGAATACCATAGAAACAGAGAGACTTATTGGGAGAGGTTATTTGTTGATTTGGCTATGGAATCTTCTGCCTCATTTCCCGTAATGCCCATATGTTCTGGAATCCAACCGAATACTATATCATAATCATTGTTGTTGCACAATTTAAAGTATAATTTTAATATATGGGGTAGGCTAGACTGGAATGACACTTGGCCATACATTTTTAGTAATTTGCAGGACCTTTTTTCTAAGAAAAGAAAATGTAGAAATAAGCAACTAATGAATGGCAAACAGTCATTAAATAATTTACTTTTCTTATATAGATTTTAAAAAAATGTGACAATTTTCAGCAAATGGAAAGGGAGAATATTTTTAAAGGATCATCTACATAAATTCGATTTTTTTTCAAACAGTACTGCAACCTTTCTATAAAAGTTTTATTGTCTTTGGAACTACAGGATCGAATTTAGTGCACGTATATCTGCAGTATATGTATATATGTATGCGTTCACAACTGCGCTACCACGGCAACCAAGCACGTAGGTATAACTTTTCCATGGGAGGTGCTTAGAAATTCAAAATTGACAAATTGAAGTGAAATTGATTTTAAAACTGGAATCTAATACTTATGCTCTCTCTCTATATATATTTTAAAGATACATTGATTGCGTTCAAATATTGAAAAATTAGTAGTGAATTAATAAATTTAAAACTAAATTTGATTTTCAACCCGATAGCCCAGTAAAGTTAGACTTTTTCGTCGAAAAAAATAGTGCCTCAAATTTTTTTTTCAGAAAAAACTCTGTTATATTATTATTATGATACTCAAAAACTTTTATTTAGTTAGCAATAACAGATGTATAATTAGGTACACTTACGAATTTGTACTTTTTGTACAGAAAACCCTTATAATTTCTAAACTATTAGTTCCATTTATCGTCTCGGGATTAGAATCATTCAATTTAGGGTGAAAAAATGTATCAGGAAAAATGTCTTAATTATTTGTTTAAAATGCATTAATGAAAAATGGGTAATATCAAACTTTAGACTTCTGGAAATTGAAAAATCATCGACATATGTCTCATTCAAAGCAGGAAAGGGAAAATTTAATATGGCACCCACAGGACATATGGTATGAACGTTGGTGTCGATTTTCTATTCAATCAATAACGAAAAACTCGCATTTAAAAGTAATTTTAGTTTTAATTAAGCGAAGAGACTTTTATTAGTTTTCTATTATTGAACGGAATAGACAATGGAAAACAGTGTGTGTTCTAATCATCCATTTGAAGCAAAAAAAAAATCTTATTTTTAAGCAAATGACAACTCTAAAAAATTTAAGAAAATTTTTAGCGGAAGTAACACCACTAACGCCAAGGGTATCTGTACCCAAGTAAGCAGTATCCAAATAAGCGGTATTCAGTAAGATATGCATCCGAGAGATATTGAGATATACAAAAAGATCTCACACAACATATCCAGGCAACCACGAGCATCAGCAGCCAACCTTCATCATTGACCATGTTACTGTGGAAGGGAGAGTGGTCACTCCCGAAAGGTTTCACTGTATCACAAAACTATGCTGGTTACATATTTGTTAACAAAATGTTCTATTTATAAAAAATATCAACTTCTAAAGGACTAAAAAAAAAAAATGGTAAGTGAGACGTAATCACGGGGTTCGGTAGGCGAATCGAGCAGAGGGCGGGGAGTTCTAGTATGTACAAAACAGGGTTCAATAAAAGGTATGTGGCGATCGCCAATTTCAATTAGGAAAATTGGAACTGAGGAAACATTAAAGGGAATTCACTGCAAATCTCTTGATCTCGCCAAGAGCAGGAGGAAGATTCTCTTTCACTTTATATCCGCGTTGTTCCCTTCTTTTTTTTCTTTTCGATAGATTCTTACGAGAAGTTCAGGATAGGATTTCACGGCTGATACTGCGCAAAACGAAAACGGCACTACCCGACTGATTCAACTGATTTATTAGCTAGTCTCACTTAATCTTCAATAATTTTTATTCTAATAATTAACACAATCTACTTTTGATTTCTTTTTGGTAAAACATTTTTGAGTAGGTTTTTTATTTATTTATTTTTTCAATGTCTTCATTACTCTTTTTTTTATAATTGAAATGGCGGTGTTTGAAGTACGGAGTTTTTATGTTTCACACATTGTGTAAGAATGTGTTAAAAAATAATTGCAATTTTCGCTTGCTAAGTTTACATTTTACAATCGTGTGGTCTACTCTCCTTTACCTCTCCAGACTTATGCTTGCTTTCAGCCTCAGTTAGACGTTAAACCATTTTATAGTACAGTACAGAACCCGTTATCCGGAAATCAGAAAATCGGAAAACCAAAAAACCGGAACGAAATTCGATAAATTTTCCCACCATTATAAAAAAAATTTTTTTTTCCTTATAAAATTTTAGGATTTTTCGTTCTTTTTTGAAAGATGTTTACCTTACCATCATTTTGGAAATAATCATTAGTGTATTGCTCCATCGTTTTTTCTTCTTTTTAAGATTATTTCAAAAAAAAATTTTTTTTTAGTTGTGTTTAACAATAAAAAAAAAACGGCTTTTTGTAGCGATTCAGAAAACCGGAAAAATCAGTTATCCGGAATAGCGATGGTCCCGATCGTTCCGGATAATTGGTTCCCTACTGTATTAAGATACTATATTAATATTCAGCAAAGTACCCTAGTACCTTGGTACTCACTTTATCGACCCACTAAAGGGATCAAGGACTGAGTCCCAGAAACCATGTGTGCCGAATTAATTTGCACAAGACGCTTTGGCGCGCATTCCAATGTAAAAGGAGCGAAGTAAGCAGCTACCGGCTGCCTCCTCTAAGTTTGTTGTAATACAGTAGTTGTAGTCGTGATTGTCATGTAAAAGGATTGCCTGCGGTCTTCCGCAGCTTGTGTGAACTTACCTCTGTTATGTAAATAAATGTTATTATTATTATAGTTCATCGTAGTTCAATTCGTCGTAATCGTGCACAAATTTGGTGCACATGGCCGGGAAGGCACGATTCCAAATCCCAATGGTCCTCAGCCTATTGCCAGGGAATATTTGATTTTTCCCCTCATTCTCGGGAAAACGCTATTCTAAGCAATGACGTCAGAATTGATTTGTGCGTGCGCAACATGCCTTGTACTGACCTGTGACACTGCTCTGCGTCTGCAAGGCTTTTCAACCGTTTTGTTTATTTTCATTTGAAACTGAGAGCGCGAAACGTCGTGGATTAATAATGCTATGAAGTAAGTAATTTATCATTTTCTTTAAACTTCTGTTTGTGATTGCAACTGATAAAATCTCTAAACATTTAAAGAGTATTGAATTTTATTCCTTATTATAAATGTTACTCGTGTCTTGCAATAATACACTATTAAAAGGTTTGAATAATGCTGTGCTGTGACGTTTTTCTTTTATGTCCCCAAAACGTTAAGTTTTAAATTGCAATATGTAAATTGTTTTTTTTTAGACAACTTAATTTTGCTATTCACATCCATGTGTAAATTGTTAAGTTTATATTATGCTTCAGAAAAGAGATAATTATCAACTACTAACAGGAAGAGAAATTACTGTAGATATGGCACTAGTGTAGGCTACTTGAAAAGTTTAAATTGCTTTTATACATTTTATTCTCATCATTACTTCTTATATGTATGAGAGTTTCGTATAAAAAACACATTAGTTCAGCAGCTATAAAACCAGTTGTTTTGGTTCAGAACTATGATATCTAAACAGAAGACTGTTTTATTGTTAATATATCAGAATAGAATGTATATTATAACGAAATATATTTATTTAAAAGAGCATTATTATTAATTAGTATGCAATAATAAACATTAAATTTTTATTTATTTTTTTTACCTTTCAGATGCAGATGAAGAAGCGATGGTTGGTTTTAGTCATAAGAGGTAATTAAATTATAAGTTTTTTTTATTCATACTTAAAGTAATTATTGCTAATCCCAGAGCTTATAAAATAAAAGAATTTATTATTAAAAATATGTCATTAAGATATTTTATTTACTACGAGTTTTTCATTTAGTTTAAATTAACACTCCTAATAAATTCTTTAAAGTAAAATTTTTATGATATATAATACAATATTTAATAATATATTTCTACCTTTTCCAACCTTACTAATTTATGTTATTTTAACATCTTTGGTACCAAATAATATTTATCACCTCTTAATAATATTGTATTTAATAGTTATCATTGTTTATAATCATTTTTTAATTATTGTGATATTGATTATGATTTCAGTATTACTGGATGTATTGTTATGACTATGATCAAGATATTTATTTTATTCACCTAGGTGTATTAGTGTAGCTTATATCAACCATTTAAAGAAAATATGCCTTTCTTTATCTATTTGTTGGTGAACTTGGCTGCATGGTCTTGGCGATAAATAATTATTTTCAGATATCTGACATTTCATTATTTATACCTCTGATATTTCCATCAGGCATTCCTTGAACAGTTTAATATCTGTTGAATTAAGAAATTTTATCTGTTAAGATTAAATTTCTGATCTTTTTTTTTAAAGATAAGTTTATATTCCTTAATAAATATAAATCAGAAGCTATACATGTTCCTGTAAGAGTATATTATGTAAAAATCTGAATTTTGTAAAAAAAAATATAAATTAATTGAATATGAAAATGATTCTGGAGTGACAATGGAAGATAATTTTGTGGTTAATATTATATTTTATAAAAATATTATTAGTTGCAAAAAGCACTTTGAATTAAATGATAGACATCATGAAAGCATATGAACGAATAAAATGTATTAATGAAATGTGCATGCATATTGTTTGTTCATTATTGAAATAATTTCATTGTCTACTTTCAATTTCTTGATTAAATTTAATAAACATTTATGTATACCCATTTAAAAATCCTAAAATTATGTACTTACAATGTTAGGAAACAAGCAATAAAATTTTTTAATCCCTTTTCATGCAAAAACTATAAAGATTAAAGTATAATTAAGATATAAAGTGATAAGTGTTTTGATAAAAAGATATTGCAACGATTTAATTTATTAATCAACAATCATTTATTATTATCAAAGATTAATATAGACGATCTGTGAATGTTTAATATGTGCTTTTACATTCCAACGATATGATTTGACGATGCTTTTAGGAATTCCTTTTATTTATTATTTAAAACTGGCTTTGCATTTTCCAAAGAATCATTTCAGTTATTTTATAATGAATTTTTGTCTTAATAAGACAAAAGTGTAAAATATTCTCGCAATAATTTCTTTTATTAATTTCTTTGTGTATACAAGTATACATTTAGAATATTTCTGAACTCTATTTACACCTGAGGAAAATTGTTTTTTTTTTTCTTCTTTTTTCGACACTTTTGTTAATTTTATATATTTTTTATTATAGAAGAAAACTTAGATTTAGCAAACCCTGTTTCTCCCTGACGAATGATTGCCACAACTCCAACTTTTTTACTGTAGTTTTATTTAATACATAATTAGTAAAAGAAAATTAATTAAAATTCAGTTGCTTTTATGTTTTTATAATGATAGTATTTTTAAAATGTACTGTAATTTAAGTTTGTGTTTGATTTTTGTTTCAGGTTCTTGGAAAAAGTTTTGTAATATCTGAGATTTCTCAAAAGATGTATCCCCTGTAAATGATGAAGCGTGGTGTTTCCTGCTTAGATGTTTAAGACTTTAATTAGAATTTAGCTATTAAAATCCATACTGTCTCGCAACTTTAAACAGAAAAGATGAAAAATTTACTATGTCAAAGAAAATAAAATTGTAAACAAAAATAAAAGTTATTAATACTTGAAAATTTTTCCTATTTCATAATTTATATATCAGTGTCATTATTCAAATTTGTATGTTTTAATTTTAAATATTTATGAACAAGTGTAATATTTCCGTTATTATATGCTTGAAGATTATTTTTTTAGTATTTAGCTTCTAGAATTTTGTTTCCTAGTGATGATTTACAAAAACTTGATAATGTGTAAATAAAAACTATGAAGCAAAGGGTACCCTTGGAAATATGAATGAAAATATTGTTCTAATATTTATGTCTGGAGTGCGATCTAAAGTTCAGTGATAATTTTACTTAAATCCCAATTTTTAAACAAATCAAGAACACTGTTGATCATAAGTAGCATATCCAAGGGTTATTCAGTGAAAACAAAATGTATATTTTTACTTAATGATAAAAAAGAAATGTTGACATCATATTAAGGATAAATTGTCTAAATGTGAAATTTCAATGAGCTCTCGAAAAAAATTGTGATACATAACTTTTCTTAAGTTTTATTGACATTTCTTACAAAATAAAATAAAAATTTTCGAGTAATAACATTTCAAAATCATATGTTGCAATGTTTATTTATTTTAGACAGTTACCTATGAAATTTTAGATTTTTAAAAGTTTAATATAGTCTAAGACTTCAATATTTAGTTCAAAATATTTTCAGATTTTAATTAAATAAATTATTACTAAGTATTAACATACTATAATTTTTTTTAGAGAATCACTTTATATAATTTTAAAGATGCAACATCAACATGTATTCAAAAACATTGACAGTAACACTTGACATATTTAAAGCTTGCATTTTCTACTCTGGCCTGACATGAATAAGAAACAAAAGTGGTTTAAAATATAAGTCTTCACATTTTATACTTCAAATCACTTTTGTTTCTTCTCCTTCAGCCCTTGAAATATGTACTGTTTTTTCCTATTTGTATGCTTTTTAATCCTGTAATACTGTATAGCTTGTTCCTAAGGATTATTTTAACCAAATGAATGATACGATTCACATATATTCATTTTGGAAAATTAACCGAAAGAGCTACATCAATTGACGAAAATGTGAACAATCGATTTAGATTAATTCAAAAAGCCTTAGTAAAATTCTGGTATGTCTACGATTTTTAAAAAAGAAACTATGGGAAACTGAAGTTACGATTCAGTAAGGCAGAATAAAAAAAAGTTTGTTCATAAACTTAAACAATCACCTTACATTTCATCGATTATTTCCACTAGATATCGAACATTTCTTAATATTTTTCATCGAGCCATACTCAGATGAGATACACCAATTTTTCTTCGGGACCACTTACAATTGATATAAATCTCCTCAATATCCATAAATAAGATTATTATATAATTAAATATAGTGAAATGTTTGATGAACAATGTTAAACTTGTGCACATTTAATATCTAGACTTAATTTCAATATAGTTAAAGCTTGACAATTTGGATAGTTGGGCTAGGAAAATTGAAATAAAACATATAGAAGGATCATATAAAAGAAACATCTTTTTTTGTTTTGTTAATTTAATGCCAAAATTTTCCGTGTTCTATATTACAAATTGGAAAAAAATACACCATTATTAATTTGTCAATAATAATTAAAGAGTCAATGTGCTTCCTTACAATGTTAAGATAGCATTAAAATAAACTAAAACATTAATATCAGTAAGGTTTAATTTTTCGTAGTAAACTTAATCTGTCAAATATAATTTTAAAAAATTCATTATCACTGAAACATTCTTCCTCCTTGACTAAAAATATACAGATATTATATGCCTTTTAGTAAGCAGGATTCTAGCCATAGTAGAAATATTAAGTGGAAATTTTAAAAAAATTTTACAAGATAAAGTAATGAGGCAAACATTTTGCTATATACTGTTAAAATCATATTAAGTGAATTTGGATGCCTCAAAGAAGTATGTCAAAACAAAATCCACCTTATTAGTTTTTAAAACACTTATGTACCAGAGGAAAAAATGTTGCTATATAAAATATGGAGATTTCAAGGCTTTTAAGAAAATAATCCAAATTAAAATCTGATTTTTTTTTATTATTAAATAAAACTGAATACAATCAAACAGATTCACTTGAACTTGCAATGTAGTAGGCGAGTCTCAATGGGGGTCAGAACGAAAACCCCACGCAACAGCGTCGTTGCTGGATGCAACTCAATTCAACAATGTTTTTACTGTTTGCCTAATGTTTAAATGCTTACAAAACTTTTATAGCAATTTCAAATGAGCATTATTAAAATAGAGTAGTTTTAAAAATAGTGCTGTGTGTTCAATGACTTTGACAGTCAAAGAAATTAGTTAAAGATTACTCTACTATATATGACAATTATTTTAACACTAAATTGTCAAAGACATCAATGAAAGTTTTTTATTATTTAGAAGTTATGATTAAATATAACATTGCACAAAATTTTAATGCATATTGTATGGAAATTATTTTACACAAAAATTTAATTTATCAAGGGCATTTTCATGAATACAAATTTCTTATATATATATAAATAAATCGATTGTTTTAAAAATATACAGGTAACAGAAATTTCAAAACATAAAAAATGAAAATTTCAGTCTAAAGTCCCTAAGTACAATAAACTAAATTTTATTATTGCTGCTCTTTTTTTAAAAAATTAAAACACGTAAAAGACTCGGATGTCTTAATAATAAGCCGTTGGTCTCGAGAGGTTACTCGGAAAATCAGTTTAAACTCTGCTTGATGATCATCACTAGCCTTAATCATTGTCGTAGTTGCACTGGTGATTTCACTCTAGATGATCTTAGTTAGTAGTACAATAGAGAGCTGTCTTCAAAAATGTAGCTGAAAATTAAAAAAAGAAGAAAAGTGAATGTTGACATTGAAGGCACAAAAGTAAAATATAAACCAGTAAAAAATTTTTTTAAATTTAATAATTTGAATGAATCAGATACGACATGACCATACTGATCCGAACATAGAGGTATCTGATTGACTTATTATTTATTCAAACTTTAAATTATTTACAAGAATACCAATATTGCTTTAATTAAGAAATTTTATGTTTCATTAAATAGTTACTAGCTGTAAGAAAACAATTTAAAATAAATTATGATTTTTAAACAAATTAAATAATATTTTGTTAGAAATAATATTTTTCAAGAAAAGAATATTACTTATCAATCTTTGGAGTCAGAAAAATACTAATACCACAATATCTCTATATTGTGTACCCATTATCTGTAATGAAGTACCATAAGTAATTTGGTTACTCATTTACTGCACTCGATTGAAATATAAAAGTACCATAATTCTTTCAGGAATTAGAATTAAAATGATTTCGTTCATGAAATCTGTCCCTGGTATCCCTGCACCTCTGTATGCCATTGAAATGGATTGATTTAAAACCTAGTGTTAATAAAGATATATTAAAAACTAAAATACATGTTAACTAATTATTTAATCATTATTACATTATATCTTAAATGTGAAATATTTTGTACCAACAAAAGAAAATATTAAAGTAAATAATCTATGTTCTGGAGATTCTTTGTTTTTTTTCAACAATTATCCTTTGAAACAAATTTAAAATTATCAATTCCTATTCATTGTAAAAATGAAGGGTGTTTAAAAATTAAGATGTGCATGTTATAAGATGTTATATCATTATAAATGTTTTGTTTATTTACAAACTTCCCCTATAACTTTTTTTCAATTAAGATATTTATTAATAAAAGTTATTAAAAAGATTAAATTATTTATATCATTAACAGAATAGAAGAAAAGTTGGAAAGTCACATTCAATATTTTGCAAATTCAATAAAACTTTATAAAATAATATAAATAAAAAATTTTATAAAACTATTTTATATATATTATATATTTTATAAAAATTTAATAATGTTCGTTTTGGAACCAAAATTATAACTTCTAGGAAAATACATATTTTATAATGTTTAATAATTCACCATTCATAATCATATCTTTTTATTTACATATTGAACTTAAATTCTTTCAGCACAAAATAAATAACATGTTTCAAAGGAAAACACGTTTCTGGGTTAGGTTTTTAAAAGAAAAACATACAATAATAGAAGAGTTATAACTTCATAGTTGGGGGAGCGATAAAAGAAACTATTGGTACTCTTAAGAAAATAAAACTTACCTAGACATCACACTCTTTATTAAAATAATGTGATGATACTTCGACTAACGAAATTAGCTGATAATACTTTTTTGTTGGGTTTCATAAAAATCGCACTGTAATTTCATCAACCACCGGCATATTTCAATTCATATCAGCAACATTGTTAGATTTTTCAGAAGGGGCACATGCGCATAAACCAATTTTGTTTTTGACGTCATTGCGTAAATCGTTTTCCCGAGAATGAGGGGAAAAATCAAATATTCCCTGGCAATAGGCTGAGGACCATTGGGATTTGGAATCGTGCGGCCGGGAAATGGCCTAAGAAACCACCGATTTATCATATTAGTTTTCGTCGTCGTTTTCGTTCGTCGTTTCGCTGCATGATTGGGGTAAGTTCGTTGCGTTTTCTTTTGGAATAGTTAGAAATGTTAAATTTCTTCATTGAATAATTTAGTCGTATATTTGAAGGTATTCGTTGAATAAGGTAATTTTGAATTATGGTGTAGTTTGAGAATTTTGAAATGCAATTCGTATAGTTAGTATGTGTTTAAATTTTCGTTAAGAATAGGAGTTTGTTATATTATTGGAGATATTTGAATTATTGTGTATCTTGCTTTCGATTTGTTTAAATAAATAATTTAGTTGGATATTTTGAATGAATAGTTTTTTAATAAGGTTATTTCGAAATAAGGCGTGGTTACAATATTTTGGAATGTAATTCGTATTGGTTTTGATTTTCGATTTCATTTAAGAAAAGAAATTTGTTAGAATGTTATATTAATAGAAGTGTTATTTAAATGATTGTTGGTTACACTTTCGATTTAGTATTATGAATTTCAGTGTTTATAATTTGTAATTTTGTTTTGAATGCGTTTTATTGCATTTATTGTTGTTCTAAGAGTGAATTGAGGTTGTGTCTGTTATTTGAGTATTTGTTTTGTAATTGAAATAATAAGTTTAAAATGGATGCGGCAAAAAAGGCTTTGTTAGAAAGAACAATTAAAGCTAGGGCTGTTTCAAGATCGTTAGTAACGAAGCAAATTAAAAAACTTGAAGCAGAAATAGATAATAGTTCCGATAAAATAATTGTTAATGAAACATTTTTACAATTAGTTTCTAAATTTGAAGAGATGTGTAAACTTGATAAGGAAGTTCAGGATTTAATTGATATTGATAAGTTAGAAGAAGAAATTGAGAGTCGCGAAGATTATCGTGATAAATTTGTGTTGTGGAAATCTCGCGCTGAGCGTTATTTAGCTGCAAACCCGAATACAGCTCCTCAAAATCTGGCGGAAACTCAACCATTAACTACTACTACTACAATTCCTCAAACTAGCCCGGTTTTAATAAACCAACCCCGTTTGCCAAAGCTTACTTTGGAATCATTTTCGGGTAAGAATATTAGTAGTTTTCCTAGTTTTTGGGCTAGATTTAAATCTGCAGTGCATGAGAATTCGAGTTTAAATGATATAGATAAATTTTCATATTTAAAATCGGTTGTTACAGATGATGCGGAATTAGCAATACAAGGTTTAACATTAACATCCGAAAATTATGTAAAAGCGGTTGAAATTTTGGAAAAAAGATTCGGACGCAAAGAACTTATAATTGATTATCACATGAACTGTTTATTAAATCTGACCCCTGTCCGGAATTCGTTTGATGTTATTTCATTACGTAAATTGTATGATCAGTTAGAAGTCAACATTCGAGGATTAGAATCCCTTGGAATCTCACCCGATTCTTATAGTTGTCTTTTGTTTCCGATAATTATGAAGGTTATCCCTTCTAGTTTAGCTTTAGAGTATAATCAAAAATTTGAAAAAGGGGATTCTAAGATCACTAATTTAACTCAATATCTCAGACAGGAAATAGAAAGTAGAGAAAGAACTACCGCATTGTTAAAGAATCGAAATGAGTCACAAATAAAAAGTTCGCCTTCATTTTCTAATAAATATTTCAATACGGCGCCACGCAGATACGCGAATATGAAACCTAAGTATCATTCGGAATTTCATCCCCCCTCTAATCATAACAGGCAGGCTGGGAGAGTATCGGCGACTGAATTAATGACATCTGCGGTTTTCAATTGTTTATTTTGTTCGGAAAAGAACCACTCTTCTGATTGTTGCGAGAATTTAAATGTTCAACAAAAAAGAGACAGATTAATTAAGGAAAGGAGATGTTTTTTATGCTGTAATATTTCTTGCAATGTAAAAATGTGTAAGAAAAATAATTGTTCGTTTTGTCAAGGGCGTCATGCACGTGCGATTTGTTTTAAATTAGAGAATTCTAAAAAACAAAATTTATGCTTAGATTCGAAAGAAACAGGAGTTGATGTTAAAACTACCTGTTCAAATTCTGTGGTAAATAATAATAAAGGTGGGGTTTTGCTGCAATGCGTGAAGGCAGAGATTATTGGTAGCTCTTCGTCAGATAAAATATTTTGTTTATTTGATAATGGAAGTGAAAAAACATTTATTAAGAAAAACTTGTCTCGTAGATTGGGATTAAGGGTGTTAGGCTCAGAAAGGTTAAAAATATATTCATTCGGATCTAAAGTGCCTAAAAAACAAACTTGTCGTAAGGTAGAAATTAGGTTGAGGAATTTATTGAATGGAGATGAGGCGATGATTGAGGCAGTGGAAATCGAGGAAATTTCTAGAGCTAATATTACCCTTCCAAATCCGGATACATGGAAGGAAATGGAGTCAATGGGAATTAGATTGACATTTAGTAATGATGAATTGTTTGAAAATTGTGAAATTTCATTGTTAATTGGTCAGGATTTTTATTGGTCTTTAACAAAACAAATTAAAAGATTGGATTCCTCACTAGTTGCTATTGATACCAGTCTTGGTTGGTCTCTTCAGGGTAAATGTGATGAGCAGAGTGTTTGTACGTCTGTAAATTTGGTTATTAATGAAAATGAATTAATTTCGGCTGAATTAAGGACATTTTGGGAGTTAGAAAATTTAGGAATATTTGACAAGGATTCGGTGAATTTAGGTAATAGAGATGAAGAGGTGCTTAGTGAGTTTGATAATTCAGTTAGTTTTGTAGATCGTAGATACCGTGTAAGCTTGCCTTGGAGACCAGGAATGAGAGAAGTGTTGAAAAATAATGAAAATATTGCTCGTAAGCGTTTTGAAAGGTTATGTTGTAGGTTTGGGATGGATCCAGAGTTGCATTGTGAATATAGGGATGTAATCGATGGTTACATTAAGGAAGGTATAGTTGAGCATACTTCATGTGATTCTTTGAGGGATAGTACGGGATTTTTTCTGCCCCATCATGCAGTGATACGCAATGACAAATCTACCAGTAGACTGCGTATTGTATTCGATGGATCTAGCCATGAAGATGAGTATGCCTCGTTAAATCAAAGCTTATTTACTGGTCCAAACTTACATCCTGATATTCTGGAACTTCTTCTGCGTTTTCGGAAAAATCCTATAGCGTTTACAGCAGATGTAAAATCTGCATTTCTTCAAATTGAACTTGATATTCCTGATAGAAACTTTACTCGTTTTTACTGGGCAGATAGCTTGAATGGTAATCCCTACATCTTGAATTTTACCAGAGTTCTATTTGGCCTTAGGCCTAGTCCATACCTTCTTGCAGCGACTTTGAAACATCATTTTAGAAAATACAAGGAACAGTTTCCAGAGACATTTGAGTTATTAAATAGCTCGATTTACGTCGATGATCTAATTTTGGGACAAAATAATATTGAAGACGCTTTAAGTACTTCCAAGGAGTGCTTGCAAATATTTAGTGATGCGGGTATGTTGTTACACAAATGGACCACTAATTCGGAAAATCTTGCTTTGTTATGGAAAAAAGAAAGTATTGAAACACAGCACTCTAAAAACACGCTGGCTGATTCCAAACCTTCAATTAAAGTTTTGGGACTATCGTGGGATGCCGAAAATGATCTAATATATTTTGATCCGAAGGACCTTTTAAAATTTCTGTCTCGTAAAATAGAATCAAAAAGATCAATTTTGCGTGTAGTCGGACGAATCTTCGATCCTCTCGGTATACTAGGTCCATTCGTCATTAGATTGAAATGCCTTCTGCAGGAACTTTGGGCTGCAGGACTTGATTGGGACTCGGATCTTCCCCCTGAGCTACACCGCAAGTGGCAGAAGTGGAGTAGTGAGGCGGAGGATTTGACTTATATTAAGATACCACGTTATTATTTGGGTGAACCGAATAAAAAATTAATGAATTTGGAAATGCATTGCTTTTCCGATGCAAGCAAAATAGCTTATGGAACAGTTCTTTATTTGCGCTTTGTTACTTCAGGTAATAGCATAGAAACTAGTTTTATTTGTTCGAAAAGTCGTGTAGCACCATTGAAATCGCTAACACTGCCACGATTAGAGTTGACAGCAGCCCTATTATCAGCCAGGTTAGCCAAACAAGTATCGTCTTGTCTTAAATTTGAAAGCAATGTATATTTTTGGACTGACTCACTTATTTCGTATTATTGGATACGTGGTGATTCTTCAACCTTTAAACCATATGTCAAAAATCGCGTTGAAGAAATTCAGACACTTTCTAATCCAAATCAATGGGGGCATTGTCCAGGAAGGGACAACCCAGCTGACATTATTTCACGAGGTACATCCGCTACTAAACTATTGCATAGTGAATTGTGGTGGAATGGGCCAGCATGGCTCAAACAACCACCAGATCAATGGCCAAACCTCCAACCCAATTTTGATTTAGACTTAAGTTCAAAGGAACTGGAACATCGCTCCAATGTCCATGTGACTATTACCAAGCAGAGAGAACCATTTGTCGACATAAATCGATTCAGCAGTTTAAAAGGACTTTTAAGGGTAACTGCTTGGGTGTTACGATTTGTGAACAATGCTCGAAATATTAATAAATCTACAAACTCGTGTCTCACGGCGGATGAGATACAAAATGCAGAAAAATTTTGGATAAAAAGTATTCAAAACGAATTTTATCCAGAGGAGATATCGACTTTAAAGGACAATAAGCAACTTCGAAATAATTCTGAAATAAAAACTTTAGTGCCATACTTAGATGAGGACAATATATTGCGAATTACCAGTCGATTAAATGAAGCAGATTTGTACTTGGGTGAAAAGCATCCAATAATTCTTCCTCGGCGTAGTAAATTTGCCGAGTTGCTTGTGATTAGGGAACATGAACGTATTGCTCATTGTGGTGTATCGGCAACTTTGACTCAAATTCGAAAAAATTATTGGATACCTAAATGTCGTCAGCTAGCAAAATCAATCATTCGGCTTTGTAATCAAAATATCCCCTCCATTTCATAGAACTATTAGATCCTACTACTGCAAGGGATTCCTACAGCAAAAGAAAAACTTACCAATCTCTCCTTGTTAAACAATTATGGAAACGATGGAAAGAACAATATTTACTTCAATTAAAAACTAATTACCAATTTAAAACTTCATCTATTCATAAAAATTTAAAGGTTAATGATATTGTTCTTATTGAAGGAAATGTTAAATCAAAATTGTTGTGGGAATTGGGGATCATTCAGGAAATATTTTTAGGTAGAGACAATTATGTCAGATCTTGCTTGGTTAAAACTTCTAAAGGCAGCTTTAAAAAACCTATACAGCCTCTTTATCCTTTAGAAATTGATTGATAAATTTTACTAATTTTGTTTCTATTTTGCAGATAAGAGTAACTTAAATAATTCACTTCTTTTTTAACCAGTTTGAAAGCCTTAAGTATGTATACACGTTTAAAAATATTTTGCTCTTTGTAATTTAGTAGAATTTTCTTATATATTCATTTTGCATCGTAATGTATGTTTATTGTATCTGTAATAATTTTTTGTAATTGTTTGTGAATAGTCTCATTATGATAACAGTTTTAGTTACATCTTTATTTTGATAAGTATTATTGTAAATGCTTAAATGGTATTAATTAGGTGAACATTCTGTTCACCGGTGGGGTGTGTGCCGAATTAATTTGCACAAGACGCTTTGGCGCGCATTCCAATGTAAAAGGAGCGAAGTAAGCAGCTACCGGCTGCCTCCTCTAAGTTTGTTGTAATACAGTAGTTGTAGTCGTGATTGTCATGTAAAAGGATTGCCTGCGGTCTTCCGCAGCTTGTGTGAACTTACCTCTGTTATGTAAATAAATGTTATTATTATTATAGTTCATCGTAGTTCAATTCGTCGTAATCGTGCACACCATGTAACCTTACGGCAAACTTGTGTTGGAATTTTTTTTATTTTGTCACGAAAATGATTGTACGAAAAACTTTTTTTTCAAATAAAGGAAAAATATTGTAATTTCAAACCTGTCATCCTAAAAAGATTAAAAATTATTTTCAAAGCTTTTTTAAAAAGCCTTGTCATTTAGGTAAAATGGTCACTTAGGTCCATTATGACGTTTTAGCTGACGTCACACTAGCGATAGGATCAATATGCATTGTCCATTAAAATTTCATGGCAAGGTGGATTTTAGCTGAGCATACAAGATGTTGCGGAAAGAAACCTTATAATTACCTAGATTTAAGATTATTTTCACCTTAAGACTAGCTTTATTTAAGGATTTTTTCATGCTAAGACAACTTCTATATAAGGTTTTAATATAGAAGGTTGTTTTCCAAGGTTTATGATTGGGGTAATGCGCGTAGAATAGAGCAGATTGTGACAGATCTCGTTTTAAGATTAGAGGGTTTACACTTTTTTTAGGTTTACATTAAAAGGTTTTTGCTGAGTGAAAATAAACCTTATTTTGATATCTGGGAGTCAACTTTGCCGGCCCAACAAGGATCAAATCAAGGACCCGTGGCTCGAGAGAGCGAAGCGCTATTACTCAGCCACTGGGCTTCTCTTATATCATTACCCTGCATATTATGTTTGTCCCAAAATTGTCCACTAAACACGTCTGCAGAGTTTTAAAGAACAATAACTATTTTCTTTCACAATATTAGTTAAATAGCGTCTAAAAATCGTGCTTTATCACGCAATATAATCTTTCCATTACCATAATCCATCGAATAATCTTTTAATTACTACCGAACTAAGTGAAGTTAATTCGAATTCTCAGGATGGCCATTAAATAAAATGTCGTTTGCATTCGTCTTTTGTGAAAGAGGGTTAACTAAACGCCGAAAAGAGTTTTAACAAAAGAGGTCGGTGATTGGAAGATAAGCTTAGACAATTCTCCCGAATGCCGGGATCTTGTCAGAGTAGAGAGTGAGGAGATTTGCACCCCTACCCGACCTTTTCCATTTTTAGATGATTGGATGAGGAGGGGGGGGGGGATTCCAGTGCCGATGGAATCCTCCTCCCTCTGTCGATTCATTTTAGTGTCATTTAATATTCAGCCATTTATTTCCTCAAAATTGACTAGATAGTCCGAAGTTTTGAACCAGAAATTTTTATCTAATGCGCGATTACTTACAGTCCCTTGCTAAATTATTAGACGCACTGTAAGATTCTATGTGAAATCTTAATTATCAAGTGATACTATACAGCTTTATTGTTTTTGTGCGAACTGAAACAGATTTGCATTTGTTCATGTTTGTGTATCAATTGGTTAACATTGTAATGCAATGTGTTAAAAATAAATGCAAATAGGAAGTATATAAAAACTCTCCTGTATTAAGAACCATTACAAGCATGTTTCAATATAAAAGTACTGTATAAAACTCGCACAAAACCTGTAATGATTAAAAAACTACAGTGTGTCTAATAATTTCGTCTAATTATTATAATATACTGATATAATACTAGACATAATAAATATTCTATATTTATATAATATATCGTCTAATTTATCCAATCACCAAATTTACATTATATATCGTCTTATAATCAAATTGATACACGAACTTAAATAAGTGCAAACCGGTTTCAGTCGCGTAAAAGCAATAAAGCTGTATAGTATCACCTGATAATTAAGATTTTACATAGAATCTTACAGTGCGTCTAATAATTTGGCCAAATACTCTAATTAGGGAGGATACTCATAATTTGAGTGGATATGTTCATTTTGAACTTTTAAAAATATAAATTTTTGTAAGGACTTCCAGGCCGGTCAACTACTACACTTTTTGCAAAATATTTTATACAGTGTTATAAATTTAAAAAACAAAGCTTTCAGAATTTTTGGTAATTTTGCCAAAATTTTAAAAGCCTTATTATGAGAGAACTGGAACAAAATGGCGCTGCATATGAACGTTTAAATCATTTATATGTAGTGGTGTGGAAAATAAGATTAAATGAACCAAAAATAATACTTTAAAACATAAACTTAGCTACCACTAGAGTAAAGTTTTACAGAAAGCGTGGAAGGTTGCAACCGGGCACTTCTGTCGAAACACAGAGAGTAACTTAACTTGTTACAATTCCACTTAATTTGAGTTAGCGCTTTGGGCTCTTTAAAATATCAATTGCATTTAAAACACCCCAATAGAAACAAAGTGAGAAACTTAACTTATGAGTTACATCCCACATAGCAAAATAAGGTTTAATTTCACTCAGTAAAAACCTTTTAACGTAAACCTAAAAAGGTTTGTTATGTGGCTTACGTGTAAACCTTCTAACTTTAAAACGAGATCTGCGACACTGCTCTATTCTATGCACATGACCCTAATCCAAAACCTTTTAAAACACGCTTCTATATAAAAACCTTAAATCGAGTTTGACTTAGGGTTTTCAAGCGTGAAAAAATCCTTTAATTAAGCTAGTCTTAAGGTGAAAATAATCTTAAATCTAGGTCATTATAAGGTTTTTTTTCACAAAGTCTTGTATGCTCAGCTAAAATCCACCTTGTCATGAAATTTTAACGGACAATGCAATTTGATTCTATCGCTAGTGTGACGTCAGCTATAACGTCATTATGAACCTAAGTGACCATTTTACCTAAGTGACAATACTTTTTTTTTTAAAAAAAACTGTAAAAAATAATGTTTAATCTTTTTAAGATGAAGGGTTTGAAACTGCAATATTTTTGGTTTATTGAAAAAAGGTTTTTAGTACAAACATTTTCGTGACAATACAAAGAAAATTTCGACACAAGGTTACCGTAAGGTTGCATGCTTTCTGGGATAACAGTGCAGTCACATATAAAGGGAACAAAACAGTAGAAGCTGGTAAAAACGAAAGAATTTTCAATCAAATTTGTAATGGTGATGGACTTAATTCTACAAATTTCCGTTTTGGAACAATTAGAAATAAATACAGGCCTAGCAGCAAAATAATAGGATCAATCAAAATGAAGATGATCACAGAATTTCGGTTTCTATTCCATGAAAACTTAGGAGACATCACATGACAGTAGATAAAAGGCTAGACTACCGCTTGAGACTGCTGAAAATGATAGAAAACAAGCATCTAATGGACCTGGTATAGATGCATTAGTTGCATAAGTTTTTACATTCACTAAGGAAGTAAGCACCCTGCTCGCTAACGCTCACCAATCCCAATGATTGCTTCGCAATAATTGCTGTTTTTTTGCGTAAAACATTTCAACTTATTCAACCCAAAATATAGGTACCAAAAAAAGCACTTGTGTTACCTTATAATAGTAATAATAATGAAAAAAACTCTTAAACTCTTAATTTAGGAAAACAATACCTTTATGACTTTTGTTAATTTTATGCTGATGACAACCAAACCAATATGAAAATTAATATGGGAAAAACTGGATCCTACCATGTGATTTTCCGACCGATGAAAATGCACCGACAACAATGAAAAACTGTGACACCATCATAAGATTTTTATATATAGTTATATATGGATCACAAAACTTTAAACGCAATTTACTTGAAATTATGTTTCTCTTACTGTAATTTTAGCGAGTAAAATTTTCAACTGATTTACTTCAATTTTTGACAAAATGTTCGCAATAAATATACTTTTCGTTACATGTAATTATTATTATTTTTCATTTTATCATGTTAAAAATCATCATTTATATAATATAACTAGTGGGCTGCGCCCCCTGCTCGCTAACGCTCACCAACCCCCGGAAATTGCTTCGCAAACCAAGCTTGCTTCGCTCGCTACTAACTTAGGTACATTGCAAATGCACAAAATTCTAAGAATTCAAAACAATCATTCAAATCCATATAACAACTTTTTAAAAAAAAAAAAATTACATCGTTTTAGTAAATACTAAGTCATTAAAATAAATTTGAATTCAAATAAATGACATGTAATTCGTTAAACCTATTAGAAATGCGCTATAGTATAAAATCTTAAAGCGTAACAGCACGACTGAGACTAATTTTTCAATGAATAACTAATAACAATAATAAAATTTCTAATAACAATAAGTAAAACTAATAACAATAACTAGTAATAACTAAACAATAACAAAAACTAATAACAATAACTAATAAAAATAACTAATAACAATAATAAAATGAATTCGTGATATAAATCAAAAATCGTCAAATAAATTCGTAATATCGTATTCGTGAAAAAAGCGCTCTCGCCAAAATACTAAAATAGAGATCTATCGACAAAGACTATTTACTTCTGCCTAGCTTAATAGTATGAGATTGCCGCAGCTGATAATGATCTCTCTGGTTATTTAAGTTTCCGATTTTAAAAGCGCTATATGTTGTGCCACCTCAGCTAGATTTGGCATGTGACATTTTTAGCGGCAATCATTGGTCGATTTCCTAGCTTTGCCATTCGGGCAACAAAAGACTGCAACTTAGCGTTGCAGTCTTTTTTTTGCCGCCGTGTAAGAATAATATATATATATATATATATATTATATATATATATATATATATATATATATATATATATATATATATATATATATATATATATATATATATATATATATATATATATATATATATATTATATATATATATATATATATTATATATATATATATATTATATATATATATATATATATATTATATATTATATATATATATATTATATATATATATATATATATATATATATTTTATATATATATATATATATATATATATATATATATATATATATATATATATATTTTATATATATATATATATATATATATATATATATGTATATATATATATATATATATATATATATATATATATTTTATATATATATATATATATATATATATATGTATATATATATATATATATATATATATATATATATATATATATATATATATATATATATATAACTTATTTTTTAAAACATCCATGACTTGCTGTACTCATTAGATGAAGAAAAAAAATCATTCAAGTTTGATATTTCTAAAACTGCATGAATTTAGGTTTCATTGCATGTAGAAATTTTAAAAAAATAATTTTAATTTACAAAATTGCGGTATTTTGAAAAAAAAATCAAAAAATGACAAAATAAATCATTTTTGTGGATTACTCAAAATCAGTACACCCAATTAATAAATAATGCTTTGCAACTTTCATTAAAAATTATTACAGCTGAATAAGTTACGATTTTAACGCAAGGTTGCCAATTACTACGCTTTCAGTAAAAAATTTTATTGAGTGGTCGACAGTTAAACACATAAGTTTTTAAAATTTTTGATAATTTAGACGTTTTGAAAGCCTGCAGAGTTTTATATGAACTTTTGAATAATTTAAATGTGTAGTGGTGCAAAAAAAAAATTTTAAAATCAAATTTACAAAATCATAAACTTGGCAAACAGTAGAAGAAATTTTCCCAAAATGCATAGAAAGTTGGTAGCCCTGTTTATATTGTAATTACTAGAGCCCGGCTTTTGATGACCTAAAAAATCTCAATTAATGCCCTTAAAAAGTGCAAAAAATGCCCTTATGAACTGCAAAAAATGCCCTTAAAAGTGCAAAAAATGCCCTTAAAATGCGAAAATTGCGCTAAAAATGCCTTATGACATGACTTAAATAGAAGTAAAAATATTGAACTAAAACAATGTTTTACTCTTTAAAATTATTATGAGTCGTTTCAAAAAATATAAAGCAATGCAATACTTGTTCTACGTTCATTAAAGTTTGACAAATATGTTTTTTTTCTAAAAATAACAAAAAAAAAAGGAAAATATATTGACTCCAAAACATTTTCATTTTGTATAGAAACTTAAATGAATATAACAACTTCCATCTAATAATATTACTAAATATCAGAATTACAGTGGATTATTAAATTTTTTTTTAATATTTTGAAATGTAAACAAGCGTCTCTTGTCTGAAAGCAAATTTTTATACCAGGAGAAGCTTCTTTCAACGTCTACTGATGTTATTGGTGCGTACTTGAAAAGGACGTTCACACTTACTGACAATTCTTCTTCAATTTGAAAAGATGTTGCTTCACCTGTTAATATCCTAGAAATTTTCTTCATTGTTCAAAAGCCAGTGTAATAATAAAAAATTATAAAAAATAATAAAAATTAGAAAAATTTAACAAAAAATTTAAAGAATGCTTTAAAATGCAAAATACGCCCCAAAATTTTAAAGAAAATGCCCTATAAATCTCAAAAAATGCTCTAAAGGACAAAAAATGTCCAAAAATGCAAAAAATTCAAAAAAATGCAAATGTCATCAAAATCCGGGCCTTAGTAATTACCATTCTTTTTCTTGCATAATTTAAACAAATTATTTCAATAAAATAGTTAGTTAGTGTCTTACTACATCCTTTTGAGCTTATCCATTTGCACACAAGTTCATGCATGTATATTTGGTTTAAGAATGTGTAATTAGTTATTTATCTCCTCATTCCAACTGCAGTGTATGAATAATTGTGTTTCTAATATCTGAACATGATAATGGTCTAACAGAAAGGTTTTGGGTCAATTTAGCGAATTCGTCAGCCTTTTTCATAACCCAGAATGCCACAGTGACCCGGAATCCACGATAACATCACAGAATAACCCAGACTTTGTTATTTTTCATAAGTATAAACTGTTGAAATTAAAATACAATTGTCAAAATGATCTGTTTGTTTACAATTGTAATTTAATTTCAACACGTTATCAGCACGACGCTCTGTGTAAATAAATATTAGAAATTCGGATCTAAGAAGATAGACAAATTGATAGATAGAAGATAGATACAAATCTAAGACCTTTGATGCATTGCCTTGTTTTGTTCGTTTCATTTTGGCGACTTTTTATTTTTTAATTTCATAGAAAATATATCAATAGAAGTGTTCTTTTTCTTTTTTCGTCGAAGTTTGTCTTATGTTATCTTTATTAAAATATTTCTTTTTCTCAAAATGATCTGTTTATTTACAATTGTAATTTAATTTCAACACGTTATCAGCAGGACGCTCTGAGTAAATCTTGGCCAAAAGATAGCTCTTTACCGTGCCAAGATATATATATACTATATACCGTACAATAGTTCATTAATTAAAGGAATTTGTCTCACAAGCCCTCCCCAAGACTACGATACTGATCACAGACCACTTTACTAGTAAAACAATTTTTAACGCCCCCTTGTAAAAAAAAGTTAATAAATAAAAATTAAAAAAAAAATGCTTTTGTCCCATTTTAAGTCAAATATTCTTGCTATGATATACTTTTAAAAATGATGCTTCAAAGTTATTGAAAATAGGCCCAATGGTTAATGTATTTATACTGGAATCGTTTATTATATTAACTTTGATTAAAAATAACAAATGTAGAATTTTTAAATGTTTTTATGAAAAAAAAATTCAGCATATCACTAGCAGTTTAAATTAAGCACTTGATTAAATAGTATTTTCCTTCTCTCTTCATAAAAGCAAAAGTTTATCAGGATATATGTTTGCTTATAGCTCGAAAAAAGGAAAACCGATTTGGATTAGGTTTTTTTTTTCTTCTCCCCCCCCCCCTACAGTTAGCAAATTTCTATGGGTAGGTTTATTCAACATTATCCCTCTCCGGCTTCATTCAGTTCGTGCGCAATATCGGAAATACGAATTTGTTTTGTTGAAAATCATTGTTACAGGTTTAACTCTCCCTAATATCTTTGGAAGGGCTTCATTGATTGGCACGATGTATTTTGTTACAGATTACTAATATTTTTTTTTGATCGCTTAGCAATATTTTCTCTTCCTTTACGTTTGAGTTGTTCGCATGTAATATTGAAAATTGTGTTTTTTTCATTTTTCTTTATATATATTTGTTACGGTGAAACACCGAAATCTAGAGAATGTCGACATTACCGGTGAATGTCAACATTCACGTAGTCGCTTGGTGAATGTCCGAAATATTTGTTATATCCAATTTCATATTAATTTATTCGTTAATATTATTATATTTATTTGATATATTTATATTTATTCTATATTTTAATACTTACTGACGATAGATTAGAAGAAACATCAGTGTTTGAAGTATCGGGCAAACATATACCAGGCAATGGCACTTAACCTTAAAAAAACATCAGTGTAGGGTATACTGGGCAAATGTATACCGGGCAGGGGCACTTAACCTTAAAAAACATCAGTGTAGGGTTAAAATATCGAATAAATGTAATTATATTCACGAATAAATTCATATCAAATCGACTGTAATAAATATTTCGGACATTTACCAAAGCATATCTGTGATTGTCGACTTACACCGGTGAGGGTCCGAATATACAAGAATGTAATGAAATATTCGATCCTTCACCGACGTATTTGATGTTTGTCGACATTCACCGGTGAAAGTCAACAACCACCGATTTCAGTTTTCCCCGTGACATATTCTTATAACCGTTGTTGAACAGCCGATTCAATTTATTGGGCTTACGGGTTCTAATGTTCAACTCTTTAGCCTTGTAATTTTGAACCCAATAAAGAAGACAAGGGACCTCCTAGATTAAGTAAATTTGCCTTCGTGGAGGACTTTTTGATACAACTCACAAGTCTTAAATCCCAAGTCAAAATCTTAAGTAAAGAGGACATTTTAACGCCAAAATATAATTTGAGCAGACTTAAAAATGATTGGTTAAAAGTTAAAAACTGATTGGCAATCATAAGTCCATTTTTAGTTTTAGCTCAATTACCCTTAAAAACCTTAGCTACATTTCTTTTAACATTTCTCGTCAAGAATCAAATAGTTAACCAGCGATATGCAATTCCTCCTCTACTGGGTAAATTCTAGGTTTGGATTTAATAAATATATCTTACTCTCTTTGGATTGAACAAATATTTACTTGCGTATTTTACCTTTGATTTATTTTATAATTTACACCTTATTCTTTACACTTACATTTTACTTACTTTACTTTTTAAACTTTACTTTACACTGTACTTTATATTCCATACTTTACTTCGCACTTTTATTTAGACTTTATATTTTACGCTTTACCCTAATTTATACTCCATGCTTTACTTCAATTTAATCTCCACGCTTCATTTTAATTTATACTTCCCTCATGTCGCTTAGAGTTCTAACAAAGATATACAAGTAGTTCTGAGAAGCACTGGGATAGCCTGGTTGGTAGGGCACTGGGCCCATGTCCAAGAGATCGTGGGTTCAATCCCAGCCGGCCGAAGACAATATATATAGTAAATAGGTATAGTAAATGGTGACTGATGCGCGTTAAATCGTTCGAGTCACGAAGTCCTCCATGTTCCCATAACAAATAAATACCTCTGGTGGTACTGATACAGGGGTTTCCTTGTTTTCTGGATTGTTTTAAAATTACAAGGCTGCGGGGTAGAACATTAGTAGTCGTAAACCCAAAATTGGGTCTGCTGTTCAACGACGGTTATAAAATAAAAATAAAAAGTAGTTCTGAGGAAAAAAAATACTCGCAGAGAAACAATGACCCAGCGTCTATTTCCTGTGTCGGACTCTTAAACAGTCCGCCAAATAAATCTATTCAGCTAAAAACCTTATATGAGAATAATTAAAATTTTAAAAATAATTAGACATGAGACTTTTATATAGTATATACAATTTATTCATATTTACAGCACAATACAGCAGAAAGACATAGTTTCAATGACTAGGTATTTTATCACTTTACATTTTTCTTCTTCCCATTGGAGGATATACATATTAATTTAGCAGCTACCTGTTTAAACTATACATATTTAGAACAAAATTCACATCAATGATGTACATTTATAATTTTGATTAACAGCACATGTTTTATAGTTTTTGTCAGAAAATAAAAATCGGTTTAAGTTTTCCTGAGCATAGCTTTCGACGTTTTGAATAGCCCTAAAGTCAAAATTTTTAATAGACCAGCGTAATCTTGATGGTAACCATCAGTAATTCCATCATAAACCATTATATTGTTTGATGGTAACCAACATAAGTAACCATCATCCCAATGAAGGAATTCTGACTGATTTATGATGGTCCGTTTAACATGAGAAGAGCAACTTGTCTTGATGGTTTGTTCATGTTGAACTATCAGAAATTTCCTTCATAGTTTCTTAGGTATCAAATGTTGAAACGATCATGAACCACCGTCACACCAATGAAGGAATTCAGACAGATCATTAAAAAAAAACATTAGATCATTAAAAAAAAAAAACATTGGTCGGACATTAAAAAAAATTGTTGAACCATTATGGATCATCACGAATTTCCATAGTATCTTAGAAATCAAATGTTTGAACGATAATGAACAACCATCATGCCAATGTAGGAATTCAGACTAATTTATGTTGGTACAACATAAAAAAATAAAATTGTTTTGATGGTATATTCCTGAGAATAAAAAAGAATTCCCATTTAACCATCATGGAAATGTATAGTTGAAACCATCATGGACCATCGCGGATTTTTGGCCAGTGAGAATCAAACTTCGCTAGATGGTTAATCATCATAGCATTACGGTAGCATTTTCCATCATGGAATGATGGAAGTTTGTTGGTATATCAAAAACCATGAACACATAATGAAAAATGCTGGATGATGGTTACCATCGAATGATGTTGGACCATCATGAATCGCACTGAAACCAACATAAACTATCAAAATTTTTTGATGGGACCATGAAGAATTTTGACTTGGATTTTCATAGAGGCTGGCAACTACAATGATAATTGTGAGCAGGAATATATTTGAGATTTCATCAGCACCAAAAATCCGCATGAAATAATTATCAAGCAAGGATATACATACCCATGCAAAACGCTATAGTTTGTCTATAGAGGAAACTTCCCTCGCCACGAAGTCCAAGGCCGTGGAAGAAAGAAATAGTGCATTTCAAAGAGGGGAGCTTCTTTTCCCCCTCATTCCCTTTCTCTCGCCGACCTGTCTTAAATAATGATCCAACATCCCTGCTTGGAATAGTTAAACCTCGTCACCGCCACCACTCCAAACGAATGGCTAGGGGAGTTCTTTATATGGACAAACTATTCAAAAACAGGTAAATTACAAACAAATAACAACAAAACAATTTCAGTTTATAACTTGTCAATGTTTTTCTCCCATATCTCTGTAATTCCCTCTCTTATTCTGTGTTCCGAAACCGAATAATCCTCTTTATTATAGAACCAAAACTTTAATACGCCTGTTTACGTGAACAGCTAATGACTTTTTCAAATGAAGTATAGTAAGAAGTTAACCCTCTCTTCATTGTTTATATATGTTACCGTTAATGACCAAAATCAAAAGAATGTCGACTTTCACCGGTGAAAGTCGGCTATTAAGAATTTTGACTTAACTTTTATTTTCTGGTCAAAGATTCTTTACATTGGATTGAATGTAGAGGTGAGTAAGCAAAGGAGTGGCGTACATTTTTGAAGCAATACCTGCGTCTTAAATATGTCACATTTAAAAATAAATTAAAATCAATACAACTACATTAAAACTTAGGCAACTCGGATACAATCAAAATAAAATGAAACCTCTTAAGTTGACCATCTGCCTGAGTCGATCATAATGATAAATTGACTAAAATAATAGATATATAAATAACTTTATTATATCCTTTATAGATAACTTATTCTATATAAAAATTATCAAGACTGCTGTTATTCAAAATAGAACGCAACTGCTGTCACAAATTACAGGTTGCACAAATTTTGCTTTAAATTAAGTAATTAATATTTAAATAAATTTCTGAAAGCTTATATCATGGTCTTTCAAAATGCCTTATTTTTTTCCTGAAATTGTAGGGGTGGAAATATAATGAGGATAAATCTTAAAATTTTAGACGCACTGTAAAACAGAGTACAAAAATTCGGCCTTTTATTTAATCCACCACTTTTTCAGATTGCTATGTTTAGGGAACTATTCAAATCAACAAATTAGTTGCAAGCATCTGTTCGGGAAATAAATATCATTAAATTAAATCTGAGCTAGAAAAATTTTATGTCAATACTCCGTTGCAAGTTTTTTTTTTCAAAAAAAAAAAAAAAAAAAAAAAAGACCATTGCGGTATAGGATTTAAGTAATCATCCGCGATTTCGTATAGTTCCGTTTTATTTTGTTATCAAATTATACCTTTAAAACAATTTAAAAGTTAAGCATCTCAGACAGAAATTTAATTCGTGCTTTCTTTTACGATAGATATCATAGAATTATTAAAAAAAAAAAAAAGGTTATAGTTATGTAGTCTTATTAAAATCCTAGATTTGAATTCATAATTCGATAAATAAGGAGAATATTCGTTCTTGGAAGAAGAAAAAAACAACTGCATGACGTTGCAAGAGCATTGAATTTGATTGGGTCACTCAAAATGACGCTTCGTATGCTGACTTGCTTTTAACGAATCAAAATGCAAGATGGGTATTTTTACTTTTGTTTCGCTGTAGAAGAAAATCATCAGCTTGAAACAATATTTATTAATTTATTCATGCGAACAGAAAGTATTATTTAAATATAATACAACTCTTTCATTTTATGGAAAACAAAACAATAGTTTTTATTCAGTAAGTGTTGTTTTCCACATTTCACACGATTTAAGAAAGCAAGCTTAAAGAAGGCTGTGTAACTTCGTTTTAAGAGTTGGCGATGTTGATATATGTTCGCGTGGGGTGCTTGGCATCCATTTGGCGTGCACTAATATGAAAACGGGCTCTCTCCATAGGTATAATAGTTTTTTCTTAACTTGTAACAGAGTATACTAGTGTTTCAGCTTAGTTCACTCACAATATACCAAATGATCTATACATTTACAACCTTATGTACATTTCACAATGCACCATTTCTTTAAAAACCGTAAATTAAAAAAAAAAAATTAAAACAAGTTTTATATATTTGAACAAAACATTTTAGCCATTAATCAATTATTTGTAATGCAGTGCCATAATTAATTCCAATAATGAGCTGCACAGGGCTGTTAAAATGTCCATTGAATAAAAGTTAGGGCCTCTATAGTCAAGGTTTGTCTCGGTCGCATTGATTACAGGATGCTCCTGGATACAGAACTGGCTGCCCAACGTCCTTCTCCACAGTTGAAGATTCTGCCGATCTTGAAGTGAGGGCGTAAGCAGGAACGCCTGGCGCCCCGACGGGTGGCATTCCCGCCGCTGATGCTGGAGGTGGGTACGCCCCCGGGTCGGTGAGGGCGGGCAAGGAGGCGGCGGCCGCGGCTGCAGCAGCGGCCGCCGGAGGCAGGGGCACTCCTGCTTGGTTCATAAAGGAGATGATGCGCCGCATTTCCTCCAGGGCATTGGCCTGCATCAGGATGTAGTTCTTGGCAAGGAGAAGAGTGGCTATTTTGCTCAATTTGCGGACGGAGGGTGAGTGGGCGTAGGGGATGACAGACCGGAGCTCGTCCAGGGCGTCATTCAAGTCGTGCATTCGGCGCCGCTCCCGGGCGTTGATGCTCAGCCGGACGGATTTGGCATGGCGGCATTGTTTTTTGTTGCCACTGGAGCTTCCACCCAGGAGAGAACTGTGACCATTGCCATTGTAGTCACCGTTGTCTTTGGAATCGTGATTCAGAGATCCTAAAGTAAATAAATAAATAAAATTTTAAAAAAACGAAGCCTTTTAATTGGTTCGAATAAGCAAGTAAAATTGTCAGTCTTCAAAAGTAAATTATTAAGAAAATAATTCATAACAATTTGGTAAAATTTAAAATCTCGTTAAAAAATATTTATTTAAGGTCTGGTTTCTTAGGACAAGCGCCTTATCTGGGCGTCAGCGTGACGTCAACGTCACGCTGACGCCAACAAAATACTGGTTTGTTAGCTCAAGGCCTGGTTTCTTAGAACTAACGCCTTATCTGGGCGTCAGCGGAAAGTTGACGTAGATCTGACGCCAAAAAAATACTTTTTTGTTAGCTCAGCGTGAGCAGTCGGTCCAACGCAGACATTATCTCTCATTGCGCATGCGTTAATAACGTAAACAAATATTTATTTTGAATTTGTATTGATTTTGTTATTGTCAACCAGTGTTTTAGAGAACAAATAATGACTTTGTTCAAGAAAAAACACATTATAGCTGAGCTAAATGAAGAGTGCTATGTTTAATGAAGAAGCTATGTTTAATGTCAAAATCAAAATCTTGGCTGATTTCAATGTGCTGTTGGATGTTGTCCGCCATTGCTTCTGTGGTTAACGTCACGCTGTAATCCAACTGCAGTTGAGTTGGACGGCAATTGAAGCTCAAGATAAGCGTTCGATGACGTATACTATCAAACTCACAAATAAACCAATCAGAGGTTAGCGCTGATTTCCAGCTGACGCCGACGTTTAGGACGACAGGCTAAGAAACCAGGCCTTTAGGTACACGATCGAAGCTAAATAAGGTAGATAAAGCACAAATAATGGTACGAAACAGACATACAACAGTTTTGGTGCTGTAATGAAGAACTTTTATCACAGTCGAAACACAGAAGTTTCGACATTGAGGAATTGTTTTAGTGATATTATTACCATTCTCTAGTTCCGATTCTGAAGAACTTAGCTCAGATTCGAAACATAGAACCATCAAAGCTAAATAACGTAGATAAAGCACAAATAATCGCACGAAACAGACATACAACAGTTTGGGTTCTATAATAAAGAACCTTTATCACAGTCGCTACACAGAAATTTCGACATTGAGAAATTGTTGTTGTGACATTATTGCCATTCTCCAGTTTCGATTCCGAAGAAATTACCCCAGAATCGAAACATAGAAGTTTCAACACTAAGGATATTTTTGTGGAATTTTCACTCTGAGCAAGGTTTTTAATCACAGAACCGAAACTATAATATGCCAGTTTTTGTGGTTTTGCTCGTGCTCGATTCGCGTTGTTTAGCTTAATTCGCTAATAGCGCAAACTATACACTTTCTTCATTTCAAAATGTACCGTGTTTCTAATTATCTATTCAATTTGAGCTTGTAACAGTGTTGTTAGAGTTTAGCATAGACATACTTCTATAATTTGAGAGCCACTAACATTTGAGATCCTTTACAAAATTTTAAATGATGTATGAATTAAAAGCAATGTCTTCTAAAATTATTTAAGTGAAAAAATTTGAGAAGTAGATTTTGTAATAATAATTAAAGATTTTGGAAAACAATTATTTAATCTTTCAATGTTTAACATTGCAGTGATGCGGACAGTGCTTTAATGAGAAGAGTTGCAGAACATTTAAATTAAATAAGTAATTTGTTCTGTTAACTATTACTTTAATTGTAAAAATAATCGGATTGCCATGCTTTTAATTTTAAAAAAAAATGAGTCGAATTGCTCAATAGACGATTTGAACGTTTAATTCACAAAAGCTCACTTGAAACTTAAAATAGTACATGTAAATATATTCGAAGCTTAAGTACTAACTTTGATAACTTTTTTTAATATAACTCATAATATAATTTTAATCATCAATTAAATATTTAATTTTTCAATGTTTAACTATCTATATTGCAGTGGTTTAAGCAATGCTTTAATGCGAAAAGTTGCAGGCACATTTGAATTAAATGAGTAATTTGTTTTTGTTAACTATTATTTTAATTTTAAAAATAATCCAATCGCTATGATTTTAGATTTTAATTTTAAACAAATGAGTCAAATTGCTCAATAGACGATTTGAACGTCTAATTCACAACCTGATGAAACACTTATTTCAAATACTCAAAAAATTTAAGAATTTGATGATTTTTGTAACTTCCAAAAGCTCACTTGAAATTTAAATATTGAAATAGTACATGTAAATGTATACGAAATTTAAGTACTTATTTTGATAATCTTTCTTAATATAACTACTGTGTCTTCTCGAACCTTGTTCAAAAAACCTTATGTCAAAAAAAAAAAAAAATCTCTTTGTTATCTATTCCCCTATTGTTAATTTGAATTACTATGTCGAAGAGTTTCTTCTCAAAACCTTGTTAAGTCGAATTTTTTTCGAAATAGAAAATGAAATTTTTTTAGAAAAATATTCGAGATATCGACATCGAGAGTATACTGTATTTATGTATTTTTTTAATCAAAAGCTTGTTTAATAATAATTATGAAACAATAATGTTCAAATATAATGATTTTGACTCATTTTTTCGTTTAGAACTATCAATTCCTGTGGTGTTGCAGGAATTATTAAAAATATATGAATATTTCTTAAGATTCTATTGTTGGTTACACAAATACTGAATTATAGTTTATGAATTAAAACGTTTAAATAAAAGACAGACAGATTATTTAAATATTGACATAGTATGTGAGGATCTTAGTACTCATGAATAAATCAATTATTTATCTTGATTTGGATTTCAATTGAATTGAATGTAGGGTTTAATGTGCACAAAGTCCACAGGACACGCTGCGCCAAACAAATGATTTTAAAATAAATCTTATGTAAATGTATAATACAAATTTTTCTTATTAAAAATCACACGGAATTTATAAAACAGAATACAATGAAACAGACGTATTCAAAAGTGAACAAGATAAAATTTAAATATAGTTAAGCAGCACAAAACAATTGCATTCAAAGCTGAATAAAATCAGATAAAATTATAAATAGGATAAAACAGTTATATACAGTATAAACGACCAATTGGATTTGGATTTCAAAATTTTTTAAACAAGACCAAAATAGTCAAATTTTCATTTAACTGCATTGATCGTGTTTTTGTTAAAACTAACAAACTTTCAAATAAAATGGAAATATTAAAAAAAATGACTTAACCACTATCCTGTCATTTGCAAGTTAAATAATAATTAAATGATAACAACCTACTCGTATTTAAAAATAATACCATGACAACATTAAATTGTGATAAGCCACATAGTTACATTACCCCGCATACAAATTTAATTAGTTTTGTTCAACAATGTCAGAATTTTATATTTTAAACTTAATAAGATAATGAACAGTTTTAGATAAAAAAAAAATATACCTAAAATTGGTTAGATAACTAATAAAATTTTATTGTTAATCCAAAGAAAAGAAAAGTTATTTAACTCGTTGTAGTCAGTTAATTAACGTCCTTTTAGTAAGTTATTAATTTCCTAGTATTAGAACACATCTTTACATTATTGTATATCCCTTATTTTTAAGATTTTTAACGGCAAAATTTTGTGTCCCACTAATAATACATACAAGAAATAGAAGCACGCTATATATGTAAATGAAGTGACGTTGTTTAAACATCTAATTAATGGCTAACACTAACTGATAGAAACAAAACCTGCCTCCCCCACGCAACGCAGCAAAACATAACAGTAATTCCTTAAAATTATTCCACTGTACAAATGTCCAATTAGATGCTTTTAGCAAAACAAAAAAAAAATTTCCTCATTTTGCTTAGTTAAATTTTAGTGTCCTACAATTAGAACATGTTTTTTTAATTAATTTAGTAATTGGTAGAAAGTTAAAATATTTCCTATTTATATATAGTGCAGTATATCTAACCAGTAATTTTTTTTATCATTCGTAATTCATAAGGCAATAAAATATAGAATACTACATAGTTATGAACATTTTTACTACCGCCTGTGAATTGAAGATCATTTAAACAGCGGAATAAAAAAAAATTATTAAGTATGGAAACATACTGATAACTTAACTGATAATAAACAAAATATGTACTCATATATACATAACATTACTCGTAATAAAAATAAACCTTATGTTTCACCCAACAATTTTAGTAACTTCAACATTTTATTAACTTTTAGTATCTTCATAATAATAATCATAATTCTTCCTCAAATAAAAATTTAAGTTTTTCCGAAAAATCATTGTGGAAATTTAATGTGTACACTAATTCTTTACTTTTCAATGCATAATTATTTTTGTCTTACTTTTAAAGATAAAATTATCACTGTTGTATTTAGACTTATAGCTAACTATCATTACTTTTCTTATATTTCATGACTCAACTTTTTAGAGTAATATTTTAGAACATATTTTAAACTTTTTAGAGCATATTTCGTTCTGAAATTGCTGAAATCTCGAAAGATTTTTCGAAAGTCGATTCAACAAGTCAACAAAGAAAATTTTCGTTTTAGCTGCTTTTTATTAAATAATTACAATTTTTTCTCATATAAAACTAAAATTAATTAATTAAATTTAATTGCGGAATTAATATTTAAAAAAAACTGTATAAACATCAAGTGTCATCCACTTCAAGATTAAAAACATTTATTTACTAGAAAAGTATAAATTTGGTGACGCTAACCACACCTCAGAGATGCCAACTTGCTCCGGACAGCAAATATGTATTTTAAAGTGGTAGTATATCAATTGTGATTCTTAGTTTAGTAAATTCAATTTGGTAGATTTTTATCCACCACTCGTAGGCATATATAATTCACTACTTTATAGTACTTCTACCTTTCAAAAAGCAAGCAAAAATCGTCAAATACAGGGCTCGAAAAACCGCCCGTCCTCGGCGGTCAAAAATTCCCAGCGGACAACAAATTTCTCGAATTCAGCGTCCGCACGGACGGCCATTTTCACGTTAATGTTCGTGATACATTTTCAATTTTTGTTATCCTACAAGAGTCTAGCGCCTCACTTCCAAAATGACCCTTTAATCTCGAAATACAGCAACATACTGCGCATGGTGGAATTGATGTTTTCTCTGTCTGGGAGTACTGCAGCGGTTGAAAGGGGCTTTTCAGCAATGAACTTACAAAAAAAAAACACACATTACTTACTGGTCTTAAACAAGAAGCGTTAAACGCATTTATGAACATCTACCTAAATGGAAAACCTCTTTCAGATTTCTGTGCCCTCTGTAAATCATTGGCTTGATTGTGGAACTGGCAAACGTCATATTTGACTCATTTAAAAAACGCAGTACCATCGGATAAATTGACATGATAATTGACAGATAACTTAACCTTTGTTATTTAAATTATTTCATCAAAGAAATAAATTATTTCATAATAGAAATACTTGGTTTTACTATTAGTAACCTAGTATTTCTTTTATTACTGTATAATGTAATCCTAGTATTTGTAATCCTAGTAACTACTAATTCATTGCGCAATTTATATAAATGTTTGTAATAAATAAGAGAAAATTATATTTTTATTTATTTATAAGCGACGGGTTAGTTTCAAATGAGGACGGGTACATTGTTGGACATGCCGTCCTCGGGGACGGTTAAATTTCTGAGTTTTTTCGAGCCCTGGTCAAATATTTGCAAAATTTACTTTGTAGTTATTTACCGTATTTTAATTATTTTGGCGTGTCCGGAGCAGTTGGCATCTCTGACACCTGCTACCACGTAATGTTCTTTATGGAATTTATCTGACACAGCGAATATAAAATATTTAAATGTGCGCAGTAAACTATTTTTTTTTGTTCAAATAGTTATAAATTATCACCGATAAATTATAAATTACAAGTTAGAAATTATCCCCGATATAATAGTTATAAGTTAGAAATTATCGCCGATTTTATCTTTGAAATATGTAGAAAACTGAATAGCTTGTAGTAAAATTTAAAACAATGACTAACTCTTAACCAATCAGAAAATAAATTCTATTTCGTTTTTCGCTCATGCCTATTTAATGAATGAAATAATATTTGAAAAAACTGTATAAACATCAAGCTACTAAAAGTTTGAAAAAAATGTATTTGTAACTTGAGTGGATGAATAAAAAGTATTTTATCAAAGATTGAATATTTGAACAAGATATATAGGGAGAGTGTGAACTAATAGTAGGAATTGAAAGAAGAACTGTATTAACATCAAGTATCATCCACTACAAGTATAAACAGAAATGAATTTGAACTTGAGTGGATGAATAAAAAGTATTTTATTAACGATTGAATATTTGAACAAGATATAGGGAGAGTGTGAACTAATAGTAGGAATTGAATAAAATTATCATTGTTGTATTTAGACTTATAGTCAACTATCATTGCATGCATATTTAATAGTAGTTATTCCTATTTCATGACTCTACTTTTTAAAGTAATATTTTAGAATATGTTTTTCTACTTTTTAGAGCATATTTAGTTCTGAACTTGCTATCTCAAAATATTTTTAGTGTCTCTTCAAGTTTGAGATATCAAGAGTATCTATCTATCTATATTATATAAAACGCTAATACGTACGTATGTATGTATCAATAAAACCGATGATATTTCTTTTCTCGCGCTGGCAACAGTTTTCATTTTTAATTGATTGGATTCGGCGCGCAAGAGCACGTAGTGAGCAACCAGATAACAATAACCAGAGTGAGCATTATCAGGTTGTTCAATTCAGATTCATGCACTAAAAACTAATGATGATATTTAATTTAAACTCAATTAGGAATTAATTAATTAATTGAAGTGAGAATGCTTTAAAAGGCCGCTGTTGAATTGATATTTTTCTACTGGGAGCTACCTTAACGTCTAAAAAACGTTTAAGTGTTTGTATTGAATGCATTGAATTTTTTTATATTTCGCCTTTACTTATGCATTGAATTTTCACGCTTTAAAATGCAGAATATTAGTGAAGCAATATTTGATAATTTATTTTGCTAATATGTTTCTTATTTAGCTATATATGTTTTGATTTTTTCACCATGTACAATCTAAATAGCTAATATACTTTTTTAAAAGCCAATAAGAACATTGGTAGAATTCTTCTACATAAGTACAATACTATGTCTTTGATGATAAAATACTATGTCTTTGATGATAATCTATTATGTCTTTGTGCTAGAACATTGTGTTCATTGGCGAGGTACGTATGCATCAATAAAATCGATGATATTTCTTTTCTCGCGTTGGCAACAGTTTTCATTTTTAATTAATATGCTTCGGCGCGCAAGAGCACATAGTGAGCATCATATGGATAATCTATATTATATAAAACGCTAATACGTTTTGATTGATAGGCTTCGGCGCGCAAGAGCACGTAGTGAGCATCATATGTCTAATCGGGTGAATTCTCACCGAATTATCAAAATTATCTTCATCGAAGCCGATGCTTTACATCCGGCGTTCAGTACTATTTCATATAGTTTTACAACACATGGCTTTAGCCCTCTGGTGGGAAAGACTTTAAAACAAAACTTACAACAGTTACTTTTCTCAACAATTGAAATTTAGAATAGTGTGATTAAGAAAAATATGTGAACTGTTTGCAATTTCAAATTAATATTGAAATGCACAGGTTTAGAATTTTCTACAGTGAAAAGTTTTCGGAACTTCAGTGTTCAAAAAAGTATACAAAAGCTAGACGTTAAGAGCGTATCTAATGAGCGAGCAGGGGGCGAAGCCTCCTAGTACTTTATGTATTAAGCTTAAAAACTACCAAAATGTGGTATGGCAGAAACCTTGATATAAAAATTCCAAACGGGACCCTTCCCATGAAGCAATGCAAAAGGAACTGCTTAAGCAATTCTGGATACTTTGTTTGTCTAGCTTTCTGTGATACCTATAATTTAAAAATAATTCTACGTGGGAATTACATTTGAAAGAAATATTTCATAGAATTTTCCTGAATACCCATTTATAAATTTTAGTGTTTAAAGTCGCAACAGTTTAGTTCTAATTCCAACATAAAACCAAAGAAAGATGATAGAAAGCAGGATGATCTTCGTTAATATCTCCTGCGATAATAATGAAGCGTCATTAAAAATAAAGACCCAGAGAGCAAAATAAGGTTTATTTACCCTCAGCAAAAACCATTTAATGTAAACCTAAAAATGTTTTCCATGCTGTTTACGTGTAAATCTTAAAACGAGATCTGTGGCAATCTGCTCTATTCTACGCACATTACCCCAATCAAAAACCTTGGAAAACAACCTTCGATATAAAAACCTTAAATCGTGATTGTTTTAGAGGTTTCCAAGCGTGAAAGAATCCTTGAATAAAGCTAGTCTTAAGGTGAAAATAATCTTAAATTTAGGTAATTATAAGGTTTCTTTTCGCAACGTTTCGTATGCTCAGATAAAATCCACCTTGTCATGAAATTTTAATGGATAATGCAGTTTGATCCTATCGTCGTCTGTGACGTCAGCTAAAACGTCATTATGGACCTAAGTGACAATATTTTTTAAAAAAAACTTTAAAAATAATTTTTAATCCCTTTAGGATGAAAGGTTTTAAAATGCTGGTATCTGGGGTGTAGTTTTAAAGTATCACTCTACGTGCTTATTTTAATAACATGATTAAAACTAACACTTAGAACAATTTATAGGATTAGTTCCCTTTTAACTTCTGCCCTACTTACAGTTCAGATTGTTTCAGATATTCTTTGAAAGATTAAGAAAATAATTATCATTTAGAAATTACTTAGTTGTCTTACTTGATCACGTATCTTATATAAATGAGGAATAATTCTTACGTTCCACTTATGCGGATATCTTACGTTCTAATGATCAAATTCTCACGTACTAAAATCCAATCTTAATGGTTCAAAAGATTAACTTTAGACAGGCTAACAACGAATTAAAGTACAAAATCAAGCCCACAAATGTACTTTCTCTAAATAAACATGCCTCTCATCGGCGGATTGATATTTTTGATCATCAAAAAAGAGGGGAAAAAGAAGCGCAAACTGAAAAATATGATTAAAAGTTTGAGCCCTATAAGGAATGAACATTTTTAAATCATTATAAACTTACGTAATTTTAAATAACGAAATACAAAACGTAAAAGAAACCGGTTGAATAGTTTCTTAATTATAAAAATATCGTAATTTCAAAGTTTTAACTTCCATGAACTATCGTCACTTACGAGCCTGGAGGGCCCACGTAGACACCCCAAACTTATAGAAGAAATCAAAGCCATTTGGAATACATGTAACTACAATATAAATTGGATTAAGGCACACTCAGGCATTTAAGGTAATGAAGAGGCTGACTGGGTTGCTAAGAAAGCCACTAAGCTTGGCCAGATTCACTTTGAGACCCCGGGTGAAAAATATCAAATTAAATCTTATATTAAGAACATCACTTTCAACCACTGGAAAGATGACTGGAAGTTTAGTTGCAAGGGAAAACAAAAGTATAAATTTGTTCAAGACCCTAGTATAAAGCCCCTGCAGGCAAATTTTTACTTAAACCAGCTCCTTACTGGCTACGGAGTGTTCGGGACCTATCAACAAAAATATTTTAGAAAATCAGCTTCGAGTAATTACTGTGGAGTGAGACAGGACATTAAACATCTCATTAAGCACTGTCCAGGATTCCGAGCACGTCGTGGAACCCACATGAATGATTATGAAGAGGAACACCACTTCTTTGCTACATTGACCTGCAGGAAAATTGCGATTCAAATAATAAAACACACCCTCGAGGACATTTTAGTCCCTGATCAATTGATCCCAGCCATAAACCAACAATAGAACATGTCATCTTGATTTTATACTGATCAACTTTCATCAACTGTTCAATGATGTTTGCTGAAATTTTAGATTTTGTTACATAAAATTCTATAATTTAAAGTGATGTAAAAATGTTATGTAAAATCTACTTATACAATCTTTTTCAAACATAATTTAAATAGTAATAAATTATTAATAGTCTCATAATATTATTTTTTGATAGATTAGCTTTGTAATTGTGTTTCAATAGGCTTAAAATGTGTCATGATATATAAAGAAAGAAGTGAAATAAAGGGTTCCAAACTTTCGACCAAACTAAATTATTAGGACCATATTTCATATATTGCTGCAACCCTTCGATTTTCAACGATTCGTCGAAAGAAAGGTATACTTCTTTTTATTTTATTTTATAACGGTCGTTGAACAGCCGACCCAATTTTTGGTTTACGACTACATATGAACTCCGTAACCTTGTAAATTTGAATCCAATCCAGAAGACAAGGGAGCTACTGGGTGAAGTATTGGGAGAAATTTGCCGTCGTGGAGGACTTTTTGATGGAACTAACTCGCACTTGCGTTACATGGGGAGGAAAAACACGAAACCTCAGTTAGCTTGATGACAAGGAGATTCTAACCCATGGTCCATCTACCACTGAGAATATTTCAAGTCAGCACTGTAGTCGGTGTAGATTCGTATCGATCAGCCATCGCAGCGATCGAACCCGGTATGCTTTGTCAAAAAAAGGTTTTAGTATTTATCATACCTTAATAATAATGAATGAACATATTTAAAAGTCAACCCTTAAGGTCACTAAGATTGACATTTAGTATACAAAAACCCGTTCTTCAGTGTAACAGTTATTCTGAGTTATATCTTTAATAGAATACATTTTAATCACTAATATTTATTACCCATACATTAGTCTAGAGCATTTTGTGAACCATTTTTATAAAATGAAGGTTTTTCATTTAATGCAAAACAATATATTTATTCACTTCGCTTATATACTGCATACGTATATGGCCTTATATCTCCCCTTAATATTTAACCCATAGTATTCAATCTCGCTCAGGCATTATACTATAACGTACTATAGTACCATACCAAAGAAATTTTTTTTGTTGAAAAATTAAGGGGCTTACAACATGGCACTATATTTAAGTATGTATGTATAGTCCCTGATCAAATTATTAAACGCACCATAAGATTCTATGTAAAATCTTAATTAGCAGGTGATATTATACAGCTTTATTGTTCTTTACGCGGCTGAAACCGGTTTGCACTTGTTTACGTTCGTGTATCAATTGGTTAACATTGCAATGCAATGAGTTAAAATTAAATACAAACAGTATTGCCTATAAACTCGTGCAAAACATGTCATTATTAAAAAACTACAATGCGTCTAATAATTTGATCTAATTATTGCAACGTAAGAATGTAATACTTGATATAATAAATATTCTATATTTATATTATATATCCCCTAATTTAATCTATTGATACACGAAAGTAAACAAATGCAAGTCGGTATTAGTCTCGTAAAGAAAATAAAGCTGCATAGTATCACTTGATAATTAAGATTTTACTTAGAATCTTATAGAGCGTCTAACAATTTGGCCAGGGACTGTATATATTTAATAGTGTGTTATATAGCATTGAAATGATGAAGTTGGTGCTCATATACTGTATATATATGGCCCTATATCTCCCCTTAAAATTAAACCATAATAAAATCATTTATACATATAGTTTGGTACCTAATTGTTAAGAGGGGTAAAAATGTGCACCCAGGGAAGGTTCGGCAAAGAAGTTTCTTCTAGTATCAAAAATCATCCCATACAATAAAAAATGGCAAAATTTTCATAACCTGTCTATCTTGTATGTTGATCAGAGAAATAAGTCAAAGTTGTCTTGCAATGTCATGTTTAAACTTTTCAAATGATCAGAAGAATCATAAAATTTAAAATTATGTAAAAAAAAGAAGAAAAAAAACATTAATAAAAAAAACTTTAATAATAATTACGTTTATCTTTTTTTTTTTTTTTTTTTTTTTTTGCATTGGTAACAGATACGAATAAAAACGCGAATAACATGATATATGAATAAAATGAAGAAAAAAAAACCTATAAATACAAGAAGAAGAAAAGAATACTTATCCACACTTTAGAAGTTCAATGAATTAGAACACTTTAGAAGTAAAATTGAAAAAAAAAAGTGAGTGGTTTGGGGAAACAATTAGGCTAACGCCTACAAAATAAAAAGTGTTAACTATGCTCTTCAACGTCAAAATACTTTTGTCACAAAATTTGTAACTACGTACTGTATAATACGTCAGCTGACAATATTACAGAAACAAAAAGGATGTTCGATCACAAAAAAAAGTGGATTTTATATCGAACACTTTGCAATGAGTTTCAGTCGACTGGTAGGCGCATCTTTTTGCCGGAATTAAATTGAATGTAGGGTTTGATGGCACAAGGTGCACAAAAGGACATGCTGCGCCAAACATTCGGTTTCAAAACGAATTAAAGGTGGAAAGCATCCTGCTATTTTTCTTACTAGATTTTCACACAACATAACAAGAGTATTCAAAACTGAGTAAAATCAGCTAAAATAAAAATACTATTAAACAAGACGAAACAGGATAAAAAATCAGTTAAAAGTGTACATAGACTGAAACAGTTATAATCTTTTTGCCAGAGCAAATGGTTAAACTTATTTAATTATTAATTAGCAGAAATTTCAGTAAATACAATGATCATAATACTTTTTTCCCTGAAACATCGAATAATTTCAGATTTTGACTATTCGAATATTTTTGAATTAATCGTAAATATTTTTTACGAATATTTAAAAAATGAAACAAAAAGTTTCCAAGAAAAAAAATATGGTGATTTTCTAGTTGGCATTGCATGACATTTAATATTAATATGTAGACAATTCTTGTAAAATTGTGACATTAATGAAAAATTTACAAATTAGGCTTAAGATAAAAATCCCCCCCCCCCCCATTAATTTCATGACATTCTAACACGCGTTCCAAGTACTGCCAACGAAAGTTTCCAAGAAAAAAAAGTAAAACAAAAAAGTTTCCAAGAAAAAAGAATTATGGCAATTTTCTAGTTGACATAGCAGGACATTTAATATTAATATGCAGGCGATTCTTGTAAAATTGTGACATTACTGAAAAATGTAACAAATTAGGCTTAAGATAAAATTTTTATTTCCCCCCATTAATTTCATGACATTCTAACACGCATTCCAAGTACTGCCAACAAAATTTTCCAAGAAAAAAAGTAAAACAAAAAGTTTCCAAGAAAAAAGAATTATAGCGATTTTCTAGTTGACATTGCAGGACATTTAATATTAATATGCAGGCGATTCTAGTAAAATTGTGACATTAATAAAAAATGTAACAAACTAGGCTTAAGAAATTTTTTTTTATTTCCCCCCATTAATTTCATGACATTCTAACACGCGTTCCAAGTACTGCCAACAAAAGTTTCCAAGAAAAAAAGTAAAACAAAAAGTTTCCAAGAAAAAAGAATTATGGCAATTTTCTAGTTGAGATTGCAGGACATTTAATATTAATATGCAGGCGATTCTAGTAAAATTGTGACATTAATGAAAAATTTAACAAATTAGGCTTAAGATAAAAATTTTAATTCCCCCCATTAATTTCATGACATTCTAACACGCGTTCCAAGTACTGCCAACGAAAGTTTCCAAGAAAAAAAAGCAAAACAAAGTCTCCAAGAAAAAAGAATGATGGCAATTTTTTAGTTGACATTGCATGACATTTAATATTAATATGCAGACAACTCTTGTAAAATTGTGACATTAATGAAAAATTTAACAAATTAGGCTTAAGAATTTTTTTATTTATTTTCTCCCCATTAATTTCATGACATTCTAACGCGTTCTAAAACGACATCTCATCGAACGAATTCGGTTTATTTATGACAACATAATATTTTCGTATCTCTGTTTTCCCTTTCACGTCATTAACCCAAAACACAATAAATGGCTGAACAACATTCGATCGACATTCGGAGCAAGCGGTCTGCCACCTTCAATCACTTTAACCAACCCTCCTTCCTTGTTCGAAGGGCGTAGGGGGCGATCGGCGAAATGTCAAGCCGACGGAAGGGCAACTTAATTTTGTGCCCGGGCGCTGATTGCCGGGTGGTAAGAGTGCTCGGGTAGAAACTTATTTACCAGCGGCTCACTTAACAAAATCAATGCCTTTCATTTCATTAGGCAATACCGCTTGCTCCCGAAACCTCCCACTTCACCCGCTCGACTTGCCGGATTAGGGTTCGTCTGCAAATTGAATCTACTCTCCTTTATGAAGCATTCGGATTCTTTTTATCTTTATTACGTAATTAAAAGGAGGAAATGTATCCAATCAGATTTATAACTAACTGCATTAAAGATTTTTCTTTTTTTTTTTTTATTTATTTTTATTTCCTTTAGTTAGAAAAATATTAAAATCTCAATTATCTAGTATGCAGAGATTGTGTTTAACTCAAAATAAATCTTTAAAAGAAGTTTTTTAAGCCTTTAATCTTCAAAATAAATCTTCAAAATCTTTAAAACTTACATGAGAGTTCTTTACTGGATACGATACACACATGCATACTAAAGAGACGGGCTCGTTTATTGAATAAAATTATCACTAACATTTTTTACTACTTTTAAACAAACACTTGATTCAGTTATTAAGCGTAAATTTGATTGAACGTTGGTTTTTATGTCACAAGGTCCAAACAAGGACATGCTGTTCCAAACAACACATTTTGCAGATCAAAGGTAAAATGCATACTACACTTACTTTCATTAAACATTGACAAAATGGTACAGGAACAAATGTGATAATGAAATAAAATCAGTTTAAATTGTTAATTCAATAAAATTTTATGAAATAGGTAAAATGGTACAAAGGTAAGAATATACTTACAAACGTAATCAAAATCATGGATAGATTAAAATTTACACCGAAGAGCCATTACATTATGACCACCCTCCATCTATAACAATGGGCTCGCCCAGGTTTTCATGGTTTCTCGCCCAGGAACAATGTTTTCAAGGGGCACATTAGGACCTATAATCCTCACAGAACAATCCCTGACGACTGTAAGCTACTGGAACATAGTTGCAGACCAGGTTCACCCATTCATGACAACAGTTTTTCCTGCGGGGAGTGGTGTTTACCAACAGGATAATGCACCATCTCATAAGGGGTCGAATCGTCATGGATTGGTTCGAGGAACATTCCAGTGACTTTCAAGTCATGTCTTGGCCCCCGAATTCACCTGACCCTAATCCAATAGAGCATTTGTGGTCCTACTTGGAAAACCAAATTCGTGCTGCCCCGCTACCCCCTCACAATGTGAGGGAATTGCAGGACCAGTTGGTGAGCGCTTGGAATAAGATACCTCAGACTACCTATCAGCACCTTGTGGAATCAATGCCCCGGCGGGTGCTAGCAGTTTTGAGGGCTAAAGGTTGTCCTACATGTTATTAGCAGGGTGGTCATAATGTAATGGCTCTTCGGTGTATATACACCCTTGTGCAAATTAATTGAAACAAACTCAATAAATTCAGAAAACTAAGAGAAAATGCTATTTTATTTAAATTTATACAAACTCAAAAATTCTTAGTACATAATATGATCTCCACGACACTTTATTAACATTTGGACACGATTCGGCATGGATTTCACTAATATTTTACAGTCATTTATAATATTTGTGTCCTTGTACCACACATGAATTAACGCCGTGATTAGCTTCTCCATAGTTGTACAGTTCATATTTAATAGGCGATTCTTGCATATGGCCCAGAGATTCTCAATTGGGTTGATATCCGGAGAGTTCCCTAGCCATTCCAATGTCTCAATTTGATTCTCAGACATGAATTTCTTGACAATTTTGGACGTATGGCAAGGAGCTAAATCCTGTTGAAAAATCCCTGTTCCATCAGGGTATCGTTTTTTCAACTCTGGAACAACTTTTTTACCCAGAATAGTACTGTACTGCTCAGAACGCATCATACCGTCAATAGGCTGCAAAGGTCCAACCCCATTGTAACCAAAACAACCCCAAAACATATTCTTTAAAAAAACACGAAAGAAAAAGTTTGTTTCAATTAATTTGCACAAGGGTGTACAACTTAAAACGCCAATAGCACGTAAATATGCAAAAATGTTAGGATGATAGGTATCACCTATCGAATCCTTTATAGATAAAATAGAGCTACTAAAATATATAAGGCGATGTTGGTTAAAACGCGAGCAAATGATTAAAATGTGATGAATCGAAAGTAAAACATCACAAGTGTTGCATTGAGGAGGAGGTTCCCCAAACAACATGTGTAGATGAGTCAGTCTTGTATGTCAGATTCACAGTCGGGTAAGTTAAACTTATTACGTATAGAAAATTTAAAAGTTATAAAAAATGAGATCTGCTACCTTTTTTTTTGTTTGGTGCTTTGTGAGGCTAGCAGTAATTGTAAAATGACTTTTAATGAGCTTAAAATTTTGATTTACTATTTGTTTTAGTCATCTTAGAGTTTCAGTCGGTTCTACGTGAAAGAAATGCAAATAGAATATAAGTGTGGTGAACTCACGGAGTTCAAGTGAGAGAGATTTTATTAAGTGATTCTATTAAGTGTAAGATTCTAGTGAGAGATTCTATTAAGTCTGGTAGTAAAAAATAATATTCGTAGTATCGTGGATGCTTGCAAACTGACGCGAAGCTCTCTATTATATCGTATTTCTTTTTTGTTAAAGTACGTTCTAACAGAAACGGTAATCAATAAATGCGTTTTATTCATATATATGCAAGGCTGTAGTGATAAATTTAAATGTGAGGAAACTCTAGTTTTTTTTACAGATATTTAAATCTTCATAAAGAAATATGTTTACTTAATAACGATCTTAAATACTTAGTGCACTTCGTTTTATTTTTTAATTCTAAGAAAACCAAATTTCTGCTTATTCAATTCCTACTATTAATTCACACTCTCCCTATTATCTTGTTCAAATTTTCAATCGTTAATAAAATACTTTTTATTCATCCACTAAAGTACAAATGGATTTTTTTAAAACTTGTAGTGGCTTGATGTTTATACAGTTTTTTTCAAATATTAATTCATTAAATAGGGATGAGCGAAAAACGAAATGGAGTTTATTTTCTGATTGGTTAAGAGTTAGTCATTGTTTTAAATTTTACTACAAGCTATTCAGTTTTCTACATATTTCAAAGATAAAATCGGTGATAATTTCTAACTTACAGCTCTCTATTATATCGTAACAAAACAAACACAACAAAAAAACAGTTTACTGCGCACATTTAAATATTTTATATTCGCTGTGTCAGATAAATTCAATAAAGAACATTACGTGGTAGCGCGTGTGGTCACCAAATTTATACTTTTATAGTTATCTGATATCACGCGTCTTTTTTTTCTTCCAATTCCTACTACATACCTGCCAACTTTTACGCATTTGGCGTAAAATTTTATTTTTACATTTAAAGTGGTAGTAAATATAAACTAAATTTTTAAATGATTTTGATCACCACTATTTTTAAAAAACTTACGCATATATATTATTATGCGTTACTCTCAACTAATTCAGCTCAAGTTTTTCCAATTACAATGTATTTCGTTGCTTAAAATTGAAATTTTAATACCACTGGGAAAAATCATAATCGAAGGAATTAAAAGTTGGCAGGTATGCTACTACATACCTGCCAACATTCACTCTTTTCGAGAATGGATTTTTCAAGTGGTAGTAAAACAATTAACGAAAAACTATCTTCCTCAAAAATATATTTATGTTTTGATCAGGTTGAAATTCGCTATTGTAAGGAATAATATGCTTTTATATATTTGCTGTAATTATTTATATGTAGTGGTGGTCAAACTGATTTAAAACTATTATTATAATTCAAAAAGTTTAGTGAAATAACATGAATTTCGCTAGCACTTTAAATATGAGAATAAAATCTTCCGCGAAAACCGGAAGAGTTGGCAGCTATGCTACTATTAGCACACTCTCTTCCTATATATCTTGTTCAAATTTTCAATCGTTAATAAAATATGTTTTATTCATCCACTCAAATTCAAATACATTTTTTAAACTTGTAGTGGATGACACTTGATGTAGTGGATGACATCAAATTTAGAGAAAAATTTTAACTACTTAATAAAAAGTAACTAAAATAAAAAATTTCTTTGTTGATCTAAGTATGAATTGGCTTTAATTTTTTTATAATATTACTTGTTTTATTCATTTTCAGTTACAAGCATGCATTACACCTAAAACAATTTTATCATTAGAGAAGATATAGTCTCGTGACTTCAAATTTAATTGTCGGACATAAAAATAGGCTTAAGACTATTAATGATAAAACGAGGAAAAAAGTTCTTCTTAATTGATTTTAAAATAAAGTATTTATTTTTTTTATAAATACGTTTATAATTGTCTTATTTACTTTATCTAGGAAGTCAGGGTTCCGCTGAAAGAAGTTAGTTAATTCGCAAATTAGGGTTCCAATTGACGAAAGAAAATTGGGAACCTCAGCCTGCCTTAGGTAAAATAGGTAATGCTTTAGGCATTATAGAGAAGAAATAATTCTTGGTGTTTACAAAAGGAATAAATTATTATAAATTTTTTTTTTTAAATCAATAAACAAACAGGTTTAAACATTTGAAAAAATTAAAACATGTTTAGTTTCAACTTTTTTTAATACTGTATAATGTTTATGAAACTGTTGTTTGATTACTTTTCAAAATGTAAGGAAAAAAAAACTTGTCTTTTTCACTTTTTTGTATCTGTTAAAAGTTAACGATATAATCTATCGCCATAAGCCTATGGGAGAACACCATTCTTTCGCATTCCACCATATTACAAATCATGAGAAAAAAATAACATTAAACACTAATAAATAATCAAAGTATTAACATAGGCCAGGAAAGCCTGGTTGGTAGGACGCTGGGTTCGTATTCGTGAGAACGTGAGTTCGAATCCAGATGGCAGAAGAATTCCCATGTAATAAATGGTGACTGGCGTATGTTAAATCTATCGGGGTCACAAAGTCCTCCATATTAAGTTCCCATAACAAATCAATACCTCAGGGAATACTGAATTGGAGATTGATCGTTCACTACTTCAGGTCAAAATTACGATTTTCTGATGAATGGAGTATGATTGGCATCTCCCTGTAAAACGGGCTGTGACGTGTGAGTGGCTTAAGTGATATTCTTGGCATTGGCATGTTAATTAATGTTGAGTTGAATGTAAAGCTTAGTAGTACAAGATCCAATGGTGGATATTTAATTAATTAGCGTATTCAAGGATAGACGTTAAAATCATTAAGATTGAGTTCTAGTTTGTTGTCCAAACACTAAATTGTGAAATCAAATCATTAGATCAATAGTTACTCTAGGTATTCGCTTTTCTGCTTTGTACATAATTTTACTTTGTTTCATAAAATTTACGATTTAAACTGGAGAACATAGGGATTACAGTGAAAAAAGTTATTGCTCTAGAACCAGGCATTAATGTAATAAACAAGAACGTTGCCCAGTCTGTTTACCTTTTTTCTCTAACTACATACCAAGTATAAAAATATTACCAGTAAATTAAATTAAATGTTCAGGAATATTAGTTTTAAAATGAATTCTTAATACTTTATATACTAAAAAGTTTTAATTAGCAAAATTACATTAGTGCGTGTTATAAATAGAAGAGCTTTTATTAAAAAAATATAAAATTCAATTTTATAAAAAAATACAATTTTCTTATAAAATATAAAAGATACTGAATCAAGAATAATTAAAAAAATATATATTTTATAAAGAAAATGATTTCTATGGACTTGGCCAATGGGTTGGTTGCTCTGCACTAAAAACTAAAATTAGTAATTTTTTTCCGGGTAAGAAGAAGTTGACAAAGAAGAAAACTGTTAGTGGGAATAATTGATCAGGTGCAATTTCATCCTGTAATCCTCTTAAAAAAATCTTTAGTCGGAAAGATAATAAAGATTGCGAGGGCATTCATGAAAACACTTAGAAAATGGTCAGTATTTTTTTTAATGATGAGGAGAATACTACTTTCAATCCAGGTATTAAAATTTTTTTTAAAAAAGACGGCTTAACACTATAGTAAAAGAGCTACATAATATACGAAAAATTAGGAAACTCTGCCAGTGGCTAGTGACCAATTGTGGCATTTTTAGCAATGGCCATTTTTAAAAAAAATTTTAAATTTTAAACAAATAAAAAAACTTCTCAAAAATGTGTTTTAGATTAACATGGTTCATTTCTAAAATGACGAAAAATAGAAAAGCAAGCTTGAAATAAAGTGATCTAGTTAACTAATTTGTAATTCTGGAGCAATAGCCAAAAATAACTATAAAGGACCCTTTACTTTGGTATTGATTACAGGTTTTCAGATTTTATTAATCAAGACTCTTGGTTTATTTTACAATTATTTTATGTCTGTACTAAATCAAAATAATAAAATCCAATGCCAGTAAAATAAAATCCAATGTCCTTCAAGAAAAAGAAAAGATTATCTTGAGATTTATTACCCATGATGAAAGAATGCCCCTCGTGTGCCTCTAGGGTCATAAAATGACTTTCAGAATATATTAAAATACTCATAATTCCTTACCAAATTAAAGAACAATGCTAAAATATACATGGGGTGCATTTTTGGCGAAAAATGGGGCTTCCGACAGGCGATTGACAGACAATTTTACGATCACCATTTATTATTATAGTACTTAGCTGCCCTATGATCGGTGGTAACCGCTAAATTTGCCTAATACCACATAAGCGGTTCAAAACAAAAAACCCTTGTGAACGTAAGTGTAACTCTTATTTTTGAAAATTGCGTCCTTTTGAGCCGTGATGGCTGAGGAGATAGAGCGTTTGCCTTCCAATAAGGTGAATCGGGTTAGAATCCCAGCGATGGCTGGTCCATACGAATTCCGCATCCGACTTGCACAGTGCTGACGTAAAATATCCTCATTGGTAGACGGATCTTGAGTTCCCCTTGCCGTCAAACTAACAGTGGGAGGTCTTCCTCTCCATGTAACGCAAATGCGGATTAGTTCCATCAAAAAGTCTACCACGAAGGCAAATTTCTCCCAATACTTGATCTAGGAGTTCCCTTGTCTTCTGGATTAGGTTCAAAATTACAAGGTTACGGAGTTGAACATTGCTAGACGTAAACCCGAAAAATTGGGTTAGCTGTTCAACGACGGTTATAAAACAAAATTGCGTCCTTTATGGGGTGTTAAACCTACACTTGAAAGTAGAGACGCTCTTAAAAAATTTAATGCACTTATGGTTACACAGTGCCTGCGAGCTACATTTAAATAAATGTAGTTCGCAAAAAACAGAAGAACTAATAAAAACTTGGGGCTGTAAAAAATAAATAAATAATAATGTGGCCTTCCGATTGACAAACGCTGAAAGAATTATTACTTACAGGGATTTCATTAATGATTATAAGCAATAAAAAAAGTATAAAGTAATAAGCACCATTAAGAGAGCTGTTGATGAACTGGGAAATAAGATAATGACTCACATTACAAACGCCAACAAATTTACATAAGAAAATCTGACTTTCTGAAAATCTGACTGAAAAAATTATGCATTAAATTGCACCAGTTAAGTACAATCTATGATAGTGTCTCCCAGAGCCCACTAGTATCAGCTTCCAGGTTACTAATTTTAATTTTTCTGAAATTATATAAATATGCTGTGTCTTCGCTTTGAAATAAATATACTTTTTTATTAGATATTTCAAGTAGTTTTTTACTGTTTTAAAACTAAACACAACTAATATTAACGCAACTAATTTTGTTCTTGGTGACTGAAATTTTAGCACCCAATATTTAGACACTTAGCATTGTTAAAGTGAGCTCTTTATTTTTTTCCCCCTTGTTAAGTGTCTTCTAAAGAATAAGCATTGATTTTTTTTTTTTAGATATTTTCAAACAGTTTTAGTTTTAAAGAGTTTGACAATGTCTAGTTTTTAGTGAATCCATCCATATAGTAGTAATTCAGGGGGCGTAGCCAAATCTTAGAACAAAAAATAAGCACCTTTTAAGTACTTTTTATGCACTAAAAATATTTTTAAACTCCATATACAATAACAAATTGCAAAAAAAAAAAAATACAAAAATAAGACATTACATGATCATGATAAAATAATTAGTTTCTGAGATAAAAAACTCTTTTTCTTGATTATATTAGCCACCACAAAAATATTGAGAGATTTTTTTGGTTTGATTTCAAAGGGTGGAAAATGAAGCCTGAAATGGAGAATATCTTGCAAAATACAGCAGACTTGCACGCGTGAGAGCAAGAATCTCATCGAACCCAATTCAGTATACGCACATGTGGACCTGCAAATATTTGATCAAACATGTAAAATGATTGACGCTTTCATACGCTATGGACCAACGGAACGCCGAAATGGATTGTGGCTGAATGAATTGTGAAAGCGTTGAAAAGAACATGTGAAAAGCAAAATGTGAAAACCATGCTTTTGCATAATTCGTGGCGAAAATCGACACGGGAAAATCAAAAAGGGAAAAATTAAGCACTTTATCAAAACAACCAATAAAAAAGCACCTTTAAGGGCTTTTCAAAATCGAAAATAAGCTCCTTTAAAGCACTTTTTAAAAGCGCTACAATGACAAAAAGTTATTACTGACGATTCCGCACTTAAGAGCATGCCATACCGAGAGAGAAAATTTCCGTCGCAAATTCTCTTTCTCCTTCATAAATAATTTAAAAGAAAGAAAAAGTAAGTTCAGGATGATCCCCCCATAGAGTAAATCATGATGTTTCAATTGCTGGAAAAAAAAATACTTCAAAATATTAAAATGCAAACAAATTATTAGAAGAGAAATTCTCCTTTGCGCAATCCTAAAGTTATCATCTCATCATTTGTTTTCATTTGTATATTTTGAAATTTTCTTTTCAGTATTTGAAACTTCATCGCTTTGTCTAAACTGACTTTTTCTACACTTTAAATTAGTAATGAAGGGGAAAGATAATTCGCGACTAAAATTTTCTCCGGCGGTATGGCATCCTCTTAAAAATTATATTTTGACCTGAAGTTTTCTTTACATATCAAAACCGGTTTTTCCATGTTATTGGATAGATAAATAGTGTATAGGGGAGAAATATTCTCCAGTGGGTTAAGAGACAGGAAAGTACAGTCACTGGTCAAATTATTAAACGCACTGTAAGATTCTATGTAAAATCTTAATTATCAGGTGTTATTCTACAACTTTAGTGTTTTTACGCGACTGAAACCGGTTTACACTTGTTTATGTTCTTGTATCACTTGGGGTGAACATTGTAATACAATACGTTAAAAATAAATTCAAATGGGAAGTATATGAAAAATCTCCTGAATAAAAACCCATTACATGTACGTTTAATTATAAGAGTATGGCATATAAACTCGTGAAAAACATGTAATTATTAAAACACTACAGAGCATTTAATAATTTGGTCTAATTATTATAATATATTAATATAATACCTGATATAATAAATATGTTATATTTATATAAAATATCGTCTAATATATACAATGGTCGACTTTATATTATTTATCGTCTAATTTCCCTAATTTATACACGAACGTAAACAAGTACAAACCGGTTTCAGTCATGTAAAAACACTAAAGCTGTATAGTATCGCCTGATAATTAAGATTTTACATAGAATCTTACAGTGCGTCGAATAATTTGGGCAGAGACTGTAAACATTTGTCTATCAGTGTCATTTTAAATTAACACGGAAATACATCCGGGTTCGGTTAAAAAAAAAAGAAGAAAAGACAAAAACAGATTAAAAAATAAACTTACCACCATGCCCATTCGAGTCTCTAGGCGAGCATTCGTCATCCGTGCTGGCCGGAGGATGTTCGTCTGCCGTATCTTGACCATCCGTATTGCCCGTATCACTAGGTGAGGATGGAGAGTTACCAACCACCCCCATACCTGAGGTGGGAGAGGGTGACCGACAAGGTATAGCTGACACTTCATGGTAATTGCCCAGGTGAAAAGGTCCTCCGAAGTCCGGCATCATTTGAGGGGGCATGGAGCAGGACCTGTCACCCCTCATGGACAGAGCGGGTGGCGGTGGAAACAGGTGACTGGGTAAACCGTAACCGAAGTTCGAATTCATGATGGGTCTAAAACCAGCAGCAGATTCCATTTTGAAAATGTTCGAATATTAACTTTTTACCAAGTATGGATTCTCGCAAATGAATCACGAGATATTTTATATAATCTTTAAAAGTATAATTCTCAAACAATTCAATAGCTAAGCTGCTTATAATTAGCTATTAGTGACTATATCTTTCCTACTATTAGTGATAAATATATCAAGTTAATTTTGTAAGCACTTCCGGTTTATTTGTAGTAGAGTTATTATTTATGGTGAAAGAGGCTCTTGACATTCAACACTAACAAATATTACAGATGACGTAAATTAGAAGACGGAAAAACTACATCGAGGATCAAAGTCGCATAATCTTTTCTTAATCATTTTGATAGAGATAATTGCACGATTCTTAATAGAGATAATTGCACGATTAGCAAGACAATATTAATCAGAAGAACGAAAAACAACACACATTGCTAAGTTGGCACGTGCATTTCTAACGGAGAGCATCAAGAGGAAAATCTCTGTTACGCAGGGATGAGGATCGCTCCGGAGATGCTGAAGATGACTCCTCCTCTTGGAATGAATGGCTGGCAGATGAGAGGCCGGTTTTGCGAAAGTAGCATCCGGGGTGGGTTGTGGGCGGGGCTTGTCATGCACTTGGCTTTTAAGCGAAAGCTTTGTCGTGATATTCGTAATTTTATTTTAAATCCCCCTTTGAGCTTTTAAAAGGATTTTAAGCAAAGATGAAAAGATAATTAAAATTTTTATAAGCGAGAGAAGTTGAATGCATCCTGATAATTCAATTACGTCTTGAATATAAATGTGCATAATTCAATATTTAAATCGAGATATAAGAGAAACTTCAGTCGACGATGTTACTTGTGAATGCACGTTTTGTATAAATATATACATATCGTAACTAAAAAAAAAGATTAGAAGTGCTTTCAAAAAGATTTCAGGACAAAGATGATTAAAATTTTATAAGCAAGATAAGTTGAATAAAATCTTAATTCAATGCAAGTGATATATATATATATATATATATATATATATATATATATATATATATATATATATATATATATATATATATATATATATATATATGCGTCATAGACTTAATTAAAAATTAGAATCTTTGCTCATGTCCATTGGCGTAGTTTTGGGGGACAAAAGCCCTTCCGAAATTAAACATTGCTTGATTGATGAACTATGTACGATAAGTAGGATATAGTTATAAAAAAGTTTTCTTTATTAATTTCTAGTAATTTAAATGTTTAGAAAATTCGAAAAAATGTTAGAGTCAAAAATACAGAAAGAACATTGAAAAAATAAAACTTATTATTATTCTTAATTTTTCCAGTTATTTTCTCTTTTCTTTTTATCCTTTTTGTCTTTGTGTTATATATATATATGCTTATGTCACTGTTATCTTGCCTAACAGGATAAGTCTGGTTTTTTTTCTATTCAGTAAGATAATTTTCAGGCTTATTGAAATCAGTTCATATGTGCTCAGGATACTTAAAAAATGTACGAAGATTTTTTCTAAGTTTAATAGAACGAACCTTGTATTACGACGACAATTCGATCAGAGAAACATAGTGAATCAGATTGATTGAACAATGAATGATATTATTTAATTTGCCTTCAAAGTAGTATTTATAAACAGTCAGAAAAAAATCGGGATAAATATCTAATTAATAATTTAATGTATTATTAACATAAAATTATAAGGGCACTTTGTTATAAGCAGCAAACTTGTTAGGCTGATTAAGAAATTCTAAAGTCAATTAATAATAATTAGTTAATTATCAATAAGCCTGATAGTGACTGCGATGTTTTGTCTGAGCCAGATTTTCCAATGAGATACATTTAAGAAAAAAAATTCTAATGAAATGTTTTAAAAAGGAGTGTCAATCGATTTTAATAAAGCACGGAGCAACACAGCTTTAATTTTGAACCTTATTTACTATATAAGATGAGATACAATTTTTACAAGCAATCGTAGTTACAAAAGCACGCAGTTGACAAATATAAGCTTTGGATGAAATACATTCTAAAGTGCAGAGGCAGGCGTATTCTGAAAAATTCAAGAAAGAGGTAGAGGTTTAATTACGTACTATCGTGATAATGAAAAAAAAAAACTACGCAACTAATAGTATGATAATAATATTAGCTAATGAGTTTAGCTAGAAGAAACGATTTACATTTAAATCAGGTTTCTACTGCGCCTAACGTAAATACTGCTTTTTTTTCATTCTTGATTTATTTTTCATTTATTAACTACCATTTGCTATCAATTTCACCGCACAATATTGTTCTAAAATTCAAAAAACTTTTTTTCCTTTTAAACTTTTATGCTGTACCGTATGTCATCAGCGTTCTTCAGAAAGGTCTGTTATTTTAAGTCTCAAAAGTCTGTTATTTTAATTTGTAACTTTTAACAAAAATAAATAAAATAAATTTTAAAACGTAAGAATTTTTTGATAGTTGAATTAAAAGAAAATTAATCAAAAAAGAGAGAACTTATTAAAAATTGTAATTAAATTTTACATGTATATATATATATATATATATATATATATATATATAACGGTTTTTTAAAAAAATCAAAAGATATGTACTAGAACTTTTTAAAATCAGATAAAATTGTATAACTCCATTAAACAGTTATACGCAATATAAAATATCAATTGCGCGTATAAATGCAAAAATGTTAGGATGATAGATTTCATCTGCAAAGTTTTTATAGATGAAATACATATACGGAAAAAGGTAAGATGATGTTGATTAAAATAGATGATGTGATTAAAACAGAGTGATCAAAATAGGGTGAATCGTGACTGAGCGTGATACAAGTTACCATTGTTTTCTAAACAGCACAAGCCCATATAGCGTATCAATATTTCGATGACTATCCGACATAAATAACTTACCGGCGCAGGACTTAAGAATAAATAAAATAAACTTAAATGATGAAAAATAATAATAATAAACTTTTTTAAGCAGCGAAAAAAATTTACTTTGCCACACCTTAAAAAAAAAAAATAAAGGTCGCATCACTTAAATAATTATATTTTTTTCGTATTGAAATTCCTTCCACACCTAGATTTAAAATCAAGTGCTGCACCCTAAGTTTGTTATTTTACACTGTAAAATTGAATCCAGAAATTTACTGATGTTTTTCTGTGATTTTTTTATAAATTTTTACTTTATTAAAGGAAAAGTTCCGTTATACAGGGAAAACGAAACGTTACATGAAATTACGGGAAATTTTCCGTTTACTCTAAGCATAAAACAGAAAGGTTTAAAAGTTTTAAAGAAAAATGCTACTGGTAAGTTATATCAAATTGTATGTGCAATTAATATCCATAATGTTTTTTTTTTTTTTTTTTTTTTTTGTACGACAAAAAATACTTTTTACTTGCATTGTCTGTATAGTATGTTTAGCGTTGTATTCAACAGCATTAAAGAAAAAAGAACTGCACTTGCATATGCCACAATATACTAGATAAACAGTTCCCAACTGTTTGTTTTTTCAACATATTTATCTTTCACACAATTCTTGCCTGTAATATCTTATTCAAAAATAATAAATTTAGGTACAGTATTTACTTAGAAATAAAGATTTCAAGAAAATTCTAAAAAAAAAATCTTGGTTAGGCTTTTTCAAAGAATGCCGGCCAGTCTATGACCTGTATTGTGTAGCATGTTTCTTTTATAAACAATTAAGAGATATTCTCCTTTATAACTTTTTTTCAATGTGAGCGTTACTTATATTATTTCTTATAATTTTTTTCATGAAGAACTAATCCGACAAGGTTCACCTAGGGTTCAAGAATTAGTAATCCGAAATTTAATCAAACATTTAAAAGGACCTTGGCATGATCTATTCCGAAGATGGCCAATATGTTGATGAAGCATATTTATGTGATTGGTTGAAACCAATACAAGTAAAACATTTGATTATATGCTGCTGTTGTAGTTAATTTACGTCGCACTAGAGCTGCGCGATGGGTTATTGGCGACGGTCTGGGAAACACCCCTGAGGATAATCCGAAGACATGCCATCACAATTTTGATCCTCTGAAGAGGGTATGGCACCCCCGCTTCGGTAGCCCGACGACCTGCATGCGAAGTCGATCACTTTACGGTAGAACAGTTTAACGAGGACCCATACCGCACACCCTCGGTCCCTACGCGGACTGATCCAAGTGGTCACCCAAACGCACACTGACCGTAGCCAGTGATGCTTGACTTCGGTGATCTGCCGGGAACCGTGTCTTAACGATCAGTCCACTGCGGGACGGATTATATATATATATATATATATGTTACGGTTAATGTGATTAATAAGGTGATTATGTATAATAACCGGTAATTATGCATAATCACCACTAAATTTGGTAAATATGAAATTTTTGAAAATTTATCAAATTAACCGGTTTGCGTACATAATTCCCAACTAGTAATGGTAAATGTGATAAAAGTCCCTAATAAAGTGATAAAAAAGGAAGACTTTCAGAGTTGTATACCAGAAATCAATTCACAATTTGTGAAGAAAAATTTATTTTGCTTGACGATGTTCCAGTTCTAGCAATATCACTTCGAGAATGCGTTAGAAAGACATCTCTTTCTGGAGGTCAGGGATAACAGTTTGTAAGGGCAATGCGAGTCTGATAAGTGCAAATGTAAAACATCTGACAAACTTTATAATTTTAAATGTCATAACAGTCTAATATGCTTAAATAAGTAAACTTAAAGTATTTAGTAACTTGTATTAATAGCAATTAACGTTATTTGAAAAGAAAAAAAATTCTCTTTTTTCTTCTCTTGAATATGTGCTTACTTTGTTTCTTATATGTAACTGCAGGTTTTTTTTATTTTTTAAGTGCAACTGTTTTGTACAAGTTCATGTAAATTTTTTTTTTTTTTTTTTTCATTTCACAACACCTGGCAGTTCCTTGTTCAAATTTCGCTCAGGCTAAATAAATGTATGTGATTTAAAATAGCCATTTATTGACTTTTTAATAGAAAATATTGTAATTCGTGGTCTCTTGCGCCATAGTGTTCAACAAAAAAACATCTTTCTGAGTCGTAACTACTCAAAAATAAATAAATAAATAAAAAAAATAAACTGCACTCTATTTCACTGGCCCAATCAGTCATGATATTTATCACATTTACCATTACGAATTGGGAATTATGCAAACAAATCGGTTAATTTGATAAACTTTCAAAAAATCATCATATTTACCAAAATTTAGTGGTGATTACGCATAATTAACAGTTATTATATAATATCAACAGTTTATTACTTTTACCGTAAAACTTTTCTTGTTTCCATTTTATTGCATTTTTTTTTCTTCTAAATTTAAAAATGGAAAGTTGGCAAAATTAGTAGACGCACAATAAGATTCCAAGTAAAATCTTAATTATCATGTGATACTATACAGCTTTATCGTTTTTACGCGACTAAAAGCGGTTAGCACTTGCTTACGTTAATGTATCAATTGGTTAACATTGTAATACAATACGTTAAAAATAAAAACAAATAGAAAGAATATAAAAAATCTCCATTATAAAAACCCATTACATGTATGTTTAAATATAAAAGTATTGCTTATAAATTAGCGCAAAACACGTAATTTCTGAAACACTACAGTGCGTCTAATAATTTGGTCTAATTATTATAATATGCTAATATAATACCTGATATAATAAATATTCTATATTTACATAATATATTGTCTAATTTATCCAATAGTCTAATTTATATTATATATCGTCTAATTTAACCAATACGATACACGAACGTAAACAAGTGCAAACCGGTTTCAGTTGCGTAAAAACAATAAAGCTGTATGGTATCACATGATAATTAAGATTTTACAGTGTGTCTAATAATTTGGCCAGGGACAGTAATTAATATCACTAATTAATTAATAACGTCGTATTGAAACTTAAGTTAATGCAGGCTATATATATTAAGATACCGAACAGGTGTAACACCACATGCCACCTGCGGTGTGGATCACTAGATACAGTTAACTTTTGTGGCCTACGCTGCCATATGGGGCACTCCATTCCCTCCCTTTCCAATCAACCTGTCGTTTTGATTTCAGGAGCTTCCTCCTCAATGAATGAATTGGATGGAGAAGAGAGGGAAGACTCCCCTCTATAGGGTGGCCCCTCACCCCCATAACAAACACACATCTGCCACCCAAACTTTTGCCTAAGTACTACGATTCATATTAAGTAAGGTTTATGCGCGAACAGGAATATATCTTTTGTACACCATATGGTGCAGTATGAATTATAATTTCACCAACCATTCATTGATAACTTGTTACTGAACTCCCATTTGTTATGAACCTGTTGATCAAAATCAAAACTATTGTATACCCATAAGATAAAAGTCAAAAGAAAATTCGATTTTAATGGAATATAAAACACACCATATGCCGGGCAGATGGAGGCTTGATAAAAACGAATTAAAGGAAAAAATGAGTTGATATAATCATAATTAAAAACAAAAAGTCAGGTATGTTAGTTTATACAGTCACGATTTGGCTGCGCTGTACCTAAAACTAGGCTTAAATCAATAACTAGATTAAAACCAATATAGTTACGTAAGCTAAGGTATAGCAAAAGTCACTAGTTAAAAAAATAGGACGACAAAAGTAAAGTCTGAACTAAATCGAGTTCTAAAATCTGATGTCTTTAAGATAGGGAGTTAAGTTTGGATTAGGGGCCGTTCAAAAAGTACGTACACAAAAATGGAGAAATTTCAAACCCCTCCCCCCCCTTCGTACATTACCGTACATAAGGTCTTACTCCCCCCCCCTTAGAGTACGTACATTTTATTAGTCTACCCCCCTTTTTCATAAAAATTAAAATAATTATGTTTTAAATAAAATTAAATATTTACTTAAGGAGTGTGTAGGATAAAGTCAAATTTAAATTTGGTGTATGTTTATAAAGTACGTACTTTGTATAATACCTCCCCCCCTCCCCATCGTACAAAACCGTACATAATAGCAAATCCCCTCCCCCCCCTTCGGGATGTACGTACTTTTTGAACGGCCCCTTAGAACTTTTTCATTATCAGATACAAACAGATACTGATACGATAAATTATCAATGACTTTCTGTACCTGGGGAAAAAAATTTAAAAATAATTTCTAATTTTTGTGTGTGTGTGCTCGTTTTTTTTTTTTTAATATTTTTTATTTTTGATCACTGTATTTGACCGAGTTGAAATATATCCAAAATAACTAAGTTTTATTTTTATTTACGCACTTAATTAGAAAATAGCCGTACACAATAAACAAACGAAGAAAGAAAAATGTAAGAGAAAATAATGCTGAACATAAATCCTTCCTTAAAGAAACACTTTACAAATAAAATTGTGTAAATTCTGCAAAAAAAAAAAAAAAAAAAAACTGTAATTGAATTGTGGTGCATGATAGACGGAAAGGCGAATAAATCTTTTGCTTTGAGAGAAATGTCTAAGTCATTGTGTGAGTGGAATTAAAAGTGATTAATAAAGAAGCGTTAATTATTTACATTTTCAAAAATTAAACTGTAGAAAAGCGCAAGTCGAATTAACATTACAGAGCATAGCATTACAAATTAACGTATAGATGAATTAAAGCCATAATGGTTCAGATGATAGAGTATTCGCTTTCCAATGAGGTGAACCTGGTTCGAATCCAAGCGATGGCTGGTGGATCCGAATTCTGCATCCGGGTTGCGCCTACCAAAGTGCTGACGTAAAGTATCCTCAGTGGTAGACGGAACATGGGTTAGAATCCCCCTGCCGTTAGGCTAACAGTGTGAGGTTTTCGTGGTTATCCTCTTCATTAACCTCTAAAAGCTAAGGCAGTAAACAGCGGATTTGAAGAGGGGAAAAACATCATCAAGGCAAGAAAGACCTTTTTTGTGTAATCTATTAAACTACTTATTTTTGAGATTAATTAAAAAGGTTCATGCAAGAGTCAAGTTGATCAAGAATGCCCTCTTATTGGAAGAAAAAATATTTGCTTATTGTGTAGAACGTGGTGATATCCCACCAACTAAGGTTAATAACTCGGCGTAAGAAACAGATAAAGGTTTTCAAAGAACTACAAAATAAGGGGGAAAAAAGGTCTAAAAAATTAAAAAGGAAATCCGATCCTGACAGACCAACACCTCCTAGAAGAAAGAAGGCCTCAGCAAGGATCAATTTAGTGTTCGACTTAACGAACATAAACTGCGCAGTGGATTAAAAATAAGAAAGATGTTACTACGTTCGGGCTACTAAGCTGCGCTGTGGTGGTAAATAAGAAAGATGTCATTACGTTTGGACTACTAAAGGATCAAATTTCTTCTTTATGGTAACCCGTGCGCCCTCTCTTTTCTAGGAGGTATTGGATATAGTTTGCATAAAGTAAGAACTCTCCTAGCCATTCGTCTGGACCCGTGGTGGTGACTATAGTAACGGGGTATAACTATTTCAAGTAAGGGTGTTTTGACTTGGATCGGAGTAAGAAGGAGACTCTTCTTTCTCCTGTCTATTGCGTTACCCCTAGAGTGAAGAGAAGCTATCCTCTTTGAAATGTGCAGTTCTTATTTTCATAGCAGCAGGCGGCCTCAGACTTTGTGGCGTGGGGAGTTCTTACCGTAGACAAACTATAGACTCTTTTTCCCCCCTATTTACTATAAACAGTAGTGGGTGCCAAGGTAACGATTGCACTCTCGCTCCGGAACAATTGTTAGCGTTATTTCAGATTGCTTTGCTTATTTTTAGCAAATTAAATTAATATTTATTTATAACAGCGAATAATTTTAATATAAATATTACTTAACCCCTTGCCAGAATCCAGTTCAGGCAACTACTACGCGCATTATTTGTGATGCCCAAACTGACTTCGGCTGGAGAAAAATTAACGTTTCTATTTTGTGAAGACCGAGCAGCGTTCGTTTCTATATTAGGATATTTAATTTACTATTTTCAAAATAGATGGCATTAGTGGTCCTAGTGTTTAACCGATTACAACTTCAGTCGAGGGAAGGAAATGTTAGTGGGGTTTTTGGGATATACTATACTGTAAAAGATTTGTAAAATTTATGTATTGAAAACCATATTGTCGTGTTTGTATATTATATTATACTAGTAATATTATATTTAGCTTCAAAATTTTGTTTAATTTGCTCTAATTGAATAAGATGTGTGTGTAATCCATTACTTTTTTATGTGTATGTAAAAATTACAAATACAGTAGTTATTGAATTTAAAAGGATCAAGGCTTAAATGAAAGATATATTTTATTTTGCATTCAAAATAAAAATGAATTCTAGGTTTGCAATATAAAACATAGAATTTTAACACTGATATAAAGTTTTGATTCGAAGAATATCGTCTTTACTTAAACCGGGCTTGTCGTATACGTCTTCTAATTTCCTTCCATCTTTTGCAGTCATCGTTTTCAGACCATCATAATGACTTTTACTGAAAACCGTCTCGCCATACAACATGATCGAGTCAAAGTCAAAAGGGGATAGCAGACGATTCTGTTTCGGTCTTAACTTGACAAACTGGCTTTCCATTCCTAGAAAAATTCCAAAATAAAATGTGGAGAGGTTACGTTAACACATTAAAATCACCATTATGTATGGTAATGAGAGAAAATCGGAATGGGAGTTTCCGATAAATCTACATTATAAGAACATAGATCTAATAGCGATTCATATGAACAATATGTGATCACTAGTTTAAGAGAGGTGCTAGCTACCTGCACAATGAACAAAAACTTTCCTATTGACAACAATATGAACAGCAAAACAGTTCTTGATTTTTTTTAATGGACAAAATATATATAGTGAAACCTCCTGCTATGGACACTCCTGCAAAAAGGACGCCTCTCAATACGGACATGTTTTTAATTCCCCGGGAATCTTCCATGAATAAACCATTGTGTTCATTCTCCTTGATGCGGACAGTCATTTTTGCCCTGAAACGTTATTTTCTCTCTCTTCAGAGCGGACACTACTTTTTCTAAATTTGTGTCCGCTGTCCGTTTAATTACATAACCAAGAAGACAAAGAAACTCGTGGGAGAGAATCCCAATACTTCGCAATGATAGCTCATTGCCTTAAACAACGTGCCTTTGCGGCTCTGTCCAAAACATTTACTATGAAATTTAAGGGGAAAAAATGCCTCGCTCCACCATCTTTAAAACATATAAATTTTTTGTCTTATCCATAACTAAAAACATTAAGCTATTTCAGTTCTAAAGAAGAATCCATCATTCTCCTGTCCCCTTTCTTTATCTTTTCGATTTTATCTTTGGTAAGAAAGAAAGAAAAATGATTCTACTCAATGTAAAATATTTCGGACATTCGCATCTTTGGGTCTTTTTATTGGGACGGACACAGTTGTGACCCTACATGCTCAGTCTTGAGACCCCAAAAGTTTAATTGACACATTAATTGTTATCAATCCCTCTTCCCTACTGAAATTTCCTCTCTACTCCTAATCAGTTTGATCCCTGCTGGGTTAAAATAATAGAATATAAATATTCGAGGTGTTCATATAAATCAAACGTTTATTCAAACTCTTGACAAATGATCGATTGCGAATACAATTCCGTAGGGCCTAGTGTCTTACAGGTAAGCGTTGTCTTGTTTCTTTTTCTATGCATTACTGGAGATTTACTTTCAGGGAGGGGTGATCAAGTTATGGGGGGAATAAAAGTATTGATTATAACCGACTGGGAGTAGTAACGTAGGAATATAAGTGTCCATTCGGTATTATATGACTAACTAGAATATCTGCGTAATTATGAAAAACATTTTCCTTTCTTCGTAACTACATCTGTTGAAGGAGTATTTGAGATAAAGCTTTTAAAACATCTTTATTCTTGAGAAAGTCTCTTCTTGTTCAACAATGTCTCGTAAAGTTCTAACTTTGTAGGGAAAAAATTTAACTATTAGAGTATTCCAAAGATCATAAGTGTCCGAAAATTGGCAAAACACTTTAAAATTGGAACGTCTCAGGCAGCAGACATCATGAAAAATAGGAAAAAACTTATGAAACTTTGGTGCGAAAAAGTAAATAAGAACCGAATTAGGATATCCTCGGAAAACGGGTCTGGATATAAAATTGACAGATGTGTTTTTGAATGGTTTTAGAAGCAAAAAATAACAAGTATCAGGACCAATGTAACAGGAAAAGGCTCGAGAGGCAGTTGTGAAATTAGGGATAATGGTGTTAAAAACAGAATACCATTTTCCTTTGCTAGAAAACGAACCGATAGATGGCGCCACGAGATTTAGAACTCTCTAAGAACAACAATTTTTTATTTAGTTTGATTATGTCAAAGATGCCACAGTGACTACTGTCGTTGGAGAGATCATGTTGTTTTTGTAGTGTTTAGTGCTGTTAATATATACATGTTAACCAATCCACCAGGAGTATTTTTATTGAGTTTGTGGTCACTGATTTGATTTATTTAGGTACGTACCGACCCGGGTAGAAGAACAAGGTAAGAAACCTTTTATTTATACCTGTTCTATTGAAGTAGACAAAGAAATAAGTTATCTTTTTTAACATGGCATCCCAGCCAGCACTATCGATTCGTATTTTAATAAATTAAGAACTATTATTATAAATTTGATTTATAGTGTTATAAAAATAAAAGGACACTGGAACTGAAAATACTGTGAATAATAATAGCTTTAAAATGGCCACAAACATTGAGCTCCTTAAAAAGAAACGCACTACGTTAAGAACATCAGTTACTAAGCTAATTTCAAAGATAGAATCAGAAATTCAAAAAAAAGGAAATAACTGATGAAGAAACCGAAATTGATCTAATTATTGAACAATTAAATGATAAATTCGAGTCTCTCAAAACAGTTGATTCTGAATTAGAAAATCTGTTTAAACCAGAGGATTTCGATAAAGAATTAGAAACAGCAGAAGAATACCGTGAAAAGATAGTAACGTGGAGATTTAAAGCTAATAAATATTTGCGTAATTTGAATCAAAAGAAAAATATTCGGGAACCTCTCAATTTTCCCCAACATGTAGCTCTTACTACTAATCGGGAAGTGGAAGTAGAAACGAAACCAGAAATGCTGAATATTAAATTATCGAAGATAGTAATCCCGAAGTTTTCGGGAAATATAAGTGATTGGCTCGCTTTCTGGAACTCTTTCGAAACATCGATACATAAGAACAAATCGTTAGATGATGTCAGTAAATTTAACTATTTAAAAGCTCATCTATGTGGAACAGCTTTAGAAACGATAGGAGGTTTTGCTATTTTTTCAGAAAATTATGTTAAAGGTATTGATTTGCTAGAACAGGGCTTCGGAAGAAAAGAAACATGAGTCAATTATTAGAAATTACCCCTTTAAAGCGTTCTGGAGATGTAAAAATTTTTCGGCAATTATTTGATAAAATACAAATCCATATAAGAAGTTTAGAATCGATAAAATTTGATAAAATACAAGTCCTATAGTTCCGTAGTTTGAAATCCTATCTATGGCACACCAGCTGTTCGATTCTATAGGGTTCACTTGTCTTATAACGTTGATCCCGAAACTTCTTCTACAAGAATGCTGGAAGATTGGAATTTCTTGGGATTCAAAATTGCCCGACGAAATAATTAAGAGATTCGAAAAAATGGAAAGAAGAATGAAAAGAATTGAGCAACTTCAAAATTCCTCGTAGACTTTCAAACTTAAATCTTTCTAAATCAAGCTTAACACTTCATATCTTTCGTGACGTTTCCATGGTGGCATATGCGACTTGCATCTTTTTGAGGGCGGAAAGGAATGGAAAAGTTACTTGCCAACTTATTCAAGCAAGATCTAGAGTTGCCCCTTTGAAAAAAATGTCTAGAATTACTTGCATGTAAAAAATGATTAGAATTACTTGCATGTAACATTGGAGCTAGATTGACACATAAAAAAGGATTTAAGATTGGAAGATATTGAAACATTTTTTTGGAGCGACTCCATGGATACTCTTTGTTGGATAAGGAAAGAAGGCCCTTGGACGATTTTCGTATCCAATCGAGTTGACGAAATTAGAAGACTTTCAAAAGCTAGTGACTGGAAGTTTGTTCCGGGAACCCAAAATCCAGCGGATTTGCCTTCAAGAGGTTGCACAGTTAAAATCCTATTGAAGAGACAATGGCACGAAGGAACATCTTGGCTTAAAGAATCAAGAGAAAACTGGCCTAATTTTGATCTAGTTCCTGATGAAAAAATAGTGTATGCCAAGAAGAAGAAAATCATTGTATCATCTTTAAATATGAAAGATGACGAATTTTACAACAACATATCATCCTACAAGAAAATAATCAGAATTACAGGCTGGATATATAGATTTTTTGAAAATTCCAGAGCAAGCAGTAAGAAAACAGGAAAATTATCTGTAGAAGAGCTTATTAAAGCTGAACTCAAAATCTTGAAAAGGGTTCAAGAAGACTCATTCCAAGGCGAAAAATTGAAGAGTCTGAAACTCCTGTCGATATTAACAGACGCTAATGGACTTGTGAGAATTAAAACAAAAATCATTATGCGAGAAGACAATGAAAACTTTTAAGTTCCAATTATTTTACCATCTGATCATCATGTTGTTAAGAGCCTTATTTTACACAAACACCAAGAACTTGGACATCCTGGAGTACAATCTTTAATGGTAGCTCTGAGAGAAGATTATTGGATATTAAAAGCTAGAAGAACTGTAAAAAAGGTACTGAAAACCTGCATAACTTGTCAACGATTTAATGTGAAAAGACCTGAAATACCAGAAGGAATACTCCCGGAGGACAGAGTAAAAAACGCTTCTATTTTTGAAGTTATAGGAGTGGATGTTGCTGGACCGTTGCTTACGAAGGACAACAAGAAAGTGTGAATCGCAATTTTCACCTGTGCGATTTATAGGACAGTACAATTAGAACTATTGACATCACTTTCAACAGATAAATTCATATTTGCCTTAAGAAGATTTATCGCACGCAGAGGACGTCCGTCAATTATCTACTCCGACAATGGGACTAATTTTATTGGAACTAACAACTCTCTGAAGAATATCAAACTAGAAAGACTAAAGACAACTTTTTCTCCAATTTTATGGAGATTCCTACCTCCAACTACTCCATGGTGGGGAGGATTTTTTGAGAGGTTAATAGGACTTTTGAAAAGAATTTTGAGGAAGGTCATACATCCTTAAATTACCACGAAATTGAAACTGTTTTGTGTGATTGTGAAAGCCAACTCAATTCAAGACCCTTAACATATGTTAACGATGATTCCGATGATTTATGTCCTTTAACACCTGATTTATTCCTGAAAGACACTCGTACTAGTAGTACTACGGACTTGGATAGATTAAAGCTAACTGACAAGACGGAATTAAATCAAAGACTTGCGTATAGATGAAGACCGATGACAGATTTACGAGCAAGATTCCGTAGTGAATATCTGAGTAAAGATGGACTGATCAGATCAGCTGCCAGTGACTTCCAAAGATGAGCCAGAAAGAACATCATCGGACATTCCTGATTCAGTTCCTGCTACTACCAGAGTTGGCGTATTGTTCGCCCACCATCCAGATTTGGACAATGAAGTATTGAGATTCGGTTCAACATGCCCCGAAACTCAAAAAGGGGAGTGTTAAAAACAGAATACCATTTTCCTTTGCTATAAAACGAACCAATAGATGGCGCCACGAGATTTAGAACTCTCTAAGAACAACAATTTTCTAGTTAGTTTGATTACGTTACTGTCGTTGGAGAGATCATGTTGTTTTTGTAGTGTTTAGTGCTGTTAATATATACATGTTAACCAATTCACCAGGAGTATTTTTATTGAGTTTGTGGTCACTGATTTGATTTATTTAGGTACGTACCGACCCAGGTAGAAGAACAAGGTAAGAAACCTTTTATTGATACCTGTTCTATTGAAGTAGATAAAGAAATAAGTTATCTTTTTTAACAAATGGATTTTAAACCTTCTAACGGAAGCTTAGAAAAGTTCAGAAAGAGGTGTATGATTAAATCAATAAGAGGAGAGTCTGCTTCTTTGGATACTGACATGGTTAAAGAATGGTTAGATAAGCTACCTTCCTTATTGAAGGAATATGCACCCGAAGACATATTAAATGATGATTAGACTGGTATTTTTTCGGGAAAAAACTTTGTCTTTAAAAGGTGAAAAGCGTGAAGGAGGTAAAATGTCAACAACAAAAAATTGACGATTTTACTTTGCGCAAGTATGCCAGGAGAACAAGAGTTTCCGTTAATTATGGGAAAATCAAATAAGCCCAGGTGTTTTAAAAGAATGAATTTATTTAGGCATGGAATACAATGGAAAGCTAATCGGCGGGCATGGATGACCCAGGATTTAATGACTGAGTGGTTGCTTGAACTCAATAGACAAATGGGCCGCAAAAACAGGAAAGTTCTTTTTCTTGATTACGCAGCGTTTCACTCTAACAATAATCTGAAGAAAGTAAAAACTGCATTCTTTCTTCCAAATGTAACGTCTGTTTGCCAAACACTTGATCATGGTGTTATTAAAAACTTCGAAGTGTTTAACAGGAAACTAATTTTTACTAGTTTAAATGGGCCAAATAAAGAAAACGTAAAAATTGATGTTTTACAAGCTTCTTTGTGGATAATAGCAGCGTGGAAAAAAAGTAAGGCAGTAAGTCGTTACGGCAGGCTTCAAAAAAGATACATCGGAATGCAATATCCATACAGATTTCGTGGATGACGCAAATTCTGGTGTTTCCTTTTCTGAATTAACAAATTTAATTCGCTTGACTGGAGAAAGTATTGTCAACGGTAATGATTCTGTAAATATTGACGAAAATATTGAACGTACAAAAGAATTGATTTAAATATGGACGAAATTGTTGAAATGGTTGCAAATAATGATGCCGAGAGTGAAAAAATGAAGACACTGATACTCAATTACTTTCTGAATACTAACCAAAAGTGAAAACTTTAAGTGATGCTCAAACTTATATTGAGGAACTGAGACATTTTTATCAATCGAAAAATGATGAAGTTGGTGTAAAGATACTAATTGATTTAAAAATCTACCATGAAGAAATGGTGAGTCGCAGCCGCTTAAAACAAATTTCTATCAAATCTTTCTTTTCAACTGGATAATAGTATAACAAAGGCATATATCAGATTTCTTGATCTTCTCTTTTAGTATCATAAATATTATAACTTTGTTGTGTTTAAATCAATGTCAATGTAAATAGTTGTTAAAGATTATTTAATTATTTCTAAATCATTGCAATTATTCTAAAAACAATTTATGGCTTGAGCATTCTTTATTAATGTACCCTTCCTCTAAACGGACATATCGCTGGTTCAAAACTAAAACGACACATCTGCAAACGTATTATGCTTGCAGATGTGTCGTTATAGTTTTGAACCAGCGATATGTTTGCTTAGGCCGAATGCTGATTAATTGAAACTATACAAATCAAATGTTAATACTAAAATAGGTAAAGAAAGGTATAATTTTTAACATATCCTCAACTTTAGTTAAAGTACTGAAAATAAAATATATTAATAACTGAGTAGAAGTAAAATTTGAATTTGGCATTAACTATTAGTAATCTTACCTTGTCGAATATTTTCACGATGAATATTCAAAAAATCATCTCTATCAGATCTGGAATGTTCATGAAAAAACCCGACTGTGTGTCCCAACTCGTGAACTATTGTGCCGAACTTGAAACAACCTGCCCCTAAAGAGAGTGGCTGTTCGTTCAGTGTCTTACCCACATGAGAGTAGCACCTAAATGAAGAGGAAAATATTGATGTAAAGTATTAACCATAGCAAATTTAATCTCTTCTTTATCTGTGGGTCAAAGACTGACTTAAAAGTTACCAAATTAAAAAGCAGAGAACGTGTGAGGGATGTAAATTTTAAGCCCGAGGATTTGGTCTGAGGAAAATTAAAATATACTATATTGAGCTAGGTGAATTTTTCTAGAATACCTAATTGTGAGGTATTAATTAAAGTTTCTCTTGACATATCTGTGTAAGTTTATACTAAAGATTTACCGATTAGCTCTAATAAACTTATGAATTCCTTATTATGTAAAGAAAAATTAATGAGTAAGTGGATAAAACTAGAAAGTATATACGATATATGGGTTCTTTTTAAATTAAAGACACAAGCTTAGATGATCAGATTGCTCTGCACCCTTTAAGACCTCACATACCTTTTAATGCTTCAAAAAAATCGCATAAAGAAGCATAAAAAAATTCACATTAGATCAAAAGTTATCGAAAAAATAAGTCAGGAAGAAATTGAAGTTTCGCAATGTTTACATTGGAAGCAGGCGTGTCAAACAACACGTGCTCTCGGGGAAAGAATATATGGGTGTTTTGAATTTACGTCATAACGTATAATTCAGTTTAATTGCTATTAAACAAGCCTCAGATATATTTTTCAGTCTAAAACAAAAAACTACTACTTCCACTAAACCTTTTATATACTTTAACTTTGGATTTCTGTTCGATTTTGATTGCATGGTTTGATCTCTGGCGATAAATTTTTGTTTTGCTTTATATTTCTTACATAATATTTCTAAAATTCATTGCTTTTTTTCTGCAAAAATGAGTACGAATTGTCGTACTAAACGTTTATCTGGAACAAGACCTAAGAAACGTAAGTTTACTGGAAATTACCATACTCATGGAAAAGCAAAGCAGATGAAAAATGATGCAGAGAATGCATCAAGTAGAAAGATAGATATTGAAGCAAATACTTCTTTTCTAGAGGAAAACAATTCTTTTGATGGATATATTATTATAGATAAGAATATATTATTTTCAAATATTCAAAATTGTTTGAAGTGCAAGATGTGTGATGGAGAAATAACACTTACTGAAAGAAGTGTTAGAGGCTTATCCTGTATTATTTCTATTGACTGTTCTAAGTGCAATACCCTTTCTAAATTTCGAAATTCTAAAATGCTTGGAGAGCATAAAAATAGTGCAGAAATTAACAAGCGATTTGTTTATGCCATGAGATGCACAGGGCAGGGGCATGCAGCAATGGAAACATTTTGTGGAATTATGGATCTCCCTCCCCCAATTGCTCAAAAGTCTTACAAAAGCATTATTACTTCTTTACTGTCGAGCACTAATGAAGTCGCTGAAACGTCCATGCAAAAAGCTGCTTCAAAAGAGGTTAGTGAAACAGAATCTACAGATATAATTATTAGTGGTGATGGCACTTGGAAAACTCGAGGCCATACCTCTCGCATTGGAGTGTGTGTTGTGATTGGGGATAAAACTGGTAAAGTGCTTGATACTGAAGTTTTGTCATCTTTTTGCAAAGGCTGCGATTCTTGGAAACGACGCAAAGGGACGGCTGAGTATAAGGATTGGGAAACACGAGACAAAAGTGAGTCCCTGTGCCTGAAAAACCACAGTGGTTCTGCTGGAAAGATGGAAACAGATCAATATTTTTCAGCGGTCAATGAGTAAATACTCTGTAAGATATTTATCTTACATTGGTGATGGAGATGCTAAAACATTTACAGCAGTATCTAATTCTCAACCTTACGGTAGTGATATTTCATTGACAAAGCTAGAGTGTGTGGGCCATATACAGAAAAGGATGGGGACACGCTTAAGGAAATTGACGCAAGTAAGTTCGAAACTCAGCGATGGAAAGTCACTTGGAGGAAAAGGAAGGTTGACAGATAAGGTTATCGATAAGATGTCAGCATTTTATGGAAATGCAATTCGCGAAAACAAGTCAAGCCTTAAAGATATGCGTGAAGCTGTGTGGGCTGTTTATTTTCATCTTCGTTCGACTAATGAGGAGCCTTTGCACAGTTTCTGTCCTGTTGGACTCAATTCTTGGTTAAGTATCAAGTGAATGAAGCTAAAGGCTCAGAATCAACTTATAATCATAAGAACATCCTGCCCATGGCAGTAATAGATGCCATAAAATCAATTTTCAATGATCTCTCGAAACCGACATTACTTATGAGGTGTTTAGGGGGTAAAACCAAGAATAATAATGAATCTTTTAATTCTGTTTTATGGAAATTGTGTCCTAAAACTTTTAGTAGTGGTCGGAGAATCGTAGAAATAGCTACAAATGAAGCTATTATCTTATTCAATGATGGCAATACAGGTCGATTACAAGTAATGCAGTCCTTAGGTTTGGACGTGGGAAAATATGCCCTTAATTTTGCTGTAAATATGGACAAGCAAAGGATTCGGACTGCCGAAAGACAATTTTCTCTTCGAACTAAAGAAAGTCGACAAGCTCGAAAGATGTTGCTTTCAGCTGAACAACAATCTTTCCTTGCAAAGGAAGGCACTTCATCTAGTGCCGGTGAGTTTTGAGTTGACACTTGTGATAATGAGTTTGCGTAAAATATTTATAGTTTTGTATATTTGTTATATTTTAATCTTTTGTTGAACATCTCAGCTTCATTAATGTTATTTTTGTGTTTAGTAGTTATATGTTGAAAAATTTTAACAAAACAGTATGAATTTATTATGCTCAAGCAAACACTAATTCTATAAACATAAAGTTAAAAGTTTTACTAATATGAAAACTATCAATTTTTCTTTAAGTAATTAAAGTTATATATTTTTTAATAATAATGTTATTTCTATATGTAAAACAGTTTGTTATTTCAAAAACACATAATGTTAAGATTTACTATGAAAATTTCATGTAATTCCAAAATCCTATTAGCTGAGATATTCTTCGCAATACATATCATGTGAAATTTATGAATTTTAATTATTAATTATTGGTTGTTACTATTCCAAGTATTATGTAATGAATTAATATTTTTCAGTAATATAAAAAAGTAATATAAAAAAGTATTGAAAACAATTAGGTGATAGTTTTCAATAATTTTTTAGCAAATTTTTATATTAATTTTAGCCACAATATATTTTCTTTAATAAAATATGTCCTGTTTTGTGTTTAAACTCATTTATCTCAAAATGCTATTTTTACACCTTGCGCGCACAATATCTCAAAAACTATTGATTAGAATTGCACAAAATTTTTACAGCAGGTCCCAAATACCTGTTTCTTTAAATTAACGAAGCCATTTGAAGGTGGGATTAATGTATTGACATTTAAAAATATGAAATAGCAATTTTTTTTTAAAATTTTTTAATAAATTTTAAAAAAAATTTTGCATAGAGAAAAAAGTAAAATTATTTGTTCATTCTTCGTCATTTTAGTTTTACCATATATTTCTATACTCACAAAAAAAATCAAGCAAATATTATGAAAACTTTTTCCAGAAACTTGCGCACAAATAAAAACAGAAAAATTTTATTGAATTAAAATTTCAATTAATTAAGAAATTTCTTAATTTTTTGCATTGTTTTCAAAATGTAGACTATGTATAGTGTCATGTTTCAAAATTTGGTATTTTTAGAATAATTATTATAAAATTGGCAGATGACTGAAAATTGCTCGTTTTCTCTCATTTTTTACCTATTAAAAGGTATGTGAGGCCAACGAATTATTGGGCAAACGAATTATATTTTACTTATCCTGATGTTAATTTCCAATAATTCACTATTATGACACCTACTCCATCATAATTGCGAAAATTACCCACAATCTTAAGTTTTAATCCTCATTCATATTCTTACGTTTATGTAGGGTTTAATGACAAAAGGAACACAAAAGTACATGCTGCGCCAAACACATGAGTTTTAAGAACAAATCAAAAATGAAATGTATACTTATAACCTCCTCCTCCTACAGTGCCATCTATCATCAGTTTGCTGAACTCAGTAGTTGAGACTAAGATTTCATTCGTTTAAGACTCTTATGCCACCACTTTCCCTTTCTTATTTGTAAATTTTGTGCTGAGGGTATTTATTTTTAAATAAAATAACTTCTTTACCCTAGCTTGGACCCTTTATTCAGCTATACTACAATTTTTTTTTTCTTTTTGAAATACATGGAAATTGATAAATGACTTAACATACGCTCTCAAAAGTGAATAATATTGAAAATAGAATAAAACAGTTGTCTATAGTATAAAATATTAATTGCGCGTAGAAAAGCACCTAACAAATTCTTCAAATATAAAATAGAACTATGTACTAAAAAAGGTAATACGATGTCGGTTAAGAGACGAACAATTGATTGAAATCTGATGAAGAGTAAATTTGCAGCATCTATTTTTACAAATGATTGACGAAACATAAAATTGGATGAGTATCACTGCGAACATTTTCAAACCAGTGCAAAATGCTCATGCTTTCGAAACACTTGACTTCAAATGAAAAATCATGCCCATCGATCGTCTGGTCATGCCATCACTATTAATCGGTCATTAAAACCCATACGTTCCCAAGTCAAAATTTTTGATGGTATTTTATTGATGAACCAACATAATCTTGATAATAACCATCATCTCAATGTAGGAATTCTGACTGATTTATGATGGTCCAACATAAGAATAGCAACTTGTTTTGATGGTTTACTAATATTAAATCATTAAGAATATCCCCCATTGTATCTTAAAAATCAAATGTTGGAAAGATCATGAACCACCACCATCCCAATATAGGAATTCGAACTGATTTATGATGGTCCAACATAAAAAAAACCAAAATAGTTTTGATGGTATATTGCTGAGAACCAACAAGAATTCCCATTAAACCATTATGGAAATGTATAGTTGGAACCATCATGAACGCTCAAGGATCATCATGAATTGTTGGTTCATGAGAGTCAAACTTCTCTTGATGGTTAACCACCATAGTATTTAAAGTACCATTTTCCATCATGGAATGTTGGAAGTTTGTTGGCATAGCAAAAACCATGAACACGCAGTGGAAAACGTTGGATGAGGGTGACCATCAAATGATGTTGGACCATCATGACTCACACTGAAACGAACATAAACCATCAAAAATTTTGACTTGGGTTATAAAACTGTCGTAAAAAAAACTAGTTTTTTTAAGTATTACATAAAAAATTTTTGCTTTTTTCCCATGATTCAAGGCAAATTGCATGGAAGGCTGTTGAGCTTTCGGCGAAGAATTCGAAAAAGATAAACTAACGATCAACTAAAAAATTACGAAATAACTAAATCTAGATATGGAACGTAATATAGAAAAAAATCTAAACTAACTGCCTAGCACTGTTATATTTTGACAGAATTTCACTAAATTAAGCAGGGCTCTCCAAAAATCGTAAATAAAAATTCTTTACCCCTTTCCAGGAAAAATCTTCACGTATTGTACTTCATCAGTTCTTGGTACAAATCTGATGCAAGTTTTGTCTGCATAATGTTGCATAGCTTCTTTGATTTGAGGCTCTTGTTTTCCTGCAAGCAATACTGCATATTAGTATCAGATTGAAGTAGTATTTTCTTACCTCGTGTGTATTATATTGATATGATAAAATTGCTAGCATTAAATTGCATTATTCAAAGTTTAATTTTATTATTTGTTTCAATCTACTGGAGGTAGTTGGTATAATTTAACTCAATAACTAACTAATATGCGTAATTCAATTGATCAACTGTGAATGATTTGTTTGTTGAAGTTTTACCTTTAAATAATTAAGTTCATGTTTTTCATTTATACCGTTTACATCTTTGATAATGTTACTTCAGCTCTATGCTTTCTTTCTTTCTTTAAGGATCTAAATTTCATTTCATTCATCTTTTTCCTCTTTAATAGAAGAATACGTCAAGCATGAGAATATTCCCTGCTTCGTACACAAAAATGTCAACTTTTAACGTGTTGCTTGTTGTCTTCAGGACACATACACGAGTTTTTATATTTTTAAATAGCATCACTGATATCTAAGCCACTCGGCATCACTGATATCCAAGTCAAAATTCTTGATGGAAATTCTTCGGTCTGATTTATGTTGCACCATCATAAATCAGACCGAATTCCTACATTGGGATGATGGTTGTTCATGATTGTTCCAACATTTGATTTCTAAAAAACAATGATGGAAACTTTTGATGGTTTAGCATGAACAAACATCAAAACAAGTTGCTATTCTTATGTTAGCCCATCGTAAATCAGTCCGAATTCTTATACTGAGATGATATTGGTTCATGATCATTCCAACATTTGATTTCTAAAAAACAATGATGGAAACTTTTGATGGTTTAACATGAACAAACATCAAAACAAGTTGCTATTCTTATGTTAGCCCATCATAAATCAGTCCGAATTCTTATACTGAGATGATATTGGTTCATGATCATTCCAACATTTGATTTCTAAAAAACAATGATGGAAACTTTTGATGGTTTAACATGAACAAACATCAAAACAAATTGCTACACTTTAAACAATCTGGGTAAATGTTTAGCCAATACTTGGTGCAAAATTTCTAATTGCACCATAAATTGGTAAATATGATCGATAAATACATTCATGGAGCAATTGCACCAAACTTTCGTACTATGAGAGGACTAATGGACGATTTTGCTGTCGAAGCTTGTTATCATCTAACGTAAGTCCTCTTTGAGATTTTCTATTTCTTTTGCAGATAAGTAAACTTTTTTTATTTATTTGCATTAATTACTTTTCATTTTTTTCATATCATCTTTAAAAATGTAGTTGTCTGTTCTGAAAGAGTTAGTTTCAAATTTCTTCTCAAAAACTATATTCGTTGTATGTATTAATTAACTATTTTAAAATCTGTATTAGCTCTTTATCAGAAAATAAGGAGACAAATCCATTTTATGCGCACAGAAAGTGCAATACCAGTGACAAATAAACGGTGAATTCGGCAATATTTTAGCATCATAGCGTGCCGCCAAATTTACTGAAGGTGAAAATTTTCTAAATCCGCGTTTTAATTGAATTCTCTTGCGCAACAAAAAAATAGTGTTTTCTTTTAAGATTAAAACTTTTTATTAATATTTGTGCTTCTGTTTTGATTTCCATGTGGCATCATTCTATACCATTTATTTTTGTTCGTCATGTCACATAATTACATGAATTTTTATCTTTACATTCTTAAAAGACTTGATAGTAAAATTTTCAAAAGCAAATTAAACTCAAACCTCAATTTAATACTGAAGAAGAGAAAGGCAGGTTGTCATGGAAACTGGGTTACAATTTAAGTTGGCCGGTGGTGTGAATGGTGTGGCAGAAGTCGAATTCTTGGCCATAGATGGCGCCACTGAGAAACAAGAACAATCGCACCCCCTCTGCCAGAACAGGCAAACGACAAAAAAAAAACAGTAATAGTCTTGTATTAGTTTTTTTGTTCTGATTATTTTCAAATTTATTAAAAAATGTATTATTTTGTGAAATGCACTGTTAAAAAAATATTTCGTTAGCATAAAAAATTATTGATAAAATACCAAGCTTATTTTAAGATATATACGGATACCTTTCTAAAACAAATTTATTTGTGATTTTTATGAAACTAGACAGTTTCTCCCAACCATTGGCAAGCGAATATTTTCTCTTGAGTTAGCATTTACTTGTAAAATTTTGGATGAAAAACCAACGCTCAACTTCAGTAAATCTTTGAGAATGCATTATTCGAAATTCGTTAGAATGATTTTCTCAGAATTTCTATAAATAGACTACGTATTTTTAATGTAGCATATTTTGACTCTCAGAAATTATATTTTATAGCCGAAAGGCAGTAGTATACAAATATAAAGTCTTATATCTTTCAAGTTGCAAGGTATCCCCCCCCCCCAAAAAAAAGAAACTGCTGTTTTTATTTGTTTTAGACTGTGTTTGGGCAAAATTTGTTTCTTTCGTGGCTAATTTTTTGTTTACATTATTTCTTCATAGTTTGATTCTAATAAAATTGGGATTGATATTCAATTGTATTACAAACAATTTAGAACATGGAAAATTTTAAAATATTTTAGTACGTTTGCTAATAATTTTTAGACTACAATTTAATATTTTCTTATTTAGACAATGAAGATACTTCTGCAGTAGGAACTGTCTTCAAAAATTGAAGACTTGAACTCAGGTGAAGGCATTTATGATCTAGTTGAGAGAACGTATAGTCTCTCACCCAATTCATATGTTATAAAAAATTTGATAAGGAATTCGAAGAGTATGTTGGATCTTGCTAATTTAAGTGAGATTTCTAATAAAGACAAGTTTAACATTGAAAGGATAGAACGTCCTTCATCCCACAGTTCTACTATTTCAGCATTTCTTTCCGAAAATACCCCCAAGGAAAATATAAGTGTTGAAGTCGTTTTGAATTTAAAAAATAAATGCTGGCCAAAAAAGAATTCTTACTATTGAAGATTTTTTCCAAACCTTCAAAAGTAGCCTTAGAACAAATGATGGATTTAAATTGGGAACATTCTAAAGAGTTAATTGGCCATCTGGCAAACTATGTTCACCAATTCAACAAATGCCCCAGTAAATTACAAAGACATCAGATTTGTCTTTCTCTCGTTAAGTTGTTTCCTCATTTAAAAAATGATATAGGATAAAGAATTGGTTCCTTGGAACTTAAACTGATGAACAAACTGAAACGATTGCGACAAGCGGACAACTCAATAGAAGTGTCAGTGATGAACAAAGCAACACAGGGACAGAAAATTCCAAAAAGAGTAAAAAGACAAGCATCAAGTACATTAAATTGGGAGCCAGACCATTTTTCTGGCGAAGATGAAAATACTCAATTCCAAATTGAAATATTAAAAGAAGAATTTTCTAAAAAATATGGGTGGCAAGACTAAAAAAAAAAAAACTTAATGGCCTTAACTTATTCTTTTCGCCGGGAGCACATAAACAATAAAATCTCAGTAAATGATATATTGTTGAAATATCCAATCTTTTTTCATGTTAATGAACAGTTAGATGAATTTCTCAGATTGACTTCAATAGATATTAACAAAGATTTCCCGCTTAATGCTATTAACAAAAGAATGCAGTAATTCAAGCTGTTCAGACTGAAGAAGCTTAACTGATGATCAAAAAACTTTTCTGAATAAAATAGACTTTCATTTGAACAACATAGAGATTGTACCCAAAAGATGCGAAGCTGAAATTTCATATGGAATTATGATTCTACCTTTTTTTGTTTAAGGAGTCTATGAATCTCTTTTTTTGAATTAGTAAGTTTTAAATTTTATTTTGATTTAATAACCTAAAATTAATGTAAATATACTTATTTTTTGCTTATTAATTTTTTCCCATTGCAAAATTGTGCCTAAAATAAGAGATAAATAATTTTTTTAGTCAGCAGCTGTTACCATTTTTTGAAGAAATATTCAATACTGACGTTAATATGTCATTGTAATTGTAGAAAATAATATTGGTATATATAAACAGAAATGTCAGTCTATGAAGCCTATTAAACCAATCTTTTTTTTTTCTCTTAACTATCACATTTTTTAGCACAAAAGATGCCAGAAGCATTGCTTATTTAACGTTACCTGGCGGGCACCTGCGAATTTAAGTCGCGGAGGCGAGCATATTACTCATGTCACCTGTTCATAGGTTGATTGAATGTAGGGTTTAGTGGCACAAGGTCCAAACGAGGACATGCTGCGCCAAACAGTACGGTAAAATAGTTTAAAAGTCTAAGTGCATTCAAATTTAATTGTAATACATTTATAACTGATAAAACAGTACTAGCAGGTGAATAAGACAAGATTAATTATTTAAATAAAATCAGATAAAAAGTATGAAAAAATCAGATATAAAGCATGAGTACAGTATAATACGTAGTAAGCAAAGTGGACGAAGGGGATAAGATATTTACAAAAGTGTATAAAACAGTAGACGTGTTAAAATTTTATTATGCAGTTAAAAATACCAACGACGCGTAAAAATGCTGAGATCATGTCAAAGTTAAAACACAGTAAAATTTTGTGAGACAAGTAAAATGGTAAAAAGTGAATAAATCATGAATAAAATAAAACTTATATACAGTTTAAAATGCCAATAGCACGTAAAAATGCAAAAATGTTAGGATGATGAGAGTCACCCAACAAATCTCCCATAGATAAAATAGAACTACCAAAAAAGGTAAGACGATGTCTGTTAAAACATGGGCAAATGATTAAAATATGGTGAATCGAAAGTAAAACATCACAAGTGTTGCATTGAGGAGGTGGTTCACCAAACAACAGATGTAGATGGGTCAGTCTGGTGTGTCCGATTCGCAGACGGGTAAGTTTAACATCTGCACTACGTAGTCGCAACACAGGGAAGGGTTCCAAATTTGACTTATGAGCGTGCAACTTATTACTCACTTGGTTATCCCACTGCTGCTGCCATAAAGATTTTATATACTTTTTAATATGTACTTTTACATCTGAGAATGGTACAGATAAGTTTAGGGCAGTAGTGGCAGATCGCGCTGCTGTATCGGCTAAATCATTGCCTGGGATTCCAACGTGACTTGGAACCCAGCAAAACAAAATATCGAAACCATTCTTCTGAAGTTTAAATAGTAAATGCTGTATAAAACACAAAATGGGATGAGTTTCATCGTCAAAATGTTTGAGTTGGCGCAATACGCTCATGCTATCCGAATAAACGCAGTATTTCCGATTCAAACTGGTTGAAATAAGCCTTAATGCCAACAGAATTGCAACGGCTTCAGCGGTGAATATGGAACATATAGTTGGTATTTTATAACTGTAGGTGTCGTCAGAAATTACAATACCACAGCCTACATAGCCAGGAGATTTTGAGCCATCTGTGAAAACCGGAACATGTTGACAATATTTATGACGATGAGCTTTGTATAGTTGCTGAAAAATGATAGGCGCTACTTGAGACTTACTATATACTTCGAATGCAGAATGAAAATGATACTGTGAAACGCTCCAAGGTGGAATAAGCGAGTGATCGACACATTGTGTAGTAGATTCACAGATATTGAATGATTGGTTGAGCGAGCGCATACGAGCATTAAGAGGGCGAACATGTGAGGGTCGAGCATCATAAATTCGTTCTAAACTTACTGGGAGTGTTTCCCGTTTAAGAGGGTGTGATGAGGATGAGATTACGTGATAATAATATGTTAAACCGAGCTGCATTCGTCTCAAATCTAGAGGCAATTGGTGACACACAGCATACAGGCTTTCCACTGGAGAAGTACGAAATGCGCCGCTACATATACGCAAGGCAGTATGATGCACTGTATCCAACCTTTTAAGGTGTGAAGTTGAGGCAGTGCCATATACTGCACAAGCATAATCAATACGCGCTAGAATAAGTGCCTGATATATGCGTAGTAATGCGATACGATCTGCACCCCAATGCGTATTTGAAATGACGCGTAACATGTTCATAGTCTTCTCACAGCGTTTTCGCAACTGTTTAATATGAGGGCCAAACGTCAACTTCCTGTCGAAAATCACTCCCAAAAGTTTTGTTTCCTCTACAATGGGTATAGCAGTATTATTAATGTAAATGGTAGGATTATTATGTAGTCTGCGTAGCCGACAGAAATGCATGCATGAACTTTTGGATGGTGAAAGGGTATGACCGTTCTGGTCACACCATTCCATAATTTTATTCACTGCCAGTTGTAGTTGACGTTCTATTACTCTCATGTCAGATCCTGAGCACGAGACGTTAAGATCGTCAACATAAAGGGAACCAAAAACTGTTGGTGGTAGTATGTGTAAGATGAGAGAGGCATGAACGATGAAAAGTGTGACACTTAGGACGCTACCCTGTGGAACACCTTCGGATTGAATGAAGACATCAGAGAAAGTACTAGCCAATTTGACTCGAAAATACCTCTCACTCAGGAAGTTTTTGATAAATGCAGGGAGATGACCACGGAGACCCATGTCAAACAAAGCCTTCAGAATTCCGTAGCGCCATGTCCGATCGTACGCCTTCTCAATATCGAAGAAGATAGAGATAAAATGGCTACGTCGGACGAAAGCATTACGTATACGAGATTCTAAAGCTACAATGTTATCCATAGTCGATCTACCCTTGCGAAAACCGCTTTGAAAGTTGGGAATTAGATGTTTCTTTTCGAGGTAATAAACAAGACGAGAGTTTATCATACGCTCAAGAATTTTGCAAAAACAACTCGTTAGCGCGATTGGACGATAATTCGTTGGTTCTGTCGGATCTTTACCCGGTTTCAAGATGGGTATAACTATCGCCTCACGCCAGCTATTTGGATAGATCTGCTCCAACCATATTCTGTTGAAAAGTACTAGAATGTTGTGCAAGGACGCGGTATTCAAGTTGCGAAGCATGCAATATGCAATACCATCGCGGCCAGGGCTTGTATTGGGGGATTTAGCGAGTGCTCGTTGTAATTCTAGAACTGTAAATGCTCGGTTATATTGAAAATGTTGCCTCGTTTCGCTCAACTTCAGTAAATCTTGAGAATGAATTATTCGAAATTCGTTAGAATGATTTTCTCAGAATTTCTATAAATAGACTACATATTTTTAATGTAGCATATTTTGACTCTCAGAAATTATATTTTATAGCCGAAAGGCAGTAGTATACAAATATAAAGTCTTATATCTTTCAAATTGCAAGGTATCCCCTTCCCCCCCCCAAATAAAAGAAACTGCTGATTTTATTTTTTTTAGACTGTGTTTGGGCAAAATTTGTTTCTTTCGTGGCTAATTTTTTGTTTACATTATTTCTTCATAGTTTGATTCTAATAAAATTGGGATTGATATTCAATTGTATTACAAACAATTTAGAACATGGAAAATTTTAAAATATTTTAGTACGTTTGCTAATAATTTTTAGACTACAATTTAATATTTTCTTATTTAGACAATGAAGATACTTCTGCAGTAGGAACTGTCTTCAAAAATTGAAGACTTGAACTCAGGTGAAGGCATTTATGATCTAGTTGAGAGAACGTATAGTCTCTCACCCAATTCATATGTTATAAAAAATTTGATAAGGAATTCGAAGAGTATGTTGGATCTTGCTAATTTAAGTGAGATTTCTAATAAAGACAAGTTTAACATTGAAAGGATAGAACGTCCTTCATCCCACAGTTCTACTATTTCAGCATTTCTTTCCGAAAATACCCCCAAGGAAAATATAAGTGTTGAAGTCGTTTTGAATTTAAAAAATAAATGCTGGCCAAAAAAGAATTCTTACTATTGAAGATTTTTTCCAAACCTTCAAAAGTAGCCTTAGAACAAATGATGGATTTAAATTGGGAACATTCTAAAGAGTTAATTGGCCATCTGGCAAACTATGTTCACCAATTCAACAAATGCCCCAGTAAATTACAAAGACAACAGATTTGTCTTTCTCTCGTTAAGTTGTTTCCTCATTTAAAAAATGATATAGGATAAAGAATTGGTTCCTTGGAACTTAAACTGATGAACAAACTGAAACGATTGCGACAAGCGGACAACTCAATAGAAGTGTCAGTGATGAACAAAGCAACACAGGGACAGAAAATTCCAAAAAGAGTAAAAAGACAAGCATCAAGTACATTAAATTGGGAGCCAGACCATTTTTCTGGCGAAGATGAAAATACTCAATTCCACATTGAAATATTAAAAGAAGAATTTTCTAAAAAATATGGGTGCCAAGACTAAAAAAAAAAAAAACTTAATGGCCTTAACTTATTCTTTTCGCCGGGAGCACATAAACAATAAAATCTCAGTAAATGATATATTGTTGAAATATCCAATCTTTTTTCATGTTAATGAACAGTTAGATGAATTTCTCAGATTGACTTCAATAGATATTAACAAAGATTTCCCGCTTAATGCTATTAACAAAAGAATGCAGTAATTCAAGCTGTTCAGACTGAAGAAGCTTAACTGATGATCAAAAAACTTTTCTGAATAAAATAGACTTTCATTTGAACAACATAGAGATTGTACCCAAAAGATGCGAAGCTGAAATTTCATATGGAATTATGATTCTACCTTTTTTTGTTTAAGGAGTCTATGAATCTCTTTTTTTGAATTAGTAAGTTTTAAATTTTATTTTGATTTAATAACCTAAAATTAATGTAAATATACTTATTTTTTGCTTATTAATTTTTTCCCATTGCAAAATTGTGCCTAAAATAAGAGATAAATAATTTTTTTAGTCAGCAGCTGTTACCATTTTTTGAAGAAATATTCAATACTGACGTTAATATGTCATTGTAATTGTAGAAAATAATATTGGTATATATAAACAGAAATGTCAGTCTATGAAGCCTATTAAACCAATCTTTTTTTTTTCTCTTAACTATCACATTTTTTAGCACAAAAGATGCCAGAAGCATTGCTTATTTAACGTTACCTGGCGGGCACCTGCGAATTTAAGTCGCGGAGGCGAGCATATTACTCATGTCACCTGTTCATAGGTTGATTGAATGTAGGGTTTAGTGGCACAAGGTCCAAACGAGGACATGCTGCGCCAAACAGTACGGTAAAATAGTTTAAAAGTCTAAGTGCATTCAAATTTAATTGTAATACATTTATAACTGATAAAACAGTACTAGCAGGTGAATAAGACAAGATTAATTATTTAAATAAAATCAGATAAAAAGTATGAAAAAATCAGATATAAAGCATGAGTACAGTATAATACGTAGTAAGCAAAGTGGACGAAGGGGATAAGATATTTACAAAAGTGTATAAAACAGTAGACGTGTTAAAATTTTATTATGCAGTTAAAAATACCAACGACGCGTAAAAATGCTGAGATCATGTCAAAGTTAAAACACAGTAAAATTTTGTGAGACAAGTAAAATGGTAAAAAGTGAATAAATCATGAATAAAATAAAACTTATATACAGTTTAAAATGCCAATAGCACGTAAAAATGCAAAAATGTTAGGATGATGAGAGTCACCCAACAAATCTCCCATAGATAAAATAGAACTACCAAAAAAGGTAAGACGATGTCTGTTAAAACATGGGCAAATGATTAAAATATGGTGAATCGAAAGTAAAACATCACAAGTGTTGCATTGAGGAGGTGGTTCACCAAACAACAGATGTAGATGGGTCAGTCTGGTGTGTCCGATTCGCAGACGGGTAAGTTTAACATCTGCACTACGTAGTCGCAACACAGGGAAGGGTTCCAAATTTGACTTATGAGCGTGCAACTTATTACTCACTTGGTTATCCCACTGCTGCTGCCATAAAGATTTTATATACTCACATTTTTTTTTTCTCTTAACTATCACATTTTTTAGCACAAAAGATGCCAGAAGCATTGCTTATTTAACGTTACCTGGCGGGCACCTGCGAATTTAAGTCGCGGAGGCGAGCATATTACTCATGTCACCTGTTCATAGGATAGGCAGCATTCGCAAAGCAAAGGACAAATGCATGGAAAGAACATCCCTGCCGAAGCAAAATGCAAGCCAGCAAGCATTGGCTACTTAATCGTGCAACTCTGACCAACAGTGAAAAAATAAACTTCAATTTCAATAATAGTTTTTATGTTAAATATAATTAATTTCTCTTCTAACCAAATAAACAAGTTTATTATCAAGCAAAATTTTTGTATAATTTTGTAAGTACCTATTTACCCTAAATTATAAAATCCCTGGTGTTTTACAACACTCGTTACATGTCTGATTTAATTTTGGTACAGATTTAATTATTTTTTTGATTATTCTCCTGATGATGATACTTCCAATTTCAGTTCTATTCTTCCTGTCATTTACGGTGATATTGATTTTGAGGGTTATTTTGATATTGTGATTGAAGGACGTGCTGCTACCAGAGTTAAAACTTTTCTCTTGGCCGTGACATGTCATTTCATTAGACTCTGAATATTACGTATGCCAAAGCTGTTACTAACAGTATGAAATTCATCCAACATGTTCTGTTAGGTATTTCAGAGGAAAATTTGCCTCCCAAAGTGATTAGATTGATTAAAATATTGTAAATAATTTATTTTCATGTTGAATTAAATATTACTTACTAAGGTAACTACTGTGATTGTGATAAAAAAGGAAATTTAATTTTATCATTAATTCAATTTTTGAAAAAAGTCAAAATTGTATTTTTTTTTAGTATGTTTAAATGTTATAACTGCAGTTTAAACTTTAAAGGTACTACTACATATTTAATCCATTTAAAGAATGCTCATAGTCATGTGCAAAAGTTTTGATTTATGTGTGGATTTAATGAATGTCCGGTTCTTTGTAAAAATTTTCATGAATTAAAAAAAACATCTGTTTAAGCATGAAGAACTGCGTACTGGACCTACTAAGTTTACTTGAGTAACTTGTGGATTTAATTCATTCCATAAAAGGAAATCAATATCTCATTCTGTAATAGAATGCCCTGTCAATAATTGTAATCGATCTTACTCAAATTTTTCCTCATTTACATCTCATATAAGCCGTCAAACAGTTTCTCATAATATGTCTGAAATTGACGTCAGAAATTTTGATGAATCCTTCAACGCTCAGTCAAGTGACTTACAACAAAGTTTTAATGTTTATTTTAAAATTACAAGAACATTTTATGTTGCCACTTTCAATAGTAAACGAGATAGTTCTCGGAATAAAAGATGTACAAGAATGTCAGTTTGACCTTATAAAATCTGATATATTACGTATCTTAAAGTTACATGCTTTAAAAAGATGTAAAAATTTACACATCATACAATTTTAAAAAAATTGACAATTATTAAACAAAATAATGAAAAGAATTTTTTTTTTTTTTGGAAAATATCAAATTTTATAATTGTGTGAAAAAATGCTTTGGCTTGCTTGATAAGTCCTCGAAATACGTAAAAAGAAAAATTAATATTAAGGGACCCAAACGTAAGTCTAAATTATTGGAACCCTATTTTCCACAATTATGGCTACTTTGGTGGTCAAAAATCTATATCCGTTAACAAAAAAAAGGTTCATTAATTAGAAGAAAGTGCGTTTTTTTTTTGTTGTCTGATTTCGTGACTTAATAGTTAACACTAATTCATTAACATATTAAGTTCCGATTCAAAGCCCTATTAATTTAAAGGGAAAATAACATAAATGAATCAGTACTTTAAACAGATTTTTACATTAATGAAATAGATATTGCTCTTGATTCCATGAAATCCACCCATCTTCGTAAAAAATTAATGAGATATGGATTTATATTTCCAGTTGAATAGGAATTAAGTGGCTGAGCGGTAGCGCCTCGCGCTGTCGTGCCACAGGTCCCTGGTTCGATCCTCGGGCCGGGCAAGGTTGACTCAGCCTTTCATCCCTTCAGTGGGTCGATAAATTAGTTCCAAGCATGCTTGGGAACTAAACACTGGGGTTTCCGCGTTCGGTTGACCACCTGATCGGAACATCTGCTCCTGCACCACAGAGCCCAAGGTCAAGAAAACTGAGATGGGCACAGTAGGCCATGGCCCTCTATGGGCTGTCGCGCCACTGAGTTTAGTTTTAGTTTAGGAATTAAGTAGTGAAAAATCGTTTCAATATATTCCTATAATTAATAATTAAAAAGCATTTTGTAAGAACAGGGAGCCACTAAAATACATTTTTAATGCCTTATAAAGCTCAAAATTCTCTTTGTGATATTCAAGATGGCAGCATATTTAAAACAAAATGATTTCCTCGTAACTAATCCTAATCAAGCTAGACACAAGTAAACTGCATTTTATTACACTATTGCCGTTTATGTAGATTTTGTATGGCCCCATATAATACTATGGTAAGTAATTTTAAAAAAAGGATTTTACATCACGTGCAAAGTAAACTCATGAAAGCCAAATTAACCTCATAAATGTAGATAATAGTTACATGAATTTGTAAGGACTAAAATTTAACTCTCCTATGAATGATCTAAGATATTTTCATAGTAGTACTATGCTTCCGCCTGATGCTATGCACGATCTACTTGAGGTTATTGTTCCATTAGAATTAGCTCTAATAATTTGTAGTTTAATTAAAAGTAAATTTATTAGTTTTCCTTTATTAAATAGAAGGATTCGATCATTGAAGTAATTGAATTAAAGCATTGATTAAATGTAAACTTTGCAAAAGGAATTCAAATGCTAGCTTCCAGTATGTGTTCCCTTCTTAGATTATGTTTACACAAATATTTAAAGAAACTAAGATTAAACCTAAAAACCATTTTTTTGCACACTACCCACGGCTTATTTTAGAATTCGGCCCTCTTGTACATTCATGGTCTAAGAGATTTGAAGCAAAGCATTTGTATTTTAAACGTGTTGCCCAGGCTTCTAAAAATACCAAACATTTACCTCTTACATTAGCACAAAGGCACCAACAGCTACAATACTTTTATAATAGTCAAGAAAGGGTCTTAGTAAAAAAAAATTATGTCACCAATGCAAAACCTATTGATGAAAATATTTATTCTGCCAAAATCACTAGCATTTTTAGAAGGCTTTAAACAGTTTTTCCAAACTTCAAAAGTACTAGTATCAGGAATAGCAAGGAATGTGTGTAGTTTTAAGTTTTGAAAATGAAGAACGTGTGTTTGGAAAAATTATTATTATTTTGTGCAAAGGCTCCAAAGTTTTATTTGTGTGTAATCTCTATAAATCTTGTTTTGTTTTTCACATAAGAGGTTATCAACTAAAAAAATGTAATGTAATTAAAATAATAGCGCCAGAAAATCTTTTAGATTATTCTTTAACAAACATCTTTTATTTGATCATTAATACATTTTTAAATCTGAATCATAAAATTCATATCTGAAGTCTTTAGTTTCAGGAATATAGTTAGAATCTGATACTGATTAGCTGAAAAAGCCTTTTGACTGTGTTTCTTTGATGTTGTTCCGGTCTATACCCTCAGATCAAAAAACATCTGTTTTTTCTTATTTACAGATTTCCAGTTTAATAAATTTTTGTTCAAGTTATGCATTTTACTTTATCTATATTTATCAAATCTATATTTAGTAAATAAAACATCTATATCTATATTTAAATAAAGACAATATTTAGATATCTATATTTAGATAAAAACAATATCTATATTTAGTAAATAAAATCCTTCCAACTGAGTGAACATTTGTCCAATCTAGGAAACCAAGCTCTTACAACTTAACCAAGATCTTAAAATTTTTTTCCCAACTAAGTGAATTTTTATTCTTTTTATTAATTAGTAAATTTTGTTTTTGAAAAAGTAATTTAGTTAAATTGTAAATTTTAATAAGGATCAGGGAGATTATCAATAAATTTTTACCTTATTAGAATATTGAAAATTATTTTCAGATAATCTCCAATTCCATAACTGTAAATATTTTGTATTTTTCTTATGAATGCTGTAATATGTATGAAAAGAATAATCTACATATTTAACTTTTGGGTTCTTTCAAAATACCCATCTTTGGTGCAACCTTCTCTCGTTGTTTGGAGCTAGTGAAAGCACCAATATATAGTAAAACTGGACACCAATTTATGTAGCCAGCAAATGAATGCCATATTTGGCGCAACATAGCTCGAAATTTTGTTCATGATGGTTCCAATATTTGATTTCTAAGAAACTTAGATGGCTGATGATTTAACATGAACAAACCATCAAAACAAGTTTCTATTCTTATGTTGGATCTTCATAAATCAGTCCGAATTCCTACATTGGGGTGATAGTTAATTATGTTGGTTACCATCAAAAATATAATCGTTCATGATGGAATTATTGATGGTTACCATCAAGATTATGTTAATCCATCAATAGAAAACCATCAAAATTTTTGACTTGGGTAGGATTGATTTAATAGAATGTAATGTTCGAAATCGTGCCTTATGTCATGAAGGTCCTTGATAGATCAGTATCTTTTTTTTTTGTAAATTTTGAGTATGTCCTGGAAACGTATCGAAAGCGTAGATTATTGTTGCAGACCGACCTTTAACCTTGACATAGGGGATTGTTAACATAGAAGACACAGAACCCTCTTCATACACCATTAGATTTTTAGTAACAGCAGATTTTTAGCAACAGCACAATAGAATCACATGTTTTCTTTATTTTTCTTTTTTTTAAAAATTTTCTTTGAAAATAAATTTAATATACATCTAAATTCCCAATTTTTGTGTTAGTTGGTTGGAGTTCATTGACACAAGAGTCAGAAATGGCTATACAGTCCCGGGCCAAAGCATTAGACGTCCTATAAGATTCAATGTAAAATCTTAATCATCAGGTGGTGACAATATACAAATTTGTTTTTGCGCGGCTGAAACCGGTTTGCTCTTGTTTACGTTCGTGTATCAGTTGCTTAACATTGCAATGCAATACGTTAAAAATAAATACAAATAGGAAGTATGTAAAAAATCTCCAGAATAAAAGCCCATTACATATAAAAATATTGCAAATTAAACTCTTGCAAAACATGTAATTATTCAAACACTACAGTGTATCTAATAATTTGGTCTAATTATCATAATATACTAATATAATACCTGATATAATAAATATTCTATATTTATATAATATATCGTCTAATTTAACCAATTGATACATGAACGTTAACAAGTGCAAACCGGTTTCAGTCGCATAAAAACAATGAAGCTTTATAGAATCTGATAGTCTGTCTTGTGGTCTTAATTTTTAATTTCTTTTCTCGGTCACGTAAACCGGTCTTGATGATAAATGTTTATTAATTCTTTGCACAGCACCAATTGTTTTGTGTCAGAAAAATGAAGAATTAAAAATCATTCTTACTCAAAGCGAAATCTATTATGTATGGAATCTTTCCATTCGGCCAAATCCTGTGTTTTTCAACAACTGCATTTTTATCCTGAAAGGAAACGTAGGTTCACTGTACAAGAAAATGCAACAAGAATAAGTTTTTTCATGATTCAGTGTGCCTAAAATGCTCAATTTATTTTTCAGATATGTTTGGAAACTATCATATTCAGCACATGGAATACCTTATGTCTGTTAAAATCCCTGATTCGCTAATCGAACAGTAGAAAGTCTATGTTAGTACCATGGATCGGCGACAGACAATTCAACGAACCTGGCCAAGCAACAGCATAGAAAGCTTTAAAAATCGCATAATTTTTTAATGCTTCCATTTTTTTTTTTTTTTTGTAATGTAAAAAGGTGAGCCACGATGGCTCAGGGGAAAGAGCGTTCGCCTTCCAATAAGATAAACCGGGTTCGAATCCCAGAGATGGCTGGTCGATACGAATTTCGCACCCGGCTTGCACCGACCACAGTGCTGACGTGAAAGATCCTCAGTGGTAGACGGATCATGGTGGATTAGAGTCCCCTTGCCGTCAGGCTAACCGTAAAGGGTTTTCGTAGTCTTCCTCTCCATGTAGCGCAAATGCGGGGAGTTCCATCAAAAAAAAATTTCTTCCAATACTTGATCCAGGAGTTTCCCTGTCTTCTTTGGATTGGGCTCAAAATTACAAGGTTACGTAGTTGAACATCAGTTGTCGTAAGCCCAAAAATTGGGTCGGCTGTTCAACGGCCGTAAAAAAAAAAATGTAAAAAGGTGTGGTAAATATGAATACAAAAGTTTTTATGTATATATTTATATAATAAACGAAAAAAACATCGATATTTTGTTATAGAAATGGAATGTAGAGTTCAATTCAGTCACGCTGAATGGTGTAACAAATTTTACTTTACGTTTTAAATATAATATTTGTTACACCCTTTTTTTAGTGATTTGCTTAAATCACATGCATTATGCACACGTCCTTTTGAGCGATGTCACGATTATCATAGTTATATTTTAACTGGGAAACAGTGAGGAGTCAGTCATTACAGTACGAATTAAAATACAAGTTGGAACTCACATAAGGATCAAAACCTAAAATGTCTCCTTCAAAAAGATCAGGATTGTGCATAGCTCCATCTCCTGGTATACCTGGAACGTAAATAACATTCAAACATTAAGTATCTAAAGTATTTTGGGTACAAGTATAGAAAAGAGGAGTCAAAATAAAGCAATTACAAGGTAGAGGCACTATAAAATAATTATTTGATGCTTTTTTTTTTTGGTTAGTGGATACAAATAGTAAATAATTTATTAATTTACTTAAAATTGATTAACACAAGAGCCAGAAGGAGAGTAAAATAAAAATAGATTCAAATATGCTTTTAAAAAAATTAAATTAGTAGCACTGTCTTACTTGAAGAAATGCAATTGCTGAACGTGTGAAAAATGCATAGTAGAAATATTTTTCGTTTAGTCTGTATCATTTCTACGATTTCAAATGGTTTTTAAAAAAAACCTTTGGAAAAAGAGCTGAAACAATGATGCTTTGCGAAATAAAACTGTTTTCTGATTTTATTAAATCTTTGTTTGTTTTTTTCAACTAATGACTAACTGACAATAAACAGCTGTTATTTCTCATGTAGAATGATAATGAGAAAAGAAATGTTATCTGAAACTGATTGGAGAAAAAATATTTTTAAAAGTGATTTGTTGAAAGCAACGTATAATGGTTCAGGAACTAGAATTGGAGACGCATACAGCGCCAAACTAGAATATAATTGAGTAGTTAAAAGAGCTAAATCACACGAGATTTTAAACTATATATATATAGTCAAACTTGAAGGGAGAGGAGAAAAAATTCGAATTATCGAAAATTGCATGTTATCGATTTAATATTCCATATTTATTCTAAAAACACTTTTTACACTTTCATTTAAAATAGATTCAGTTGTTGTTTGCTTTAGAGATGTGTAAGAAAGTTTGTCTATAACACTTTCTAAGTGGACTATAGCCTTAAATGTCTCCTCTGACATATTCGGCTGCCTCTCAATAAATCTCCTTACAGTGTTCACTGCAGAAAGTGCTTGTTTGTTATTAACATTCGGCGGTAAATCTTCGATTTCCTTATCCTCTTCTTCTGATAGTTCACAAGAAGCTTTCGTTTGAGCGATGATATCATTGTCATCCCACTGACCACACACTGTTACTGCATCATCTACGTTTACATAGTCATGAAATTCCATGCCATTAAGCTTCATGAGTCAGGTCAATCTGTTCCAATCATTTTCGGTGTAGTTTTCAGCGGAATTAACGATATTGATTGTTTGACTACTTTCGTGATCTTTAATGAATCCAGACTTCTTGAAACCATTCATTATCGTAAAGGAAGACACATCATTCCATGCCTTGTCAGCCATTCTTAAATTTTTTAGGGAATATTTTTTTAATTTTAGAAAAAAAATCTACTCTATTTATGGAGAAAAAAATTCAAGTTATCGAGGGATTAGAAAAAAAAAAATTCGTGAAATCAAGTTTCTTTTAAACATTGAGTGCATAGGAAATTTGAAGGGAATTTTTTTTTCTTCGAGATATCGAAAAATTCGTGAAATCGAGGTTCGAGTTAGCAAGGTTCGACTGTATATATATATATATATATATATATATATAAACATAAAACGCTGCAACTAATCTTTTTATGTTATTCCTTTTCTATAAATCTTTTTCTTAAGTTATTATTCAAAACGAAATGCTCTTTCTCACACTTTAAAATTAACATCCTGTTTCTTAATCTATTTTTAGTTTTAATTTGCATTTATTAACATTTTTCCCTTTGCTAACTCGTGAGAAAGCTAAATTTCCCTAGCCCTATTTAATAGAGTAATTACAATTACTGAAATTTCTCTTATTTCCTAAAATGAAACATCCCACACAGCCACCGCTATCCCAGGGATATCCAAACACGTCTGTTACTTATCCAAATATCCAGTGGATATTCGGATATGTTCCAGACTTCTTACAGATATCTAAACACATCTAAGTCCATGAGTTGGATATTTTAGACATCTCTGGGATATCATTTTTGGATATCTGAGGGATGTGGTAATTTGGTTATTATAGAGATATCCAGGCATATCTAAGTTCTAGATATGGACATTTTGGATATTTAATATAGATAAGTTTAAGACATGGATCACTGGATGTCTGTAGAATGCCTAAGAGATGCTTCAAATCGTACTCAATAGCTGACGCATATCCAGTTTTCGATATTTCAGTTTTTGGATTTAGATAATCTTTTATTTACAATTCTAAACTCTGATATAATTTTCTTTTTCTGATGCAGATTTTTTATTCTGAATTAATACGGAATTTTGAATTTTTAAATATTCTTAGATAATTATAATTCTAACCGTACTCAACAAAAACAGAAACCTGATACCAAATACGAAACCGCAGAATTCATTTTTCGCGAGCGTCTTCATTTCATTTTACAACCTTGATATAAGAATCATTTATTGTTGAAGTAAGTAAGAGTTTTTTTTTTTATTGAAATATTTGTTTTCTTCTTATTGGTTATATTGTCATTTTTATTTCACCTATATGCATTTTACATATCTTTGAAATGTATGAACTTGGATATAAGTCTGACTTTGATGAATTGTTATGGCTTACAATATGAAGAGTTACTGTTTGAAAAATTTTCTTTAAAGATTTCATTTTCTAATTATGTATGCTTATTAAAAGATAAATCTATTTGTTTAATCAAAAATATTATTAAAATATCAGATGGTAGTGTAAATATTGTAGTCACCAAATTTTTTAGCTGTGTCGATGTTTATGAATATCCTGCTAAATCTTCACAGCTATGAATATCCTGCTAAATCTCATATTTTTGGCTCAGAATCATTCCTCTTTATTTTATGTGTATGTCAACCATATTTTATGTAAATGCCTTTCCTTAAAAGAAAATAATAATTACATTTTAATTAGTTTTTAGCTTCTTACCTATATTACATAATACATATTTATTATTTTTCATACTTTTTATATCTTATTGCTAATAAAAACGGATCGTTTCGTTCTTGTATAAATTTTCACAATGTACTTAATCTTCCTCAGGTGAACACGCTTAATGTGAACTAATTTTTCTCTTCTCGCTGAAAGTCTTATTAATATCAACAGCCCCCTTTTCCTAGACTTTGCAGTTCAGATTGACAAGTCTAAATACATTAATTTTTTTTCACTTTGTAGAATTGAAAGTTTTAACAAAGAATTCCTGTTTTCCTCACAAAATCATTCCTTTAATATTAGCGTTGAATTCTGTTCAATATATATAAATATATACGATTCTTCTATTTTGTTTGCCCACTTACAAATTGCTGAGCCAAATTTTTAATTTGGAATACATTAGCCATTTGTCAGGCTGATGATATTAATACATCATTATTTTATTTGTATATATTGTATATGTAATATTGGCTGCTGAAATTGTTTAATAATTTATTATTATTGTGGTCATCCCCATTGCAGAATCACAGCGACATTGTCACAGAAAGTTAGGGTTCTTGCGAAAAGATTTTTCTTTTAAAAAGTAAATACTAAATTTAGTTTTCTTTTCTACAGAAATTTACACGTAATATTTGAACCATGCATTTAGATATTCACTTTTTGACACGCTTAATTTACACCGGTAGTATCATAAATCAATGTAAAGTTTCTATTGTTTTTTCAGCAACTACTGATTTTCACCTGGTTTTTAAATATCTCTATTTATTTCACACTATATGGAAAATTCGAATCTTGCATTTGAGTATTTACTTTTAAGGCAATGATTCTGTCTAATTGTTGGCAGCTATTGATTTCTCAATAGTTTTTATATCAAATGTTTTTATACGATATTAAAATTATTTATTACGCATTTGAGTAACCCCTTTTTGAGGAGTCCGATTCGCATGATTTCATTGTTAATCTTCGTTTATTTTTTTCGATAACGGATTACATTATTTTTTTAAATTGTGGTGATTATTTACAAAATGCGAAGAAGGAAATAATTTGTGTGACATCCCCTCCCTCCAACAAAATGCGCAAATAACACCCATAATATTAGAATAAAAAATTATTACATGTTTAATTAAAAAAATTATATTTTTTTTGGAAACACAGTTCTTTTGTTATTTTTAAATTACTAACATATATGTTTGTTATATTGAAGTTATCTTACAGAAAGTTATTAGTGCCAGACAGTTTTGTTGCAAATAGCTTGAAAAAATTCTGCCACAGGGGTGGTCATTATATTATCTTTGTGCAATGTGTATGTTTTAAAAAAAATCATAATTCTTAAGCAATATTTCCATACACACTGAAATGATTGCTTGAGTGTTAGGAATTATCATTGTATATATAGTTTTTAATTTTAAAAATGTTTAACTTAGAATTTTTTTCTTTTCATTTTTTATAATATTGTAATTGCTTTATTCATGTATATATATGAAATATGTAAATGTTCAAAAGTATGTTTAATTTTGCATTATATGGATAATGACCAAGTGTATCAAAACAATGTTTCCATGCACAGACATGATTGCTTGAATGCAATGGATTATCATTGTATATATAGCTTTTAATTTAAAAAAATCATAAACTTAGAATTTCTTTATTTTCATTTTTTGTTTTTTTTGAAATTGTAATTGCTGTCTTCGTGTATATATCTGAAATATGTAACTGTTCAAAAGTATTTTTAATTTTGCTTTATATAGATAATGCCGAACAATTTTGCAATTGTTAAGTTTCTATTGACTGATGAGGTTGCAGTTCTGCCAGTGACCTGGTTGTCAACAAAGGGATGTGTGTGGGCCTCCTTTAAAAGCGTATGAAGTAATGAAACTTGTTATGAAGCTAACTAAACCTTCTCCAGATTGGATTTGCCATGAAGCAAAACTTTTGGGTGAATATGGTAATAACTTATTACTTAAAGAATTTTTTTTTTTGTCCAAATGCAAATTTTAACTGGTATGTATACACCAGTTAAGACACGATGTTTGTATATAATTAAATAGGATGTGATGAACTATGTATAATTTTTGTTATTTAATTGCTAATTTGTTCTTCTCAGATACGACCTCAGAGTGCTGCACACTTCACTATTTTATTATTTACTTCCTTGCTCTTTTCTTACTTTTTTCCCCCCTTTGGTTTTTTCCTGTGTTACCCTGAGTGTTCAATATTGTTATTGTTATGAAGTTTTTTAACTCAGAATTTTACAGTGCATCACTGGATCTAGCCCAGATCTAGATGTAAAGTTTGAATATGCATTCATTCAATTTGATACAATTGTTCTTAACCAATTTTGGAATGTTAAAGCCTATTCATATTATCTAAACCTGTTACCAGACCCAATACTAGCCCCAGACCACTGTTAAAACTCCCATTTCTAAACAAAATAATTTGGAAGTTAAAAATAGTATATTTTACAAATCTTTCCCAACAAAATTTTCATTTATTTCATATATTTACCGATTTGATTAAATAAATCAAAATGACATAAGAAGTATAAAACATTTTTATTTATGAGTTGATTTTAATGTGATAAAAAAGAAATATATATATGTGTACATATGCACACATATTTTATAAAAAAATTATAAAATAAGTGAAGAGAAGAAAAAAAATCATAAAATTAAGAAGAAAAAAATAGCTGTCACTTTTTACTATTTGTTTTCTTAAGAAAAAATTGTATTCCTTAAGTAAAATTTTTTATGAGTTAGTATTTAACAATAATTACAAAAGCATATGAGCTATCACTCAAATAATGCGCCCTTATTTACAATGCATCAATTCATAAAAATTTGCTTAATTATTTTGTTCATTGTCTGACTCATGGCATTTGTAGAAGAAAAAAATTTAACTTTTTAAATTTGAAACATAATTATCTGATATATATAAGCAAGCAAGGTATGTAATATAGAATGTGATGAAATCTACCTTCGTTTCCTATCATAACAGGGTGCCTAGCATTTTTAAAAAGTGCTTATTTTTGATTTTCAAATTGTGCCCTTATTTACATCAATTCATAAAAATTTGCTTAATTATTTTGTTCATTGTCTAACTCATGGCATTTGTAGAAGAAGAAAATTTAACTTTTTAAATTTGAAACATAATTATCTGATATATATAAGCAGGCAAGGTATGTAATAAAATGTGATGAAATCTACCTTCGTTTTCTAACATAACAGGGTGCCTAGCATTTTTAAAAAGTGCTTAAAGGTGCTTATTTTTTATTTTCATATTTTAAAAGCCATTTAAGGTGTTTTTATTTTATTGTGGGTTTGTAAAAAGTGCTTAATTTTCTATCTTTTAAAAAGAAATTTTTTAGTGTAGCGATTGTTGTGGTAAATTACAAAAACAAAAAAACGTGATATTCACGATTTTCTTTGCAATATTTAATCGAAACTAGTTTAAGTTTTCAAAAATGTGTCTGTATTTTTTTGGAAAGTGATAAAAAATATTTTTTGAGTGCTCACTTTTTGTTGAAAAATTTGATTATGCATGCTGTATAAATATTATTACTGTATCCTTAAATGATAAAGTACGATTGGATAATTTTAAGAAGCAAAAATATGGAGAACAGTTACAGCAAAAATGTTTAAACTAATATGCCAATAAATTAACCACTGGTCTTTTTATTTTCACCAGCACACATTTTAGAATTTTTTTTTCTTCTTAGCATAAATTAAAAGGATTTTTATGCTCTTTCTGGTAGACTCCTCCATAATTCCTTCTATTTTTATCAATCAAATCAAGCTTTTTGCTTTTAACCAGATTATAAAAAAGATTAATGTGTACTTTATAGTGGCAAAATAGTGCATCATATCATTCTGTATGCAATTAAAAAGTTAACATTTAACTTTTTTACACATTTTTTACTTTAACTCATTTCTGTAAACAAACTAAACTACAGAAACAAAATTTAAAATTTTGACTATTTTTATTTAAAAAAAATTTCTGCTGGAGAATTGAGGGGTAAAAAAAATCTGTTAAGGAAAGAATAGGTAGTTTTCTTGAATGTCATTAATAAATATTTAATTTCAATCATTTCTAAAACTTATGCTATGCCATTGCTCTATTTTTAGGTGCTGTGAGGAGAAATCCTTCGATCCAAGACATAGCAACAGACCATGAACTTGAAAAGTTTATGAAAAACGGCATGCAAAAAGCAAGAAATGTTTCTTCATTAAAAAATTTTAAATTGTAAATTTTACTTTTTTGTAAATAAACTATTTATATATGATTGTTTCGATTTATACCCTTATTTATTAAACATTCTTTTCAATAAGCGTGAAAATGTAAAAAAAATTCAGTTTCAGAAATGATCCTTTTTTTCTAATTTAAATTAAAACTCATAATAATAATTTAAACTTTTCTTAAAGTTAATTTAACTTTTTATTTTTATTTTAGAAAATGAATCATTGATGTTTTACAAATTTTTTTTTCATAATTCAAGAAATTCAGAATCTTGAAATATTTTCATATTATTCCTTCAACCTTCATTTTTCAAATACAACCAGTTCTTTTCTTCCAATAACAATTTTTATGCCGTAATTGTAATTACGTTTCTAATTTAAAACACTCTTTCTGAATATTACAATCACCTTGGAAAAAAATGTATTTTAATAAAATTTTACTAAATTCAATATTTTATAAAATTTACAACTTTAACAAATTTCTTAAGGCAGCAATCAAAGCAAAAAATTATTTAAAGTATACAAATATTTCAAATTAGAATTCTGAAATAATTTGTCAAATAAAGTTAATCAGATATTATGAGTATATTTTACATATATCCTTACATTTTGCTATTAATATTCTCAAAACTTACGTGAAATACAATCTAAATATACTCATAATATAAGATAAATCAATTTAATAAGAAATTCTCAATTAAAAATTTGTATCGTTTTATAATAAATAATACAAATTTAGTAAATAAGCATTTTTTAAATACTTTAGTAAACAAAAATGAAATATATCTCTCAGACATTCAGGGTTGTCTCTGAGATATCTAAAAGAATATCCTTGGGATATCCAGAAACTAAATATAACAGACATCTGAACGATGTTGGAGAGATATCAATGTTTAATTTAAGATATCCCTTGGATAAATATGATAGGCCAAAGATATCTGTCGGATGTCTCTTGGATGTGCAGCAGACATCAATATCCAAATATCTGCTAGACATCACACAGATGCGACCCCTGGATTTCTGTTGGATATTCAGACGTCTCAGGGATCTCTGATGGATATGGCAATATCCAGTTTCTTTATCCAAGAGATATTTCAAAGATGTGTTGTGGATATTTGTGGCTGTGTGGGTAGCCACCGATATCCAAACACGTCTGTTACCTATCCAAATATCCAGTGGATATTCGGATATGTTCCAGACTTCTTACAGATATCTAAACACATCTAAGTCCATGAATTGGATATTTTAGACGTCTCCGAGATGTCATTTTTGGATATCTGGAGGATAGGGTAATTTGGTTATTATAGAGATATCCAGGCATATCAAAGTCCTAGATATGGACATTTTGGATATTTGATATGGATAAGTTTAAGACATTGATCACTGGATGTCTGTAGAATGCTTAAGAGACGTTTCAAATTGTACTCAATAGCTGAAGCAGATCCAGTTTTCGATATTTCAGTTTTTGGATTTAGATAATCTTTTATTTACAATTCTAAACTCTGATATAATTTTCTTTTTCTGATGCAGATTTTTTATTCTGAATTAATACGGAATTTTGAATTTTTAAATATTCTTAGATAATTATAATTCTAACCGTACTCAACAAAAACAGAAACCTGATACCAAATACGAAACCGCAGAATTCATTTTTCGCGAGCGTCTTCATTTCATTTTACAACCTTGATATAAGAATCATTTATTGTTGAAGTAAGTAAGAGTTTTTTTTTTTATTGAAATATTTGTTTTCTTCTTATTGGTTATATTGTCATTTTTATTTCACCTATATGCATTTTACATATCTTTGAAATGTATGAACTTGGATATAAGTCTGACTTTGATGAATTGTTATGGCTTACAATATGAAGAGTTACTGTTTGAAAAATTTTCTTTAAAGATTTCATTTTCTAATTATGTATGCTTATTAAAAGATAAATCTATTTGTTTAATCAAAAATATTATTAAAATATCAGATGGTAGTGTAAATATTGTAGTCACCAAATTTTTTAGCTGTGTCGATGTTTATGAATATCCTGCTAAATCTTCACAGCTATGAATATCCTGCTAAATCTTCACAGCTATGAATATCCTGCTAAATCTCATATTTTTGGCTCAGAATCATTCCTCTTTATTTTATGTGTATGTCAACCATATTTTATGTAAATGCCTTTCCTTAAAAGAAAATAATAATTACATTTTAATTAGTTTTTAGCTTCTTACCTATATTACATAATACATATTTATTATTTTTCATACTTTTTATATCTTATTGCTAATAAAAACGGATCGTTTCGTTCTTGTATAAATTTTCACAATGTACTTAATCTTCCTCAGGTGAACACGCTTAATGTGAACTAATTTTTCTCTTCTCGCTGAAAGTCTTATTAATATCAACAGCCCCCTTTTCCTAGACTTTGCAGTTCAGATTGACAAGTCTAAATACATTAATTTTTTTTCACTTTGTAGAATTGAAAGTTTTAACAAAGAATTCCTGTTTTCCTCACAAAATCATTCCTTTAATATTAGCGTTGAATTCTGTTCAATATATATAAATATATACGATTCTTCTATTTTGTTTGCCCACTTACAAATTGCTGAGCCAAATTTTTAATTTGGAATACATTAGCCATTTGTCAGGCTGATGATATTAATACATCATTATTTTATTTGTATATATTGTATATGTAATATTGGCTGCTGAAATTGTTTAATAATTTATTATTATTGTGGTCATCCCCATTGCAGAATCACAGCGACATTGTCACAGAAAGTTAGGGTTCTTGCGAAAAGATTTTTCTTTTAAAAAGTAAATACTAAATTTAGTTTTCTTTTCTACAGAAATTTACACGTAATATTTGAACCATGCATTTAGATATTCACTTTTTGACACGCTTAATTTACACCGGTAGTATCATAAATCAATGTAAAGTTTCTATTGTTTTTTCAGCAACTACTGATTTTCACCTGGTTTTTAAATATCTCTATTTATTTCACACTATATGGAAAATTCGAATCTTGCATTTGAGTATTTACTTTTAAGGCAATGATTCTGTCTAATTGTTGGCAGCTATTGATTTCTCAATAGTTTTTATATCAAATGTTTTTATACGATATTAAAATTATTTATTACGCATTTGAGTAACCCCTTTTTGAGGAGTCCGATTCGCATGATTTCATTGTTAATCTTCGTTTATTTTTTTCGATAACGGATTACATTATTTTTTTAAATTGTGGTGATTATTTACAAAATGCGAAGAAGGAAATAATTTGTGTGACATCCCCTCCCTCCAACAAAATGCGCAAATAACACCCATAATATTAGAATAAAAAATTATTACATGTTTAATTAAAAAAATTATATTTTTTTTGGAAACACAGTTCTTTTGTTATTTTTAAATTACTAACATATATGTTTGTTATATTGAAGTTATCTTACAGAAAGTTATTAGTGCCAGACAGTTTTGTTGCAAATAGCTTGAAAAAATTCTGCCACAGGGGTGGTCATTATATTATCTTTGTGCAATGTGTATGTTTTAAAAAAAATCATAATTCTTAAGCAATATTTCCATACACACTGAAATGATTGCTTGAGTGTTAGGAATTATCATTGTATATATAGTTTTTAATTTTAAAAATGTTTAACTTAGAATTTTTTTCTTTTCATTTTTTATAATATTGTAATTGCTTTATTCATGTATATATATGAAATATGTAAATGTTCAAAAGTATGTTTAATTTTGCATTATATGGATAATGACCAAGTGTATCAAAACAATGTTTCCATGCACAGACATGATTGCTTGAATGCAATGGATTATCATTGTATATATAGCTTTTAATTTAAAAAAATCATAAACTTAGAATTTCTTTATTTTCATTTTTTGTTTTTTTTGAAATTGTAATTGCTGTCTTCGTGTATATATCTGAAATATGTAACTGTTCAAAAGTATTTTTAATTTTGCTTTATATAGATAATGCCGAACAATTTTGCAATTGTTAAGTTTCTATTGACTGATGAGGTTGCAGTTCTGCCAGTGACCTGGTTGTCAACAAAGGGATGTGTGTGGGCCTCCTTTAAAAGCGTATGAAGTAATGAAACTTGTTATGAAGCTAACTAAACCTTCTCCAGATTGGATTTGCCATGAAGCAAAACTTTTGGGTGAATATGGTAATAACTTATTACTTAAAGAATTTTTTTTTTTGTCCAAATGCAAATTTTAACTGGTATGTATACACCAGTTAAGACACGATGTTTGTATATAATTAAATAGGATGTGATGAACTATGTATAATTTTTGTTATTTAATTGCTAATTTGTTCTTCTCAGATACGACCTCAGAGTGCTGCACACTTCACTATTTTATTATTTACTTCCTTGCTCTTTTCTTACTTTTTTCCCCCCTTTGGTTTTTTCCTGTGTTACCCTGAGTGTTCAATATTGTTATTGTTATGAAGTTTTTTAACTCAGAATTTTACAGTGCATCACTGGATCTAGCCCAGATCTAGATGTAAAGTTTGAATATGCATTCATTCAATTTGATACAATTGTTCTTAACCAATTTTGGAATGTTAAAGCCTATTCATATTATCTAAACCTGTTACCAGACCCAATACTAGCCCCAGACCACTGTTAAAACTCCCATTTCTAAACAAAATAATTTGGAAGTTAAAAATAGTATATTTTACAAATCTTTCCCAACAAAATTTTCATTTATTTCATATATTTACCGATTTGATTAAATAAATCAAAATGACATAAGAAGTATAAAACATTTTTATTTATGAGTTGATTTTAATGTGATAAAAAAGAAATATATATATGTGTACATATGCACACATATTTTATAAAAAAATTATAAAATAAGTGAAGAGAAGAAAAAAAATCATAAAATTAAGAAGAAAAAAATAGCTGTCACTTTTTACTATTTGTTTTCTTAAGAAAAAATTGTATTCCTTAAGTAAAATTTTTTATGAGTTAGTATTTAACAATAATTACAAAAGCATATGAGCTATCACTCAAATAATGCGCCCTTATTTACAATGCATCAATTCATAAAAATTTGCTTAATTATTTTGTTCATTGTCTGACTCATGGCATTTGTAGAAGAAAAAAATTTAACTTTTTAAATTTGAAACATAATTATCTGATATATATAAGCAAGCAAGGTATGTAATATAGAATGTGATGAAATCTACCTTCGTTTCCTATCATAACAGGGTGCCTAGCATTTTTAAAAAGTGCTTATTTTTGATTTTCAAATTGTGCCCTTATTTACATCAATTCATAAAAATTTGCTTAATTATTTTGTTCATTGTCTAACTCATGGCATTTGTAGAAGAAGAAAATTTAACTTTTTAAATTTGAAACATAATTATCTGATATATATAAGCAGGCAAGGTATGTAATAAAATGTGATGAAATCTACCTTCGTTTTCTAACATAACAGGGTGCCTAGCATTTTTAAAAAGTGCTTAAAGGTGCTTATTTTTTATTTTCATATTTTAAAAGCCATTTAAGGTGTTTTTATTTTATTGTGGGTTTGTAAAAAGTGCTTAATTTTCTATCTTTTAAAAAGAAATTTTTTAGTGTAGCGATTGTTGTGGTAAATTACAAAAACAAAAAAACGTGATATTCACGATTTTCTTTGCAATATTTAATCGAAACTAGTTTAAGTTTTCAAAAATGTGTCTGTATTTTTTTGGAAAGTGATAAAAAATATTTTTTGAGTGCTCACTTTTTGTTGAAAAATTTGATTATGCATGCTGTATAAATATTATTACTGTATCCTTAAATGATAAAGTACGATTGGATAATTTTAAGAAGCAAAAATATGGAGAACAGTTACAGCAAAAATGTTTAAACTAATATGCCAATAAATTAACCACTGGTCTTTTTATTTTCACCAGCACACATTTTAGAATTTTTTTTTCTTCTTAGCATAAATTAAAAGGATTTTTATGCTCTTTCTGGTAGACTCCTCCATAATTCCTTCTATTTTTATCAATCAAATCAAGCTTTTTGCTTTTAACCAGATTATAAAAAAGATTAATGTGTACTTTATAGTGGCAAAATAGTGCATCATATCATTCTGTATGCAATTAAAAAGTTAACATTTAACTTTTTTACACATTTTTTACTTTAACTCATTTCTGTAAACAAACTAAACTACAGAAACAAAATTTAAAATTTTGACTATTTTTATTTAAAAAAAATTTCTGCTGGAGAATTGAGGGGTAAAAAAAATCTGTTAAGGAAAGAATAGGTAGTTTTCTTGAATGTCATTAATAAATATTTAATTTCAATCATTTCTAAAACTTATGCTATGCCATTGCTCTATTTTTAGGTGCTGTGAGGAGAAATCCTTCGATCCAAGACATAGCAACAGACCATGAACTTGAAAAGTTTATGAAAAACGGCATGCAAAAAGCAAGAAATGTTTCTTCATTAAAAAATTTTAAATTGTAAATTTTACTTTTTTGTAAATAAACTATTTATATATGATTGTTTCGATTTATACCCTTATTTATTAAACATTCTTTTCAATAAGCGTGAAAATGTAAAAAAAATTCAGTTTCAGAAATGATCCTTTTTTTCTAATTTAAATTAAAACTCATAATAATAATTTAAACTTTTCTTAAAGTTAATTTAACTTTTTATTTTTATTTTAGAAAATGAATCATTGATGTTTTACAAATTTTTTTTTCATAATTCAAGAAATTCAGAATCTTGAAATATTTTCATATTATTCCTTCAACCTTCATTTTTCAAATACAACCAGTTCTTTTCTTCCAATAAAAATTTTTATGCCGTAATTGTAATTACGTTTCTAATTTAAAACACTCTTTCTGAATATTACAATCACCTTGGAAAAAAATGTATTTTAATAAAATTTTACTAAATTCAATATTTTATAAAATTTACAACTTTAACAAATTTCTTAAGGCAGCAATCAAAGCAAAAAATTATTTAAAGTATACAAATATTTCAAATTAGAATTCTGAAATAATTTGTCAAATAAAGTTAATCAGATATTATGAGTATATTTTACATATATCCTTACATTTTGCTATTAATATTCTCAAAACTTACGTGAAATACAATCTAAATATACTCATAATATAAGATAAATCAATTTAATAAGAAATTCTCAATTAAAAATTTGTATCGTTTTATAATAAATAATACAAATTTAGTAAATAAGCATTTTTTAAATACTTTAGTAAACAAAAATGAAATATATCTCTCAGACATTCAGGGTTGTCTCTGAGATATCTAAAAGAATATCCTTGGGATATCCAGAAACTAAATATAACAGACATCTGAACGATGTTGGAGAGATATCAATGTTTAATTTAAGATATCCCTTGGATAAATATGATAGGCCAAAGATATCTGTCGGATGTCTCTTGGATGTGCAGCAGACATCAATATCCAAATATCTGCTAGACATCACACAGATGCGACCCCTGGATTTCTGTTGGATATTCAGACGTCTCAGGGATCTCTGATGGATATGGCAATATCCAGTTTCTTTATCCAAGAGATATTTCAAAGATGTGTTGTGGATATTTGTGGCTGTGTGGGTAGCCACCGATATCCAAACACGTCTGTTACCTATCCAAATATCCAGTGGATATTCGGATATGTTCCAGACTTCTTACAGATATCTAAACACATCTAAGTCCATGAATTGGATATTTTAGACGTCTCCGAGATGTCATTTTTGGATATCTGGAGGATAGGGTAATTTGGTTATTATAGAGATATCCAGGCATATCAAAGTCCTAGATATGGACATTTTGGATATTTGATATGGATAAGTTTAAGACATTGATCACTGGATGTCTGTAGAATGCTTAAGAGACGTTTCAAATTGTACTCAATAGCTGAAGCAGATCCAGTTTTCGATATTTCAGTTTTTGGATTTAGATAATCTTTTATTTACAATTCTAAACTCTGATATAATTTTCTTTTTCTGATGCAGATTTTTTATTCTGAATTAAAACGGAATTTTTAATTTTTAAATATTCTTAGATAATTATAATTCTAATCGTACTCAGCAAACATTGAAACCGGATACCAAATACGAAACCGCAGAATTCAGTTTAAGCGTGCGTCTTCTTTTCATTCTACAATCTTTTTTTGATATAAAAATCATTTATTGTTGAAGTAAGTAAGAGTTTTTGTATTGAAATATTTGTTTTCTTCCTATTGCTTATATTGTCATTTTTATTTTTCCTATTTGCATTTTACATATCTCTGAAATGTATGAACTTGGATATAAGTCAGACATTCATGTAAAACTTAGCGACATCCCTTAGATATTCGAATTTCCATGTCAGTTAGCTTACAAATTATTGTGTGTAACATTTCATTCACTGGCAAGTATGCCCAAAATTAAAAAACGTATTCATTCTAAAGTTTACAAGAAAATTAATGCATCATTGAATGATACTGATGTAGCTAGGCCGTCTGAGTCTTCAAAATCGGTCAGTGAATTTCAATCGCCAGCAACACCACTTGAAATAAATAATAAATCTATTTGTGTACTACCTTCATTTAATTCTAATGTAACTGACGCGATCGAAATAGGTTCATCCTCAATAAATTCAACTTTAAATAACATCAATAAAGATAATCAAGAAGATCACCCATCGAATTTAAAAAATTATTTGGCAGTATGGGCTATTGCTGAAAATGTGCCTCAATCTACGATCACGAATTTGTTAAAAGTTTTAAAGAAATATCCTTGTGGTTCAGACTTGCCTTTAGATGCCCGTGCGCTGCTTCAAACACCTCGATGTGTAAGAGTAGAAAATATATCTAATGATGTGTACCATCATTTTGGAATTGAAGTAGGAATTATGTTTATTTTATCTAAGATAAACTCTAAAAATGTATTAGATCCTGATCTAAAACTACTTGTAAACGTTGATGGTTTGCCTTTAGCGAAAAGTTCAGGTAGTCAGTTATGGCCAGTTTTGGGATCATTAAGTTACAACTTGAATGCACCTTGTGTGTTTCCCCATAGGTATATTCAATTCAAATCAGAAACCTGAAAATCCAAATCTGTTTTTAAACAAGTTTGTCGATGAAATGAACAAATTAATTAAGAATGGTATTGTGGATGATGGGAAACATTATAAAATTGATCTGAAGGGAATGATTTGCGATGCCCGACCTTTTATATTGTGCATTAAAGGCCATTCTGGTTATTTCAGCTGCAACAAATGTTTTCAGGAAGGATTATATTTTAAAAAGAAAGTTTGTTGTCCTGAAGTAGATTTTGTTGAAAGGACTGATTCAGATTTCAGAAACAGACTTGCTGGTGATAGCCATCATAAATGTGACTCTGAATTGTTGAATATTGATAAGTTTCTCCCTGTATCTTAAGTCCTATTCGAATACATGCATCTTGTTTGTTTAGGGGTTATGAAAAAGCTCATAAAATTATGGCTAAAATGTGATGTTAAATATCGACTCTCAAACAGTCAGTCAGAGGCAATCTCTGTCAAACTTTTGGGTTTTACTTCAAGCATTAGTAATGATTTTGTTAGAAGGCCAAGGGCGCTAAGAGATTTCGAACGCTGGAAAGCTACGGAACTCAGACAATTTTTGCTTTTCACTGGGTCAATAGTTTTAAAAGGCAGCTTACGAAATGACCTGTACATGCACTTTTTACTATTACATTGTTCGATAAAGGTTTTTATAACTAACTCTAATATTGCCATGATGAATTTCGCTCATTCTTGACTGCTATGTTTCGTTAAAGGTTTTCCATTTTTATATGGAAAAGAGCGCATGTCTTACAATATTCATTGCTTACTCCATCTTTGTAAAGATGTGAAAAACTTTGGCCCTTTAGATCAATTCAGCTCTTTTTAATTTGAAGATTATATGAAAGAGTTTAAAAACATAAGCAGAAAAACCTTTGCAGCAAAAAAATTTGTTTTGTGAACAATCAGGTTACCAAAGAACTATCTAAGTATGATGATAAAATATGTTTAATTAAACAACATTTTAATGGGATAACTTTGATGAATTGTCATGGCTTACAATATGAAGAATTACTGCTTGAAAAATTTTCTTTAAAGATTTCATTTCCTAATAATGTATGCTTATTAAAAGATAAATCTATTTGTTTAATCAAAAATATTATTAAAAAATCAGATGGTAGTGTAAATATTGTAGTCACCAAATTTCTTAGCTGTGTTGATGTTTATGAATATCCTGCTAAATCTTCACAGTTCAATATATTTTTGGCTCAGAATCATTCCTCTTTATTTTATGCGTCTGTGAATCATATTTTATGTAAGTGCCTTGCCTTAAAAGAAAATGATAATTGCGGCATATTTCCTTTGTATTATGAATATTAATTACATTTTAATTAGATTTCAGCTTCTTACCTATATTTCATAATAGGTACATATTTATTATTTTTCATACTTTTTTTTTTATCTTATTGCTAATAAAAGCGGACCGTTTAGTTCTTGTATGAATTCTCACAATGCACTTAATCTTTCTCTTGTGAACACACTTAATGTGAACTAATTTTCCTCTTCTCTCTAAAAGGCTTATTAATATAAATAGCCCCTTTTTCCTAGATTTTGCAGTTCAGATTGACAAGTCTAAATACATAAATTTTTTTCACTCTGTAGAATTGAAAGTTTTAACATAGAATTCCTTTTTTCCTCACAAAATCATTCCTTTAATATTAGAGTTGAATTCTGTTCAATATATATAAATATATTTATTTCAGGCAATTATTATATATATATTGTAATATTAGCAATATATTATAAATATTTTGAGTCATATAATCGTATAATTGAGAATGGAGGGGTAAAAAAATCTGTTAAGAGAATAGGTATTTTTCTTGAATGTCATTAATAAATATTTAATTTTAATCATTTCTAAAACCTATTCTAATGCCATTGCTCTGTTTTTAGGTGCTGTGAGGAGAAATCCTTCTATACAAGATAAAGCAACTGACCATGATATTGAAAAATCTATAAAAAACTGGTTGCGGCATACAAAAGCTAGAAATGTTTCATCATTAAAAAATTTGAAATTGTGAATATTCTTTTTTATAAATAAACTATATTTTTTGTAAATAAACTATTTATATATGATTGTTTAGATATATACCCTTATTTATTTAACATCCTTTTCAAAAAGCGTGAAAATGTAAAAACATTTCAGTATCAGAAATGTTCCTTTTTTTCTAATTTAAATGAAAACTCGTAATACTAATTAAAACATTTCTTAAAGTTCATTTAACTTTTTTTTTTTTAATTTTAGAAAATGAATCATTGATTTCTTACAAATTTTTTTTCATAATTGAAAAAATTCAGAATCTTGAAATATTTTCTTATTATTCCTTCAACTATTCAGTTTTCAAATACAACCAGTTCATATCTTCCAATAAAAATGTTTATGCCGTAATTGTAATTACGTTTCTAATTTAAAACACTCATTCTGAATATTTCAATCACAGTGGAAAAAAAAATTTCGAATAAAATTTTACTAAATTCAGTATTTTATAAAATGTACTGTTTAAACAAATTTCTTAAACTAGCAATCAAAGCAAAAACTAATTTAAAGTATACAAATATTTCAAATTAGAATTCTGAAACAATTTGTCAAATAAATGTATTATGAGTATATTCTACATATATCATAACATTTAGCAATTAATATTCTCAAAATTTACATGATATACAATCTAAATACACTCATAATACAACATAAATTCTATTTAATAAGAAATGCTTAATTAAAAATTTGTATCGTTTAATAATAAATAATACAAATTTAGTAAAGAAGCATTTTTTAAATACTTTACTAAACAAAAATGAAATATGTCTCTCAGACATTCAGGGTTGTCTCTGAGATATCTAAAAGAATATACTTGGGATATCCAGAAACTAAATATAATAGACATCTAAACGATGTGAGAGAGATATCAATGTTTAACTTGGGATATCCCTTGGGTAACTGTGGTAGGTCTTAGATATCTGTCAGATGTCTCTTGGATATGCAGCAGACATCAATATCCAAATATCTGCTAGACATCACACAGATGCGACCCCTGGATTTCTGTTGGATATTTCATGGATATTCAGACGTCTTGGGGATCTCTGATGGATATGGCAATATCCAGTTTTTTTTATCCAAGAGATCTCTAAGATGTGTTGTGGATATTTGTGGTTGTGTGGATCCAAGTGAAACACACCAAATCTTAAAAGTAGCCTAACTTAAGGCGGGGATTTTGTTACTCGTTTCTCTCTCGAGCTTATGATGACGTAGGATCTGTTTATCCAATGAGATTGCTTAAAAAAATAACAATTTAATACTTAGAAAGCCACAAGCAACTTTTTATATAGTATAAGATTACATATTTCTTAAACATCTCAAAACGTGTTTCTGCTGTCAAGGTTATTTTGAAGCATTGAAAACGAGCTCCCAAAAACGACGAGCACCGAATTTTTCTTCAAGAAGAGATTGTTTCGATTATCGAAGAATTAGAAGGAAAACGTGAATTGATTTCGGGGCAATTGGATCGCTGGTGCTCTAAACAGCATGAGTACCAGTGGTTACATTCGTTCTGGGGAGGAAATTAAAAAAAAAGTGGAAAGATTTAAAATCTTTCGCAAAAACAAAAGCTGCTATGATCCAACAGTACAATAACGGCACAGGAGGAGGTCCTCCTAATGGGGAGTTCTTAAATGATCTTGAATTAAGAGTAATTGCTCTGTCGGGGCAGACAACAATACAAGGTGTCGGTTTCGACAGTGCTAGAGAGTTTTAAGCAAAGTCCGTGGTAAGTACCTTGCGTTTTTAAATTAATTTTTACAGAATAATTGTATGTGCCGAGTAACTTTGAAATTATCCAGAAATGTAAGTTATTTAACACTAGAACGCCGGATGGTGTCATTTCGACACCTGACGATTTAAATTTAACCGCAGAATTCGGATTTTCTTGGGTTTCTTTGTGACTTTTACTGATTCTTTATTTAGATTTTGCATGCCTAATTAAAAGTAATTTATTTTAATTAAAAATTATTTATCGATGATTTTACCTAGAACGCCGGCTTGGTGTCAATATGACACGTCAACAGTTTCGATTCGTCTATAGAAAAGGTTCTTTCGTTTTTACTTTTGTTAGTCAACAAATTCAGTGAAACATTTTTTTTTTGGAACGCTGCCAAATTAATTTTGACCTTGATCGCTCAGATCTACTTCGGATTTTGTTCGCGAAGGTAATGTGTCTGTCGTTTCTTGTCCAGAAATTAAGATTCCGTTTTTCATCATCTCTTTTGTTTTTTATCAAATACATTTTATAAAGTCTTTCAAACGGGGACTGACTCATGAAGAAATAACAGCGCTTCTCAGAGAATTATCTGACAATGAATCCGATGGTGGTGAGTTGTCGGATATGGATGAAGAATATGTAATGAAAATTTCGTTCGGCGAGAAGAATTTGACTCTGAAAGCGAAGAGGATATCGATGAAAATTATAATTCTCAAATTAATGACACATTTATTTCCCGCGATGGCTCGCAGTGGAAACAATGCATTCCTGGGAATACAGTAGGCAGATTTTCCCGCCAAAATATTTTGAAGGAGACCAGTGGAACAACAAGCTATGCAAAGAGAAACATTGACAGCGAGTGTGTTTTGAGTGCTTGGCTGCTTTTAGTTGGTCCCTCTCAAGAGAAGAACTTTTAGCATACATTTCCATTTTGTAGAAAACTCGAGGAATCTCAGGAGCTAGAAATCTAGAACTACAATCATTACGTATGGTCCTCCTCATGGGGCTTGAATTTTAGCAAAGAAACGATGCCTAGAGACAGATTTTGGGAAATTTCAAGATATCTAAGATTTGATTTGAAATTGACACGCCGTGATAGATTGGAACAAGATAAATTTGCCATGATCTCGGAAGTTTGGAATCGTTTTATCGAAAACTGTGTTACGTGCTACAAACCAGGTCAGAATATAACGATAGATGAACAATTGTTTCCTAGTAAAACTCGATGACCTTTTACTCAATAAATAGCATCAAAACCTGACAAATATGGGCAAAAATTCTGGCTTGCTGCTGACGTGGGAACTAAATATATTCTAAATGCATTTCCTTACTTGGGAAAGAATGAAGAACGAGATAAAAATCAGAGACTATCTGAATATGTAGTTTTGAAACTTATTGAACCCTTTCAAAATGTGGGACGAAATGTGACTGTTGATAACTTTTTTACGTCTCTGGAATTAGCAAAGAAGCAAAAGGAAAAACGAACTACTTTAGTTGGTACGATGAATAAAGCCAGACGCGAGATTCTAGATTGTATAAAAACTGGAAGGGAAGAGTTATATTCAACAAAAATATTAAAAAAATGAAGAATCTGGATCAACACTTACTGCTTATCAGTGTCATTGTAATGAGTTCTATGCATGCCAGCATTGATATTGCAAATAACTCAAAGAAAACTCCAGAAACCATAAAATTTTATAAAGAAACAAAATATGGCGTAGATATAGTAGATCAGATGTGCAGGCAATATTCAGTCAAAGCTGGGTCAAGGAGATGGCCTGTCCATACTTTTTATAATACTTTAGACTTCGCAGCAATAAATGCCTGGATTATTTTCAAAGATGTAACAGGGAAGAAATTATCGAGACGCAGTTTTATTCAAAGTTTAGCTGAAGAATTAAGAATAGATTGCAATAAAAAACCCATTGAAAGAAAGCGAAAGATTGAAAAAGAATGCGAAGGTGTAATTCCCCCCAAGCGTAAAAAGTGTGAAATAAAAAAATGCAATGGTAATGTTACGAGCAAAATATGTTCCTCTTGTAATAGGATGGTATAGGGAAAATGCACAAAGAACATAACTTATCAGTGCATAGACTGCGATTAAGTAAGTAGTTTAGCTTACAAGATGTGTTATTTGTGGTATCAAGAAGCAAAATTTATATTTTATATAACTGTCAAAACTATTTGTTGCCTTGTTATAAATAATCCATGTTACTGTAATGATTTTTTTCAAATCGAGAATAATAATCTACAAGGTAAATATGTTGGCATTATTAATTTTATATATAAATATTATTACCAAATGAAAAGAGCATTTTATTAAAAAAATATTTTGTTGAATTTCCTCTAGTGTCAAAATGACACCGACCGGTATTCTAGGGGTAGAAGAATAGCCGACGTTCTAGTGTTAAAGTATGTTCGTAGGCACTATGATCGAAATAATATTTTCCCAATAGTATTTAAATAATATTTTTCAAAGTAACTCTTTTTTTTTTCGTTTTCTTTTTCCACATTAAATCTTCAAAGAATAAAAAATTGTTCATTTTGATGGTTTTATTAAATAAACGTTGATAGTTTCACAAAATTTGAAACTACATCAGTGTTTTTATAACAGTATCTCTAGCAGACGCCACAGTTTTAAGAATCATAGTCAATTTAAAATGTACTAATGCTTGTTAACCTTAAATATTATTATTTATTATAAAGTAATTTATGTTAAAAATAATGGTGCAGTAGTTAAATTTTTCTCTGTCGAAGACTTTGTAATAATTAATTTTTTTCTTAATAGGAAAAAGCATCTAAAAAAACAGCAATTGATGTGGCTGGCACATTAATGGACTATGATAATGGATGTAGACGGCAGTAGAGAGCATGGTAATACTATATTTTCATGTTACCTCTAATTTAAGTTTTCAAAACCTTGTTCTTTATTCTTCTGACAAAAATATTCTTAATCTAATTTTTTTTCAATTTATAAGGAACAGTAATTTTAAAAACCAAGGTTTGCTGATTTAAATCAACTGATTTTTTTTTATATATATTGATTAAAAAAGTTAAAAAACAATTCAATTCGTTAGTCAAGGGTTTGTTTTTCAGCAAGATAACGATCCAAAACATTCATCGAAATTGTGTAGAAACTACATTGCATCAAAAGAAAAGTACTGAAATACATGGATTGGCCCCCTCAATCCCTTGATATTAATCCTATTGAGCTATTGTGGGATGAACTCGATAAAAATGTTACAAAAATGAGATGTACCAATCAAAACAAGCTTTGGGAATCTTTACTTAGTTGCTGGAACCAGATATCAGCTAGAAATATACAAAAACTAATAGAAAGAATGCCAAAAATATGTGCTGCTGTGATGAAAGAGGATATTTCGAAGAATACAAGATAGGACGAAATTCATAAGTTATGCATAAAATTATAGTTCTTACCACATAAGCGTACCTACATTTCTCAAAATAAAGTTAATTTAATGTAATTTTCAGTTTAAAAGAAGTCATTTTTAATTGTTATTTGTTTATTTTTAAAAATTCAAGAGTGAGTCTAAACTTTTGACCGGTAGTGTATATATATATAAATGTCAATACCTTAAAATATCTATGCAATTTAGTTATTGATGAAGAAAAAATCGAATTCAAGAGATAAAATGTGTGACTACTTTATTTCTTTTAGATTTAGAAGATGTAGAGAATTTTTCTGATTACCCTAACATACCTCTTTCAAGCAGTTTTGATTTAAATCAGGTATGGTAGGCATAAAATGCATTTGTGTTAAAAATTGTATTGTTTATCTATTGTCTAAAATATTGTAAACATCTTATATTATCCATTTACATTTCATTTAGATTCAAACCATTTTTCTAGAAAGATTGAGAAGGAAAAGAACTTAAATTTAATAATAAAATTTAATCTCCACAAATTTTTTTTAAAATAAAGACAGAAAACTTGTAACCAATTCATGAGTAATCAATTTGGATTTGTAAATTGTTTTCAAAACAAGAGTAATTTTTGGCAGGGGGGGGGGGGACTGTATAACATTGTTTATTAAGTGCATAAAAATAAAGTAATCTATCAAAAAAATATAAGAAATGACTATAAAAAAAATTAAGACTTCTTAGATTTCGAGTGTCACTTATTATTTTTGGTAAATTTTGCATGGATTAAAATAGCTTTCATCATTTATCTGAACAATGAACTATGGAAACATTTTCTTTGGGTGTATTACATTTAATTGTGTTGTTTGCTAAACTTGTTTAGATTTTTATTTTAGATAAGGTAGACAGTTTTATACAATTTTAATATCTTTTAAACAAAATATATTTTTGTTTATTAGTAAAATTTACATAATGCTTTTCAAAAATAAACGTTTCAACTTTACTATTTCCTAATTATTTACTACATATCGTTACAAAAATTATTACAGTATATTATGTATTTCTTTAAGGGAAACTGGGCCCAATCTAGAATAAAAAGTAGCACTCCCAGAGTCATCCAGTACCGGCAACGGAAAAGAAAGCCGCAGGAAGTGCAGGATGATGAGATGTTGAAAATTGGCATAAAATTTCAATCGGAAAATAACCAGCAGTTAGAAAGAATAAACAAGCAGTTGGAGAAAATGCAAAATGAACTGAATCTCAAAAATGTTTTACAACTAAAAAAGTTGCAGCTATTATGTAAGGTGCACACAACATAGATGAAGCTTCATTGAATTTAAGTGTTGAGAAATAATAATAAAAAATTATGAATGTGAGTGCTAGATTGATTTAAATTTTTCTGCACAGTTTATTGTGAGTAATGAGTTTTAATAACATGCATTATACAGTGTTTGGAAAAACATTTTGTTTTGCAACGAATTTGACTCATGAGTTTAAGAAATTGATATATTATAAGCAAAATAATACTTTAACCGCCAAGATTCTACAAATATCTCTTAAGCCAGTTCCTTTCCACACCGCAAAAAGACTACTAAAAATCTCTCTTCGAACAACATTTGAGGCAAAACTCCAAGAAGCAAATAAAAATAAGGACTGGTTGGAACAAGGAATTAAAGATATTCCGTCACGGCCAAGAGAAATATCTGTGGCCCTTTTTCACCTTGCCACTGGCCATGACTGTTTATCAAAACACCTGTATAGAATCAAAATCTTTTCAAGCTTCTTTTGTCCGTTATGTAACCTACAAGAAGAAATGGACGCTAACGATCTGAGACGTTGCCCTGCACTTCCTCCTGGGCCCTAGTGGGAACGTTATTGGCTGGCGAGATGCATTATTACAGACCTATAGACTCTTTCCTTTCGTAGCTCTAGTTCCCGTTTTTTGTTCTTTATGTTGTTCTGAGCTACAAATTTGTCTTTCATGTCTGCCATTGGAAAAAAAAAATAATAATTTAAAGTTTTTTCATGCATAGATATATTTATTAAGTCCCAATTTTTTTCTTCTTCTAAAAAAAAGCTAATATTTGATTGGTTTTTCATGTCAATTTTTTTCTTCCTGATTATGTATAAATTATTCCAATTCTTTCATTCATAAATTATGTTAATAGAATTTATATACTATGAAAATATCATTTTTACAGCTTCTGAACGCAATAAAATTTTTTTGTTTAAACATAAATTTTTATTTATTAAATTAATTCAAATTGATATTACACTATACCATGCATATATTTTTGCACTTTCATTTTGTTAGCTTTTTTGCCCTGTGGCAGAAAGAATTTTCTTTTGACAAGCAAATAAATTTAGTTTTCTTTTCTGCAGAAATTTACATACTATAAAATTTGAATCATGCATTTAGTTAATGACTTTTTGGTGAGCACAATTGTGCACAATTTACGTCAATATTATTGGAAATCGATACATTTCGATTGTATTTTCAGCAGCTATTTATGATTATCAAATAGTTTTTAAATATCAAGTTATATTTATAACAATATAGGAAACTATTTTTTTTACTTTTAGCATAATGTGCAAGCAATGCAAATTATGAATTTTGAAAATTAATCTCAAGTTGGCTAACAGTTATTAACATCTATTTGCTGTGACAGAAAGACCAAAAGTTTAATGGGAAAAACTATTTCTTTTAAAAAAGTTTTAATAATATGTAAATGATAAACAGAATGTAACAGATAAACAGGATTAAAACGTATGCAACCAATAAATAGAATTAGTAAAATTTTCAACTATTTGAAAATTAGATGGTCTTTATAAATCTATCTTCTTTGGAAATTAAATTTATACATGAATCAATTTTTGTCCCATCTTGTTTTTGAAGATTCGAAAAAAAGTTCCTACTTTATTTCACAGTTAGGGACAATAATTAAAGAGCCGTGGAAGCCTTCCTCTCTTCCTTTTTTTTAATCAAATCTTAGAGATCTCGTTTCTTTTTCTACATTTTATCTGTCTTTCAACAACTGTTTAGCCATTAGGATAATTGAAAAGGAAAATCTCTAATTTTGAATAAGCTTTTCAAGGACTTAATTTTGTCATTCCGTCAAACTTATTATTGGAAGTTAATAATCACGTGCATACAATTTTATTATCTTATTGATTCTTATTCCACATCTGCTTTATATTCCAAAATTTATTTATTATCAGTTAATTTATTATTTATCAGTTAATTTATTTAAAAAAAAGTCTATAACGTGACGGAATGACACAAAAAATTTAACTCTTATTTTCTAAATTAAACTTAAGACTATTTTTTAAATGCTTAAATATTGCATTATATGCATAATTTTATCAAAATATTACGAATGAAAGATAAAAAAGAAGAAAAAAAGAAAATAGAAATGTAAGTGTCTTTCAATAAAGCAATTCAGCACAAATGTGAACAATTCACTTGTCAGCCATGTGGTTACTTTAAAATTCTGACAGAATCAAAAAACTATCAAAAATAAAACAGAAACATGTAAACTTTCACTATTTTTGAACATATTTTTAAATTAAAATATGCAATTTTTTTTAAAAAAAATTTCATTTAGAAATTGACAGTTTCACGGAATTGTCCGTCATCCAAGTTTAACTTATCTGCATTCCATTTTCAATGATTTCATTGAAATTGTAAAAATTAAGATTTGCAATTTTTTTTCCATGTATAGTTAAAAAAAAAAAAGGGTAAATCCCTAAACATGGATAAGACTACATTTAAAAATTAAAAGTGTGCACTAATAATACAAGACACTACAAAAACGTTTTTACAAATATTTTTAATCAAATCTAAGGCATGAAAACAAAATAATTTCACAAATTTATAGCGATTCTTTCTCGAATTGCTTCCCCTTTCCTCTTCAAAATTATCCTGGAGTTAGGTGGATCGATCTAGGGGATCAGGAATTTCCAGATCATACGGCTCGTCTGGTAGAGGAACACTATGATCCAAACAAATGTTATGCAACACGCTTCCTGCCATTACTATCTTACAGACTTTTTGTGGTGTGTACTGTAAGATGCCACCACTAAGATCAATGAGTTTAAACCTTCCTTTTAAGCACCCGATAGTCTGTTCCACTACGGATCTATCTTCCATATTTATTCTTTACCATATTCAAATGAAAAATAAATAAAATATCATTCTTGCATTTACTCTCTTCTTAACCTAGAAGTATTAATGTGAAGTATATGATTTGCAATTTAACATTAACAATCAAAAGTCAGGTACTTACACTTTGGATATTCATCGAAAATTTATTATTTCGATTTAAAAAAACATTCCAGTCCGGTTGATTGGGCTTGGTTACGTAAACTTGCGTCCCATCAATAACACCGATAATGTTCGGAATGCCACATTTTTCAAAGAATTTCCTCTTTGCTACAGAAGTTGCTCTGGCACCTTGTGGAAATTTGATGAAATTCTCTACAAGTGTCATCATGGCTGTAATTAAAATCCTCAAATATCCTTGAAACACTGGCCTGAGACATTAAAGTAAATGCACTCTCTGCAATTAAATTTTGGAATCCTCCAGACCCTAAAAGACGCAGAGAGGCAAAAACCTAGCATAGAAAAAGAATAAAATAATACATGTGCCTGCTGTTTGTACGATTAGCTTTAGCTTCGTACTCAGTTCTTAAATTTAGTTGATTAAAAGTAAAAATTCTTAAATTAAAAATATTATCCAGCTTGTTTTAAGCTTTATTTTTTATGAAAACAGTGTAAATAATTTATTTTAAATATACAGGGTTATTCATAATTCCCTCCGCCTGTAAACGCCATTTTTCTTAACTACAACTGGCTTCAGTGGTACATGTTACTGCCATCTACCGGCAACTGCTTAAATTAAAACTTGAATACTTTCGGAATAATTTCATATGTTCTTTTTTGCCATATTCGTCTTCGTTTTTTTACTATGACGCTTCGAAATCCCGGAGGGAATTATGAATAACCCTGTATAATAAACTTGCTTTCATAATGAATTTCCTCACGAGAGCCACTTTATCTTAATAGGATCTTGTAAAATGTAAACTCGAAGCTCGTACACAAATATGGGTAATGATGTCAGACAAACTGACCAAACAGACTAGAAACCTGTTGCATTTTGTGTATAACTTGTGACACCAATTTGAGCAAAGGAACAACTGGTGTAATCAGTTTTTAACTTGGAACAGTTTGTGCAAGTACGAATATTGGACTGTACCCATAAATTAAAAGGTTAGTTGGAAAAAGAGTTTTCTATTTGAATCAAAAACTTTAAATCCGCAAAATCTAAAATCGATATTCTTATTGCATAGACCCTATTGATTATTCTTATTGCAAATATAAATTACTATATACATAAGAAAGTGGAAACAAATAGTGCATAAAATAGTTCAATAAGCAATTTCAAATTTATAATTAAAAAAAATTAATGAAATATTATATATACACACTAATTTAATATGCACCCAAATAAGTAGACTTTAAAGGAACTACATTATAACATCAATACCTACATTAGATTCCCATAATAAAAAATTATTAAGAAGCAATAATAGAGTCGCAACATCAGTCAACACTATAGCTAATAGTACAGATACTATCGTTAACGAATAAACAACTTGGTTATTTTTTTCCCCATTGTTTTTAGCATAATTCTGAAGAGCTAGCATCCAAGTGACACAAAATCGAAGAGCGTCTGAATAAAAATTAGGGAAAATCTTGCAAAATAGTCCGGATGGAAGTCCAATGGAAACTTGAGTAATTTTAATTGGTCCATTAAATAGATCGAGGGAAAAATATGATTCTCACACATAGTAAAACGAAAACACTAAAATGTTAATTCATGCATACTTGAACTAAAAATAGATTAAAAGACAGGATGTGAATATTAAAGTGTGATGAAGCTTTTAATTCCGAATAATAGATTAAGAAGAAGATTTAGATAAAGAAATAATATAAAAATATTAGTTGAAGCTTTTTATGTTGCGCTCACAGACACGTACATATACAGGGTGCGTAGCCAAATTATTCAACAAAAAATAAGCACCTTTTAAGAACTTAAAGAAATATAATTTAATTAGGCAAGGTTAGAAAGTTTTTGACAATTGACGGTTTTATATTGTTTTAAACGTCATGTCATGTCAAAAAAAAAAAACCTTTTGGCATAGTTTTTGAATCATTGTTTTGAAATTAAGAATCATGCAAAACAAATGGCGTTTTCATGCGCTACGGACTGACAAAACGGCGAAATAGATTGGGGTGGAATTAATTGTGAAAACGTTGAATAGAACAATGTGAACTGCGTCTTTTTGCATAATTCGAAGCGAAAATCAACATGGTAAATCTGATATTCAAAAAGAGAAAATTAAGCACTTTTTAAAAACACCCAATGAAAAAAGTATCTTTAAGGGCTTTTAAAAAACGAAAATAAGTACCTTTAAGCACTTTTTAAAAACGCTACGCACCCTGTATTTATATAATATGTGTGTGCGTGTGTATTAGTATACAGGATGATAATGATTGTACTATGAGAAATAAAATCGTCATAACTTCGAAACTGTTTGCCTGATCAAGTTCAAACTTCGTGGGGTTGACCGCAGGGCATGACGGGAATTAGTATGCGCAGGCAACGGCCATTTGCAAGTGGAAATGTCACGATACAGTGTGCCTGAGCGCATATCGCTTGTGAACGAATCGCAAGTTTAGATAACTGGTTGCGTTTGTTATGTCGGCTCAAGAACAAGTCTTAAAACATCGAAAAGACACGAGCTGTGTTTGAAACCAGCCCAATTGATTGATTAAATGTAGGGTTTAATGGCACAAAGTCCAAAGAAGGACATGCTGCGCCAAACAAACGGTTTTAAAATAAAGGTAAATGTATATTAGAAATTTTCCTCATTAAAAGTCACACGGAATTTATAAAACTACATACAACGTGACAGAGGTATTCAAAAGTGAGTAAAATCAGATAAAATGTAAATGTAGTAAAGTATTATAAAACAGTTGCATTTAAAGCTGAATAAAATCAGATAAAATTGTGAATAGGATAAAACAGTTATATACAGTATAAAAGACCAATTGCGCGTAGAAACGCAAAAATGTTAGGATGATGCGAGTCACCTAACAAATCCCGCAGAGTTAAAATAGATAAATCATCTAAAATATAAATACTATAAAACAAGATGAAACAGGTTCAAAACGTGAATAAAATCAGATAAAAGTGTAGATAGGACGAAGCAGTTATATACAGTATAAAATATAATTTGCGCGTATGAACGCAAAAATGTTTGGAGGATTTGTTAGGAGACACCCATCATCCTGAGATAAAATAGAACTAGCAAAAATGGTAAGACGATAAAAGTTAAAACATGGGCAAATATTTAAAATATGATGAGTGAGTGTAGTAAATATTTGGCGCAGGAGCTATATCGCGCCTAAAACTAGGTTTAAAAAATCATATAACTTAGACATCATATCATATAACACCTTATCAAAATCATATAACACCTTATATAACTCCAAACACAAGGTTGAGTTCGATTGGTTGGTTGGTTGGATTTTATTGGCGCAAGAGCCAGAAGGTTGAGTTCGAAGAAACTTGGTTAAAATCAAAACCAAGGTGATTTGGCTAAAATCAATATAACTAGGTGAAAACTGATCAATTTATTAAAATTTGAACGAAGTCGAATTATAAAATCCGATGTCTTTGAGGTAAGGTATTAAGTTAGGATGAGGTGTGATTCCAAGTAAAATTGCTAAAGTTGGGAAGTCACAGTTAAAATACTGTCGTCTTCTAAATTTAAATTTCGAGACTGTAAGATACTCTGGGGAGGTGGCTCTCCCAACAGTAAATATAGATGCGTCAAACGAGTGTGGCCGATTAGGAGACGGGTTAGTTTAACGTCTGCGTGACGCGTACGTAATGCAGGTTAATGGTTAGTATTTGGTTTAACTGAGTGCAGTTTGTTATTGATTTTAAGGTCCTAATGTTGTGAATGAGAAACTGCCGAATGTTATGCTTTATGTATGAGAAAGGTCCGGATACAGTTAAAACAGTGGTGGCAGATCCTACATACAAATCGTTCCCTGGTATAACTACGTGATTCGGTACCCAACAGAATAACCGTTATTGTGGAGAGTAATCAGCAAATGATTAATGAAACATAAAATTATATGAGTATTACTGCCAAAATTTTCCAATTGGCGCAAAACGCTCATACTGACGGAATATATGCTATACTTATGTAGATCGCATAGAAATTAGCAGCAGTGCAAAGAGAATGGCAACAGCTTCAGCAGTGAAGAGGGAACAAATATCTGGAATCTTGTAATTATCATCAGCGATAATGACACCGCTACGTACGGTAAGACCAAAGAGAGTATGACTAATTACAATACATTAAGATACAAGATAGAAATTTATTGCCAACACACATCAAGAACCATTATATTGACAACATAATCAGCACTGATACAATTTAGAGATCCGTAGAATGTCGTCTTTACTCAAGGCAAACTTATCATTGACGTCAACTATTTTTCGACCATCTTTGGCGGTCATGGTCTTTAATCCATCGTAATGGCTCTTGCTGAAGACAGTTTCTCCATATAACATAACAGAATCGAAATCAAATGGAGACAACAGTTGGTTCTGCTTTGGTCTCAATTTAACAAACTGGTCCTCCATTCCTACGGAAGAAAAAAAACCTTAAATTAATAACTTCCAGATATATTATTCAAAAGACAGTTTTTCCAAATAACATAACAGAATGGAAATAAAATAGAGACAACAGTTAGTTCTGCTTGGGTCTCCATTTAACAAACTGATCCTCTATTCCAACGAAAACAACGGTTGCCAGCAATGTTTCACTATGTTAGCATCAAAATGCACGTTAATACCTGAAAGATATTTTGCCCTATCTCTGAACAAGCTGTAATGAGTGATAAAAATGTTTGGCGTAAGGGCGACCATTTAGCTATCCACACCTAAAAATCTTTAGTGATTTTTTCCTAGTTATTTTTATTAAAGACAGAGTTTGAACCTCTTGTGATGCTAAATTTAATCATTCTTAATCTAATGTTAAATAAATTAAACTAATTATTTAATATTTATTACATTTTATAAAGAGGCAAAGATAAATATTTTATTCTCTTCTTAACAATCAATGTAACTGCCAACTTATTAATTTAATACAAATGTATAACTCATTAATGCACTGTCGCGAATAAACCGAACATCCAAATCTATTTACAACCCTTTATTCTTTAAGTTACTTTATTTATCTTACCACAAAAATGTTTCAATTACAGGGCTATATTAATTCTTACACTTTTTTTTTTGATAATTAAGCTATAGTCAAATTATTTCAAATTTAATTGTACACACTTTCGATAAATCGAAAGCTATGGATCTCTTCCCATGTTCTTAGCAGTCCGTTGGGAACAATTCAATCACTTGTAATTTTGAATTCTTAACGTGAGGACTGGGGAGGATTTCACCCCATCGAAATTTACTGAAAACAATTTTTCCTAAGAATTAATTTGCATAAAAAAGGAGAGGGAAGAAAGGTGTAATTTCGAACCTTTTTGAATGTTTTCGTAGTGAATGTTCAAGTAATCGTCTCTATCTGATCGAGAATGTTCATGGAAGAATCCAACTGTGTGACCCATCTCGTGAAGTAGCGTTCCCATCTTGAAACATCCTGCTCCTAAAGACAGAGGCTGTTCACCTAGAGTTTTTCCAACATGAGAGTAGCACCTAAATACAATAAATAAACTTAATTTCCCTTTTTTTTTATAATTCCTACACTATTAGTTCACACTCTCTCTATATATCTTGTTCAAACTTTCAATCGTTAATAAAATACTTTAATTCATCCACTAAAGATCAAATAAATTTTTTTAAAACTTGTAGTGAATGACACTTGATGTTAATACACTTTCTTTAAAATATTAATTCATTAATTAATTTTAATTAATTAATTTTAAATGGAAGAAAATTTTTTGATTATTTCATAAAAAGTAACTAATATAAAATTTTTCTTTGTTGATTTAAGTAGGAATTAACTTTTTTTTTTTTTTATATTGCTTGTTATATATCGTACTGACATAATAAAATTTAAATCAATACATCGACAATGTGTACAAAGTACGAGTTAGTTATTATTTAGGCTATACCGTACTTCCCACCAGGTAAAAGTAATGTAAAAGGGTAAAAGTTGATTTAAATCATTGAGTAAAAAATTATCTATAAGATAAAATGTAACATTTTTGTGAGGAGTATCTTAAATTAAAACCTGTAAATTCATGGTTGAAATACCGTTGTCTAAGTTGATTGTATTTAAAGCACTGGGTCAAAATATATTTCACTGTTAAAATATTTGGGCATCTTGAACATATGGGAATAAATGTTTGTGGGTGAAACGTGTGTCCAATTCGTAATCTATAATTTTCTAGGCGCATTATTGGTTTAAAAGGGACAATTGGTGGTTGATTTTAAACAGTTTATTAATTGCACTTTGCCAGCCATGTTTTAGCTAATATACTATTTATAACATTTTTAATATCTGCATGTCAGTGGTCGGTTTGAAACGTTTAGACAGAAAAAAAAGGCTCTCAATCTTACAGATATATAGAGATATATTCGAAATGTTTAGAGTAAATTTAACGTCCATGACAATTCTGGTCATTGAGCTGGAATTTAACTAGTAATTAAAAGTGAATTCAAAAGTAATTAGTTTTTTTTAAAAATTAATTAGTTTACACAGTATAATTTTAAGTTTAATGATAGGAACTTTGCAACTGTATATTTTTTAAAAAAAATTGTAAATACAATTGTTTAATGTATGATACTTTTGTTATAAATAATGTATAAATTATTATTAGTCTCTCAGGCGTTAAACGTCAGATTAATTTAAAATATTAACAAAAATAAAGTAGTAACATTTAATGCAATCTCCAAATTGCTTTAGAGTCCGATATCCTCCTTTGGATCTTGTTTCATAAGACTTTACATTCAATCAAATTTAGAGTCCGAATAAAAATAAATCATTAAATTCTAGATCAACGGCCCGAATCGAATCGAATGGGACATTAAATTCATGTAATTGTTAAAAAGCGGCGTTTTTATCTTACGTTATTTTTCGTTAAATTTTGACATAGTGAGTTGCTGTTAGTCAAGAATGCCTTTAAGAAGACGAAGAAGCCTTTATCAACAGCTCACTGACTTTGAAGGCGGTCGTGTAATACGGCTTCGAGAAGGTGGATTTTCTTTCCGCAATATTGCAGAATGAGTGGATGGGAGAAACCTCTGTGCATGATTTAATTTTATTTTATAACCGTCGTTGAACACCCGACCAAATTTTTCTGGTTTACGACTACTAATGTTCAACTCAGTAACCTTGTAATTTTGAAGCTAATCCAGAAGACAAGGAAACTCCTGGATCAAGTATTGAAAGAAATTTGCTTTCCTGGAGGAATATTTGATGGAACTAACCAGCAGTGGTCAAGAAAAAGAATTGTTTCAAGATCAGATTTTGGGCGGCCACGTGGCATTACTCACAGGGAAGACCGCGTGGATTTGATATTTGTTCAATGTCAAAAGACAAATCATGTTCACTGCGCAATCATTGTCAAAAGATGAATTGTTTTTTTTATATATATTCTTTACACATATGATTCTCCAATAGACAGACAAGACTACAATAGCATAACTGCTCTCTATGCTGATGAAACCGTTTCATTGCTAAGGAAAATGCATAAGAAATGCTTTAGTTTGCTTAAACGAAGATTACCTTCAAGTTGAATTATGAGTATGTATCAAGCATTATTTCTTACGAAGCGAACTGGAGTGGTCTCGATCTTCACAGTATAAATGCTATGACGTGGATTTGATATTTGCTCTTTGTTCACTGCGCAATCATTGTCAAAAGATGAATTGTTTTTCATATACATTCTTTTTCAATAGACAGACAAGACTATAATTAGGACAGAGAAAGCAAAAATTGCTTTTGAAAAATGCAGTGTTAGTTAAAGTTATTAAACTATGTTAGTGCATCCATCTCAAAATGCAGAATTATCTTTGACGTGCGATTCTTCAGATCGGGCTATTGGATGATTCTAAGCCAGAAAGAGGGCGATGAGTTCAAACCTTTGGCATTTTTTTGGCGTAAGCTTACCCCAAGTTAACAGCGTTATAGTGTGCATGATCGTGAATTATTGGCTATTTACGCGTCTGTTCGGCAATTCGCTTACTTGTTGGAAGGTCGCGAGTTTTCAATTTATACCGATCATAAATCTTTAATTTACCCATTTACTCAAAAGTATGAGAAATGTTCCCAGAATCAAATTCGACATCTTGATTGGATGGGGCAGTTTTCGACGGATGTGCGTTACATAGCGGGTTCACTTAACGTTGCGGCAGATGGTTTATCCAGAGTATCCGAGATAGAAATGCCCACCCTGTTGCTTGTATTTAATGCACTGGGTTAAAATATGTTTCCGTGTGTCCTCTTGAACACACGGAAGCTGGTTCATCAAGTAATAAATGTTTGTGGGTGAAACGAAATTCAACGAAGGATTCTTGAGATGTAGTAAAATGTCTCATGTGCTAAATATTAAAGAGTTGAGAGAATTTACAACAAAGATAGCAACTTACACAACAAGGATTGGTGAATATGATAAAACTCATATTCATCAATCCTTTGGGGGAGTTATGCAACGGGAGAAAGATTGTGAGAACTATGACTCAGAAAAATATCACATAAATCGATAACTGAGAAAAATAATAAATCTATAACTCAGAAAAAAAAAGTGTTACATACTGAAGAGGAGAGTTATTTTTTTTCAGCACATTCCTCAATTACCATACACTAGTAGAATTTCTTATTTATTCCTTACCCTCTTCCGGCGAAAATCTTGACGTATTGTCTCTCGTCAGTTCTTGGAACAAATCGAATACAAGTCTTGTCTGCATAGTGTTTCATGGCTTCTTTAATTTGAGGTTCCTTTTCCTCTGTAAATAAATTAATACATTCCTCCTCTCACAAACAAGACTTAATTGTACACAATTTCCCGGTATTAGTGAAATGTAAGATAAGACTTTCAGCTTATTATGGTAAATTGTTATTGTACCGATCGTGAAACGAGTATATGTTTGAGAAATAAAAGAAACATCGTGACTTTCAGGAGGCAAGTGGGGTTTAATGGCACAAGAGTGTCGCCACAAACCATTGGTTGCAGCAATTATCATCATTTAGTACTTATTTTTACGAGGGAACAGCTTGCCAATTGGCTCCGTTTTAAGGGAAATTTTTTGTATGTATGATTCTTGATGTAGTAAATTTAGTTAAAAGTTATTCATTCCGACACTACGAATAAATAATTCGAAACTTCACATAAAACACATATTATCCTAGTTACCATATTCCGTATTATTTTTGCTTATTTTCGGGGGGCAGTTTTGCTTAACTTCGGTAGTTTACCGAAGCTGCGGTTAGCCACGTGGGAGAAGGGTCCCAATGTTAGATCCCTTAAGTTACCATTGCAGAGATGCCAACTTGCTCCGGACAGCAAATATATACGTATTTTAAAGAGGTAACTTATCAATTGTGATTCTCGGTTTAATAAATTCAATTTAGTAGATTTTTATCCACAAACTATTTATAAATAGCTCGTACGCTTATATATATCACAACTTTATAGTACTTAAGTCATGCTATACTTTTTAAAAGACAAGCAAAAATAGTCAAACATTCGCAAAATTTACTTAGTAGTTATTCACCGTTTTTTTTAATTATTTTGGCGTGTTCGGAGCAGTTGGCATCTCAGCCATTGTTCAGGCGCTGCCTCAATTATAATGCATCGCCCGTCACATGCGTATTAGTCTTAGCCTCGATATTTTGTACATATTTTCTTGTCCTTTATTAACTCTTATGTATATAGTTTTCACGATACCTTGTACATAACCAGTTTTTCATGTCTTATTTTTTAACCGGAATTATCTTAACTGTCTACTTCATGTTCAATTCTATTGGCTGTTTCATTCACGTGACACCTCAGGTTTGGCCTACCTGATCTTTAGGATAGTACTAGCGTACGTCTCCCCATTTTATTTTCTCCTTTACATTTTCATCTCGATTACATATATATTAATATAGCTTTTAATTATCCGACCCATAATACCGGAGAATCGTTAAGTGCCGCCTTTGGCGGCAGAAGCCGAAATCTTCGTGAATCCTAGTTACCTCCTTATGAAAGTACGAATGAGTTTAAGTTAATTAAGTTTGTAAAATTAACAATAATCTTAAACGTTTCAGCATTGAAATCTCGAACCATTTTATGAAATCTTTTACAGAAAGCCGAGCTGTTGGTATTCCTGTATGGGGTATCTTCTTCCTCCAAATCGCCAATCACCAAAAAGGGCTTGCTGCACTCAATCATTAAAAAGTTAATGCGTTTGCTAAAATGACCATAGACATACCTAGTTTCGTAAAAACAATTGTTTCTTACATTTTTGTATTCATATACGCATTCGAGCGAGTCATCGGTTCTCTCTGCCTCTCGCCAATATCTCGACTAAACAAAATATCTCGCCAATATGAAACTAAAGAAAATATTGCGAAAACTGTGTGCTTTTGTTCTAAGAGGAAAAGCTGTACGTACTTAGTGCTGGATCGATGATATAGGGTATTTTTCCATTTGGCCAAACTCTGTGTTTTTCTACGACAGCATTCCTATCCTATGTATTAAAAAAAAAAGCTTTAAACATAAGCTAGTTAGCTTTTATCATCTAAAAATATATTCTTAAATTTGTAAACAATTTGCTCCCCTTAATCTTTCCCTATTTATTTTTTCCTTTACACTTTAAACAAAAATATTATAGGATGAATTTCGATAAACTGTAGTGTTGCTACAACTCTCTTTCCTTTTTATGAGTATCAGTCAGCCTATTTCTGTCCAAACTGTTTGAGATAGCCTCTCTGTGAATAAATTAAGCAGTCTTGGTCTGCCAATTTTTGGGAAGGAGAAGAAACCTGGGAAGAGGGGCAGGGCAGAGGTGAGAAAGACAGGGCTAAGACCTGGTTAGATGAGTGGAAGGTGATCAGAAAAAGAAGAGGTTTTTGGTAGAAATTCTGAAGAAAAATATACATCTATCCTGAAACAATTGCTGCAACTGGACTGAACAATTGATATATGTATCCAGAGAATAATAACCTGATACCTACAAATAGTTTATCAGCTCCTCAAGATTTTAAGCCAAGTCTAGCACATGTGCAAGATAAGTGACTTTAAATTCAATTGACTCCAGCAGTGATTCATTTTCTTTAAATGTTCTTCAAATCTGTTTGTCACATGTTGATTTAGTTTAGTATAATTTGTTATGACCTTATTTTATTATGCCTCATGGTCAAATTTATTTTTATGAGTAAATCTTGATAATTGAGTTAATCATCATTAAAATAGCTTAAGTAAATTATCTCCCTTGTAATCATTATTTCTAGACAGATTTTGTAATCTTACTTTATTTGCATGTGTTGGTGATGATTTGGGATAAGCCTTAGTTGTAAAATGCATTAGTACTAAATTTAGCAATTATCCCACTACACTTTACCCAAATTGTCACCACAAAACACTGCAGTTAGTTCTCGTTTAAAGAACTACAGTATGTCTTTTTTGGTGCTTTATTCATCAGTAAGTCATGCTGTCAAAAATTGCCGTTGGGTTACATTGAAATAAGTCACCACTTCTCTAAAAAATTTCATAATTAAGTTGTTGTTGTTACTAATTCCCATCTGGTTTGACGGAGTCAGACCAGATCAATAAATTCGTTGACATTTAGGAAGTCCGAAACTAAAAGGGGAGAGGAATGAATGTCGTTCCAGTCCAGCCCTAAACAGTTCAAGATATGCTCAGGTGATGCCTGATTTTGTTGGCATTTAGGGCAAAGAGGAAAGATCTTTTGATTGGCAGAAAATGTGAGACTTTTCCGGTGTCCATTGGCCAGTCGGGATAAGCAAGTGTTGCTCTGCCTGTCACCAGGAAGAGATAGAGATAGTCTTGGTCTTTTTGCTTTATACCAGTAGTGGATAGGAGGAAGCAGCCACTTTTGTTTGTTCTGGGCCTTTTGCCTTGCTAAAAGTTCAAGGTATCATAATTAAGTAGAAGAGTTTATCGATATAAGATTCGCAGAAGTATTTACTCGCTTCGTTTTGTTCAAGGACTTCCTGCAACCTAAGAACTTTTCGTAAAAAACATAGTCTTAAAATCGAATATCATATATCAGAGTGTACTAAATATGAATTTAATATAGGAGGATAATCATGCGAGTATATCAGCTCAGTGCGTGAATGCAACTCTTAAAATTAGTGAAAACTAAACAAGTTTTTTAACCACGGATGGCGATAAACAGAAGAGAGAGGAAAATGTCACTGCATTTGAAGTGACAGTCAATTCACAAAGAATTAAAACAAATTTGCATCGCAATACGTAAACGAATAGCAATAAATTGGAGAAAAAAATGTGGATAACTTTACTTACAGTATGAGGGTCGAATCCAGCTATATCGCCTTCAAAAAGATCAGGATTTTGCATAGCTTCATCCCCAGCTACGTCTGAAAGCAATACGCTCGGTAAATTGTGTGCATACAAATAAAATTTATAACGTAACATTAAAATTTAACCGTGTAAACAATAAGGGTTTACATTACAATTAAGAGTAGAAACACATTTTGAGTATTTAAAAAGTTACTAACCATCCCCTATTTTTTTGATGATCTTTATATGAATCATTGAAAAAATGTATTTTATTAATCATAATATAAACGAATCGATTCGAGCCATTGAACCAATTAAGGTCGTTGAATTTCTTGTAACTTAATAATCATTCGAACGTAAGTCGATATTTTTAGAAATTATTTATTGTAGAGTGCGCTAAAAAAATGGATTACCCTGAATAACTTCTGACTTAATGATCAGATCTTCACGTTCTAGGACTCAATCTTAAGGGGGGTCAGGACCCTTAAAACTCTAAAAAAAAAAATCGATTTTTCAAGAATCATTTTTTTTTATTCCTTGCATTATTCTGCGCATTTTCATATCTTACATTTCGAAATCTTTCAATTGGTTCAAAAGTTATAAGGGTTAGAAGACAAGTCACTCACCAACAATTGTTTTAGTGGGCGTGGTCGCGAATTGCTTCATTTTGGGCTTATCTTATAGTTTCTAATAATAATCTGAGATTTAAAGTGTCTACAACTCAACTCTGCTCCAACCCTTTGCAGATTTTATTTGTTTATATTCGAATTGCATGCGTTTTTTAATCTTAGATTAATATTTGTACATTCGTCTATTAGCTTTCATTTTAGTCAAAAATCTAGTTTCGGTTTGATTTATTTATTATAAATAATCATGAATAATCCTCGTAGATCTGGTCAGAGACCAAAAAAGAGAAGATTTCGTGGAAATCAATTTCGGCAAAGTGTAAAAGTTGGCAGTTGCAATGTTTTTATTGAAAAAGAGGATTTTAAAAGTGCTTCTAAGAAAAAGCTTTCGATGTCATGTTCCAGTTTCAAGGATATCGAAACTGAAACTAGAGACTTTTGATGGTTATCGCCTTATTGATGTTGCTTCCTTGATAAGTTTTTTCAATAATGTGGCTGCTTGTGGAATTTGTCATGCTTCCTTGAAAATGACTGAGAAATCCCAGTGTGGATTGTTGTCTTCTTTTGAAATAACATGTCAAGCATGTCAGAAAAGGGATGTTTTTAAAAGCTGCAAACTGATAGGAGTGAATAAGAACATTCCAGAAGTAAACAGAAGATCTGTTTTTGCAATGCGGTGCATTGGTGGTGGACTTTCAAGTCTGCAGACATTTTGTTCTGTGATGTGTTTGCCCAAGCCCATAACTCAGAAATCTTATGATAAAATTAATTCAAAAATATTGGAAGTATCAAAAGAAGTTGCTTTGTCATCCATGGAACAGGCAGTTAACGAGGAAAAGTCTATCAGAAAATCCAAACAGCCTAACCGTCAGTGGAGACGGCACCTGGAAAACCAGAGGTCATACGTCTTTAATAGGCGTAAGTACCCTGGTAGGCGGCGAGACAGGAAAAGCTGTTGACATAGAAGTAATGTCGACATTCTGCAAAGGTTCTGCTTCGTACAAGGGTCCAAAGTTTGGCTTGAGATATCATAAGTGGCTATCTTCTCATAAAACAGTGTGCCAGAAAAATCATGCCGGCTCTTCTGGAAAAATGGAGGTTGACGGCATGAAGAGGATTTTCCAAAGATCTGAAGAAAAATATGACGTCAAGTATGAAACATACATTGGCGATGGTGATTGTAAAACTTTCCAGGCTATTTGTGAGGCAAAGCCATATGGAAAAGATGTTTCGATAACCAAAGTGGAGTGTGTGGGACACATACAGAAGAGAATGGGCACTCGTTTGCGAAAACTCAAAACTTCATATGGCAAAAAAAGGCTTTCAGATGGTAAGACGGTAGGTGGTCGGGGAAGACTGACAGATGTAACAATAAATAGAATTACAAGTTATTATGGCAATGCAATTCGCCAAAACAGCAATAACTCAATCAACATGCGAACAGCGATTTGGGCCATATGGGCTCATACTTGCAGCACGGATAAAGAGCCGATGCACTGGTTTTGTCCGAAAGGCGAAAATAGTTGGTGCAGCTATAATAAAGCTGTGCATAACAACAAAGTGCATGAGTATAAGCACCCAATGCTGGTTGCTAAAGTTGTTATGGAGGCAATAAAGCCAATATTTAAGGATCTGTCTCATCCGTCTCTTTTGAAAAGATGTTTGGGGGGTAAGACCCAAAACCCAAATGAGTCGTTAAACTCACTCATATGGAAGTTTTGCCCTAAATTTGCTAGTGCTGGCAAAAATGTTGCCGAAATAGCTGCATATATGGGTGTTTGTGTTTTTAACGATGGAAAAAAGTCTTTGATGTCTATTATGAAACTGTTGGAGCTACAAATCAACAAAAAAGCAAAGCAAAACTTTCATGCTCAAGATAAACTCCGCATAACAAAAGCTGAAAAGCGAGCTAGTGAACAGTCTATTGTAGCTCGTAGAGTGAAACGACAAAAAAAGATTTGTGAAAATGAGAGAATGAAAAAAAGTGAAGGGGGGGGGGATATGTATATTTCTGGTGGCTTTTAATTTTTAAATGTTTTTTTTTATATTGATTTTATTATAAAATAATAAAATGTAAGAAATTTATTCCTTTATATCTATGTCTTTGAGGTTACTTAGGATTTCTAGATAAACATAAAAATGGATATTGTTATAATAATCAAAATATTGTTATAATATATAATATTTTAAAACATCATCTTTTAGATTTTTATAAATCTCAAAAATCTATCATTTAGGTTGGTTTGGTTTTTGTATCAATCATTTCTAAAGTTTGAAAAGTTGATTACTATTTGACTCGATGCTCGTTATGTGACAAGTCGTTGTGAAATGTTACTTTATTTTGTTTATAAGTCAAATTTAGTTAATGTATTACTGTTTAAGTTGTATGTAGGCATTGTAAAATGATTTATTTTATTTATTTAGGCATTTTTAGAAAAATATATTGAGTGGTATTTGAAAAAAACAAATTTTTAACTTTAAAGTCATTTTTCTCAAAATGTGCAAGTTGAACTTGTGCGCACTGCGTACAAAGAACTAATTGATAGAATTGTACGAAATTTTAGGAAAAGTTTTATGATATGGTTTGCTACAACTGGTACCTACTATAAAAACCATTACTCTCTTAAAATTTTTTTAAATAATTGTGTAATGTGCCAAAAATATAGAAATTTGAAAAACTTAAACTTTTTTAATTTTTAGAAAATTAAAATATATGTATATCAAAATAATATTAGGTAACACAGGTTTAGGGTAATTATAACTTTAATTTAAAATTAGTTTGACATTATTTTGATGATATTTGACTCGTACGCTTTGCGCACAATGAAACTCACTTTTTCGAAAATAAAAAAATTTCACTATATTAAAAAAAGTCTGTAATTTGTTTTATGAATGATTTTTTTGAATTTAGCTATTTAATTATATTGATAATAGTGCTAGTAAATGATAAAAGAAATTTCATAGCTTTAGGATAAATTCAATGATAGTTACAGTGTGTCGAAAATATGGTATTTCATTGTATCGTTTAAGGCGTTAAAGGGTCCTGACCCCCCTTAAGGGCTCGAAGGGGCTAATAATCGAAGGGGCTTCAAATATGCTAATTAATAAAAGAAGACCGCATTTTAAGTTACGAAATCAGACAAAAACGTACTGATCAAACTGGGGACCATATTTCTCAGACGGCGACTACTTCCTTAATTTTAAGGGTCGGAAATCCGAATCCGTGGAAAAAAGGAATGTTTATTCAGGCAAAGTACGTTTTTGTGTCTGATTTCGTAACTTAAAATATCGTCGGCACTTATTATTAGCATATTTGAGGAAATTCCTTCGAGCCGTTAAGATTGAGTCCTTGAACGTGAAGATCTGATGATTAGACCAAATGTTATTTAGGGTGGTTCATTTTTTTTTTTTTTTTTTGCACATTATACCTAGTTTAATTTGAGGTTGAATTAAAGGTACTTTTAATTATAATTATTTATAATAATACTATTATTATAACAAATAATAACAAAATATAATGTATCAATTAAATAAATTTACTATATTCCCTCAGAGGCTTAGTATTTTGACAAAAATATAACCAAAATATAACTAGTTCAAAGTATTATTTATATATTTTAATATCACCATACAATAAGTGTAAATATTGAAATTTGAAAGCAATTTTAGAACTACTTAAGTCTTAATGATTTTGTGAAATAATATGAAGTGGGGAAAGTTTATTTCCTTAAACTTTAAATCAAAACCCTTATATATTAATGAATTTTTTAAAATATAACTAATTTCAATCAAATAATTAAGTTAAACTAAATTCTGGCTCAACGGCATGAATTGAATCAATTAATAAATTCATATAATTACACATGGGCCGTATTTTTTACCTACGCTTAGATAATGTGATACCTTGAAATTTGTGGTAAAACAAATATTTAATTGCACTTCACAAAACAAAATCCAGTAAGTGAGTGAAATCAATATTTGTAATTCAATGATTTAAATGGCTTAATTTCTGATAAAAAAAAGAGAAAGAAAAAATTCCACTGTTCTAATATAAAAGTAAATGCAAGTTTGCTAACTGTAAATATTTACCATCAATACTCCTGCCGTAGCATGTCGAAGCAAGTCCGATAATAAGGAAAATATATTTTAGAACCACCATTGTACACAGAAGAGATTGCCTGAAGATAAACCCCAATATGCACAAAACTAGTCTCAAGACAGAGGCTTTTTATGATTCCCCGTCGTAAAAAATTGCCGATAACAAGGATCCTATCACCTGTTCGGTAACAGAAGTTTTATTTCCCATCATTATCAGTATTAATTTAAATACTTTCTAGACTTGTTTCAGGAATAACTAATAGAACGAAATGGAAAGAATGACGCGACGATAAAAATTTAACGGACGCACTAGACTATGCTCAGATAAATCACAAAAATGTAACGAATTATTCAGCGATTTAATTTTCTGACAGAGAAATATCCAATATATACTCAATTGAAATACTCAATAACTTAAATTACGAAGAAAAATAAATTACTACTTAAAATTGTTTTCTTCTATAATAAACTAAAAACCGTCAGCTACATTGCTAAACATTGTAGAGTATTTATTACCACTGAATTGAATAGAATTGGGTACAGCTATTTTTGGGTGACGCGAAGATAAAAATATACGCGAATTGACGAAAAAGAATGATGCGAAGATAAAAATTCAACTGAAAAAAAACTAGACTATGCTTAGATAAATTACAAAAATGTAAGGAATTATTCAGCGATATAATTTGTTTACAGAGAAATATCCAATTACTCATTAACTTAAATTATGAAGAAAATAAATAAAATAAATAATGACTCTTTAAAATCGTTTTCTTCAATAAATTAAAAATCGTCTGCGACATTACTAAACATTGTAGTGCAGGGATGAGCAATCACGCGGCCCGTTAAACATGTTTATGCGGCCCGTCAAGCATTTCTAAAATTGAATTTATTTTATCGACTTTCTCCAATCGTATTGTTATAAAATTAATTTTAATAAAATGGTAGTACATACTATCCAGAAACAATTTTTTGTGACGAGTTACTCACTTGTCGGCGACTTGTTCAAACATGCAATACGAACGCGCCGTGTCTGCGTGATTTTTTGTGACGAGATACACACTTGTCGGCAACTTGTTCAAACATGCAATACGAACGCACTGCGTCTGTGCTTGTTTGTGTTTGCATCTGTGGCGGCAGCACTTGCAACCACCTCTGTGTTGTAGCGCCACCTATAGACTGGCTTGCCGCAGTTAGAAAGTGAGGCTGAAGAGGAAACACTTGCATGTGAACACTATCAGTTAAAAACACTCAACCGGCCAATTCCTGGCGAGTGACACACGTTGTCATGTCTGAAAGTTGTAAGTCGTTGATATTGCAAATAATGCTAGAAATGTATAATTATAATGTGTAAACCTGTTAATTATAAATAAATGTGTGTTCCGTCATAAATACATTTTATTGATTCATTCGAGACACTCGACACTTCTGTCACACAATCAGTCTGACTGGTAAGCTGTTAACTAGCAATTTTGGCAATTCTTGTGTTTCTTGCAAGGCATGAGTGCAATATTAGTGCAATCTATAATAGCATGTCGGAAAAGCAAACAAAAAAACGGAAGGTTGCGGATGGAGAGATGATAAAAGAATGTCTGACTGCTGTTGCAGAAACAGTATTTCCTGATAAGATAAATATTATCAAGTTTCACCATTGCAAGGAGAATTGAAGACTTGTCCGAGAACATAGCAACAACGCTTCGTGAACGCATTGCAAAATTCGAATACTGTTCTTTTGCGATATTAGCGATCCAGCACAACTGGCAATATTTTTACGTGGTATTGACACCAAATTTAATATTACCGAAGAATTGTGTTCATTCAAAAATTATTGCATTTATTAAAAAATTAAAATTTAGGTTAAATAGGATTACATTTCCATATTTTTTTCCTATTGTTAAATTTCATAAAAGTCCGATTAAATTTAGATTTATAGAGCGTGGTACGAATTGTTATAATTCTGAAATAAGTAAAAGGTTTTTTAGTTTTCTAAAAATTATTTTGCTTAAAATTAAAAAGAGAAAAATATTGTTATACATAGTAATGTTGAAGTTTTGGATTATATTAATAATAATGATACTTCCAGCATTAATACTTTTGATTTCGAAAATTTGTATACAAGTATACCACATGGAAAGATTATTGAGATTTGTGTCGGCACTCACCGGGAATCAGAAATTCCATGATTCTGTTTCTAACAGGAGACTATGAATAATTTCGATTTCGTATCATGGATTATTTGTGAACTATACTGTGTAAGAACAAACTTGATTTCGTAAATATGGAAAAACTTAATAACAAAAAGGGGAGCGTCAGAGCTCAACTAGCTTGTCTCGAAACTTTGTTGGGTAAACCAGATGATGAATATAATGAAATTGACTTGGAACCAAAACTAAATAATATTGAAAAAAATTAAATCATCCGTTTGCATATTATGTGACAACTACTGTGACTTTGTTGAGAATGAAGCTGCAATGGATAAAGTAGAAGATTTGTTGGATATCGACTCCAGAATAGAAACATTAGAAGTAAGAATTAAAAACCTCATTAAAAATTGTAAAACAACTATTGCTATAAATAATACAAAAGATGATAAACAAGCTTCTATGTCAAGTTGCAGTAATTATCGTATTCCTAAAGTGCCTATTCCAACATTTTAAGGTCATTACTTAGAATTCGCAACATTCAAAAATCAATTTAATAGTGTTATTGGAAACAACAATATACATTATCTTTGTGTTTCGCTAAAGGAAGAAGCAAAGCTTTTGGAAACAAAAGATGATACATTTGCGTTCAATGCGTAACCATTTTGGCAGGAAAATGAGTCGGAGATTTTTAACAATTGAAGAGGCTCATGATAATTTAATGCCCTTGAGCAATGAATTTGATGACAGTGACCCTAAAATGGTAATATTGCAGCCTGATCTAGACGTAGTCACTGATGATGAAGACATTCATGACGCCTGCATAGCATTGAATGTGGACATGCTATATTTGATGAAAATGAATGAATGATCTGCTCGTTGGAATGATAATAGAGTAGTATTTGATTAGTACCAATTTTGAAGACACGAGCAGAAAGTATATATACCATGTGTTGTTTCTCATAAGAATGGAGTAGACTTGTTTGACAATCTCATGGAAACACAGTGTTCGTCTCTAGAAGGAAAAAAATGGTATTGGCCATTATGCATAAATGCATTTGAGATATCATTTGCAGCACGGAATCTTTCAAAACTTTTTATGCCTGAACAAACTCTAGAAATCCGCGAATTTCATCGGCACATTACAGTAGCTTACTTAACTTACTTAATATTGAGTGTACCTCGAAATATTGCAGGAAGGGACGGCTTAGAGGTTCAACCAAGAAACCCAGACTACTTGAAATTAGAAAATGAACAAATATTAATAAAAAAATCTTAATGGAAAACACCGTTGTCAGCTTAAAAATTGTACAAAAGAACCTAAAACTCTGTGTCAAAAATGTAATTTAGGACTTAGCGTTGAATGTTTTCTGACATTTCATGTTAACTAAGAGGCTTGATCGCAAAACATTTAGTAGTGGATTGTGTAGCAGTCAGGCACAAGCCTAAGCAGCTAGGCATAAGCCTCACCTTGTCTGGTGAATGAGGTAAAAGCGTCAGTTTTTTTATCTATTCACCAGCATTATCAAGAGGAGAGGTGGTTTTGAAGATGGTACGCTGTGTTCCATGCTGGCTGTCGTTGCATTCTTAATTTAATATTAATTTAACCTTAATCGGAATAAACATGTTGTAAATATAATTTTATCACTCATTGCTTATTTTTATTCAATATAAAATTATGTCGTTAATTTATATATACATACAAGTTTCTCCACACCTTAACAATGGTTAATCGGACAGATTGTACCATCGTCCTATATATAGGGCAGCTTGTAAATATTAAACCATTAAAATTTTGGAGAGTTTTTTGAATGTTATGTTTTACATGATGTTCCATTAGTATGTGATAGAATTTTCTTCAAAATATATATATATATATTTTTAAATGTGGTAAAATATGAGTTAAAAGAAACCGAAAATATTAATGAAATATTAGAGAAATTTTGGAAAAGTGAAACAGTTGATGAGGGAATTAAGGAAACTAAGAAAAAATATGTGAGTAACATTTTGTCAAAAATCATACAAGAACGGATTCAGGCAGCTATAAGGTTAAAATGCCAATGAGAGAAAAAAGTAATTCTCAATTAGGCGAATCTAAAGACAACGCTCCTCGGAGATTAAACTGGCTGTATAAACGTTTAGTGAAAGAACCAACCCATGCAGCAGGAAGGGGCAAATAAACGTTAAAAATGCGTTCGTTTGGTATAAGGTTTTGGACTTAACGTCAAAATTACGTCAATTTCACGTGATGATTTTCACCGTTTCTTCATTCGTTAAAACGTATGCGTTAAAATGACGGTATTTTAAAGCAATCAATTTTCCCTTTAAATATTTCGTTAAAACTTCGTACTAAAAATACGTTATTTTAACGTGCTTATTTTACACATTTTTCGACAGTTTTTTAAAGTCGTTTTATTAACGAAAAATTGAGGTTTTGTTGCATAGCTATATTTACGTTAATTTTTTGGGATAATACACGTAAATGCATAATTAAGTTCCAAGAAAGTTATTTAGTGCACTCAAAATAAAACAGATATGCAAAAGATAATACAAAATTTGTTTTATGTATAAATAGATGTATCACTACGCTGTCGTGGAATTTGAAGATGAGTATTCCACAATGGATATAGTTGCAATTTTTTGGCTAATAGGGGATGGGAAAAGAACCTATTGGCCAAGAAAGGGTTGTTCCATGCATCAAAAGAGAAACACACCTCCCAGTCAGGATTGGGAGGTGTGCAAGGTCAAAAGAGTATTGAGCCGAGCTAGTAAGTCTTACTTTTTCTAGACTGTACTATACATTTTACTTTTATTCTTTGTGTGAAATTCCTTGAAGCCTAAAATTTTAATTAAATTTGTATTTAAATTTTAATTAACTTAAATATTCGTTGTCTGCTATTTCAGGAATTGAATGTTCGGTTAAGCTAGGAATAAAATAAAGATTTTTTTTAAAATCTGTGATGAAAATTTTTAAAAAATCAAGGCAAATTAATCTGAAATGCTTGTAATGGAACCACCATTTCATGAAAAATCATTATAATATTAGATTTTTTTAAAATTTTCTTATAGCCAAAACCTGCAACATATTTGGAGAATAACATTAATTTTTACAATAACAGTTAGTACGCGACATGTCTTGAAAACTAAGTTGATTGATGAAGCATGTATTCCTTACCCTGTATTTGTCACAAGACTTTATTTAACTGCTCAGATAAAATAATATAGTTTATATTAATTATTTAGAGAATGAAGGAAAATGACAATGTGTAAAATCATTCCAAAAGGCTAATAATAATGGTGTTAAATAAACTTTACAAAAAATTATCATTTTATTCCATGATATCAAATTTCAATGGCAGTTACATTAAATTGTCGCATTTAACGAAAATTAATGGTAGATTTTTAGTACATACGCAGAAATCGGAAATGAATATACCTTCCCACAAATTTTCCTTTTTGTTTATTTCAATAATATTCTGATAAACTACATTGTTAAATAGAAAGTGTAAAACTTTAATAATATACCAAAAAATTATTAATAAATAAAAAAGATATACAGCACAAGAAAAAAAATAGAAACAAAGCCTCAAAATATTTCGTAAATAAATATTGAATGAAAAAATCCGTGTTTCGTAAGGTCACTAACTATTAAATTTGGATTTCGATAGAGTGACCGCGGGCATTTCAACATTTAAAGAATTACTTATTACACTAAATTAACTTTAAATATCAGAGAAACAATTAATTCTTTTAAATTTGTTGACTTTAAATAAAAGTTTTCGTTACTTTATCAGCACACACACATATTATATATATATATATATATATATTTATTATAGTTAAGCAGGGTTGAAATATATATTTCAACTCCTATCTAAGCTTCACAATAGAATGAAATATAGTTAATATTCTTACCATTCCAATCTTAAATGTTTGTATCATGTACGACAATTATGACTTCATGATATTTTTTTAAAGCAACTTCTACTTAAATTTTATTTTTAAGAGAAATAAATGGTACCCCTTACATTTTTAGTAATATTAAAACATTTTGCTAAACAAAGATCTTTTCCATTAGTTTGTTTTGACGATAAATCATAATTAAGGAATTGGATACTTCAGTCAAAGCATAAAATATCTTTAAACTCTTGGAATTAAAGCATTATTTTTAAGGTAGTTTACTGTTTTATTTAACTTGATTTCTTTTTTTATTCGGTTTCAAACTTAGTTTAGTGCAGCGTAATAATTGTTAATTTTATTTGCTTATCCAGTTATGAAATACACATATCTTTAGCTTACGATGATAATAAGTCTTAAAACTATGACACTCATTAATTTTGAAGGAATTACTGTAATTGAAAGAATATTTAATTTTATTTGCAGTATCCTATGCGGAAGCTCGGCGTATGCTAATAAAGCTAGAAGAGACCTCAGACTATGTGCCTAGTGAGGAAGGTAGCAGAGGAAAGAAAAAGCGGTGTATCCCAGTTGATTCATCATCTGATGACGAGCTGCCTGCTGGGAAGAGGAGGCAGCAGAATTTGAGGCCGGAAGGCAACTCTCTGCTAGAGTGTATGCCTCCTCGACCTCCTAGCAGGCTCTTTGAGGATGATCCTCAGCTGGATATTTCCGCCACCTCTGCCACATCAGAAGTAATAAACCTAATTCCAGTGACGGAAAATTCAGCATTGTCTGAGTATGCTTTGGTTAGCCGGCAAGAATTCGAAGGTAAGCAAACCGAATTTATTTTCAAATGTTTCTCTTTTTTTTAAATTGAGAGCCCTATGCCATAGCTGCCAACTCTACTGGATTTTCCAGTAGACTACTGGATTTTGCCAGTTTCTTCTGGTCTACTGGTTTAATTGAAATTCTCCTGGTTTTTGTATATTTTTGGAAATTCCCAAAAATTGAGGAAGATTCCTGAAAAAATCCCTATTGAAATAGAATTTTTGTACAGATTATTGCTTGTTTGCTAGAATATATTTAAATAAGTATTACTATAGTAGAATGTCTTTAAATAGTATATTGAAGCGAACCTAATTTATAAAAATCAGTTCGAAATTTTTTTTCGTTCTAAAATGTTCAGTTCTCATATTCAAATTAATTTAAAAAAATTCTTTAAACTATCTTTGAATTAAATGCATATTAATATTAGAAATTATGGGAAAAAATAATGCATAACATTTCAAATATGTTTAATGTCAATCATAACTGGAAAATGTTCCAGATTTTCTATTCCAGATTTTCTATAAAAATCCCCAAAATTTCCCTTGGAAATCAGAATATTAAAAATAAATTATAGTGTACCTTTCAAAATTACCTTTTTACATGTTTCTTTTTCAGTTTTTATATTTAAACATTTGGCTTTCAACTATTTTATGTTTTTTATTTCTAATAACAGATTATGAACAGTTATAGCAGAAAATAAAAAGAAAGAATACCAAGTACAACAAAAAATGCTGAAACAGGAAACAGAGTTCATAAATCTACAGGGTATCTGCGCACCTGGAAAGTCTTGAATTTCAGTATTGAGCAAAATTTGTCATGATTTTAAATATTTAACAAAAAAAAAAAAAAAAATCATGAAAAGTCATGATTTAGGTCACTGAAAATCTTATTTTTAAAATGGAATGTAACCTCCCACCTATTCATCTTTCAGCTATTTTATTATTTCAACTCTTTCATTACTCTGTTTTTGAAATTTAAAATCTATAAATAAAAAGATCCAGAGTATAACAGTTTTGGTTATACCTATTATTTCAATGAATGTTATAATACTTTTTTAAGTTTATTGTTGTTATTTTGTCGGAGAAAATAGTAACTTTGTTCAGTCATGAAAAATTCTTGGAATTAATTTAAAATGGCATTCTTCCAGGACTGTTTTATATGTATATTTGCTGCTTATTGCTAATGCTCTTCAAAAAAAGTATTTCCATTGATGTCCTTTTGAAATTTTTCAAGGTTATAGGATCTAATTAGGAACAGTTAGTTCCCTTTTTGAGATCCGAGAATAATTGTGAATTATGACTAAAAAATTTCGCGATATTATCATTGGTTTTTAAGTTAGGATTACAATAAATTTTCTTGAACACAGTTGCTACATATACTTCATAATTTTTAGTTTTTATCTTGATATGAATCATTTTATTATTCCAGCATTTAAAATGGAGCATTTTTCGATGCTAAATCGGGTTCTTGTTGGCCAACAAAACATCGAGGCAATGCTGACAGACGTTAAACGTCAAACAGGCGCCCCATCTAGAGAGCCACTGCCAGAGGGAGCGCCTCAGTTGCCCCTAAAAACTGAGGCAGAAATATTTGGACTTGAGCAGTGGCTCTTGGATAAAATGAACAGATCCTCTCTCGTAAGTAAATAATTTACCTTACACTGTAAGTTTAATTTGTATAGAGAATTTACATTTTCTACAAGAGTAAATATGCAATTTTTTGTAACATTTATTATGTATTTTTATAGGGTCAGTTAACAAAAGTAAAGGTTAAATAATTTTTTTTCTTCAAAAAAAGAAATTAGAAATTTATTTTAATGAACCATTTGAGTAATTATATATATATATATATATTAGATCCTTATAGAAGTACAGTAAAACCTCGCTGCAACAATATTTTGCGGACCAAATAAGAATATTGTTGTAGAGGGATATATTGTTATATCAAGGGCCCACATAATTCTGGGACGCAATAAGATTTTTTGAAATTTAATGTTATATATTCATTAACTATAAATATATTTACATATTATCGAAAAAATTAACTTGCAAAGTGTTTATTACGGTTAAGCGTTAAAAACAATGTATAAGTTAATGATATACGTGATATTAATGAATTTTTTTACGTTAAAAATAAGTACTATCTCGCTCGGCTTGTCATCTTCTATAGTCTTATCTTGTGGAATTCATGTTGCAAAAATCCTGAGACTACCTTTTAAGTGAATATATTGAAGCCGCAAACTAAATGTAAATAATTCCAGCTTGACATCGTTTTAATAGTGGTTGCCATGAAAATGCAGATGTATATAACTGAAAACTTAAAGTTTGTTAAATTTTCACTTAATTCTTAATTTGCATTCTCAAAAGTCTAAAATAATTTTAAATATCCCAATGTTGCAAATTTTTATTTGCAGAATGCTAATGCAATTTTGCTAATTGAAAAGTATTAATTTTACACATTTCTAAATTTTTGAAATTTTAATTTCTTGAAAAAAAATTATTTGATTTAAATCAATGATTTTTTTATAAAAAATATTAGTTGATCTCGTCGGAGCAGAAATCTTGCAGCATGAAAGATTTATGACCTCCACATATCTGACTTAGCAGATAATGTTTCATTTCTGATTCATAGGAGGAGGAAACAGGATAATCTCCTGAATGAGTGATATGAGACAATTTTTTGTCCTTTTGAAATTTTCTCCTAAAATGTATTGTAAAGACTGCAAATAGGGAAAATTTAATTTACATGTTCATAGATTTTTCTGAGATGCTCAAAAACTAATTCAATTTTTGGTAGCAAACTTTTTTTGTTGGCCTTATGTTTCCAAATTTTGCCTTGTCTATGTCAGTCTTGAAAAAACTCTCCTTACTATCCATCTGTTGCAGTGACTATTTACGAGATTTAATTATTTCGTGTAGAGGTGTGAGGTTACTGCTTGAGACAAGTTTTGACTTTGTCCAGCTAGAGAATGGGAATTAAGGAAGAGAATCCATCTTCTTTGCTGTCCTCTTTGAAAGAAAATAATAAATTTTATTTCCATATCAGTAGTTGGCTTTTGAATTTGTGACAAGGTCAGCTCTTTCTATAGAGAAACTATGGTTAATTTTTTCTGAAATATTCAAAAACTAATCTAATTTTTCTTACAATATTTCTACTACAATAATAGTCTGTGTAGTATGGTATACTACATATTAAGTAAAATCAATTGTTAATTCTAATTTAATTATCTAATCATCTAATTTATTTAATCATCATCATTCATCTAATTTAATAATCATTTGTTAATTGTTAATTTGTTAATAATGTATTAAACGCTTAAATAATTGTAACTGTTAAATTTGTGATAAACTTTTAATTGTATGTTTTTTTAATTTCTTCTTTTTACACTTGTAATTAATGTTATTTATTTATCAGTATTCAATAATTCTTTGCAATGTATTTCATGTAATATTTAAGTTTTAAGCCTCAATTTGTTTTGTAACCTTGGGAAAGTAATCTTTCTCTGCATTTATGTTCTTCCTTTAAAAGAAGATTCCTCCTTTTGTTACTTGCTGACAGCAAGATGTATGTCCAGTCAGCAAACCCCTATTGTTGGATCGAGAAGGAGTGACACCAAGTCCCCTTTCCCACGTTTCGGCTTGCATCAAATGCAAAGCGCCCCGTTTGATCTTATGATGGCACCAAGAATGTTCCAGAACATTCCACAAAATTCTTTACCAGGTGTGTCACCACTTTAGACAACCCCGCTTCATGTTTGGCATGGAGCTTAACAATTAATTTCGCCAGTTGGCCAATATTTGCAGCTCTGTGATTTGCCCCTCTGATCCTTCTCCAACCAACCGAGGCGTTATTCGCAAAAGTTTAATTTTTTTTTGGCGAGAGTTTTCTCCCCTATCTTCATAACGAAGAAATAGTCAGTAGCAGTTGTTTTTCTCTCAATTGTGTTTTTTTTTTGGTTTTCGGCTTAGGCCGATTTTTTGTGTTGGCATGTTTGCCAAGCATTTTTACCTTTTTATAAATGTTATCTTATAAATAAACTATGTTTTTCAGCATCCTTAACTATGAGTCTGGTGAGTAATTTTACAGTATAAGTTGTTTTCTCTTCCTTTTTTTTCAGCATGCTCCATTGTCGCGCTTACCTGAAAATTTGTACCCACTTCCAATGTACGCCATTATCACCATTTCGGCCTTTACATAATTAATATCTAAATTTTATTTAATCTTAAGTTGACTTAATGTTAGTCACCCCCCTTTTTGATTTAGCCACACCACAGTATGTAAAATATATTTGTCAATCTTTATTTCAGATGAGTCATTTGGCCTTGATTGGCGGCAAAGACGTTGAGAAAGCTACACGGAATTTAATGGGGCGCATCTTCTCAAAAGATGTTGCCCCGTTATTAAATTGGGCTGGGAGAGGAGGGAAGATGGCTCTCCTGATTAACCCCTTGGGGACGGGTGATTCAGAAAAGCATTCGTACAAAATCAGAATCAAGTTGCAATTAAATAAAAAACGGTAACTTAAATGTAGTCGTTGCTAATTTGACAGACTTACTTTGCTTTTATTTTAATTATTGTTAGTTTAATCATATATATAATCAATGTTAATTCAAAGCATAACTAAATAGTTTTATTTTGAACAAAGTAATGGTGAATTAAATAAATCAAAAAAGTTATAACTCCGCCCACAAATAAACTGCTAAAGAAATACTTTGATTACCAGTTTTATCTTCTTACCCTGATTGATACGGGTGTTTGCTGTCACATATTTGTGACAGTCGGCGCGAAAGGGTTAAGGATGTTGTTGTTGGTAAGTTCCACTTACGATATTATGTATTGACTTTATATTATAGCTTCGAAAATAGTTGTTGGGGGCTTATTTTGTTTTTATTTAATTTATAAAAGATAATTTTGATAATTCATTATATCTAGATATATATTCAGATTTTAATAGACTATCTCATTTTATGAAGGCTCTTCCGTGTTGTTTTTTTTTTACATGACATGGAAAATCTGTCAAAAATTGTCGTCATCTAGGAAAAGTTCTTTTTTTTTTTTTTCATTGGAACACGTTAAATATTCAATCATGTACAACATTTGGATTATATAGTACTATATTTACTAATACTAATGAATAAAAATCTAACAAAAATAATTGAAACTATTAATTGGTTTTTCAACAAGGTACTCTTAGTATTTAGAGAACAATACTATATTAACTACTTAGTTTATATTGCTGGTAAGTCTGTACTCTTTTATGCCACAATTGAGACGGATTTTTTTGATTAACTAAAACTGTCACCTCATATAATAGTATTTTTTATTCAAGGTTAGGCAGCCCTTAGAAGATTTTTGATCTAAAAAATTCCTACAAAATTTTTGTGTTAAAGGAGTTACTTTACAAAATTTTTCCTTGTTAAAAATATTTTGTTTGTCAACTTATTTATTTATTTGTTTGAATTTCCTTAGTTTGTAAGTAGGAACTTAAATTTAATTATTACTATTTAAATATATTTTGATTTCTATTATTTAAACAGACATGCTCATTCATTCAACAGTTGTGTAAAATGAAATAATTTTCTTTTGTTTTAATGGTTAACAATTTAATTTATAGATTTTGCCCATCACTTATAAATGATTTTTAAAAAGCTATAGGATGATTCAAATACTTGATAGCCTTGCTATTAAATCCAAATAGTAAATTTTGTATAAATTAATTTTTTTTATTGCTTTAGTTCTCAAGCACTTTAAAAACTATTTTGCCCAATCCACAAATGTTATGGGATATGCATGTGTGTATGAATACTCTCTCTCACACTCTTGATGTCTCTAAAACCTGTTATAATGAATTCTTTTTGAAATAAATATTTTTTTGGGAAAAATTGCAATGTATGATTATTGTAAACCAAAAATTTTCTATTTAATGCATAATTATTTTTGTATTACTTTTGGAAATCAAATTATCATTGTTGTACTTAGAGTCATTATAATTACATATATATTTGTTAGAAGTTATTCTTTATATTTTAAAACTATTATTTTTAGGGTAGTATGTTAGAATATATTTTTATTTGTTTTAGAACATATTTCGTTCTAAACTTGTTCTCTCAAACGCTTTATCGTCCCTTCAAATTTGATATATCAAGAGTATATTGCAAATATACTCTTGATATGTATGAGTCTTTTTAACGATATGAGTATGAAATTTTTAGCATGTTTTACATCTAAAAAGAGCCGGCCGAGCGGTTAGCTTGCCTTACTGCGAAGCCAATGGCTGCAGGTTCGAATCCCGCTCTGGGCATGGATGTTTCTCTCTCTGAGTTGTCTTCTGATGTATGAATGTGGCCCACCCTATGAACGGGTATTTGTGGCAGTGTGGCGTGGGTAATGTTGCTCGCTTCCATGACTTTGGTTCATAGGTGCCCACTGGGTAACAATAAATGAGCAACACTTCAGGCATCTTAGGCAAAGAACGAAAGTTCAGTGCCTGTTGTTATCTAAAAAAAAAAAAAAAAAAAACTAATTGTTTAGTAAGATAAAATAATGGGGATAAGTAGTAAGTTTCCCTTTTGGATGAGATCTTTGTGTCCTTGGCATGTATGTTTGTGTCTTGATTTTCAAACAGGTTTTAAAAAAAAAAAAAAAATTAAGCTTTGAAACTAAATGGATCTCAGAACTGCATTAAACATAGTGCTTATAGAAATGTTAAGAGAAAAATTTTTAATAATGTAAATGTAAAAAACTTATTGCATGACGAGTCATCTTAATAATCATAAGAATCATTAAAAAACTCCTCAAAATGATATAGCGATTGAATCTAAAATTATAAGTGCCTATAAAGTCCATAGAATTGGCTAGTTTTTTTTAAATAATATCTAAGTGTTTTGAGCATTTTGATTTTTTTCCAGGTGCTGCTCTGCATTACAGTGCTAAGGAGCAGGCCAACACAATCAGCAGGGTGGAAGAAGCCATCAAGATATGGTTGAAGACGGCCAAATGTAGACTGCCAAAAACTAATGATGTATATAAAATGCAAAATAATGATGTAAATAAAATGTATAAATAAAAAATGTATATAAAAATTATTTTGTTTATATTAATAGAGTAATTCTTATGTAAGATTTATTTCAGTATTTAAAAAAGTCTTAGTTGATGGACTGCTTAACTAGTTGTGAGAACTTTTTTATTTTTAAACCTTAAATCAAGGTAAATCTGAAATTTTTTTTTATTATAAACATTTAAAATTCTCTTGGTACCTAAGCAAAACATGGTGAAAGTAGCAACATAGCTGTAAACTGCCGAATTGAGTAAAATGAAGACTTGCATCAAATGAAATATATACTTTTTTCTTTTAGTTTAATATTTTTAATTGGTATGAATGATAAACATTAAATTATAACTCTGTAGGAGTCTATAAAATCAAAATTGAGTGGTTTTTCTGCATAACAAATGCTAAATGCTGCAAATTTTTTGATGTGAAGTAATTTAATTAAGTTACCCTGGAAGCACTTTAAGGAATTAGTTATTCAGTTTAAAATATTGTGAATTTTCCAATTTTAGTAGTGTGTAAAGAGAAAACTACGTAAACTAATGTAAAGAGAAAACTATGGGCATATTATCATGTGACGTAGAGAAAATTTATTAATTTTCTGGAATTTCTTTTGTAGGTACAAAAACAAATAAAATGTATATGCGATACAAATGGAAATGTGATTGATATTAGCAACAGTAAGTAAAAAATATATGATTGATGTTAGCAGCAGTAAGTGAAAAATGTTTATATAATGGTAATTACTTATCATTTATAATGGTAACTACTGATAATTTAATATTACCTGCTACATGGTATAAATCTCCATGTAGCAGGTAGTATTAAAATGATATAAATCTCCATCGTTAAGAAAGCGTTAAAACCACGTTTAGCTTCATGGAACTAAAACGTAAATAAATCGTCAATAATATGTAATGAAATTTACGATGGTAATAATAAACGTTAAAAAAACGTGAATATTCATGGTGAAAAAGACGGATCTTATAAAACTGAAAATTCACGTTAAAAACTTAGTTAAAATAGCGTAAAAAATACGATAAAAAAGAAACAAACTTCGCTAAATTAACGTCAAAGATTGGTATCAAAAATCACCATAGTCAAACTAGAGGCATAAAAAAGGGTCATTTTTGCGTTAAAAATAACCCAAATTTTAACGTTTATTTAACGGATTCGAGACTACCACTTGAAACGTAAATAAAACGTTCGGTGGAAACGTTTTTTTGCTTTTAACCTTGTGGCATTATAACGTTATTTTCACGCAATTAATACTTATCTCTGTTGCATGGGAATTATGTTAGAACTGTATAAAAACTTTATGGCTGAGTATTAAGGTATCTGATCACATTTTTCGTCGCAAAAATCGACAAAAATATCGATGTTCTCTTTTTTGCATTTTCATATGAAGTCAACTTTTAGCTTTCGAAATCCATTTGAATTTTGTTTCTATCTTCAATAGAACCGAAGTTACGGCTGTTTTACGAAACCTTTCAGGTGAAATATTAAAACCGGAAGTAAGATTTTACTGACCAGAAGTTCATTACTTCATCTGGTTTCGTTTTGGTTTCTGTCTGACACAGCCGAGATTTACGTATAATTGAATACTATCTTCTTTAAATAAGACTTGTTTATTACTTTTTTAAGGAATGGCAACTTATTTATTTAGTATTTATAAGAATTAAATCTGGCAACGGAAGAATAATCAATTAATCAGATCCTTGTTTATCTTTATACTTGCGATTGCGTTTCAATTTTTCCTCGACATATTTTTATCGTTCGTCTATCATTTTTCTCTCCAATTATGGGAAAATCAGTTGCAAGAAAACGGAAACGTCAATTTCGTGGAAACCAGTTCACAAAACAAAAGGAGGAAGTGTCCAATCTTGAAAACTCCGTAAGTTATGAAAAAATAAGTAAAAATCTGGCTGATCATAATGCTGAAGAAAATAAAATTATCGGCAATAGAATAATTGATCTTGAAATTTTGAACAATGTGTTCAATGAGATTTGCTGCCCTGAGTGTTTTTCTTCAGGACTCTATTTCGCCGAAGACTCTAGGTATGGACTGTGTTCCCATTTTGCTTTGAAATGACAAGAATGTGCATTTGTGAAAGTGTTTATTTCTTCCAAAAAATCTGTATCTGCTAAAGAGATAAACAGCAGACTGGCATATGGAAGGATTGCAATCTGCTAAAAAATTGTGTGCAACTTTAAACATACCTCCACCTCTCCATCGCAATGCATATTTGATGCAACAACAAGAACTACATGATGCTGTTGCAATAGTTACACAGCGTTCAATGTCAAATGCTGCAAAAGAAGTGGACTCTGACTCCGCAGTTCCATTATTTGAGTGTGGAATCTCTGTTGACGGAACGTGGCACAAACGAGGCTATTCTTCGCTAAATGGACGCGTCAGTGCTTTGTCAATAACAACCGGCAGGGTTGTTGACGTTGAAGTAACGTCTTCCTATTGTAGAACGTGTAAAAAAATGGAAGAGATGCCCCAAAATTTAGTTTTGGAAACCATGGAAGCTGATCACATATGCCAACAAAATTATTCTGGATCAGCTTCAAATATGGAAGCTGCTGGGGCTCAGTGAATTTTTAAACGCTCAGAAAGCTTGAGGAGTCTCAAATATATTGAGTATTATGGGGATGGGGACTCCAAAGGCTTTCTGCAGGTAAAAGACGTTTATGGACCTGGTACGGTTACAAAAATGGAATGCATCGGTCATGTCCAGAAGCGAGAGGGCTCAAGTCTGCAGAGGATGAAAAGCAAGACTTCCGAACTATCCGGTCGAGGAAAGTTAACAGACAGCTTCATTGACAGGCTGCAAAACTATTACGGAATAGCTATCCGAAGCAATGTTGGAAACCTTAATAGCATGCAGCAAAATGTTATTGCTGCACTATTTCACTGTGCATCGAGCAAAGACAAGCCGATGCATGGTCAATGTCCTAAGGGCGAGGATAGTTGGTGTTTTCACCAAAGAGCACTCCATGAAGGTAAACAACCAAAAGAAAGGTATGCTGGTCTTCCCCAAAATGTACTGAATACAGTAAAGCCAGTATACTTGGATCTTTGTAAAAGAGAACTTTTAAAGAAGTGCCTTCATGGAAAGACTCAAAATGCCAACGAATCTTTTAACGACATGATTTGGCAGCGAGTGCCTAAAGAAGTGTTTGTGGGCCTAAAAACTTTCCGCATCGGTGTTTACGATGCAGTTATTCAATTCAACGAAAGGTTTTCAGGCTGCAGTCAAGTTCTCAAAGAGTTGAATGTTGAAGACGTTGGGACATTCACCAGGCAAAGGTATCAGCATCTTGCTAGAACCAGAATATCGTCTTCTGTTCGCCAATCTGTTGGCAGTGTTAAACAGCGGGGTAAAATTTTAAGAGCAAAAAGGAAGAGAAAGTTTGCTTCTTCCGAAAGCAAAGAATGGGGTTACTTATAAATGAGGAGCATTTTAAAGCTTTTGACTTTTTGAACATTTATCTTTTTATATAAATTTTTATTTATAGTATTCTGATGGATTTTGTTGATATGTATATTTTGCGTATGTTTAGGTGCTGTTTAACTTTTTTTCCACATATTAAATCATATTGAATGCACTTGACATACATATTACAACGCTAACATTACCTGTATATATTTTATTCTTTCTTTCTTTCAAAGGAATGTTATTATTATTTATGTTTTTGTGTTCTCGTGATGCTTATTTTATTATGAGGAGAAGAATTATTCTAAAATTATTATTGTGATACGGGATTCAGAATCATTTCACGTTAAAACTATTAAAAAAACATCAATTTGTCTTTGAGTTGCAATGTTTTTTAAAGAGGCCTCTAATTCTGTCAAATTTTTGTCGTTAGTAACAAATTTGAAAGCTACATTAAAAAATTTTTGAAAGGTTGTATTAAGAAAAAAAAATGATATTCCAAGTAGTAAAAAAGTTTTAATTTTGATAACTAAGCAGTTTAATCTAATTTCTTTCTATGAAATAGTAAAAATGTTCAAGTAAAATATGTTTTTGTGTTTTTCTCAAATTGGCTTTTACAGATTTTTCAACCGTCGCATAACCTAAAAAACTTTTCAATCAATTCTCTTGAAATTTTTATTATATACTCAAGTAGAATGGTTTCAGGCAATGATCCTTGCTTATGGATGTGGATTGATTTTTTGGAATTTTATTAGAAGTATCGTAAAAATTAGTTTAAATTTGCAACGTTTTCACCCGATGCTTTGTTAAAATTACTGAAATTTTTTAAAATATTAATTTGCAGACTTGTGACTGTGTCATTCCCTGCAGTAATGGTTTCTAAACATTTTAAAGTTTACAGAATTGAAATACATCAATTTACTTTTGAGTTGTGATGTTTTGCATACACATGAAATTTTGGCACTTTTTCACTTTTAAATTCAAAAATTATCATCAGAATAATAATTTTCGCAATTTATTATAAGTCTTAAAAGCTATTGCATTAAATAAGCCAAAAAAAGTTTACTTCAATTGAAAATTCCAAAAAATTTGTGTCGAAGGCTATCAGATACCTTAAAGTTAGGTCTCATGGAAGAAGTGATCGAATCTGAAGAGCCAAAAATGACCCACTACATTCCCCATCAAGGTGTGTACCGTCCTGAGAAGAGCTCAACTGCTCTCCGAGTTGTGTTTGATGCCTCGTCAGCGATTCTAGGAAAAAAAGGTACCGGAAAAAAAAGGTACGGAAAAAAGGTACCTGGAGAAAGGTACGGAAAAAAAGGTCCCTGTGTAGGGAAAATTCTGTAGGGGAAAATATTTGAAATGAGAAGATTAGATTGAAGCGCTTTTTGCTGTTCCGTGCATGGTTTTTTTTTTGTCTTCGTGTCGCGCGTTTTCAAAGTCAATAAACATCCAACACATAAATCCTAGCAACTTCCCCGATTGGCTACTTTAAGCCTCACATTAGCAACTTCTTCACAAAATATAATTTAAAATAGAAAATAACACATTTTTCACTTAAAAAAAAAGTAAAACATTATTGAAAAATTTAAATAGTATCTTCCCGCTTTAAAAAATAATCAAAGAAGAATAAATAAAATTTTAAAAAAAAGCGTAATACAACCAGCCCATAAGTCCCCCCCCCCCCTACCTCAATGATCTAATCTGAATTATTACAGATAAAAAGAATATTCGTTAAAAAAGCGAGAAGCATTCATGCTGCCCAGAGAGCGAGAGGGGGAATATCCCTACAGATTTTCCCTATGGAGGTACCTTTTTTTCCGTCTACCCTCGTCAGCTACTTCAACTGGATATTCTTCAAACTCTCAGCTTTCGTACGGTGGAATTGTTCAAGAAGAACAATTTTCAATTTTATGTCGTTTTCGAACTTATCGATTCGTTGTATAGCGGATATTAAGTAGATGTATAGACAAATTTTAGTGGATGAATCACAACCAGATCTTTTGATAAATTCAAGGAAAAATAGTGTAGATGATCCTGTTAAAGTTTACAAACTGAAAACTGTCACACATGGTACAAGTTTTGCTCCATTCCTGGCAACACAAACTTTAACACGTTCAAGGCCAGGTTAACCCACCGGAGTAAAAACTGGTAACAATAAATTTCATTTTATAGTTTTTTTCCGGGAATAATAAAAATCCATAACTTATAACATATTGTTTTTAATGGATGCAATTTTTATATTGAATTGATTCTTCGTCGTGATAAATTTCCTTACAGTGAATTGTTATTGTTGAGAATAGATTAACTCCTCCCGAATATTATCTAATATTGAAATAGTTCTTCTACCAGTATTTTCTCTTTTCCCAGCGTGAACGTGTTAAAGTTTAACCCATGCCACAAGTCAGAACTATTATCTTATCAACTAGATGAAGAAGTGAGATGCCCGCTCCGCGGGCAGGTACTTTGCTTAAACTCCTATCAAGTCAAGTCCAGTGAACGTGTTAAAGCAACTGGTCAATGACGAAGGTGAAAAATTCCCTGTAACAGCACCTGTCGTGATGTCCGACTATCTATATATATATATATATATATATATATATATATATATATATATATATATATATATATATATATATATATATATATATATATATATATATATATATATAAAAAGTAATTTGGAAACTTGTAGTTCCAATTTTTTTAATGTATTTGTATATAATAATTTGTTTTATATCTATTGTTTTATATTTAACATAAATGATATTTTTATAATACTTATAACTGAGATTTGAAAGAAATTCACTAAGCGTTTTTATTATAAGGAATCCAGAAAAAAAGAAATTCTTTTCAGGAGTATAAACTTTTTGCAATTGTATTTGTTCTTAAAATTTCAATTAACAAAATTACAGTTTTATTTAGAATTTAGCGAACTTCTGGAATGGCATTTTAAAAAAAACTGAGGCTTACGTATTCTTCAGGATGTAGATATAAGAGTATTTGTATGCTTAATATATTTATTTCCAGATTGCGGCTACCCCCATATATTGGGGGTCAGAAATCCGAATCCACTGTAAAAAGGTATGTTAATTCAGGGAAAACACGTTTTTGTGTCTGATTTCATAACTTAAAATATCGTCTGCACCGATTAATTAGCATATTTGATGTATCCCTCCCACCCCCCCTCAGACCATTAAGATTGAGTCCCAGAACGTTAAGATCCGATCATTAGATCAAAAGTTATTCAGGGTGATCCGTTCATTTATTAATTTTCTTTTCTTTTTTGAGAACTATACAACAATTAAGAGCCATTACTTCGAAAAATCTAACAAAAATCTGAAATTTTGATAGCTGTAATTTTTACTGGCTTGATATTTTTTTCCATATTGAAGTAGGTTAATGAAAAATGAATATTGTGCAAGTTTGAGCTCCAAATTTCTTTTCCTTTTGTAGAGAATTTCAAAGTCACTTTTTTTAAATCGAACTTGCTCAAGACATTTACCAGATCTCTGCTTTAACTTTTTTTTATTTTTAGAAAAAAGTGTACTTATTTTCGAAATATCAGTATTTTTTGTCTTTTCTTCATTGGATCGGATTTAGATATTCTTAGAAGATGGTGTGACATTTTTCGCTTAGAAATGATAAACATAACTTGCTTTTCAGTTATGCGACTATTGCTTCATCATACATGGCAGTTTACAGAAATTCACACAAATAAGATGAAACTATTGCCATCAGAGCCGTTTCTAGGGATGGGCCCAAGGCCCCGAGTTGCCATGGCTCCGATAAGTCAAAAGTCTCAATAATTTTTTTTTTCTTTTTTTAAATTCGAAAAGTTTTTGTGCCGTCTTTTAACAACTACTAGCAATGCATTTAGTTCTAAAAGTTGCTTAAACGATTTGTAATATTTTATTGCACTTTATGCATTTTAGAACATGAAAATATGTTTGGGCACAAACACGCTTCAATGATTTAATTAAAAAAAAAAAGAATGCTTAATAGATAGAATTTTAACTAATTAGACGAACAACCAAATCAATTATTGAAAAGAAGTATTCAGCAGAATTGTAGAAGTAATAAAGTTTTTAGCATCACGAAGTCTTGCATTCCGTGGAGACGATCAAACAATTGGATCACAGGCATAATGGAAATTATTTGGGAACTTTGGAATTACTGAATAAATTGATCCTTTTCTTGCTGGACATTCTATTTATCAACTTGCAATCAATCTAAGCTGTATCGATTGTTGGATATAAAGTACAATATATAACAAAATAACTGCAGAACGCAATATTTTTCAGTAAGTATTGATTCAACACCAGACATTTTCCACCTAAATTAGCTCACATTTGCTATCCGATATGTGAACGACGGATTTCCAGTGGAACGTTTTTTGGATTTTATTCCAATTGTAAGGCATAAATCTGAGTGCTTGTCTGATACTATTGTATCTTTTCTAATGACCAAAGCATAAATATAAGTCATTGTCGAGGACAAATATAAGATAACGAACCAAATATGGCAAGCAAATACTCATGTTTACAAGCAAGGTTGTAAAGATAAATGTCCCGCCGCAATTTTTTTTACCATGCCTAGATATAGCTTCTCTATAGCTTAAACTTAATTGATGCACAAGTCGCGAGATGAGTCTTAGAGAGTTATTTCTAATTTTTACAGAAATTTGGCTCCTTTTTCTCCAGTTCTACCCATTGGTGGAATACCTTTACAGAATGCTTAGAATCTGGATTAGTTGTAAAGCGTCCTTCGGATATTAGGTGGTCCACCCATTTAGACGCTGTAACGGGCACCGCAATAAAGTTACGGAAAAATACGGCCGTTCTTCAAATTTTAGAAAAGAACAAAGATCAGGTCTAGATCCTAAAAACTAGACCCGATGGTTGTGGTCCTCAAAAGAAATTGAAGGAAAGAATTGTATGGACAGAGTTTTGTGGTGATATGTTATCAAGAATAAATCAGACTTCAATAAGCATACGGAAGAAAGGTCTTCCTTTCGATTATGAATTTAATCTGAAATTGATTGAATTAGTGATTGCTCCTGTGAGTGAACAGAGAGAAAATTCTCTACTTATGAAACAATTTCCAAGGAAAATTTACCTAATTTTAAATATGAAGATGAGACGAAGCGTACTTCACCAAGAATTTCTCGTTTGACAATTGAAGATGAAGTTCTATGTTTATTATTTAAAATTTATCTCCCAATAATTGACTCATTGATTAGTCAATTAAAAACTTTAAAGCCAATAACTGATTTGTCCGGATTTTTTTTTCAAATTTAAATTCTTTAAAGTTCAAGGAGTTCCTTCACTATTATAATTTTTTAAGCTTTTATGCAAACAAAATGAAGGAAAAAGATGTAGCTCTATAATTAGAATATTTCAAGCATTATTTGGCCTAGGAGTATAAGTTAGACCAATTAAGAATAGATGAGATGTATACATTTCCATACATTGAAATTTTTTTATAACTCATGATTACTAAAAGTAATGACGCATGTTCATTCTCCAGACTAGGTCTTTAATTGAGATGCCCATTCTAGTGGATTCATCGACATTGTATCGTGCTTTGGGAATGTTTGCCCATTTTTGTCGATGGATCCCAGGTTTTTCAGGAAAGTAACGTCCGCTCCTTGGAAAGAAACAGTGTACTGGTAAAGTTCCGTTACAGTTTTTTTTTATTAATCTTTGTGCCAAAAGGTGGCAGCATGAGACTTAAAATTTTTTACTAATGACAGTGAGAATAAACCTTTTTTCTAAATTTTAAATATAAATGTAATAATTAATTTTATTGCTCAATATTATAATTTTAACTAAGACTAAGTATAACGTAAGCCTTTAATTTTATATATTTCACTTTTTAGTTATAAATTTTATTTGTACTTTTTGTAATTACTTATACTGTATGGTGGCAACCCACTGGTTTAGATGATTGAAAATGATATATGTTGAGGCATTCTGTTGGTGTTCATGTGATAAGTAGGTTGGTTGAAAAACGGATGAAAGAATGTGTACTAACCTAAGTGGTTGATATATAATTTAAAAATGCACGTTAGTTGATGGTGAACATCGTTTGCGTTTTTTGTAAGGCATATTTTTTTATGTATGCAAGAAGATCTAGAATGTGTGCTCGCTTATTAAGCTGTTACCTGAGGGAACCACACGTGGGCTGGTGTTCTATTGGTGGTAAATATTTTATGAGGTAACCTGTTGGCTCAATGAATATGAATCCTTTCTGTAGAGAAATATCTGTACCCGAAAGGATTGTGCGATGTCTGGTATGTTACATATGTTTATAAGGGGCATGATGTTAGCCCGTGGTAATCGATGATTTTCGTCGTTCATGTTTGATGCCAGTCCTTTCGGACAACTTTTTTTATTTTTTACTCGTAATAAATTTGTTATTTTTTCTTATTTTAAAAATGTGTTTTTAATGTTTTACCTTGACATAATAAATAAGTAAATATCCCATGTAATCAAAGTCAAAATTGAAAGGTAAAATGATAACACAACGCAAATGTATTTTAGGCTAAATCAAAAGTATCATAACTGTACAAGAAGCAGCGTCAGCACCTAATTTGCTCAAACACGATGTCGCAAAGGCTACCTTAGCTGCAATTGAAGATGACATTCCCTTTAAAGTAGAAACGGACTCATCAGACTCTGAATTTAAGCACTTATCTCCCGAAAAAGAGCCATTGGAGGCTTCATTGATAGGCTGCAAAAGAGCCAATGCCTCCAATGGCTCTTTTCGCCATTGGAGGCATTTCTAGATGGGAAAACATTTTGCAGTGTTCACTGATCAACAAGCTGTCTCATATGTATTTTCTCATTTGAAATGCTGCACAAATTGAATTAGAATCTCCTGATACTCGTATTCCATGAGTTTCAGTGGAGGAGCCAATAAATGTTCCCAGCGATTTGGCTGACAATTCTGAAAAATCTTTGTCTGAAAAACTGAGACTTCGGTCAGTTACGAATAGAGTGAATCACAAGCAACTCAGAAATCTTTTGAGTTTATTAAAAGAGTATCACCCAGAATTGCTTCAAGATAGTAGAACTATTTTAAAAAATGCTAGAACGACAAATATTCAAAAGTTTGCCAAGTCAGAATTTAATTATTATGGGATTGGGAAGAACCTTTGTAATATAAATTTGGAAAAAATTTCTCCCAATAGAGAAATTCAACTACAAGTAAATGTGGACGGCTTGCCTTCAGCCAAAAGCTTGAGAAGACAGTTCTGGCCAATTTCAGGGCTCTAAAGTTAAAGTTGTTCCTTTTTTTAATAGCTTGCCACAATGGGCTAGCCAAGCCTGAATGTTTAAATGGGTTTTTTTAACGATTTCGTTCGATGAGTAAAGCAATTATCATCTGAAGGAATCGTACAAAACTAAGTACATAATTCATTTTGTATCGTACAATTCAATTGCGATGCCCCTACACGGTCGTTTATTATAGCCATTAAGAATCACAATTCATATTGGGGCTGTGAGAAATGCACTCAAAAATGAAAATCCATTGATGGCCATGTCAAATTTTTAAAAATGACCAGCACTAAGAGAAATGATAGAGATTTCTCTGACTTTCTGCAATTTCAGCATCATGTTGGTAGATGTCCATTGTTGGATTTGAATATCGGCATGATCAGTCAGTGTCCTTTGGATCCCATGCACCTGGTAGACCTGGGTGCGGTAAGGAAACTGCTGATATATTGGATTTAAAATGGCATTAAAAAAAAAGAAAACAGTACCAGAATCAGTGCCAAACAAGTTGAAGAAATATCAGACACGCTCCTTTTCACAATGAATGCCTTCAGAATTCAGTCGCCCATCTAGGTCTTTAAAAGACATTGACAGGTGGAAAGCGACTGAATTCTGTCAATTTTTATTGTACCTTGGGCCTATTGTATTGAAAGACATATTACCGACTTGTCTTTATGATCATTTTTTGAGTCTTCATGTGGCAATTTCAACGTTAGGTAACCCATCTTTATCATCTGATAAATATATAAAAAAAATTTCTGAGCAGATACTCTTATCTTTTGTTGAAGACATTAGTATTTTTTATGGTAAAAAAGCTATGGTCTATGGTGTACATAATCTTTTACAAGCAGCTGATGCTCGTCTTCAAGGATGCCTTTCTGAAGACACATGCTACACTTTTGAGAACTTACTTGGTGAAATAAAACAACTATTAAGGACGCGGTCACATCATCTTGCCCAGGTATCCAAAAGAATTTCAGAAAGGTATGTTGAATCAACTTCCCCAGTAGAAAAATGTAAATGGCTTAATCCCATTAAAATCATTCAAAATAATGAGTTGTTTGTAAGAGAATTTGCCAGTGTGGTGGTTAACGCATAAGAAATTCAACAGCTAAAAGGGACAACTGTTTTCTTTCAAATGGTGGAAAATTTTATTTAATTGAACATGTAATCAACTGTTCAAGTGAAGAATGTGTTTTTCTCTGTAATGAGATAACTGTCGAAAGATCTTATTTTGAGTGGCATAGTTAAAGTGAAACTTAGGGAAGTTAAAGCCAAATGTGTGCTAAATTGTAACTTTAAAAGTTCGTATGGCTTTAAATCACTCATTGTAAAAGTGTCTTTAATTATACATATGTAAAATTGTCAGTGAACAATATTATATACAGGGTATCAAGGTAATTGGAAAATCATGATTTGCAGTATGGCGCCAGGTATGGTGCGTAGTCGCCAAGGGAGAGAAGCTGGGTGACATACGCAGGATCGGCAACCTCGTACCCTTCTTCAGTATTTAAGAAGCTTCGAACATTACTCTGTGCACGCATACTTAATTTTACTTTTCTGTTTTTTAGCTTGTTATGTTTCAGTTGAATTTTACATATACGTTTTTAAGCTACAACGAAGTTTTTTTAATGGTTTTAGTCCCCTAGAAAGCAGTATTTAGACCAGCTTCTCAAGACAGATTCCGCAGAAAAACTGGTCTTATCGTTATGAGCTCAAGCTTGGTTTGGAAAGAATTCCGATATTGAGTCCAGTTTCGCCTTTACCCAGGTTTATAGGTGCTCTTCTTATCTCCGCTTGTTACGTTTCAGTTGTTAATAAATGCTTAGTTGATTTTTGTCATAGTTGTCTTCAACTTAATATGAGAGAGTTCCTCCCCCTCAGCAGTAAAAAGGGCTATAAGTGAAAATTCATATTGAATTAATTTTGCACTCAATTTCATAAATTCTTTAACTGCTTAAAAATCTTATTTTTCTTAATGTTGTTTGAAATGAGTTATGACTATTTTACATATTCATTAATTGTTATGATTGGGAGCTATTTGTTGCAGGGAAACATTATGGTCACTTCTCAATTAATTTCACCTGAAAAAAGAGTTTTTTTTTTTTTTTTTTGGTCAGTTTATGAAAGACTTAGAATAACAGTTCATAAACACGGAGCAAATTTGTCTTATTTTATTTGTAAATTTATTACAAGATAGAAGTGGAAAGGTCAGAGTACGAAGGTTTCGTACTCTTAATAGGATAAATTCGTTAAATAGAATAAATTCGACTCTTAACAATAAAAGTCAACTTATAAGGGTTTCACTGTATTTGAATTTATTGGGGCTGTGAGAAATGCACTCAAAAATGAAATCCATCGAGGGCCATGTTAAATGTTTAAAAAATGACCAGTACTAAGAGAACTGATAGAGATTTCTCTGACTTTCTGCATCATGTTGGTAGATCTCCATTGTTGGATTTGAATATCGGCATGATCAGTCAGTTTCCTTTGGATCCCATGCACCTGGTAGACCTGGTGAGGTAAGGAAACTGATGCTATATTGGATTAGAAATGGCATTAAAAAAAAGAAAACAGCACCAGAATCAGTGCCAAACAAGTTGAAGAAATATCAGACAGGCTCCTTTTCACAATGTATGCCTTCAGAATTCAGTCGCCCATCTAGGTCTTTAAAAGACATTGACAGGTGGAAAGCGACTGAATTCCGACAATTTTTATTGTACCTTGGGCCTGTTGTATTAAAAGACATATAACCGACTTGTCTTTAGGATCATTTTTTAAGCCTTCGTGTGGCAATTTCAACGCTAAGTAACCCATCTTTATCTTCTGATGAAGAATATACAAAGCTTTCTGAACAGATGTTCTTATCTTTTGTTGAAGATATTAGTATTTTTATGGTAAAAAAGCCATGGTCTACAATGTGCATAATCTTTTACACAGATGATGTTCGTCTTCATGGATGCCTTTCTTCCATGTTACCCTTTTGAGAACTTACTTAGTGAAATAAAACAACTATTAAGAACGCGGTCACATCATCTCGCCCAGGTATCCAAAAGAATTTCTGAAAGGTATGTTGAATGAACTTCCCCAGTAGAAAAATGTAAATGGCTTAATCCCATTAAAATCATTCTAAATAATGAGTTGTTTGAAAGAGAATTTGCCAGTGTGGTGGTTAACGGCATAAGATAATCAACGGTTAAGAGACAACTGTTTTCTTTCAAATGGTGGAAAATTTTACTTAATTGAACATGTAATCAACTGTTCAAGTGAAGAATGTGTTTTTCTCTGTAATGAGATAACTGTCGAAAGATCTTATTTTAATAGGCCGTGTTCCTCAGAAATAACTTACACTTTCTTATACAATAAGATTTTGAGTGGCATAGTTAAAGTGAAACTTAGGGAAGTTAAAGCCAAATGTGTGCCAAATTGTAACTTTAAAAGTTCGTATGGCTTTAAATCACTCATAGTAAAAGTGTCTTTAATTATACATATGTAAAATTGTGATACATTTTGAAATGCTTACTCAATTATTATTTTTCTTAGATTAATTATTTTGAAACAATTTCCAATGGGAAAAGCATCTACGCGTTTTTTGCTGAATTTATGCAGAAGGCTTATCACCATGGAATTGGCTATGACGTACAGCAGATTTGGGCGCAAAGGAAAAAAGTGTTTTGAAAACCTATCTGCCATTACGCACACCATCTTGGGTAATTTTATAGAATATTAAAATTTGTATTAATACTTTTTAAAGAGTCATTGTCTTGCACTAAAATGGATCAGCTGATCCATGGTTAAAAAAACCTGTCAATTATTTATTTTTATTTCATAAAGAATCTAGTTATGCTGTTCTGAAAGGAAAAAAAAAAAACGAAAGCAAAATTTATTGATCTAGGTTATCCAGTAGATAGAAAATAACTGCCTTCTTTCCCTAATTATAGTTAAATTCTTTTGTAAGCATTTAATTTATTTGCTATCATATTGTTGATTCCAGTTGCCTTGCAGCTCCAGTTAGTAGTCCATTGGTATACTTTTTGCATTTGTTTTCAAGCTAAAAGCAATTCTATTCTCCATGAAAGAATTGTCAAACTGGAGATGAGTTCAAACACTGCTAGTAGTATTTGCTTCATGTAATGTTTTCAGTATAACTATTTTTCTTTTAATTTAAAAGTATTAATCATAGTTCATGTCTTATTTTTTTCAGCTGCAACCTTAAAATGCTTCAAGGAAGCAAGCCGACGAAGACATAGCCGAAAAGTTTGGCAAAGTTCTCGCTACTGCCAGCGATTGGGAGGGGAGAAAGACGACAAAGGCTTCAACTAGCACAGAGTCTTTATTTTCAGAAACTATTGAATGCATCAAAGAGTATAATAAATTGTAGAAAATTAGTATGTTACTCCTTACTGTTTAATAAAAATATACTTCATTTATACATTTGACAATCATAGTGGCCTTAAGAGATATTTTGACACCTTTTTCTCGACAAGTGCCAAAAGTAAAAGAGATCTTAGCTAACTTAACGCTTAAATACGCCATCTGGGAAGAAGGCCGGATGCATGGCTTTGGCACTTCCCTCTCCTCCTGTTTTCAGTTGTATAAGAATGTACTATGCTATTTTAAAATATTTTTGATCTATTTGAAAATCAAGACAGAAACTAAGAATCTTCCTTCTGCTATGACTCTCCACTCGCTAATGGTGAACGCATGCAAAGTATCGACGTAGGTAGAGTTCTGCTCTTAATCGCCTGTAGCCCATTTCAATTGACCATGTTATAACTAAATAATTTTCAACCTTTAAGTCAGAAAATTTCACTACTGTTATTTTATTGTGATAATTTGAGTGTAAATATTACATTTTTAAATCAGATTTCTGAAAATCGAACCTGATGCTGTGAAGATTAGGAGTTTTGTTTTCCAAACATGCTATATTAGTTAAATACAGATTATACAATACTAAAGATTTTTAAACGTCCCAACAAAAAAAGTTTATTAATCTAAATGAAAACATATTGTAATTTTAATCTACAAAGTAAAAATATAGATGCTATAAAAAATTATTGCTCAAATCACTAAAAAAGATTAAAATTACTTCATAGTATAAATGTCTGCTTGTACCCGGAAAAAGAGAAGAAAACATGTAACAAAACTATTTAATTTCTAGCTTATTTTCTAGAATAATAGTAACACCAAAATTTATTAAATGTTATACGCATGACTTTCCCGAGGAAAAGTAGATAGCTTATAGAAAAGAAATGAAAAAGAAAAATTAAGCTACAAACTTTAAAATTCTGAAAATTTTGGTAATATAATTTTAAACAAGCTAGCACGGTTTTGTCATCAACTTTTCTCGGGTCACAAACAGGCACGAATAATTTCAAAAATAACGTAATTTTGGTGATTGTCGGCATTCCACAGCATTCGTTTTTTGAATATCGTGTTGACGATGTCGATCGGCAATGTATAACGTTTGTAACTGTTGAGAGATATCGATCGACATTCCGCAACGTCTCTTACAATATCTTTTTTTCGATATTGAAAATACGTTGTAAAGGTGTTCATTTTATATTGTTAATAAAAACTACGTTCACAGGCTTTTCTCTTTATCTTAGTAATTATTTAGTGTTTAATGTTGAAATTCTATCTCAACGGTTTTTGGGCAAGGCTTTTTTCGTTCTTATCGATAACTTATATTTATTCAAATTTTAAAATATATTTTATCTTTATAATTGATTTTTTTTTCTTCACTGGGGGGATAAATTTAATCTAGACGCTCTTTTACTTATGTGAACTCATTACCAGAGTTAAATAAAATGCTAACTGATTCTTCTAAAAGGGTACATTTTATCTAGAAAGAGAAACATTTTTTAGTTAAAAAATAAGCCTGAAATAAACTTATATATTTTATTTTCTACAAGTTAAGGCGGCACAGTACTTAATTTTCGACCAAAATTTCGATATTTTTTTTATTGCATTTTTTGAAAGATTGAACATTTTTAAGTATGTGTACAAAATTTCAGAGCGATACTTTGATTTTAAAAGAAGTTATGACATTTTTTAATTGTTATTGTCACTAATCAGCTGTCAAAGGGGGCGTGGCTCAATGTAAACAAACATTCAATGCGTGCGTTTTTAGCAACAAAAATATGCCATGAATCAATTTTTATTTTAGTAGATAAAAGCTGTAAGCTAAAGCAAGTTACCAAGTGATATTTTTCATATGCTGTGTTCACATCTAATTGATTATTTTGTTTTTTAGAGTGCTTCTAGCTGGTTATCAACGTTTTTTTACAACAACGGTCTTTTTCAAGGCCATATTTAAATACTTTTTTGTTATCGTTTCGTTATTTTTTTTGTTGAATAGTTAGTTATATTTTTATTTGTTGCTTTTTGTTATATATTTTTTTAAAATGCCACGCAGAAAGCGAGCATGCACTGCACATCAACAGAGTGCTCTGAAACGTTGGAGCAAAGGGCAAAGCGATGATTTGTTGAATTCTGCTGCTGTAAATGCTGAAAAAAACACTTCCCTGAGACTTTCAAATGCAGATAGTGTGGTACGTTCTGCAAATTATGATGAGAATATTCCAAATTCTCCTCATTATATACTTGTTGACATAAATCAAGTTAGTGGATTATTTGATACCCTTTTGTGTGATATGTGCCACAAATCCTCTTTGAAGCTTGTTTTGGGTAAACAAAGTGGATTTTCACATGAACTGAGAGTAGTTTGTGAAGCTTGCAATAATGTAAACAGAATCAACAGCTCTAAAAAAGTCTGTGAGAACACTCACATCAAACAAGTTGCCAAAAACTCAGCCAATTCCTATGATATCAATATTAGAATTGTGCAAGGAATTTTGAGCCTTGGACTTGGATTTTCTGCTCTAGAAACTCTTTGCATGCATATGAATATGAATATAATGTCTAGCAGAACATTTTGTGTAATTAAAACACAACTGGGTAATACTATTTGTAATTTTACAAATAGTTTGTTGAAAAATATACACATTGATGTACGAAATGAGTATGGATGTGAAAATACTGATGATATTGTGGATATCGCTGTCTCATATGATGGAAGTTGGTTGACCAGAGGTCACTCATCTCAAATTGGAGTTGGATGTGTGATAGACCTTCTTACAGGATATGTTATAGACTTTGAAGTCATGTCCAAAAAATGTTATCAGTGTGAACATTCAAAGACAACTTTGGGAGAGAATTCTGCAGAATTCCACATGTGGTACATTGGGCACAAAGCCACTTGTAGCATTAATCACCGTGGATCATCTGGCTCGATGGAGGTAGCAGCAGCTTTAAAAATATGGCAGCGTTCTGAGGAGAGAGGTTTCCGGTATACGACAGTCTTATCCGATGGTGATTCAAAAGCATACAAGGAGCTGTGTAGCAACAATATATATGGTGATAGCATTCCAATAATTAAAGAAGAATGCATTAATCACGTAAGCAAAAGACTTGGCACAGCTTTGAGAAATGCAGTTAAGGAATGGCGGGCAAAAGGAGTGACCTTAGGAGGGAAGAAATACGGAAGCTTGAAGGAGGAAACTATTAAAAAACTTACTCGCTATTATAGTAATGCCATTCGAAGCAATAAGGGAAATTTGCCCGAGATGAAAACAGCAATATATGCTACTCTTTTTCATAACTCATCAACAGACAATAAGCCACAACATCAAAAATGTCCAAAAGGAGAAAATTCTTGGTGTTTTTACCAGGCAGCACTTGCTAAAGGTAAAACGCCAGGATCTCATGCACAATACATAAAAACACCTATCAGCCCGATACATTTGGAGAAAATAGTGCCAATATATCAGCGCTTGGCATCTGATGAACTCTTAAAAAGATGCATTAGATGCTCTACGCAAAATCAAAATGAAACTTTCCATAGCATGATATGGAAGAAATGTTCAAAGGACTATTCAGCCTCCCTTGAACGTGTAAGAATAGCAGTGTGTGAAGCGATTTGCGAATGTAATGTTGGGACTTTAAACACTTACAAAGAGTTATCTAATGTCAACAATGTACCAATGAATAAGTCTGCCATATCTTTGGCAAATTTTAAAGACTATAGACGGTCTTATTTCCGAAAAAAGAAAAGAAGTGCAGCATATGTGATGGCGCAACAAAAAATAAAACGTGCCCGCATTCAAAGAGAAAAGACCATAAGGAAAACAGAAGGAGTTTCTTACAAAGCGGGCCAATTCTGAACAATTTATTAAAAAAAAAAGATTATTTGTAATATATAATGCTGAAAATAATTTTGTTAATTTTTTTTTTTTTTAGAAAAACTGTCGGGATCTATTCACCAATTTGTGTTTTATTTATTCATTTTTATGAATGGAATTAAAAATAATAACATACTTTAATTGTTGACAAATCTAAAAATATTTTTTAATAATTAGATTATATAAAATTTTCATTGCTAGTTCATATTTTTTTCTGGATAAAGCAACATAGATATTTATGTGAATTGTGTGAATATCTGATTTTATTTTAGTATTATTTTTCAGACACATTAAACTTATTTAAAAATTAAAATTTTTAGTTTTATTATATTTGATTTAAAACATTGAATTTTTGCTCACAACTGATAACAAGTATAATCTATAAAAATTTGAGAAAAAATATGTTAAATAGTTTTCGTGTTTGTAATGAAGTAATATCATTTTTTCGACTCTTAATTTTATGGTACTATATTGTATGCAAAAACTACTAAAACTTTATTATAAATAGACTCTAAGCTTTCAAATTTGTTTTTGGTACTCATAAATATATGGTAAATAATTATTTGCATACAAGTTGTGCATGTGATTTCTCTAAATAAATTTTTTTCTAGTTTCAGAACTTTAAATGACTTTTTCTCAGCTTTCTATTTTGGGGTATTTCAATGCATTCAAAATGCTAAGGCTTTTTTAAAAAGCGACTCAGAGCTCTAAAATTTTTTGTGAGTGTTTTGAGATATATGTTGTTTAAAAATTTGCATGGAATAAGCTTTGTGATTAAAAGAATTTTCTTAAATGATTCTTAAAGTCAAAAAATGTTACTTTTTGGCGTTTTTTTGGAACTAAATTGAAAAAAAAATTCTAATTAAATAACTATCACATATATTTACTATTCCATGCAAATTTTTATGTTAAAATGTTTAATTAACATTTTCAAAAAAAAATTTTTTAAATAAGTCTATTTTTAAAAAAGCCTTAGGGTTTTTAAAAAGTTTAAAAAAATTCAATTTTTTTGAAATATTGAACAAACTACTGATTTTTAAAAAGAATTTCTCCTCAAAAAGTTTTATTTCATGTTATTTCTTTCTTTCATTATCTTTTGTATTTTAAACTTTTTAATTTAAAATAACAGTTATTTATTTTTTAGTACCGTGCCGCCTTAAGGATATATACTTTTTAGGTATGAATGTTGCAGCTATGCAGTTGCAGTCGCAGAATTCATTGAATAACACAAATCTGAGAACATTTTCATAACAACTTTCACGACAGCATGGGCTAGGTTAATGATTTAACAAGAAATAGATGAATTAGGAGATTCTGTCCTTATCATGATACAGACTCAATTATATGTGCAAGGAACGGAGACAATAGGGAGATTTCGCACTTTTATGTTAGTTTCCGTGAGCTCTCGTATGTAAGATTGAAGCAACTGCGCATGCTCGCTTTTATTTTTGATCCTATGTATCTTCGACGCTACGTTTACGTTACAAAGACAGAGCTACTAGCACGCTGTTCATAGCTGTTAAATGCTATTTTCTGTTTCAGCCTACCTTCGAACTAAAACCAAGGACATGAAATGCGAATTTGAGAAATGCATTGATTAAATTTAGAAATGAATAGTGTGATCTTTCAACCATTGGTTCATTCAATAAAAAAATAATTTATTCGTTTCTGTTATGATAAAATCAAAAAGTAATCTTAATCGTTTTTTATCTATTTGTCTTCTCTTGTTTTCAACGCCAGCAACTCAGTGTGTGCTTACATTCTCTGTGGTCACGCTGCTGTGTGCAGCTGTTTTATGTTCACGTCCTTTTTTTTTGTAACTCATGTTTCATAATTAAAAAATAATCTTCTAATAAGTATTTCTTTATCTATGTTATTTTATTTAATACTTAGTACACTTCATTCAAGAGGTTATGGGCCCAGCGATTAATCTGCTATTATAAAATATTCTTCGCGAACCGATATCGTTGTTAGGCCTAACTTAGAGATAAACATTGACTCTGTGTATTTTGTTGAGTTTTGGTTATGAAGCTTAAAACTCATATAGAAAAATTAAAAGGTTCAGTGCACTGGTCTAAGTGGAAACGGCAAGTTGATTTGTTATTACGTCATAATGACGTGTTGGATATCGTAAATGGAAGTAGGAAATTAACTGAAAGTGCTACGAGTGAGGAAAGAACTGTATATGAAAAGCAAGAAAGAACTTTTTCCAAAGATGATGCCTTAGCCCAGTTAATTTTGGTTGGTAATATGGATGATAGCAATGAAGAATCAACTTCTACATGTGACAATTCTAAAGTCACTTGGGAGAAACTGCTGCCAGTTTATGAACAGAGTTCAGGTCAAAGACTTGATAGATTAATGGAAAACTTTTTTGCAGTAAAAGATATGGATGACACATTGCTAAACTACAATGAAATTTTACCGAGCTTAATGATGAGCTAAATAGAGTTGCTAAAAAAGGTGTTGATTGTTCCGTTCCCCTTCTTGATGCCTGCTAGAACTAATGCTCGAAAAATCTTGGTGACTTGTAGATACAACCATTGTATTGAATCATATACCCTTTACACCGGCCCAATTTTTATTTCCTGGGTAGGAAATTTTTAGCTACCCTGTGCATTTTGCAGAAATTTTCAGTAACGAACCTTCTACTAAAGAAAATTTAACTCGACGTAAACTTTATCAAACTAGACTTTTACGTCAAATTTGGACAAAATGGAAAAATAACTATTTGATGCAGTTACGAAATGCACCTAAATTCGTTAACCCTTTGCAAGAAAAGATCTGAAAGTGGGAGATGTGGTGTTGCTTGAAGGAACCACTAAATCTAAATTTTTATGGCATCTTGGTACTATTGAAGAAGTCATTATTGGTCGAGATGGTCGTATAAGATCGTGTAGAGTCAAAACATCTAGGGGAACTAAAGTTTTATGCTATTAACTTATTGGTAGTTCATATAGAGTTACTTACATTTGTCATAAAAGTGCTATATTTTGTCCTCAAGGCTATTGTAGGTTGTTTTTTCTAGTTTAATTAAATTTAATTTTTCCTTCAGGAAGCTCTTTTCTTGCTAACGTTTTCAACACTTTTGCAAAAACATACGAAGATGCACGGAAGGACCTCTCTATAACTGAAGAAAGGTCGGATTTGGAATCCGATGCTGAGAAAGGCAAAAGGCGTAAAATCGATAAGAAACTAAATATTGGATCGTCATCAGATGAAGATGTGCCCGTACCTACATTTCTAAGCAATTCACTCACATTTTCTGAATCAACGGGTATAGTAGCCCCGACTGTTCCTGTAGATTTCTTTCTTGAAAGTCGGCCACAGGAGCAACAGTTGCCAGAAGGCAGTGGTGTTATTGCTGCTAATGATGAGAGACCGGATCTTATCTTCCTGCTGGTAAATTAATGTACTTTAAGAAACTGGCCACTAGATGGAGCATAAAACTTTCTTTTAGATTTCTTTTTTTTTTCCTGAAGAGAAGTGGCAGTCGAGATTAAAAAAGATGGATGACGGTTTTCGATAAATATTATGTCTTTGTTAATATTTGTCTGGGATGTATCAATAATGTCTGTGATATGCATCTATAGCTTTTGAATAAATTAATTCAAGATGCAGGCGACTCGTCTTTATGAGAAAATTTAAAAGTCTTTACAGTACCTTATTGGCTCAAATTGTTTATAGCTGTATTAATATTACGACTTATACTACTTGTTATTTTTCTAGATGATGATACATCTCATATTCCCAGTGAGGATTTATCAGGATCATCCACGCCCACCACTGGTAAGTTGATAATTAATTGTTTTATATGGTAAGTTGATAATTAATTGTTATGACTCGTAATACTTTCAACATTGATTTTTGGTATTTTTTTTCGACAATCAGGTTCTGATGAAACAAATGATGCTTATGGACGAAAAATTGAAGCTGATTCTACAGAATCAGCAAACATTATATAATATGTTACAAGGTAATGCTTCTTGTAAATGAAAATTTCAGAAAGAAATTTTAACTTCCAAAGAGATTTAAAGATGTCGCAGGTACTGCTATTTTAATTTTTTTTATGTACAATTATATGATATCAGGAAAAATAATCTCAAAGAAAATTATTTTATGTTTAAGGCAAAGATGACCTATGGACCCGCTGGCCAAAATTTATGAATTGTCTGGGCCTGCTCTCTAACTTAGGAGAAAAAATAGGGTAATATGAGGAAGGATTAGGGAAAAGGGGGAAATGCACTTTCTTTACTGAGAGTGGGATTTTTTCGAATGTTGTTTTGATTGCCATTTTTGATTACCTTTGCTCAATTTGTTGAAATTGCTTTGTTATTATGTCCGATGATTTTTATAAGAAACGGCCCTCTTTATATTAATACTTTTGACGACTTGGAACGGAATTTGGATAATGATTTTTTGGATGTGGACAAATCTATGGTTTCTTAAATTGATGCTGACAACATGGAACGGAATACGGACGATGATTTTTTGGGTACGGACAGGCCCATTGCTTCGCAAAATGATGCTGAGGATATTGAACAAATCAGGATCCAGAGAAAGCTATAAGCAGTCTCGAATATAGTTCCTGTAGAAAGATGTTTAAAAATCTTTGCGAAAACATGTGTGTAAATTTCATTCGGCTGAAATTCAATCACTGTGTCCTTCTTTAAACAAGGTAAAGTTTTTCAATTTCCTTGTAATATGTGTTCAAAACATATAATGATATTTTCAATCTATGCCTTCACGAAAAAACTGCTTATGGTATTATTGATATAAAGTCTGATGATTGCCCCGAGTGTAATTTTAAGGGATCAAAGAAGGATTTAAAAATACATTTTGAAGCAGATCACGACATTGACATTGAAGAGGAAACTCTTCAATTCGAAAGTGAAAACTACTTTGTAGCATGGAAAGCAAAACTGGAGAGTGATCATGCTTTTAGTTTTGTTAAAGAACGTGATGTTGCTCATACTTCTGCTAGTGTGGAAAAACAGTTCTTCATTTGTAACAGATCTGGTTACTATAAATGTAAAGGGCTGAGAGTCTTAAAACGCAAGGCAGTAGAAAAATAAATGACTATTGCTCTGCTGGCATCACTGTTAACAGTTCCGCAGATGGGTGCCTTGTAAAATATATTAAAACACATATTGGTCATACAAATGAAATCGGACATTTGTCATTAACTGAAGAAGTTTCCTTGCTGCCAAAATCGCAACAGGGATTTCACTTACTAAAATTTTAGATGATGTTAGAGACAATATTCCTCCATCCGGAATTAAGCAAGTTCGTTTGTTAAGGTATCCGATCACCTTTTTTCAGCAAAAATATAAATTCATTTTAATATAAAATGAACATTTTGCTTTCTAAATCTGTTTCATTTTAGTTTCTAGCTTTAATAGAACCGAAGTTATAGCACTTTAAAGCGAGCTCTTCCAATAAATTGTGAAACCGGAAGTCATGCTCTTGTAACAGGTAGTTCTTCCCTTCGTCTAGTTTCGGTTTGGTTTTGCTTGGGATTGCCTTTCTGACGTACAATTGCATATTATTTATTTTAAATAGTATTTTTTAAATGTTTTTTAGAAATGGCAACATATTTATTCAGTTATTTTAAGGATTTAAACCTGGCAATTCTGTCAGATCAGATCCTTGTTTACATTTTGTACAAGCGATTGCGCTCTAAATTCGTAGTTTGATTAATCTGATTTTTTGTCATATTGTCAAATATTACTTAATTATTATCAAATTTTATTTTATTATACCTGTATTTAAATCTTATTCTACCATACTTTGTTTTAGTATTTTGTCATACTTAGTTTTGAAATGGGCACGTCGATCGCTCGTAATCGAAACCGTCAATTCAAAGGCAATCGTTTTACAAACGTTGCTAAAATGACAGAAAGCACAGCAAGCTCTTCAAAACTGAATGAAACGTTACTTAGTAATGTTGATGACGACAATGTAGAATTTTGTGGAAATAGAATTATGGACATAAATATTCTGAAATTATTGTTTGCTAAACTAGCATGCTCTAAATGTTTCTATTTGGGATTGAGTTTCAAAGAGAAGTCCAGATATGGACTCTGCTCACACCTTGTGATAAACGTATTTTACTGAAGGATTTTCTGCTTCACCAAAAGTGAAAAGTGCTCCAGCCTCATTTATGGTATGAGAAAACTTGGCAAAGGCCATTCTGGATCCAAACTGTTTTGTGCCACAATGAACTTACCACCCCCACCAGTAAAATCAGCCTTTTTGAAAACCAAAGCGAAATTGTTGAAAGCTGTCTCTGATGTTGCTCTAACTTCTATGAAAGAGGCTGCAAAAGAGGTGAAGAAGCTTTCAAAAACTATTGGAAAATACGCAGCTTGAGGAGTTTCTGTTGATGGTACATGGCAGCGCAGAGGCTACTCTTCACTGAATGGTTGCGGTGCTGCAATATCAATTGATACAGGCAAAGTTGTTGATGTGGAGGCTATGTAGTCGTTTTGCATGACATGTAAAAAGATTTCATCAATGAAGCCTAGGACTGAAAAAGAGTCATCTAGTGCAGACCACATTTGTCGCTGCAACTATGAAGGGACTGCAGGGAATATGGAAGTCGTTAGGGCGTCGAGGATTTTTCAAAGATCTATTGAGCGTCGAGGCCTTGTCTACAACAAGTACTTTGGTAAAGATTGTATTCAAGTAAAGATATATACCTAGCTATTTTTTTATGATTTGCTTTCTTAAAACTATTTTTATATTCATAACTAATAATAAAATCGCTCAACGTCATGGTTGGAATAGAATTTTCAGAAACTTGCTGTCAAAGGTGATCGGCCACCTTCAAATAAAGATCTGCAAATGGAATTTGAAGCTTGGGACCGTGATGCTGCAAGTATCGATCTTTGGGTAAATCACAAAGATAAAAAAGATGTTTTATTTTATACATTTCGAGATAACGTTTGTCTAAAGTATCAAAATTTACAAAGTGATGATTTTCTGCTTATTATTATGACTGAAGCACAGAAAGAAATGTCAACTAAATATGTTCCTGAACGCATATGTATCGATAGAACCCATGGCACAAATGCTTATGATTTTCAACTGACAACATTGCTAGTCCTCGATGACATGAGGCAAGGACTTCCATGCGCCTTCATGATTTCCAAGTAAAGTCAATCAAGATACATGTGCTGTGTTTTTTAATGAGATTAGAGATGTTGTAGGGGATATCTCAACTGCAATTTTTATGTCTGATATGGCTGAAACTTATTATAATGCCTGGTTATTAACATTTCACACTATCCCTACTAACAGACTTTGTTGTGCCTGGCATGTTGATAATGCCTGGAGAAACAATCTTAACAAAATAAAAAACCAAGATCTACGTGTTTTTGTGTACTAAATTCTAAAAACTTTGATGTACGAAATTGATGTAAATACATTTGAAGTTCTGCTTAAAAAAACTAAAGATATGTTTTCTTTAAATGATGAACTAAAGCAGTTTGTAGACTACTTTTTTCAGTTTTATGGAAATAATTCAGCTTGCTGGGCTTACTGTTATCGAACAAACCTTGGAATCAATACCAACATGCATCTTGAAAGTATGCACCGGACACTGAAGTATATTTTATTTCAAGGGCAAAAAAAGTAAAACGGTTAGACCAGATAATGAGATAAACTGTTTGATATACTTGTTATTTTGAATAAAGGCAAGCTAGTACCAAAGCTGAGTGACTTGCATTTAAGACATAAGACTAGCCTTACATTTCTCTTGACTCGTTAATGAAATCAACGATTCGTTCGTTGTACTTTCTTCGACTGACCACGCAACAACCTATATGGTTAAAGTGAACAATAAAAACTGTTCTTGTCGATTACGTTGTGATGAATGTAGTGCCTGTTTGCATACATATACTTGCACCTGTATAGATGCAAGTATTAGAAATAATATCTGCAAGCATATTCATTTGACATGCAAGTACTTGCAGTTGAAAAAATGCATAGTTAAAGTGGGTGTGAAAATAATAAATTTGTTGACGACTCGTGATCGCCAAGGTATTTTTGAACCCAATATTGATATGCGGGGTTGGCTTTGTTATATTTTAATAAATCGCCAACTTTGGATCTCCAACCCAGGCTTCTCCTGTGTCTGTTGGGAACGATTGCATTCACTTTTAATTTCAAACTTGTGGCGACTTGCAGAATTCAAAAATTCTACATGTTTTTGTTAACTTTTTAAATTATTTCGTTTTTGAAAGACTTTAATATTTTAACTTTCTTTAAAATTTCAGATATTTTTAGATATGTAACTTTATCGAATTTATTTGGCTATTAACTTTTTCTTCTTAAAATATATTTAACTATATTTCTAGCTATATATAGTGAACAAGTTTCAATTTCTTTTTAAACATTTGTTTTCTTTTTGAGCAAACAGATGGCAGCATCAGTTCTACTGTTGGGTTGTTAAGATCCAGAACAAGCTTTTAATGTTATTTTCGGTTTACGTTTTTTGTTTTTTTTTGTTTTTTGTTTCTACTTATTTAATATAGTTTGATAAATTAAAGTTTTAAAAACTTTGTTAAATGAGGCTACACAGTACCCTAAAATTCACAAAAATATGCAAAAATTTTTTTTTTGCATTTTTGGGTGGCTAATGCGGTTGGGAAGCACGGTGAAAAATTTTACATCTGAGATCTAATTAGTTTTAGAGATATTGGGATTTTTCCGAGTCGAGTCAAACTCACAATTTGACAAGCGAGGGGGCGTGGTTAGTTTCATTTTCTTTTAAATCTAATTTTAAAACTTTTTTTTTTTAAAAAAAAACTTATTTTCTTTCGATGATTATTAATTTTCACTTTCACCAAAAGTTCTCAACTTTCACTTCTAGAAGCATTGTTGTTTATTTATGTTCGGCGTTTGTTTGATGCCTTCTAAAGTTGTGTTTTTACTAAATTTTTATTTATAAAAGGTCTTTTTTAAGACTAATGTTTTTTAATTTATAAGTACATTCGTAACAGAATATTAGTTATACTTTATTGACTGAATATTAGTTATCTTTTTTTTGATAAAATGCCACGAGTGAAACGCTCAAGAGAAGCCAAGAAACAAAATGTTTTGAAGAGATGGCAGACGACTAAAAACAGTTGTTCTGATATTCAGTCACCTACAACTGAAAGCATTTTGAGAATTCAAGATACAACTTTTTCTAAAGAAGGCACATAAGTTAAAACTGATAATATTGTTTACTTCTAATTACATTCTTGTTGACAGCGAAAATTTAGCTGGCTTGTTTAAAAATCTACTGTGCAGTTCTTGTTCAAATGCTTCCCCCAAACTTTGTTTTGCACAAAGAAATGGATTCGCACATAAATTGACTGTTGTGTGTGCGACATGTAGTGAAGCAAACAGTGAAACATGCTCTTCTAAAAAATTGCACCTGCAGAATTTATCAAAAACAGAATGTGTAAATGCCCCAAATCAAGCTTCTAATGGACCTTTTGATGTGAACATGAGATTTCTTCAAGGGATGTTGAGTTTGGGACTTGGGGACGCAGCATTACAAAAATTTTGCATGCACATGAACTTACACCTTATATCAAGTAAAACATTTCGGTATTATAAAGCAAAAATTCTAGGTCATCTTACTGCGACAAATAAGATTTTTCTTGATATTCATAAAAAAAATAAAAGAAGCATATGGTTCAAGTAATGAGAGTGATATTGTGGATATTGGCGTGTCGTACGATGGGAGTTGGCTTACTCGAGGGCATACTTCAAACATTGGTATTGGTTACGTAATTGACATGCGCACAGGTTTTGTAGTAGACTATGAGGTAATGTCAACAAACGAAGTGTGCGCTTGGTGATGATAGCGATGAATTCAATGTGTGGTATGAAGGTCATCGAGACAGTTGCAGCATTACACATGTTGGATCGTCTGGTTCGATGGAAGTCAATGCTGCCATTAAACTGTGGGAAAGGTATGAAAATATTGGTTTTCGTTACACCACCTTGCTCTCTGATGGTGATTCAAAGACCTACCTAGAATTAAAAGATAAAAAGGTTTATGGTGATGAGTGCATGATAAAAAAAGAAGAATGTATTAACCACGTCAGTAAAAGGCTAGGAACAGCATTAAGGCAGTCTGTGAAAACTTGGAGAATGAAAGGTGTTACTTTAGGTGGAAAGAAGCATGGTAGCTTAAAAGAAGAGACCATAAAGAAACTGACGAGGTACTATGCGAATGCAATTCGCAAAAATAAAGGCAATGTTGAAGGAATGAAAACTGCAATATTTGCTACCCTGTATCATGCAATATCAACAGACCACAAGCCTCAGCATAAGAAGTGTCCTACTGGTACAGACTCGTGGTGCTTCTACCAGTCAGCATTGTCTCGAGGCAAAATGCCAGGAGCTCATAAAGATTGGGTAAAGACACCAATAGATGAGAAACATTTACCAACGCTTAGCCTCAAACGAGTTGTTGAGCAGATGTGTTAGAGGCCAAATTCAAAATTCTAACGAAACATTACATTCTGCAATTTGGAATAAGTGTTCTAAGGAAAATACTGCTTCAAGAAATCGTGTGTTGATTGCTGTGTCAAGTGCTGTTTCCGGATATAACGTTGGAACATTAAAATCTGTAGAAGCTTCGCAGAATGTGAATGGTCTCACTACAAGTTTAACCACTAAGGCACGTCTGTTTAAGTTTTCTTCGACTGGAGGTAACTTCGCAACTGTGCTATGAGGGCACGTAATTTCCATCTGGAGATACTCTTTTTTTATTAATAGAAATACATTTAAAATAAATCAAAGACTTAATCTTTTAAAACGAACATAAAATATTTATTTCTTCTCTTCTAGATCAATGTAACGGATACTTTTTATTTCATTACTAATGCAGACTTATTAATTCACTGTCGCCTCTAATCGGAAACAAGAATCTGTTTATAACTTTTCATTCTAAATTTTCAACTGCTAAATGTTTCAGTTGCATGGTTGTAATAATTCTCATAAATTTGTTGGCGGCTCGTGATCGCCAAGGTGTTCCTTTAAACCCATGTTGATATGCTAGTTGGCTTTCTTTTGGCTATGATATATTATGATAAATCGCCAATTTTGGATCTCCTACCCGTACTTTCTATGTCCGTTGGGAATAATTATATTCACTTTGAATTTCAAAATTGTGGAGGCTGGGTGTGCTCTTTTTTGGGCCTTCCCAGTCTCAATTTCCAACCGTCAGAAATGATATTCTGGCTGTATGATCTCTCAATAGAGAGTATTCTGATTTCATCCCTTTGAGGGATTTCATATTTTTGGAGTAAGAAATGGCCATTCTCTGTCACCATTTATGCTTAATAAAATAAATTCATTTTAACGAGTTATATATTGTTTCCTGAACATTATCCATTTTTAGTATTTTCATAATCAAAATAAATGTATTTTTGTATGGCTAAGTAAAAATCCACTATACGAATATTGGCGGCTAAGGACGGAGGACAAACCTCCTCCACAGTACTGTTGCATGTTCATGGACAGTTATCCAGCCAAATTCGTCCCAGCATTCAGTCATCAACTTGTAATTTGTCGACAAACTTAAATTTTTCCTTTATTTAACTTAATAATGATAATTTAACCAACAATAAACTTATTTATTTACTTTTATGTATGAGTCACTTTTTAATGAAATGTTAGTATTTATCTTTCTCTTTTTCATTTAATATGTTATAGGTTGGTAAAAAGAAGGGGGGGGGAGTTGATTTCTTTTCTTTTTTAGCTTGTGTGTACGTTGAAAGCTGATGGTAAGTAATTTTTTTTTCTAAAAATAAATTGATTCTTTCGGCTTGAACCTAATTGGCAAATTTACTATATTTTCTTTTTAGTAATGTTAACCTTTTTCCACTATACGATCATTAAGTTTTTTCATACTTATTATTTTATTTTGCTTGATCTTTAACTTTACAAAATTGCACACACGGCACAAATTGGCACTCCAGTCCCAGTCATCCTAACCGTTTTTTTTTTTAAAAAATGAAATTTCTCAATATCGAGAATGTGTTTTCTTGATCACTTTAAGGGATTTATTTTCATGATTTGTGATGTTATATAACGACCTTCGTTTCTTATCTTTACGAATTATTGCTTAATAAATCAAATTTTTACTTAAACGATTTTTATTAATCTCCTGGAGGAGACGATCATTTTGTTTCATCCATTTATTAACGGCCAAAAAGAACAATAATGAAAATATTTTACCACTATACATGATAAGAATGGGGACCACCATCATCGTCACCAAAGTATTGTTGGTCCGTTTGTTCTTAAGTTCAAGTATCTGTAGCAGGAGATATGAAAAAAGAGATTTTGATTGGTACGAAGAGTTGGCAGTGGATTTGAAAATAAAATGGACTGAATGGTGTTCAGAGGTTAAGTATTTAAAGGACATAGTTCTGCCAAGGTATTGTCTTTCACTATGCGGAAGTCGAAGAGTAGAGGTCCATATATTCTGTGATGCGTCACGCGTTGTATATGGGACGGTTTCTTATGTTTGGGAGGGGAAAATCGTAGTGGCGTTCTTGATGTCTAAGAGTCGTGTTTTCCCCTTAAGTAATGGTTTGTTAGAACAGTACGCGAAGCCGACCGTCAGCGACAAGTGAGCGTCAACCTTTGATTGGCCAATTTGGGGTTTGGTCAGAATACGTCATCGGACGCCGAGCCTTGTCGATATCTGCCACCCGAATCCATTTCGTTCCGATTCCCACGTGCAGTTGAGGTGAACGTTATAAAGTAAATCGAAGATATGGCGAATATTTTGAAGAAAAATTGACTTCAGAAGTGAAAAAGAGACCTCCCCTCTACGTTGTAAAAACAAAATCATACGAAGATTCCATTACAAAAAGTAATCTATGGCTTGAAATTGCGGAAGAACTTGGAGTTGCAGGTTAGTAAATATTTATTTAATATATTTAAAATTGTAAGTTATTCAATTATTTTATGCAGATAAAACAATTTTAAATTTATATTATAAGAATGAACATTTTCTTTGACTTAAGAATTCTGTTGATAAATTTATAAAGATTGAACTATTTTTTTTATTTTTTAAAAAAAACAGGGAAATAATTTATTGTATCAATGGGTGAGGTTTTTCCATAGTTGCAAACTTGTATGTGAGCGGGGAGGAAATTTTTTCAATTTATTAATCTTGTTTTTTAAACAAATTATCTCACCCGTTATGACAAATCAATTATTCTTAATATATTTATATATGACTTTGTACACTGGTGTTCAAAAGTTAAATCATATTTTAACAAACTTAGCAAATTTGCAATTAGAAAATTGTGATTTTATGTGTAGTAGCTTAATTTTTTATAAATTCTTTTCAATTTGTTTTATAAGCATGAAATTTTCGCCCACAATTGTACATCCAGGTAATTTAGCATTTAAAAATGCTTTATTTTTTAAAACTAGTTTTTCAATCAGTTTGTTAAAACACCCAAATTTGTTTTAGCTTCTTGAATGTTTATCACCTTTTCTAATTTATATAAATCCTCTTCACTAAACTTCATTGTACCTATCTGTTTTTAGTGGAAATGCTAAAAAAGAAATGGAAGACCATCCGAGACTATTGCACGAGAAATAAAAGAAAACTACGAACTGGTTCCGCTGCGAAAAGAAAGTGCAGCACTTCAAGGACCAGCAAATTTATAACAATTTAAAGCAACGACTACAAAATCAAAATAAAAAATGTCAAGTCATTTACGCTTGCGCAATGAGAAGTAATATCTACGCCTGAACGTCTACTACTGTTGAGCTTACAAACCACTTATCTTGTTCTCGTCAGAGGGCGACAGGTTACCGCTCACGTCAATCGAAAGCATCCGTTCTAACAAACCAGGCCTTTAAAGAAGTTAACTTTGCCAAGTTTAGAGTTGATGGCGATGGTTATAAGACCTCGAGTAGGAAATCCTGAATATGTATTTTGGACAGACTCTTCCATTGTAATGCATTGAATAAGGGGAAGCGCTGAAGGTTCGAAACAATGTTTGTAATAGGGTTAGGGAAGTGCAGGAGAAGTCAAATCTGAAGTCTAGGCATCACTGTAAAGATAAGGAGAATCCTGCAGATTTAATTAGTAGAGGGACTTTTTAAAATTTGAATTCAAAATTGAAAAATGCAGTGCAAAATTTGATGAAAAACAGTCTTTGGTGGGAAGGTCCGAGTTACTTGAGTATGGACAGGGAGCGTTGGTCTAAACAAGAGAAATATAAGATTCTGAACAGGGAAATTGATGTAGAAAGAAAGAAAACAGTTGTATGTTGTGTAGTGGAGACCTTTTTCGGAATTGTTGTCAAAGTATTCTTCATGAAAGAAATTGCTGAGAGTAATTGTGTGGTGCTTACGATTCAAACATGTGAGATCCTCAGAGAAAATGAGAGGTCCCTTACTAACTCAAGAGCTAAGACTGGATAGTGAATGCTAGAACAGTAATTAAGCGAACAATACGGAACTGCATCACCAGTTGTAAATTTCGGAAGGACATGCGTGTTTAAATGATGGGAAACCTCCCAAGAGGCAGAGTAAATCAAGGTCAGGTTTTCTCAAAAACTGGAGTAGACATGGCCGGTCCTTTCGATGTCCGTTGTGAAAAGGGCCGTTGTGTAAGTCCATTAAAGACTTACATTTGTATCTTTATCTGCTTCATAACGACATCTAATTATCAAGACTTTGCCAGGGCTTACATAGACGATATAGCCATCTTTTCCGAAACATAGGATGAACACTTAATTCATGTGGACACTATTAAGAAATTGTTAGATTTAGGATTCTCAGTGAATCCTAATGTGAATGCTCTTTTGCTATGAAGCACATTAAATATTAAGGACCATATCATAGGATTCGGCAGTCATCGGACTGATTCAGAGAAAGTGGCAGCAATGCAAAAACTGGCCAGACCACAGACGAAAAAGCAGCTAAAAAGTCTGTCAGTTCCATTATTATACAGATTACAGACCCCAAGATGCAGAGGTTGTTTACCCACTCACTGAGTTAACTAAAAAGCGATGCCCAGAGGAGCTATCTTGGAACGATGAACACTAGAGAGAATCAGAGACTTAAAGCAAAATCTTGTTGAGCACCTAGTCTTCATACCAGAGTGCTTGGACAGACGTTTGTGATGCTTCATCCATTGCCATCGGAGAATGCCTATCTCAAATGAGAGATGGGATTTGTTATCCTATCAGCTATGCCAGCCAAAAGTTGACTAAAGCTCAGCAGGCATAACCAACTACTGAAAGAGACTTATGCTGCAGTGTGAAAGATTTTCGGATCAGCTGTAGAGCTAATAACGGATCACAATCCGTTAGGTTTCATAACCAAGAATGCCCTGCAATCGTCGAAATTGCAGCGATGCGTTGCAAAAATATGACATTTCTGTTGTATACTGTCCGGGTGCCATGAAACAATGGAACAATTGTGAACTGTCAAACTCTTCAAAAAAAACTCTTGGGAGACTTTTGAAAAACTTATTTGAGCATTATTTTTTTTATATATGCATATTAAAGTGATTGTGTTAAGTTGCCATATCTTGTTATGCTAAAGGGAACTTAAAGAACTGTAATGTTTGCAGTTGACTTTTCAGGTTTTGAAAAAATTTAAGTTTTTTTCTCCCCTTCTTTAAATCATCTCCATTTTTTTTGAAAAACAAAATCAATTGTTACAACTTAATTTCGTAATTGCGCACTATGAGTAAATAAAATGATTATAATTAATGTAATTTTTGTATTAATTGCTGCAGTAAACTGATCAAAAACAAAGTGGCACATATATAAAACATGCAAAAAAAATTGATACAAATTGTAGAGTTGAACTTCGAGGGGATGCAAGATCCCTTAAATAATGAAAAAAAATTATATTTATTTACAAGTAAAAAAAAATATACATATAGTGTGTAAGAGAAACTATAGTTCGTGCAGATAATTTTTAAAAATCATAATTTTAAGCTGGAAGAAAAATTAAAACCTAAACAGGAGATCAAATATTCCTTGCCTTCCCTAATTAGTTGCATTTTTGAAAGTCAAAGCAACCTTTCAAGTACAAGTGATTTTTTTTTTGTTCCTTTAAGTTTCATCTTAATAAATATTAAATTGTGCATTTCAAAAATAGAAAAGGCACTAGACGAAAAAAATCACTAGGGCACCTCGGGATAGTGACACCCGTGTTTACCAGTACAAGGTAAACCCCCTGAGGAATTCATAAGTTAAATTCTGATATTATAGGCAGATTTTAATCATTTAGTAATAATCCAAACTAGTACCATTTTCACACATGGGCACACCCGAGCACCTAGGGGTCCTTGAGAATCTTACTTTTTATATATTGCATTAAAAAAAAAAGATCAAAAACATTGCATTATATATTATTTAAAATAAATATATTCTTGTGTAAAAAGTATGCATTTTTTTCCTATAAATAGTGATTGATTATCATGCAAGCACCTATAATTTGAATAGTTTATCATCAGGAAAACTTAAAAAGTCAGCCGAAAATTTTTTTTCTGCATTATATTGAAGTTTTTAAGTACTGAACTTATTTCTTAGAAATGCTTGACCACCACCAACTCCTTTTAGTATTTATTATGAGTTAAATAAAGTAATAATTGAAAGAGTTTAGAATTACAGAGCACTACGGGACAGCAGCTTTTAAACTGGTTATGTCTGATGTGCATTGCAAGATGTTTTAATAACTGACTTGAATAGTGTGACAAAATAATTCATACATTTTGAATCTTTTCATTTGTTAAACCCTTGCTTATTTAAAATTTAATTAGCTTCCTGATTTTGAAAATTATTATTGGAGAATTTGCAATTGGTTAGCATCTCTCTTTTTTTTTAAATTATGCAAATTTAAAAATGCTTTATTTTTTGCGCATTGAGTTTTTGGGATGATAAAAATGTGTTTAAGTTTGTTAAAATTATTGCATACCTTAAAAATGTGTGAGTCAGCAGTAGATAATTAGCATATATCTCTAGACAAAAATTGTACCGAGTAGGATATTTGCACATAGTTTATTTCTTCAGTAGGTTGGCATTTTATTTAAGTCACACTAGAGCTGCAAAATGGGCTATTGGCGACGGTCTGAGAAACATCCCAGAGGATGATCTGAAGACATGCCATCGCAACTTTGATCCTCTGCATGGGGTATGTCCCTCCTGCTTCGGTAGCCCGACGACCTGAGAGTGAAGTCTAGCTTTTTACCGTAGAACAGTTTAACGAGGATGGAAAATAACTATATGCAAATATCCTATTGGCTACAATTATTGTAGAGACATATGCCGATTCTGTACTGCTGACGCACATTGCGTGATGGTCGTCAATCACTGATTTCAGAATTGCCGATTGACGGTATGTCACAATATTTGAAATTGTCTTTAAACTGTTTCATTAGCGTAATTACTAAGAAAAAAATTTTTTTTATCACATAATCAATTGCAACAATTCTATACTTAGTATGTAGAGAGATTTTTCGATAATTCTTAAATGCTGCATACCTTAAGCAAAATATATGCTGAACTTGATTCAATCTCATTCTGCGAAACAATTTTTTTAAAAATCTATTTTAAAAAGCAATTCAAAAATTTATGAAGAAAAAATTTTAGTATAATATTTTACATTTATGCATTAGATTAGACATTTAGGTCATTTAAATGTGAGCATAATTCCAGAATTCATAATAAAGGAAGCAATTTCTAAATATACAAGAGGTATCTTTTTGCAAGATAATTGGCAGGTATTTTTTGCAATTTTTTTATTTTCAATAGCAGATAAATATTTTCAAATTAAAACAGTCTCTATAATAGATAACACATCATAATTCATAGCCTTGCAAATATATTTTATTTGTTTAAAAAATGGAAGAAGAAAAAAAGCAATGTCTTTCAAAATGAAAGCTTTTGCCAGAGGTCAAGAATCAGCAAGCAAGTTAATCAACATTTGAAGATAAATTGCAAGTTCAACTTAGTATATATAAATGTATAATATATAAAAATAAATATGTTTAATTAGAAAAAAAAGACTGTCTACAGGAAAGATGGGAAAAAATTACTTTAAAAGAAATATGACATTCAATAGCATTAATGCAAGTTTTTACAATGAATTGTACAATTAATTAATTTTAAATATAAAATTAAAAATCAAGCCATATTTAATAAATCTTTTTTTTTATATAGATGCATATGGATGGTTCGTAAATGCTATGTAATGTAAATATAATGTGGATGCTATGTAAAGATAAGCACACATGGCGCTAAGGCGTTAAAATTCGTCACAAGACTTACTATTAGGGTGACCTGGGGTAATTATTGATCAAAAAATGCAAACATCTATTTTGTGAAAAAACTATTCAAGATAGAATTTTAATATTTACTGCAAGTTTGAAGCTATATGAGATGAGTCTTATTCTACCTTCTTTTGTTTGAAAATCTAATTAGAATTTAAAAGATCTTAAATTTTTAGTGATCAGGAATTACCCCTTCTCTTGATCATTTCCGGGGTAATTCTTGATCATTTCTGGGGTAATTACTGATCACCAGTTTTTATAGTAAATGGGCTGTTTAAAAATACTTATACAATGGTAATTAACAAATAAGACATTAAGATCAAACAAATAAACCAAAAAGATATGTTTAAGCTGCTAATAAAACGTTTTATTTAAAAGCAGGAATAAAGATTAACTCTTCAGCTCTGGCAGCAGCTCTCACACTGAAATTTCCATTTTCAATCATTAAAAGAAATTCACTATTTTTGCTTTCTAGAAGCTTAGTATCCTTTTTAGGCTTATAATTTCTCACCATATTTATATTAGGTTAATTTATCAACTTAAAAATTATTCTAACAATGTACACACATAAAATTAAGATAGAAGCAAGGTAAGACAAGCTAGAAATGGTGCATATCAGAGCACATTTGTCTTGTATACAGTTAAAAACAAATTTTGTGATTATAGTTAAAATATATTTCATAGTTGTTCCACTTAATAAATATGAACTGTTATTTAAGAAAAGAAAATTAACTATTTATTAGCTATTTTTTAAACTATTTATAAGAAGAAATGACAATGATCAGGAATTACCCCAGTGATCAATAATTACCCCATCTGTAGGGGGCAACATTTGATATAGTTTCCTATAATCAATTATAATGTTTACAGTAGATGTGAAACAATTAAACAAAAGCTTACACTATTTTTATATCAAAGAAAAAGAAAGTAACTCAAAATATTTATTATTAAGAGAAGGAGGGGGATCTTTGCAGAAATGTGCACATTTCGAAACCCATCTTTGAAATGGAAAATACAGAGAGCAGTTTAAAAGATACTTATTTTGTTAGATTAAACAAAAAACTATTATTAACTAAATGTAGTTATACTTTAGTAAAGAGTACAATCATTCTTGTCCATGTCTCAAATTAAAAAAAAAATTATTTTTTTAAAATAAAACTTAGATGATCATTATTTACCCCAGAAACAGAGTGATCGTGAATTACCCCGGGTCACCCTACCAATTGATTTTTATGCCTGAGCTTGGAAAACAGCGCCACTCATTATTCTAATACATGTAGTGTTCACAACATTCCACGTTCTTTTAATTTAACTTTCAACAAAACAAATGGAATTAGAAAACCTCGCAAGCAAGCTATAATGCTACTTAAAACGATAACCGGGCGATATTTTACACTTATAGCTAAATAACGGATATCGCTCAAAACGTGGCAAACATTAAATATTTTTTACGTTGTGATATTAATTTTCTTAAAATTTGTTTTTGACTCATGACCTGTTGGAATTCTTAAATAACAGAAAAACTTTTATAAAAAATAAAAGCAAGCATAAATGTGATGAAAAAAAATCACAATAATAAAAGTTTTTCGAATATTAAGCCTGTTCAAATATCAACTTGTAAAACATAACAAACGTGGGGAGATACACCGGAAGTTTTATAAATTCTTTTCGGCTTTAGGAAGTTTGTCACTGTTTAATTCTGCCAACCATCCATTATACATAAAAAAAAAAAATTTAATATTTTTGTTCTTAATTTGCTTTCAGAAAAAGAATACTTAGATTTTTAAAATATCTTTTGATAAGTGCCAGAATTTTTAACACCAATTAACAAAATAAATTTTAAAAATCTTATATTAAAATGCTTCATAAGTAAATAATAATTGAATAATCAACGATTTCTTTAAAAAAATCCTCTAGAACAAACTTTTTTTTAAAACATATTTAATTTGAATCAAATCTTTGTTTTACTTGGTCAAAATTATATTGCTATCACAAAGGGCAAAAAAAAAATTCATATTACAGTTAAGTTTTCAAGTTCATAAAAAGCTTACAGTATTTAACAAATTAACTTATGCTAGAATTACATAGCAATTGTTAACATATATCTTTTTGACTACCTACTTTGAATGAAAATAGTCCAATTCATAGGAATTTATCATAGACATGCATCATGTTCAAAATGCTCACATTCATTATTGCTTTATTAATTCAGAAACATATTCAAAACATATTTAGATTGATTCATATTTCTTTAAAGAGATTTCTCTACACAACTTTCATATGAACTGACTTCATTATAGATTAAAAGCTTTGACATAATTATTAAGCCTTTGGAAATACTTAATTTTCATGTGCAAGGAAAACTATTGCATAATTATTGAAGAATAAGTCACTGAAAATTTATAACTAATTACAACAATGCCCAATCTACTTTTGAAGTCCAACAATATATTTATGTCATTTATTTATTTAATTGTTAAACATAAAACATTTGTTAATATTAAAAATAGAATCCAACTAACCAAAAATAATTAGGACTATATTTTTTCACTCAAAAATCTGGTTAATAAAAATAAATAATAAGGAAAAGTCTAGAAGAAAATAAAAATAAGTTACTAATATGTGGACTTTTATTTCGAAGCAACAGAAAAATAACCCCCACATACATTAGAATAATGCATTTTTTTGGCATAAAAATTTAATTGGAAGAACTGTAAATAATAATGTTTTTACTCATTTTAGATTTTATCTCAGAATATGTGACGATAAAGATAATACCATTCAAACAAACAAATCTAACAAACTCTTAACAATTAAAAAGAGATCTTCAAATTATTTCATACAAAGTCAATATTTCAATGGTCGAAAAAACAAATTCAATTTGTATCATATATTTACAACTAAATTTTGTTAAAAATATTGTTCGTATCTGTAACTTTAAATAAGTAAAATATTGAATTAAATTAAAGGGGCTCTACAGTAAACTTGTATAAGAATAAATTTAATTAACTATAAAAATGGTTCAATATTAATTTCTAAGGCAGAACAAGGTAAACTTAAGTCAAAATTTAAAATAGAATCTGGATGTAAAACTCCAAGTGAACCTATTGCTTTTCCTCCTACTATTATTTCAGCGCATCGTCCAGGAAAATATGATGGGTTATCATAGGACTTGATACAATATCCACAATCGGGATTGCTTTCATCTAAAGGGGGAACATCGAGCAATTGCATTACTCTATCAAGCAGTCCATGGATAATTTCAAACCCTGGTTTTTTATTATAATACAAGGCACACAAATGCCTTTCATTTCTAGCTCCTACATCTTTACTCTGATCTTTGATGACCACATCAGATATTTCGTACAATTTCATAGGCAGAGGCATTTTCTTGTTAGCGTTAACAGTCTTCAAAAGGCCAGGGAGAAGAGTAGTCCTAACCACCTGGAATTCCAAAGTCTTGGGATTTGAAATATGCACCGCTTGAGAAAGGGCACTCGGACATTGGAGCTTTAGAGAAATATCATCCCTAGAACAAAGAGTGAAAGAAAGAACTTCCGTGAAGCCGGCCTGAGCGAGCTCAAGGCATAGCTGGTCGGAGAGCTTATTCAGCTGAAGTTGAGACGCAATCGTCACAGTCTGGGGAATAGTTTTGGTGATGTTGTTGTAACCATACGCAATGGCCACGTCTTCGATGATGTCGCAGGCGTGAATCACATCGTGCCTCGTAGGAGGAATCTCTACTTTAATATTGGAGTCTTTCTCACAGACTTCAGCCTTCAGGCACATTTTGGTAAGTAATGCAGCTATATTTTCAGGTGATTCGCTTATTCCAATGTACTTATTAATTTGAGCTGGACAAATAGATTCTGACCTGTAATTTAGTTCCGGATACAGGACTTTGGATCCGTCGGGATTTACGACTTCCACCGGCTCGATGACAAACTGCTTTTCACAATATTCGCTAAACAGGCAAACGAGAGTGTCGAGAACTATTACGGCTTTTTGTAAATCGGTAGCGGTTATTTCTATGAAAACATTCTTCGTGTTCAAAGTTATTTTGGAATGTTCTCCGTTAATAATGGGAGGCATGGATAAGACGACACCACTCTGGTCGTAGATAACAGGGTACACCGGTTTATCTTTAATAATGTGAAGATATTGCTTCAAATGTAAATCATTAGTATAAAGTTCCATTAATTCAACTGCTGTGTATTCCTTTTCTTTGTTCAATGGACAAAACTTAATTTCCTCGGGCGGTTTTGCGGCGAACAAAAATGGACCAGAAATGGTATCCAAGTCGTGAGTCCCGATAGCTGCGAGAGATCTTTTCCTACAAATATTTTGATGCAACTTGTCTTGAAGATCGATGAAACTTTCATAACTATGCTGAGTAAAAGTAATTCCCCTTAAAACTGCAGCAACAGCATAGGGCCTAACTTGAGAAATTGAAGGGCAAATAATTAGCCTTTGGTATTCACCTTTACAAGACAGAGTGAAACGAGGAATTTCTATTTGGTTTTGGAAAATCTTTAAAGACCTGCAAAGTCCTTCAAGACATAAGAGGTCATAACGATTAGCTGGTAAGTCTATCTTGTATATGCAAACTTCCAAATTTTTACTAGGATCTGGTTTTTCCCATACTACTTCATCAAGTTCTAAACCGAATTCAAAACAAAGTTCATCAAATTCTTCAGGTGTATACTTTCGGCCAAGTGCTTGGAAGAGGAGCTCCTCTTTTATATTAATTATCGGCATCTTGCAGAAATTCTTATCTGTAACAAAGAAAAGATTTACAGATTTGTCAGGGTGCTTAGCAAAATCTTCAAACAAAAAATAAGCACTTTTTAAGTACTTTATAAGCACTAAGGAATATTTTTAAACACTATACAAACATTAACAAAATAGTTTTCAAAGACCCTACATGATCATGATAAAATAACTAGTTTCTGATAAAGAACTCTTTTCTTTATTATATTAGCCACCATAAAAAGGTCGAGACATTTTTCGGTTCAATTTCAGAGGGTGCAAAATGAAGCCTGAAATTGAGTATATCTTGAAAATGCAGCAGAGTTGCACATGATAAATTAAATTAACAATATAAAAAATTTTATATTTGAAAAAAATTACTTTTTTTGCCTTTTTCACACTTTGCAAGTCAGCATTGTATTAAAAAATTTTGAAAACTTCAAAATTTATAGAAATAACTGAAAAAAGGATTGATGATAAAATAAAATGTATTTTCCACAAAATCACATGCATCGAATGCATCAAATAAGGGTTAATTAAATGCCCTTAATTTGGAGAATCTTGTCATAAATAATATCATATTAAAAACATCGAGATTTTAAAAGTATGCAATAAAAAAGGGGCAATAAAACTAATAATAAATCTAAATAAAAAAAGGGGCAAGTATATCACTTGTTTAAATAATTCTTTTGTTATAAATTGGAATTTAATTGCTTCTCGTAAAAATATCAGTTAAAAAAATGAGTAAAAGCACCATTTTTTCCAATTAACAATTTTTTGATTATTTGCCTTTTCTGAATTACTTTATACATACCTAATTCTTAAGTTTTGTGTTTTCCTTTTGTGCACGTTATTAATTTTAGTAAAAGTTATTATGGAATTTTTCTCTTGAAGTTTATCCTAACTTCTGCTTTACAATGATAAATCTGAGTTAAAAAAGTATTTATCACACGTGAATAAGATCTCAAGAAAAAATAAGCGAGTGCTGGCAAGAGCAACATAAATGCCTCACTAACAAAATTTTGTGTAACAAAAAATTGAAATTTTAGATTAGCGGAAGTTTGAGAATCAAGGGTCTCGAGATTCACAGAAATCTGCAAAATAAAGGAAGAATCACATGCCTGCGCAATTTCATGATCAATGGCATGATTGTGGTAATGTGTTCTGCTGTGAACATGAGCCACCTTTACTTCACTTACTTTAAATACTTTCAGTTATTTCTTACTTACTGTGCCCACATTCACTTTTTTTTATAAAAGTAACTGAAATTTAAGAAGCAATAATCCATAATAATTTTAAATACCAATAAAATCAACTGCTACGAATCACATATGTGAACCAATTCTATTGATTTGAATCACTTTGATTATTCGTTTTGCTTAACTCTAGTGAATGCCAATCACCTTGCAAAATTTTTAAAATTGCGAGATGACCAATATGTAATTTTTCAATAGAGTAAATATGAATTGGATAAATATGAATTAGTACGAATGTGACGTGCGATCTCTTAATTAGTTTTGTTTCTTTTTGGCCAACTGTAAAAATATATTTTTTTAATTATTGATGGCTTTCATATTCATTGTTATACACTGGTGTAAGGAATTAAGAGAATTTGCAGACTTGATCGATTATCTCTAGAACTACTGGACCGATTTTTATGAAATTTGATACATTGATACACTACAGAACAAATAATCATTCAACAATTGTAATACACACGCAGGATCGTGCGTAACAAATAACCATTCAACAACACTGTAACAGTTCAATACTAAAAAAGAAATGATACTAAATTTAATTACTGAAGTTTTGTGCACATGTGTAATGGAGCCAATACACAAATGAGAGGACTTAAGATAAATAATTTTAACATATAAAAAAAACTTTACAAAAATTTATACCTCTAAATGTCTTTGATTAGAATACTTGAGAAAAGTGAAGTATTTTCCAAGAAATATGCTGGAACGGAACAAAAACAACCAGACACCGGATTACGCCACTTCAACAAACATTACAAATATAACGGTTCCAGTTAAAGAATTGCGAATGATTCATGCCAAATTAGCCGAGGGACTACGATTCTAAAAAAACGGTTGGCACGTTTAGGTTTTGAGTTGATTATTGTAAGATTTTTTTCTCTCTCTTTCAACAACCGCTATTGTTCCTATTTATTTATCAACATAAAAACTAATTTGAGGAATTTTCCCTTTAAATTTCCTACATTTGATTAGGTCCATTGATTTATCTATTTATTCATCACCATCGTTTAACGTCCCGCAGTGGACTGATCGTTAAGACACGGTTCCCAGCAGATCACCGAAGTCAAGCATCACAGGCTGCGGTCAGTGTGCGGGTGGGTGACCACCTGGATCAGTCTGCGTAGGGACCGAGGGTGTGCGGTATTGGTTCTCGTTAGACTGTGCTACCGCAAATTGCTCGACTTCGCGTGCAGGTCGTTGGGCTACCGAAGAGGGGGTGCCATCCCCTCTGCAGAGGATCAAAATTGTGATGGCACGTCTTCGGATCATCCTCAAAGATGTTTCCCAGACCGTCGCCAATAGCCCATTGTGCAGCTCTAGTGCGACGCAAATGAGCTACAACAACAACAACCATCATTGAACAGCCGACCCAGTTTTGAGATAACGCACCAAGGTTCAACTCATTAGACTTGTAATTTTGAACCCAATTTAGAACACAAGGGAAATCTTGGATCAAGTATTGCGAGAAATCTGTTTTCGTCGAGTACTCTTTTGAGAGAGCTAACCTGCATTTGGAGCAGCCGTAAGAAATACTTATTAAAACATTTCAAATCACCCTGTCCTTTTCGCGCCAGCTGGCACATAAGGCCTCAACACTCTTTTTCCAGGCACCTCTGATCTGAGCCAGTCCTCCTTTAATTCATTTAATTCTGCTTTATACAGATCTTAGTGCTTGTATCTCAACCAAGTAAGTCTAGACCTTCCTATTTTAGGTTTTCCGTCGGGTGCCCATGTAAGCGCGATGCTGCGAAGGCTATCCCTCTTCAAACGAAGGTTATGTCCTCTCCATCTTAATCTCTTTAAAAAATTTAGTTATGAATAGATAATAGTTTGATCCTTTCAAATAGATCTTAATTTTAAATAGTGTTAGGCCAGAAGATTTTTAAAATAATTCTTAAGCATTTGTAATGTGATGTTTCCAATTTTTCTATTTCAGTTTTCCGGAGTCACCAACATTCAGCACCAAACAAAAGTATGGAGCGAACAACATCTTTAAAAATACTTAATTTCGTGTTGATTTTTAAATTTTAAGATCTCCAAAATTTTTGAAGGCTTCTGAGAGAGATTTTAGCTTTTATGATTCTTTGATTTATGTCATCATTGCTTGATTCCTCACTTTTTTACTTTTTCTCCAAGACGCGTTAATGAAACAACTTTTCAGAATTTATTTGTCCCGCAGTGGACTGACTGATTGTTAAGACACGGTTCCCAGCAGATCACGGAAGTCAAGCATCACTGGTTACGGTCAGTGTGAGGGTGGGTGACCACTTGGAGCAGTCTAAATAGTGACCGAGGGTGTGCGGTATTGATCCTCGTTAAAGTGTTCTACCGTAAAGTGCTCGACTTCGCGTGCAGGTCGTTGGGCTATCGAAACGGGGGTGTCATCCCCTCTGCAGAGGATCAAAATTGTGATGGCATGTCTTCAGATCATTCTCAGGGGTGTTTCCCAGACCGTCGCCAATAACCAATTGTGCAGCTCTAGTGCGACGTAAATGAACTACAACTACAGCAACATCAGAATTTATTTTGATCTTATTATTAGATTTTGTATTTATTCTCATGGTTTGCATTGTGCTGCCTTGTATAATTGTATAGTTTATCTTGCAAGTGTCTAATTTTTTTCGTAATTTTGAAACGTATTTTTAGATGTCAAATGGAACATCTTTAAAATTAGTTTCAAAAAGATAATTATTGGTTAGATCTAACTATATATTAGAAAAACTAGGTTCGAACCTAGTTTTTGACAAAAATTAAACATATTGTTTTTTTTACAAAACTCAAATTTTGAAAGTGAATTAAATAAATATTAAATAAATCACAGTTTGTTTTACTCTTTTAATATATTTTAATGTTGAATCAAAACTATTTTTTTAGCATGATTTAAATCATGATTTTTCATGATTGATTTGAATCATGATTGAAATGAATGAAATCATGATTGATTTGAATCATGAAATCATGATTAGCATGATTTTTAGCATGATTTTCAGTTTTAGAAAATACACAATTTTTTAAATTTCATTTTCTATTTATATAATTTAAGGCCAAACGTGTTTACTCATAGTGAAGTTCTTTACGCATTTATGGGGACAGACACAATACAGGTGGCGCATCATTTAAAAACAAAATTGCGCAATTATAGTTACAAATGAATCGAATTGATGGAGATTTAATCCATTAACGACCAAGTTTAAATTTTTGCAATAACGTTTTATGTTCCAAAATTAAATGTGAAACAAATGAAAACTTAGTTTAAATTTCTTTTTTTTTAATTTCAAAAAGTTGAGAAGCTCCTAAAATTTTGTGTCACAGCACAGAAATGTAAAATAATTCAATAAAGATAGGAAATAAATTAAAAATACAAATAATAAAAGTAATTAAAGTGAAATTTTAAGAAAAAAAGTGTTCTTATAGTTGTTTACGTTAAAATATTTGCTGAATACAAATTCACGAATTAATTACTATAGTTAAACGAATTTGTAATTTTCTGCCGGACATTGAAGAAAACTACTTTCAACTTTCAAGGCTTGTTTTTTTTTTTTTTTTTTAAATAAATAGAGGGATGATTATTACGAACGAAAGATTGTACGAAATTTAAGAAGAAGAAAATTCTTAAAATAAATTAATTAATTAAAACATAGAAATTACGTGAGTGTGAATTTGGCAAAAAATTTATTTCTACAATTGTTTAAATCAAAATATTTGCTGAATATAAATTTATTAACTAATGAATAATTGAACGAATTTATACTTTTTTTGCTGGATATTGTTAAAAACTACTTTCAAGGCATTTTCTTTTTAAATAAAAAAGAGAGATTATTATTACGAACAAAAGCTTGTACGAAATTTAATAGAAAAATATTCTTAAAGTAAATAAATATAAACCTAGAAGTTAAGTGGGATTTAATTAGGGAGAAAAGTCTTTTTACAGTTCTTTACTCTAAAATATTTGCTGAGCATAAATTTATTAATTAATTGATGACTTTTTCATTAATTCAATATTAATTTATTAGTTAATATATACGCTGAACATAAATTTATCAATTAATGAATACGCATTTATAATAACGGAATTCACTCTTTTTCTACTAGATATTGCAAAACACTACTTTCGAAGCAGTTTTTTTTTTCTTCTTCTTTTTAGATAAAAAAAAAAGGTTTCTTGTTATAAATCGAAAGTTTGAAAATATTTAATCTATCTAAACATGCGATATATTTTCAAAACGTCCTTATAGAGGAATTGTGAAAAATTTGTAGCGAAATTTTCATTCAGAGACTATGATTTATCAATTTTTTATAAGACATAATTAATATAACACATATTGTTGATTATCAATTAAAAAAATTGTAGTTTAAATTACTAAAAATTTTGGTTATTAGTTTTTTTTTTGTTGCTTTACTACTTTTCCACATTTGCAGTTAGGACATTGTGTTGAAAGGTATTTAAAATTTCTTGGTTTTCGAATATCATTGAATGAATAAAAAAATAAAAATCTTATCTTCATTAATGTTTACAAAAACAGAATTTTTAAAATGATACTACAGAGACGACAGAATAGTTTTAAATCAGCTTTTTTGGTTAACAGAAACCAACTTTAATGAACAAAACTCATATGATATAGCTATAAATAAATACAGGAATTCAAAACGGAAAACTCTCTTAAACTTTCTTCTACACTTATTTTGACCGTTTTTTCCAGGAGACGAAGCCTTGCACAATTTTAGTTGGTTTTCGTATAAAAGCCTTAGATGGCAGCACTATATAAATTGTTAGAAAAATTTGGAAGAAAAATCATCCAGAGATTATTACGAAAAGAGCTTTATGGTAGCTCCCTCTATTTTCAATTATTAATGCGACAACAAATTTCATAAAACGTGTAAGTATGATAATAATTCATCGATAGATCATAAAGGCAATAATATTAAAATAAGTTCTAATAAAATTTTCTTTGATAAAATAATATATTTTGCTTTCAGAAATTTTCTTTGCCTGTAACTTTTTTTAGGAAAGCAAATAATTGTCAACTCCTTTTAATGCTAAATAGTTTACATACAAACGTAATTTTTCAAATAAATAAATAAAATAAAAGCATCTAGGCGAAAGTTGATGTTAGTTGTTTTAAATGAAAGATATGGTTAGTGATAAAAATATGTGAAAGAAAAATAGAATGGTTTATATATTTTGGAGTATTATGCGTATGAGAAAGAACAAAATCGCATCAAAACCACAGATTGTTCGAAAGATACTGTTATAAATTCGAATTATGATCAGTCGAACAATAGCATTTGAGATGTCTTTTTGAACCATTTAATGTTATTTCTTCGTTTTTTCGTATTAATGTAACTATTGTCTGCATTTAGATTGTTTTATTAATTTTGACTAACGACCGAACTAATTCTTGTTTTATTTAATTTCCTTTCGCAATTGTAAATTTAAGCAGCAAAAATTATCCCATATGTGAGAAAGAGCAGGTGTGTTTGTTACTACTACGATTATCAGTTATAAATTTAAAAATGTTTATGAATTATAGCTATGTTTAGATTTCGTTTATGATTAGATTGTGTTTTAAAAAATATTTATTTAATTTGTTTATAATTTTCGTCTAGCAAGCCTCCGTGGCGCAATCGGCTAGCGCGTTCGGCTGTTAACCGAAAGGTTGGTGGTTCGAGCCCACCCGGGGGCGAGACACACTTTTTAAGTTTTGACACTCGTCTTTTCGTTTAACTTTTCTGTTGATTATGTTAATTTTTAACAGTAAATTTTTTTTAAAAAAAGTGTGTTTAAAAAAAGTAAAAACATGATTAAACAATAGCATTTTTAATTATTTCATTTTTAATTATTTTAATTACGATCAAACATTTTTAATTATTTCAGACCCTTTTCTCAGCTAAAATTAGCAAATTACCTTTTCCCTTTCACATGCTTATGTAATATTCTATTAGTTCCACATCAGTAAATTGCTTTTTCAGTCATTAATTAATTAATTAAAGTAACGAGTATTAGCAATATGGACTTAGAAACTCGTTTTTAAGCTGATTCGTTTTAAAGCTGTAAAATATATTAAAACAATCCACTTATAATGTGTTTGTGAAATAAAATTTTATACAATTTATAAAATAAGGATTCATATGCAAAAAAATTCGTGCTTTTTGTCATCTAAAAACATATTTGAGAGTAAAATAAGTCATCTTTTAGTTTTATTTTACGCAAAAACTAATAAATTGTGAAACATTGAAAGGCTAACTTTAACATTCACTGGAAATAGAAATCAGAAGTAAATTTTAATACTTCGCGATCTTGAATAGCACTTATATGATAACAAACTATTGTTCTAACTTTTGCCAACAGTAAGTATAAACTTGTTATTTGATAGGAATATTGTTAGTTTTAATTTTATATTTTTAAATTATTCATGAGAACATTAATAGCTTTCATTAGCTAAATATTAATAGCGTTGTCAAATATTGAAAATTATCGAAAATCAAAACGTTTTAACTTTACCTAAAAAGTCGTATTAGTTTATCCCAAAAACGAAGGGACCTGACAGACCATAATTACCAAAAATAAAAGTAAACATAACTCTCATTGCAAACACAATATAAAAGCAAACACAGTTCATTTTTATGCAATGGCAAACATAATGCATGTAGAAAATTGATTAACTAAAAATAATAAATGAGGTTACCTTTTACCACTATTTTCACATCTTTCTACTCCAATGATTTTATTTTTGATATTGCTTGCATATTATAGTTGTTGAATGGCTGTTTATATGACATGCAATGATGCACCTCTTATTTATCAAACTTTTCTTATTTTCTAATTAACATGATTTCGAAAATTCCTATTTAGTGTAAACTCCGAATTTAAAAGCCATTTCATAAGTTGGAAAAAAAAATACTTTTTCGATTTAATTAATTTTTTAAAGGAAAGTTTATTTTAAAACATTTATTGGCTTCATTAGTTACGATGGTGATAAAAAAAAAAATTCTCTTGATAACAAAAATAGTCTTCCACACTTTTAAAATACATAATCCCTTAAAATCATATTTTCACAGACATTTCTGCTTTACATGTTTTTTCATTTTTTTATTTTTAAGCAATCAAAATTATTTAGAATATGACTCTTGCAATTCGAGGCTAATGAAAAGTTTATATGAAGCAAAAATAATAATCTAACAGAATAAAAATTAGAGACAGATAAATAGTTTTGTTTACCATATTTAGTACAAAGTTTATATTTTTTTTCTTTAATAATTATACCCTAAGTTTCTTCTACGGTGATTACACATTCAGATTCATTATAATTTTTTTTTTTTGGGGGGGGGGGTGAATGTTCATTATTTTTCAGTCAGTTATATAAGAACAATGTAATTAAAAACCGAGGATTATATTATTTAAATTATATATATATATATATATATATATATATATATATATATATATATATATATATATATATATATATATATATATATATATATATTAAGAATTTCGAAATTAAAGACGAGAAAAACATTGACAAATTCTGAGAAATTAACGACAGCAAAAAACAAAATAAAAATAATGGATATGTTGCTCATCAAAGTCTGTTTTAGCACGTTGAAACTTGAAAGTGCTTCTAATAATCGAATTTCGACCTCTTTTCGTGCTCCCCTCACCTTCCTCAACTGTGATTTCTCAGGCATCGATAGCTTTTTTCTCCCTCCGAAGAAATATTAATATGGAACTCCTCCCTATGTGTAAACTTTTTTTTGTTTTTGTTTTAATTTTTGATAAATATTCTAAAAGTATATTTTAAGGGTGGACTTTACGATACACCCTGTATATATTCACGTCACTATCACTAAAATTATAAATTTTTGGTATGAATGATTTCACGAGTTATTCATGATTTTACACTACTATATGAAGTATTTTAGTTTCTTTTTTAACAAAGTTTCTTTCCAATTCCCGCCACTTTAAAATCATGTTTTTTTTTTTTTTTTTTTTTTTTTTTTAGAAGATGAAAGAAGAACTAACAAGTAATATATGAAAATTTTTTTAAAAGGCAATTCCTACTTAGGTTAACGAATTTTTTTTTATTTTAGTTACTTTTTATTAAATAATTACAATTAATTTAAAGATGTATATACGTATGGCAGAATAATTAATTAAATTTTATTAATAAATTAATATTTGAAAAACTGTATTAATATCAAGTGTCATCCACTACAAATTTAAAACCGTGAAGTTGAACTTATGAAAAAAAAACTTAAAGTTTTAAATTTGAACTTTTTTGAACTTGAGTGGATGAATAAAAAGTATTTTATCAACGATACGTTTATACGTTTGGCAGAATAATTAATTAAATTTAATTAATAAATTAATATTTGAAAAACTGTATTAACATCAAGTGTCATCCACTACAAATTTAAAATCTTGAAGTTGAACTTATGAAAAAAAAAAATTTAAAGTTTTAAATTTGAACTTTTTTGAACTTGAGGGGATGAATAAAAAGTATTTTATCAACGATACGTTTATACGTTTGGCAGAATAATTAATTAAATTTAATTAATAAATTAATGTTTGAAAAACTGTATTAACATCAAGTGTCATCCACTACAAATTTAAAACCGTGAAGTTGAACTTATGAAAAAAAAAAAAAAAACTAAAAGTTTTAAATTTGAACTTTTTTGAACTTGAGTGGATGAATAAAAAGTATTTTATCAACGATACGTTTATACGTTTGGCAGAATAATTAATTAAATTTAATTAATAAATTAATATTTGAAAAACTGTATTAATATCAAGTGTCATCCACTACAAATTTAAAACCGTGAAGTTGAACTTATGAAAAAAAAAAACTTAAAGTTTTAAATTTGAACTTTTTTGAACTTGAGTGGATGAATAAAAAGTATTTTATCAACGATACGTTTATACGTTTGGCAGAATAATTAATTAAATTTAATTAATAAATTAATGTTTGAAAAACTGTATTAACATCAAGTGTCATCCACTACAAATTTAAAACCGTGAAGTTGAACTTATGAAAAAAAAAAAAAAACTTAAAGTTTTAAATTTGAACTTTTTTGAACTTGAGTGGATGAATAAAAAGTATTTTATCAACGATACGTTTATACGTTTGGCAGAATAATTAATTAAATTTAAATAATAAATTAATATTTGAAAAACTGTATTAACATCAAGTGTCATCCACTACAAATTTAAAACCGTGAAGTTGAACTTATGAAAAAAAAAACTTAAAGTTTTAAATTTGAACTTTTTTGAATTTGAGTGGATGAATAAAAAGTATTTAATGAACGATAGAAAATTTGAATAAGATCTATAAATATATATAGGGAGAGTGGGAACTAATAGTAGGAATTTAAAAAAGTAAGTAAAAGTATCAATAAGTAATAAAATCAACAGCATTGCAAAGCAATTGTTCATTGGACGAGGGCAAAGCGAGGTCAAAGGTTCAGTCAAAGCGAAGAGTGTTTATCGGTTTAAAGAATATTTTCTTTAAAAAAATTTTTCCGGAAAACTACTAAATGAGTCTTAAACTTAGCTTTGACGTCATAATTTTTTTTTTCAAGAATAACCAATCACATCTTTACATCCTAATACCATAACATCCTCAAATCAATTTGAGTTAAAGAAGTCGAAACGTCGTATTGATATTTTTTATTTAGTTCGAAGTTTTGAATAAAGAATTTTTTTACTCGATACTTGTTTTTTTTCCCCTTTAGTCTTCGTTAGACATCGAGGCAAACCTTAATTGAGATCGTACGATTTAGAATATTTTAAAGCCTAACGAATCTCATTGTTTATTTAAATGAGCCTAAAAATTTTCCTACTTTTAAATCTTTCTTTCGTTCTCTTTTTTATGTAGCAAATTTATGTAGCTTCGTTAAAATCAGTGGACAATATTTAATTTGTTATTTTCAAAGTTTAACAATTTAAATTTATATTTTTAGGATTATATAAGAGGTTCTGAGGCTTTTTCTCTATATATTAAAAATAAAAAAAAAGGAAAAAAAAATAGTAAGAGGAAATTGGACACGCTAAAATGACGCGTTTATGAACTTAACACCAGTACCTTTCGAAATTTCAATTCGATCAAAGGTTATTACGATTTGTGCTTTTTTCCCAAAATTTTCTCACTTTTTTCTTTGTATTTTGTTTTGTATTTGCTGTTCAAAGATTGTAAGACTTAAAAACTTAAAATTCTGATTATAATTGGTTAAAATTTAATTAAGTTTTTAGCTTATAGTATAAAAATAAACTGTGGAGTGATCTGCAGCTCGCAGAATATAATTAGTTAAAAATTAATTAAGTTTTTATCTTCTAGTATGAAAATAAACTGTAAGGTGCTCTGCAGCTCGCAGAATTACAACTATAAATTTGATGCAATGCTCGATTAAGAGAAGCTGAGGCTATGAGCAGATGCTGATTAAAGGGCCCTATCATTTCTAATAACTACAAAAATTGTATTACCTTTATTTTAGTAAAATTTATGCAGTATGCGTCTCGATGACCAATCAGACTCGAAATCAATCTGATTGTCCACTAACGACTGAGAATTTTACTGGCGCATTGTGGTCTATAAGCATGATCATGGCGCTTACAATACGGATCTCATCACGCCCATGTAACCTTTAATTTAAATTGCATCTTCGTTGCAGCAACTGTTTCACAATAACAAGAGGAAGCTTTATTTTGGTTGTTTATTTCTTGTGGATAAAAAGGAGACTATAGTATAAGTTTAATGAATCTGCAAGACACGACTTTAAATGAAGCGCAAAATTAAAATCTCACAACAACTTTAATTTAAGCTACATTAAATGTTTATATTTGAAGACTCTGAGACAGGATCCCTTCGGCCCATGCTATAATCAAGCCTAGATTTGATGTGATGAAAGGGCCACTTTTATTAATGAATTAAGCAAGAGTTTTTTTTTTTTAATTTGTCCCGAAATTATTGCAATTTTCGGAGCTTTCGTCAATCGTTTCCCTTTTTTTGCTTTAAATAATGAGATAGAGATATAGAGAGATAGAGACATAGATATATGGAGAGATAGAGATATATATAGATAGAGTGATAGAGATATATAGAGATAAATCGATATAGATAGAGAGATATAGATAGAGAGATATAGATAGAGAAATATAGATAGAGAGATATAGATAAAGAGATATAGATAGAGAAATATAGATAGAGAAATATAGATAGAGAGATATAGATACAGAGATATAGATAAAAAGAGAAATGTAGAGACATAGATAAGAGAGGACAGAGATGGACAGAGGGATAGATAGAGAGATATAGATTCATAGGGAGATATATAGATAGAAAAAGATAGAGAGATAGAGTGAGAGATAGATAAATATATAGAGATGGATAGATGGGGAGACAGATAGATAGAGCGACAGAGATATATAGATAGAGAGAAAAATATATATATATAGAGAGAGTATAGATACATATCGAGATATATAGATAGAGCGATAGAGACACAGAGAGAGAGAGAGAGAGAGAGAGAGAGAGAGACAGAGAGAGAGAGAGAGAGAGAGAGAGAGAGAGAGGAGAGAGAGAGAGAGAGAGAGAGAGAGAGAGGGGGTAAAATTGTTCCTTATTTATTACTCGCATTGCGTCACACATTCTATATTCCTAAGTTTTTAAATGTCTAAAGGTCTTTTTTTCAAGTACATTTGATTGTTTTCCAAATTCAGGTAATCGTTACAAATAAATATATTCAGGAGATTTTATGACGCAAAACTATAAAATTATTAAATTGAAAAATAACAAAAAATAACTACGTGTATTTTTTGTTAAAAATATAGGCTTTTAAGAAGAAAAAAAAAGAAGAAAAATTATAGGCATCCACGAGGTTTGGTAAGCAGAGCAATCAGGGTACGTAGCCTTCTTGTAGGTAAAAAAAATCACTAATGACATTTTAAAGAAAAACACTTGTTAAAATGAATAAGAATTTAAAAATTTTAAATATTATTTAATTAATTTCATTTCACCATTAATAAAGTTATAAAACTTAGAGAACCGGACAATTCGTTTTAAAACTTTTTTTTCTTCTTTTTATGTTTCCCGCTTTAGTAGAATAATACACAAAAAATATTTTACCTAACGCAGAACATTTAATATTCTACTGTTCCCCCCCTCTTTTGGAATAAAAAAAAAAGAAAAGAAAATCGTTCTATTATCTACCCTCCCTTTCCATTCGGAACCGTTAACAGGCTGAAATTCCAGCGTGGAAACAATTTCCTGGGTCACGTCGGTGGCAGATCGCAGACGATTTTGGGACTGCTGCCAAAACATAGTTGGGATGTTTGAAGGTGTCTTCGTAGAAATAGGAATGACTTAAAGGTTGATGAAGTCCAGAGAGCGAAACGTTTTGTTATTAGTCAGACGGAAATTGGGAAAACGTTCCATTAACTTCAACCTGTTTCGAATGTTCCACACACAGAAACATATTTTAAATTTTCAAATTCTTTCGGGAATCGTAAAAAAAGAAAGTTTTTCAGTAGAGCATATTTTCAACATCAGTATCCGATTTTTGATATATTTAAATTTTATATAATTTATATTAAAAATTGTCCTTGTTTTGCGACGCATATTTTTGTATCTAAAAGTTTAAATTTTAAATTCTCTCTGGAGTTGCAAAAAAAAGTTTTTGGTAAAATATATTTCCCACACCGTAAGGAATATCTTTGTCTGATTTTGGATATATTTAAATGTAATATAATTTTTATTAAAACGTTTTTTACTGTTACATATATTCTTATTGTTTTCTATTAAAGTGTTGAATTTGTAATACGTTACTGTTAAAACATTTGCTATAGATTTTACAAGAAAAAGCTGGATCTTTTGCTATGAAAAATTTCTTTTCATTATCAAATATTCTATTTATTGTTATTTTTGTTGTCTTAGGCCATTAAGGTAAGGGGTTGCGGTTGTTCTTGTTTTCCAGTGGCGCCATCTATGGTCAAGAATTCGATTTCTGCCACACCCATACGTCATACCCGTTTATAGGGCGGGCCCATTCTTACATCCATTCATTCTTCCACAGATCGTAATTTTGACATGAACCAGAGAATGATTAATCTCCAAGATTTGTTGTGGGCATATGGAGGACTTTGTGATTCGACAGGTTTAACGTGCAGCAGTCAACAATTTGCTACACAGGGAGACTTCGGCAGGCTGGATTCGAGCTCCTGTTCTCCGGAACTTGAGTTCAACGCCCTGCCAACCAAACTATCCCGGCCCCATTTTATTTATTATTTTTTGAAAGTAAAAATTAATTTTTTGACGTATTTTTTTAATTAGTTTTTAAAATTAGGTTTTTTCGACAATATCTTTAGCATTACAGGCATATAGTCGAAGGAACAATGTCTTTAATACGACGGAAAAAGATTTTTTCGACACTGTATGTTCACCCTAAGTCTTAAATCATCGATTTGAATTTGAGGAATATTCAGTAAAAGCTATACTCTCTTTGAAATTAAGCGAAATCTTATTTTGTGTTCTACGTATGTAGCTATATTATATTCACCAGACAGAATCGATATGTTAACAACGTATCGATTAAAAAATGACTTTCGATATCAAAAAAATGCTTTTTTACAAAAACGGTGATGATTTGAGAATGAACTATTTTTTCTCAACTTATCAAATTGAATTTTAAAAATGTCCAGGTTAAGCAGCTTTCCAAGAAATAAAACCGAATCTTATTTTGCGTTCTATGTACGAACATTCGCGTCTGCTGTTGCAGGTGGAATCGATATCGATATCCTATCCAAGAAAAATTTCAACTGCACCTTTCTACATTATGAGCTTTCATGCTGTCTTTCTATAAAATACATTTTTGTTAACTTCATGAATATGGGAGTGATCCATATTTGTTGAGCTACACCAATACCATTAGAATGCTAGATATCTCTCTGCCTTATATCCCAAAGCCTGCGGTCGGGGTTGAAGGAGGGGGAAGTGGGGGAGGTATAGTGGGTTGACGCATGCGCAGTTTATCATTTTTACGAGGATGCTATGGAGTGGATAAGGGATTAAAGATAGGAAGGAGGGATGCGGATCGATGGATGCAGGGAAGCTGAAGAGGTAAAGATGGGGATGCTACGGTTTCCGCCATTTCCCAACCGTTATTAGAACTTCAACTGACACCGAGAGACTTGCTTTTTCAGAAGGAAAAAAAAAAAGATTTTCTTTTTCACTTGTAGATAAAATGGCTCGCAAGCCGAGCAATAACAAGATTTGCGAAACAAGTCTTTTTCACAGTGCACATTTTTTTTATGAAAAAAATTGACGTGAAGTGTGGAAGACATTATCTTTAAATGACATTAGATATGGAATGTTTTGTTCTAAGTATTTTAGATTTGAAAATACATAAGAGCTATTTTATTGGCGAAATGATGGACCGCAGGCTGTACCTATTTCTCGATCGTTCCGATGAAGGAATGGCAACTTTGAATTTACTTTTAACTTGTAAAAATTTATTATAGTGCAATTTAACTTAGTTAAACGGTTGCACTTTATTTTAAAAGTAATTTTTTATGAAAAAAAAATTGACGTAAAGTGTGGAAGACATTATTTTTAAATGATGTTAGATATGAAAAAAGAGCTATTTTATTGTCAAAATAATGGACCGCAGGCGGTGGCTATTTCTCGATCGTACTGGTGAAAGAATAGCAACGTTGAGTTTTTTAAACTTGTAAAAATTCATTATAGTGCAACTTAGCTTAGTTCAATGCTTGTACTTTATTTTAAAAATACTTTTTTAAGAAAAAAATTGACGTGAAGTGTGGAAGACATTATCTTTAAATGACATTAGATATGAAATGTTTTGTTCTAAGTATTTCAGATTCGATTCGAAAATATATAAAAAGAGCTATTTTATAGGCGAAATGATGGACCGCAGGCGGTAGCTATTTATCACTGGTTCCGGTGAAAGAATGGCAACTTTGACTTTATTTTAAGCGTGTAAAAATTTACTCTAGTGCAATTTAACATAGTTAAATGGTTGCACTTTATTTTAAAAGTACATTTTTATGAAAAAATAATTCACGCGAAGTGTGACATCTTTAATTGACATCTTTAAATTGACATCTTTAAATTGACATCTTTAAATTAACATCTTTAAATGACATTAGATATGAGATATTTTGTTCTAAGTATTTTGGTTTCGAAAATACACAAAAAGGGAGCTATTTAATTATCGAAATGATGGACAGTAGGCTGTAGCTATTTCTCGCTCTTACCGGTGAAAAATGGCAACTTTGACTTTATTTTAAGCTTGTAAAAATTTATTATAGTGCAATTTTAGTTAGTTCTATTGTATTACTATATTTAAGAAGTACTTCCTACTTAGTGCATATTTTTGGAAATCCTTATCCAAATGAACCATAGAAATTTAAACTTTATTTTCACTGACTAATAGTATTATGATATTTAATTCAATATAACTTTTTTAGCAACCGTGATTGATTGATATAAAGTTAAATGTCTTAAAATTTTAGTTTGTATCTTCCACAAAATATCTGACAGTTTTTCAATCTCTTTAGTTTTATTTTCTTTTCAGTTTCTGCGCCCCCTGCTCGCTAACGCTCGCCAACCCCCGAAAATTGCTACGAAATCTTATAAGGTTTGCTTCGCAAACAAAGCTCGCTTCGCTCGCTGCTAACTTAGGTGCATTGCAAATGCCCAAAATTCTAAGAATTCAAAGCAATTATTCAAATTCATGTAAAAACTTTTCTTTTAAAAAAAATTACATCTTTTTAGTAAATACTAAATCATTAAAATAAATTTGAATTCAAATAAATGACATGTAATTCGTTAAACCTATTAGAAATGTGCTATAGTATAATTCAATCAAAAATCGTCAAATAAATTCGTAATATATAAATTCGTGAAAAAAAGCGCTTTCGACGAAATACTAAAATAGAGATCTATCGACAAAGACTACTCACTTCTGCCTAGCTTAATAGTATGGGTCAGCCGCAGCTGATGCTCTCTGGTTATTTCAGTTTTTGTTTTTAAAAGCCCTGTATGTTGAGCCACCTCAACTAGATTTGGCATGTGACATTTTTAGAGGCAATCATTGGTCGATTCGCCTTGTAAGAGAAATAGTAACTTAAACAAAACAAAGTAAACGTTGCCACCGGTGGAAAAGAAATACAGCCGAAATTTGGGAGCCACGTAAGAGAATTATATATATTGGATTTTACTAACGATTGAAAATTTGAACAAGATATAGGGAAAGTGTGCACTAATAGTAGGAATATTTTTTAAGTAAAAAGCATACAAAAAATTTGGAAAGATCTCATTTTTAACAATTATTTTAAAGTTTGAAAATCATCTGAGTGAATCAAGAAGTTTAACATCCATCTTGAATGAATCAACAATTTATAAACTCTCTTGAATGAATCAAGAAATTTAAGAACAGTCTTGAATGAATCAAGAAGTTTAAAAACCATCTTGAATGAATCAAGAAGTTTAAGAACAGTCTTGAATGAATCAAGAAGCTTAACATCCATCTTGAATGAATCAACAATTTAGAAACTCTCTTGAATGAATCAAGAAGTTTAAAAACCATCTTGAATGAATCAAGAAGTTTAAGAACCGTCTTGAATGAATCAAGAAGTTTAAAAACCACCTTGAATGAATCAAGAAGTTTAAGAACCGTCTTGAATGAATCTAGAAGTTTAAAAACCATCTTGAATGAATCAAGAAGTTTAAGAACAGTCTTGAATGAATCAAGAAGTTTAAAAACCATCTTGAGTGAATCAACAATTTATAAACTCTCTTGAATGAATCAAGAAGTTTAAAAACCATCTTGAATGAATCAAGAAGTTTAAGAACCGTTTTGCATGAATCAAGAAGTTTAAGAACCATCTTGAATGAATTTTACTAGCCTATAACTCAATATAGTCTACCCTCTTCAGCACGACCCTCCATTAGTGCAAACTTTTCCTTATAATGACCGTTACATGAAATTCCGTTTGCTGTTCTAGAGAAGCAATGCTATTTTAACATCCATTAGAAAGTCCGACGCATTCTTTCCAATATAGTTACCAAAATTTCGTATAATTTTTCCTTAATTCCCAGAAATTCACTCCAAAAACTATCCACTTTCTGCGCAGACGTTTTTTTTTCTTCATTAACAGCGAATCAATGGATAGCAAAATTCTTGGGAAAAATATTCAAATTACTTTTCTTTACTGTTACCGTACAATAAACATGAAACATTTTGACTTCACCACCAAGTCAAAATTCTTGATGGTCCAATCAAAACATTTTGATGGTTTACGATGGTTTCAGTGCAATTCACGATGTTCCAACATCATTTGATGGTCACCATCATCCAACATTTTCCATTATGCGTTCATGGTTTTTGATATGTCAACAAACTTCCGCCATTCCCTGATGGAAAATGCTACTTTAATACTATGATGGTTAACCATCAAGAGAAGTTTGATTCTCACGGACCAGCAATCCATGGTGATCCGTGATGGTCCATGATGGTTCCAACTATACATTTCTATGATGGTTTAATGGGAATTATGGTTGTTTCAGCAGGAATATACCATCGAAACAATTTTTTTTGTTTATTTTTTGTGTTGGCTGATCATAAATCAGTCTGAATTCTTTCATTGGAGTTCATGATCGTTCCAACATTTGATTTCTAAGAAACTATGATGGAAATTTTTGATGGTTCAACAAGAGCAAACCATCAAAACAATTTGCTATTGTTGTACTATCATAAATCAGTCCGAATTCCTACATTGGGGTAATGATTATGTTGGTCCACCAATAGGAAACCGTCAAAAATATTGACTTGGATATGAATGAAGAAAGAGTGGTAGCAACAGTAGCTCCCGAATTCCCCATGGAAACTCACCCTGAGTCACAGTTCAAAACAGGTTTTACGAGAGCAACTCCTGGTTCGATTTGAAAATTTCAATTCACCATACACGCAACTGCGTCTTGGGTTCCATCTCACTTTCGGTTTCTTTTTCGTTGGTTCCTTGGACCAACTCATAAGTGAGAGGTCACTTTTGTTCCACTATTCCAATTATTCAGAAAAGAATAATTGTTATCGTGTTTGATTGCGGCGGGTCTGTATATATTTCAGTGTGTGTATATTTTACAGATAAAATGTACAGAAAAATGCATTTAAAACCCTATCTTCAAAATAACTTTTGGCTCTCATTGGGCCAATATTCATGGCTCAGTAAGGGTTCAAAGGACCTTTGTTTTTCCGATATCGGTCCTATATAGAATTTTCCTATTCACCCTATATTTTTCAGCCACTTTGCAACCAGTATCGGTCCTACATAGAATTGTCAGATTCTCCCGATATTTTACATCCATTATTTAGCCAATGTATGCCCTATATAGGCCATTCTAGGACCAATATCGAAGAATCTAGGCATCCCAATATGGGTCCCTCGGTGCGTGTTCTTATAGGAACCATATCAGGCCAATTTTGAACCTAACTGGGGCCAAGGTAAAATTATTGATTACTATATTCGAAATTCTATTTTCTAAGAGTCTGCAGATTGAGAAAAGAATGTGTGTTTATAATCATATTTTCGTGTGATATCTTCTATAATCATATTTAGTACGCGATATTTTTTTCAAGCCATAATTAGTCCACTAGAGTTTTTGTTCCAGCTTTATTTAGTTCAAACGATATTTTGTACACACGATACTTAGCCCACGCAATATTTTGTCCCATGCACTCGTTCTCTGTACTTCTCTATCATAAATTCCAACTCATTTTAACTCACCCAAAATCGTACTCTGAAAAATCACAAGTGTGCATCTCCATCGTGCAATCATTTCTAAGATCAAGCACGATAAGCCCGTACTAATCCCAGTCTATAAATATAAAACCATTAATTTATAGACTATAAATGAAAACTATTAATAATTTATAAACCATTAATTTATAGACCATTAGTTCTCACCGTTCTATTAATTAATAATTTTTTTTTTCGATTATGCGTCTTTCACGCATTTTCTCATTACATCCTTTGAGTTACTTTGTATCCAGTCCAATGAGTTACAAAATAACGGAGTTAATCTCATTGAATAATCCTTGCATGATATTATATTGAACGCAAACAAACTAAAATATATTGGAAGGAGGAAGGGGGGGGGAGAGAGATTGACGACACAAATTACGTTTTGCGGCAATAACAATAAAAATAAGAGACAAATTGGTGACGGATCTTCCATGGAATCATTTTTTTTTCTTCTTCTGCTGCGAGAGATGTTCATCAGGAGGATACAAATCGTTATTTTTCTCCCGCAAAAACGATGCAATCGCTTGGAGATAGGGGACTCTACACATATTAATCGGTGATGATTTGAATAGATTTCTTTATGGATCGTGTGACACTTCTCCTAAAAATTCGTTCGAAATTGATCCATAATATTGGAGCCATAATATAGTATGAACAGTATCCCAGATATCAAAATAAGGTTTATTTTCCCTCAGCGAAAATCTCGCCCAGAAAGCATGTAACCTTACGGCAACCTTGTGGTCGGAATTTTCTTTTTATTGTCACGAAAATGTTTGTATTAAAAACCTTTTGTCAATAAAGTAAAAATATTGCAGTCTCAAACCTTTTTTCAATGAAGTAAAATTATTGCAGATTTAAACCTTTTTTCAATAAAGTAAAAATATTGCAGTTTTAAACCTTTTTTCAATAAAGCAAAAATATTGCAGTTTTAAACCTTTTTTCAATAAAGTAAAAATATTGCAGTTTCAAACCTTTCGTCCTGAAAGGATTAAAAATTATTTTTTACTCAGGTTCATGATGACGTGTTAGCTGACGTCACACTAGCGATAGGATCAAATTGCATTGTCCGTTAAAATTTTATAAAAAGGTGGATTGTAGCCGAGCATACAAGACTTCGCCAAAAGAAACCTTATAATTACCTAGATATAACGTTATTTTCACCTTGAGACTAGCTTTATTAAAGGATTTTTTCACGCTTGAAAACCCTGAGACAACCTCGATTTAAGGTTTTTATATAGAAGGTTGATTTCCAAGGTTTTGGATTAGGGTAATGTGCGTAGAATGGAGCAGATTGTCACAGATCTCGTTTTAAGGTTAGAAGGTTTACACGTAAACAGCATAACAAACCTTTTTAGGTTTGCATGAAAAGGTTTTTTCTGAGTTTAAAAAAACCTTATTTCGCTATCTGGAATGTAAACCCAAAAAGGTTTTTTACGTGGTTTACGTGTAAACCTTCTAATCTTAAAATGAGATCTGTCACAATCTGCTCTATTCTACGCACAAAACCCTAATCCGAAACCTTGGAAAACAGTTATCTATAGAAAGACCTTAAATCGTGGTTGCTTTATCGTGAAAGAAATCCTTGAATGAAGCTCGTCTTAAGGTGAAAATAATCTTAAATCTAGGTAATTATAAGGTTTCTTTTCGCAATATCTTGTATGCTCTGCTAAAATCCACCTTGTCATGAAATTTCAATGGACAATTGAACCTATCGCTAGTGTGACGTCAGCTAAAACGTCATTATGGACCTAAGTAAAAAATAATTTTTAAAAAAGCTTTAAAAATCGTTTTTAATCCTTTTAGGATGAAAGGTTTGAAACTGCATTATTTTTGCTTTATCGAAAAAAGGTTTTTAATACAAACATTTTCGTGACAATAAAAATAAAATTTCGGCACAAGGATGTCGAAACCGTTATACGCTTTCTGGGGATTATTTCGAGGCTGTTTCACTAATTACTAAGGCCCGGATTTTGATGATATTTGTATTTTTTTGCATTTTTTGCATTTTTGGATAGTTTTTGTCTTTTAGAGCATTTTTTTAGATTTATAGGGCTTTTTTCTTTAAACTTTGGGGTGTATTTTGCATTTTAATGAATTTTTTAAAGTTTTTTTTTTAATTTTTTCCAATTTTCATTATTTTTTTTAATCAATTTTCATTATTACACTGGCTTCCAAACAATGAAGAAAATCTATAGGATATTAACAGGTGAAGCAAAATCTTTTCAAATTGAGGAAGAATTGTCAGTAAGTGAGACCGTCCTTTTCAAGTACGCACCTATAACATCAGTAGACGTTGAAAGAAGCTTCTGCAGGAATGAAAATTTACTTTCAGACAAGAGACGCTCGTTTACATTTCAAATTATCAAAAAACATTTAATAATCCAATGTAATTCTGATATTTAGTAATATTATGAGATGGAAGTTGTTATATCCATTAAAGTTTCTATACAAAATAAAAATATTTTGGTGTCAATATATTTTCCTTTTTTTGTTATTTTAGGATATAAAACATATTTTTCAAACTTTAATGAACGTAGAACAAGTATTGCATTGCTTTATATTTTTTAAATGACTCATAATAATTTTAAAGAGCAAAACATTTTTTTAATTCAATATTTTTACTTTATTTAAGGCATTTTTGCGCAATTTTTGCATTTTTAAGGGCATTTTTTGCCCTTCTTAAGGGCATTTTTTGCACTTTTTAAGGGCATCAGTTGAGAATTTTTAGGTAATCAAAATCCGGGCTCTACTAATTACTGATGAAATACCTTTCACTCAGGGCAAAACTACAATCTAGCCATCTTGTTGCAAAGCGATTTAGAACGGAACTTGTGTTTAAGAAGTTATTTAGATTTTTTGAAAAATCACCAATTTGGCGAGATTTTTCCACCAAGATTGAAAACTGTCAGAAGTGATGAATAATTCGCAATTGTTGTAATTGTTTATGAATTCAGGTAATGCTGCGTTTAGTATTACTTTAAATATATAAAAAAAATTGAAGCACTGTTCATTATTATCAAACCATGGCTTTTCTTTACATTGATGTTGTACGCTTTTTTCAGAACTACATAACTGCTAAGAACTCACGGCACCACCAAATTGGGGAGATTTTTTCCACCAAGATTGAAAATTGTAAAAAATGATGAATAATTCACAATTTTTGCAAGATCTTATGAATTCCGTTAAAGCAGCGTTTAGCATAACTTAAAATATTAAAAAAAAAATTTAAAGCACAAGCTGTTCATTTTCACCAAACCGTGGTTTATATTAATGTTTTGTTCCTTTTTCAGAACTGGATGTTGACAGTCAAGAATTAAGTGCTGAAAACTCACGGCAATTAGCATGGCATTCAGAGAAAAAAAAGTGGAAAAATCTTTTGTATTTACTGACAAAAAGTGAAGTTCATGGTTTTTAATATTTAAAAACAAAAAACTAATGCCAACTTTATCTTTTTTCTCTCTAACGCTAATGTTTGTGAGATATAATATTTTAATATAGAACATTCACTTTTTTATTAGTATGACTATAAATTATAAACAGAGTCATATTTTTGCATTTTTAATTTCGAATATGTTACTTATTATTATTATTTCTTTTTAAAGTGAAAAATCTACTTTTTGTATAGAATTGCTCCATAGCTACTGTTGTATAGAATTGCTTACTTTTTAACTTAAATGTATTGTCATCAAAATCTAAACAAAAAATCTTATCTTTAAATTTTTATCTTGCAAACGTTAATGTATGAAGCACAATATTTAATCAGCGACATTTTTATTTTTAGTATGGCTATCAGTTTAGAACAGAGCCATTACTTTTGCGTTCTAAGTTTCGTGTAAGTTAATCTGTTTTACATTTAATGGAAAATTTGCTTATTAATACTTAGTTTAAAAACTTCCCATTTACACCAAATAGAATCACACTAATTCATAATTTAAAATGAAAAGGAATGAACATAACTAAAGCTTAATAATATAATATAAACAATTATAAAGCTTAATTAAGGAAAAATTCCTTTTAAACAAGAGTGAAATGCGTTCGCCATTTTAAATTTTAGTTTTAATTTTCGATTTTTTCGCTCTCCTTTGCTTTGCTCTTAAAAGTTTTTTTTGATGACAGGGTAAACTATAATTAGGCAGTAGTATACCTTTAAAAAAGGGGTGAAAATGGTATCTCGCTTTATTAGATGATGAGAATTAGTGCTTGTTCTTCTTTTATTTTACCCATAGGCAAAATGGGTCTTGGTTTAGATTTGATGGCGTCCACACACTTTTCAACTTTGTTCAAGAGTAATAGTAAACAGTGCGCATGCGTTGTAGTGGTGACCGCTGCTGTTTTTCCTTTTATTTTCACTAGCAGGCATTTATTATGTATTTACATAATAATTATTTAAAGTATTTTTATATTCTTTTTATTATTAACGTATAATGACTGGCTTGACAGTGATTTCAATATAAATATGAATACTGAAGAAGGAAAAGTATTTTGTGACGTCTTGAAACACGTACATAGGCAGGATTTGAAATACCAATCTGACGACAAATATCAATTGGAGACAGTTTTTGCAACCCATGATTTGAAATGTTGCTGGGTTTAACAGAGTCAATCCAGAAAGAAAAAGCATTTGACCAATGGGTAAAAAGTGATTGTAATATAATGCGATCACAATTTTTACTTTGAGTTTGTTTTTGAAGTATAGGTATAAACTGAAAATGATTGAAAAAATCCTAAATTCATTGAAAGGAAAACTAAAGAGAAACGCTATAAAAATCGAAAATTGCTAGTTTTTTTTTTAATTCTAATTTATTCTTTTTTCTTCTTTTTTTTCAGAACTTCTTCGAATTTTTTTTCAAACGTGCATAGCAATACAATTGTTGGTTAATCAGTTTGTGTTTCATAAAATTTAATTGTTGTTTCTCCGAAGAATGTAGAGTTTTTAGTATTTATCCCATGAAATTCAGTTCGTATTTACACCTATCACGTGACTGGGGTTAATATGTCAACGGCCCCCTAAAGGAGGATGGAGAGGAGGGAGCTGATCCAATATGGCGGACGTGCGTGGTAGGAAACACCGATGAATGTCTCTCGCTGGGAGAGATGACAAGAGGTATGTTTGATCATTAGTTATGGCTCTGTTGTGATGCCACAGTTTTTTAGCATAAAAACGTTCCTCACAATGAGTTGAGTTTAGTTGTTCACTTCTCTTTTTTTGCTTTGTTGAACCGATGTTGTGTAAGGAAAGGGAATTTTTTAGAGTATTCAACAGCAATTTTAATTATAGAAATGTCATTTAAGGACTTAATTATCTTTTTTTTCCCGGATTGACATTTCAATTTAGAAGAAAGGAAGAGAGTTTTCTATGCTTAAAAAGTGTAAAATTATTCTTCCTTTTGAGTTTAGAGAGATTTCGAAATTGTTTGAAGTTTCTTTGAAATAAATCTGTTCTCACAATGGAAAAAATTGAACATTTTGATGAAACACAACTAAGATACGATCAAATGAAAATTTTTTTCCTCGTAAAAGGCGTATTGTTGCTTAAAATATTTATAATTATCATACTTAACCGTAAGGAATCCCACATTCAGTCTTAAAAGCTCGATTTTATTTATTCAGCAATTTTTGAGCTTCATTTTTGAGTTACATTGTCGAAATCATGAGATTTTTTACTCCATCTCAAATATTTTGTCAATACAAACGTCGTTAATTTTAATGCATTCTGGTTGTCTTCCAGCAATTTTATATATAATTTTAAAAACATTTTGCACAGTGTTACGGGATAGTACAGGGGTTAGTGCACTCACCAGTCAAGTAGATATCTCGGCTTTGATTTCTAGCTAGAAATAAGTAACTACTCCTTCTTACTCCTTTTATTTTATGTTGCATTTTACAATCAACTGAGTTAATCGGTGTGTTGGGTCAAGCTAAATATTTTTGACGAAATGTGCATTTTCAGATAGGTGAAGATAGCAATATCTTCAGTTTAACGAAGTGTTTTTTTGGAGCATTTCCCAAGTAGCTTTTTAGTCAATGACAAGCAATATCTATCAAATGAAGATATCAATCAAGATAGCAATATCTTCAGTTTAACGAAGTGTTTTTTTGGAGCATTTTCCAAGGAGCAGTTTAGTCACTGACGTTGAGAAGTTTCTTTAATTTTAAGTAGCAATTTGTTTTACTATTTATTTCATGTGTAATATTACTAATTGAATAATTGTATAGTAATGATATATTTTTAAGTAAAGTGCACAAAATAAAATAATACTTCTAAATAATACTTTATACTTAATACTTTTAAAGGATTTCCATGTACTGAAATAAAATTTAAATATTTTAAGAAACAACTCTCAGATGTTCAAATCAATTTGTGCAAATCATATTTTAAGTTAGTAAATCAGGCACGAAATCGTACTTTCTCTAAATGAACATGACTTTCTTCCAATAGTTTATAATTTCGGGCCCAAAAAATATGGAGGATAGCTGAAATCTGAAAAACATCGTCACAAAAGTTTAATCTGGGCAGCTGCTGAAAAATTTATTCCTTAAATACTTTTTTCCCCTTTTTTGCATATTTTGCCCGAAACATATGTCAGTGAATCAAACAATTTTTGCATTCAATTATAAAACTTGTTATTTCAAAGATAATCCCAAGCAGAAATGATTTTTTGAGTCAAATTTATTATTTTTCTTATTGCTTAATTTAAGAGCCACTTTTTTTTTTTAAATAAAATTGGGTTTGGATAGTCAGTAGGATATCACTTTGGATATCATATAGGCTTGGATAGTCAGTATTTTTGGTCCTTTATGTAAGACTGTCAGGCACATGCTTTATTTTTGCGAAAATTTTTTTTTCTCTAAGTTTTGGGAATTAAAACTGTGGAATTTTGAGATAAACACGTCGATTTACACAAGCAAGTGACAATATTTCTTTTGAAACGAGTGAATCACAGCACTGAGCGTTATTTTATGTCTTACTACGATTACACTAATTATTAATACTAGAATTACCTACGGATTTTTCTTTTGAATAGGTTAGTACGACATCGTGATGATTTTCTTTACTTTTCGTTTATCTGGACTCAAGCACAAAATGTCCACCAACTTTTTTTTAAATTATTTTTTTTAAACACACAAAAACGAAATAAAATTTAAAAAAAATGAAATAGAAAAGATAAATAGTTAAATTTTCCTTCTAGTAGTCCGGCTAACTAAAAAGTACCAGATTTTCTATAATTTAGTCCTGTTTTGTATGCATACCCTGATACCCTTCTTAAAATGAAGTTCTAAATATGTATATGAAATGCACTCGGTGAAATCTTTAGCTGTGCATAGTACTGTGAATGACCGAAATCGGTGGCTGCTGACTTCCACCGGTGAATGTTGACAATCACATAGTCGCTTTGGTAAATGGCCGAAAAATATATACTAGGTCTAATTAAGTGCTATATTCATTTGCCCGGTATACCCTACACTGATGTTTTTTTAAGGTTCAATGTCACTGCCCAGTATACATTTTCTGGGTATGCCCAGCACTGATGTTTTTTTAAGGTTCAGTGTCACTGCCCGGTATACATTTGTCCAGTATACCCTACACTGATGTTTCTCCTAACCTATCCTCAGCAGATATTTAAATATTGAATAAATATCACAATATCAACGAATAAATCAATAACAAATCGGATATAACAAATATTTCGGACATTCGCGACTATGTGATTGTTAACATTCACCTTTGAAAGTCGACATTTTCTTGATTTTGGTCATTCATGGTAGCATTTCAGGCACTGTCACATTTACGCGGACAGTAAAATGCTTATTACCACTGTACCTTTTATTAGTTTATTAAATATCTATTACAATAATGCTTTAACTACACATTACTATAATTAATTAAACATGACTGAAGTCAATAATAATGGTTTGGCCTTTTCTTAATGGTCTTACCCAAGGGAATAGTATCCAAATTTCCCTGGTTTACTTTTTAAAATAGTTTGAAAATACTGCAGGCATTAAACAAACTTAAATTATGGAATTAAAGGATAACACCATATAAAGAAATGCAAGTTTTATTTATGATAATTGAAACAGCAATCGTGAACGGAAATAATTTGTGCTTTAATTCGATGTTGATGTTGTTTTCTACTGCAGATGCTGTTATTTAGTGCATGCATATTTTTATTCAATGTTGTTTAGTTTTTCATGAGTATGTCTGCTCATTCACGTAATATTTCAGTTTTCAGTTCTTTCTAGCCAACGTGAACAAGAAGTTTCATTGATTTCATTGACAATGTGCGCAGTAGTGTTGTATATAATATCGATAGATGGGTTGAAGTTAGTTGGATTTTCATTGGGCTTTCGTATGTTTTAATGGCGGGTAACGTCCATAACCATCTCGAGACATTTTTGTGTGTTCTGTGGACAGAAAGGTTTAGAAACAGTATTCAAACTCTAGACTCAGTAATTAGGAATTGAACCAGTGTTACCATGGTTCAAAATATATGAAATATTGCTGCAAGTTGTGTAATTTGAGAAAAATTGAAAAATGGTACAAAAAATTTAATCATTATTTTTAAAGAAAAATAAATTTTAAAAAATGCTTCTCGTTTTAAACCATCCAGGTGCGTGTAATCCTTTACCACAACTCCATATATTTTTTTTTGGCAATATTTAAAGCTTTGTTCCCACCAACTATTTTCTCCAAGTATTTCCATTATTTTCTACGAACATTTTTTAAAAAAAAATGCTTCTGGTCTTAGATCCTTCAAATGCGTGTAATCCTTTACCACAATTATCAATGTATACTTATTTTTTCGGCAACATTCATAGCTTTGTTCACCCTAACTACTTTCTCCAAGTATTTTTATATGGAAAAAAATTGAAAAAATGCTTATGGTTTTAAACCATCCAAGTGCATGTAATCCTTTCATACCTAAACCATTCAAATGCGTGTAAATATGTGGTTTCAATACGTGTACCACTTATCGAAACGTGGTACTGATTCATTCAAATACGTGGTTTCCTAAACCATTCAAATACGCGTAATCCTTTACCACAATTATCAATGTATACTTATTCTTTCGGCATCATTTAAAGCTTTGTTCCCACCAACTACTCAATACTACTTAAGTATTTTCATTATTTTTATAGGAAAAAAATGAAAAAATGCTTCCGGTTTTAAACCATCCAAGTGCGTGTAATCCTTTACCACAAATATCAATGTACTATACTTATTTTTTTGGCAACATTCATAGCTTTGTTCACCCTAACTACTTTCTCCAAGTATTTTTATATGGAAAAAAAAAGGAAAAAATGCTTATAGTTTTAAACCATACAAGTGTGTGCAATCCTTTACCACAATTTTCAATCTATAATTTTTGGGCAGCATTTAAAGCTTTGTTCCCACCAAACTACTTTCTCCAAGTATTTGTATTATTTTTATCGAAAGAAAAAAATTAAAAAATACTATGGTTTTAAACCATCCCGGTGCTTGTAATCCTCTACCATAACTATCAATAAATACTTATTTTTTGGCAACATTAAATGCTTTGTTTACTTCTCCCAAGTATTATCACCAGAAAGAGCACCCAGCAACTGGCAAAGTTGGTTCCGTAATGCATGGCGATTGGTGGATTCCTTTTTAGCATTCTGTAGTTGAGAAGTATTGCCACTTGAGAATCATTAATAACCGGGGCATAATGCGGAGGGCGAAAGGACGAATGGGATTGCATTCCGGAGTCTCTCTGTAAAGTGGTTGCACGTGATGCCGGGGACCAGTAATCAGTGTTGCCTTAACAAGCCGGAAGAGTCCCGAATATGAATGACGTCTACATCGGATAATGCATCCCAATTTCGAACACTGAGTGGAACATTCGCAGTTTTATTCGTCTCCGCGGATCTCATGAATTTAGGAGTTCGTTATGGGGTTCTCCAGTTTCTGGGATCTCTTGGCAATTACCGCTTACGCTTTTATTCACGGCTCCGTTGGTTTGACAGGTGAGAAGTGGATCGGGATTTTAGGAGAATTCTTCCGGACTGGTTATCCCGGAAGATATTCTCCCGTTTTTTTTTTATAACTGGAATTATAAAGATTTGATTCGAAGCAAACTGAATTGAAGATCGAGGGTATTAATTAAGTTTAATTATTTAGTTTTAAGACATCACGAGTGGAATTTTCTCGAAACGCTTTCTCTTAATTTATCCCCTTACGATTTATCTCTGATTAATAAGGTGTTTAACTTCAATAAATTAGATGGATCCCGGATCGTGACACTTTTCCAATCAAGTGAATTTGTGCTGTAATAGACTGGTGTAAGAAAATAAGAGAATTTGCAGACTTGGTCGATTATCTCTAGAACTACTTGGACGATTTTTATGAAATTTGATACATTAATACAATACAAAGCACATAACCATTCAACAATTGTAATGCACACGCATGACCATGCGTAGCAATCGTTGTAGTCGGAAGGTATGAAATTGCCACAATACAATCCAGGCCAATTGCCACAGGATATGATAAACCGCCTTATTTCAAGTATGAAATCACGCTACAAGGCCTGCATATCTGTAAGAGGAGACCATACCCTCTATTAACCCACTTTTTGTTTATTCTGCAACCGCTGTTTCATACCTTCCGACTTCAACGAGTGTTACGCATGATCATGCATGTGTATTACAATTGTTGAATGGTTATTTGTTTTGTATTGTATCAATGTATTTACATATCAAATTGCATTAAAATCGGTCCAGTAGTTCTGGAGATAATCGATCAAGTCTGCAAATTCCCTTAATTTTTTACACCAGTGTAGTCTAAAATACAAATTTGCTTAAAAATATATTTACAGCAGAAATAATAAAAAAAAAATATGCATTATACGTTCAGATAATTAAAATCTGTACTAAGAAGTCCCACAAAAAGTTTTTTTTATTTATTTTCTCGACAGTTTCCATTTCTCAAATTTGTCATTAAAGCTCGCTTCTGCTAAGTCTTATAAACATGACAAATGTGTTTAAGCTACTTTCTGCGAGGTAAAAAAGATTGTGCTTCCAACTATTTGTTAGAAATAAAAGACGTAACAATCTTATGTACACATTTATGGCTATATTGGACAGTATTTCTTTGCTATCCTGCGTGCCTTCATCGTCTTTTCAAGCTATGTTTGAAAGAAATATTACTGATTTTATTGAGTATCCTACACACGTTTCAGTAGCCAATATAGTTTCGAATAGGTAAAAGCATAGTTAGCTTACACGTTCGTGGTCACATAGCTATTTTCGATTATTCGGTAGCAAACTTACAAAACAACAAGCGTGTAGAGCTAGTCCAATTCCAAGCCACTTCCTTGTGGGATTTTATTTTGTTTTATAACCACCATTGATCAAGTCGTCCCAATTCTGAGTTTACGACTGCCAATGTTCAACTCGGTAGCCTTGTAATTTTGAACCCAACCTACCCGGATGCTCACCGAAAGGGTATCCGGGAAATACTGTTTCATATAGTGTGTGGTTGAGCAACCTCAGTACGTAACCGACAAATTGAAGGGATGTCGACGATGAAGGGTAGCACAGTAACGACGATTTTTTTATAACCATCGTCGAAATGCCGACCCAATTTTTGTGTTTACAACTATTAATGTTCAACTCCGCAACCTTGTAATTTTGAACTCAATCCAGAAGACAAGGGAACTCCTGGATCTTGTATTGGGAGAAATTTGCCTTCGTGGTGGACTTTTTGATTTAACTAACTTGCATTTGCGTTACATGGAGAGGAAGACCACGAGAATATCCCACGGGTAGCCTGACGGCAAGGGGACTCTAACCCATGATCCGTCTACCATTGAGGATATTTCGTGTCATCACTGTGGTCGGTGCAAGCCGGATGCGGATTCGTATCAACCAGTCATCGCTGGAATTCGAATCCGGTTCACCTCATTGGAAGGCAAACGCTCTATCCCATGAGTCATCGCGGCTCGAGTATCAACGATTGTCAAAAGAGGCCACTGAAAGTCCTCACTCGTAAAGGATGTTAAATGCCCACATACTGTCAGAGTGTCGCACGCGAAAAGCGCCACTGCAGCTATCATTACAGGCTCGTCCTTCAACCGGAGGGCGTAAAGATTTATTGAAAATTCACAAGACAATTACAAAATTGTGTACAAACATAAAATAGTGACAATTACAACAAAATTAAAGGATAGGTATAAAGATTATTTGTGGCGTAACAGGGTCCGGAAGTCAATCAATCTATTTGACAGATTAACTTTTGAACTGGCAATTAAAGATGTACGGATGTATAGATGAACCGTGGCAGTGAAAATTACAGGTGAGTAATTGAAATTACAGTTCTGCTCGATTTGATACATGGAAGTAATTTAAAAGATGTACAGACAATTGTGACCCCCCAAAAAAGCATATATACATTATGATGCATCTGCAGGTAGGGTTACAATAAATTTAAGGTCTCCATCAAACAGAATGAAAAAACGTGTCTTCTGTAATGCATTTGATACGCCATCTTGATCGTTTGCACAAGTCTATATAAACTCCCCAAAAAAGCAGAAATTCGCCGCTTATTCTATGTAAGACTATACTAAAACTTTGCAGAGCTTATTAGTGATAATTTCGAGCACAGTTAGTAATTTTAATAATCAAAATTAGCAAAATATCAACGTATGAATGTGAACAAAAGAGCACTACTAAAAAACCTGACCAATCACAATAAAATTAGGAAAAAGAACTGTTTATTTCTATAGGAAAGCAGCTTGGATTTAAGGACTAGCGCTGCATGCCACAGGCTATTTCGCTATACTCATTCTCGCCTCTAGTTGTCTGTTTGCAAATTTGCCATGCAGCACAAGAGGGATTGATATCACGTTTTCTGTAAAACTCGTCTAGTTCACAGTTGAAACTTTTCCAGGATAAAGATGACCTTTGGGGATGATTGATTGATTCAGATACTAAAGTGGATGTTGTTGACTTATGCCTGTTTAGGGGTGCGATTGTTCTAGTTTTCCAGCGGCGCCATCTATGTCCAAGAATCCAACTTCTGCCACACCTGCACGTCACATCCGTTTATAGGGCGGACCCATTCATACATCCATTCATTCATCCACAGATCGTATTTTTGACATGAATCAGAGAACGATCGATCTCCAATCCAGTACCCCCAGAGATATTGAGAGAACTTTGAGAGAGCTTATATTGAACATGGAGGACTTTGCGACTCGACAGATTAAACCTGATTCAGACACCATTTACTACAAGCGGAGTCTTCGGCCGGCGGGGTTCGAACCCACGAACTCTCGGACATGGGCCCAACGCCTTACCGACCAAGCTCTCCCTGCCCACTAAAGTGGATATATCATAATATTTATCATCACGTCTGAGCATTTACATTAATGCATCCTTTTTACATTTCGAAATTCAGTGAAACTGTTTGCAAAGACATTATTCTTTAGGGATCGATTCAATGCTTTTAACCAGTTGCAAATTTCTTTAATATGATTAGATTCATCTTTACTTCAGTGAAACATTTATCAGTAAGAGTACTTTTTTCCAATGATGTCTTACTTACTTCGAAATTTTGATTCCTGTATACTGACTTTAACAACATACTTTTACATCTGTAAATTTATATTACGGGACATTCTTCGGTAGTACCTTGGAACTATGTAAACAGCACATCTTTGCATCTGTACATTTACACCCGGGCAACCCAAGGTAACTCTTAGGGTTGTTTCATTTGTAGGCCTCCTTTGTTCATCACAATCCATTAGTCTTCTTCTACTGATAAGACACAGGCAATTCAAGACTTCAGTATTTCCCGGATGCCCCCTATTGGGGCGGGGTTAAGTTAAAGTTTTCTTTGGGGACGAGTGTTTACCAGAATGCCAAGCTTACTTTTTGACATAACAAATTTTCTGATGAAGTATCACCAGCAATGATGCTCGTGTTATAAGACCATCAACGATATATAACGCATAACGTAATGTAACGCAACGTAGTGTAACGCATAACCCTAAAATGTAGCGCATGTGACTGAATTCCTGAATTCAACCGCTGTTTGATTGCATAAGCATTAAAATTTTTTCAGGCGAGCCATTACGAACGATAAGGAGATTTTCCTTTCAAGCGGTCTTACCTCTACGCTTTCCTCACAACTCTCATTTTGACTGATTCAAAGACTGATGCCAGTTCTCCAGTTTGACTTGAACTTGACAACACATATAAAAGTACAACCGACGCTTGACAACTCATACAATAGTACAACCGACACTAAAGAATTCATACAAAAGTATACTCACGTCCATAAATTAAGGATAATTCAGGATCACATGGGAATTGAACTCTGAATTAAAATTTTCACCTACAAAATTATCACACAAAACTACAAGAATAATTTGCAAATTACAAGAAGCCACCAAATGACGTCAATAGTAAGTCACGTTGACGAGAGCGTAAAAGAAGGGTGAATAAGGAATCGTGACAAAGAAATAAAATTGTTCACAAAGGATTCTGTAAGCAGTCCAGTACCATAACCAAATAGTTATGACACAGAAGACGCATGTGAATGATTTTTCATGCAGCAGAATTATTGGCCACCTGGAACGTGAGCGTACTCAGATGGAAGTATTCGAGAAACTTTTATAACCGTCGTTGAACAGCCGACCCAATTTTTTGGGCTTACGACTATTAATGTTCAATTCCGTAGCCTTGTAATTTTAAACCCATTCCAGAAGACAAGGGAATTCCGGATCAAGTATTGGGAGAAATTTGCCTTCGTGGAGGACGCATTTGCGTTACATGGAGAGAAAGAACACGAGAACCTCCCACGGTTAGCCTAACGGCAAAAGGATCCGTCCACCACTGAGGATATTTCACGTCAGCCCTGTGGTGAGTGCGATGAGGATTCGTATCTACCTGTCTTCATTGGGTTTCGAACCCAGTTCACCTCATTGGAAGGCGAACATTTTACCCCGTGAACCATCACGACTCTATTCGAGAAACTTGGAATTATTCAAAGTGTCATTCGTAGGATTTGGCAACGATTTCAAAAAGATGGAATCGTCAGTAGACGTTAACAGAAAAAGTCGCCCCCTCTACTTACTGTGCCAAACGAAGATGTTTGTCAGTAACTGTCAAAAGAAGCAGGCAAAGCACAGCATCCAACCTGTCTCGTCAGCTGTATCCAGCCAAGGGTACCACAGTTTCAAGCCAAAATATGTACAGATATGTGTTTAATATTGATCTTTAAACCAGTAAGATGTTTTCCACCCGTAGCAAGATTGTTTGGGTGGGGTGGAATTATACGTGACTTTACAATAGATCTTCATGTTCAAATGGGAACCATGACAGGTCAGATTTATTGGGACAGCATTTTGGAACATATATGTTTGTAATGTTGCCACGGGAGCTAAATTTCTTTTATGGATGAAAACACTCGTCCTCACCGGACAAACACCGTAACAGAATGATTTCAATCTGATGATATTACTGGAATGACCAGCATTCTCACATGACTTATAGAGAAAATGTGGAACTTGGCTGATGAGTTACAACCCTTTAACCTTCTCCTACATATGTTCTGGAACCTCGGACAGCATTGCTTGCTGAGTGGAGTAATCTTCATCATGATTGGCTCGATAGTTTGATACCCAGAATGCCTAGGTGTTGTATTTCAACACATGGGAGACATATAATGTATTAACTATCATACTAACTATGCAATATTAAGATTTTGTAAGGAAGAAATTTTTTATAATTGCTCCACAGAGCAAAATTCGTAGTTCTTAGGAATGGTATCATACATACATGATCTTTTTTCTTTTTTATCTTTTGTTTAATAAATGAGCTTTATGAGTAAGTTTTGTTTTGTTTCTGAGCCTTTATTTAGCCGGTGTTGGTATTATCTTTAATTTATGGACATCAGTGTACATCCTTTTGGGACAGTTGAAAAGTAAAGAGGCTTGCACCAAAGCTCTAAAGAACATTTTAGAAAAGGCCTACTGCACCAGCCCAGACCAAACGGGGACAAGTCATTTTATCATTTAGAAAGCAATATTTTAAGATTTTTTTGTTCCCTCAACAAAGCTATTGTTTGTATAAAAACATAATTGGATTTACCCTCGCCTGTCGGAGTTTTTAATTACAGTGAAGAACTGAAATATATGAAATTTGGTTCAAGCAACCATTTGCATAATTTCACGACATATAAATATTTTATTAGTAACGGAGACTAAACTCAGTCTTTGGATCGGATGCAAGTTAACTTTCTGAAAATTTCTATAATCGAGTCCGAACTCAATTCAGCAACAATAATTATTTTCTGGATCCATGGTTCCACGGTTCAGGTCATAAGTACACTCGTCGATTCCTTCAAAAAAGTTCTAAAACTCTTCTCTAATATTGTTGGAAAGTAATTTCGTTTTTCCGACAGAGGAGTTAATTGTATTTTTTCGAAACCAACTTCACGCTTAAGCCGCATTATCATGATATGTTTTGAAAGCTGATATAGCAAGGCTTACGTGTGAAAAAGTTCAATTAATTCTATGCAGTAGTTTTTGGTTGGTGCCCTTTTAAATATGGAGAGCAATGAACAGTATTTTCGTCATATTTTACTTTCTTACTATAGAAAAGGTAAAAATGTTGTTCCTTCCAGAAAGAAATTTACCGATGTGTATGAATAAGATGTGTTTACAGTACGCCAGTGACAGAATTGGTTTGCAAAATTTTGATCCGGCAATCTTGATGTCGAAGATGCACCACGTTCTGGGAGGCCCGATGAACCTTATAAAGACACTATAAAAGCATTAGCTGATGCAAATCGGCGAATAACAACACGTGAGATCGAAGAGAGGTTAAATTTATCGAATTCAACTGTTTATGACCACTTGAAAGGCCTGTGTTTAACCTCGAAGTTCGATGTTTGGGTTCCCCGTGTTCTCACGGAGAGAAATTTGTGTCGTCGCGTTGACGTCTGTGATTCGTTTTTCAAACGTCACAAAAATGATCCATTTTTGAAGCGCATCATTACGGGGAACGAAAAACGGGTTGTCTATAACAATGTCAAACGCAAGAGATCGTGGAGCAAAAAAGATTAAACGGCTCAAAGCATTTCGAAAGCCAATGTCCATCAAAAAGGTGATGCTGCCTGTTTGGTGGGATGTTAAGGGAATAGTTTCTTTTTTGAGCATTTACCGGATAACACAACACTTAATTCGGAAGTCTACTGTCGTCAGCTGGACAAACTGAATGATGCTCTTCACAACAGAAAAGGTATAGTGTTCTACCAAGCTAATGCGAGACTTCATACAAGTTTGGTCACTCGCCAAAAGCTTTTACAGCTTGAATGGAATACATTGCCACACCCACCCATATTCTCCAGATCTGGTGTCTTCGGATTATTATTTGTTCTGGTCACTACAGAATTTTTTGGACTGCAAAACCTTTACTTCAAATGAAGAGGTCAAAAATCACCTGGATCAGTTTTTTGGCAGCAGAGACCAAAAATTTCATGAGCGTGGAATCATACTACTACCAGAAACATGGCAAAAGGTGTTGGACCAGAATGGCCAATAAATAATTGGATAAAATATTTAGTCATTATACGAAAATTGTCTTTCATTTCCCTCCCAAAAAACGAAATTACTTTCCGAACAGCCCAATAGATTATACATGGAAAGTATAAATGGATAAATAAGTGATTCTAAAAAAGTTTCCAACGAAGCGTATATTTTCTGTGGTTTTAGTTTTGCATGTCAGCAGTTATATCGGCAAAGAGTGTGTATCTATCCATATATATATATATATATATATATATATATATATATATATATATATATATATATATATATATATATATATATTATATATATATATATATATATATATATATATATATATATATATATATATGTATATATATATATTGCAACCAATAGAACAACAATATGCGTAACCGTTATTTGAACTCATCTCAAATAATCAATTCTTCCAAATAACATATAAATACAAGTATGCAGTTTTTAAGCTTCATCTTGATTGGCGCATAATATTCACACATCCCTTAAACTATATATATATATTTCTCACAAGCATCGATAAAATAATGAACTCATCAAGATGAGCACAACACAGAGATGCTTCAATTTGCAAACCTCCTCGTAAACAACAAACCGAGGAAGCATCGATCCTGACACTGAGCATGTCCCCAGTTCTATACATAAGTTTCAGCATCTCCTTTCATAAATCATATCAGCACTTGTGTACGGGCCACAGTAGACTGATTGAGACACAAACATTCCATCTTCTGAATGAAACACCTGAGAGCTGCTCAACTGATATATACTCTCACATCCTGGTTTCCTCATGTATTTATCCCCTCTAAGCAGGCCGTAAGCGAACTTCTCCTAATTAAAGAAGAGAGGCGAGAAAATTCATGGGCCCTTAATGGGCCACCCAATGTCTCTTAATGGGAGGGCCCTTTTCTCTTCGTGATTAAAGGGGGGAGGGAAGGGAGAGACTTTTCACAAAATGCTAATGGCCGTGAACAGTAGAGGACAAAAGAGAAGAGTTAATGTTTGATGGGATTTTAATGCGCTCCTGCCACTCTGCCTGTTGATGATAAAATTCTTTTTCAGGAATCCTTTTTTTTTTTGTCTCCTCTCACCATTCACAGGAGAACCAATCTTCATTGTATTCGTGTCCTGTGTTTTCCGGTTTTCCTTGTCGGTGGAAAGGGGTAAGGGGGATGGAAGTGTCGTCGTGATTTTTGCTGTTTTTAAAAGAGTGGGAAAAGGAGGTCTAATGAAGAGATTTGCTTAATGATCTCTAATTTGGTTCAATTTGAGATCTCTGCTGTTGTCTTAGAGAAGCACTAAAGCGGTGTCTACTCCGAGTTCTCTTTCACGTTTTGGCATAAGGCATTGATAAATTTCTGCAGAATTTTTCATTGCATAAATATTTTAAGAACGTACTATTTCTTTTTTTTATTAGTTATGGTTCTGAATATAATTACATTTATTTAACTTCAAATTATGCTTGGATTGAAGGTAATGGTAATATAAAACTAAGGAAAGTTCAATTTTCCCCTTTTTTTAAGATAATAGTGAAATATACAGGGTGTTTATAAAATCTCGGACCCATTTTGATGTTTAATAACTCATAAAATAATAAAGATAGATTAAAATTAACAACATAAATGGTTAGATAGACTCAAAAAGTTTCATGACCTTTGTCAATGAACTTTCCCGTGTGCCCCCTTCGTCGCACGGAGAATATCAAGTCGATAGTCAATTTCACGCCAGGTAACGGCAAGCATGTCGGCATCCACAGAGGCTATTGCGGTGGTAATTCTGGCTTTTAGGTCATCAATGTTCGACACGATCCTCCTGTAAACATTGTCCTTTATAAATCTCCAAAGAAAAAAGTCCAGTGGTGTTATATCAGGTGGTCAAGGAATTGGACCTCCTCGCCCAATCCATCTTCCTGGAAAATGGTCATTCAAAGAATTACGAACAATGATACCCCAATGACGTGGTGCACCATCTTGTTGCAAAAAGACGTGTGGCTGAAGCTCTTCTAGTAGTGGAAATACGAAGTTTACCAACATGTCTAAGTATACAACTGATGAGACCGACGACTGATGAGACAGGAAGATGGATTGGGCGAGGTGGTCCAATTCCTTGTCAGTTAAGATCACCTGAAATAACGCCGCTGGACTTTTTTCTTTGGGGATTTATAAAGGACAATGTTTACAGGAGGATCGTGTCGAACATTGATGACCTAAAAGCCAGAATTACCACCGCAATAGCCTCTGTACATGCTTGCCCCTACCTGGCGTGAAATTGACTATCGACTTGATACTCTCCGTGTGACGAAGGGGGCACACGTAGAAGTTCATTGACAAGGGTCAAGAAACTTTTTGAGTCTATCTAACCATTTATGTTATTAATTTTAATCTATCTTTATTATTTTAAGAGTTATTAAACATCAAAATGGGTTCGGGACTTTATAAACACCCTGTATATTATTTTTCGTCCCTAAAGATAATCAGATTGGTTGACATTAGTAGTCACTTACCAAAACAATTAAATTTCGCCGGTGGCTTATCTACCACTACAATTATTAAACATTAATTCACTAGAATATAAGACATGCTAACTTGATTCAATCTCGGGTTACCATTTCATAGATGAAGGTTGACATTGTCAGTAACTCCTTTCCTCCATATTGGTGACCCGGACGTGATATGAACTTGCCTACATCGAAAGTAACACCCACTTTGATGGATGGTCCAGTTGATTTGCTATTTGTGACTGAGTCATTGCCCGCCTCGTACTGTTATTTCTCAGTCTCAATTACTCACAGCAGAATTCTGCACACACTCGACAGCTAATAGCAACATAGGAGAGACCATGCACTCAACGGTGAATTTAATACAACTCACATTACAAACGCTCTAAACTCGATTAACTTAATACAGCTCTTACCATAAGCACTCAAAATCCGGTGACCTTAACACAGCTCTCCCGGTATTCCACAAATACAGCAACCAGTGTTATTCGTTCATCGAATTCTATCCCTGTTGAAATTCTGGTAAAGAGTAGTGTGACGTAACCATTGCTACGATTATTGAACATCAATTCACTATTATAAAAGACATGCCAACTCGATTTAATCTTGAGGTACTTTTTGATAAATGAAGGTTGACATTGTTGATAAGTCCCTTCCCACAGGGACGATATGAATTGACTGTCTTTAATAAAATACCTGATTTTTAACCATTTATGGCCAAGGAGATAAATCACTCACTTCCCAATGAGTCACAGATTCGTAACTGCTTCTATCTCTCATTATTCGTAAAAAAAGCGGCAGAGCCACCAAGGAATAGTCTTAAAGGAGTAAAGAAATAATAAAAAAAAGGATGCCTGCTTATTGCATCAGCGTAGGAGTTACAGTTTTCGAGTGGTTCAACAGGTGCTTTTGAAAGCTTGTTAGTAGGAATGTAATTCGTTGTGGCCTTCGCTCTATGCAAATCGCAAATATTTTGATGTTATTAGTAACTCTATACAATTTCGAATCAATCCAATACATTTAGCTGGTATTAAGTTTATCTTTGATATATTTTAACTATTGGGTGTATAAATAAGTTCCTACCGTTCGTTACAAGATGGCACTACCAGAAGTTTATGTAGAAATCTGGTGTTAAACGTCTTATTGTAAGTTTGTTTATCTGGTAACAACATAATCTTAAAGTATTAGTGACTCCGTTATTAGCATTACGTCATTGTTTTCGTGCAAAAATGTCAAGTTTTGTACCAAATAAGTATCATTTGCTGGAACTTTGGATTTACTTGAACAAATCTGCAGCTGAGGCGCATCAATTGCTTGGAGAAGCATATAGTGAGGATGCTTTAAGTGAGAGAAGTTCGTGGGAGTGGTTTCAGAAGTTTAAAAACCGGTGAGTTTGACGTGGAAGACTAGGAACGCAATGGAAGACCGAAATTGTACGAAGACAAGGAAAAGATTTGTCCCAAATGCAAAAAGAACTTGCTCTTATATTACAAGTGCCTCAAAAAGCAATTTCACATCGTTTAAATCGTTGGGAATGATCCAAAAACAAGGAAGTTGGATTCCATACGAACTGAAGTCAAGAAACATTGAACGTCTATTTTACAGGAAAATTGCTATTGCTATTTGGAAGCACTTTAATGGGAAGTTCTGCCTAACCCACCGTATTTGCCAGACCTTGACCTTTCAGATTATCACCTATTCAAGTCTGTCTGAGCAGAAATTGTCATCATTTGAAGAAACCAAAGAATAGGTCGATTCGTGGATATCCTCGAAAGATGAAGAGTTCTTTTGACGTGGTATCCGATTGCTTCTTGGAAGATGGTAAAAAGTAGTGTCTAGTAATGGAGAATACCTTGAATACAAGATAGTGTATCGTTTTTTCAAAAGGAACTGCTTATTTTTGATTTAAATAAAACAGCGGAAACTTATTTATATTCCCAATAATATGGGCTCCTTGTAAAATGAGGTGAAATGAGTATAATTGCATTAATAGCGAAATACATGAATTGTAAAATGAGTGTTTTTCAAGGCGTGTCATCCAAATGTCCAAGATAAAAAAAAAACATGTAGTACCTTGGAATAATATTTCTCACTTTAGGTGCTTTTTTTTAACATAAACTTATACGCAAGTTTCAGTTCGAAATTGAACATTTTTATAATAAATTTATACAAGAAGTTCTAATTCTTTGAATCACTAACAATGAAAAAAAAAGTAAATCTCTTTTGTATATAAAGGCGAAAGTTTATCTGCGTCTGGATTATTTCCGTTCACTAATAAATCGAAAACAAAGGCATGTATTTAGATCATGGCAACACAGGAGTGACCACGACCGTGAACTTAATACAGCTCTCATGTTCAGCATTTAAAAAGTACCGTAATCTTAATACAACTTTCCCAAGTTCTCACAAAACACAATGAATCATCTAATGGTATCCTTTTTATCGAATTCTACCACAGATATAATTCTGGTGGAGGAGTACTGTAGTATATCTACCACTACAAAAATACAATTCCAATTCACTAGTATATAAAACATGTTAACTCGACTCTATATTGGGGTACTATTTTATAGATGAAAGTTGACATTGTCGTTAACTACTATCCCCCCACCAATGTTACAGATTAAAATGCATTGTCATGGAAACCGCATTTTTACAAAATATTTAAACAATAGAAGCAAACGAAACCACGAAAAAATTGAATATCTTTGAAGCTCACTTTACTCATATAGTTTAAGAGCTGAAACAAAAGCAAATAGTTAAGGCCAGAAACAAATATGCAGACTAACATAAGTTATCGAAAAAGGAAAATATAGCATACTTCACCTAAAGCCCTGTATAGGTAGGGGAGAGTAGGGTCAATTGTAACAGGGTACGATTGTAACAGAGCAGAAATTTCGAGTGTCGGGTTTTAGATTTGGTTCCTAGGTGGCGCACAAGGTATATTTAATAAATCTACATGCAGGCAACCATTTTTATGTACTTTTGAAAGAGTTACATCACAAAAGATATTTTCATGCCACGTAAGTACTTTTTTTGGTATTAGAATATTATATTGTAACAAAGTAATTTTGTTTAAACAAATAAAAATTATTAACCCAATATGTAAGTGGACACCTTAATTAACATTTCAATAAAAAAAAGATTAGTTTTGTTAATTAAATAGCATTGTTTTTAACAAATGAAGCTGAAATGGCGTCTTGGGGACGATTGTAACAGCTGAAAATAAATAATCTTATGTTTACAAACTATTACTTAACTCTTTAAGAACCACCAATAGTTTCCTATATCATTTATATTATGTTGCATGTGCATTATTTTATTTGTCACCTTTCACAGCATAAATTAAATTTTTTAACCCCTTAAAGTTAAAAGTTTAAATCTTTAGGTCTCTGCTCAGTATTATTTTTACTCCTAAAATATCACTACTATTTTGATCAATAAAAAATATATCACACCTATGATAATATGTATAATTAACTATGTTTTAGTTGAATTTATGAACTGTTACAATTGACCTCGTAAGTGGGGACAATTGTAACAAGGGCAGGACTGTCAAAAATTGTTAATAACTAATAAAATAACATTTAAAATAACGTATTAATTTTTTTCTAGTAGAGGATAGTTTACTTTTCTCGTCTGTCAATTAATACTAATAATATATTGGATTTTTTGTTAGTAAAAAATAGTTAAGTAAAAAATTTTACAATTGACCCCACTCTCCCCTATTCTAGGGCTTTAACTTCACTGGCAGTGGTAATGATAAACATAAATGTTTCTTTTTATTCGTTCAAACTGCATTTTAAATTTATTAAATTCTAAAACTACAGCAGTTTAATATAATATAAAGTAATACTAATAATAATTAATTGTTTACATCTTTTTTGATGGTGAACTTTAAATTCTTAAACTTTTATTTTATTTTGTTTTATAACCAACGTTGAGCGGCTGAACCAATTCTCAGTTTACGACTATCAATATTTAATATCAATATTTTTACTATCAACATTTAACTCAATATTCAACTCTTTTTGCATTACTTAGTTAAAGAAAAACAGATGGTTTCAAATAATGTGAGGAATAACTTTAGAAATACTAATTTGGTGATGTATCCCTGAAATGCTATGCGTATTGATCAATGAGCTAAGATTAAAGTGAACATTAAAAAACGTGCAATTAACTCCTCAACGAAATCGTCTGCAGTTCATTTTATAATAATGACTTATGCTAAAGCGATGAGAAACTCCATTTTCCATTTTCCTGAACGGGAGAAATTGAGATTTTTATGGGATTCTTAAGGTTTGGGGCTAAAATTGTTGTTTGTAGTTGATGTCCAAATTTCAGGACTCTAGAAAAAATATTTCTAAAGATATAAGAAATTCCGCATGTTTATTTATACTATATACCATTGACAGGCAAAGATACTGAGTAAAACACAAAAGAAAAGTTGAAAAAAAAAGAATCGTTTTCAGTTTATTTTATGACTAATGTTAAACGTATATGCGCAGTATTAATTTTTCAGAAGTTCTTACCATACGAAACAATTTAAATTTTTTAGAAAATTTCGTGACCAGAAGATAACTTATCCCTGTCATCTGTTGTCCAAATGGTTGAGTTATAAGAGTCACAGACACAAAACAAACTTTTCGATTTTATCAATACAGATTACGCTCAGAATAATAAATAAATAAATTTCAAATCGTCCCAAACTACAATACTTTTCTTATTTTCAAATTTAGTTGTTATTTAAAAAGGTACCAATACTTCTACAGCTCATACAGCTTTTGCATTGAAATAAATCAAGTAGTTTCTGAATCTTTTTCAGTATACTTTAGCATTTCATGGACTCACACCGATACCCAAAATGCGCGTTTTAGAATTTTAACACAGCTTGAAATGCATGTTTAGGAAATTAAACACTGATCGAAATACGTGTTTAAAAAATTAAACACAGCTCGGAATGCATGTTTTAAAATTTAAACACTGATCGAAATGCATGTTTTAAAATTTAAACACAGCTGGAAATGCGTGTTTTAAGAAATGAAACACAGCTCGAAATGCATGCCTAAAAAGTAAACGCAGCTCGAAATGTATGTTTAAGAAACTAAATACAGCTCGAAATGCATGTTTAAGAAATTAAACACAGCTCGAAATGCATGTTTAAGAAATTAAACACAGCTTGAAATGCGTCAATAAAAATGGACATAGATGCATAGATATCTAACAAAATGAACATGACATTTGATTCTGTTTCTCTATTCTATAATTTTTTTTAAAGAATAAGCAAATGGATGTAAATAAATTCGAATTGTGATGCTGTTCATTCACTTAGTACATTTTATTCTCTTTTTAAGGTCAACCGTTCTTTGTACAAGGTTATCACGGTGCTATAAATTTATAATAGTTGTATTAAATTTACATAGTACGTATTAAATTTTTTTTAAAAATCACTTTATCATTTAGTGTTTTGAATACGAAGAGATGTCTGAAAAATTATATCTGTAGTACACACAGCCACGCTGTGATGCCACAATAGCCATTACATATTTCCTAGCTTTTAAAATTCCTTTAATTTCTGAAATTTATCTTTTAAGTCATTCTTAATCGAATTTTAATTAAATTAAACCAATTATTTAATTTTTAATTTCATTTTATAAAAAAGCTAATGTAAATATTTTACTCTTTTCTTAATAATCAATGCAGCGACTAACTTTTTATTTCAATACTCATAATTCACAGTCTGTAAAACTCATTAATAATACTAATTCTCACTGTCTTTTTGCTGATTCACTTTTGCCAAATTATTTGCAAATTTAATATTGAGTACGGGGGGTTGGCTTTATTTTTTACTATGTTATCTTTCAATAAATCGCCAACCATGGATCTCTTCCCCTACTCCTAACTGTCCGTTGGGTACACCGCACTTACTTTCAATTTAGAATTATTGGCAAACAGACTAGGGGGCTTCCTCCTCTCAGTCCCAATCGTTGAACTTATATTTTTGCCTAAATTCTGAATGTTAAGAGAAGGATTCTCTTGGTTCCGTTGAGGGTCTACCTTTCTTTATTTCATTATTTCTAAGTATGGCCATATTCCCAAAATTCTCTAAAATAATAAATAAATTTTTCTCAAATGAATTTGTTTATTTTTCTGGGATAAATATCCCTCCTTTACCACAAAACTTATCCGCAAAATTACAATGTATTTCTCACGGCTAAAAATTATTCTTTAATACACAAAAATTACATCCATTATTCGGTAAAGAATTTGGACTAAACTCAGACATTTAACTCAGACATTTCGAACTGTATTCAGAATAACAAGTTCATGTAATACTTGTTATAGGTAAAAGTTTCCTGCGATATTGTAAGTTAGTGAAAGGCTGTAACTGACTTTAAGCATATTGAATAATACTCAGATAGCAAAATGAGGTTTATTTTAACGCCACAAAAATCTTTTAATGTAAACGTAAAAAGGCTTGTTATGCTGTTTGCGTTTAAACCTTTTTAACTTAAAATGAGATCTGTCACAATCTGCTCTACTCTACGCTCATATTGCCCTTATCCAAAACCTTGGAAAACAACCTTCTATATAAAAACCTTAAATCGAGGTGGATTTCAAGCACGAAGAAATTCTTTAATAAAGCTTGTCTCAAGGGGAAAATAATCTTAAATCTAGGTAATTATTAGGTTTATTTTCGCAATGTCTTGTATGTTCAGCTAAAATCCACCTTGTCATGAAATATTAATGGACAATGCAATTTGATCCTATCGCTAGTGTGACGTCAGCTAACACGTCATTATGGACCTAAGTGACCATTTTACCTAAATGACAATACTTTTTCAAAAAGTTTTAAGAAATAATTTTTAATCCTTTTAGGATGAAAGATTTGAAATTGCAATATTTTTGCTTTATTGAAAAAAGGTTTTTAGTACAAACATTTTCGTGACAATAAAGAGAAAATTCCGAAACAAGGTTGCCGTAAGGTTTACATGCTTTCTGGAATAATAACTCTTCAAAATAGGGATCACAACTTCCAACCTGAAAATTTATATTTCTAACTATAAAAGAGTTGAAATATGGATCACACGTCCGACACTTTACACAATTCAAAGAGTATTAAAACATCAACATAATTCATCAGATTCTAGAAATGAAACAATCAAAAGCAAAGAAATCGTTGGGAGGAAAACTTGGGGAAAAGTATCCTTACTGCTTGGTAACAACATTTTTTCTGCCTCAGAACTACCCCTCAGGTAAAGCAGCATTTACAGATGATTTTGACAAACATTTTTCACATGTTATACGAATTCAGCAGTATTGCCACAAAATAAGAAATTTTTCTTTTTTAAAATATAAATACGATGTTTGCTTTTGATGTATTATTTCTCAATGGAATGCACTTAAAATTTTGAATATTTTATTGTAATTTCTTTTTTAGAAGTTCTAACGTCAACCATTAGTGTGAATTTGTAAAACTGTAATGTGTGTAAATGAGATTAGTTTCGGATTTAAGAAAGTTAGTAAATTTTGTATGCCTATTCATGTATTTATTTATATGAAATGAGAATATTTGTTTTGACATATTCATGATAAGAAATAAGAATGTATACTTTTCAAGTTTGAATGTGATGTTTTCTTTTCTTTTTACGAGCTACAAAACTTGAGCCATGATTGCTCAGGGGTTAGAGCGTTTGCCTTCAAATGAGGTGAACAGGTTTCGAATCCCAGCATACGAATTCCACATACGACTCGCACCGATCACAGTGCTGTCATAAAATATCATCTGTGATTGGCGAATCAAAAGTTAGTGTCCCCTTTGCCGCCAGGCTAATCCTGGGAAGTTTTCATAGTTTTCCTTTCTATGTAACGCAAATGCTCGTCAGTTCCATCAAAAAGTCTCCACAAAGACAAATTTCTCCCAATACTTGATTCAGGAGTTCCCTTGTCTTCTGGATTGGGTTCAAAATGACGAGGTGACGGAGATGAACATTAGTAGTCGTAAGCCACACAATTAGGTCAGCTGTTCAACGGCGGTTATAAAAGGAAAAAAAACTACAAAACGAAAAAATTCCTTTTTATGCTTGTTAAAAATAAATGATTGTCACTAAAAATAAGAATATTTAGAAAGGTTTGTATAAATTTATTTTCAAAAAGAGTGAAAATGTGAAGTTTACGTAGTGTTTGATGAAGTTTAATGATTATTTAAACATTCTCATATGAAATGTATTATTATATAAATGTAATATTATGTATAAATGTAATATATATTACATAAATGTAATATATTTCCTAAATGTAATATCTTATATAAATGTAATATTATGGGAATCTATCTTTAAGACAAAAAAGACATATTAACATTTCAGAAAATTGTTATTTCGTAATTCAGTAAGCAACTAATTAAAAAAATTTAACTTTCCTTTTTCATTTTGTGCTCAGATATGTGAGATCGAACCCTGATGCTAATTTTTAAACATTATGAATGTCAAAACTTTAGCGAAGTTTAATCCTTAGAAATACTTCTTATACAATCTTAAAATTCAACAGTAAGGAAATTTTGTTTATACAGTTATCTGTAGGTTAACTTCGGGAAAAGTAGATAATATTTTCTGTCAAAAAAAGACCCTAACACTTAAAGATTTCCCTTAACAAAATCTAAAGTTTTTTTTTAACGTATCTCTTTTAAGTTCTTTAAATTTAAAGCGTTTCTTTAACGTTTTATAAATTTGTGCTTCATTTACAGGGCGAAATTAGGCAAAAGTAAGGAGAAGGGAAAATCAAGCTTTTTTCCATACCTCGTCCTTACTCAAAGGGCCAACTTTACTCCATTTGACACTATTTTATACAGTTTAAGTATAAAGTTTTTCGTAAATTTAAATTTTCTTATGTTTTGAATATTTTTAGCAAAGTTATAAAAATATTGAAAATTAAAGCTAACTTTTCTACAGACTTTTTACCAGTATTACTAATTGTTCTAAAAATTTAAAATATCAAACAAAAGTGAATACGCTTTCATACAATTGCATTTCTCAGCAATAGAAAGGCTGAAACTTAGTATATACCTATTTTTTCCCAAAACAGTCAAAACGATTGGATTGTGAAAAAATAACTAATATGCAAAGAATTTTTTTAAAATTAATTTTTAATATTTTTTATGTTATTTACAGTTATATGACAAGTTATTGGTAAATATTGACAGTAAAAAAATTATATGTTGTACAAAAAGTCATAAAATTGTAAGAAATTGTGTCATTATATACATCATTGTTTTTCTAATTGAAATTAAAAAGCAGTCAAAATGACTTCCTTGGGTCAATCTAGTGTTAAAGAATAAAGTAAGAATAAGAAGAAGAAAAACTAACTGCAATTATTTATTTTTTAAATTTCGTCCACGCAAAAAATGAATTTTAATTAAACTGAAAAAAATAACAATTCCAAATCAATGAAGAAAACATGGATCGAAATAGGCCACCAGTAAAAAGAGGTCACGTCGAAGTTGCTAATCTATACGGACAAAATAGAATGACAGAAAAAAATAATACCTCAAAAGATGTCTATGTTTGTGGTTGCCACAAAAAAGAAAGTAAAAAAAAAATAAAAAATGTGGGTATACTTTGAGCTTCGGATTTCTTCACTTCTTCAAAATAATTAGAAATTCCGAAGGAAGTCTGAAAAAAAAAATTAATACATTTTCGAACAATCTTTCATTATAACTACATTTCTATAACGAATCGGCTTCATATTTGCTTCACATAGCTCAGATTAATAAAAAAATATATAAAAAAACAAAACAAAAAAATACTCCTTTAAAAATGACTATTTTTTTCTCGTATTTCTCTGAAAGAAAATGGCAACGAATTCTTTCAACTCGGAGAACATGAGCGTATGTATGGATATATTTGCATACAGAATTTTTTTCCTCTCTTCCTCTTTTGAGAGAATCCACAACATCCTCGAATGTTTGGGTGGGGGGGGGGTGTCCATCTACTGCTCTTCGTACATTTTAAGGTGGGTGAACGGCGGATATTCCAATCGATGGAGAATCGTCATTGGTCAGAGCTCGGCACAATCACTAGTGGTTGACTGCGCGCGCATCTTTTCGCTCAAACGAAGATGGGGAGAGGGCAAAAATGGAGAGAAAGCCTCGGAGAAACAAAAAAAGAACAAAAACAAAAATTTTACAATGAGTGGGGCGTTTCGAAGAGCGAGGGCGCACCGAACGGCGGCGCGGAGTTTATGCTGATGAGGTGGACGGACAGGGTCTGAGCGCCCTGGCACACAGCTCTGCTCAGATGCCATCGCCACAAATGACTGGAACAGCCTTCTCCGCCCCTGTGAACGAGGACATTCTAACCTCTCCGCGCCCCGCTTTTCCTTCAGGAAAGGTAAGATTATATCTCTGCTTGATGACTCATTCTTGTTATAATGGCATCATTCATAATATTACATACATTGCATATAACATGCAATATTGTATATACGAATATACATCAAATTTAATATATAATGCAGCAGATTAAAGTTAGTATAACATAAATTTAAATCCGATTTTTATTTATTTTAACATATATATATATATATATATATATATATATATATATATATGGACAAGGCAAAATAATAAGAAAAACGGTAAGTATCTACAAAGTAAATTAGCAAATATTCGACTATTTTTTTTTTTTTTTTTTTTTTTTTTTGCTTTTTAAAAGGTGTAGCATGACATAAGTACTGTAAAGTGGTGAATTATATAAGTCTACGAATTCCTTAGAAATAGTGGAGGATAAAAATCTACTTAATTGAATATATTAAACCAAGAATTACAATTGATTAACTACCACTTTAAAATATATATTTGCTGTCCGGAGCAAGTTGGCATCTCTGTATATATATATTATTTAATGATAATTTTTTATTGAACAATTAATCCTGCAGTATCCTAATAGTAAACCCTTAATAATATTATTGTTGCTCTATGGCATTATTCATGAAATGGCGTCTATATATATATTTAATTTAATATGCACTACTGTTGTTGTTGTTGCATATCTCCGTTGTTTAGCAACACTAAATCAGTCACTCTAAGAAAATCTAATACTAGAATTAGGTTTGTGAAAAAAAATCTTGTCTGGATCGCCCCAGACAATCTAGTATATGGACAGGGGTGTCCTGATGGTCAGTGCACTTCGCACAGTATGGGAAAAACAGTAAATAGAAACTATAAACATATTGTTTGATGGAAATGTTTATTCGAATGAATTATTATCTTGATTTTCTGCTTATTTTTCTTCAAATGATAACAATCATAAATTGAACATCTCATAAAATAAATAACTTAACATATGTAGTTTAATTATACATATAGAGAATATGCTGCAATATATTGAGTATCTTATGATAAAGTAATTTTTTGAATTGTTTAATAACATCTTAGCTTCAATTTTTTTTCTATTTTTAATAATAAATTTTTTGGTTTAGTATGTACAATATTTTTTTAAAGGAAATTCTGCAGTTATTGGATGCTATTTTCGCAAACATCAAATGCTTTGTTAAATTGTAGTATTTGGCGACTAATTTATTTTGGCGTCTATTTTAAATTTATTTTGGCGTGTTTGGATATTTTGGCGGCTAATTGTAGTATTTTGGTGACAACGTCATAATACCTGACACAAAATGTAAAAAAATAAATTTATGTTGTTTATGTCGATTTTCATTTTGTGTTGACGTATCAAGGCATTTTATGAAAAGTATTACGGCAACTAAATTTGTTTTAATTTCATGCAAGAACGAACATCACGAACAGACCAAACCAAAATAAATCAGGATTTATTAAGGGGGGAATTTTAAGCAACCCTATTTAAGCAACCCCCCCCCCCTTTAGCGTGATTAAAAAATGTCACAAAAGCTCTCTCACTACATTTCTATGCGACAACATTTTTACTAACAATTTATGCCGAAACTCTATGGATTAAAATTCTCTGATTTTGGTGCTTAACGTAATGTTTCGTTTCCTTCTATTGCGCAGAAACTATAACATTTAGAAACTCAGAATTATGAAGATCTGTAGAAACGTGTACAAGGTGTACAATTTAATAAAAAATTATTAACTATTAAGCTGATGGTATAAAAAATATCCAGTGGCTCGCTCTACAGATTGCAATAATTAAAAACCGAGCTTGAATTTGACGTGCAGAAAGGGACTTTTTTATTTTTATTATTTTGCGAGCTCACTCTTGAGTTGATGTTTAAAGTAACAGAAACAATAAGAAAGGAGAAAAAAAAGCTGTTGTCCGTTACAAATCTTAGCATTTATATTGGAAAGTTTAAGATTAAAATGAACTAAACTCAAGGATAAAAACCGTATTCAATCTGAACTGTTGTAATGTCATAAGGTTATCATGATGTATCATTAACGAATAAAAAAACTTCTCGCTTATTTTTCTGTTACACATTCTGTATTCTGAAATTAAAGTGTATTTTTTTCAAGTATAATCACATTAACAACTTAGCAGAATGTTCCTACATAAAATTATAATAATTGCATACATTATCAAAATTATATGCGTTTTAAAAACATATCCACTTTTATGAATGACATGACTTTTGAAATGGTCGCGTGCCTATTTCTTTTTAGAATACAAATATCTATAACTAGTATTTTTGCAAGTGATTAACCATATACAGTAAAAGCTTGTTTCGAACACTGTATGAAATGAGAATTTGTTATAAACGGAAGTTTTTAAAAATTCAAAGAAATCACACAGTAATTAACATTTATTGACTTAATAGTAACTATGGGCAACTTTTAACTAGTAATTTTAATAGTAAATATGTTCACATCACAAAAATATTTGTATACAAGAATAATGCTATCTGCTATTCGTGCATAGTAGCGATTTCCAGCTGTTATTTGTGCTCAAATTTCAAGATACATTTCGCATTGACAACAGTATTTTCAGTTACATTGAAAATTAGAAGCATAATTTTTTTTTTAAAGAAATATTTAGTTTTTTAATTTTTAAAAATATCCCAAAAAAGTTTCATGATTACTGATGCAGTGATCCTATCGACCAATATGAAAAAATAACAAATAATATATATATTTTTTGTATTAATATTAAGTGATAAAATATATAAATGATAAATTTAAGGAATACATACATTAAAAAAAGAAATTTTAATAACGTGTCCTGGACATTCATAATAGGTCAGTTCTAGTGATTACTAAAATAGGTAGGTACTTTATTTATGTCACACTAGAGCTACACAATGAGCTATTGGTGACGGTCTGGGAAACATCCCTCAGGATGATCCGAAGACATGCCATCGCAATTCTGATCCTCAGCTGAGGGGGAGGCTCACCTGTTTTAGTAGCCCGATTACCTGCGTGCGAAGTCGAGCATTTTACGGTAGAACGGTTTAACGTGGACCGATACCACGCAACCTCAGTCCTTACGCAGGCTGATCAAAGTGGTCACCCATCCACTCACTGAGAGCTGCCAGTGATGCTTGACTTTGGTGTTCTACTGGGAACCGTGTCTTCGCTATCAGTTCACTACGGGACTACTAAAATGGAAATTAAAAAATTATTAATTATTAATTTTTAAATACAAATCATTAATTCACTTTAAATAAAAAAAATTATTAATTTCTAATTATTAAAGTTCTTTTAAATGTTCGGTTTTATTGCCAATGTAACTCGCATGCTCAGAATAAAATTTGAAGTTAAAGCTTTCATCATGACTCGGGACAGATTTGGAAACAGATCGTTGTAAGGAATGAGGGATTATTCTTCGCGACAATTCTACAATCACTAAATTGCAAGTCTCAACCCATAAAAACATGAAGAACCCTCTCCATGCAGAAATCTGCAAAAATGTGTATTCGGACAATTGTATGGAGTTAAAAATTTTTACGAATGGAAAGTTAGACACAAGGAGCTTGAACGCATTTCGGGACACAAACGTGGGTAGTCTCTTGAAATGTTTATGCTATTGGCTAATTTATACTTATTTAAGTACTTATTTATGCATGCAAAAAACGTAAATAAATCTTGTTTGAGACTTTTAAACGAACTACGTTTTTAATTTTCGATACCACTGAAACTGTTAGTTAAAGTTAATAAATTTTAACTTACTGTGAAAAAAATATTCATAATTTAATTTGTCATGAGAATTTTTTACTGTTAGACTGACATTCGCAAACTTTTTAAATCTCGGAGTAATTTTAAAGTTGGAAATGCCAAACGAAGTATTAAATTTTATATAGCAGCTATATACTAAATTTAATGTATGAAGTAATAAAATAGCACTAACGATGCTAAATCGATTCGTCATTTAAGATTGCAGAAGGATACTTTTTCAGTATAACGTGATATTTATAGATATAACATAGAAAAGGTTTAAAAATAATGAGCCGATATCTCAAAAGACATCTACGCAGGTGTATCCCTCAAATTTTTTTCTTCATCAAAACTACAAAATGGGAATCGCATTTTATCTGATTCACTATTAATGGTCTACAACTTATATTTAAATTCCATTAATCCCCATAAATAGGTGAACTTCTTGAAACATTTAGGCTATTTCAAGAAAACAGGGATAGTGTCAGTCCATTTTGAAAAGCATTTTTCCAATTTATTCAGTTTAAAACGATCGAATTTTATACTTTGTGTAAGAAATAAAAATGGTTTGACTATTTTTATGAAGGAGAATCAATTAAAAGTGTTAAAGATAATTTTAAAATAAGTCTAATGCTTCTTTTCTCCCATTTTATTAAACTTTTAACTCTAAAAATTTTTTTGAAGAAGTTCTTTGCTTTATTGTTTTTCCACAATAAGCATTTTTTTTATTTAATCGAGTTAAGAAAAAAGTTATTTATTTTGTGCCATTGGGCGACGTTTTCGAGTTTTTTCTGTGGATATTTAAAGTACAATTAAATACAGCCCTTTTGAACCAGATTGGATACGTTTTTTCTAAAGGTTACAATCATTAATAATTATCGTCAATTTTTTTAAAACTTTTTGTATTAAAATAACAAATAATATTAAAAAAAAATTAAAGTCAATTTCTACTTAGATAAACAAAGAAAATCGTTATTCTAGTTGCTTAAATAATTAGAATTTTTCTCAATAATTCAATATTAATTAATTTAATAAATGAATTAATATTTGAAAAAAGCTGTATTAACATCAAGTGTTATCCATTGAAAGTTTAAAAAAATATATTTGATCTTAAATAGATGAATAAAAAGTATTTTTATTTACGATTGAAAACTTGAACAAGATGAAGGGAGAGCGTGAACTAATAGTAGGAATTAAACTAGAATTTGAGTGAATATCATAATTTCCCGCTTCTCCAGAAACATATACTAGAACCGCAATGAATCTCAAAATTTAGAATTTATCTACGTTGTACTTACTACGTTTAGTAGTTTATATTCAGTATGTGAGCATGATTTTTACACTTTATTAATCAGCAATAACATCTTTTAAAAATTACCAAAATATTTTTAAAGTTCGTGATTCAAGCTTTTAGAAATTTTAATTGCAAAAATTTATGATTCATGGTAGAATTTCCTAATTGTTACTGTTTTGGATAACAGCAGCTTAAAAATATTTGTTTTATGAAGAGTATGTTGCTTGAATAGGATTTTTTTTTTTAAAATTCAAAACAGAAATCGAAAATTATGAAAACTCCGTTACATGCCTGTAAACTTACAAAGAAACCAATACTCTGTCCTCTACAACAATTTTTAAATGTTCTATTATTCGGAAAGAAAAAAAAAGTTCGTAACTTTCCCCACAGAACCCTTTACCAATTTATCATTAAAATAAATAACAGCGTTTCTGATCGGATCTTTTCATGTGTGAAAATGAACAGAACAGTTCTTAAAAGTTTGGAGCATATCTAAACTTTGAGTTCCGACGACCATTAAGTTTAAGTATAATTCACGGTAAAAAAATTTGAATGGTCATAATTAATAACTTTTACTAAAAATTTAAATTCAATTTACAATTCCATCTAATGAGGTAATAGTGTACTCTACCAGAGGAAATAATTATAGCCTAATAGTAGCCCCACAATGTGGCCTCTATTAGGCTTATAATTATTTCCTCTGGTAGGGTACACTATTACCCGGTAATATTATACGTGGTCCTTTTCTTCATACAACTTATATGTTTTTCGAACTAGTAGAATCATTCATGATGTTAACAGGGCCAATAGAACACGAAAGCTTTCTTGCAAAATCTGTATTTAGATGTTTAAATCTAAGAATACGAGTATAAAATTTAAATCGGACGTTTAGTCAATATTATATTTAACAAATGGCAACAATAAACGAGTTATATTACAATGTTAAAGATATTTTAGAAAGTGCAATGTAGTGTTTTAACGCATGTCTAAGAAAGGAAGATAAATAATGACAAATAATGCTTTGACAAAAAGAGAAATTTAAGTAATTATTTTAAACTTAAAATCATTTTTTAAGTTTTCTAATATTTTCTTATGTTTTCATGAAATATTTCTGCCACAAAATGTCATTTTGTTAAACGTCTGATTCCAAGTTATTCCGCAGCATTCTTAGTTACTGTACAAATAAAGAAAAACGCGTTCTCATTGTACTCCGAATACTGTAAAAACTTCAAAGCCAAATTAGGGTCACTGCACGACAAAAAGTATTCCAGCTGCTGACTGTAAAAATAAACTAATTCCCGTAAAACTATCATGACCATAAAAATGCAAGTTTGCCGTTAGATTTTTTCTCATATGGTCATTGACCGTAAATTAACAATATGCTCTTAAAAAGTATGTTCAGTCCAGAACTTGACGTTTGTTGAGACTCAAGCTGAAACATGTTTTGGCTGAAAGCAAGTTTTAGCTTGAGTATAAACAAGCATTTGTTTGGTCGGTGGGCTAACGATCTCCCTCGATGGGTTGATATTTAGAGGCAAAATTCAAATTTTTTGGTTTAATGGTCAAAAATTGGCCAAAACTTGTTTTGGCCATAATCAGTTTAAGGCTTGACGTTTGTGGAATCAAGACAAACCATGATACAAGTTGAAGTAGTATAGTGGTGCCATCTGTTAAGGATCGAGAGAGTTGCGTGTTCGTTGTCTATTCTTATTAATATAAAGGAAGTGCTTGAGAGAAGCTTTTTTGGCTTAGGCTGGGATCGAACCCGGGATCTTTTACTCCACCTCCTGTTGCTATAAGCACCATGGGATATAGTGTTCATCCCGACCCTGGTTAGTTTTGAAACTTTTTCCCAGGGTTCCTTTTTTTTCTAAGAAGAAAGCTGCGCGTGTAAACTAAAGGTCAGCTCAACTAGTTTACTAGTTTTGTTCGTTGTAATTACGGATACTGGGCTCGAAGAAGAGAGTTTGTCGAATAAATTAACCGTCAACTCTCTGAATTTTAACGGAAATTTCTTAGGATGTAGGTTAACAGAAAGGAAATAAAAACCTTTTAGATCAAAATACAATACGATCACAAGAGAAATCATCTGAAAGATTTCGGATAAATCAAGATATTTATTGTAATTTTATGTAACATGAAAATGTAATTGTTGGGTTACTCCTTCATGAAAACTCAAGAAGAATATCTAAAAGAGGTTTTTTTTTCTGTTATGAAACATGTTATTATATTTCCTTTTTGAATAATTCAGTATTTCTACAAAATTTAAAAAAAAAAAAAAAAAAAAAAAAAAAAACTAGAACAGCGAGTTAAACAAATTATTATAAAAATATATTCATGCGAACTAATTTAATTTTTAAATGCTCATAATTAACATAATTTTTTTTTTATACTCTATTCAATTTTGCATCGAAATGCCACTGTCAATTTGAACAGGATTTAAGCTTGGCACAAACAAGTACAGTACAGTAAATTTGTATAAACAAATACAGTAAACTTGGGGCAAAGAAAAAGTTTAAAAAAAAAAAAAGTAGTTTTGAGAAAAATTTGCTTTAATCCCGGAAAGCTGTAGGTAAAGTATTATTTTGTGTTGAGTCAAGTTATGGTTTTTAATCTCGGAAATTTGTAAGCAAAGTATTATTTTGAGTTGAATCACGTTATTTTCTTAAAATGATTAATATAAAATAAAAAAGTTTTTTTTATATGAAATGCTTTTTTTTAAAAAAACTGTTTAGTATTAATATCTATTTTGGGTTTCTTTTTATATAATTAAAAGAATTAAAAAACTGATTTTCATGAAAAGGAAAGTTTTCTGAAAAACAAATGTGTCATTTTTATATCAGAATAACTCAAAAATGTTATAAAGATTATTATAAATGTTTGAAAAATTTTAAAACAATTTAATTCAATAATTGATAGTGCGGAATTTGATATCCAGTGCTTTGGAATAGCAATAATAATTGCTGCAAAACTAAATTAAGGAATTGATCAACAATTTGATTTATGTATAGAGCATATCGAGCATATTTTTATTAACAAGTTTTTCAGTATAACGTAATAGGAAATTATCTTAAATATAAATTCTAAGAGTATAGAAAAATAAAGAAAAATATTTTAAAATGCAAGTATTGATAAACACGAATTTTATTAATATTCAGTCCATTTCAGAAATAATTCTCTAATTTAAATAAAATGCAAAAATTTTAAAATGAATTTATTATATATCAATGCCGGATTACTGTATTTTTACGAAGTTTGAATAAAATGCCTTCGCAATAAATCAGTCGGAACATAACCGAAATAATTATTTAATAACTGCCAGGTTCGATACATCTGAGTTTCATGATAGCTACAGGGTCCAATGAACTGGCGTGTTCGGAATGTTAATTATTTCACGTACCAATCGAACAACTGAACTATCTGTAGACGAGTCAAATAGCACCCACCTGGCTTTAGATGAAAAGAATTGTATAGTTAGCAGGAAGGGAAAAAAAAGAAAAAACATTGAACAGAAATATAAAAAAAGAAATTATCTTAGTTTTGTTCCCTTGGTGGTTAGAATCGCGTTAATCGGCAATGTTGCTACCGATGCAATCGTAAAAAAGTTCCAAAGTTCGTTTTTTTTTTCTTTCGTTCGTAGTTTATGGCGTGAAACGGTTTCAAAGAATGCCAAATGAGCCACGAGTCACGTGTCACGATTACATAAATGAGGCATGGGATTCGTTTTGCTTTTGTTGAAAGAAAACAATTATTTGTTTGGTTAATATATTTTGTTCATTTTGAAGCTGTTTAGGTTATAGTTTGTAACGAAAGAATTTGTTCGGGAGTTTTTCCTTTCTCTATTTTATCGTTACTTTCTCTTTCTTTGTATCTTTTTAAAAGCTTTCAGTACTTCTCCAGTTCTTTTGTGAAATTAGGTTATAGTCATTCGAATTGTGTTTCGCTCCTCTATTCTTTTTTGCTTTACTTTTGCCTTACTTTTGCTTCACTTATGTTATAGAAATAACTTCGTCTGTTAGTATATTCGTACGCATTGCCTTGGTTTTCAAAATCAGGTTACTTTAATAGCTTTTTTTAAAACGTAATTAAAGCAGATGTAGATTCCAAGCTAACTAATGGGGGGGGGGAAATTTAAATTGTTGATATTATTTTACAATCATTGTTTTGCTGGATGCATTAAAAAAATCAATACCACAAAAGTGTTATATTGTGTTTCCCTTATAGTATTAATTAGTGCTAATTATTTGTTTAGGAATTAACCATTAAAGTTAATTTGGCAATGACAACCTAATTTATTTAGACCTGCTTCAAAAATTCTAATTACGCCGTCGTTAAGTTTACGTCTTTTAAGTTTAAATCGTCGTCGCCGTTTTCTTACGACGTCTAAAAATTTTAATTGGAATTACGCCGTCCTCTTCATTTTCATTACAGTTTAACCCTTTCCGGCACAGCAAATTCTGATTGAAAATACATTTCTGTGATTGTTCGTGAGTTCTAAGTAAAAAAAAATCATAATTTACTTCTGTGTTGTTCGAAAAAAAGGGTTTGCTAAAAAACGGTGAACCTTTAGAAGCAAAGCTTATTTTTAGTGTTCTCAATAATTTAGGTTTTGCCAGATTGGAAACACTGTGCCGGAAAGAGTAAAAAATCAAGCCTGTTAATTTAATAGGGCATATATTAGACAGATTAAAACCGAATTTATTAAATAAACAATATTAAAGGATTCATTAAATTAACAGTAACTGAACGATTTTATTAAATTAATAGTAACTGTAACTGAGATTTTATCAAATTAACAGTAACTGAATGATTTTATTAAATTAATAGTAACTGTACTATTTTAGTAAATAATCAGTAACTGAATGATTTTATTAAATTAACAGTAACTGTACGATTTTGTTAAATTAACAGTAACTGAATAAATTAATTAAATTAATAGTAACAGTACGATTTTTCTAAATAATCAGTAACTGAATGATTTTATTAAATTTACGGTAACTGTGCGATTTTATTAAATTTACAGTAACTGTGCGATTTTATTAAATTAACAGTAACTGAATGATTTTATTAAATTAATAGTAACTGTACGAGTTTAGTAAATAATCAGTAACTGAATGATTTCATTAAATTAATAGTAACTGTACGATTTTATTAAATTAACAGTAACTGAATGATTTTATTAAATTAATAGTAACTGTACGATTTTAGTAAATTAACAGTAACTGAATGATTTTATTAAATTAATAGTAACTGTACGATTTTAGTAAATAATCAGTAACTGTCCGATTTTTATCAAATTAACAGTAACTGAATGATTTTATTACATCAATAGCATCAACATAATATACATTCAACACAGTAACCGAATTTCTAATTTTAAAAGTAACTTCAAATGTAACTGTATGTAAAAAGTAACTGTATGATAAAAAGAATTTATTAAATTAACATTACTTAAACGCGTTTGAATTAACAGTAACTATAAGAGATATATTTTCCATTGCAACCAAATTTATTAAACTAACAATAACTTATATTCTGCCAAGTAAAAAAAAATTTACAGTATCTATTTAATATGTTTTTGATTGATGAAATGCAAGTAATTTGCCTGCAAGTAGCATTTGCAATTATAGTCGTTCAGTAATGTGTCTATGAATAGAGTTGTCATCCGATGTTTGTCTTAAAAATTTAAGAAAAAAAAAAAGAGAGAGATAGAAGGAAATAGAGAAAAAGGAGGGGGTAAAACAAAGGGGTTATCCCTGAGGGGTGTAGGGAGTCGGATAAAGTGTAGGCGTAGGGAGGGCGTGCACCCTCTTTGCGTACTCTTTGTTCTTCCTTCCTCGCGGTGGATCCACGTGCACACGTACACTCAGTCCACGCACTGCACGTTCATTTCCCGTGAGAAAACGAACCCCGAGGAGAGGGTGTATCGCGTGTTGAGGAGGGGATGACGTCACATTCGATCAATACACATTCGAATGGGTTGTTGTTCTTCTTTTGCGAGCATCCCTCCTTCCTTCTGAAGAATTTGCAAAACAGTTCGAGAGAAACGAACAGAAAATCGAAACATCTTCTTCGTATGATACAACGTTATATGAATTTTTTTATTTTTGAAATTTTTATGAAGAATCATGCTGCGTAAACAATGATAATAAAAATAGAAACCATTTATTCTTTAAATTGATAAAGTTACTTTTCAAAGAATGAAGGTTTCGAACAAAAGTGAAACAAAAATAAATATATCAATAAATTAAATAAAATAAAACCAGTTTTTAAGTCCAATTTGCAAATTGAAGACATTTTTAAGCCCAATTTCAAACAGTAGTTAAGTCCAATTTGTGAGAAATGCTTGTTCAATTTTATTACATAATAAATTTAAATGATAATAGAATGAAGAAGATCTCATTATCGCTTGTTTTTTCTCGGGAAATTACATGTTTATAATATATGTTTAGTATATGTTAATTATATTTTTAACTTCGTCATAGATATTTTATTTCTTTAAAATTTACGTTTAATTGATTCATTCAAGATAGTTGTTAAATTTTAAAATAATTGCTAAAAAACAGATATTTCGAAACTTTTTGTTTGACTCTCTCTTAAAAAAAGTATCTCGTTTCTTTTTTATATATTTTTTATTTTTTATGTAGAAAAAAGCATGATGAATCTAAAATCTAACTTAATAAAAAGTGCAGAATAAGTAGACAGGTATTTAAGATGGCCAGCAAGCATCATTTTAAGTTTTGCAAATATTACATTACATTACATTACATTACATTACATTACATTACATTACATTACATTACATTACATTACATTACATTACATTACATTATATTATATTATATTATATTATATTATATTATATTATATTATATTATATTATATTATATTATATTATATATTATATTATATTATATTATATATTATATTATATTATATTATTAATGGAGATATGGACAAATTTTTTTTTATAAAAAGCTTTCTTTTTTGTCTTACTTTTTCTGCTATAACTCTGGAAATATTCAATAAAATTAAACAAATTTTTTAGAGCAATTAAAAGTAATTACAAAATTTTCGTTTTAAAATTTGAAAAAAATTCTTTGAAAACTGTGCAATATATAAATAGTTAAATTAGTACTTTAATACTGCGCAAGCGCAGAAAAAAAAAATCAAAATTTTTTCTTCTTCGTAATTTTGTAAGGAATCGTCTTTGGCAACTAATGAAGAAAGTCTGATTTTGATATCTTAAGAATTTAAAAAGTTTAAAGCTAAGTTTTTTAAAAGATATTCAAAATGTTAAGGGATTTTCTACAAATAATATTTTGTATCATGTTAAACAAAATTAAATAACAAATTATAATACCTTACAATAAACGTTCAGATACCGAAATATGATTCTATAAGGAAATAAAACATGAGAAAGGTCGGATACTTTTCTGGGGGATGATCCCCATCAATGCTGGTGTCATTTTTAATAAATCTTGTTTAATCGTACAAAATGAAATTTATGTGAAACTCCTTATCATTTTGAGTTTTCTTTTAAAATTAGTTAGATAATTGCTTGAAACAAATTGCTAAGATATTCAAATTCGACTTTTTTTTTAGTTGTCAAATACGATTCACTACAAAAATAAGAAAGAAAAAATTAAATTCAAATTCCTCTTAATAAACCTCATCTTAACTTTTATTTTATTCGTTCTGGAAATGAATTTTAAGTAAAGTATTTTTTTTACTTAATTAAACAATGCATTTTAAACAATTAAAAAAATAATAAAATTCTTTCATCCCAATTTTCTAATAAAGTGATCTGATATAAAAATAGAATAAAAATTAATTAACACTAGAACTACTGAAACTTAGTATATACCTATATTGCCCAAAAGCAGTCAAAATGACTGTATTGCGAAAGAATAACTAATGTTTAAAAAAATTTGTTTAAAATTAATTTTTTAAAATTTTTTATATTACTTACAGTTATATAACAAGTTATTAGTAAATATTAACAATAATAAAAATTATACGTTGTACAAAAAAGTCTCAAAATTCTAAGAACTTGTGTCATTATATACATCATTGTTTATCTAATTGAAATGAAAAAGCTGTAGAAAGGACTTCGTTGGGCAATCTAGTGTTAAAGTACATAAATCAAGCTTAATTATTTTTTTTTTAAAAATCAATAAACTAATTTTACTTTGATATTTTTAAGTTTAAAGTTTGAGGTATATTTTGAAAGGGAAGCTGGATTGAAACAGGCTTTTCCAAAAAGTTTAGAAATATAAAATTTAGTACAAGTACTTAAAGTTTAATATCATAGTATTATCAATAGGATTATATGCTTTGTCATAAACTAGGAAGAAAACAAATGTAGAAAAATATTCTTTTAAGATGAAAAATATCGTTTTAAATTCCAAGCAGGAAAAGATTCAATATAACATTATCTGCATTACTATTTAAGTGTATAATAATTGAATACGATTAGAATATGGAATATGCGTGTCTTTTATCTAAGATGTGTTTTGTTAACAATATTAAAATTTATTGCATATGTAAATGTAAGCAAATTCTGTTTTTATTTATTTTCCAAAATAAAGTTTAATATTTCGTTTCATTATAATGTAGATCTTTTAACATTGTAAAGGGATATATAGGGCCATGTTGTAATACAGAATATTAACTTCGAATTTTCTCATTTTAACACACTATTATATATATATATATATACTTAAAACCTATAGGGCCACATGGTGGGCCCCCTGTTAAGCCTATAATTATTTCCTCTGATAGGGTACACTAGTACTCAGTAATATAATACGGGGTCCAGTTTGAATATTATGGGTCAATTTTAAGTGTTATAGATGTTAACTTATACCCTTGGCCAAACTTGTGATATTGACATACGTTAATGATCAAATTGTTGAAATAATTTATTTTTGTTCTTAAAGAGCAATTTTGCCTGGAAATAATACTAGATGTAGTAGATAAGTAGATGCATAATAATTGAAGTAGTAGATGTTAAATGTAAATGCATGATAATTGAATACTAGTAGATATTAAATGTATGATAATTGAATACTAGTAGATGTTAGATGTATGATAATTGAATACGATTAGAAAATGGAATATGAGTGTCCTTTATCAAAGATGCGCGTTCTTAAGAATATTAATAATTATTGCATATGTAAATGTTAGAAATTCTATATTATATAATTTATATAATATAGAATCTTTAATTCTTTTATTTAAATAATTTTATTTTTGTTTTTGAATTGTAATTTTGCTAAGAAATATTACTTTAAGCAGATGTATAATAATTGAAGCAGTAGATGTTAAATGTAAATGTATAATAATTGAATACTAGTAGATGTTAAGTGTATGATAATTGAATACGATTAGAAGATGGTATATGAGTGTCGTTTATTCAAGATGTGTTTAATTAAGAATATTAAAAACTATTGCATATGCAAATGTAAGTAAATTCTGCTTTTTATTTATTTTCCAAAAAAAGTTAATATTTCGTTTCATTATAATGTAGATCTTTTAACTCTGTGAAAGTTGCGATGTTAACTTGCACCATTGCCAAAGTTGTAATATTGACAAACGTTAATGAGCAAATTATCAAAATAATTTCTATTTGTTCATAAAGTGCAATTTTGCTAGGAAATAATACTTTAAGTAGATGTATAATAAATGTAGTAGTAGATGTTAAATGTAAATGTATAATAATTGAATACTAGTAGATGTTAAGTGTATGATAATTGAATACGATTAGAAGATGTACAAGGAGTGTCCATTATTTGAGATGTGTTTTGTTAAGAATATAAAAAATTATTAAATATGTAAATGCAAACAAATTCTGTTTTTAAATATTCCGAAATTGATATTTCGTTTTATTATGATGCAGGTCTTTTAACATTGTGAAAATTGAGATGTTAATTTATATCATTTCCAAAGTTGGGATATGGACTAAAATTAATGATCATTTTATTATAATAATTACATTTTTGTTCTTAGATTGCAATTTTACAAGGAAATAATGATTTAAGTAGTCAAAAATTGTTTTAAAAATGTTTTCATGCAGATGATTAAAAACAATAGGTAATTGTATTGTAAAACCGGAATAGATGTATAGTGAAATTCATCGTCAAACACTGATGGACAAATAGCCACTGGTTCGATTTTTCTTCACTTCGCATCCTTTATAAATTCACTTCATTCTTCATTCTGTGATCTGAATTTTCGGAAAAGTTTCTACTTTCTTCAAAAGCAAAATTGTTAATGATCTTTTTGCTACTTGTCAAATACAGTCGGACCTCTATTTAACGAAGTCACTAGATCCCCATAATAAGTTCATCATATGGAATATTCGCTAAATAGAAAATCGTCTTATGAAACACTTAAACAACACAAAACAGGTTTTTAAATTCATAAACACTAGACATAATTTGAATAGCAATTGATACAAATTCGTCTTGTAAATTATCTACTATTTATTTTATAAATCTTAACTATAAAAGAAATCAGCATAGAAAGCAAGAATAGAGCAAAACATTATTCAGTGTTACACTATAATGCTGCATATATTTTCAACAACAATAAATCTAAATTTATATATAAAATTATAGCTGTATTCATTATAAAAGTATTTTTAAACAAGCATTACCTCACGCGTTTTTAAGTTTAATTTCTACTGATAAAATTCGTTAATTTTATTTGAGTTTTTCGTTTTAAATGCAAGCAAAGAGGGAATGGGATTTTACTGCGTTATATAAAAGTTAAACGGCTTCGAATATAAAATTAAGGTCATTTATCCCATAAAATGTGTTAAAAATTTTGAAATGTTTGTAAATATTTGGGAAATATTATACATATTAAATATTATATAAAATAAAGATGGAAATATTTGGGGAAATAGGGAAAGTGGATCTCAAAGAAAAGTTCGTTAAATAGAAAATTCACTTCGCTCTTTGGAAGTTATTTTTACTAAGAAATTTCCAAAATGCTTTTGGTTCCTCGAAAAAAATTGCAAATTACAGAAATTCGCAAAATAGAAGTTCGTTAAACAGAAGTCTGACTGTATTTGGATAGTTTTAATTTATTGTAATTTTCATGTTTTACCTTTAACTGTATGTTCATCACTTTATGGAAATCATTTCCGTTTTTACCATCCTTACCATTTATACAGGTGTACCACTGCGACACCGAAACTCGTTTGTTTAGCATGACGAAAATTTCTGTTGGATTAAATCATCTTTGTTTTTACCTTCCCTGTCATTTACCCTACTGTTAAAGATCAATATCATGGATGACATTTTATGAATAACTGTTATAATTAATTATTCACAAGGAGTTATTATAGTTGTCCAGTGTTGTAATATATATTTTAACAGCGTGAGTTCTGATATTGATGTATGGAATTGAGAAAGTTTTGATATTTTGGCATAGATTATTGTGAAATATGTGATACTAACATACTATATTGTAGAATATGTGATTCTAACATACGATATTGTAAAATATGTGATACTAGCATACAATGCAGCAAAATATTTGATACTAACATGCAATATTGTGAAATATTTGGTACTGACATACAATATTGGGAAAAGTTTGTTATTAACGTCCAATGCTGTTAATGATGAGATATTAACGTCCAACAAACTAAAATTATCGAAACTAAAAGAACAAAACAAAATAGAACTCTTTTTAGTCACGTCCGATAATTGCGAATCAGAAAAAGAAACAATACCTTTATTTTCGTGCATCTAATATTAAAATTCAAAGGAAAAAGTATATGTACAGTCCCTGTCCAAATTATTAGACTAACTATAAGATGCTATGTAAAATCTTAACTATCTGTTGATACTATACAGCCTTATTGTTTTTACGTTGCTGAAACCGGTTTGCACTTGTTTACGTCCGTGTATTAATTGGTTAACATTGCAATGCAATACGTTAAAAATAAATACAAATAGGAAGTATACAAAAAATCTCCCGTATAAAGACCCATTACATGTATGTTTAAATATAAAAGTATTGCACATAAACTCGTGCAAAACACGTAATTATTAAAAAACCACAGTGCGTTTAATAATTTGGTCCAATTATTATAATATACTAATAGAATAAATATTCTATAATTATATAATATATCGTCTAATTTATCCAACCGTTGAATTCATATTAAATATCGTTTAATTTAACCAATTGATACACGGCCGTGAGCAAGTGCAAACCGGTTTCAGTCGGGTAAAAACAATAATGCTGTGTAGTATCACCTGATAATTAAGATTTTACATAGAATCTTATAGCGAGTCTAATAATTTGGCCAGGGCCTGTATTATATTTGAATAAGAAAAAAGGTAACGATATTATTAGATTTATTTAGGTAAAGGAACTTGCATTTAAAAATTGAATTGAGCAAAATCAGAAAGCTGATTTTTGTAAATGTAAATTTTCACCAACCTTCGAAACATATTTTCAGAAATTTGTAATGGAAGCTTCATCTGTCTTTGATAGGCGATCGTTTTTTCTTGATGCGGTGGCCGAGATTCTATTTCGCCATCGATGAAAAGAAGTCGTCATCACTATCGATTTAAGAATGATAATTAAGGGATAAAAAAAAAGAAGGGAAATGTTGCCCCACATGTCAGGTACATTAAATAAATGAAAATTCCCCGAAACGAGGTTTGGCCTTTGTATGTGGGCGATGGCTTCATGTCCAGAACTAGGTATTATGCTAATAATAGGGATTACCATTAGAAAAGCAGTATTCTTAAAAAAATCGATACGAATTGAGGACGACAGGTTGATAAAGAGAGTTTTTTTTTCTTTCTCATCGTTCTTTCTTAAATGAAGCGTATAGAAAACGCAAATAGACGGGAAACATTTTTCCTAATGTAGAACAAGTTGATACTTTAGATCATATTTTATTTTATGGATGTTTCAATTTCCATGTAATAAATGAGAACTGTTGTTTGGTATACAGTATTTATTTTTAGCTTAACGTGTTATTAAATGGACTTTAAATAATATATTTTTTTTTTACTCTGGAGTTTGTTTGCGGTGAAAAAAGGGCAATTAGCTAATAAATGGGCAGTGGACCAATACTACTAAATCATACATAAAGCAGAAAGGCATATACCAACACAATTGATAAAGCTAAACAATTCCATTTCTTTTCCAATTTGTTTTCATTGAGCCGCGGTGGCTCAGGGGATAGAACATTCTCCTTTCAACGAGGCTAACCGGGTTCAAGAACATCCGATGGCTGGCTGGTACGAATCCCGCACCCAGCTTGCACCGACCACAGTGCAGACGTAAAAATATTCTCAGTGATAAACGAATCATGGGTTAGAATCCTCTTGCAGTCAGGCTAACCATGGGAGTTTTTCGTAGTTTTCCTCTCCATGTAACGAAAATGCTGGTTAATTCCAACAAAATTTAACCCAATACTTAATCCAGGAGTTCCCTTGTCTTCTGGATTGGGACAAAATTTACAAGGCTACAGTATTGAACATTAGTAGTCGTAAACCCAAAATCGGGTCGGCTGTTCAACGACGGATATAAAATATTTATTTTCATTTGGTGCCCTTACCGGTGTTCTCACAACATTTGGCTAAACAAAACAATTTTTCAGGAATTCATTCTCTCAAAATGAAGAATAAAGATGAACTTTATTCGGTATTACTTGGCATGATGCTGTTGTTCGATCAAGATCATATAAGTTTATCGTAGTCAAACAATTTTGCCCGGTACTTATCAGACCACAAAAAGCCTATTACTGCTGTACCTGTATTAAATACCGTTATTAGTATGTTTGATGTCTATTAAAATAGCACCTATTACCATAATATGAATAGCACTAATTACCACAATATCAATAGCATTAATTACCAAAATTACTAATAAGGTGAGGTAAGAGAGCAATGATTGAAAGGTGTATGAATCAAAATTAAATTTCGAAAACGTATGAATGCCCTAAATGTGGATTGTAAAGGTATCCTGTTCTATTGAAAAATATTTTAATAAAATTGTAATAATATAAATGATTTTTTTTTTTAATAATTAAAAAGCAACGTTGATCCCAGTAATAATCGCCAACTTGGCGAGATTTCGAAAAACTGCCAAGAGGTGGGCTATTATAGGATTTTACCCCGTAATTCATATTAGTATATTATTGCAATTTGTACCAAAAAATAATAATTTTAGAATGCTTAATAAGATCGGAAACCGATTTCAATAGTTTTATCTTTAAATGTAATGTAAAATTACGCTATTCTAATAATAATAATAACAATCCTCTTAAACTTTTAATTTAGAAAACAAACAAAATTAAAAACTTAATAATAACAGAGCGGGTAAAATAATTTAAATTAGGGATACAAAAATATTTATAGGGAAATATTACTTTCTGACTTATATCCCTTTCATGCTGATGGCAACCAAACCAATTTGAATATTACTGAGGGAAAACTGTATCCTACCATGTGACTTTCTGACCTATAAAAATCCACCGTCAACAATGGAAAACTGCTACACCCTTAATAGATTTTTATATATAATTAGAAATATAACGAATAGTAGAATAGCATGCATTTCATTGTTAATTTAACAATCACTCTTGTTAATTTAGCGATTGTTAAATTTAATAATCGCTCTTTATAAACCATCGAAAAAATTTCCTTTTCAAACGTCTCCTCAGAGCAGAATAAAGGCCTGGTTTCTTAGGACAAGACGCCGTCAGCTGGAAATCAGCGCTAACCTCTGATTAGTCCATTTGTGAGTTTGATAGTATACGTCATCGAACGCTCATCTTGAACTACAATTGCCGTCCAACTCAACTGCAGTTGGATTACAACGTGAAGTCAACCACAGAAGCAATGGCGGACAACATCCAACAGCACATAGAAATCAGTCAAGATTTTGATTTTGACATTAAATATAGCTTCTTCATTAAACATAGCACTCTTCATTTAGCTCAGCTATAATGTGTTTTTTCTTGGACAAAGTCATTATTTGTTCTCTAAAGCACTGGTCGACAATAACAAAATCAATACAAATTCAAAATAAATATTTGTTTACGTTATTAACGCATGCGCAATGAGAGATAATGTCTGCGTTGGACCGACTGCTCACGCTGAGCTAACAAAAAAGTATTTTTTTGGCGTCAGCTCTACGTCAACTTTCCGCTGACGCCCAGATAAGGAGCTAGTTCTAAGAAACCAGGCCTTGAGCTAACAAACCAGTATTTTGTTGGCGTCAGCGGGACGTTGACGTCCCGCTGACGACCAGATAAGGCGCTTGTCCTAAGAAACCAGACCTTAAGTGAAATTTTTGAAAGCTGATACCTTTTTTAAGCATGTAAGTTCAATTGTTCATGCTCATGATTTCTCACTCGTTTGATACCTCAGTTGTTTGTTGCCAACAGAAAAAAGAAATAATTTTTTTATTTATCACATTGGCTCATTGGGGCTTTATATAATAAGACTAGACTCCCAACCTGGTTCGCTATTCTCACTCTCTTCGGAACCCCCTTGGAACTTGGAACAGTTCTTTTGGGATCGCTTAGTAATTCAAGCTTGTGGAGAATTAATCTTAGACTATGTCAACCTTCATCTATCAAGAGGTACCTCATTATAGAATCGAGTTAACATGTCTTATATACTAGTGATTTGGTATTTAAGATTTGTAGTGGTAGTTACGCCACATTATTCCCCTTACACAATTTTATTTGTGATAGAATTCGATTAACGATTACCACTTGTTGATTCATGCTGTTAATATATTTAGTTAATTTTGCTCGTTATATTTTCCTCATTTTTTTTTTAAATATTTTTCCTTTATTATTTTGTTTATAGCATTTCGCTCATTTTTTTTCCACATGAAATGTTGTTACATGTTATAACTTATATACGACATGTTATATATACGACATGTTATTATACGACACGTTACATGTTATACGACATGTTATAACTTATAGGGGAGTGTCGGGTACCCTCGCCCACTGTCAATTTCATCTGTATAGAATAATTTTTACAAGTCAATGGGCCATCGGACATTAATTGTTATATTAAAAGAAGATTATTTTCAAAGTTTCAAGTATTTATGCAGCTGGTAACATAGTAAACAATAGTTTTGAAAATATGTTGAATACAGTAGTCATGAAATTAAGAAAAATTGGTTGAATGCTTCGATTAAACTTCATTTTAATACTAAAAAAATAATTTTTTCTATACATACAGCATTAAAGTATGTAGTCTTAAGTTTAATTTGCACAAAGAAAGAAGTTTATATGTGAAGAATTGTTCGAGTAATTACAAATTTACAAAAAAAATTGAATTTCGGGTAGCCCCGCTCACATGAATGTCGGTTATCACAGCCCAATTTTATTTCGTCGATAAATGTACGGCTGCAAAGATTATTATTTTATTGCTTCAAATTTAAATGTTATATGCATTTTTAACAACAAATATTGTTGTTATTAAATGATTGTTATTAAATGATAGAATTCACTAAAAGTATATAAATATGTAATAAATAAAATAATTTTGTGATAAAAATGATATATAAGGTTTATCTACTGTCAATACATTGGTCATTTTCATTTACACCTGAAAAAACAGTCAAAAAACATAATTTTTGTGACTGGGTGGGGCTACCCGACACATTTTGAAAAGGGCTGAAAAACATGCTTTTTTAAATTTCTATTTTTTTAAGTTAAACTATTCTTTTTTTGGTTTATTCTTTTTGCATTATTTAATTAGATGATAAAACAATAGAAACATACAAAAATATTGATTATTACTCAATATTATACAGAAATATAAGCAATACTCCTTAACTGGGCGGGGCTACCCAACTCTCCCCTACATTTTTATGAAAATCATTTCAAAATATTGGTACGATAATCTTAAAAGCATAAAATGTTGAAAAATGTGATAATTTTTTCTTCTTCATTTTTTGAAACTTTTTTTTATAAAAATGAATTCAAAATACTGGTGCGATAATCTTAAAAATATAAACCATTGAAAAATGCAGTAATTTTCCCCCTTCATTTTTTGAAAATTTTACTGTGTTGTTCCCTCTTAAGTTCGCAAAAATGTGGCTTAACGTGGTTTTCTGCTAAAGACTTCAATTATCACAATTCTTTTTTTGGGGAGATTAGTTTGTCGAACAAGATATCCGGTTTCTATTTCACGTTTTGTTATTCCACCATTTTGAAAAAAGAAAAAAACTTTCTCTATTGCAAAGAGTGTATTGTTGCGTGAAAATTGCAATGCATTCTGGAAGGGGACGAAGAATTGGAAGCGAAGGAAGTGCACCAACAGAGGGGTCGACGGCCTCTTTTTTCCATCTGCTCATCTTGTGGGCAACCTTAAACAAGTCAGGCATGAGTATTGGAAGATGGTTCTCGGTGACTTTTTAAAAGAAAAAATAGTGAGATTTTTTTTAGAGGAAAGTTATTGTTTTATCCTTACACTAAAGTGCTTAGCCCCCTGTACGCTGTCACTCACCAACCCCAATGATTGCTTCGCTTTCTTGGCAACAAAAGTTTTTTTTCTAAAGTTACAATTATTCACTTAACATATACATTTGAACTTCTATTTGAGCTTCCATTTTGAGAATTTCTCCATTTTGCGATTTCTTTCGAGAAACCAAGAACAGTTTGGAAATTCCATCGTAAAATAACTTCCAAATCGCGAAATGAATTTTTTATTTAACGAACTTTTCTTTGAGATCCACTTTCCCTATTTCCCAAAATATTCATTTCAAGCATTCTATGGGGGGAAATGAGCTTCAATTGATTTTCACAACCACTTAACTTTCAGAGAAAGCAGTAAAATGCCTTCATCCTTTTGTTTGCATTTCAAACGAAAACCTCAGACAAAAAGCATTTTATCAGTGGTAATTAAGCTTAAGAATGCATGTTTTAATGTATGTTTAAAATTAATTTTGTAATAAATGCAGCTATAATTTTATACATAAATTTAGCTTTATTTTAATTGGAAATGTATGTAGCATGATAGTGTAACACTGGGTAATGTTTTGCCCTATTCTTGCCTTCCATGAAGATTTCTTTTATGTCTAAGATTTACTAAATAAATAGTAGATACTAGTTTACAAGATACAGGTGTATCACTTGCTATTTTAATTATGTCTAGTATTTGTGCATTTAACACCTTCTTTGTGTTGTTTAAGTATTTCAAAAAGTGATTTTCTATTTAACGAGTTTTCCATATAACGAACTTATTATCGTGGTTTAGCGACTTCGTTAAATAGAGGTCCGACTGTATGTACTAAAAGGAATTCTGTTTTTCTTACGCTTGTGCTTCTACTTTTCGCGTCCAAATATTATTATCTACTAGTATTATAAATATTTAGATTTATTGGTGAACAGAAGTAATTCTTCTAGCAAATCATTTTTTAAAATAACATTTATATTGTTATAACATTATATTGTTTGAACAAATTTGATGAGTTCTCAACCGTAATTTAATATTTTCTCTTATCGAATGGGCAGATGTATTAAATATTATTTTTACTTGATTCTCACTGTGCATGAAGCTGATTCTTACGTCCTAAATCATTTGATAGATCTCTGCAACTGTAATTTATAACAGTATAGCAATGTTATTTTTGCAAAAATAATAATTGAAAAACGGTTAATAAGATTAGACCACATTTTTAAATATCTTTATCTTAAAATGTAGCGCAGAATTACATTATAATGGTAATAAAAATAATAGCAATTCTCTTACGTTTAAACTCTTGAATTAAAAGCGTAATAATATCAGCAGAGGAAAGTAAGAGATACAAAAATATTTATAGAAAAACCCTATCATTATGACTTTTATTAATTTTATGCTGATAACAACCAAGACAATACAGAAATGAGTGAAGAAAAACTAGATCCTACCACGTGATTTTTCGGCCAATAAAAATGCACGGACAACAATGGAAAACTGCGACATTTTCATTGGATTTTTGTCTATACTAAATATCTACACAACATTAAACACTGTAAGGGGCTTGTCTTAACAAAATTTTCACTTTCTTGAAAAAATTTATATTAAGACTTGTATTATTCTGAGAAATTTGACACAAAGTAAAAATACTAAAGAAACTTCCAAAGTTACAGCAAAAATACTGAAACCTACTTTCTAAAAGCAAAAGATAACTCTCCCGATTTCTTGTCTGGTCTCGTCTGCAAAATTATGCATTTTGTTTATAGTTATTTATTCAATGTTTCGTCTTTAATTCTGTTTTTTTATATTTCAAGATTTTCCACCTCACGCGTAAGTTTACTTGACTTCTAATAGACCTATCTAGTTGAAACTTGTTTAGAGTACAGCATATTGTTTAAATTCATTCTAGTGTTGAATTTTTGTACAATGATAAATGTTTTAGATTTTTTTTTTAAGTCAAAATAAATTTCTTTTTTGAAAAAAACTTAAAAAAGTAAGTTTTTTTTCTCAATTTAAAAACCACATTATTATTTTTTTAAAAACACAGAATGGTTTTAAAAAGAGCACATTTCACTACCTATTAAAAGTTGTTTCAAATCATCAACATATAACTTTTATCATGCACGCACGGCGTCGTAGTATCTCTTTTCCCCTTTCAAATTTTAGCTTTAAATAAAATTAAATAATTAAAGTTCTTTGCAGTGTTTTAAAACAGTGTTTACATTTAAAAATGTATGTATTGATGCTAAACTCTGATAAAAAAATTCAGAAACTTAGTTAAATTTTAGACTAGTTATTATACACATATATATATTATAAACTGTGACTTTATATTTATTAATAAAAATACGAGACTAATGTTTAAATAGAATGGTTACTTGATAATATAAACAAATGGAATAAATAGATAAGCTACTGTGTGAAAGAGTTTTAGAAAAAAGGAATTGAGTGAATTCAGGCATGTTCAAAACAGTATGCGAAAACACGCGATTATTTTAATAGAAAATAGATTAACTCGTTTAACTTATCCAAACTTAAAACAATTTTTTAAGTAGTTGAGAATTTTTTTTTATCCTTTTTGGAAATATTTATGTTACAAAATGCTATTTTTTGCACATGAAATTTAGGATTGTCCAAATTATGCAAGGTACGTAAACTTATAACCAACCCATGAATTTTTTAATATAATCTGCTGTCGAAAGAAAAATAGTTATTATAGTGTTAATTTTATTTAAAAAGAAATATATTTTGTATGAGTAGCGAATATAATATCAAAAAAATTCAGAACCTGTCGTAAATGATTTCTTGCTGCTCACTCATTTCGCATAAAATAACAACGACTGCTCTGCCTTTATTACCGCCTTTTTAGATAAACGAAAAATAAATTAAATCAACAATAATGATAGTGCTATTTAAACAGGTAGAGATTATTTTAATCACTTTGCTTAGTAATAAATCTTTGATTTGTTGTTTGTTGTCATTCTATATACCATATTTCTGTTTAATATGCCTCTATTTAATCGGTATTAATGTTTCTTTCAGAATTCTATAAAATCTGAATAAAATGCCATGAAAATATTCTAAGGATACATGATTTCGGTAAGCATACTTAACATCTTTATAAATTAGTAAATATTTGTGAGAAAGGGTGCCTAGTGATATTCTTTAACAATTTTTGAGCACCGGCCTCTAAAAGTACAGTTGACAAAACATATAGAACATATAGTTATGTTTGTAGGGGGGGGGGACTGAAATTTCTTAATCAGAATAAAAATAATGCTTAATGACAGACATATTTTTGCACAAAATTGTGAACGTTATTAAGCTATTCAATTGAAGGATTATTATTTTTTTTTTGGTAAACTGATTTTTATATGAGCAATCATATGTTTGTGTGCATAATGCTGTTATCATGTGTAAATTCTGGTGATTTGTAAAATTTAAAAGGCACTAGGAGCAATATCTAATGAACATTTTTAGGAAAAAATATCCCCCTTTAAAAACAGTAATTTATCACTCTATCACTCTCCCATTGCAGTTGGGTTTTCTAATTATTTTGGTTTCCATAAAATGTATACTAATATATATGTAACATAAAATGCTTCAGTTAATCTTTTTATGTTATTCCTTTTCTGTGAATCCTTTCTGTTTCCTTTTTATTAAATTTATTATTCTTCTTCCCTGCCTAAGATCTGTTTTAATCCTTCCACTCGGCAACGATTTAATATATATATACTAACAATAAATATTTACCAATTTTTTTGTACTGCTGAATGGTTTTAATTCAAAAAAATATGTATAGACCGTTACGTTTATGACAAATAATGGTAAGTTAATTAAAACATTTTTTATCATTAATTATTCTTATCAGGTCTTATTATTTATGGATACCCATACCTGTCTTGGGGTTTACTTATCTTAAGTAAACATGACTCCCAGGAGTTACCTTTACTCCTTTTTCGGGTTTCTCTTTTCGTTGGTGTCACACCATTTAATTATACTTTCAGAAAAATGAACTCAAAATTGAATCATAATATTCCAAACCCTAATACGGTGCAGCATTTTGTCCTGCTTAATAAGGTCTTAAATTGAAATATGTTTTCGTTAACGTTTAATCAAGTTTATGAAATACGAAAATGTAGTTCAGCTTAACATCCGATTAAGGGTACATTGAATCTGTATCATATTATTGTTCAACACGTTCTGAAATTTTTTAACAGTGTTGAGTACGTAATGCCGCTTGTTTCTGTAGTCGTCTATACACTCGATTCATCAGAATACTTAAAAAACCGGCAGTAAAATTTACATTCGTAATTTCCGATAGGTAACGAAACTTTTGTTACTGCATTTTTATTTCTAGTGTTAATTTTAATTTATTCAATATTTTATGCAATGATTACAAAATATAACAATATTAATGCAGTTATATGTAATACATTAAATATGGTTTTATATAATACGTGAGATTTAAATTCAAAAGAACAAACATGCAAAAATGGTCTAACAAGAAGAAGTGTTTTTGTTAGTATACTGTATAAACTCAATGTGTACTATCTCTCCAAATTTGACGTTGAACACAAAATATTGTTTGAAGGAATTATACAAAAACAAATAACAACACAAAAACAGACACAAAATATTGTTTGAAGGAGCACTTTATTTCAAATGAACTCCGAATCTAGCATTTATAAACACTGTAAAAAGAATTCTTGTTTCTGAACATAAACATTTTAACTACTATACACTAAAATGGTGGTTCACTAAGTGTTCCACTACACAAAAATCGAAAAATAGTTCCCGGTTTAGTGAAACACCTAGAATGCTCCTTTACACTACTTAGTGCAAAGCAGTAGCCACTATGTTTATTATTTCGTAACGCTATAAAGATAAGAAACACACAAGAAGCTGTAAAATAACTTTTATTACGATACCATCTAGAACGAGAAAATGTTCGGATGCGTATGTACAATATTTTTTATAAAACTAATTTATTAATCAAACATACTGCGCAGACAGAATGTTAATATGAATTCGAACAAAACCGATATTGAGAGAAGTTAAATATTTTAAAATTATTTTATGCAATCAACTGATTTATGTAAATCTTATGAGAACATAAATATTTTTAAAAAAAAAACTGAAAACATACATGCATTTTGTAACAGTTTATATGAGTAGTTTGCACTGTCTAGACGGCAAGACGATAAAAATTACTTGGCCAGTAATCATCCACAATCAATATTTTTTTTAATAATGAATATTTTTTTATCACCAAAGAAGATTGACACTTACTTGGCTATGACAAGTTTGTCAATTAAATCCGATAAGAAGCACACATATCTCACCAGTACACTACATGTAAACAAACAGCCATATTGTCAAGATTTGGAAATTGCTCAATTATTCACCTATTAACTTTTAATTATAGTAAAAGATATTTGTTATACGTATAATACATACCCCCCATTATTTCAGGAATTTAGTTAAATAGTTTAAATACGCCTTAATTATTTGCCAATTACACGGAGCTCCGTAAAACGCTACCTTTTATATAGATAGGTATTACATCACAGTTTTTACAATGTGGTGTAAATAAATCTAAAACTCTTACAATGGAATAATTTTATTTCAAGATTACGCGCTTCCACTTCACACGATAAATATTTTCGCTTCTGAAAACACCAACGTTTGTGAATTTTAGATATCGTCTGCATATTGTTTACATTTGAATACAAGTTGGCGAGATTTTGTTGCTATCTTCTACACTGATATTCATCAACAGTAAAAGTTCGCCATTAAAATATGTATCATGTTTTTGGTTTTTTAATAAGGGTAATTATATTTTAATTTTAAAATCTCGTTAATAGTATTAAAAAATGTTTATAATGTATAATATCTATCATTCTGTAAGCCTAAACGTTAAGCCTAATTCGAATTTGTCTTAATATTCTCTCTGTACAACGCTTATGTTCAATTTGCAAAATAATTTTATTCTAAGAGATATTGCATGTATGCATCTGAAATTATATACGTCTTGCTTTAGATTAATCAGCTTAATAGGTTAGAGTAATAATCCGATTAGATTAGTATTTATTGACTACTATTTAGCGACTTAAGATTAATATTTCGATTCTTGATATATATTGCATTGTAAAAATAATTTTACTAACTCTGATGTGCATCTCATCTTACTACAATTATAAATATTTGTGTTACTGAATGCTGAAAATGGTGGCAACAATTTTACAACAAATAATGTAAAGAACATTCTTGGTGTTTCACTACTCCAAGAACTGTCCTTTTCTACACTACTTTGGTGCAAAGTAGTTGTTGCATTTTTGGTATAAAAATACACTAAAATGAGGCGAAATGTAATATGCGCTAACAAATAACATTTTTAGAAAGAAATATTTTGTTTCTGTGGATTATATACGCTTAAATTCTATTTACTAAGGAACAGGAATAGCTTTTATAAAATAGATTTTTATCTAAAAATACTTCTGAAAAAAAATTGGGATTTAGAGTGTGTCGAGTGTTAAAACTGAATATGTAGTTATATTTATAAAATGACATTTATCTAAATATCATGGATACTTTTTTCCACTTCTTCTAACTAAAACAAGATTTTTAATAAGTCCATCCATTCAATCCTTTTTTTTTTCCATATGCTGACATCAGAATTAATTTATCAGCAGGGAATTCCTTAGGCGATGATATAATTCAAACTTCTTTGCTTTCTTATCAACAACATGTATTCCACGCTTCGCAGTAAAAAATCTGTGCCTCATACTTTCCCGTTACAGTATCACTGTACACAATCTCGGCATGAAGTAGTAATGCCGCCTGCTTTCTGAATCTCGCTTGATGTAATGCTTTTTTTTTTCATTATTGCTTAAGTTAGCCCTAGTTTTTAATGACTCTAACAAGAATATAATCCCAAGAAACTGAAGCGGTAAGATATTAATAAATTGAATTAGTCAACTCTAAACAAGTTCCAAAAATGTCGTCTGCTTTTTTAATCTCACTTGATGTACTCACAAATAGGCAGCTTATTAAAATACCAAGGAATTAAGTGTAATTACCTTTTATTAAGTTTTTTATTTTGGATTCACTGTAACGTAAGTATAATCCTTTACAGCTAGAAAAGCGCTTACATACTCAGTTGTGTTCTTTTTTTTTTATATAAATTTAGCCTAAATGAAAAATATTCCTTCAAATAATCATTATTCAAGAGACGTTTTAATAATTAAAATTGTAAATATGTTCTTTTAATTATAAATATGTTGTAAAATGTTCTTTTTTTAATATAAATTTAGCCTAAACGAAAATTTTTTATTCTAATAATCATTACTCAAGAGACGTACTAATAATTAAAATTGAAAATAAATAATAAAAATTCATGGAAATTATCAAGTTTCAGACATTTTGTTTAAGATTCATATAGTTCGATTTTGTTTCATCCTGTCTTTGTTTGTATTAAAAATCTATCAACATCTGTACTTAGAACAACTCGGGGAAATAAAAACGGAACACTCTGAATAACTTTTGATCTAATGATTGGATTTTCACTTAATCACGTAAAATCGGATTTCCCTTAATGGTTTGAGGTTTTAATGATGAATAGGCCTAATTGATTAGTGAAGATGATGTTATATTTCATGAAATCATCCACAAAGATGTTCTTACGACAAATTTGGATTATAGTTCCTCGAAAATTAAGGAATCGTCGATATTTTGTCCCAAGAGTTTAGGCAGAAGATCTGTTGAAAATGTTGACCTATTTTTTGTTACTTTTACTATCTGCGTATTTCGTTATATCTCAGAAAGTTTGTAAGTAAATACTGAAAAAATTTTGCATTCAGTTATAAAATTCGACACAAAATTTAAAAAATAGTTCGTAACAGTTATGTAGTATTTTTTATAATCTATTTAATAATGAACTGGTTATTTTTAAAATGCAAGGTAGACAAGTTTTTACATTTTTTTAAACTATGTAATTTAAAACAACAAATCTACGAAATTTGAACTAAATCGGTTGCATATCCACTTTTAAAATGTAGTCGCTTAACTAAAATTGGATTTTTGGATATTTTTACCGAAGTTTTAAGAGTATACTATTTTGTCTCCTTACGTCTTTCTATTGTCAAACATTTATCAGCGGTTTAGTTTTATAATATTCTGATTTGGGTTTCTTTTTCTTCGAATAGTGATTAGGGAGGTTAACTTATTACTTATGGAAATGATAGTTAAAGGAATTTGATAAAATTATCCCAATATTTTTATTCTTTATTAATTACGATAATTTTGAAACAGAAAATACTTAGTTAACACTCTATCAGGTCTCTATATCCTCAATATAAAAAAATCTAAAAGCTTACAATGCTTAAGCATAATATTCTTATACTAAAAATTTATAATTATGTTCAAATAAAAAAACTATAATTAAGAAACTAAAAGATAATTTATTTTATAAAATTGTGTATCTTATTTGTAAATTTTTTTTATTTGTTTTGTTTTTATTTTAAAAATATAAACAATAACAAAAAATGGCAAAAAAACTTTTCAAAGTTTGGCACATTATTTTAAAATTTGAAATATTTGAATTTGTACATTTTTATTATGGAACATCAGAAGTTTAATACTGAAGTTAATAAATTTTTAGTGAAAATTTGAGAAGTTTATTATAATACATATACAAGTACTGTTGTTACTCTCAACTTTCAAGTAAAATATATTCATATTTGCTGAAGTAAATTTTAACTCAAACATTTATCGCAAAATGATGAAGTTATGAAAAACAAATCCTAAACTATTGTAAATATTTCGTTCAAAGGAAATTCAAACACTGAACTACAGTAATGTGAAGTAATTTTTTTTCTTCAAAAATATTTCCAAATATCTTACAAATTTTACTTTAATATTTTTCTTAAATAGAAAACATGTAAATACGTATGAGGTTTTTATATTAGGTTTTAGTCATTGTTTTCTTTTCTGATAATAAAAAAAGGCTCAAACTTTTAATATGAAAGAAATAGAAAAGTTCTTTTCCTGTTATGAAAAGCGTTTGAGACCCTTGTGGTTCATAAATTAAGAATTATTAATTAGTTTCAATTTCAGAGCGGAGCGAAATTGGTGATTTTTTAATAAGCTTATAGTTTTTAAAGTATTTTATTTTATTTTATATTTGTCGTTGAGCAGTCAACCCAATTTTGAGTTTACGGCTACCACTTTTCAACTCCGTAGTCTTGTAATTTTGACCCAATTCAGAAGACAAGGAAACTCCTGAATCAGTACTACCAGAGGTATGATTTGTTATGGGAACATGGAGGACTTTGTGCCCGAACAGATTTAACGTTCACCAGTCACATTTACTACACGAGGAGCCTTCGGCCGGTGGGGATCGAACTCGCAACCTGACTATTTCTAAATCCAGTAAATTCCTTAAAAAAAAAAAAAATATCTCTTTTAACAGGGTGTCTGAAAAGTAGCCATATATTTCAAAAACGGCTTAACGAATCAAAATTCTAAAAATACGCATACGAAATTACTTTCAAATGATGCGTTCAATTATACTTACATGGAACAACAAATGACCAAATATTTAATACATTTCCATTAAAGGCTATGCAGAAATCAACCTGGAAAAAAACTGAATTTGTTTTATAATAAATTGGTGTAAAAATTGCATTAAAACATTGTATGTTAAATGGAAAGATTATTTAAACATGAGATGCCAAAATTTATATCAAAAGCTATTCATATTAATCATTAGGATTGTCTGTCGTGAAAATGAAATCAAGATTGTTAGTTTTGGATGCCAACTTCCTTATATTATAAGGTAAAATTAATAACAATATTAATCTACTGGCCCCAGGACGACTAAATGCATACCCTCCAACTTATGAGGATTTTGAAAATAATTCTTTCTAGTGGTAGCGAACCAAAGTAGAAATTTTTAAAGCAAATGGATCTCTCATAAAACTTTTATCAGAACTTAAGAATCTAGCCATATGGCCTGCACTTTTATAAGTAATAGTGGACAAGTTACGCTAAAATTAATTTTTTTTAAATATTAAGACATTAATTTTGCTACCGTCTGAAAAGAAGATTTCTGAAACTACGGAAATTCCGTAGCAGTTGGAGGGTATGAATGTAACAAATGGTGACTAGAAAAATGTTTGACAGTCGCTACCCCACATCCACTTTTGTTATCAAAAGTGCACCGCATGCTTATTTTCTTCTTCTCTTTTTTTATTAAAAAATATTTATTAGTAAATAAATATTATGAATATTTTTTTAATAATTTGGATTTAATAACATTATTTCAAGTGTTTTTCTTAAAGTATTTTTTTTTCATTTAGAAATGCGCATTGTGAAGTTTACAATGTTTTGTGAAATGCTTCGAAAATTGCTTCGCATTAATAATATCAAAAAAGTTTTAATCGTCAAAAATTTCAATTTTTGATAAGGTGGGCATATGTTTTTAAAAGTAGGAACAAGTTTTAGAAGGGGTCACGTATTTTTAAATTAGAGACTTTGGAGTTACTTTTCAGGCAAATCTATATTTTTCTCATCATATTAACATTCTAGTTTCCAGAGCTTATCGTAAGCTCGGGTTTGTTTATGAAACGTAAAACCAAAGACCTCACAAATGAGCGGACATTATTTTCTTCCGTTCTACCTTGAAATGTGACAGTGTTATCTGGAGTCGTTATTACAATAATAAAAAAGCATTGTATCAAATGAAGTTTCCATATTATAAAACAAACTGAGGATTATCTTCATGTTTCTTCATTGCGAAATATTTTTCAGATTCCATCTCTGGAATGACGTAGGTCTTGTTCATTATTTTTCTATAAAATTCTAAATAATATGATTGATTGCTCTGATATATTAAGTATGATTCAGTTTTCTGTTAAAAATCTCAATTAGGGCCGGGATAGCCTATTTGGTAGGGCACTGGGCCCATATCCAAAAGGTCCTTGGTTTGATCCATGCCGGACAAAGGCTCCCCGTGTAGTAAATGGTGACTGATGCACGTTAAATCTGTCGAGTCGCAAAGTCCTCCATGTTCCCACAATAAATAATACCTCTGGCAGCACTGATCCAGGAGTTTCCTTGTCTTCTGGATTGGTTCAAAATTTCAAGTATACGAAGTTGAACATTAGTAGTAGTAATCCCAAAATGGGGTTGGCTGTTCAACGATAGTAATTTTAAAAAAAATCCCAATTTATGAAATGAAAAATTTTTTGTAAGAACATTTTGTAAGTTTAATTATACTAAAAAAAATTTTTTATGCGAATTGTAAAACTTGTTTTACGAACATGCTGAAGATCTTGATATTTCTAACACGCCTTTTATTGTTTTTTTTAAAAAGTTTTGTTTAAATATATTGTTGCAATGACGTTTTTTTTCTCATTGTATGCGTCACTAAAATTGTTCTTTTTTTTTGTGCTTTTTATCGTGAAAATAATAATATATTATATGAAAAACAAAATGTATGTTTTTAACAATTATTCTCAGTAAGAATCGCTTTTTTGATTCCCAACAATCTAAAACAAAATTATTCTGTATTCAAATTCGTTCAAAATATATTTTTGAGTAAATATTACTGGACTAAAATATACATTATTGAGTTAAACAATATATATTATTTGCTTATTGAGCTTAAAATTATATGTTATTAATATAAAATTGCTGAAATTTTCTAAAATCTTAAAAGGGCACTAAGGTGAACCATATTATCATGATTTTCAACAGTAAAACCTGACTGGAAACATGGCTTATTTTAACACTTTATTTAAGTAGCAGTAGCAAATATGAATCAAAGTTTGGTATTATGGTACTGGTATTATGGTTCACCATTGAAATGATGTTTCTGATATTGTACTAGGTTCTTCTAATAGCGTACATCAAATTATTTTTCCAAAGAAAACTAAGGACGAAAATAATTCTGGGGAAAATAAGAAAAACTCTGCCTTGTAAATGATTTTATTGGAGAATTTGAATAACTAATATTAAAATATTGCAACAATATTTATAGTAGCAGCGTTAAAAAAAATCCAATTTACGGATGTTTAAGATTTAATAGAGTGACTATTTTTTTCGAAAGGAATAAGAACTTCATTCATGTTTTTTTAATAAGAAATTGGGGTTGGCGAACATATGATTACAGAGAAGAAATCTTTTCCTATTAAAATAGTTGAATCAGTTTATTATTGTTAATAATTCTGAATTGGGTATAATATGAAAAAAACACAACTACTTCGATTTAGTAGGAACAACATATGACGCAATGCTAAACGAATGGAATTTAGTTGTTGTTTATTTAGTTATTGTTATTATTAGTTGTTGTTATTTGTTTTAGTTGTTGTTGTTTATTTAGTTGTATTTAGTTTCAATAACTTTTCTTTATAATGCAATAAAATCTGGCGAGCAGCTATTTAAATGATCGAACACTTCGTTTGTTTATTTGTGGCTTGAAGTTAGGCTCGCAGAAAATGCCGTTCATGGGTTAAATTTAGTAGGAATAACACAACCTGTGACGTAGGCTATATTATACCCAATTAAAACTTTAATTTAAAAAAATAATAAACCGACTATTTTTACTTTAGCTGCGAAACTTTAATTTAAAAAATTAACGTTAAATACGTTAAATTACGTTACGTTAAAATTAAAATGTATTCTTATGAAATATTGTATGATATATATTAAATAATTTATTATTCTCATATTTTATTGAATAATAATATTGGAATTGAAACTCCAAAAGCAAATTTACTTTAGGCAACCAAAATTTTACAAGAGAGAAGTTGAAATTCCATTCCAAGTTTCATCGAGCCATTTAAATTGTTTTTGATAATTTCAGTCATACTTTCTTCAATAGTATTTTATTAGATTTCTATATCTATATTATGTTTTTTTTTTCCTAGCATAAATGTTTCATTTTACTTTATAACTTGCGTTGAACAGCTGACCCCATTCTGAGTTTACGACTATCAATGTTATACTTTGTAATCATGTGGTTTTGAACCAAACCCAGAATATAAGGGAACTCCTAGATCAAGCATTGGGACACTAGACTTCTTTTTATTTATAGCCGTCTTTTTATCTTCTTTTTTTATATTTTATTACCATCGTTGAACAGTCGTAACAGTTGAATCGTAAACCCATTCTTGGGTTTACGACTACTAATGTTCAACTCCGTAGCCTTGTAATTTTGAACCAATCCAGAAGACAAGGAAATTTCTGGACAAGTACCCCCAGAGGTATTGATTTATTATGGGAGCATGGAGGACTTTGTGAATTGACAGATTTAACGTGCATTAGTCGCCATTTGTCTTCGGCTGGTGGGGATCGAACCCAGGGCCTCTTAGACATAGGCCTATTGCCCTACCAACCCGGCTATCCCTGCCAAACTATCCTTCTTGAAAGACTTTTTATGGTGCTTGCCTGTATTTGCTTTCGTGAAAGGGAGTGGAAAATATGGAAAACCTCCCATGGTTAGCCTGGAGGCAAGGGGACTTTAGCAAATGATTCGTCTAACACTGAGGAAAATTTACGTCAGCACTGTGATCGATGTGAGCTGGGAGCAGAATTCGTATAAACCAGCCACCGCATGGATTCGAACCTGGGTCACCGTGACATTGAGCCTGGAGGGTAATGATAAGGAGGCGCGCCCTTGAGTTACGGCGGCTCTCTCGCCTAAATGTTATTACTTCCATTGTGTATATCTTTTTTACATCACTTTTAAAAAGAAATTTTTATATATTAAGCGTGGTGACTACACATTAAGGTGTATTGAACCTTGGACCTTATTTTCGGTCTACGGGGCTTGGGTGCAAAGTCTGAAGAGACGCTAAAATTTTATTATAAATATTTATCATAAATATACTATGTCATGAAGATTTATTTGCAATAATATTGGTTTCATTTTTTGCTGATTTACTAATATTTGATATGCTTACTTAAACATTCTTTAAAGAAATATTATTATTTATTATTAATTAAGCGAATTGATTTTTTTTAGTTTCCATTCCCATACTTTATTTATATGAATAATATGATATTAATGAGAATTTCGTATCTTTACCTATTTACATAAATACTGTTACTATATTCTATACAGAAATTATAATTCAGAATTTCTTTAGTGTATGTTTAAATTGAGATTTTTTGAGTTTAGCATACTTCAAAATGTCCAGGTTATACTTTAGTTATACCCTGATTATGCCTGAAGAACATACTATTCAAAAAAAAAAAAAACAAAAAAAAAAAATTCATTAAGTATTTATTAAATAAAAAGATATATTAAAAGATTATTAAAAGATATTGATATGAGAGATGTATAAAGGATTATAAAAGATATTAAGTCTGAAAATAGTTAAGAACATTAAAGGAGAAAATTACTATTAAAATTGTTAAAAAATATCATTTAATAATTCTCGGTTAAAAATTCACAGTATTGTAATAATAAAAAAACCTTTTTTACAAAGAAATTAAACTTTAAAAATTCCATCATATTAGGACATTTTTTGACTCAATATCGATTCCGAAATTCCTATCAAAATTAGCCATTTTATAATTTATCATCACCGGCATATAACTTTCCGCTTCCGCTCTTCGTTGACAAGGACAAAAAAAAAAAAAAAAAAGGGAACAAATAAAATAAAAACCACTATGAGATTTCATTTTTCAATACTTTCTCGCATTTTTTTCCCTTCCCATCGGTAAAGTAACCAGATAATCTACCCCTGTCTATCAAAAAAGTCTACTCCTATTGTTAAAAAAGGGAGAAAATACAGTCTACACGACAACTCACCTTTGATCGATTCCGAAATTTTTCCTCAAAAAATCATTCCAAAAAATAAAAAAAGCAAATGATCTCGCATATAACAAAGTACATCCTCAAAACTCACGCGACTTGCACGCGCTTTTACCTGGAGTTGAACTTTTTAAAAGGAGGCCCCCTTTTCCCGTCAGGAACCCCCCTCAAAGAACAAAGAAGGGCAGCTGGCGTGTGCCCGCGCGTGCCATATGACGCTGCCCCCCTTGTCCTTTTGCCCCTTTATCAATAGTATACCCCCCTTTGAATGTGTACCCATCCCAGAGCCTATAACTTTTCTGCAAGGCCATCTACATCAGAACGTTTTCCAACGGCCTGGATTTTTTTTTTATATTCCTTTTTCCTGGCTAACTATTATTTTGGCGACCCTCTTTAGAGGCACCCCCCGTATTGTTAGAGCGCCACCACCTGCCTTCGCTCCAAGTGGTCGCGATGGGATGGGAGGGGGGCTTCTCTGCAATCTCTCCCCCCTTTCTATCAAATCGACGGTCTGCTTTTGCCGTCTGCCGCAGTTCTATCATTTGACATCGGCGTAGGGATGGATCGGTTAGTTTTGGATTAGTCCTCGTGGTGGTCGATCGGTGAGTTGATTAGTTTTTGGTTCGTTTGTTTACATTTTAATTTATTTGCGTTCGTTATGTTGTGTTCCTAGCTGATTCATCAAATGAAATTTAATGTTTCAGCATAAACTATTTTAACTTAAATTGTTTTTCAACTGAATTTCGTTTGAGTTAAATTTTATTTCATTAAAAATTAATCGCATGCACACTCTGCTAAATTCTGTGCAATACAATATTTATGATAGTTTATTTATTTATTTTTAAATTTTTTTTTGTAACTGATATTGTGCTTTGCTTAAACTTATTACGATATAGTACTTTTTCATCTATTTTATGTTTCAATAATAGATTTTGTTTTTAACTAATTTCTGTTATTAACACGATTAATTAATTATTTTGTTTTGTAAAGTACAATGAGTGTAGTTTTTGCTTTTCATTTTTGCCCCTGACTATGATATTTTTTTCATTTTTCACTTTGGCTTAAAATATAGTTAAATTAAAAATGTATGCAAAATATATATTAAAAATATATTTAAATAAAAATATTAAAAAATAATGAAATATTTCAGCATTAAGATGTTTTATTTAATTGCCACAAAAAAAAAAGTTTTTTACTTTTTCCCAATTTTAAATAGATCACTATTTTATGCGTTATTTTTGAACTATATTTATTACAAATCGTTGGTTTTAATGTTTTCATAATTTATCTACTTATAACGTTACTATTGTATGCTTTTTTTTCGACTGTTGTGAGAAACAACGATTAGGAAATTTATATTTATGAATTTTTAAAAATTTTTTTTTTAATATTTTCATTCATTATGAACAGAATATTAAAACCTGGTATTTGCAATTTAATTAGTGTATGGATAGCCAATTCAATTATTCATTATTTATTCCATTTAAAGTACTTTTTTTTAACAATATAGACAGCAAAAACATATTTATTTGAGTTTAGATTCTAATACTGATATTTTGATTCTATTTAACTAAGTCTACTACACATTTTTACATTATTTTCAATCGAATTAAAACAAACAACTGGAAAGCTCAATTTTATATTCACTTATTAGTATATTTTAAATAGCACACGTAAAGAACATATTTTCTTTTATTTGCTCATTGCTCCAACTTTTCACATTAATTTCATTTTGATTTAATTTAGTTCAAATAAATTTCAAATTGCACAGTTCTGTATAACATGTAAAGTTTTATGTAAGCTCTCATGAGTTTTATATTTCAACATTAACAAGTATAAACTACTGAATTATTAAGATATTATACTATATAGTAGTATCAAACATAGATTTTTTTCTTTAATTTCTGGTAAGTTTTTCAATGGAAAATGAAACATTTTACGAATTTATCATAGAATTATTTTTCTAACTCTCTAAAATAGTTCAAACAAATTTAAAATTGCAGAGTTTTGCATAACATGCTTTGTGTGAACACTCAGGATTTTTATTGTTCAGCATTAACACGCATATAGAAGCTACTTAATTATAATTATATTATACTATATAGCACTATCAAACATAATTTTTTTTTTCAATTACTGGTGAGTTTTTCAATTGAAGATGAAGCATTTTACTAATTTATCATAAACTTATTTTTCTAACACTCTAAAATAAATATCAGATATCGTATTCGACCTTTAAAATCTTCCACGTAAGAACATTGGAACAATTAACTACCAACTAAGAATGCCTGCAACTTAGAATTAATGTTCTTAGTTGGTAGCTACTTTGCAATAACAGACCTGAAAGAATAATGAATGATAGTAAATAAAAAATATAAATTAAATTCGGCGTACTTTGTACTATAAAATTCTAATAACATAAAATTATGTCGTTGCTCTGTTTTAAGTGGTATACAGTTAATATTTTAGGTCGTGAGTTCGATCCCTCGTGGTCTTCCTCTCCATGTAATGCAAATGCGGGTTAGTTCCATCAAAAAGTCCTTCACGAAGGCAAATTTCTCCCAATACTTGATCCAGGAGTTCCCTTGTCTTCTGGTTTGGGTTCAAAATTACAAATCTGTGGAGTTGAACATTAATAATCGTAAACCCAAACATTGGGTCGGCTGTTCAACGACAGTTATAAGTTAAAATAAAAATATTGTATTCTTTTACAAGAGCTTGCAAATTTATTTTATTATATCATGCAAATACTTAAAATTGAACTTTTCATAAATTATTTCTAACTATGTGACACTAATAAATTATAAATTTTTATATCAACTTGTAAATTGATATCAACCAACTATATTTTCGTTGATAACGTTGATCGAAAAACACTAATAGTTTTATATTTTTAGAAATATTTTTAAATATTTTTATTTGTTTCTTCGCAGGTAAGCAGCTGGTCTGCTTACAGTTACAATCCATTCTTTTAAGCTATTAACGAAATAGTTACGAAATATTTAATTACGAAATAGTTAGATGAATCTTTTTTATATATATTTTTTATTATCCCATAAAGAACACGTGATCTAAATTTGAGACTTCTATCTTGTTAAAAAAGCATTGTTTAGTTTTACTGTCAGTTAGCCTAATTAATCCGATAATAAAAAAACATTGAAATGAAACTTTAGTTTTTATTCATATCTGATAAGGAATGCGTGGTCAAATTTTGAGTGTTCTTTGGTCGTGAAAACGCGTTAAAGTACTTTCTGCCTTTTTTTTTTTTTTTTTTAATTTATTTTTTAAGATTTTAGTTTCTCTACTAATTTTGTAAAGAACAATTAGTCCAAAATTGAGAGTTCTTGCACCTTAATGATGCTTTCAAAATGCAGAAATGTTAACAGATTCTTGCGGTAATAGAATTTCCGCTGTCAAAGCAACATTTAAAAAACTAATTTTAAAACCATCCCAGATCATCGAAATATACTTAGATTTAAGTTCTCTGGAAAAATAACACAACTTATAAGCATAAAAAATTAGTTTCACCGACAGAAACATTAAACGTATCCTAATTAATTTTTAAAAAAAAACTTTGATTTCAAACCATGACAGCTAATTTCCATTACAAATAGCACAAATAGAGTTACTCCATTACAAATAGATTACAGCAATCGATTCGTTAGTTAGAACGGACAGTGGAAAGATAATTGTCGTTTGAGATATGGATGTCAGAAAATGAGCTATAAACATGTGATTTTAGATACTTTAGAAATACTACTTAGCCGTGGATTTTATGACTGTCTTTGAGCAGCAGACCAAATTTTAGGTTTACGTCTACTGATGCTCAACTCCGTAGCCTTGTAAATTTTAACCCAATCCAGGAGACAAGAGAACTCTGGATCAAGTAATGGGAGAAACTTGTCTTCGTCGTGGAATTTTTGATGGAACTAACCTGCATTTGATTTACATGGTGAGGAAAACCACGGAAACCTCCCACAGTTATCTTGATGGCAAGGGGACTCTAACCCATAATCCGTCAACCACTGAGGATATTTTACGTCAGCATTGTAGTCGGTGCAAGCTGGATGCGGAATTTGCATCGATCATTTGCTGCTGGGATTCGAACTCGGTTCACTTCATTATAAGGCAAACGTTCTATCTCCTGAGCCATCTCCTAGAGACGGTAGATTGTGGTAATCCGCTAATGCTACCGAGATCATGTTGAGCATTTAATTTGGCCACAACGAGTAAAAGATAATTAAGCATTACAGAACACGCTATAATTTTTTTTTTTTATCAGAGCTAAAAGCTAGCAAGCATGACTTATGTTATCTTTAGAATATTTTACAAAAACGAATTGCTTGGAGTTTAATCTAAAGCAATAGCTTCCGCTAAACCAATGAGAAAATTCCATTTTTAAAATGCCTCTGAATTCAAAATCTGATTATAAAATTGAAGATCGAGCTTCGTCATTTGTTAGCAATTGTACTCATTTAAGCTGCATGTTGAATGTTGTAATTTCAGTGCCAACGGCATACAGACACGCACATTTTTAATTTTATTACATGTACGAAGTAAAAAAATCTTAAATTTATGGAAAATATCTGTCAGTTGGTCGCCTGTATGAAATTGTTTATTTCAGAAAAAAGCACTGTTATTTAAAAACTTGTATCTGAAGCAGATAGTATTGTTATTTTAACAAAAAAAAAAAAAAAAACTCTGCTCTTTTTTAACAAAAAAGTTTTTCTTATAACTGCGGTCAGTGTGAGTCGAGAGCAGCATTTGCATCACCAGTCAACGCTGAGATTCGAACTCGGGTCACCTGATTGGGAGCCGATCGCTCTGCCCCCTTTAGATGATTAACAGCAGAAAAAAAAATCTGCATATATCTTTTAACAGCTTTTTTTTTCGGTAAATAAATCTTTTCTTTTTCTTCTCAGTAGAATTCACTGTTATTTTTTACAATGATTTAATGAATGTTTTCTTTTGCTCAATTCTAAGTCTCAACTCAGAGTTTTACATATTTTTCAAAACAAGGAACAAAACTCCTAAAGAAAATTAGCAAAGTGTGGTGTTTTATCAACGTAATTAAATGAGATTTTAAAGGAATATATGGTCCATAATTATTATATTTCAACACGACGTGTGTTTAAGGTTTTTAAAAATTAATCGTTAAAGGTTACATTTGAAATTAGAAGGAGAAATTTCCTACATTGAAGGAGTAGCGGGAGAAATTTGAAGGAGTTGAATGTTTCTTTTAATCAAATTATTTAAATACTCGCAAATTTCAACTAATGTATAAAGAGATGCGAACAAAATGGTATAGAAAATAACACATTTAAGTTAAAATATGTATGTGACATAAAATAGGTTTAATATGTCTGTTATGTATGTTACTTAGTCAAGTAAAAATATGTATGTTATTTATGTTTATGCTAAATATTTGATATGTCGTTTAAATCAGTACTTTTAATTACTTGAAGGACAGGTAAAGGTTTTCAGTGCTTTATCGCGGATAGATAAGGTTAGTAATATGGATTATTAGCATAATTTTACATTTGAAAAACTGTGACACTTAAACAATTTTTTTAATCATTTTTTTACTCCCCTTGCTTAGGAAACAATGATTTAGATTATATATTCACTTGAATTTTGTTTTATATGAAAATCGATATAAAACCCTCACCCCCTAACAATACGCGATTCAAATTTATTGGATATCGTTTTCAACCCATTAAGTTTACGTTAAAAATTTGAAGCAATAAAGTAAACCAATTCAATTCCTTTCGTAGTCGTTCGAAAAATAATTTCCAATAATTGAAATACTTTACGAACGGGGATCGGAATGAACTTTTAGAGTGTTAAATAAGCGAAAATGTTGGAGCAAACGATCGCGGGAGAAATGATCAATTAGACAGATATTTTCTCCCGTGCATTAATCGTCATCGCGTGTTCCAGATCGCGTGACCCAAATGTAATGGGTGTTTCCGCCCTCTGTAGACAGCAGTTTGGGAAAGTATGTTATTAAAGATTCCAGAAATGGAAAATTGTTTCAACTCTAAAAACGGACTGTTCGCAGACATGTGCTTTTTCTTTTATCGACTTAACACGAGACACCGATATTCTTAGTCGTTTGTCTCAGGGACGGACTATTAAAACTGAAATAGTTCTTTATGAACGACTTGGAAGATTGAGTTAAATTGATTCAAAAATATTAGAGAAGTCATTTATCATAAGGTCTTTAATATTTTTTTTTTCTTTATCGTTTTATATAAAATTTTAGTTGAAGTTTTAGTTAACTTAAGCTCAAATATATTTCACCGTTGGAAATACAGTTATATTTTTTAAGTGTACTTTCTTTTTTATAATTTACATTGTATTTTTTAAATTACTACGGCGAAATTTTAGCTTGAAAAAACTTGAAAAGTTTTAAATATTACGCTAATTTTAATATTTTTGGAAAATTATTATTCGGAAAATGAATTCATGGTCAATTTATGGTCTTTTATGGACTTTTTATGGTCAATTATAGAAAAATTAATTTCTCAATGACAAAATAAATTAGGGTATTTGTGCTGATATTTTTAAAATGTGTTTCCATAATTTTATCAAATGTTACTCATGTTTATGTTGATGGTATACATCTGGCATGGTGGAGCATGCTGCATATTGTTATAGAATCTGCAGATTCTATCATAATCTGCAGATGTTTTTTTTTTATTTTTAAAAAGCAAACAAAGAATTTAGGTAAAATTGTTATGCGTGAGACTCATTTCAAAACATCTCTAATTACTAAGTTACATTTCTGCCAAAATACAAAATAATTATTCAAAACTACTCCAATTTTTACTTAAAACAACCTAACAAAATGAATTTAAATTAATACTTTACAACTAATTATTTAATTTTTACTTAAAAAAAACATAACAAAATCAATGCCAATACATGAAGAAGTACAAAACATACATAAGAGAAGCATAGATTAGGTGCTCATCTTTGGCTTTACTATAGAATTCAGGCATGATTTGAAGACAGAGAGAATATCTCTTTCGCCAACTGCTTAGTTTTGGTAGTTTCTGTGTTTTCGACATTTAGAATAGTACACTTTTTATCGCTGAATTAAAAATATTAATTTTAGTCTTTAGTATTAAATTTCTGAACTTTTTGTGCTTTCGAAATTCTTGCTTCTATTTCTGACTCTCTTCCCATCTACTATTGCACCATATTTTTTTACATCTTCTATTTCGACACTTTTAATACCATTCTGGTCGTTTATACTCATAGTTTTGATTTAATTTATTTTCAATGTTTCCTACATTTTTTTCCAAAAATTTACACACAAAACAATGTCATCAGAAAAACCTGAGTCTTTTAGTGAAGTTCCATCGTTATCCTCTACTGTCCCTGGTCAAATTATTAGACGCACTATAAGATTCTATGTAAAATCTTAATTATCAGGTGATATTATACAGCTTTGTTGTTTTTACGTGACTGAAACCGGTTTGCACTTGTTTACGTTAGTGTATCAATTGGTTAACATTGTAATGCAATATGTTAAAAATAAATACAAATAGGAAGTATATAAAAAAATCTCCTGAATAAAAATCCATTACATGTATGTTTAAATATAAAAGTATTGCCTATAAACTCGTGCAAAACATGTCATTATTCAAAAAATTACAGTGAGTCTAACAATTTTGTCTAATTATTACAATATAATAATAAAATACCTGATATAATAAATATTCTATATTTATATAATATATCGACCAATTTATCCAATCGTCGAATTTATATTATATATCGTCTAATTTAACCAATTGTTACACGAACGTAAACAAGTGCAAACCGGTTTCAGTCTTGTAAAAACAATAAAGCTGTATAGTATCACTTGATAATTATGATTTTACATAGAATCTTATAGTGCGTTTAATAATTTGGCCAGGGACTGTATTTGAGTCCACGCATTTTTGTTGATCCCTGCTGCCTGTAATTATTTGCATATTTGCAGATTTTAAAACATTTTCTAGCCATTTGGGATTTTAATTGCTGTTATTGTTAGAATGTGATTCCATTAAAAAATATTTATTCAATTTTATTTGATGTCTATTTTACGTCTAGCGTTAAAATGTTCACTTATTCGATAAATTTCTTGTAACATTCGTACAGTGGCCAATTGTAATAATTTGAGAGGTTGCACTCCAACAACCTCAAACACTGCACATGTTAAATTTTACCTCTTTTTCTTTATTTTAATAAAGAGTAATCCCCTTAATCCACGCCATTTGGCTGCACATAAATAGGGGCAAAAAAAGTATGGATTTAACTTGAAGTCTATGAGTAGAGCTATTAGTTTGAGTAACACTCATTTAAATTGAGTTATCAAGGCAATCAAGTTGATTTGTAATACTGAGGTAAAAAACTGCTAGCTTTCTTAATCTGTATTGATTACATTGAAATTGAATAAGTTGCTAAAGTTGCCACAGAGTTAAAAGATACTGGCCTGCCAACTAATACGCTTTTTGCAAAATATTTTATAGAGTGGTAGAGTTTGCCAACATTTTAAAAGCCTCGCCGAGATAAAGTTTAAACATAGTGGTGTAGCATATGAGCTTTTAAATCATATATGTGTAGTGGTATTGAAAATAAGTACAAATTAATAAAAATAATGCATCAAAATATAAACTTAGCTACCACTTGAGTAAAGTTTTACAAAAAGCGTGGAAAGTTGGCAGTCCTAATGATAAATAGTCATTCTGAACTAATTTACAAGCAATTTGTTGGTTTAATTTTATTGTAATTTCATGTTGGCCACGTTCCTAATTAACACTAGATTGCCCAAAGAAGTCATGTTGACTGCTTTTTAATTCCAATTAGAAAAGCAATGATGTATATAATGACACAATTTCTCAGAATTTTGTGACTTTTTGTGCAACATATAATTTTTTTTTAATTGTTAATATTTACTAATAACTTGTTATAAAACTGTAAATAATCTAAGAAGTATTGAAAATTAATTTTAAGCAATTTTTTTTTACACATTAGTTATTCTTTCGCAATACAGCCATTTTGACTGCTTTTGGGCAAAATACAGGTATATGCTAAGTTTCAGTCTTTCTAGTGTTAACTCATAACACAATAACACTTTTTCAAATTAATATTGTTAATATTTACTAATAACTTGTTATAAAACTGTAAATAATCTAAAAAATATTAAAAATTTAATTTTAAACAATTTTTTTTACATATTAGTTATTCTTTCACAATACAGTCATTTTGACTGATTTTGGGCAAAATACAGGTATATGCTAAGTTTCAGTCTTTCTAGTGTTAACTCATAACACAATAACACTTTTTCAAATTAATATTGTTAATATTTACTAATAACTTGTTATAAAACTGTAAATAATCTAAAAAATATTAAAAATTTAATTTTAAACAATTTTTTTTACATATTAGTTATTCTTTCACAATACAGTCATTTTGACTGATTTTGGGCAAAATACAGGTATATGCTAAGTTTCAGTCTTTCTAGTGTTAACTCATAACACAATAACACTTTTTCAAATTAATATTGTTAATATTTACTAATAACTTGTTATAAAACTGTAAATAATCTAAAAAATATTAAAAATTTAATTTTAAACAATTTTTTTTACATATTAGTTATTCTTTCACAATACAGTCATTTTGACTGATTTTGGGCAAAATACAGGTATATGCTAAGTTTCAGTCTTTCTAGTGTTAACTCATAACACAATAACACTTTTTCAAATTAATATTGTTAATATTTACTAATAACTTGTTATAAAACTGTAAATAATCTAAAAAATATTAAAAATTTAATTTTAAACAATTTTTTTTACATATTAGTTATTCTTTCACAATACAGTCATTTTGACTGATTTTGGGCAAAATACAGGTATATGCTAAGTTTCAGTCTTTCTAGTGTTAACTCATAACACAATAACACTTTTTCAAATTAATATTGTTAATATTTACTAATAACTTGTTATAAAACTGTAAATAATCTAAAAAATATTAAAAATTTAATTTTAAACAATTTTTTTTACATATTAGTTATTCTTTCACAATACAGTCATTTTGACTGATTTTGGGCAAAATACAGGTATATGCTAAGTTTCAGTCTTTCTAGTGTTAACTCATAACACAATAACACTTTTTCAAATTAATATTGTTAATATTTACTAATAACTTGTTATAAAACTGTAAATAATCTAAAAAATATTAAAAATTTAATTTTAAACAATTTTTTTTACATATTAGTTATTCTTTCACAATACAGTCATTTTGACTGATTTTGGGCAAAATACAGGTATACAGGTATATAATGCAACGTAAGTTTCAGTCTTTCTAGTGTTAACTCATAACACAATAACACTTTTTCAAATTAATATTGTTAATATTTACTAATAACTTGTTATAAAACTGTAAATAATCTAAAAAATATTAAAAATTTAATTTTAAACAATTTTTTTTACATATTGGTTATTCTTTCACAATACAGTCATTTTGACTGATTTTGGGCAATACAGGTATATACTCTTTCTAGTGTTAACTTATAATATAATAACACTTTTTATATGATTTAAGAAAAAAAAAACTAAATAGAAGGTTTAATGAAATCATTTCTGTAGATGATATAAAAAAAGATGCAACAAAATTTTAAAATTATCATTTTTTAGATAAAAAAAATACCGAAGGAAAAAAAAAGAGTTTAAACATGAAACAATTTCTGTCACTAAGTTTTAATTTGCTTCGAAATTGTACTAACAAATATTTAAAGGGAAAAAATAAATAGATAAACAACCTTTGTTTAAAGCGTAGGGTTTATTAATCGTTGGTTTTCTATGGCTTCTCGCTATTACCACGCCCCAAGTTTATTACTTTTCTTCCGGTGCAACAGATGTTGCATCATAATGAATGCTCATGTTTCACATAATCGCATCTCTTTATATTATTATACTAGGGGGCTAGGCCCCCTGTTGTTTGGTGCTCACCAACCCCAATGATTACTTCGCAGTAATTGCTGTTTTTTGGCATAAAACAGTTGAAATTATTCAACTAAAAATGCATGTACTAAAAAGAACCACTACTTCCCACATGCAAATATTTCCCTTACGATACTATTAAGATCAATAAGTAAACATAATAATTTTTTAAGCAATCATTTTTTGAAATAACATTTAAAATTAAAAGCATATAGTTATAACACATTTGAGTTTACAACTGTAATGTATTATTTTTGCTTACCAAACATCTGGATGTATTTTAAATAGTGCAATTTTATCATTTATCACTTTGTGCATGAAGCTGAAAGTTAAGTTCTAAATCATTAAACGAATCTCTTTAAGAGCAGTTCATATTAGTGTATTAATGCAATTTGCACCAAAAAATAGTTATAAAATGGTTAATAAGATCTGACACCGGTTTAAATAACTTAAAATGTAACGTAGAATTACGCTATTCTAATAATAATAATAAAAACAATCCTTCTAATCTCTTAATTTAGAAATCAAACGAAATATGAAACGTATAATAATAACAGAATAGATAATTTTAACCTTAAAGTTAGGGACACGGAAAATATTTATAGGAGAACAATAACTTTATGACTTATATCAATTTTATGCTGATGACAGCCAAATCAATATGAAAATTAATGTGGAAAAACTAGATCCCATCATGTGATTTTCCTGCCAATAAAAATGTATTGACAACAATGGCAAAATGCGACACTATCATTAAATTTTTATGTGTAGTTAGATTCAAAATAGTATAAAAAAGGATGCTACAATGTGTTTTAATCTATTTCACATGAACTGTTTAACTGTTGCAGAAAATTTTTTAACAGATCTTGGAAATTTTCACATTGCTGATTTCAAATCGCTCTTTAAGCCACAGTTTTTTTTTTATTTTTCAAAGGAAATTTTTAGTCTATTTTTGTCGAAATGTATAAGTTTAAGAACGTTATATACAACACATAATATATTATGAGAGTCGCTAGGGGAGTTGTAGTACATCATCAGAACTGAAATTACATCGGAGGACAGAGCATTCGCCTTCCAATGAGGTGAACCCGTTCGAATCCCATCATGGCTGGTCGATACGAATTCTGCATCCGGCTTGCACTGCTTGCTGACGTAGAATATCCTCAGTGGTAGACAGATTATGGGTTAGAGTCCCCTTGTCATCAGGCTAAACATGGAATTTTTTCTTGGTTTTCCACTCCAGGTAACGTAAATGCTGGTTATTTCCTTAAAAAAGTTTCCTACGAAGGCAAATTTCTCCCAGTACTTGATCCAGAAGCTCTCTTGTCTTCCGAATTAGGTTCACAAGGCTACGGAGTTACATACAGATAATATATAATGTATTTAGTATACAGATAATATATCTACATAGTATCCATAAAGTACAATCTACAATATATAGAGTACAAACAATTAACATACTGGTTGAGTGGTACCAAAAGTACTTTTTTTCTATTACAATACCAATTAATAACATAAAAGCAAACACTACAAACTTTGACCAACAGTACTAAATGCATTTCTATAAAGCATTGATCAATCCATCAATGTCATTACTTAAAGAGCAATAGAATTATCTCATTCATAATAACTGTAGATGAACAGTATTTCATTCACACACACAACCAAACGAAAATAAAACGTAAGCTTTCATGACTTTATTCACACATTCAGTCATAAATCTCCTCAACTCAGTATTGTTCTCTGTCTGACACACCATTTTCTTTTTTAAGCACGCCATTTCATCTGGCACACCAGAAAGGTGTTAGCAGTGTTCCACCCCTCCTCCGGACACGACACCTCAAACCATCGTTTAGAATGTTTCATTCTTTTTGTGTTGGTAAAATAAAAAAGAAAAAAAGAATCAATTTGAGGCCGACACCGACACGCGATATGGTTTCAGACATTCTATTAGAGGTGTCCCGCAAATATTTATTTACCTTTTCTTTATGTTTTCATTTTAGTTTTCTTCTTTTATGCAATGCTGAATATTAAGTGTTAAAATTGGAGTAGTAAATATGCAGAGATTTAGTCAGATTTAACAGCTGTTTTACGAAGACTTTGTTGTACAATGAAGTAACAGCGAATGAATTTGAATGACATATGAAATGACCAATGAAGTAACAGCAACATATGACATTGATCAGCGAATGATATACCATTTATTCAATGTAAATGTGATATGGTAAAAAAAATATATTTATAGCGCTAAAAAAAACATTTTTATCGGAATACATGTCACAGCACAGTTTGAGGGAAGGATAAATCTAAAATTATTAAAGATCAACAATTAATTAATAATAATTAATTTAATATAATATTAATTATTTAATATATATATTTGATGTAATATATATGATATTTCTGTAATAATTAATAATTAATTAATAATAATTATATTTAATACAAAAATAATTATTTAATATATATATATATATATATTTGATGTAATATATATGATATTTCAGTAATAATTAATAATTAATTAATAATAATTATATTTAATATAAAAATAATTATTTAATATATATATATATATATATTTGATGTAATATATATATATATTTGATGTAATATATATGATATTTCAGTAATAATTAATAATTAATTAATAATAATTAATTAATTAATAATAAGATTAATTGATCAACAAGTGGGTACTTGCACTTCAAGAAGACCGACCAATCCACACATGTGACCTATGACGTCAGCGCCAGCTAATCTTTATCATCAAAATGGCGTATTAAAGTTGAGCTAAGTTCCTCTATATAAGTTAGAATGTTAATTAACGTGAAGTTAAATAAATAAAGAGCCGTATCGCACAACGAATTAGTTGAAATATCATTCTTTCTCGTCTACTTAACTTATATTTATTATTTATTTACGTACTTTATTGTAACCGTGATATATTTTTGTTTTGTGTACCTGGCAACTTCAATGCATAATTAGTTTGTTTATCTTCCACATGGCTGCGTGCCTGCCTTTGTGTTAAGTTTCTGTGTAAATATATAGTGAAAGAATAGAAATCTTAGCGAAAAAATCTTTGTGAAAGAATTCAGAATGTGTACGAGAGAATTGATACTTCACGGGCTTAGCTTACTCGAAATAGAATGGAAAGAACAATTGCTTACGTAAGCAAAGGCCACGTTTTAACAACCAATCAGGGCCGATATACGCACACTACGTCACTTGCAGGTATACAAATAATATCAAATCCATTGAAGTTATCAACAAAAAAAAATTAAACAAACAATGTGCAATTTGAGTTATTTTTTCTTTCAACCAGGATTCCTAAATAGAGCAATAACGGAATAAAATATCATTTATTAATAAGAAGAAATTTAGGATTATATCGATATTTTAGTTTCCAAATGATTAATTGTATTAATGCAGCACGATTCTCTTCTAACTCATCAAAGTTCAGTTTGTCAGTATTGCGAGCAGGTTAAACAAAAAGTTTTTTAATTATTAAATGAAAATTAGTAACATGTTTATTAAACTTATGGAACCACGTTCCATCGAATTAAAAAATATCGGTGCCAGCCAGTCCCTTTCCCCTTAGGTTGACCGAGGGATGTTCTCGTGACTTCCTCTCCATGTAACGCAAATGCGGGTTAGTTCCATCAGAAAGTTCACCAAGAATGCAAATTTCCCCCAATACTTGATCCAGGAGATCCCTTGTCTACTGGATTGGATTAAAAATTACAAGGCTACAGAGTAGTAGTCGTAAACCTAAAAAATTGGGTCGGCTGTTCAACAACGGTTATAAAATAAAAATTTAACTGTCAATTTTGAAATGGCGTAATAGCATAAATATATTTGAATGAGCTAAATAAAAGTTTTTTTCATAAATTATGGGACATGTGAAACACACGGATAATAAGACCGTCCAATAAGACTACAACGGAAATAGTTACGTGCTTGATTCCGTTTTGAATAAAGAAAATAAAAAAAAATAAAAAATACTTTTGTTGGATTTTAGGTATTTTTGTCAACTGGTAAGCATAAACTTCCACTTAAGTAATGAATGCCAAAGAAAGAATGATTACTATCTAGTTGGCGTAGTAAATAAACACTCGCATTTTAAGTAAAAAAACTATTACATTTAAGTACGAATTATAATTTGTACAAATTTTTAATTCAACTAATTTTGTACAAATTTTCCCTTGGGTTTTCTACCTACCTTGAATAATCATGAAATATAAAATTATCTTATGAAATTGTAAAGAGCATGCTAACTAAATATGTATTTAAGTAATTGGTTTGTTTTTCATCTGGAGAAAATTAAATAGTGGTGGTTAGTTTATATTTGAGAATAGAATTTTTAGCTTTCATTTATTTATTTTTTAAAAATTGTGACTGTTAGTTATTTGACATAAAATAATGCGGGGAAAATGTTAGTTCATGGCATACTTTCATTCCTGAAGAAAAATAAAACATTTTTGCTATCAATTTTTTTTCTTTCCGAGCTACATAGAAAGATGAAAAAATTTCATAAACAAATAAAGCGTAAAAATAGTAATGATTGAAAATAATTTTTTAAAAAAAATCCTTATTTAACCATATTTTTACTACGATAAGATAGTTGATGACTAACAGACGTGAACTTTCTTAAAGCTGTTTGGAAGAAAAGCATCAAGATTTATTTTTCGAGTTATCAGGCAGTAAAAAATTTTATATTTCAACATGCTAAATCAGCTCAGTACGTGAATAAGCAAGTTGAAACATGCAAGAAGGAATCTCACGTTTTTCTCGGAAATGTTAGAGCTCTGGGTTCCCCGGGGTCAAATAAATGAGATTCCTTTTTTTTTTCTTTTTTTTTTTAAATTTTTTTTTCCCCTACTTTCTTTCAAATCGAGGGGAAAGGATTTTTTTGAAGAATCTTAAGTTAAGACAAGTTATTTTCATCGTAGATTTTATTTCAGATAATTATTAATTGCTAATAATTAAGTTTGCTAGTAAACGTTGCTAGTAAGTTTTTTGTTGCTTCAATGCCTTCCCAATTGAGTTGAAGGGATTTTTTTTAATGTATCAAGTTTATTATTTATTTTTTAATTGAGTAATTCACATGGAAAATCTTATTGTAGATGATTAGTAAGTTAAATAAGCTTGACTATGCAAAAATTTTTTATTAGTTTGTTATTTAACATAAGAGGAAAAAGAAATGTTAGTATCAACTCTAGAAAATACAACCAAACAAAACTTTCAATTGAACTTTGTTAACCTATAGATTCGAAATATTGACATACTTCATTTGTAAGTAAATGAGAAACACATAAATTACAAAAAAGACGATGAAATTTATAGTCGTACTTTAATATATGTGTGTAAATGAGATAAGGAAAATTGCATTAATTTTATTTCATTTATTTATTTTTATTTCCACTCATCTTAATAATTTATTTCCAAGCAATTATTTTCTTAATACTGTAGAAAATCTTTAATGAATATACTTTTTAAACAAGCTTAAACTTTTTTATAAATTAATTTACATGCATTTATTATTACTTACTTATGTCTTGTTTATCACTTTATCTGCAATATTTAATTTTTATCCCTTATCTAATTTGTAAAAAAAGAATACATAAACTTTCTTATAAAAACGTGATTTTATTATTAATTTTGTTGCATAACTAATTCCGTTTTTCAGTCCTATTGTAGATCTAATGCACCCAAAATGATAAAATTTGACCACTCATGATTTTATTTCACAGAAAAATACGCGTAAGTAAACGTACTAAATGTTCAGATTTCTTGGAAGTAAATAAAATGACAGGTATATGCGGGAGTTTTTGAAATACAGTTAAGTACAAACAGAAACTTTTTTGAGGATTTGTTTTAAAAATTAGAACTGTGATTATAGTATTGAGTTAGAATTGAGAAAAATATTAACAGAATGGAGTATTTTACTGAAGTATAACACCCTAAAATAACGCGCTGCTCAGTTCTTTCACGGAAGGGTAATTATATATCTATATCGAATTTGTTTTTGGTGTATGAATTAGCTGAAAACGAATAAAGTAAAATTATGATTTTTAGAAAAATAATTGTTATAAAAGTTGGGAATTGTTATCAGCGAAACGTAATTTTATACTCTTGAATTCGGTTATTTTGTTTTGAATCGAAAATTTTTATGAGAAGTACCAATGCAATTTTTGGGAAATGCGTATCTTAATAATTTATTCACTGTATTGTTTTTGAAAAAAATTTTTTTTTTCAAATAAGCTATCTCTTTCTTTCATAATTTACTTAAATAATTTCTTATGAATAACCGAAACATTAAATTATGAATTATTGATCGAATATAAATATGAGTTCAAGTTTCAAAAAAATTTACTAATTTAAAAAATAGCCTAACTCTACGGTTTCACGGAGCATATTCTAGGTTATCGGTTCACTTTTGTGAACCGATAACCTAGAATATTTATCTGAATATTTTGCTGAATAAAATTATAGCGAAAATTTTTGTTTAGTCCAAGTAAGCAAAAACTTTGCTTACATTGCTGTTATAAACATTGCTGTTATAAACATTGCTGTTATAAACATTGTTGTTATAAACATTGCTGTTCTAAAATTGTTATAACTGAATTTAAAATATTGTTCTTTTTTAGATTTCCAGTGCTCTTGAAGAATGAATGGATTTTATACACTTATCAACAAAAAAGTAAGTTGACTTTTCATTCCTAATTATAACAATAATAAAACTAACACAGTTCATTTGATGTCAAAGCTGGTTGGTAAGAATTTCATATATTTAAAAAATGACAACCTTTTAATGACAATAAATCGAATAGTTCCACAAAAATCGAATTTTAAATACACGGCATTTTTTAAATTCGAGATCTCAGGAACTATTCGACCGATTTTGTTCGCATTTTGTAACATTCTTTAAAATGATGTAAAAATCTGTATACCATACAGTTCAAAATTTTTTGACTGTTATTTTATAAAATAGTAAGTAAATGATAACTAATTATTGAAAACTATTTTTTGAATAAATTATCCTTCCACAAACGAACTTAATAATTGTGGGTAAAATATTTTCCACTTGCTTCAAAGATTTTGAGAGATATGGGGAAATGCGCAAAAAGTGAAATTGACATATGGGATAGAAACTTCTCCCTGACCAAACTATTTGGACCATATTTCCCTAACTGTGGCTACCCTTCATATTTTGAGTACCATTCGTAACTTAAAATATCGTCTGCACTAATTGACATATTTGAGGTCACCCTCTCGAACCATTAAGATTGAGTCCAAGAATGAGAAGATCCAATCATTAGATCAAAAGTTATTCAGGGTGGTCCGTCTATTTTTTTTTTTTTTTTTTTTGCGCTCTCTACAATGAAAATTTATAGGAAACTAATGTTTAAACTTTATATCTTAAATCTTAACGTATTATCTTAAATATATTCTAAACATGATGAATATATGTTAGCGTAAATATGGTAAATGCCGGCATTCATATAGTAACGTTGTTGAATCACTAATCTTCTATCAAACCTCATATAGTAGCTTCGTGAGTTATTTATATTATTATTTTGCTTTTTCACTTGAAAATGCCAACATTCAGCAGTGAATGTTGAATAAAAGAAGTCCATGTTTAATCTAAAACATGGAACCAATTTAGCATTTCTCACTTAAAAAAATTTTTATCATAGGACACTGAACTAGTTGTTAAATTGAAGATCCAGGTAATTTAAAAAAAGACATTTATTTAAATATCTAGGAAGATTTTTACCGTTCCTAATCAAACCAAGACATTAGCAATTCTATCCGTTCAGACGATTTTCCATGCGATGACATCGGAACTAAATAAACAACGAGAACGTTTATAGTCTATGATATAATTCAAGATTTCTGCACTTTCTTGTCCAGTAAAAAGTGGTCTACATTTCTCTGCAAAAACTATGTCTTTTGTTTTCCTGTAATGAATTTATTAAACTTCACGAAAACAAGCAATAAAAAAAAAAATTTAGAGTCAATTCCTACTCCAACAAAGAAAATTTTTATTTTAGCTACTTTTAATTAAATAATTAAAATTTTTCCCCCATATAAAACTAAAATTAATTAGTTACATTTAATTAATGAATTAATATATGAAAAAAACTATATTAACATCAAATGTCATCCACTACAAACTTAAGAAAATGCATTTGAACTTCAGTGGATGGATTAAAAGTATTTTATTAACTATTGAAAATTTGAACAAGATACATAAATATATATATTTAGGGAGAATTTGAACTAATAGTAAGAATTAAAGAAAAAACAGGCGCGTGGCATCAGACAACTAAAAAAGTATAAATTTGGTGACGTGGACCACACGTGATACCACGTCATGTTCTTTATTGAATTTATCTGACGCTGCGAATATAAAATAATTAAATAATTTAATGTGAAAAATAAACTATTTTTTTACTCAAATGCGTTAGAAATCATCACTGATGTTAACTTTAAAATATCTGAGAACTGAATCTCTTATAGTAAAATTTAAAACAATGACTAGCGTCAGGAGTCTGTTTAGAAGAAATTTGGGTCCGTTAACGGACCCTTCACAAAATATCTTTCCATAAAAACGGACCCTTCACAAATTTGTTTATCCTCACTATTGTTTTGTTAATCTAGTAAACCCTTCCATCTCCTCTAAGATGTAAACCAACTAAGTTTTGTCTTCGGCAGACGCTTCTTCCTTTATTCGTCCGAAATGAATATTCTGCGTATAGGCTAAATACCAAATATTTGTGTGTTGCATCTCTAATTTAGAAGCAGCAATTGCTGTTTATTTTTGAAAATTTAATTTTTTTTTAATTATAATTTTACCGTGCCGAGCATAATCTTGTTATCTATTTACAATTTAAATATTCCTTGAAAAAGTTTTTTGCAATAACCGGACCCTATTTGCACAAATTCGTAAAAGCGGACCCTGGTTGAAAGAATGTGAGTAATTTTTTCACAATTTCAAGAAAAACGGACCTTTCACAATATGTCTGGACAGACCCTTGACTAACGTTTAATCGATCAGGAAATTCCATTTCGATTTTCGCTCATCCCTATTTAATTAATGAATTGATAATTGAAAAAAACTGCATTAACATCAAATGTCCGCCACTACAAGTTTTAAAAAAATGTTTTTGAACTTGAGTGGATAAATAAAAAGCATTTTATTAACGATTGAAAATTTGAACAAGATAAAGGGAGAGTATGAACTAATAGTAGGAATTGGAAAAAAAAAACTCGGTTTGAATTAATTGGGTATACTATAGCCTACGTCATAGATCGTGTTATTCCTACTAAATTTAACTAGTAAACAGCATTTTCTGCGAACCTGATTTCTAGCAACAAGTAAAAGCATCAAACATAGTGTCTTGTTATAAATCGCTACTCGCCAGGTTGGAATTGTATTAGTCTAGTTCCTTCGGAAATAATTTATATTGTTGTTTTACCGAAGTTTATGAATTTAGTAAGCATATTTAAAACTCAGTTTATGAATTAAACTAAAAGGTAAATGTTATTCCTAGTAAGTGGAAGTTGTTGTGCTTTTTTCATACTATACCCAATTAACTTAGTCAACAGTTGCAAAAAAATTGTCCACTATTTAATCTAGCTTGTCGTACTGCTTTTTGTTATTGCTTAGGTTAGCCTTTGTTCTTGATGACTGCTGTAACACAAATATTCCTCCCAATCAATCTACTTAAAAACTAAACTTAAAGAGAAAAAAAGGTGTTTCTTTCGATGAAAAATTCTTAAATGTTCAGCTGGGACTGACTACCTGTTGATTCGGATCTGTTTTTCGATGGGGAAATAGATCTCATGGGTAATGGTTAAAAAAAAAGAAATTACATCATCCATGTTGAAGTCAGACTGATGACCAATCTATCGATTCAGTCATAAACATCTGCCCCTCGACCACCGAATCTTGGTCAGATGGCGATTGGGAGGGAGAGGGGGGGATCTCTTTCACACTCAGTCACGCAACTCTCTTTGCCCCCCCCATGTTAGATAGATCGCCCGCCCCCCTCACAGAATCACTATGTTTATCCTTAGTGTTAGTGCGATTCTTTGGTGCATTACATTCATCTTTTTTTTTTCCTTCTTTTTTTCTTCTAATACATGCCATGCGCAGAACAGTCGGTTTTGTAATAATTCCGGTCAGCAAAACAAGTTTCCTTACCTATTGTGAAAGATATTTTTTGTTTGTTTTATAACATTATTTCTAAAACATAAAAAGTGTAAGTAATTATGTGTTAACATGGACCGTGGTGGCTCAGGGGATAGAGCGTTCGCCTTCCAACGAGATGAACCGTGTTCGAATTCCAACGATGGCTGGTCTCTACGAATTCCGCACCTGACTCGCACCGACTACAGTACTGACGTAAAATATTCACATTGGTAGACGGATCATGGGTTGTACATCCCATGCTGTCAGACTAACCGTGGTAGGTATTCATGGCTTTCCTCTCTGTGTAACGCAAGAGCTACTTAGTTACATTAAAAAGTCTTTCACTAAGGCCGATTTCTCTCAATACTTGATCCTGGAATTCCCTTGTCTTCTGAATTGGGTTCAAAATGACAAGCCTACGGAGTTGAACATTGGTAGTCGTAAACTCAAAATTGGTTCAGCTGTTCATTCAGTGGCCGGTAGACTCTTTTAACTTAGTATCCTCTTTTTCCTCAAATCTAATGAGTCGGTGATCTATATCTATAAAGTATTTTTAGCTGATTTATAGCCACTTTTTTTTAACTTCGATTAAGTTATATTTAAAAAAAATTCACATTAGAAATAATCTATAAAACCAAAAAAAAAAACAACAACAAAAAATTCAACAATAAAAAATAAGATAAATATTTTACAATATTTAGATAAACATACTAACTTTAAACATCTTTTTATTAAAATATTTGGGGAGGTAAAATATTTAATGTATTCATTATAATTTTGAAATGTGTGATTTGTTAAAGAACTCTCCTTCCACACGTATCCTTCTACCTGCACAAATTTAAAAGATTCTGAAGGATCAAAATTTTGAATGAAGATATTTGTTATTTTTAAATAAAAAATTCTGTTTTTCAGAGTCACTATCTGAATTTGACGTATTTTTATCATCAAACAATTTTTTTAAAAAAAAATTGTGATAAATTGCCTGGTTGTTTATTTAATTTAAGTCGCCACTTTTTCTTGCTCACTCGCCACGTGGCGAGTGCCTAGTGGTTATTTTAAGGTCTACGTTAACATATTTGCGTTGACATCATCTTTGCAAATGCATTAGTTTCAGACGTATTTTTAAACATAACCTTATTTGTTAATATATTTGTTAATGTAATATTAATTGTTAAAATAATTGTAAATATTTACAATTATTTTAGCAATTACTATTACATTAACACATATATTAAGAAAATGTATTCATTATTAGCAAATTTTCTAATTTTCAAATACTCTTCATAAAAGTATCAATAATTATTGAAATATTTTTAATTGCAGCCTCAATAATTTATCCATTTACATATGTTGCATTTGTTGTTGATTGTTTAACATAGCTGCTAATGAAATATTAAATGTTGTCACGTTTTTTAATATTTTTTGAATGTTGAATTAATATTGACATTTTTTTTAAAAATAATTTTAACTGATAATTGTTCTTAAATTTAAGAATCCCTTTAATGTGAAGCATTAATTTTTGATGTATTTGTAAATGGCACATGTATTGTAAGTGCTTGTTTATAGAGTATTATTTATGCAGCAAATAGCGTTCTATTAACCTTTCTGCCTTCAAGTGGCATAAATTATAAGAAATAAATAGTTTCGCCTAACATTTACCGTTATATATATGTGACATGTTGACATGTTCAGAAATATTTTGCAAAAAGGGAAAGTGGATCTGAAAGAAAAGTTCGTAGAATAGAAAATTCGCTATTTTGAAGTTATTTTACGAAGAAATTTCCCAAAATGTTCTTGGTTTCTCGAAAAAATTTGCAAAATAGAGAATTTCGCAAAATGGAAGTTCGTTAAATAGAAGTCCGACTGTATATATATATATATATATATATATATATATATATATATATATATATATATATATATATATATATATATATATTATATCAGTTATTATATTAGTATATTATAATAATTAGACCAAATTTATTAGACGCACTGTAGTGTTTTAATAATTACATGTTTTGCACGAATTTATATACAATATTTTTATATTTAAACATACATGTGATGCATTTTTATTTAAGCTATCTTTGATATACTTCCTATTTGTATATACTTTTAACGTATTGCATTACAATATTAACCAATTGATACACGAAGGTAAACAAGTGAAAACCCGTTTCTGTTGCGTAAAAAACAATAAAGCTGTACAGTATCACCTGATAATCATAATTTTTTGTAGAATCCTACAGTACGTCTAATAATTTAGCCAGAGACTGTATGCTTGTAAAAGACATTAAAATGATAAAGAATTTTTATTGAAAAGCACTTGATATCATTAAAGGGGGGCTCTATGACCCTGAGCCGCGATAGCTCAGGGGATAGAGCGTTCGCCTTCCAATGCGGCGAACCGGATTCGAATCCCAGTCGATATGAATTCCGCACCCAGCTTGCACCGACCACAGTGCTGACGTGAAATATCCTCAGTGGCAGACTGAGTCCCCTTGCCGTCAGGCTAACCGAGGGGGGTTCCCGTGGTCTTCCTCTCCATGTAACGCAAATGTGGGTTAGCTCCATCAAAAAGTCCTCCACGAAGGCAAAATTAAATTTTTTAAGCTCTCAATTTTAGACTTATGTTATAATTATGTAAAAAAATTGCATCAATATCTCACAGGATTTTCTTATACAAATTCAAAATTAATAACACATACGTACTCACTTATTATTAATGCATAAGAACTCATTTTTAAATTTTATGTATTGCTGGCCGCGTGTATCAAATGATATGAAACATTTATAGTTTATCAATGAATCTTTTTTTATGTTTAAGTGCCAAAAAAGAAAACTGGATACTTTTTCCGAACCCATGTTTACTTTTACTGTTTATTGTTACCATTTATATATGTACTAAGGGAATCAGCCCCCTGTTCGCAGACGCTCACCAATCCCGATGATTGCTTCTCTATAATTGTTGTTTTTTGGCACAAAACAGTTGAAATTATTCAACTAAACATATGTGTACTGAAAAGGATGATTGTGCCACCAAATCCCACGTCCAAATATTTTCCTTATAATATTATTAAAATTTATTAATGGACATAAATCAGTTTTCGAAATCTAACGGTGTATATAATATTTATAATCAAAAGTATATTATTGTAACAAAATTTGGTGAGTTTACAACTGTAATTCAATACTTTTGCTCACCAAACGGACTGATAAATTTCAAATACAATGTTTGAAATCGTCACATTGCGCATGAAGCTGAAGTTAAGTTCTATATCATTAAGCGAATCTCTTTAACCTTAATTCATAATAGTATATTAATGTAATTTGCACCAAAAATAATAATTGTGAAACAGTCAAGAAGATCGGGCAACGATTTAAATAACTTTATCTTAAAATGTAACGTAGAATTACATTATTCCAATAAAATCCTCTTAAACTCTTAATTTAGTAAACAAACAAATACCTTTATGACTTTCATTAATTTTATGCTGATGACAACCAAAGTAATATGAAAATTAATATGGTAAAACTGTATCCTACCTCGGGATTTTCCGGTCCAATAAAAATGCACCGACAACAATGGAAAACTGCGATGCCATTATTAGATTTTTATAATAGTTTGAAAGAGCCCATTCAAAGAATGGGAAATTAGCTCTTTATCTACGTTTAAAAACTAACGAACCCCCCAACATTTAAAAGGGCAAAATAGCTTGATTGCAGGAGTTTGAAGCATAAGTTATTTACTTTCGAATAACATATAACGATAATCTTTTATACATTTTTTTTATAACCCAAGTTTATAAAAATGCCCAATTTTGTCAAACATTTTTGTCCAACAATCTTTGAAAGTATATAACTAACATTGAGTGAGCTTTGCTCTTTATCTTGTGCAAAATAATCTAATTTAACTAACTAATAATTCATTAAACGAAAACAATTTAAAAATTGGTTTTTAAAGATCTAGTTGAGCCATGATGGCTCAGGGGATAGAGCGTTCGCCTTCCAATGAGGTGAGTCGGGTTCGGATCCCAGCGATATTTGATCGATACGAATTCTGCATGCTTGCACAGACTACATTGCTTACGTAGCTTACGTAAAATGCTTGCGTAAAATATCCTTAGTGGTAGACGGATCATGGGTTAGAGAGATAAACTTAGTAATATGTTTATTAAACTTATGGAACCATGTTCTACCTCATTAAAAAATACCGGTACCAGCCAGTCCTTTTCCCTTAGGTAAACAGAGGGAGGTTCTCGTGGTCTCCCCCTCCATGTAGAGCAAATGCGGGTTAGTTCCATTAAAAAACCCTCCACGAAGGCAAATTTCTCCCAATGCTTGATACAACAATTCCCTTGTCTTCTGAATTGGGCTCAAAATTACAAAGCTACGGAGTTTAACATTAGTACATTGTAAACCCAAAAAATGTGGTCGGCTGTTCAACGACGGTAATAAAATAAAATAGTAAATAAAAAAAAATTAGTTACTTCGAGTGAATTATAGGCTGTACAAGCTTTTCAGTAGTATATGTTGCACAGACCCGGGATAGCCTGGTTGATAGGGCACTGGGCCCATGTCCATGAGTTCGTGGGTTCGATCCCCGACAGCGGAAGACTCCCCGTGTAGTAAATGGAAACTGATGCACGTTAAATCTGTCGGGTCACAAAGTCCTCCATGCTCCCATAGCAAAACCACTGGGGGTCCTGATTCAGGAGTTGACTTGTCTTCTGGATTGGTTTTGTTCAAAATTACAAGGCTACGGAGTTGAACATTAGCAGTCGCAAACCCGAAAGTTGGGTCGGTTGCACAACTACGGATATAATATATACATATATAAAACATGATTTCTGAATGTTTTGATCATTCTATTGTTTGTTGCAACAAATACTTTATATTTCTGACATTTTCAGAACAGTTCATAGTTGCATAATTAAGAACCACGAGTTCCATTTGCAGCTTAGTGGTCTTTTGTCCTTCTTTATAAAAAGACTTAGTTTATATCATCGTTTGATCCGTTTCCTTGAGTGAGTAAAATTGCCAAGCTGGTGCTAATTCCGGGGCCTAAATTATTTCTTCAATATGATAAAATTCATTGATTAGGGTAAAAAATATTTTAATTAAAACTATAACAACTTTTGAAATATCAGAAAGATGTGACAAGAGAGAAAAATTGGAAAAGTAATGCATTGTCTTACGTAAGTTTATTTACTTGTTATAATACAACTCGGGCAATTATGTTGTTTAATTTTTTATTTAGCTTTTTATACATTTAGTCTAGTTTGCCATTATTGTAATACTATACAATATGTATTAATGTATAATAAAACAATATTTAAAGTCTAGGTTTTTGCCTTATAATAATTCATAACTTAATGTAATTATTTAATATAATGTCAATAAAGTTCATTGCTCATATAATAATAAAACTTATGTGTTTGAAATTAAAAACTTTTCTCTTAAAGCCAAAAAAACAAGTTCTTTAATTAAAATTTAAAATTGTAGAGATACATCTCTTTTAAGTTACTAAAAAAAGTACGATTTAAAAAGAAACTTTAGCATCCCCTAAAGTTCCGCAGGGAGATAAAAACAAAATGGTCTCAATTATGTATTTTGAACTTATTAAGACAATTCATAGCATAATTTCTAAACAGTAAAAAAATTCCAAAATTTTTGTTTCATTATGTTTGGGTACTTTATTTCCATAAAATATTAGCAAAAATGCTAAAATTTTCATCTTCTCATAAATACACCTTTTCATAAATGTGTTCTTTTTAAAGTATGACGTCATTTTCATGGTTATATATTTTTAAAAAAAACAGTTCATAATGATGCCTCCTACTGCTTAGTGTGAAATTTATAATTGTTTTGAATTGCTCATAAATATACATGTAGTTTTTTCTTTAATGAAAATAAAGTAATTACAACGTACGAAAACGAAATTCATTTCCCATAAGCTCTTTTTTTTTTAGAAACATTTTAAACTTTTCTAACCCCAAATGTGTCGTGAGAGCGGCACGTGCACAGAAGAGGGTTCGTAAAAACCATTCGCCGAAGATACTTACGCACATCTGGAAGCAAATCGGGCAGAAGTCTTTGAAATAAAAACGGGGCATTTCCGATAGAAGAGGTAGCTTTAAAGAATCTAAAGTAACGTTCATATCATTAAAAAAAAAATTCTTTATGGAGCCGTTTTGAAAGACACGAGCGGGGATTTAGCTATAACCGTCACTCCTCTTACGGACAGCTGGTTTAACGGTAACTGTTACAATATACTATGAGACCATATGCTGCAGGGCCAATTTTTTTTTTTTTTTTTTACAGGCATGAATTAGAAAACGTTCTGAATGGAACCGGCGTTTACTAGATGTATTCTTTAGTAAAAAAAATGCATTGTAATGGAAACATGAGCCTATCAAATAGGAAATGTTCTATTCTCTCTTTTACCATTAGAAAAAGATCAAAATTTTCTCTTGCTTTTACAGACATTTTTTTTTGTCGTAAATTTGTTTAATTTGCGATAATATTACAAAAATTGATTGAAAAATTGCTTGATATTAACTATAATATAATTATCAGGGACATGATATATTTTATATTTTATATTTTTTATGTAATATAATTGTCGTTGAACAGCCGACCCAATGTGTGTACTTACGACTACTAATGTTCAACTCCGTAGCCTTGCAATTTTGAACCCAATCCAGAATACAAGATAACTCCTGGATCAAGTATTGCAGTAAACTTGCCTTCGTGGAACTAAGACGCATTTACGTTGCATGGAGAGGAAAACCAAGAAAACCTAATTCGGGTAGCTTGACGCTAAGCCATGATGCTACTACCATTGAGGATATTTCACGTCATCACTGTGGTCGGTGCAAGCCGGATGCGATTCATATTGACCAGCCATCGTTGGGATTCGAACCCGGTTCACCTCATTGAAAAGCGAACTCTCTATCCCTTGAGCCATCGCGGCTCTGGGACATGATACACATATAAAACTAAAAGACCAATCTTAATGTTTCAGAGATGCTAATTAATCAGTTTTTTCATGGATGGCCAAAATTCTGGGAATACTTTCCTTCCAAACATACTTGAGGATTATTTTTTAGTTCGAGGAATTTATTATTTTTTAGAAAAGTATACCCCCAAAGGAAGTACCCAAAGGAAGGTCTCCATTGGAAATCAATGTGTGATCAGGCTTGAACTCACACCCCTCTTGAAACTATAAAATTTCCACTGGTTGAGAACCATTGTTCTAATACGTTATTTGCATTGTCTCTCTTTTTTTTAAAATTTCTTTTAAGCAATATCTATACAAATTGACTTAATTTGCTAACTTTCACAAAATTGACATCCATGCATGGACATTTAGTATGTGGTTTTATAACAAGGTATATTTCAATTCAATTCATTAACTACGTAATCGTTAAAGTATTCAATCAAACCATGGAAATAATATCAAGAACAACAATAACGATTATATTGTTGCACTAAATACCGTATGAAAGTTTAGAACAAATTTTAACTACTATAATGATTTAATACGTGTGTGTGTGATACTTAATAATAACGTAAGTTTTTTTTCTAAAATGCGCTAAATCGAAATCCTACAAAATAATATAATCGATATTAGAAGTTTAAAAAATTAAAATTATCAAATGTTTTATTAAATATTTTTCACGAAGTAATAATATTAGTCATTGTTGTTAAAGATTTAATATATTACATTGTTTTAACGCAATAATGCAAGCAACTGTTAATTTCATTTAAGATTTAAAATATCACTTTGTTTGAACGTAATAATGCAAGTAATTATTAATTTCATTTAGGATATGAAATATCACAGTGTTTGAACGTAATGATGTTAATTGTTAATTTCATTTAGGATATGAAATATCACAGTGTTTGAACGTAATAATGTAAGTAATTGTTAATTTCATTTAAGATTTAAAATATCACAGTGTTTGAACGAAATAATGTAAGTAATTGTTAATTTCATTTAAGATATGAAATATCGCAGTGTTCAAAAGTAATAATGCAAGTAATTGTTAATTTCATTTAAGATTTAAAATATCACATTGTTTGAATAAATGTTTCAATTTTTATTTTGAAACATTTTTTTCAAATGTGCTTGATTTTTATGTTCTCAACTCTTACGTGATGTATCATTCTTACCTTTTGTAAAGATTTTATCTTTCTTTCCTACTTAATTTTCAATTCCTTACCTTGATTCAATTTAGCACAGTGTTATCGAATTCCCTCTTTATGCCATTAAAGTTTACTCTCAATCAATCACGTGTTTTATAGGATTTTTATAGTTGTTTTGGTTTATTCGTGCCTCATTATTGATTTCAGTTGCAATAAAACTTCATGTGCTCCAACTTCAATAGCAATAAAACTGCATATACAAGCAACATAGTTAAATTACACTATTCTATTTAGAAATCATTACGCTAAAAATATATTTGATATCGACATCTAGATATAAGTCCTCAGGAATAGTTTTTAAATAAAACACGAAAGTTAACTAACTATATACACAGCTACCTGATATATATTGTAGATATCTTTTAAAAAAATCCGCATTAGGCTTAGTAATCTTAGATACATGTTGTATAATTTTCATAAGAATTCGTATAAGAAGTTGAAAATGTTCTCTATTCAACACCGTGCATTTTCATATTTGATTGATTGTTATTATTTTAGGAGCAATCGAAAACGTTTTTTTTTCTTGCGTATGTGGATGAACTAAATAAAAAAATCTAATAAAAAAATCTAATAAACTAATAACTAATTAATAAAATAACGCTCAAAGTTCCGTTCCTAGTTTTTTTTTTCTCATTCACAGAGTCAAGTTAAGTTTAAGTAAGTTAAGCTCGAGCTCTAAAGTAAGCTCGAGCTTCTTAAAGTTTTTCAATGTTTCAATTTTAATTATGAATATTGATTCTTTCAACTTATCTTGCTTGGTATGAGGCTATCTATTTATAATACTTAGAGTAAAGTAAATCAGAAGAAAACTGAAAATCTCCGTTGTTGTATCGCGGTTATGATAATTAAAATAGATATCTCAAATACTACCCGAAATAATTAATTTTTGGAAAATACTATTTTTAAGATATTTTCAGGTTCTATTACTTAACGCAAGAGGGCTAGTTTCATAAATATCTATTTATTGAATTTAAAAGCTATCATAGTAGGTGCATGTGTCATAAACAGATGCTTATGCCATAAATAGAGTATTCGATATTAGAATATATTGATAATAGAATATTTCATATTCCATTTATGTCATTTTCTTCTAATCATAAAAATGTAGTATATGTAGTAGACAAAAAGTGAAAAACAGCTCATTGGAAATTTATTTTACCGCCATGTTGAAAAACATTAGACTAATTGGAAAAGTCTGCAAAAATTTCGATTAAGACTAGCACTTTCTGTGTACATTGATTGAACGCCTTTACTAAAAATTGTGTCAAAAATGTGTTATAATTTACTCCATCAGCCTAAATTTGTATATCTACTAGTATATCTACTAGCCTCTGTATATCTACTAGTTACCCTGAATGTCTGAAATCCAGAGAATGTCGACTTTCAGCGGGGAATGGCAACAACCACATAGTCGCTTTGGTGAATATCTGAAATATTTGTTATATCCGATTTGATAATAATTTATTCGTTGATATTATATTTATGCGATGTTTCAATAGCTGCCGAGGATAGATTGGGTGAAACATCAGTGTTCGGATTACCGGTTAAATGCATACCAGGCAGTGGCACTGAACCTTAAAAAAACATTGATGTAGGGCATAACAGGAAAATATATACCAGTCAGTGGCACTTAACTAGACCTAAATACATATTTCGGACATTCACCGAAGCGACTATGTGATTGTCAACATTCACCGGCGGAAGTCAACAACCACCGATTTCGGTCATTCACAGAAACATACTCATTACTTATGCTGTATACTTTTCCATTTAAATTAAACTTGTACTATTTGAACCATTTTGCCAAATTTTAGGTCATTAAATTATCTTAAGCAATATATTTTAAAGGAAACAGTTGTTGCACGTTGCATAATTTAGACAATACTATATTTACCACTGAAAAAATGGTGTTTTGTTGCAAAATATTTCTTACAGGGATAAGAAAATATTAAATACTTAAATATTGGGAAGTTTTTTAAGGCTGGGTAAATAAGTTTCAAAATATTTAATCTTTTTTTCAGTTAGAAAAATATAGCGTGCATTCATTCCTACGCTACTTATTTGAACTAACTTATCAAAACTCTAAATTTCATTTTTTTGAAATCTTTCACAGAATGATGTATCTTGCGTATAGATGACATTTGTGTAGTTCATTATCAAGTAAGACACGTATTTGAAATTTTTAGTGGTATATTGCTTCAATTATCATCATGAATGCCCAAAGTTAGTCTTTTTAGAAATTTTTTTTTAAATTTAATTAAATTTGATTTATATTTAATTAAATTTAATTTAAAAATTTTTTTATACACTGTTAGAATTTTCATTCTGAAATTACGGTAAAATAACCGGCAGCAGTTTCTCCATTGGATTAACCGTAAAGTTTACGGAAAAGAATATTTTGCACTTTTACGGTTTTGAAACTGTTTACAATTAGTACGGTGTATAAAATCATGAATACAAAGCTATACGGGTTTTTTACCATTTACAGCTACCATGGTTTCAAAATCGTAAGAAAAGTTAATTTAACTGGACATAGGAGCTAGTGTTCTAGTTAGATAATGGACATTGGAGAGTGCTAGACACTGGAAATTCTTAATGTGTGTTAAAGGGAATGGATGTGCCAGGGCTGGGCTCGAACCCCCGTTCCGTCGGTCATGAGATTGACAGATTCGCACCCTCGGCTGTAATATGTACGCAGTTGCAAGGAACTAAATTGCTTCATCAGGTGGGCTTAGTTGGTGCAATGAAATTCTTGTTATTCAACCGTTTTAGGTAAAAATAGTTAATAAACGTTTTTTCTCACTGTTAATAGTTTCATTACCATCTTATTTATGGTTATTTGGCTGTTTTGCTTAAATATCGTAAAATAACAATTAAATAGACTGCTATTTAGCCATTTTTTTCAAGAAATTTGCAATAATTAATGTTGATTGCTCTCACTAGACAAGATTATAAATTCATTCTTAGCTTTTTACTGTGAATAAATTTAAACTTAAGTGCTTTCATAGCTTAAAGTAATTTAGATCTGCGTGATGCTTCCACCTTTTCACTTGCACCTGTTTCATTTAGATCATCATTTTATGTGTGGACATCCCCTGTCTAAAATTTCCCCGAAACGAAATTTAATTATTTTTAAATCATCCAGAGAGTGATACGAGTTTTTACAGTTAAAAACGAAATAATTAATCTTACTAAAACTGCGATGCATTCATAAAAATTGCTTTAATAACTCTTGCTGGAATTTGGATAAATTCCAAATTGTTTTTATCACTTTTATAGTGATATCATCAACTTCGTCTCGAGGGAAATAATTACTCTTAAAAACCGTAAAAACTAAAAGGGCCATTTAAAGTTGTAGTTATTGCGAATAAAAAAATACATTTATCGTTTGAAACTTCTGTAACAAAAAAAGAACATAATTTTTTACTTTTTTGCAGATGAAAATTTTGTTACTTTGTTTTCTAAGATTTTGATCCTTGATATCGCTTAAATTATTTATAATGCATAACTTGTTACTGCTTCTAGACGACTTCGAAATATATTTTATTTCATGTGTTATTAAAATTAGTTGATAGAATTGTTCTAATTCAAAGTTTTTATTCATTTAGGCCATGGTGAAAAATGTGTTGTAAAATTTATAAAGAACCAAAATTGGACATTGATATGATTATATATCTCAACAAAGTGTTTAATTCATGATTGATATTTTTATAAAAATACTCTTCGTGAATAAATTATTTTTAAGAAATTGTGCTTCTAAAAATTTAAGTATAAACAAATCATTGGTATATCTGATTTTTTGCTTTTCAAAACTTTTAGAATTCTTATTTTAGGAAGCTTTTACCATCAATTTAGAAATCTATTAAGCATTCATACTTAATCATTCGTAATTACATAATTTGAAAGTTTAATAATTTAGCACTTTTGAACGGCAATGACACCCAAGAAAATAAGGTATTTAGGCTTCATAGCATACTTGTTATTTTGAACACTATTTTGAAGCAAATTCAAATCATTTGATTCTAATCATGCATTGAATCAGTTAATTTTAAACATTATTCGAACTAGTTAATTCTAATCATTATTTGAATCCGTTAATTCTAGTCATGATTCGAATCAGTTAATTTCATTCATGATACGAATCAGTTAATTATTCAACCATATGTATTATCGTACTTCATAAATTGCTGAATTGTTGTACCTATTAGTATCGTATCATCATTCGAAGGGCTGATATAATGGTTCAACAGAGATTTCTAAGGGAGTATTCATTGAAATTATAGCTTTGATTCGAGTACCACGTACTCAAACTATGGCTATTTCATTTTCCTTTAGCAAAAGCGCTTCGTAAAAACATTAATAGACACAGAGACAAACTTGCATTATTTTAAACAATCATCACAAATTAAAGGTTTCTAATTATTAATTAGATTACATATAAGCTATAGTCAATATATTTATTATTTAAGGACTGGTTCAACAGATTCAAAACATTGTTGTAAGTCACATCGATTCATTTAGAATCCTCTTAGTGATTTGTTTCATTTGATTTTTATCGCATTATTGAATTGAATCGAGTGATACGGGTCACTCATGTGAATTATTTCGTTTAATCAAATTTACCATGATTTGTTTCACTGAACATGTGATATGAAGATTTATATCCATAGAAAAAAACATATAACAGCAACTAAAAATGCAACAAAAGCTTGAATAAAAATCAAAGAATGAACTCCAACATTAATTAAGGCAAATGAAGGATTATGTGGACTTCGAGAAATCACTTATCTCACTGTTATATAATTAAGTTAATGAAAACATCGTATTTTAAATTTGAATGCATAAAATAAATGAAATAATTTATTATTTTTTATTTTTCAGATAAAAATTCCTATTGGATATTCATACGTAATTCTAAACAAGATAACGAAATACACCGGAAACAGTAAGCATCATTTATTATCTTTATCAGTGTGTTACTTCAGTTTAAAACTTTAAAATTTGATTTAGTATATACTTTAAAACAGTCTGACTTAATTCAATCTGCAGTTTCTAATTTAAATTTAAAATTTAAAGTAAATTTGTAGTTAAAGCCTGTACAAAGTGTGAGTGACAGTTTGTTAAAACAATGAGCATTTGGAACGTTATTATCATTCATCTTTGTTTTGCCTTAAAGTCTTAACGAATTTATAAGATATTACTGATATTTAAATCAGTCATCAACACATTTATAGCAACTGATAAAAATATACAATACATCATATTTGTAAATTTTCATAGGTATTGTGATATTAATATTTATTTCGCATTTATAATATGTGTTTTGAATTCCCGTGTATGTTAGCATGCGAAATACAATTGTAGAATGTAGTATGCTTATTGTAAACATTAAAAACAAGATTCTTAAACTTTTCAAATAATATACTGTTGCAATAATAAACTGTTGTAGGTTATAATCAATATTTTTATTTTTTATATATCTGTGATATTTTTTATTCCATCTAAACTTAGGAGGCCGTATTTATTATGCAGTAGTGCCTAAATGTATTTGAATGCATTAATTTAATGTGTGTATTTTAGCTACGTTTTATCCTAAAGTATATAGTATAAGTATAATAAGTTAAAAGTATAAAGTATAATGTTATAAGTATAAAGTATTATGTGCCTTGAATGTGTATTTTTGTACAAATATAAATGATGAGTAATATATTTTACGCCGATAAAGAATTTTGTTTATTTCATTAACAGATATTCTCTACACTGTTGACTTTACTCAGTACAGTGTATCAGATTAGAATAAAAATGTAACAAAATGTAAAAATGTAAATTAAAATTTTTTTAAAAATTTGGAAACAAAGAGACACAATATTGTATTGATACATTTTGCTATGGCTATATTAATACAACATTAGAAATCACTTCTTTTTGAGCATATAATCCCTTTCATTATTTTGTTTTCTGGCTTTTTAATGTATATATATATATATATATCCGGAGAAAAAGATATAATTCCTTCATCAGCTCACACGATTATATCCGAAAAAAGGAATGCTTTCTAATATTATATCAATATAGCCAAAGCAAAATATACCAATACAATAGTGCGAGGAGCACTCAAAAGTTTTTTGAAACAAAATTGAATAGAACCCGTTAAGTAATAAATATCAAGTGAAAAACAGCAAATAAAAGGGGGGGGGGAAATAAATAAGAACATAAAACGAAATCTATAAAGCGAGTAGAGAATTCAAATGAACTTACGTGAACGGAGAAATTTTCAAGATAAAATATTTTCGTAATAAGATTACCAGATTACAAAATATGAAAACAGAAGCGCACATTTTGGTAAAAGCGTAAATAGAGGGATTCAATAGCAATGAATTTCAATGAACAATGAACATGTTTCTTAATCATAAATGAAAATTTAAAATATTTTTTAAACATAAAATTGAAATTAATCTTTAAATTAAATGTTTTTATAATTGAAATATTTTTGCAGTGAACTCATATGTATTTTTTATTTCAACATAACATATATTACTGATACGTATTGATTTTATATTCTTATTAAAATTTTCATTTGAAATACATTTGAATGGATATATAATTCTTTTTCCGACATCAAGAATGTGAACAATGAAATTATACCACTATTTATCTCTTTCAAAGTTACCCCGCTCTCTCGATGCTAAGTGCTAACAAATTAAGACAGCTTGAACAAATTGTTAAGATATTGAACTATAATAAATGGTAAAAGAAAATTAAGATTCTGTAAGAATCAAAATTAATATTTTGAGGAAATCAATGAATTTTTACGAACTTTTACGAATATTTTGAAGAAAAAAAATTCGCTAAATGACTAATCTTACTGACTTTACTGTATACTTTATAATTGTAAGTTATATCGCTTCTACAGCAAATTTATAGTTTGATTTAAATCATTCCGTTAGTGTTGAAGTTATAGCACCTAAAAATTCACATTTTTATACCCTAAAAATTCGTAAAAAAATGCACTTAAAAATAGCACAAAATGTCTTTGAAAAATGCCATCAAAGGAATGTCAGGAAAATAAAAAATAAAAATCCTTTATAATTAAACAAGAATTTCAATCAGAACTGAAATTTCATATAATATACAATTGCATTAAAACAGATATTTTAGGAAGCAATAAAATGTAATTTTCATTAAATTTTAAAAAAATAACGAAACAGAATTTAAAATTAATTAACTTGAAAAATAATAATCTAAAGTAACAAGAGAAGAAAAATATAATAAAAGATAAAATGATACACATACGCTGCCTATCCAATCTGAGACACCGATTCCCGCAGATGGCAAGATTTAAATAGTTAATAAGACATTTCTTAAGCATTTTACTTTTGGTCAGCTGTAAATCAACTTAAACTCTACGTGTTATTTTAATTTTATAACCGTCGTTGAACAGCCGACACAGTTTCCTTGGGTTTATGACTACTAATGTTCAACTCCGTAGCTTTCAAATTTTGAGCCCAATCCGGAAGAGAAGGGGGCTCCTGGAACAAGTGATGAAAGAAATTTACCTTCGAGGAGGACTTTTTGATGGAACTAGCCCGCATTTTCGTTACATGGATTAAAAAAAAAAAAAACACGAAAACCACTTCGGTTAGCCTATTGGCAAGGGGATTCTAACCTGTGATCCGTCTACCACTGAGGATATTTTACGACATCACTGTGGTCGGTTTGAGACCGGTGTGGAATTCGTATCGACCAGCCATCGCCGGGATTCGAACCCGATTCACCTCATTGTAACGTTCTATCCCCTGAGCCACCACGGCTCATTTCAGGGTATTTGCGACTTGAATGGTGAACAGGAATGTGCTACAATTTTTTTTTTGTGATGAGCAACTACTACTTCTAAAAATTTCAAAAAACACCCCAAAATTATAATGTGTGAATGAATAAATAAAATATGAATAAAATATCCTACAAACTAAAAAAAAAATTCTAAAATCTTAAAAAATGCCTTTAACTAACAAAAGTATCCAAAAAGATAATAAAGGGAAAAAAAGTTGCAAAAATCATTGAAATCCGGGTTCTACATTTTATTTAGGAAATACAAACATGCATTCTTTAAAGAATCAGTTTGTTAATTAAAGTCATGGTTCGATATTATTTATCTTGTGCTGAAATATAAAGACTTTACAATGCAAATATGAAATTATTTTCTCTTTCGTATCTTATTTTAGTTCATATTTCTTCTTTCAATTTTTTTTTTCCTTGTTTAAAATTTTCAATTTTTAAAAAAGTGGCTAATGTTTTAAAATGTGGCCACTGCTAAAAATGCTACAGCTGGCCTTAGGTTAATAACAAAACTTCCTAATTTTACCCAATATAAAGCATATTTATTCATGCATGCTAGTGTCGTATGTTTTTCGAACCAAAATCTGATTTTAAAGTGCAGGCACTAACGATGCTAAAATAAGTTTAATTTATCTGCATTTGAAATATTTTTCTGCTTTTTTTAAGAATTCTTAAAAGCTACACTCTAACATTGCTACCTATTCTATTTTGCAACTTTTTTTTCTCGAAATCGTTCAACAAACTTTATTCAACACAATTGTTTTATTTAACATTTTCTCTAACCCAATCATTTCAATGAATCGGCTTGATTGTAAATGAAAGATATACGGCCAATTCATAGAACTCCGAGTCATTCTATAGATTGATAAACGTTTTTAGTCAAAGTTTGTAATAGGAGAACTTTTATATATACTTAGCGTTGTCATTGTATGGAACGCCTAGAGACCATAGATGGTATGGCACTAGGTGACCAATGACAAATTTTTCTGTGGCACTCTAGAGAATAAATGACTTTTATTCATTAATATTCCTTATTTTCTACGTTGACTGTAACCTTCACTCTATATACCTTATGCTATTTGCACTGTAAATATGCTATTTACACCTATTCATAAATTAATTATAACTCAGAATCACATGGGAATTCATCCACAAAGCAGAAATTTCGCCTGCAGAATTATCTACTTAAATAAGCTACTTACAGGAAGCTACTAGATGGCACGGATAGTACGGTACAATTGTGAGCGTGTAAGAGAGGGGAAAGTTAGGAATGGGGGGAAAGCAAGAAAATTTTTTCACAAGTGTATCTGTAATCCGCTCAGTGCTATAAACGAATTGTTATGACACAGGGGACGCACGTGGATGATTTTTTACTTGGTTGAATTATCGGCCACCTCGAATTTGGACGTACTCCTCACATGGAAACATTCGAGGAACTTTTAATTTTCTGAAAGTGGGATCTCTAAGACTTGACAACGATTCCAAGACAATAGACATGACAGTACAGGTCGCCTCCGAGTTGCAACGCAGAATGAAGACCGGTATTTGCCTGTAACTGCCAAAAGAAGCAGACGGAGCACAGCATCTGACTTGTATCGCCAGCTATCTGCAGCGACGGGTACAGCAGTTTCAAGGCAAACAGTGTACAGACGTAGGGAAAATATTCCTCTATAAGCTCGCAGGCCTGTCAGATGCATTCCTCTCACAGCAACTCACTGTTTCCAGCAATTATCCTTGAGTAGAGAACATGCAAAGTGGACATCATAACAGAGGGCTTGTGTGATGTTTATCGACAAGTCAAGGCTTAGCTTGCAGTCGGATTTTCATATGGTGGGTGCCATTACCACTAAGACAACATCATTGAACGACACCGTTACAGGGGTGCAGGATTGCTCGCTTGTGGTGGAATTATATTGGGCTCCAGAACAGATCTATATGTTACACCGTTACAATGGTGCAGGATTGCTCACTTGAGGCGGAATTATATTGGGCTCCAGAACAGATTTGTACGTTACTCCGTTACAGTGGTGCGGGATTTCCCGCTTGAGGTGGAATTATATTGGGATCCAGAACAAATCTGTATATTACACCGTTAAAGTGGTGCAGTATTGCTCGCTTGAGGTAGAATTATATTAGGATTCAGAACATATCTGTAAGTTCAAATCAGAACCAAGATCTGACAAATTTATCGGGATATCATTCTTAAACAACACTGTTTGTTATTTAGGAGTGTTGCTGGCGCATAATATGTGTTTATGGATGATAACGCCCGTCCTCACCAAATAAACGTCGTAAACAAATTATTTCAATCTCAGTATATCATCCTTATGGAATGGCCAACATTCTTACCCAAATTGAATTCGATAGAGCTTGTGGGGAATATGTTTGGCCGACAGTCAGTCAACCACCTCCTACATGTTTACATTTACTTCGGAAAGATTATCTTGATAAATGGACTAATCTTCCCCCAGATCAGCTCGATAACTTGATACTCAGCCTGCTTAGACGTTCTATGGACTGTATGGATTTCATGGCATGGAAGACCTACAACGTATTTAACCATCATATTAAGTTTTCGTAAGGAAGATATTTTTTACAATTCCTCCACGGAGCAAAAATCGTAGTTTTCATTGATGGTGTCATACCTACTAGTCTTTATATTTTGCTTAATAAATGGCCTTTATGGATAAGTCCCTTTTGTTTTGTTTCTGAATCTTTATTTGCTGAAGCTGACTTTATCCTTATTTTATGGACATGAGCGTATTTTACGTGAAGGAGAAATTTTGCCCACAAAATGGGCATACCATAGTTTCGGCTCTATAAGCATGAACCTTCCTCAGTGTCTAAACGTCAAATCATCTGGTGAATTTTTTTATAGAATCGGAACTGTAGTATGTATATATCAACATTTTCCTGTTGTACACACGCGTAATTTTTATTTATTTATTTTTTTTTTTTTTGCTTTAGCCTACTTTACCTTATGTTTGTTTTAGTACAGGGTTTTAAATTACCTTTTAGAGGTAATAATCAAGTCTATTTGTAATCTTTTACTGTATTTAAAGAAATTTTAACTATTGATGCTTTTTTAAAGAATAATAAAAATGATAAGGTTGTAATAACATTGTAACAGTTAACTAAATAAAATTGAGCGGAATAAAACCCATATGTTACGTTTGGAATTCAGGAAACAACAACAACGTTATTTTCTTCCGATCTAACTTTAATTAAGAACATTCCTCAAAGGAAAGAAATAAGAAAAAAAAAGAAGAGAAAATTGCTTCGAATTTTAACGGTCAGAGAATTTCTTCTCAGGAAAGCGAAAACAGCCTGCAGTTCCGGTCAAGGAGCAGTAAAACTTAATTTCCCGGAAAAGTCCGGAAAAAGGGATTGGGGGATTAGATTAATGGAACTCCTTTTTTTAGTAAGCTACATTTTCCGGAAATCTTAGAGAAACAGGCAGGAAAAAGAAGTTTTCGCATATCAATTTTAATCAAGAAGATAATCTATTGAGCTCCACAGAAAAAAATTTTGATGGTTACTTTTTTTCCTTTCTTACATTTAGCGGCAATGCCGAAATTCTTATTGCTGCACTGTTTTGAAACAATGGATTTCTTGCTGCTAATTTTAGGACTCTACGAAACTTTTTAAAGGTAAAACTGTAGTTTAACTTGCCCTATGACGTCTTTTTGAAAGTGGTGAATTTGGCTCGCTCTTATGCACTGTCCACGAGGCAAGTTCATGTTGTAAATCGAAACAACGGAACGAAATGAACCAGCAATAGTTTGAATTAGGAAATTAATAATGACTAATCGAATTAATTAATAATTATAATTAATATATTATAATTAATAGATATAATTAATAATAATTCATTATAATTAATAATAATTCATTATAATTAATAATAATTGATTATAAATAATAAATAATCGAAAAAAGTTTTTTTAAAATTAAGACAAATAAACGAAATAAATGAATACATAGTTTCAAATTAAAAAAAAAATATGAATAAATAAGTAATTATTTACAAATTGGAATAGCTGAACACGAAAATGAATAATTTTTTTTAGAAAATTAATAATTAATTATAAAAGCATTTTTGCAAAACAAAATAACTAAATAAAATACATGAATAAAAAAAAACTAAGAAAAAACTTTTTTGTCCCCAAGGATAAGGCTAGACTACTGCAGTTCAACCCTTTTTTAGTTATGTTATTTAGTATAAATTTGCAATTTTAAAAAATTCTCTACCCCCCCCCCCACATGGTTTTCTTCTATAATGAACACTAGCAATCTAGATTTTTGTTCTGACTAACAATTGGCAAATGGATTATTTTCGATTTTTCTTCATAAGAATAATTGAGAATAATTACGTTGTTGTAATGAAAAGTGAGTAACTGATAAGTAATATGAAATAATGTGTACTAATGTAATGTGCAATTCGTTTTCTAAATTGAGCAATATATTTTATTAAGAATCTGTATTTTATCCGCTCTGGCTGAAACACGTGTCCTAAAAGTTGAAATGTATTTCACCATACAAATACTTCTATATATCCAATACCATTCTAACCCTATTTTTAATAAATGAGGTGAATGAACAGCCGGGATAGCCTAGTTGGTAGGACGCTGGGCCCATGTCCAAGAATTCGTGGGTTCGATCCCCGTCGGCTGAAGACTCCCCGTGTAATAAATAGTGACTGATGTGCGTTAAATCTGTCGAGTCGCAAAGTCCTCCATGTTCCCATAACAGATCAATACCTCTGGGAGTACTGATCCAGGAGTTTCCCTGTCATCTGGATTGGTTCAAAATTACAAGGCTACAAATTACAATTCCAAGAATAGAATAAATATTTAAATTTCATAAAATTAACTAAGTTTTTATTTATTTATTTAGAGTTTTCAATTTTGTCCATATAGGCTTCTCAATATACACACAAAATTCAAGATATTCAGTATGAATGGTAGAGACTATAGTTTTTTTTAAGGTATACATTAATCTTCACTATTAACTATACTTAATTATTCACTGTAAATTATTTTGTATTAAATAGGGGTTAACTTTTAATAGAAAATTTTATTTTTATTTAATGAGAAAAAAACTTTCATTAATTTTTGAACTCTAACAATTTTTAGCTTGATTCATTTTTTATAATGCGTTTCTAAAGAATTAACGTTTGTTCTAGAAATAATGGTCTTAGTAATTCAGAACAGGTATTCAGACGTTGTGATTTGTAGACATTGTTTCTGAAGAATTGGCGTTTGTTCTAAAAATAATGGTCTTAGTAATTCGGAACAGGTATTCAGACGTTGTGATTTGTAAAGAATTCTAAAGAATTGACAATTTCTAAAGAATTGACGTTTGTTCTAGAAATAATGGTCTTAGCAATTCGGAACAGATATTCAGATGTTGTGATTTGTAGACATTGTTTCTAAAGAATTGACGTTTGTTCTAGAAATAATGGTCTTAGTGATTCGGAACAGGTATTCAGACGTTGTGATTTGTAAAGAATTCTAAAGAATTGACAATTTCTAAAGAATTGACGTTTGTTCTAGAAATAATGGTCTTAGCAATTCGGAACAGATATTCAGATGTTGTGATTTGTAGGCATTGTTTCTAAAGAATTGACGTTTGTTCTAGAAATAATGGTCTTAGTGATTCGGAACAGGTATTCAGACGTTGTGATTTGTAAAGAATTCTAAAGAATTGACAATTTCTAAAGATTTGACGTTTGTTCTAGAAATAATGGTCTTAGCAATTCGGAACAGATATTCAGATGTTGTGATTTGTAGACATTGTTTCTGAAGAATTGACATTTTTTCTAAAAATAATGGTCTTAGTAATGCGGAACTGGCATTTAAAACATTCCAATCGCGCAAGAGAAGGTTCAATAGAAATTCAAGCAATCCTAGGGAAATTTCTGGTATAGTTAAAAAGAGAGGGAGAGAGAGAAAAAAAAACATATTTATTATTCGAATTTCGGACTATTGTTAAATCTTGTTGATAAGTTAAAAATACATTATTTCGTGAAATGAAATGTAAGAAAGACAGAAAAATAAGACATTTATTTATTAAATTAAGCATTTTCAAAATTTATTTTTCCTTATTTGTTTAGTATCTTACTCTATCTCAAATTGCTGTGTTAATGTAAAATGTTGATTTCAATTATGCTTAATATATCACAAATAACTTTATGTGTCAATTTGTTTATTTATTACTTTGAATTCCTAAGTTTATGAGATGGAACTTAAATTTAGTTTTATAACTTAATACTATTTTAATATATTTTGATTTTATATTACTTTGTATATTGACACTCTGTTTACATCTTCATTTAAAATACGCAAAAATTTTTCTCTGACTCGTTTTCTGTTAAATGCTCTGAGCAAAATTATTTGTTTGAGGAAAATTATTTATTTGAGGATACAAATTTCATCTAAAGTATGAGGCAGAATAATATATATATCAATTTGAGCAACGAATAAGAAAAATTACAGCATAAAATAAAAGAGAGTGAAGGAGTATACAGTCACTGAGAGGAATGGAACAATTAAAAAAAACTACTTGAAAACTGAGAGCACTATCATCTGTACCATCCTGTATCAGATGACAAAAAAATGGAGCACTCTGAGAGTCATTGATATGACACGTGTATGAATTTATAGTTTTGTTAAGCATTTGACGGTTTGCGCTTCGTCATAAATCACGTGATTTCGAGACAAATTAATTTTAAAGGGTAAGAAAAAAGAAATACAGCTCAAGAATTACTGAATCTTCAAAAAAGAATAATTTTATTTTAAAAAGTGTTGCAGAAATACAAAATAATAATAGTTTTTATGCATTAAATATAATTTTTATGTTACTTTTTTGGAAATCTTTTAAAAGGTAAAGCGCAATAAAATATAATTTCCTCATTTTAAATAAACGCATGGTAACTCTATCACCAAAAAATATTAAGAACAAAAAACATCGATAAATAAAAATCGAAACTTTAAAATCTAGTCTGAGGAGGGAGCTTTTAGAGCTCGAAGTAAATTAATATAATAAGGCGATAATTGTGTACAATTCGATTGAAATGTTCGAGCTCTTCCACATATGTACTCCTTTTTAATGTTTCACAAATAGATCAAAAAATAGCCCAAGTCTATAAAGTATGTGAATTAAGTTTTGAGGTTATGAAAGTGCTCGCTCTTTCCCTTATCATTCGATCATAAAAAAGGAGCATCTACGAGATGAGGTCATATATCTTAGACGATGACTCTGCTAACGAGAGCAGAGGATGACATTTACTGTTCCGGTCACCATGGAAACGTCAACTACTTCTAATGTTTTGTTTGTTCGATTGACTTGATCTTCGAATATAAATTGCTATTAATTTTTTTCTTCTTCTAATATACAATAAGTTTGTTCATATTACACTTTATTTCAATATAAATAAGTCATTGCCAAAAGTAAATATTATTTTTTGAGTATTGTATGAATATTATTTTTTCATAAAGATTCATTTAATCACAAAAGCTACTATGAAGCTGCGTTTAGAAAGGCATTTTACTTTATATGATTTAATTTGGAAAAGTATCGACACTGTTCATAAACTTCCTATGTGGTATGCGTTATGTTTCGAAAATGTCGTTAGGGAACCAGAAGTTATTTTCAAGTCAATTTTTCACGTTTTAGTTCTGTATTTTATTTCATGTTCAGCTGTTTTGTTTCATGTCAATAAAAATAAAAAATAGTCAAAAAATATAATTGAGTAATTTTACATTAGAACGGTTGTCTGACATCGTAATTTCAGACGGGATTTCTTACGAGTATAAATAAAATTACTTTTATGTTATTACTTACATATAGCATTGAGATGTTTCAAGCATAGATACATATTTACAAAATATTTTTGACATATTGACATAATTTTTGACACATTGACATAATTTTTGACAAATTATATATGAACACTGAAACTATCACATTTGGTTTTCAAAAACAGCTAAATATATTTTTGCTGAAATATTAATTATCGGGACAAAACGGTACAACTTTCTCTTACGATACTTCAAAATGATTAAAACTTTTATGAAAAGTATTATTTATTTCAATGCAATATTTGTACGTACTTGTGGTACGCGTTTTGTACCTTTTTGAATAACGGCAATTTTAAAAATGTTTATTTTTACGAAGAATAAATTACTTAAATTGGATTGCTAGAGTACTAAACCGGAAAAAATGCTTGTGCAATTTCACAAATGTGTTAACTATTATTTAAAAACATTTTTTTCCAAAGTACAAAAGTGTCAAACAAATGCTTATACTTTCAAAAATGCCTATTATGTGCTAAACATCATCGATTTTGTATTTCCCATTCTGATAAAAAAAAAGAAACTAAGCACATAACTGTTTTCATATATAATACGCTTTGCAAGCTTTGTATTTGAAATTATAAAAGAACACACTTTTTAAGAAATTTAGAATTATTGAAAAAAACTGCAAAGACGAAACATCTTTTTTTTAACTTAGCATCTTGCTGAGTAAATTGTAACAAGTTTAAATGATGTTTAAAGCAACATTTTTGTTTCTTATTTTATTTATTTTTATTTTTATTTTGTAAATAAAATATCATCAAGGGTTTAATTTTTCCGATAGAAATTTATTTCTTTTAAGACACGGAAAAACTAGAAAAAAATAAAACCAGAAGAAATGGAAGAAACTGAACAAAAATGAGTAAAATAAAAATGACCCTTGCAATTGTTTAGCGCTATGTATTATATGAATAATTTCAACTTAATCAAAAAAATGATAATAAAGTACCGGAAAGTTAATAGTTTTTCACGTCTAATTTCTTGCGAGGATTACTATTTTTATTCTATTTATTTAAGTTTCATATTGAATTTTAAAATCTATATTATTTAAGAGTTGGTTTGAGTATTCATATTATTTAACAGTGTTTGATTATAAAACAAGTAAGCTATTTTTTATCGCGAATTTAATAAGTGATTTGTATTAGAGATTGTGATAAATATGTATTTGTTTACTTCTTGCTGTGGAATATATTAAAGGAAAACGTGTCAAAAATGGGGTGAAAGAATTTTCTCTTTAAGTTTGTTCGTTATTATCATTAAAATGTTAGAAAAAGATTATTTAAAATAAAAAAAATTAAACGAAATAGCTACTCATTTAATATTTTCACACATATGGGAAACGTTGATGGATTGTAGTAATTTTCACTTAATTTATTGCAAAATAAAACAAATGATAAAATTTTCAATATGAAGTAATAAAGCAATATTATTATTTATATAAACTGTCATGAATTCCTTGTCCCTCAGATTCTTTTAAACTTCCTACAAAATACAAAAGAACGACACATGGCGCGAAACTGTCGAACTTCTCGCGTGAAAATTTAAAACGCTATCTATTGGGGAAAATGGTAAATCACATATTATGAATTGGACGAACTTTGTTTGGGCTTCACGGAATTGAAGCACCGATTTTTCTCTTGCTCGAACTCAAGTCGGGCATTCCGAAATTGTCGCATTCGCGTTGACGGAACTGAGTTCGGGCTTCACGGAATTGAAGCACAGATTTTTCTCTTGCCCAAACTCAAGTTGGGCATTCCGAAATTGTCGCATTCGCGTTGACGGAACTGAGTTCGGGCTTCACGGAATTGAAGCACAGATTTTTCTCTTGCCTAAACTCAAGTCGGGCATTCCGAAATTGGCGCATTCGCGTTGACGGAACTGAGTTCGGGCTTCACGTAATTGAAGCAGATTTTTCTCTTGCCCAAACTCAAGTCGGGCATTCCGAAATTGTCGCATTCGCGTTGACGGAACTGAGTTCGAGCTTCACGGAATTGAAGCACAGATTTTTCTCTTGCCTAAACTCAAGTCGGGCATTCCGAAATTGTCACATTCGCGTTGACGGAACTGAGTTCGGGCTTCACGGAATTGAAGCACAGATTTTTCTCTTGCCTAAACTCAAGTCGGGCATTCCGAAATTGGCGCATTCGCGTTGACGGAACTGAGTTCGGGCTTCACGTAATTGAAGCAGATTTTTCTCTTGCCCAAACTCAAGTCGGGCATTCCGAAATTGTCGCATTCGCGTTGACGGAACTGAGTTCGGGCTTCACGGAATTGAAGCACAGATTTTTCTCTTACCCGAACTCAAGTCGGACATTCCAAAATTGGCACATTTGCGTTGACGGAACTAAGATTGGGCTTCATGGAATTGAAGCACCAATTCTTCTCTAACTCGAACTGAAGTCGGGCATTTTAAAATTGGCGCATTCCCCTTTACGGAACTGAGTTCGGGGATCAGAGACAAGGGTTAATTTAATTGTACTTATAAAATATGATATCTTAACAGTATTTCATATATCACTGTAAAATTAGGCTCTTCTCGATTCCTTTACGTAAAACAAAACTGAGGTTGTTTTAATTTTTTTTCTTCAATTTTTTCTTATTTAATAATGTATATTAAATATCTTGTCAATTAATACTAGTTTGAAAATATAAACCGCTTAAAAATTGTTTTAATATCTTTTTTTCAAAAAGAGTTTTTTCTATTTCTTCAACATGGGTCGGAAAAATCTACTTCTTTCGGGGTATAGGGTGTCAAAAGTAAAAACTCCTCTAGCCATTCATCTGGATCCAAGGCGGTGACTATGGTAACGAGTTATAACTACTTCAAGTAGATGTGTGGAGTCACTGTTTAGGACAGGCTTTGGCTGGGGTTAGCGAAAGAAAAGGAATCTTTTTCTTCTGTCTATTGTGTTAGCCCTAAAGTGAAGAGAAGCTACCCTCCCTGAAATGCGTTATTCTTGTTTCCATAGCAGTAGACGGCCTCAGACTTTGTGGAGGGGGGAGTTCTTACAGTAGACAAACTGGATTGTTCATCCCTGGTAGAAACTTCCCATCCTTATGGTAAATAAATCATGGGCTGGGGTCAGACTAATGGTGGATTCACCAGTATCCCACAACTTGTTTTACAGCTTCACTTACAAAGTAAATTTTAAAAAAAGTCGTGAAATTCCCATTTATGGAATGAATTGTGAAATGAAAGAAAGAAACAGTTGAATGATTACTATAAGTACAAGAGTGTTCAATCAGGCACCGTATTAAGATTGCAATATTGCACTTGTACGATATTATGGTTCAATTTGACGGTATCATGGTTCAATTTTATAATACGCCTGTTAGAGGGGTAAGCAGAACTGCAAAATTTCTTAGTGACATGGCTTAATCTGATTTTTGTATACCAGCACACTCCGAAGAAAGTGGGAAATATTAAAAATGTAACCACTGAAGGAAACATGTTGCACATTTTTAAGCGCTTTGACCACTTGTCACGCCCCCCCCCCCCCGTCGTAAGTCCTATTCATAAAATCATAAGGTACATGCATAAAATTTTAAATTTCCATAGCATTGCAGTTTTCCCTGCCAAGTTATTCAGCCTATTGTTATAATAACTGTAATTGTTATGAATAGCTGTCCCTTCAAAATTCTTAGATATTCTGATCATAAAATTTTAAATAATTTTAAAAATGTCTTTATTAAGTAATATACTTTAACTTCTTTTATTTTAGTAATTTGCTAGAGTAATACAGAATAAAAAATTAATATTATTATTTCAGATTCACCATGGACAGGAAGGAAAAGAGCAGAAATCGAGGAGATCAATCGAAGATCCCCATCAGTCGGAAATCACCATCAGTCGAAGCGAAGAGGTACTTCAGGGTTGTCTAACTCTCCGCATTCACTGCATGCTTCTATGCACATTTTTTAATCATAAGGCACGCGGTGAATGCCAAGAGGAAGATTTTGATATCATCCAAGAAACACCTCTTCGCCTCTACAGAGCCTTTTCCGGTAAACGCATCTTATGGATTATTTTAAATGTCTCATTTCCAACTACCGGAAAAAAATCATATTTTCTCTTTAAAACAGTATTTAGTACAAGCTGCTAATTATTACGATGGATCAGGGGTTAAGGCACTAAACCGTCAGAGAGGAGAACCGGGGTGTAGGGTAACTACCGCTGCAAATATTAAATACCAATTCACTAGTACATAAGACATGTTAACTTGATTCTCTCTTGAGGTAAATTTTGACATGGATGAAGTTTGACATGGTTGAAAGAAAACTCCTCACATTAGCGACCTCCGAACGTGATATGAACTCGCCAACATAGATGGATGTTCCACGCTCAACAGCTGATTTGCTCACAAAATAGCGCTCAAAAATCCGGTAAATTAAAAACAATTCTTATGGCCAATAAATAAATAAGCAACATGAATCAACTAGTGGTAACCGTTCATCGAATTCTATCACAGATAAAATTGTGGAAGGGGAGTAATGTGGTGCAACTACCACTACAAATATTAAATACCAATTCGCTAGTATATAAGACATGTTAACTTGATTTCATCAGGAGGTAACTTTTAATAGATGAAGGTTGACATGGTCTTAAGTATACTCTCTTCAACAGGGGGTCGATCCCCAGGTCACATTGATGGGTCGCAGATTGTCTGTGTGAAATAACTGTATCTGTGAAAAAGAGACCTATGCACAATGCTAACTATATTCCCATAATCACGCCTTTGGTCCCACAATTGTGGAGTTTTAACCTTCATGGCTCCCTTAATCTACAACGGGCTTGCCATTTTATTCGTACTCATTTTCATTCTGCGAGCGCAAAAGTGTGTGTGGACAATAATGTAAAAAACAGACGGTCAAGTTTGAAATCATTAGATACATCTTTTGAAAATATTTAACTATGCGGAATTTTAAGGCTTCGATTCGATGAGTATTTCAGGAGATATTTGACCGTCTCAATACTTTTCAAACACTCTTCATATAGAATATATCTTTTAAACATTTAAGTGACATGATAAGCATCTTATTACGTCAAAATAACCTTTTCAGCATGCAGTTACTCTGGGGAAAAAACTTTTTCACCAACCAAATATTAACAATGTGAGGTATATTTATAGTTTTTTATGAATTTGTTTTGTATATTTGTTTTTTTCTATCTATGATTCATTTTGACTTAATATTCACCTAAATGATAAAAACATTCTCACGGATATTGATGTACTTTTGCATTTTTGTTTTGAAACTTTTTTATATTCTATAATTTTATTTTATAAACATCGTTGAACTGCCGACCCAATTTTTGGGTTACGACTATTCCTTGTTCAATTCCGTAACCTTGTAATTTTGAACCCAATCCCGAAAGCAAGGAAACTCCTGGATCAAGTATTGGGAGGAATTTGCCATCGTGGGGGACTTTTTGAAAAAACTAACCCGCATTTCTGTTACATGGAGAGAAAGACCACGAGAACCTCCCACGGTTAGCCGTTCTGTTTCCAAACTTTGCTGTGATACTGTTCTTTGTATCGTGTGATACTTTGTTATGCTAAGATGAATTCTCTTTGCAATATTATGGAGGGATCTACCACCCACTAGCCAAAATCCAGAAAAGCTTTCACGGATCTTTTCGTATCGCCTCGTGAACCTTTTCAGCTTCGCGCTCTCCAGATACTGAGAATAGAAGTCTAGCATTCCGCTATAATTAATACCGGATATTATGATCGCTTGGTTGAATTTTAGCCTCCTTAGTGGTCCTGTTCAAATTGTTGTTTAATCAATGTTATTTCATTCGCTTATGGTGAACAACCAGCTAGAAAATCAGTTATTCGTTCATAGTTCACTTAGATTTCTTTTTAGTTGGTATATGAAAATTTGAACTAAATTTTAAGCTAATGTGACTAGTGTAAAAGTTATAATTATGACTTTCAATTAAAAGAGAAGAAATGGATATTGTGAAAGTGTATTTAAAATGAGTCATCTCTGTTAAATAAATAATGCGAGTGGTTTCAAAACAGGCAAATAGGATCTAATTTTTAAATGCAACTTTCTTCAAAAATGATGACATAAAAGATAAACATCTAAAAAAAATTCCAGAAATGACTAAAATGGAAAAGATAAATGTCTAACTTGAGGGAAGTGAAGCAGCTTGAGTAGACACGCATATTTGGCCATACAGACTTGACATTCGACTAATGTTGTGCACAAACAGAACCAAAATTTAATAATGTATCATAAAAAGTTTTCAAATGAAAATCCACTGGAAAACATAGATCTGATAGCATCGATAAAAATATTTCTTAGAAGAATCAGTAATTTTACAGGAAAAAAAGGTAGTAAAACTTTGCAATCTCTGTTGGATATCTTTCAGATTTTGAGGCTCTGGAACCAGCGAGAGCATTATATCAACAAAAAAAAATACGAATCACTAAAAGACGATCGTAAAAAAATGTAATCCAATGAGAGGTGTAGATTTTAGCACGGGTAATCGGACCCTGGTTGAAACCGTGCTGTGCTCTCTGATCACCATGTCTTCTTGGTGGCTACTTACCTGTGTAATAAATAATTATGTATTGAAATGTCCGAAAGAAAATAATTTGAAAATTTCTCAGGCAACTCCGTTAACGGAAAACTCTATTATATGAGCCGTGGTGGCTCAGGGCCTTTCAATGAGATGAACCGGGTTGGTATCCCTGAGATGACAGGTCGATTTCTGCACCTGACTCCCACTGACTTTAATATTAAATAGTACACTATTTATGTGAATTGAAAATTATCATCAACTTGTTCTGAGCATTACGACGGAAGTGCTAGTCACATATCCCAAAAATAAAACAGAACCTCTCCAATAAGCCGAATCTTCTGGTCGAAAGTAATGACAAGGACTAATCCACGCAATGACGCATACATGAGTGGATTGATACTAATGCAATGAATGAGGTACTTGTTAGAAAGTGGTAGACATCATAATAAATTGGCACCATTTTGTGTTTAAGTCACTTTGAGTCACTTTCTCACTTTCCTTTCCGATGAAAAAATTTCTCGTGTGAAATTTATAAAGTGATAAGTGTCGTAGAATATCCTCAGAGGTAGACGGATAATGGTTTAGAGTCCGTACGAGGTTTTCATGGTTTTCCTCTCCATGCAACACAAATGTTGGTTAGTTCCATCAAAGAGTACTCCAAGAAGGCAAATTTCTCCCAATACTTGATCCAGGAGCTCCCTTGTCTTCTGGATTGGGTTCAAAATTACAAGGCTACGGAGTTGAACATTGGCTGTCGTAAACCCAAAATCGGGTCGGCTGTTCAACGACAGTTATGAAACTGTATTATATGCGTTAGAACAAAACTTATGTAATTCCACCGAACTTCTCTTAAAAATGAACAAAAAGTGCTCTTCCTAAAAAAGAAGCGCCTTCAGTTTAGTTTTCGAGATTTCGTGGTGACAGGACAGACTCCGTTCGTAACGCTGCAATGGTTACATGAGAACTCTCTGCATTTTCAGAAATATTTACAGAATACAGAATATCCCAAATTATTCGAAAGGTTTCATGTTAGGCAGTCTAAGTGATCAGAATACTTCTTAAACCAGTCGCAAACAATGTGAACTTGATGACAAGAAAATTACATTGTTTTTAGAGTATAGTTCGTTCACTAGGAGTTGGCACTTGTCTCCACCTTCGAGGGACGCAGATTTCATTTCAGATCGGGAGTAGGAGGAGAGACGTCTCAGCTCATGAAATTGAGACAACCCTTAATGCGCGCCAAACGCAAACAGTGAATCCTTTTTCAATCACTTACTTTTCTTTGTCATCTGCTATTATGCCTATAGTTACTCTAGCTAATTAAATATATTTTAAATTAGAAAACTGCTGTTTTCCCAGCAAAGTTTCTCAAAAAGGACAAACTATTCTCTCAAAAGAGAGAAACAGCATCCAATTTATGAAATATTTAATGTTAAAAAAATGCGCAGAAGGATTGCTAAATAAATATTTTTGTCAAACGATCCCCAAATATCAGCCTTGTTCAGAACTGTTCACATACTTCTCCCAAAAATAGCGAAAGAGCATCGTCGGATATCACGTGATAAAGGCGGAGCCAAGTGCCAACTCCTGGTAACCGAACTATACATGAAGTCCATGTAAAGTTTCACTTGATCTTCCAAACATATCGATTCAACGATAAGTACACTTTAATAAGTCCAAGTTCGAACTGTGAGTAAACAGCTCACGCAGTTATAGATCCACCATTAGCTTAAAGAGTTCCTTATTGACATCTAGATTCCATTTTTCACAAACACAATACTATTTTGTCTTCTAACCAATCTGCTACCTTGTTTTAATTCTACTGCAGTTCAATCAATTTGTTCTCGCGGTCCAGGATGGATGTTGGTCAACCGATGGTGTCAGGATATTGTCGAAGTATGGACATTCATGACACACAAACAGCTTGAAATGGGATTTTATATTATTATCTTCCGAATATAGTTTGAGTAATTTGCGAAAATCACTCTAAAAAATGTTTTAGAGGAAATAATAAAAAATGTGAGAAAATAATGCTTTTCAATGTAGATAAATTGATTCGAAAAAAAACTTTTTAAATTTTAAATCATGAACAGAATTGGCCAAAATAGCCCTTGAGCGCAAATTTATTGCCGTGATTGATTTTGCAAGGCAATATCAAAAAACTATTGATGTAAACGAATAAAATAATATTTACTAGGAGGCTTCGCCCCCTTCTCGCTGGTGCTCGCCAACCCCCGGAACTGCTTTCGCAGTTCAATTCGGATTGCTTCGCAATCCGATGCTCGCTTTACTCGCTCATTGGATACGTTCTTAACGTCTAGCTTTTGTATACTTTTTTGAACACTGAAGTTCCGAAAACTTTTCACTGTAGAAAATTCTAAACCTGTACATTTCAATATTAATTTGAAATTGCAAACAGTTCACATATTTTTCTCAATCACACTATTCTAAATTTCAGTTTTTGAGAAAAGTAACTGTTGTAAGTTTTGTTTTAAAGTCTTTCCCTCAAAAGGGCTAAAGCCATGTATTGTAAAACAATATGAAATAGTAGTCTGTCACTGAACGCCGGATGTAAAGATAATATAATAAAACGTGGAATAGTAAAGCTCTCAATTCAAAATAATTCAAAATAAAATAGCAATAGCATAACACTTCTCATTTCTGCCAAGGAAAAGGAACTATTTCAGTACTCATAACCAACCAACTGTTTTTTTTCACGGTGACAATCGGAGATAGACATATGATGCTCACTACGTGCTCTTGCGCTCCGAAGCCTATCAATTAAAACGTATTAGCGTTTTATATAACATGGATTAGCCATATGATGCTCACTACGTGCTCTTGCGCGCCGAATCCAATCAATTAAAAATGAAAACTGTTGCCAGCGCGAGAAAAGAAATAGCATCGGTTTTATTGATACATACGTACGTATTAGCGTTTTATATAATATAGATGCCACAAATTTTAAAAACTTGAAGCACAATGTCAGAAGCTTATATTTGTGGTCTATGCCAATTTATTGAAGTGGAATATTTATAATGAGAGTTTTATTTAATTGCTTTTCTTAAAAAAAAATCACGTATTCTAAAATGATAGATTAAATGTAGGTTTTAATCTGAATAAATGTAAAATTTTTGCATGAAAAGTTTAGCACTGTAATTTTGTATATGATATAAAATAAAAGCATAAACATTCAGTTGTGGCAGTTTAGGATTGCTTCAAATCTTTTATAAGGGGACATAAGATAAATCTGCGTGTATTAGGATAGGGGCGTGTACTTAGCCTATCCGTGATGGTATGTAGAATGCTCATTAGACAATATCTGAGAACTATTTATATTACAATTTAAATAAACATGCATAATTGAAAAAGGATGCCTTAATTCCTTTTCATGGAATAAACTATTCATTAAACATCTTTACTGCTTATTTACAGACGTATTTTATATAACTACTAGTGGGCTGTGCCACCTGCTCGCTAACGCTCGCCAACCCCCAAAAATTGCTACGCAATCTTATAAGGTTTGCTTCGCAAACCAAGCTCGCTTCGCTCGCTACTAACTTAGGTACATTGCAAATGCACAAAATTTTTTAAAGAAAAATTACATCTTTTTAGTAAATACTAAGTCATTAAAATAAATTTGAATTCAAATAAATGACATGTAATTCGTTAAACCTATTAGAAATGTGCTATAGTATAAAATCTTAAGATAAAATTTCGAAAACTGATATCTCTTTAAAAAAGTTAAAATTTTGGCTATAATTAAGTCTATTAAAAATTGAAATAAGTGAATTGCAATGGAAAAACCTGCATAAACAAAACATTGAATTTCGGAAGAAATCTCATTTGGTGAGAATGTCAAAAAATTGTCAAAAAATACAAATTACTCTTGTCAAAAAATACAAAATAAACTGACCTGAAATAAAACTCCAAGGACTTCGAATCAAACAATTAAGGAAACTACTATCACGTTTAATATAAAAGGAAGATTTATTAACTAAACAATAAAATTACAGCTTCGCAGTTCCAAAAAACAAATCTCACACACTCAAAAAAACAATTTACATTCTAATTAGTCACCATAGCAACCTAGAAACTCTTCTCGCTACCATCTATAAACTGATATATAATAAATAAATTATTTAACAAAAAATACGATGCGCATAAGCACATACTATTTTACACTCTGGTTATTTCAGTTTCCGTTTTTAGAAGCGCTATAAGTTGAGCCAGGGCTAAAGAGAATACAAGGGCTAGTTCACTCCGCTCTTAGAGCTGAAGCTACGATTTCCCTCCTCATGACGTCACTGTGTCCACAGATCTCGGAGATCGCAAGCAAAGATATGATAACTTTGCATCTTTCTCTTTGTAAAAATAAGTTAGACTTTTTCTGGTTATTAGCCTTCAAACTTAACGTAATTAACACATTATTTCCGTTCATAAACATAGTTCAAAAAAAACTTTCTTGGTTATTATATTAAAAAAATACCATTTTAAACTTATAAAAATGTTTTGCTAGTTGGTGAAAATGACACGATAAATACTTTATTTTAAAAAGTTCAGTTTTAACTTTAACTATTAAGAAAAATGAAAGCATATATCGACACTTTTTTTTATCTACATATTCTTTTACAAAGATAAGTTAAGTTAAATTTAGAATCCCTGATTTTAAAATATGTCGTTAATAGCAATTTGTTCATACTTCATCATTAGGAAACATCAACCTTAAACGCTAATTACTGAAACAAAATAATAATTTAGGTTCATAATGACATTAGAAATTTTACAATTGTTTATAGACATTTAAATTTACGATGATATAATTTATAGATATTTAAATTGAAGAGAATATAATTTTTTTAAAAAATCATAAATATTTAGAATAACTACATTAAAAAATATGTTATGAAATTAGGAGAATTTCAACTATATACTATATATTTTATTTATACTTTTTACTTACATTTTAATTTTCTTTGACTTTATCTATTTTTTAATTCTTTTCACCTGCCTTTCTTTATGAAGTAACGAGGCGGTTTCTATTTAGATAATGAATTTTTATAAAAGTTCTTTACGACAGAATAAACGTATTGCTGTTTTATATTAACTGTGTCATTTCGGAATCCATTCTTTACATAGTTGTTCATTTACTTTAGGGAACACGCGAAAAATTATACTTTTTCCTTTTGTTTTTATATCAGAATTTTTGCAAGTTGCAATCGCGCAAACTGGCATTTCGATAATAATTTTAAATTCTTGTAAATTCACTGCAAAAACTGAGGAAAGTCATTATAGAAAATATCAAATGTCTTAGAATATCTCGCAAAAAGAAATGATCCAATATTAGTTAGAGCTAGTAAGGCCAAACGCTCCGTTCTTGAAGTAAAAGTGCGAGCTTTGCGCCAAAATGACGTCACTAGAGTGACGTCGGAGGATCGGCGCGGCAAGAGATACTTCAAAGGAGTGAACCAGCCCTTCTATTCTCTTTAGCCCTGAAGTTGAGCCACCTAAACTAAATTTGGCATGTGACATTTTTAGCTGCAATCATTGGTTGATTTTCTAGCGTTGCCATTCGGGGAGTTGTAATGAGGCTTTTTTTTATCGCCGTGTAAGAGAAATATATATATAGATTACAATTACTTTTTTCTTTAACTGTATAGTACGGAAAGAAGTTGTTGTATGAAAAAGATTATTTTTACGGCAATTAGTGAACCTTCGTTCTTCACCAAGGAAGATGCCGGAAGTATTACTCATTTAACGTTACCCATTGGGCACCTGTGAACCTAAGTCACAGAGACGCGCAACATTACCCACACCGCACAGCCACAAAGACTAGTTTATAGGGTGGAGCACATTCACACAATAGAGAATAACACACAGAGAGAAACATCCATGCCCTGACCGAGATTCGAACCCGCAACCATTTGCTTTGCAATCAGGCACGCTGAACGCTCGGTCACCAGGCCGTAAGTATAAATAAGAAGAGCCTAAAAAATTTGAATTCAAACACAAATTACGATAAATATATTTTAGAGCTATTTCTAATATTCTAAATGTGTTCCTATTTAATGCTTGTTATATAACGATACACATGAACCATAAAATTTATTTAGCACTAGGAATCAAAGAATAATGAATTAGGAGAAGATGAATTTTTCCTGAACAGACTAAACTCACTTGCTTGTAAACCTACATATATCTATCGATATTGTTTACATAACCTCTCGTGATCATGCATTCAATATATTATCATACAATTTCATCAGTTAATATAATTTATATGCCGATCTGGTGGCCGAGTGGTTAGCGTGCCTGACTGCAGAGCCGCTGGTCACGGGTTCGAATCCTGCTCAGGGCATGGGTGTTTCTTTCTCTCTGTGTTCTATGTCCTTTCTCCTTTGTGTGTGATTGTGTGAATGTGACCCGCCCTATGAACCGGGTTTGTGGTTGTGTGACGTGGGCGACGCTGCTCCACCGCCGTGGCTGCCCACTGGGTAACGAGAAGAGAGTAGCAGTTCTGGCATTGGCCAATGGGACAACCCGTAAGTGCCCGCCATTAATAATAAATAAATATATATACATAATTTATATAGAGAAATAATACTGAAAGATATTTTTTTTTGCTAAGATTGTTTAAGCAAAATATAATTTGTTTTACCCATTAAAGTCGAAGTATTGAACTAGAGTAAAAACTTATGTGGAAGAATCAGTGAGCTTTTTAATGTGGATATAGTTAGAAATGCGTGTTTAAGAAAATGGACATATCATTTTATTCGGTTTTTAAAATTTCTCTGGTTAAAATCATTAGAAAACTTTCATTTACCTAAATCACTTACGGTACTAAAAGTTGACAATTATTTTTGTAAGATTGTCACGGGTCCTATAAATTTATAATATTGATATACAGTTGACAGTGCACGAATTTAAATTTTTTTAAATCACTTTATAGTTTAGTATTCTGAATACGAGAAGATGGTTGAAAAGTTATACTTGTAATATATGCAACCAATACGATCCCGAAGTTTGAGACTTTGCCCCGTAATGATTAAACTTGATATTTAATAAAGTAAAGAAAAGTAAGTACGAAATTCCTCGTCTAGTTGTTACATTTGGGTTGAATGCCTTAAAAAGGCTCATTTTTTGCTGTACCCATTTTCTTAAACACGTAGTTTGAGCTATTTCTAATTTCTTAAACACTTATTTTGAGCTGTATTTATTTTCTTAAATATGGATTTTGAGCTGTTTGCATTTTCTTAAACACTTATTTTGACTGTGTTCAGTTTTTAAACAAGTATTTTGAGTTGTGTGGATTTTCTTAAACACTTATTTTCAGCTGTATCCATTTTCTTAAACACGTATTTTGAGCAGTTTCCATTTTTCTAAAACATGCATTTCCAGCTGTGTCCAAAATTAAAAACTCTCCGGAGAAAGATAAGAAATTTGATTAAAATAATCTTGTGTTATTGCGATACATACTTATTTCAATATTTGAATATTTTGGATTTTGTTTCACGATCAAAATTTAAAAAATATGTAAAATAAAAATCTAAAATAGGTAAAAATTGCTAAAATATAAAATGCATAAATTTTTATACAAGAATTATAAATAATTATAAATAAATCAAATTAAACTTTAATTAAATTTAAATAATTAAATTTTAAAACAAAATATTTTATCTTATTTTTGAGTTTATTTTCTCTAAGTAAAGAGTGCACTTTCTGCCCTTATCTAAGGATCAGATTTCAGGAGGTTATATAATTTTTTTTTCTTTCTTTTCTTCGTTTGTATCTTATAACAAAAAATGTAAAACAAGATGAAAATCTATTTTTTAAGATATGTGAAAGGTAAAATTGGAAAGTTTCACTATTCCTAACTTGAAACAACCACCACCAACCGCCAGTGGTCTACATAGACTCCCTGCAAGATTTATAAACGCGCCCTACCTTAGACTTACCGGAAACTTTTAAAATTATAATATGAAGCAAGAATACTATGAAGAGACATTCGGATTCACTTTTTGGAGAAATTATCTTTCATTATACTAATTTGTCTATATGTATATTTCTCTTACACACGGCGACAAAAAAAGCCTCATTACAACTCCCCGAATGGCAACGCTAGAAAATCGACCCATGATTGCAGCTAAAAATGTCACATGTCAAATCTAGCTGAGGTGGCTCAACATATAGCGCTTTTAAAAACGGAAACTGAAATAACCAGATAGAGCATTCTCACCTACTATTAAGCTAGGCAGAAGTGAGTAGTCTTTGTCGATAGATCTCTATTTTAGTATTTTGTCGAAAGCGGGTTTTTTTTCACGAATTTATAAATTACGAATTTATTTGACGATTTTTGATTTATATCGCGAATTTATTTGTTTTATTATTGTTATTAGTTAGTCACTGAAAAATAAGTCTCAATCGTGCTGTTACGCTTTAAGATTTTATACTATAGCACATTTCTAATAGGTTTAGCGAATTCCACGTCATTTATTTGAATTCAAATTTATTTTAATGACTTAGTATTTACTAAAAATATGTAATTTTTTTTTTAAAAAAAAAGTTGTTATATGGATTTGAATGATTGTTTTGAATTCTTAGAATTTTGTGCATTTGCAATGTACCTAAGTTAGAAGCGAGAGAAGCGAGCTTGGTTTGCGAAGCAAACCATATAAGATTGCGTAGAAATTTTCGGCGGTTGGCGAGCGTCAGCGAGCAGGGGGCGCAGCCCTCTAGTATATTTTAATTTAAGTTGTTTAAACATTAATTATTAAGAAATTATTAATTGCGATGGAAGGATGAAATTTAGAAAAAATACTAAATCGAGTACTAAATTGAAACATTGTATGCATTTAACGACTTACCACATTGTAATGAAATTTATCTTTATGCACTATCTTACAATAACTATATTAGCAGTTTAGTTAAGGATTATTATTATTTGTAAAGTGGTATAAAATTATCTCATAAAAGAAAAAAAATTATTTTTATTGAAAGGCTTTTTAAATGAAAGGCTGAAGGCTCAAGTATTTAATAGGTCTGTTGATGGCTATTATAAAATTTTTATTGTAAATCTCAGTGTTTCAGGGACACTTCTTTTTATTATTCACCTTAGTAATATATTTGTATAAAAGTAAATTCTTTCAAATATTAAGTTAACTAAATACCAATCTGATACTTTTTTAAAATATATGTATATTTCCTTTTAATCAAAATATAGATTTATCGAAAAAAAATATACAGGGAAAAAGTGATGGTTTTTTTACATCACGGACGCAAAAGTGTATTTTACAACAAATTAACTGTAATGTTCTCGAACGAAAGTAAAATTTAAAAAATATATATAAATATTTTATTGAGTAAAATAAATACAAATATTTTAATTAAATAAATTGTATGGGGTTTAAAATGATTTAAAATAAAACAGAACGCATAATAGCTTAAAATAAGGTACAACATTCAGTTGGGAACCAGTTCAGAATATTTTTAACTCACGGAATTTCATGAATATTACGTCTTAAAACGGGTGTTAAGCACTTTTTGAGCTACAAAATATTAGAAAAAAAGTTTAAAAACAATAAACATTTTAAAATCCACATTTGAATTTCGCGTTTTGTTATATTTGATGTACAAATAAGTTCCCGCAGTTCGTCACAAGATGGCACTATCAGAAGGTTATGTAGAAATTGACTGGTGTTAAACGTCTTATTGTAAGTTTGTTCACCTGGCAACAGCATAACCTTGTAGTATTAGTGATTCCGTTATTAGCATTACGTAATTGTTTTCGGGCAAAAATGTCAAGTTTTGTGCCAAATAAGCGTCATTTGCGGGAACTTTTGATTTACTTGAAGAAATCTGCTGGTGAGGCGCATCGATTGCTCGGAGAAGTATATAACTAGGCTGCTTTAAGTAGAAAAATTGTCGTGAGTGGTTTCAGAAGTTTAAAAACGGGAGTTTGACGTGAAAGACAAATAACTCAGTGGAAGACTGAAATTGTGCGAAGACAAGAATTGGAAGAATATTTGTCCCAAACTTAAAAAGAACTTTCTCTTACATTACAAGTGACTCAGCAAGCAATTTCAAATCGTTTAAAATCGTTGGGAATGATCCAAAATCAAGGAAGTTGGGTTTCATACGAACTGAAGTCAAGAGACACTGAACGTCGATTTTGCAAGAAAATTGATTTTGCTATTTGGAAACACTTCAATGGGAAGTCCTACCCTACCCGCCGTAATCACCAGATCTTGCCCCCTTCAAATTATCACCTATTCTGATCGATGGCACATAGTCTGTCATAGCAGAAAGAAACCAAGGGATGGGTCGATTCATGGATATCTTCGAAAGATGAACAGATCCTCCGAAGTGGTATCCGAATGATACCAGAAAGATGAGAAAAAGTAGTGTTTAGTAATGAATACTTTGAATAAAAGATAATTCACCATTTTTTCACAATAAATTACTAATTTTTGATAGAAAGTGGCAGAAAATTATTGGTACTCCCAATAATATTGTATTAAAGATATTGAGATTTAAAGAAAAAAACACTTAGAAATACATAGTAGCAGCTGCCAAAAGAAGAAAAAAAATGATTGAAAGATAGCCTGGATTGACGATGAAAACGGCACGAATAAAGCGCATTAAATGTGATGATTAAATTGCCTAATTCGAAAATTGTAAGTCGTTATAATACCGAATTAAAAATAATCAAGATTTTCGAAACCCCGTGAAAAAGCAAAGCATTAACTGTTGAAAGAAAGATAAGAAAAATCTAAGAATTGTTCTGAAATTGGCACAAATAAAGCTCACATGCTAATGCACTATTAATACATATTAAAAATATCAGGATTTTCAAAACTATGCATAGAAATGTGTAGAAAACTATGTATAGAAATGTATAGAAACTATGTACAGAAATGTGTAGAAAACTATGTACAGAAATGGGAAAACCCGACAGAAAAATAACTTGGATTTGCGTTAAAATTGACACAAATAAAGCACATCAAAAGTGATTACTATTTGCATGATTCGAAAGTGTCACAAATTACAACTTTTAAGAATTATATTAATATTGGACATTCCTAAAAAGGTGGGATTAATACCATTAACAGCAGTTAATTCTGAATTCTGTTGATATTTATGTTACATTCACTTTGTGTGCATACTTTTCTATTTAAATGGAATTGCACTATAATAACGGTTTTCGTCAAATTATCTTTATCAATAAATTCATGGAAAAAAATTATTGCAGTTGCTCACGTTACATGATTTAGACAATCCTACATTTCGCGTGTAAGATGTATAATACACTGGTCTAAGAAATTAAGAGAATTTGCAGACTTGGTCGATTATCTCTAGTCTCTTATGGTCAAATTGATTCAACTTGAAGCAATAGATTTGAAGCAATATCTTTCAAAAAGGAATAAAGGAACGGTACTCCACTTTTGTCTTACTTATCAACCATATCATTGAAAAAAGCTTAGTGTAAATAACAGTTCTTCAGTATATCTTGCTGGTAATCAGACATTTATGTGAATAAAAGGTAGCAGGGATAAATATTGCTTAGCTTTGTCTTGTACATGGCCACCTGTGTTGTCTTCACTTATGTTATCTTCACTTATGTTATCTTTACTTATGTTATCTTTACTTTATGTTATCTTTACTTATGTTATCTTTACTTATGTTATCTTTACTTATGTTATCTTTACTTATGTTATCTTTACTTATGTTATCTTTACTTATGTTATCTTTACTTATGTTATCTTTACTTATGTTATCTTTACTTATGTTATCTTTACTTATGTTATCTTCACTTTTAATTCTTCAATAGTGCAGGAATAGTAAGTGTGACTTCCTCAATGAATTGAGGCATTATTAATTCACTAAAAAGTCCACATTACTTTTCAAAATACGAGTTTATTATTAAATAAGCATAAATATATTTTATTTTATGACCGTCGTTGAACAGCCGACCCAATTTTTGGGTTTACGACTGCTAATGTTCAACTCCTTAGCCTTGTAATTTTGAACCCAATCCAGAAGACAAAGGAACTCCTGGATCGAGTATTGGGAGAAAATTGCCTTCCTGGAGGACTTTCTTTTTATTGAACTTATCCGCATTTGGGTTACATACGAAGGAAATCCACGAAAACCACGTGTCTTCGTGGAGGACTTTTTAATGGAACTAACCCGTATTTGCGTTATATGGAGAGAAGGACCACGAGAACCTCCCACGGTTAGTCTGACGACAAGGGGACTCTGACCCATAATCAGTCGACCACAGTGAATATTTCACGTCAGCACTGTGGTCTGTGAAAGCCGGATGCTGGTTTGTATCGACTAGCCATCGCTGGGATTCAAACCCGGTTCACCTTATTGGAAGACGAACTCTCTATCCTTCGATCCAGCACGGCTCAAATAAACATAATTAGTAAATATAAGTGGGTACTTTTAACAAGCACCCACTTATATTTTCTAATTATGTTTATTTCAGTCGTGATGACTCAGGGTATAGATGAGTAGTGAAGTATAAAAAGTTATGCATTACGTAATTAAACAGCGCCATCCAGTAGCTAAAATAATAAACAGTCAATTGGAAGTTAAGAGATGAAATGTCTATTTTATAACACATATCTGCGTCAAAACAACCACATCGAGTGTCACTACAGACTGATACGTCTTTTGTTTCTGCTTGCTTTTATAAACACCATTCAAGAATACGTATTTCGTAGTTACAAATTTGTAATTTCAAACAAAATAAAGAAAAAATTGCACTGTTCTTGCTCGTATCTGAATGTAAATTAATCTTTTACATCGAAAAAGTGGTCTTTTAAGAAATCAAATCTTGGAACGGAATGTAGAAATTGTTTTAAAAAAAAGCTTTCTATACTTTCTTTTTATACTAAGGAAATTATACTTTCTTGTATAAAAACTGTCCAAGCAATCAAAAAGATCCTGAAAAGGACACCAAACTAAAAATAATGGTGGGTTAGGTTATGTTTTTCTAGGTTTCATACCTATCCTCAGCCCAAAACCACATTATGACATCACCAGAATAAATAAAACGTCCTGACAATACCCAACCTCATTTTCTGCAGTTGTCGAAACATGTTTGAAGTTGTCGGCAAACAACATCATCCCTGCAAATGACTCCGGCCATGGTATAAACGAAGACAAATATCCCTTTTTGCCTTCAAAGGCTCTCCCTGCATTAAAAATCAATTCTTCCCCCGACGAGGAAAATGAAATGCAATATCGCCTGCTGGGCACCACCAGAGCAAATCCCGGCATCAAATCTCAGTTATCACCCGAGAGGGGGCATTCCACTGGGGCAGTTGGTGACTTTATTACCCTGAAAGGCAATTACCTGACGATTAGTTCTCGACTCGCTTCTAGAGGGGAAAAAAAAGAAGGAAAATTTGGAGGCAATATCTCACTTTCTCGGGTTACTTAATGAAGAAAGAGAGGCAAAGTTTTCCCTGAAGGGTAAATAGAATATGCCAACGAAGCACATTTTTTTTCCTTCCCGACAAATATTAAAAGGCTATAATAACTTGTTGGGTAAAATTTTAAAGCAGCAGTTCTTAAACTATTTAATAATGGAACTGTAGTTGGGCATAAGTAAACTTTTCATGACTGTGCAAGGAATCATTTTAAGTTTCAGAAGGCAGATGTTTTGAGTTTTACTTTTTAATTAGACTTTGCTTATTGTACATTCATTACAGGGATACTGAAATATTATCTTTTATTTCATGAAAGAAACTCATTATAATGGGTGTTCCAAATTTGACGCAATATTTGAATTTGTCACCATTTTTGCAGTAAATTGTTGGTAACCCTGAAAAAATAACAATTTGATGGGTGAGAGTTCAGGGTTGGTAAAAATGGAGCGTTATATGATACAACAACGTGTTTTACACAATTACAACAATTCAATTACTGCATGAGACAGGTCGTGTACTCTCTCTTTTTGGTGCTCAGAATTTGCCCCCTAGAGCCTGTGATTTAACACCATTAGATTTCTTCTTGTGGGGTTATTTGAAGTCAAAGGTCTGTGTCAACAAGCCCAGATTACAAGAGAAAATTAAACGCTGCATCAACAAAATTCAGCCACAATTATGCAGAAAGGTCATGACAAATTTCGACAAAAGAGTGCGTATGTGCTAGCAAAGTCGTGAAGGTCATTTGCCTGATGTGTTATTCCATAAATAACCCTATCCTATGTACTTTATAATTCAATGAAAAAATAACAATCTAAAGACTAAAAACTGTGTTTTCTATTTAATTCAAACCTTGTATTAATTTTGAAGCACACTTTATTAGTATTCATCAGCATTCAATATTTCGTAAGAACTCATTTACTTTTTTACATTGGACTGTGATGGATTAATTTGTAAAAACTATCTTTCATACCAATCGCCACATTCTTCTTCCAGAATAATTCATTCCCCCTTTATACCAATTACCCATATTTTTTATAGGGGATAATTCGTTTCAGTAGTGATGATCACCATATATTGATTTCTAAAAGTCTTCTTTAATACAAATAATCATATTCTTCTTAAAAGATTATTCATTTCAGAGGTGATAGTTACCATTCTTTGATTTGTAAAAATCCTACTTTATACCAACAACCTTCTTGAGGAATAATTCCTTGCATTGTACATGATCACCATTCATTCTATAATTGTTACCATGCATTAACTGCTACAGTTCCTGGACAAATTATTAGACGCACTATATGATTCCATATAAAATCTTAATTAGGTGACACTATACAGCTTTATTGTTTTTTCGCGACTGAAACCGGTTTGCACTTGTTTACGGTCTTGTCTCAATTGGTTAAATTAGACAATATATAATATAAATTCGACGTTTGTATAAATTAGACGATAAATTATATAAATATAGAATATCCATTATATAAGGTATTATATTAGTATAATAATTAGACCAAATTATTAGAAGCACTGTAGCTTTTCAATAATTACATGATTTGCACAAGTTTATAGGCAATACTTTAATATTTAAACATACATGTAATCGGTTTTTATTCAGGAGATTTTTTATATACTTCCTATTTGTATTTATTTTTAACATATTGCATTACAATGTTAACCAATTGATACACGAACGTAAGCAAGTGCAAACCGGTTTCAGTCACGTAAAAACAACAAAACTGTATAATATCACCTGATAATTAAGATTTTACATAGAATCTTATAGTATGACTGTATGTGCTGCTGCCGAAACTTCGCTTGGACAAAACTTCACGAGGACAATTCTTGACGCGGACATAATTTCGCGTGGACAAAACTTTGTGTAGACAAAACTTCGCGTTTACATATTTCCTCGTGGACATATTCCAAAATTAATAATTAACATTAAACTATAATTTCTAACATGAATTTAAAATTAATTTATTTATTAATTTAAATAGAAATTTTTTATATATTATATAATTTTAATAAATTCAAATTAATAATTAACTTAATTTTTATAGCAGTACAAACGTTAAATTAATGATTTCTTATAGTTAATTTTAATTAAAAAAGAACTAGAATAACGAACGCTTAATGTAAATTTGGATAATTTAATGGTTTAAAGCTTTAAATTCATAACTAATTTAATTTTAATACAATAAAAATAGTAAATTAAATATTTTTGGTTTTACGTTTTATTGTTTTAATATAAAAATTTATCTGTCAATGTTCCAATGATGCAACATGGAATAAATTTGCTTAATATGCAATGGAATAAATAAATTTTGTAGTATTCCTGTTATATTGCAGGGTCAAGTGGCATTCTTTTGAAATCAAAACTAATTATATTTGACTTGCATATAAGCATGGAATAAAATTTTTCCTGGAAAGCTGTTAAACTATTTGATTTAATCACATTTTTTTCTAAAAGGAATCCAATTTTATTTTTTAATGAGGTAATATTTAAACTTTCCTCGCTCTCGTTCATTCAATCGACTTAAAATTTCGCACTGTTAGCTTATTAATTACAACTGCCTGGATTGATTGTTAAATATGTTTGTCCTAGTACGGTATGTACTGGAAGCATTGTAAGATCAGTTTTACCAAATTATATTCGTTCCACACTTATAAAACTATGTAGTTTAATATTTAAATGGCTAATATTTAATTAATTGCCGAGTTTAAATTGCCGATAAATCTAAATTTCTGCCGATAAACCTTTAGAATTTTCCCGTGACAATGCAGGTAAATACAGAAGTTTCTACTATTAGGGTGCTTTAATTTTGGTTATCGATGCAGCTGGTAGAATGGTAATAGGTGCTGTCTTAATAGGCACCTAATATACTGTAATACAGTCCCTGGCCAAATTATTAGGCGCATTATAAGATTCCATGTAAAATATTAACTATCAAGTGATACTACATAGCTTTATTGTTATTTATTACATGGCTGAAACCGGTTTACGCATATTTACGTTCGAGTATCAATTGGGTATAATATGAAAAAAACACAACTACTTCGATTTAGTAGGAACAACATATGACGCAATGCTAAACGAATGGAATTTAGTTGTTGTTTATTTAGTTATTGTTATTAGTAGTTGTTGTTATTTGTTTTAGTTGTTGTTATTTGTTTTAGTTGTTGTTGTTTATTTAGTTGTATTTAGTTTCAATAACTTTTCTTTATAATGCAATAAAATCTGGCGAGCAGCTATTTAAACGATCGAACACTTCGTTTGTTTATTTGTGGCTTGAAGTTAGGCTCGCAGAAAATGCCGTTCATGGGTTAAATTTAGTAGGAAAAACACAACCTGTGACGTAGGCTATATTATACCCAATTGGCTAAATTAGGCGATATATAATATAAATTTAACGATTGAATAAATTCGACAATATACAGGGTGTTTATGAATTCCCGGACCCATTTTGATGTTTAATAACTCATAAAATAATGAAGATATAAACAAACTTATGGCATTTATTGATGGAATAACTCATATATTTTCCTTTTCAGGTTTGAATATCTTTACTTTTGTAAATATCGTCTGCGCGTGTGGTTAATTTCAGATAATTTAATTTTCCAGTCTAATAAATATCTGTACTTTTCTAAATATCGTCTGCTTATTAATTGCATTTTTCTCTCTTTTGTTTGTGGCAACTATTGCAATGTTATGTTTACTTTTGATGTTCTATGTAGTACTTTTCTATGTGATGTTTTATTCGAGCGGATGTTAAGGAGAATTCATACACCACAGCACAGATTTTATGGTGGATGCCGACATGCTTGCCGCTACCTGGCTTGTAATTGACTATCGACTTGATATTCTCCGTGCAACGAAGTGGGGAAGTTCATTGACAAGAGTCATAAAACTTTTTGATTCTATCTACCCATTTATGTTATTAATTTTAATCTATCTTTATTATTTTATGAGTTATTAAACATCAAAATGGGTCCGGGACTTTATAAACACCCTGTATAACATAAATATAGATTATTATATCAAGTATTATATTAGCATATTAGAATAATTAGACCAAATTATTAGATGTCCTGTAGTTTTTTTAATAATTACATGTATTGCACGAGTTTATAGGCAATACTTTTATATTTAAACATACATGTAATGGATTTTTATACATGAAATTTTTAATGTACTTCCTATTTGTATTTATTTATAACGTATTGTATTACAATGTTAACCAACTAATACACAAACGTAAACAAGTGCAAACCGGTTTCAGTCGCATTTAAAACAATAATGCTGTATAGTATCACTTGATAATTAAAATTTTAGATAGAATCTTATAATGCGTGGAATAATTTGGCCAGAGACAGTAGGTATATATTATAAGTACCTATTTCTAAAATAGGCTCTGATGTAAAAGATTTTTTACAGAACTTTTTTTAGTAATAAGTTCGAGAAAAAATTCTTGATTTTGATAAATTTTGACTATCCTGATTTGACTTCAAGCAGTAGCATTACGCCCAATGATCAAATGACACTGGATCTGGTTAATATTTATATTGGTGAGATGAACTTTCAAAAACGTACTTCGCTTCATCTAGTAATGTAAAGTCACCGGAAAGAGCTGCAAATTATAAGTAAAAAAATAAATTAGGAAATATTTGATCTTTATTAATTGCGTATACGTTAGACATACAGGTTTATGTATAATTTTGTAGCGTTGATCAATACCGATTCACTGATTATTTTATTTTTATCAATCTCAATAGTTCAAGGGAATGACCTCAAATATGATAATTAACTACTGCAGACGATATTTAAAGTTACGAAATCAGACACAAAATTGTACTTTCTCTAAATAAACATACTTTTTTTTGATGGATTTGGATTTCTGACCCTCAAAATATAGGAGGGAAGCCAAAACCTGGGAAATATGGTCTTCATAGTTTTGTCAGAAGAGCGATCTGAAGTTTGGGCCCCTTAATGTTAGTTTTACTTTTTGCGTATTTCGCCATATCGCGATAACTTCTTAAGCCAATTGAAACATTTTTACACACTGTTATGAAATATGGTTTATCCAAAGATAACTTCATGCAAAAAATAAATTTTAGTAAATATTTATCATTTTATTTAATAATAGTAGCAAAAAAAATTTAAACTGTAAGGTATGCAATTTGTGCATTATTTTAAAGAACGCAATTTTTAATTTTAAATTACAAATTTTGAGCGAAATAGTTTCTGAAAAATTGACTTTAAAATACATGACTTTCTTAAAATTCGATTTTTAGAAACTATTCAACCGATTTCACTCTATGTTTGGATTTTGCCATACAAAATGAAATACTTTAAAATCGTGTAAAAATTTTATACCTTAAAATTCAAACTTTTTTTCGACTGTTATTAAATAAAATTTTAGAAATATTAAGTATTTATTAAAAATTATTTTTTGCTTATTTTATTATCTTTGGATTAACAAATTTTATAATTGTATGATTTAGTTTTCCATTTCCCTCACAAATTTCTTAAGATACGGCGAAATACGCAAAAAGTAAAATTAACATTAAGGGGTCCAAACTTTGGATCGTTCTCCTGAGCAAACTATACGGACGATATTGTGGCTACCCCTTATCTTTGGGGGGTTAAAAATCCGAATCCGTAGAGAAAAAAAGAAACATGTTTCTTCAGAGAAAGAACGTTTTTGTGTCTGATTTCGTGACTTAAAATATCGTCTACAGTAATTAATTAGCATATTTGAGGTCACCCCCTTGACCAATTAAGATTGAGTTATAGATTATGAAGATCTGATCATTAAATCAAAAGTTTTTCATGGTAGTTCATTTTTTTTACGCACTGTACATAAACTAATCTAAAGTGGAACATCATATTGCATTATTATCTTACGAAATTTGGAACTTATTGAATATTTTACGGATAAATTTCCCCTTGTTTTAAGTCAAAATAAATATTTATTACCTATCTCTTAATTGCTTTACTTATTTGCATCATCAATAAGGAATTTTGTTCCAAAGCAGTGCTCCGTTTATCTTCATTCGCTTTTAAAATTACTCTTCACGAACGATTACTCTCAAATTCTCGAACAGCGAGATAATTATCTGAACCAATAAGGATTCATTAAGGTTTTAAATGCTCTATTAAGGAAGCATTATTTTCATTTAAAAAAATTAATGTTTCCGAAATAAAAAAAGTAATTGAAAAAGATATTTTTAAAGGCAGATCCAATAATTTAAATTATGTAGAGATAAATGGGAAAAAACTCGCGATAAAAAATTATTTAAAACAAATTTGACAATCAAGGAAAAAAATTTTAATAAACAAATAAATTTTAAATTAATTTATTACAATCCACAGTGGGCCAGAAGACCATGATTTTTGGTCAAGAGTCAAAATTAAATTTTCAACTAAAATATGCGTAGACAGTTTCAATATCGCCCAAATTAAGTATTCATAATCATTTCAAACATTATAATTTACTTTTTGGACCGACGAGAGTAAAATGTAGTGAAAAATATGTTCAAAAAAATTACTAATTATTAACTTTTAAATTCATATTTCAGAAATATATATAGGAATTTCACCTTACTGTTACATTTTTATCACAGTATTTAAACTGAAATTATAGTACAATTTTTCAATTTGTTGGATTTGTAAATACTCTTGACAAACTTATAGTTTACATCTTATCATTTGACATTTTACAATATTTGACTCACTTTCGAAACTTATCTCCAAAAAGTTCCACGAGGTAATTAGCTAAACTTTTTTTGTTGTCTTCTTTGATGCTTCTTCTTTAGAAAAAACCTGCCCCATTTTGCCCATATTGCAAAGGTGGACTAAATATACCGAAAAACAAAAATTATGTGTTTTTTCATGTTTTCGCGTTATTTTGTAATTAATTAGCGTTATTTTGTGATATTACTTCGGAAATATAATTTGCTTTTCATTTTTAATATAAAATTACGAAAATTATTATATTTTCATTGCTATATTTAATTATTTAAGCGTACTTTATTTTTTTTTAAATTTCTGCTTGCCCTATTTCAGCCGCCATTTTGTTTTTTTTTCCTTGTATTTTTAGTGTATTTCAAAATTTTAACTATGAATTCAATTTACCTGCACATAAAAACCCCCAAATTTTGAAACAAATTTTATCGAAAGATTAATTTTGGCCACGAAACCTTGGACGGTGGCTCACTGTGCAATCGTTAAATTGAATCATATTCAAACAATTAATTAGGTAAAAAGGAAATAATTTTTAATGTATGTATGCTCAATGGGATTCATGTTGGGTGATTTAGGTGGCTAAATCACCCAACAGGCCGTAATGTTCTTCTTTCTTCCTCCTTTTTTTTTTTTTTTTTTTGGTATTGCTAACACTATTATGTTAACATCTATTACTTTGGCTATATTAAAACGGTGTTAGGAAGCACGATTTCTGTATTTCTGCGTATATAAATACGCGAGCTGATAACGAGATTATATCTTTTCATTGATATAATTTTTATAATTTTAATTAATTTTTTATTTTTATTTTTCAAATTTTTAATTTTTTTTATTAATTTTTTTTTATTTGTTTCCTTGTTTTCTTTGCAAAAAGAAGAATCCGATTTAAAAATAAAGTTTTATCAAGTAAAAATCACAAATATTTTAAGAAAATTTCCAAAAAAAAAAGAAGAAGCACAAATACAAATAAGAATATATAAAGCTGGAAGACAGAACAGCTGCCATGCTCTTAATAACATCTTGTAAAATCGATATAATTATAAATATAATTATTCATATTTAGAAATATTTTCGTAGCTAAGTTGCCAGATTTCAAAATAGGAAATTAAAGCGCAAACAGAAGGTAGTAGGATATATTTTTAAGGCGCGTTCATACTGAAATAAAGTAACGCAATCTATCTGTCTCTTACCTTGAATTGGTCCGAAAATTGAATTTGCGAATAATATATTATACTGTATAATTCAAAGTTTATAATTAATAAGAGGTTGAGTTTTAAATTTTTTGAATTCTATTAACTTGTAGCTTACACACAATCAATGAAACTTATCAAATTTTTTAATTTTATGTTAAATTTTTCTCTTCTCTTTCATTTTTTGTTTTCTTTTATATATATATATATATATATATATATATATATATATATATATATATATATATATATATATATATATATATATATATATATATATATATATATATATATATATATATATATATATATATATATATATATATATATATATATATATATATATATAGCTTTCAATACCATTTGTTTGAAAAAAGGGAAGCAGGTAAACACAATTTACGCTGAAAAGAAAAAGTTTCGCCAAGAGGCGCCTCTAAATATATTTTTATCCTTTTTATAATATGAAAGAGCATAGTTCAGTTCTTATGCTGCAAAGAAAAAATTTAAAATAACCTTTGTTTCCGTTTTATATGAAGAGAAATGTCAATCAAATTTCCCTTTCAATGGACAAAAACCGGACAAAAATCTTACGTCAAAAATAATTGTATTCTAGTCATGACTTGCAAAAATATGTTTTCAACTGATTTCACTTCCAACCCATGCGAAACACGTATTTACTTAAAAGTTTAATTTAATATGTTGTCAACAAACCTCTGAGAGGCCATTGTTCTTTTAATTTCAGTAATCACTACCCTTTTGTTTTCTTAGTTCCTATTCTCGAAACTTTCTTTGAAATTTGCTGTTTCCTTTGTAAAATCAGTTATTTCGAGTAAATGATATTCTTATGCTAATACCGACCGGGAATTCCGAACAACATCAACAACAACAGGACAAGCTCGGTTCGCACAAATTAAACAACTAAAAAAACTTACTGAGAACAAATAAATAAATAAAGAGATGAGATAGGAATGCATGGTGCGAAATTATAAATACATGGAAGCATAAATAAATAAATAAAAGTTTCCCAGTTACGCCTTTTCCAATTTCGTCCTAGTTTGCATAAAGATATGTATTTTCCTGCAGACTTAGCACAACCACCAGCCAATGAGAGGAGAGGTGGCCCTTAAACTGACAAAAGCACTCATTATAACTCCCGCTTCCAGCTCTTGTAGGAACAAAGCTTTAATGCAAGGCGGATTCGGACTACAGTTTATGACGTCATCGTTGCCATGGAAACGGGATGAGAGAGATTCGCGCTCTTCTTCCACGTTGAAGGCATTCCAGGTTTGATTTAGGATGGACGAGAAACTGCTCGCTAGGGGAGGGGGGGAAATGCTACAAATTGAGGTTGTGTTGTATAACAAGCATGAAAAATAACTCTCTTCGGAGGACATTAAAAATATTCATGGTTTTCAGAAACGCGTTTAATTCTTACCTAGCTTTTCATATTATCACAATTGTATACAAATATACAAACCAGTTTCATGATGAACACTGTTTAAAAGAATGTAACAAATATTTCCCAGTTCTGCTCCGCACAGGACACCTGAAATTAAGTGATATATTTGGCAAAAAACAAAACTTGTAAACATGTATTTGTGCTTGGAATATTTCAGCAACAAATTTGAAGAGATAAGAATACTTTTATTCACATTCATAAAAAAAAAAAACGGTTAAATATTGAAATTTCCAATTTTACCTCCATCTTAAAATCACCCTGCTGTATAGCAATTTCTCGTGTGGTGCAAATTGAGGTTATTTTGTATGACATTTTTTTAAAATAAAAATGAGAACTGTTCAGAAAAATCAAGCATACATGCATTTTTACAAAATTGTTATTGAGGCTGGGATTGCCTGATTGGTAGGGCACTAGGCCCATGTCCAAGAGTTAGTAGGTTCAATCCCTGCCTGCCGAATACGCCCCGTGTAGTAAATGGTGTTTGGTGCATGTTGTATTTGTTGGGTCATGAAGTCCTCCATGTTCCCATAACAAATCATACCTCTGGGGGTACTGATCCAGGAGCTTTCTTGTCTTCTGGATTGGTTTAAAAATTAAAAGGCTACGTAGTTGAATATTAGAAGTCGTAAACCTAACATTGGGAGGGCTGTTCAACGATGGTTATAAAATGAAATTGTTATTGAGAGTCGTGATTGCTCAAGGGACAGAGCGTACGACTTCGAATGAGGTGAACTAGGTTAGAATCCCAGTGATGGCCTGTCGATACGGATACCGCTCCCGGCTAGCACGACCGCAGTGCTGATGTAAAACATCCTCAGTGGTAGACAGATCATGGGCCAGAGTCACCTTGCAGTCAGGCTCACCATGAGAGATTTTCGTGGTCTTCCCCTCTATGTAATGGGTCACTATGCATCCTAGCAATTAAGCAAATGCGGGTTAGTTCCATCAAAAAATCCTCCACAAGGTAAATTTCCCTCCGTACTTGATTCAGAAGTTCCCTTGTCTTTTGGATTAGGTTCAATTACAGGTTAAATTAAATTAGGTTAGGTTAAATTACAAAGCTACGGAGTTAAATATTAGTAGTCGCAAGTCCAAAAATTGAGTCGGCTGTTCAACGACGGTTATTAAATAAAATAAAATATTGTTATTGACTATAGAAAGTGATTGTTTTTGAATGGTGGCGCATATTATGTGACACCATAACCAACAAGCAAGCTTCGATGCTCTCACTAGAATAGTTAGTCGAAAGCTTGCTAAATCAAAGATTTCCCGTTGTAACAATGACTACGCTTCGCCCTCACCTATTAGTGTCACGCTGCAACAAAGATTAGCTTCCAAATCAACCAGTACAACCGTCCCCGTAGCATATTATAATATAAAATGAAGTGACTAAAGTCATAAGATACCTCTTAATATTGTGTCGGACCAACGTGACATGTATCCAATAAGTAGCTTGAAGTCTCTTGCAGGAATGATCAGTCATGGAGCTTCAATAGATATCCTTAATAGCGAAAGTTTTGGATGTGCAGGATTTTGTACACGAACTGATAACTTGAATATATCCCACAAGTGTTCGATGGAATTCATGTAGGTGGATAAATCATTTACTGGAATTGTCCAGGATGTTCTATAAACCGGTCGTGAACAATTAAGGCTCGGTGACATGGCACTTCTCTCATAGTTTGGTTATATGAAGTCCATGAATGGCTGCAAGAAGTCTCCGAGTAGTTGAACATAACCATTTTCAATCAATAATGTATGCGGGACCCAGTTCATGTCACGAAAAAGCAGCTTACTTCATAAAGGTTATACCATTATGAAGCTACCACCAGATTGAACAGTGCTCTATTTACAACTAGGGTTCATGGTTTCGTGGGATCTGCGCCAAACTCTCCAATCAGCTCCAACCAGTTGAAACCATGACACATCTGACAAGGTTGCAGTTTTCCAGTTATCTAGGATCCAAGCAATATGGTCATAACCCAGGATCGTGGTCACTGGGCGAAGTCACTGGGCGTGATGTCATGCTGTTATTAAAAACACTCGAGTCCATCTTCTACATCCATATCCCATTACAGCCGAATTTCGCATACTGTCCTAACAAGCACGTATATTTCACTTTTTGCATTGATGCTTGCGGCTACTTCAGGCAATGTTACTAGTCTTTTGACAATTTAATGTACACGTCGGTGGTTTTGGTCATTAATATCGGTCCCAACATTGTCTATAATGAAAGGTTATACCTAAAATTAGCTATTTTTGGCTCACTCTAGACACTGCAGCTCCAGGAAATGTTGAATTTTTCCACAATATCCTAAATGGAATGTCCCAAGCGTCTAGATCCAACTACCATTCCACGACATAAGCGGTCATAATTACAACAGAAACATTCTCAAATGCATAACTTGAACACAAACTAAATTCATTCCAGTTCACTGCGTGGTAAAACTGCTATCTCTATAATTGCATATTCCTATACCATGACCATTATTTGTCACCAATATATATATATATATATATATATATATATATGTGTGTGTGTGTGTGTGTGTGTGTAAAATAAAACTTTCAAGCAAAAAAAGAAAAAAAAAATTTGAAAGTTTTTCTTTAGATTGATTGGTAACAATAGCTTACTGCCAAAAAATAGGAAGTCATCTAGCAATGTCTTGGATTACCTGGCCAAATAGACTTCTCTGGAAAATTTTTTGAATTTGTTATTATCTCTCCAACACCTTGTTTCTTTGAAAAAATTATAAGGTGAGTGTTTGTATTTATATGTTTGAGGTGGAATTAATTGCGTGTAATAGTTTTATTTTTCTTACTGTGAAAAAGAGAATTCAAAATATAGTTATTGAAGTTACGTTTCATTTTTTCAAGCATCATAGCATAATAAAGTACTGAGATAAGGGGGTGTTTATTAACTGGATCACCAAACGATGAAAAACCAGTGAAGGAACAAGTGTTCCTTTACTGGGTTTTTGTTCTAAGTTAATGAAAATAAAAGATCAACTTTAACTTTCTTGTACCTTTAGTGATGTTTTGCATCAAAAGTATGTTAAAAGTACGAAAAACAACTTCTAACCAGTGATGGAACAGGCACGTTCCTTTACTGGGCATAGATTTCCCTGTGAATGAACAGTATGTGTTAATATGTTGACACTTTAATTTTCAATTCATGATTACAAAAAAAAATTAACATTTTCCACGTATTTATATGTTATAATTTCAAGAATAGGCTTGATTTTAAATGCTTGTATGGCTTGTAAATTCATAAAGAGCATTAAAAAATAACCAAAATTAAGTGTTCCTTTACTGGGTGTTCATTCACTGGTAAGAGCTGTTCCTTCACTGGGTATTCTTATTACTTGTTATTTGAACCTCCAAAACTTTAAAACAATATTATGTAAGTTCTCTACAATTTTTTTACGTAATTTGCAATTAGTAAAAAATATGTTGACACTGTCATTTAACTAAAATTACGAATTTTAAAATTAATAGGATTTTTTAAAAGACAAGCGAAGCTTAAGTGTTCCTTCACTGGTTAGTTTACCCTACAAGCATTTTTTTAAAAAATGATTTAAAATGTTTTCGTAACTAGAGTTTGCCAGATCATAAAATATTAAATTGGGAGCGTAAATAGAGGATAAAGGGAATCAATTAATGGCGAGTTCTTACTAAAGCACAAAAGCTTGTTTGATTTGTTAATTAACTCTGATAGGTCCGACTCTGAATGTGCCCAAGATAATAATATTATACTGGTTATTTCAAATTTTATAATTAATAAGGTTGAGACTTGGTGGTCAGGGGATTAACAGTTCGCCCTTCAATGAGGCAAACCAGCTTCGAATCCCAGTGATGGTTGGTCGATATGAATTCCACTTCCGACTCGTACAGACCACAGAGCTGACGTAAAATATCATAAGTGGTAGACGGATCATGGGTTAGAGTGGTTTTCCTTCGTATGTAACCCAAATGCGGATAAGTTCAATAAAAAAAAGTCCTCCACGAATGCAATCTTCTCCTAATACTTGATCCAGGAGTTCCCTTGTCTCCTGGATTGGGTTCAAAATTACAAGGCTATGGGGATAAACATTAGCAGTCGTAAACCCAAAGAATTGGGTCGACTGCTATAAAATAAAAAAATAAAAAACTTGAATTTTAATTTTAAAATTTTGATATTAATAAAATTAAATTCAGAGACATTATTAACGTTGAATGAAGAAAACTTCTATTAAAAGAAATTTTATTTAAAATTTTCCTTTATTAAATATTAAATTCTTAGCTACGGTTTTGCCCGAAACGGATTTTCACATAGTAAATTATAAATTTCTGTAACGAAGAAATTTTCAATTGCAACATATAATTAACTCAAAGATTTTATTTAGAATTTAATTACATTAGTTAGCTGCCAAATGTTTTTTTATTAAATTTTGGAAGAGTTCGTCTATTTGTTTTTTCAATAAATAAACATTACTACAAATTCTTTTAATTCTATTCCCTTAATTAAAAATGGTATTTAAATAAATATTATTAGAAACGTAAGAATTCTCCGTAATTAGTTTATTTATATTAAATTTAAAATCTTTTCTTTTATCGTATAAATCAACAATGCAAATATTTTCTTCTTTATAAACGCTTAAATCCAAAAAATTAAAATTAATTTTATCGTCACGATTACGAAGCAAGATTAATTCTGAAGGGTAAATATTATTTAACAAAATGATATAATCTTGAAAATTAAATATAATTAAATCATCAATAAAGCTAAAAATGAATTTAAAATTAAGAGTATAATTGTTTTCATAATAGTGTAAAAATAAGTTAGGTAAGAGTGAACAATTAGATCCTTGTGGTATTCCATCAATTCAAACAAAAATATGTTTTCCGTTGTAAAGATAATAATTAAAAAAGCAAAAATTAATTAGAATTTCCCAATAATCAAAATCGCAATTAAGAATATTTTTATAATCATAGTAATAAAAGAAAATCTTTTAGTTTAAGAAAAGAAATGCTATTAAAGAGATCGCTGAAATCAAAAGTAGCAATAGAACTAATTTTATTTTGTATAATAAATTCTAAAATAAGTTTAATATTAGTAATAGTCCAAAAATAAAACCTTCTTTAAAAATATTGCTAATTAAGTAAGTATTAGACCCCCACGTGATTGTTCTAAATTTAATTTCATGAAATTAAACAAAATTTTATAATTATTAATTATTAATAATTATATTATTAATAATTATATTATTAATAATTATGTTATTAATAATTATGTTATTAATAATTATATTATTAATAATTATTAATAATTAAACAAAATTTTATGAAATTTTGTACTGATTACAAAGTATAGAAATGGCATATTATTAGTTTTAATTTTTTAATCTTTCATATAAAGCGAAAAAAAATTTTTTGTTAATATTATTATTTAAATTACAAAGTTAAAATTTTTTGCTATTATTTAACTCTTTATTTATAAGTTCAACACAGAACGTTTAATAGAAGATTGCATAATTATTGTTCTATGGGGGTACAAAGTATTTTTGTAGTTGCTTAATTGGTTGATCAATTTTGAAAAAAATTGTAGAATTGTTACTGTTACTTAAGTTTTCATTATTATTGAAAATAAAGTTTTTTAAGTAATAATAAACAGCCCATTTCCATTCTGTTAACATACCTGAAGGTAAAGAGAATTTATTTGGTATCTGGAGTTGTGTTCAAAATTACAAGGCTAGAGGTGTTAAACATTAGTAGTCGTAAAACCAAAAAATTGGGTCAGCTGTTCAATGATGGTTATAAAATAAGCATAATACCTGTAATATCTATTACTAAATTTAATTAAACATCATTGTGATTAATAATATGATGGCTATTTTAATAATTTTCCTAACGAATTGGCATTTATTTTTTAATAATTTCGCTTTGTAGAGCATAATTTTAATTCATTGAATGTTGATTTTTAAATTAATTATTTTTATAGTAACACGTTTTAAAATTGCAACTTAAAACAAAATGAACGCAAAGTTTCAGATAACTTTATGAAGTCTGATTCATACGTAGCCATTACATATTAAACACGCTGATCATTGATAAAACGAATAAAAAGTAATTAAAGACTAAAGAACGTGCAGTAAACTCCTTTTCTTAATTGAATAAAGCTGTTACCTAGCAAACATCACTGTTGTTATCTTTTAAATATTTGGCAAAACAGTATCTTTTATAGTTTAATTTAAAACAATCGCAAATGTTGGAATAAAATCCTTTTCAAACGTTCTTGTTAACGATCTAATTGAAATTTTTAAGTGATTTCTACGAGTGGGGACTAAAATTGCTTCTAAAACCCACTATCCAAATTTCAGGACAAAATTTGATAAGAAAGACACGCACAGACAGACACACTAACTCTATTACTGTAGACTAAATGCGTAACCTTTTTTCGTACATGGGATAAGAAGTAAGTAACTGATAAATATACCGTCACAATTAATAAAGCTGAAATAAGCACAATTTTTATTTACAGTCCATGGCCAAATTATTAGACGCACTGTAAAACTATATAAAATTTTAATTATCAAGTGATACTCTACAAATCTAGTGTTTTTAAGCAGCTGAAACCGGTTTACACTTGTTTATATTTGTGAAAAAATTATACATGTCTTTTTTCTGTTTCATTTTGTTAATTAATTATTAATTCGTATTTATTTTAATTATATTAATTCCATGTGAAAAAAGGAAATAATAATGATGTGCACTTTTTGTTATTTTTAGCTAATTTAATTCTTCTACTTCTGACACTTTTATATATCTGTAACTTCAGTAACCTTCAATTATCAGGCACTTAAATTTCGATAATTTCTCGTTTAAAATATGGCGGAAAACATATTTCGAGAAAATATTTAAACACTATCATTCTGTCTGAAAGCACTGTATTTTGAAATACATTACTCTACGTTATTACTCTGCATAAGTGGAAACACATTTTATCAATAATTGGAATTTATGAACAGATTGATCAATTATTCAATTATCATAAAATAAAGAAAAATGTGGATATCCTTAAAACATTCTTAATTGGAAACCTGACACCAGATAATTAAGTAATACGTCAAATAAATTAAAGGATATTTAAAAAACAAAATTGCTCCGTTATTTTCTGAAAACAAGCGTAATTTATGTAATAAATAAAGGTTAAAATAGAACTTAGTAACGAAATATTACTCTTGAAATATAATACTGCTTTCAAAATTATACACCTGCTATATATTTCTGGAATGCAATATTAGCTGTAATTTATTTAAAAAAGAGTATGTCTGCTTCATTTTATTTAAAATTTCTTATGTCCAAAGCAAAAATTATACATTAACTATTTCTGAAGCTTTTGAAATGAAACACCGTAACAAAAGCTGTAAATATATAATTATTTTAATTTTTATGTACGTAAGAAAATAATTTCTTAAAGTTATACGAAAAGAACATTAAAAAATGAAGTTGAAAAATTTTAATTTTAAAATTAAAAAAGAAATTAATTTGAATTTTCTGCTTTTTTTTTCTCTCGCTCAACTAAACAATTGCTTTGGTTCCCCTAAAGATCGATTAGGCTCTGTTAACCCTAATATAACAAAATATTTATTTAATAGATAATCGAGTTTTGCAAATTTTTCGAAATCTAGCTCTTATTATAATTCTTTAACACCTTCAAAGATTATTAACGTTGGATTTTTATCGCCGATATAGATTTTAAAAAAAGTATAAGAAATTTCTCCTTCAAAAATTCGTATTAAATATCTAGGTTATAAGCCGAATACAGAAAAACACTAATATACTTTCTAAACAGAAAAACACTTATATGCTTTCCAAACAGAAAAACACGGATATACTTTCTGCAAAGAAAGACACTGATATACTTTCTAAGCAGAAAAGCAGTGATATACTTTCGAAACAGAAAAACACTGATATACTTTCTAAGCAGAAAAACAGTGATATACTTTCTCATACAGAAAAACACTGATAGGCATACTTTCTAAACAGAAAAACACTGATATATTTTCTAAACAGAAAAACACTGATATATTTGTTTAGAATTAAAGAGAGGTTATAAAAAAAATTGTTTTTTCTTATGAGCCGAGTGTTCAATAATGGAAACATTGATTAAAAATTAGATATCTTGAACTTAAAAGGTCTCAGAAGTGTTTAAGATTTTTAAAAATTTTAATTTTGTGAAAAACATCCATATTGTAATTAAATTTATTCTGATTATAATTTGACACTAAAATTTTGTTACCTCCCCCCCCCCTCAAAATAAAATCTGGAGTTATTAATAATTTTCTAAAGCACGTATTCACTGAATCAAGCCAATCTACAAACTTTAAACTCGTTTTTCTCAAAATCAATATTACGAGATTCCGCGCAAGATCCTTTTGAAGCTAGAACCTTTAAATTTCGTATAGTCCTAACACGTACATACGTTGTAATAATTTCGAATACGCTTGTTTTACTGCAATGAAATTTTTGAACTTGAATTGTATTTTAATCATAATTAGTTTTCAAAGAAAAAAATTTTTTTTTCAAGTTCTCAACAAAAAAAAAAAAATACTAATCTATATATATATTTCTCTTACACGGCGATAAAAAAAAGCCTCATTACAACTCCCCGAATTTCAACGCTAGAAAATCGACCAATGATTGTCGCTAAAAATGTCACATGCCAAATCTAGCTGAGATAGCTCAACATATAGCGCTTTTAAAAACGGAAGAGAGAGCATAAGCTAGGCAGAAGTGAGTAGTCTTTGGCGATAGATCTCTATTTTAGTATTTTGTCGAAAGCTCTTTTTTTCACGAATTTATATATTACGAATTTATTTGACGATTTTTGATTTATATTACGAATTTATTTGTTTTACTAGAATTTATTTGTTTATGCAGGTTTTTCCATTGCAATTCATTTATTACAATTTTCAATAGACTTAATTATAGCCAAAATTTTAACCTTTTTAAAGAGATATCAGTTTTAGAAATTTTATCTTAAGATTTTATACTATAGCACATTTCTAATAGGTTTAATGAATTACATGTCATTTATTTGAATTCAAATTTATTTTAATGACTTAGTATTTACTAAAAAGATGTAATTTTTATTTTTTAAAAAAAATTGTTGTATGGGTTTTAATGGTTGTTTTGAATTCTTAGAATTTTGTGCATTTGCAATGCACCTAAGTTAGTAGCGAGTGAAGCGAGCTTGGTTTGCGAAGCAAACCATATAAGATTGCGTAGCAATTTTCGGGGGTTGGCGAGCGTTAGCATGCAGGGGTTGCAGCCCACTAGTGTTATTTAATTCTGAAAATAAATTTTCAGTTGTTGCAAGAGCAGGTTTAAACACTTTAAAACTAACCTTTAACTGTATGCAAAATAGTTCTCTTTTTTTTAAAGTAGATATTTTTAAAATTGTTGAACTTCTACAAAATAATTAATTTTGAGAGAAAGCAAAAATTGCGAATATCATCGAGATATTAATACGCATTGCAAAAAAAATTTACACTTTATATTATTTTTAAACTAACTTTGTCTGGTCGAAAAAAAGTTCTAATATTTTGTTTTTACGCAAACCTCAACCTCCTGTGACCTCATAAGAGGACGCCATATCACGGGAGAAACTTTACATCTCAAATTCTCCTACACCTCCATTACTAATTTAAAATTTAAAAGAAAGAAAAAGTGAGTTCCGGCATTCCCAGAGTAAGCTAAAGATTTTCAGTTACTGAAAAATAAAATTCAGATATCAAAATGGAAGTAAATTATCGGAAGAGAACAACTTTTCGCTTGCTTTATCCTCTCAAAATTCATTTTCACATTTTAAAAATTTCTTTTCAATATTTGAAACTTCATGTCTTACTCTATGTTTGCCTGAACTCACTTTCTCTATATTTTAAATTTTAAATTAATTGAGGTAAGAGAGAACTTTCAACGAAAAATTTCACTCGCCGTGTGGCGTGCTATCTAATAAAAAACATTGAGTTTTGAGTGTTCATTTTAAACAAACATTAGTACGGTCGATTTACATTTATAACAAAGAGAACTGCAAACTGTATATTTTTAAACTCTTCTCAATCAATATCATTTTAGATGGCTGAAATGTCAAATTTGAACAGCATTGGTTAAATCATCCCCAAAGAACAAAAAATTGGAGGCAAAAAAACGAATATATAATTTTGTTCTACTGAACTATTCAACTAATTCATTCAAATTTTGTTATTAAAAATTACAATGCTTAAGAGAAATAAAATTAATTATTATTATGCAATTCAAACCCTTTTTGATAATTAATAAATTAAATTTATAGGGTCGGTACAAAATAAATTTAAAAAAGGGAAAAAATCTGAGAAGTGAAAATGATTTTAAAAAAATTTGAAAAATGATTAAGGAATTGGAAAAAAATCTGAATAAAGAAAAAATAATGGGAAAAATACAAAAAAAAAATAATTAAAAAAATTTAAAAATCTAAAAAGTGAAAAAAATAACCAAAATAAAACATATCTAATAAAGGTAGGAACAACCAAATAGGTAAAACAAATGTCTTAGTTTTTGACATCCCATCCCTGATTATTACTGTTCAAATTTGTTATAATCATAATATTATACTAAGTGGAACAACTTAGTATCTTACAACTGAAACTTGCTAACACGATAACATGCTATAATTCAGCCTGATCGGAAACATGATTCAATTTTGCATCTTGTTATGTTGCATCAAATTTGCACCGAATTCCGCTGGAGAACATCTTTTGAACCATTCATGTCGATAAGATTAAAAACTATTTAGGATTTGACCCCTTTTTTGAGATAAATGTATGTGAACAGTTCACTGAAAAAAATCGATGCTCACAATTCAAGAAATTAAATCAGTTTTTGGCGAAAACGTATCTTTGGAAATTCTCAAACTATTTGCCACTGTCAATTGTTTAAACTTTCATCACGGAAATTGAGCGAAATGCAACTTATAGATTATTTAATGGATCAGGAAATACAACATAGGAAAAGAGTATGAATGACCAAGATCTCTGTCATAGCATGTTGTGCTTGACAAAAAAGATATCTACAGTCTGTCTATAGAAAGAACTCCCCTCGCCATTCGTCTGGTACAGTTGCGGGGTCCATAGTTACGAGATTTGACAATTTCACGTAGGGGTGTTAGGTCAATATTTAAGAAAGGTTTTGGGTCGAGTCAGAGGAGAGGCTCCCCTTTTTGAAACGTGCTGTTTCTTGTTTCCGTTGCAGCAAACGATCTCAGATTTTGAGGCGAGGGGAGTTATTTCTATAGACAAACTATAACCACTGCACCATACGCTATTAAGAGAACACTGTAGCAAGAGAAACGTTTCATGATAAATCCTGCATCTCTGTTTCTTTTTCAAATCTAAAGCTAAGAGAAGAGTGATTCCAGGTAAACATAGAGAAAGCAATGAAATTTTAAATGTTGAAAAAATGTTTTAAATGAAGTTCAAAATGCAAACAAATTATTGCAAAACAACTTGCCCACTTCAGTAGTCCTGTCTAAGTAAATCCTATGTTGGCATTTTTATATTTAGAAATTTTTTGGGCATTTAAAACTTCGTGTTTTACTCTAAACTTACCAGAAATTAATTTTTTTTTACATATTACATTTTAAATTAGCTATGTGAGTCAAGGAGAATTCGCCATAAAGAGTTTCTCCGGGGTATGGTGTCCTCTTAAACTCAAATAAAAGGTCTTGAACAACTTCCACTGAGTTATCACAGGAGCGAGAAAGTAGATTCGCCAAACATTTCAGAGCTCGCGTTTTGTTATAGCGCATAATTTTCAAAAAAGAAAAAAAAAGAAAAAAGTACAGTTAAATAATTTTTGACTCATCAAAAATAAGATTTTTATTACTAAGAGTATAAAAAGCAAATTTTAACTCGTTTAGTTTCTTTTTTTTTCCAAAAAAAAATGAATGCATTTTTTATGTACTTTAACATTAAAAAAACAACCGTTTAGACGCATAACTTTATTTTTCCTACAAAAACATGCTTAATTGTCAATATATTTTGTTCAATCATTCAGAAATTGACCTAAGGAGAGCATCCTCGAAATCACTAGTTAATCCCTCCCCTAGTCACTTTAACCGTAGTTGAAACAACCCCTCAAGCACCTAATTACCGATCCAATGGATCCCTGAAAACTAAATCTTAATTACTTTTCTGCGAAAAAGGATAAAAACAAAACTCAATATATACCAGCGCCTTTTTAAACTCTACAATTCCACCCCCCCCCCCTCCCTTTAACTGCGTTTAAATTAGTTATTTTGGATGGCCGCTTTTCGGAATATTCTCAATTCCTCGGCAGTTTATTTAAATTATTTCGACTGCGGACCTAATGGAACGTGTAATCTAGTTTTAAAGTAGCGTGTCGGCACCAATTATTAGTTTCATCCTCTGGCGTTAAATTATGAACCGGAGAGGAAGAAAAAGTTTTAATATCGTACATTTATTCGGAGAGAGAAAGTGGGAGGGGGATATTTACGAACGACTCGGAAGCTTGAGTTGGAGACACTAGATTCTTTTGCAGATCGTGTCATTAATGTCTAATTTTAAGTCTGGAGATTTTGTCTCAAGTGGATTAAGAAAACGTAATCTAGCCATTGTAAAAATGTCATTAATTCGCGTTTGAAATCAAAATAGTTAGAATAATTAATCCTTAAAATAATGGTGTGTGACAATATTAAATGTCAATGCAAATTTATTATAGAGATAATTCATATATTTCGAATAAAAAGGATCATTTATTAAAGGATAAAGGATTACATATAAGACACATAAGAATTATTATAAAAAGTCTTTTGTCATTATTAACTACAATTTTAAATAAAAAGTAAGTACTTTTCGCTAAAGCTATGATTTTGCAAACACAAAGTAAAAGTACTTTATAACTAAAATTAACGAATAATTTATAATTATAAAAATAATTTATACTTATTATAATAATTCATAATTATTATAATCAGTTATTTTAGTAGTTTGTAATCTTAATAATTTATAATTATTATGAAATTTTTAATTATAATAATCATTAATTATAATAATAATTTGCAATTATAATAATTTATAATTAAAATAATAATTTATTAATAATAACTATGTAATCGGAATCTCCATGAATAATTATACAAAGTAAAATAATTTTAATTAGGGATTACAGTAAAAAGTACTTTTTATGTAACCTTTTCTAAGTTTTGAATAAAACGTACTTTTTGTTAAAGCCTTTGGCCATTAATAATTTGTATTTTCGAGTGAAAAATATTTTTCGATAATAATTTTTTAGTATTAATTACGTTTTCGAATGTATAGTTTTGGCTGAAACCTTTTGTCTTGAGAAATTATAATTTTGAATAAAAGTTTTTTTGTCATTAATAATGAGGATTTTGAATAAAAAGCACTTTTTACCTAAGCCTTTCATAATTATTTCGATTGAAAGTACTTTTTGTTCGAAAATAGCATTTTGTCTTCAATTATATTTTCGAAAAAAAAACTAATTGTTTCTAATGATACATTGCTATAATAAATTTCATAACACACAGTTAAGCATCACTAGCGCCAATAACAGTTAGGCGATTTAGGCTTTCGAAATGTACCTATATCTGTTCTCCAAGAATGATTAAAAAATATATTAGATTCGTTTCTAAGAATTTTCGAGAATAACAATTAGTTAATTTTGGGGATTTAAACAAATTGAACCAACGAAAATAAATTTTCCGTTAAGAAGCTAAATTAGTGGTGAAAAGTTATTTGTATACGAGAAGAGTAAAAAATAGTCATTCTCTTCTTAACGCCAATAACGCTTAATTAATTGTGGAGATTTTAAGTCAATTGCTGCTTTTTAATACATACTAAATATACTGATATTATTACCAATATATAGGTACTGTGGTTTCTTACTGCCGAACGAAGGAGATTAGTACCAGAGGAAATTGTTGATTATGGTAATTCTTGACAATCAACATGGTTAGCCTCGAATTAATGGTTCGCCTTATGTCAAATCATATTGAATATATTTCATCCTTAATTTGGTGGGAAGAACTTCTGAAAACCCATTTAGTTTAATCTGTGGCGTTACTACCACTACTATTATTAAATATCAATTCACTAGTTGTTGAAGGTACTAGATTTTATTTATTTGCTATTTGAGTATATGTAAGTTGCAAGCTAGATTTTAATTTATTTGTTATGTAATTATATATGTAAGCTGTAAGTTCGAGTTTGTATCGTCGGTTGCTATGGAAATATTATAGAACAATTTTTTGTGTTAAAATGAAGTGTTATGTTTCTTGTTTTTTGTAAAAATGGAGTCAGAATACTTTTATTTTAGTTAAGTAGTAGTATTTAGTGGAGAACGACAGAATATTGCACTTTCTGGTAGAATCTAGTATAGAAGGCAGGCTAACTCGATTCAATCTTGGGGGTAAATTTTGATAGATGATGGTTGGCATTGTCGGAAGCTCCTTCCCCTCGTTGGTGACCCGGACGTGATATGAGCTCTCCTACCTCGACACTTACGTCTACTTCAATACATGGTTCACATTGAAAGGTTGATTTGCTATTTGTGACTGCGGCATTGCCCTCCTAGCGATGTTGCTTCTCAGTCTCAATTACACATTAAGGAATTTGCATACACTCGACTGCCAATAGTAACACAAGATGGACCATACACACGGCCGTGGACTTAATACAGCTCTCACGTCAAACACTCAAAAATCGGCGAACTTAAGATTTTGTTCACGGCTGGTATAACAGGTGGACAAGAATGGTGGTCTTCACCATTCTGAGCGCCGTAAGCAAAGGGTTAATATAGCTCTCACCACAAGCGCTCATTTTCCTGTGAACTTAATACAGCACTCCTGGTCTTTCGCAAATAGAGCAACTAGTGGTTTCCGTTGATTGAATCCTATCCCTGATAAAATACTGGTGGGGTAGTATTTTAGAGTCAACTACCACATTATTATTAAACATACATTACTACTATTATTAAACAGTAATTCAGTAGTATATAAGAGTTTTAGTTTTGTTCATGATTTCGCAGTGTTGATCAATACTAATTTATTGATTATTTGCTTTTCCGATCTGCGCGAGATACTGGTATTCAGTTTGTCCAATTAATGTTAAAGAAAATATGGTTTCTTTTATAGTTCAAAATTAACAGTCACCATCAGCTACAGGGCGATTAGATATAAAGTATGGTGATTAAGAATTTGTTAATCCCCACCTGATCTCCAAAAATGCAAACATGTGCTCTCAACTTATATCGTATTATTTATTTTACAGCAAACCTTTAGTTAATTCCCAGAACGTTATTTTATGCTGGTACAAAATTCCAGGGGAGCTGAATTTGGTTGTCAAACGAATTTAAGTTAATTTAATAATATCATTTTATTCAAGTTAATTTTTTTTAATTTATCACCGATAATATTTAAAAGTAATTGAATTAATTCAACTTTATCATTAGGATAGCAATTACTTCAGATTTATTTTGTAACGACTAAATTTTATTCTCTTAACACGCGAATAATCACGCATTTTATGTGTATTTTCTCTTTCTTTTGGTTCAAAAACTCAAGATTTATTATTTTATTTAGTTGAACAAATCTACTTGGGGAGCTTAAAAAACTTTTTTTTTCCAATTTATGAATGAACCCATTAGGCTTTATCGTTTTTTCAGAAATAATTCAGTTTAGAAACTCAAATTTCAAATTATATTAAATATCTAAATATAGTTAAGAAATTTCTAAACTAAATAATGGTTTTGAAATTTTAGTTTTTGAAAACTTAATCACATTTTGAGTAAAGGCAATCATGGCAACTGTGGGGCAACAGAAAATTTTCGGAAACAAAATTCTAGTTTCTCCCCATAGTTTCCTGTAACAAAATATTTAAATTCATTACTTTAATAGCAACAGGTTTCTTTTAACAAATGTTACTCCGGCTATGCATTTTATTTTTAAACTCATAACTAATTTAGTAAAAAAATATTGCGCTTATTTAAAAAAAATTTAAATAATAGATTTTTTTGGTCAACATAACTATGTAAGTTATGTTGACCAAAATGACTCAAATATATAAAATATATTATATATTATAATATATTATGAGTTCAAAATTACTCAATATATAAAATAAAATATTTAATTGAAATATCAAATTGATTAAATAATTTTTAAAATTGGAATTTTTAAAGAAAAACAGTTCCTTAGAGTGAAAACTGCATAATTCATTAAAAAGTTATTCTAAATGTCGAAAAATAGAGAATAAAGACAAAAAAAATATTTTACATATTTTGAATAAGCACACTTACTTTTACATGAAATCAAATGAAAAATTCCCAGCATCAGATTGGATTTCAATTCCAGCGAGTATATTTTCCTAAGGTGACAGAAATTATTTTCCTTCTTCAGTATTTGTATTAAAATCACCACCAAGGATACTAATGAATATATACTAATAAGAATACTAATAAAGATATGAATGAGTTAATTATAAAAGAATATGAAAATACTTTAAATGAATACTATGCAAAAGCGTTAAAAATGGACGCTGGTGAAAATAAAAATTCAGTCTGGAAAACAAGCAACTCAAAGTTATAGTCTGCTTTTTTTCAGTTGATCGTGTGCTGCTCTTTTAATAATGCTTAGGTTCACCTGACTTTTTGTGACTCTTGCGAATCTTTATTAAGGATTATGGTGCTGAAATTGATTTAGTCGAAAATTGTGCAGACATGGTTGTTGTTGTAGTTGTAGTTCATTTACGTCGCCCCACTTGGATCAGTCTGCGTAGGGACCGAGGGTGTGCGGTATTGGTCCTCGTTAAACTGTTCTACCGTAAAGAGCTCGCCTTCTCGTGCAGGTCGTCGGGCTACCAAAGCGGGGGGTGCCATCCCCTCTGCAGAGGATCAAAGTTATGATGGCATGTCTTTGGATCATCCTCAGGGATGTTTCCCAGACCGTCGCCAATAGCCTATTGTGCGGCTCAAGTGCGTCGTGAATTAACAACTACAACTACCCAATGAATAATAAAAATATAAAATATAATCCAAAGGACGAACAATTTCAGTCGATTTTAAACGGATATAATTTAACGTTTTGTTGGTCATTCGGCAATTTTTTCAGTGTTTAATTTTCTTCCACGAAATATTTCAGATGTGATATACTTCTACTTACTATAATAATTAACTAAATTTTGATAAAATCAATCTTTTTATAAATTTATCAAAACAAAATTTACAAAATATTGGTTTTAAATTCTTACCCTGACTGCCATGTGTTAAGTTACGAGTTTGGCAAAAATTCCAAAATCTAAACCACGGGGGCTTTCAAATAAAATAGAAAACGAACATTGCAAATTATGCTTTAAGCTAGACAAGCGGCCATCTTGATACTAGAACAACCCACCAGTCCCGCAGTGGACTGATCGTTAAGACACAGTTCCCAGCAGATCACCGAAGTCAAGCATCACTGACTGCGGTCAGTGTGCGGGTGGGTGACCACTTGGATCAGTCTGCGTAGGGACCGAGGGTGTGCGGTATTGGTCCTCGTTAAACTGTGCTACTGTAAAATGCTCGACTTCGCGCGCAGGTCGTCGGGCTACCGAAGCGGGGGTGCCATCCCCTCCGCAGAGAATCAAAATTGTGATGGCATATCTTCGGATCATCCTCCGGGATGTTTCCCAGACCGTCGCCAATAGCCCAATGTGCAGCTCTAGTACGACGTAAATTAACAACAACAACAACCCACCAATCATACCCCGTTTTTAGGGCTCTATTTTTTTACAGCATTCCCACTGACTGTTAGACATGGTGCCCAATAGATCACCCAAGTCAAAGATCGCTGCCTTTGGTTAGTGAGCGGGTGTTAGACGGTTTCCATCAGCTTGCAAAAGGACAGAGGTTGCACGGTATCGGTTCTCGTTAAACTGTTCTACCGTTAAGTGTTAGACTTCGCGTGTAGGTGATAGGGCTCCCAAAGGGGGAGGGAGCCATTCTCTCCGTAAGGAATCAAAATTCTGATTACATGCCTTCGGATCATCCTCAGGGATATTTGATAGACCGTCACCAATAGCTCACTCTTGTGAGACGTCAATGAAGTACTACTAATACGACTACTTTTAACAGCAATGGGAAAAATGCCACGTTATTTTGACCCCGGTTAGATGTCGTGGTCAACGGCTGAGCGGGTACCCATTTTTCTAAAATTCAAACTACACGACCATCGATGGGGATGTTTTAGTCAATTGTTAGGATCTAACTCTCCAACTGGTCAAAGTAACTCAGACTTAAATAACGTAACAGTAATTCAGACTAAAATAATGTAATACTTGCATAGATTAAAAATAACGTAACTTAAATCAAAATAACGTAATACTTTGATCAAAATAACGTACTACTTAGATCAAAGTAACGTAATACTTAGATCAAAATAATACAAAATTAGTTTAGACCAAAATAATGTAATACTAATTTAGACCGAAAATAACGCAACTTAAATCAAAGTAGGTAGGTATGTACTGTATATATGTCTCACTAGAGCTGCGCAATGGGCTATTAGCGACGGTCTGGGAAACATCCCTGAGGATGATCCGAAGACATGTCACCGTAATTTTTTTTCCTGTGCAGAGCGGATGGCTCTTCTGCTTTGGCAAACCGACGACCTGCAAGCAAAGCAGAGCACTTTATGGTAGAACAGTTGTAAGAGGACCGATACCGTGCAACCTCGATCCCTACGCAGGCTGATCAAAGTGATCACCCACCCGCTTACTGGCCGCAGCCAGTGATGCTTGGCTTCGGTGTTCCACTGGGAACAGTATCCTTACTAAATTAAATTAACGTAACTAAATTAACTACTTCGTTACTAAATTAAATTAACGTAATATTTAAAATAACATACTACTAATTTAGATCAAAATAATGTAATACTAACTTAAACCATAATGACGTTATACTAATTTAGGTTTAAAAAAACGAAACACTCTTGCTGTGATCATTAAAATTGAAATCTCTAAGCGGTGTGACAGGAAGCTTATCACTAAATTTAGATTAAAATATTAATTAATTATGAAAAATTATTTTTTCATGGATATATCTTCGGATAAACGAATTTTATAACAGTATCCAAAAAATTTTGGATAGGCTTGTAAAATTTTCGACTTATAGCTGAAAACGCAAAATGTAAAATTAACGTTAAAGGGCTCAAACTTTCAACTCACAAAACTATTGGGACCCTATTTTCCAGATTACGGGTACCACTCCTCCTCATATATTGAGGGTCAGAAACTAGAATCCAGCGGGGGGGGGGAGTGTGTTTATTCAGAGAAAGTAAGCTTTTGTGTACTCATAATTTAAAATATCGTCTCCACTAATTAATTTTATATTTTTATAACTGTCGTTGAACAGCCGACCCAGATTTTGGGCTTACGACTGTTAATGTTCAACTCCGTAGCCTTGTAATTTTGAACCAATCCAGAAGATAATGAAACTCCTAGACCATTTACTACAAGAGGAGTCTTCGGCCGGCGGGGATCGAACGCACGAACTCTTAGACATGGGCCCAGTGTCCTACCAACCAGACTACCCCGGCCTCCGAACCATGAAGATTGAAGTTTTTCTGTGTTTTCCTTTCTTTTATGCGCTCCTATATATATATTTTTTTTTTCAAAACAAAACCCTTCAAATGTGACAAAACGGTTTTTCGCAACAAAAAAAATAATAATGAATAAGTAAAAAATAAATTTTCCACGAACAAATTTAGGGCCGGTGAAATCTGAATCCCTAGAGTTATTGCGCGAAGGAAAATAGTGGCATTTTCTTCGAATTTCCACCCTTCAACTGTTTGAAATATGGTAATGGTAAGTGCTTCACTTTAACGCATTTACAACCGTTGAAGTCGCTTCAAAATGACTTTGAAACGAAAATGGCGCAAAGCAAGAATGCAGCTTCGTTTGCAGACAGAAAGAATTTAATGCGTAATCACAGCATCCGATATGACGTCGTTAGCAGTCATTAGAGGTGGCGGGAAATATTTCATTTAATTGGGTTACGGGTTTTAACCGGGAAACTAACTTTTCAGGGGGAATGAAAATAGTTACTTTGAAGTTCAATTGCTATGCGGAAGATAATTGGTTTTACGGCTTTCTTTTCGAAAATTATGATAAAAGTCAATGACGGCTAGGTTTAAAGGTTGAAGGAACCATTTTGTAAATTGGCTTTGAAGGGAATGTCTTGGTTCAAAATGATTTAGAGCTTGAAATCGCAGTAATTAAGTAATTGAAACAAAAGAATGGCATGATCTACTGATTTCTTATGTATTAATAGGATATAATTGACGCATTATTCAATAGAAAAAAGGACAATTGTATTTCTAATATTCAAGTCGTGTCTAATATGCTAGGCCGTGATGGCTCAGGGGATAGAGCGCTCGCCTTCCATGAGGTGAACCGGGTTCAAATCCAAGGGATGGCAGGTCGATACCAATTCCGCATCACCACAGTGCTGACGTAAAATATCATCGGTGGTAGATAGTTCTTGAGTTAGAGTCCCCTTGCCATCAGGCTAACCGTGGGAGGTTTTCTTTTTTTTCCCTCTCCATGTGACGCAAATGCGGGTTCATCGAAAAAGTTCTCAACTAAGGCGAATTTCTCCCAATACTTGATCCAGGAGCTCCCTTGTCTTCTGGTTCAAAAATACAAGGCTACGGGGTTGAACATTAGTAGTCGTGAACCCAAAAAATTGGGTCGACTGTTCAACGACGGTTATAAAATAAAATGTCTTCTCTAAAAAAAATTGCTTATTGTATGAAATAAGTCTACACCAGCTTTAACATTATCTTCGCTATCTTGGATTTTAGGTTATATATTTGGATTGCGTTTTCTTGGAATTTTTGTGCTAAACAAGCTTTTGATGACATAGTCTTACACGACAACACAGTACATTTCAAACTAGGTGGGGAAAAAGAGGTCGCTTTATTGAATTAGTGGAAATAGCGCTTGATAAATTCAAGAACTTACGCACTTTTTTCTCAAAACTTTAGAAAAATAAAGTTATGCGAATTGCGGTTTCGGGTAAATAATAAATAATTTAAAACTGCACATTTGTCAGTTTTTTTAATTCAAAAATTGAACTTCATTACAGTTTAAATTGATTAATGATTTGAATGCTAAAAAAATCCTTAAAAGTAAATCATACAAAAGCAAATGTACTTGTCAACAATCTAAAAACAGACACATGGTCTACTAATCGAGTTTCAAAAACTGCTGATTTCTAGAACAACATTTGTATAATTTTGTCAAAACAAAATGAATAGGGAATAAGTGTCCTTGTTTTCGATTTTTTTTATAACATTCGAAAGCTAATTTGCTTGTGCAATGATGAACATCTGATAAAAATTTATTTAGATTGAATTTGAAAATTAATATCTGATTTAATTGTATTCGTAGGTGAAAACTCATGTGATAAAAATTCACTGAACATCAACCGTAAAAACCATTTATTTTAAAATCTTAAATAAGCAAAATATAAATTATCGACATACTTACTCGACATTTAATAATGGTACGAGCCGTTGTTGTTGTTCATTTACGCCGCACTAGAGCTGCACAATGGGCTATTGGCGACGGTCTGGGAAACATCCCTGAGGATGATCCGAAGACATGCCATCGCAATTTTGATCCTCTGCAGAAGGGATGGCACCCCCGCTTCGGTAGCCCGACGACCTGCACGCGAAGTCGAGCACTTTACGGTAGAACAGTTTAACGAGGACCCATACTGCACACCCTCGGTCCCTACGCAGGCTGATCTAAGTGATCACCCACCCGCACACTGACCGTAGCCAGTGATGCTTGACTTCGGTGATCTGCTGGGAACCGTGTCTTAACGATCAGTCCACTTAATGGTACGAGCCATTATTATACTGAATGGTACGAGTATGGCCGTAATTACTCGTAATTACACTGAATGGTACGCGTTAGAGGCCCCATTCGAGCCATGAAAATCAAGAAGAGCGTTCGTAATCTGATTTTTAAATAGTTGCAAAATTACTTCAATACTGCATTATCTAAACTTCTGCGCTATCTGGTAAAGATTAAGAAATATTCACAGCTTTAACTAGTACTTTCTTTAAATATTTAAGCTATTTCGTCCTTCCCAAAGTGGAGATACATGCAGTTTAAAATTGATTTTATTGCAGTTAACTGTGACTCTTTTATTTTCTAAGGGCGAAAGAGTTTGAATTGAATTGAATGTAGGGTTTAATTGCACAAGGTACATAAAGAGACATACTGCGCCAAACAATCGGTTTCAAAGCGAATCGTAGTTAGGAATTAACAAAAATTAACGGAACGAACTTACGTTCGTCCTGATATTTTTTTCTTACTAGAACTTTACTCAACGTAACAAGAGTATTTGAAAGTGAATAAACTGAGATAAAATATAAATACTATAAAACAAGATGAAACAGGATCAAAACGTGAATAAAATCAGATAAAAGTGTAAATAGAATCAAACAGTTATATACAGCATAAAAACCAATTGCGTGTAGAAACGCAAAAATGTTAGGATGATGGGTGTCTCCTAGCAAATCCTCCAGAGATAAAATAACTGCCAAAAAAGGTAAGACGATAAAAGTTAAAACATGGGCAAATAGTTAAAATATGATGAATCGAAAGTAAAATATAACAAGAGTTGCACTAGGGAGTAGATTCTCCAAACAGTAAATGTAGATTTGCCAAACGAGTGTGGCCGATTTCGAGACGGGTTAGATTAACCTCTGCGTGACGTAGACCTAATGCAACTAAAGGGTTACTATCTAGCTTAACTGAGTGCAATTTGTTATTAATTTTAAGGTCCCACTGTTGTTGTCAGAGAGATGTTATAAACTGCTGAATGTAATTGTTATACGTCTGAGAAAGATACGGATACAGTTAAAACAGCGATGGCAGCCAAATCAGCCAAGTCGTTTCCTGGTATACCGACGTGACTAGGTAATTTTTGTAATCGGTAATCGGCAACTGGCAATTTTTTTAAAAATTTAGAAAATAATGGGGGGTTTTTTTTGTAATATTGATTTAAAAATTAAGAAAATGATTGAGAATTATTAGTTTTTTCATTTAGTTAAGCAAACTCCAAGTCTTGATCAAGTTTTCCCGGTCAAGCTTTTCTATTAATGATGTCACTACTTCCTTAACTTCTGTCCTTTTGTCTTTAAGCTGCGCAGGTTAGGGGGCGTTGTTTTTTATGTTTATTTTATTTTAGTTGTGCCGTGCAGTCAGTTGTGTTATCTAGTTATTGGATTTTTATTTCAAGTAAGCTTTCGTTCGTACCATTCTTATGTATTTGTCTTGTTTTTATTCTTCTGTATTTGCTTCTGCATTTTATATTGTATTTTTATGTATTTCATATTGTATATTATGTATTCTGTTCTTTTCCTCAACTTCGGCAAAACCTTTGGGGTACAGAGAGGGCAATTTAAGACTTTTGTCATGCCCTCTCGATAGAAAAGGTTTTGCTTTTATGACTTCCGGAGCTGGTACCCCCTGAAGATGTCAGCTTTGGTTGTCATATTTATCCAATTTTTTCCATTGTCTCACCTGGTATACCGACGTGACTCGGTACCCAACAGAATAATACTATTTGTTTTAGTCATCTTGGAGTTTCAGTTGGTACTATACCAAGCAACTGATGGCGTATTCTAACAGCTAAAGAGTTTGAAAGAAAAAACACCCTTTAAATTAAAATTTAACGCAGTATTCCACTCAATTTATATTTTAATTAGAACGTTTAATAAAAAAAAAAAAAGATCAGTAACACCAGCCTTGTTGAGTTGTTCATTTTCAAGTTCTTTAAACGATGCGTCACATCATAATTCTACAACCAAAATAGAGGTTACTGCCGACCACAAGTTTCAACGCTTTTCTGCAAACATGAAAAAGATATTTCAGCGCTAAAAAGAGCCCTAGGGGGTGCTCTCCGAGCTGCCATTCTCTTCCTCTTCCGTTGAAACGTATAGTCAGGAACAGATGAAAAATTCGACCCCATAGAAAAAAATAAGAATAACAGTCCTAACATAAAGAAGATGTGAACTAATACATAGGGTACATAATAGCATTCTTTCTCCCAAAACTCCCCCTACGTGCCCAGTCGGGAAAAAAACCAAAAGACAGAAAAAGAAAGCTTTTCCTATATGCCTAGAATACACGGTCCTAGTACATCTCTTTTATTTCACTTTTCTTGGTTGTGAGTTGCATACGAAATTATTCCTTTTCCCGAAAGGCCTTCATGTTGAAAGGAGAAAAGAAAGAAAGAAAAAAAATCTTTTTAGGAAGAACTTCCTAAAGATACCGAATAAATCAACTGGCTTGTTAAGGTTTTTTCTTTCCCTCTCGCCAAAAAGTGGTAAGTCAGGGTTGGAATTAATATGGGGACGCGATTCGAATACTTTTTGTGACTCATTTTTTTTTTGCTCAACTATTCCACCAATAACATAAATATCGTGCTTGGTTGCGGTTGTTGTGTATCTACCACTACAAAAATATAATTCCGAATTCACTAGTATATAAGATATGTTAACTCTATGATGGGGTACCTTTTCATAGAGGAAGATTAACGTTGTCGAAAATTACTATCCCCACATTGGTGATCCGGACGTGATGTGAACACGCCTACCTTGACAGTAACGCCCACTTCGATTTGAACACGCCTACCTCGATGGATTGTCCACATTGAACATTTGGCTTGCTACTTGTGACTGCGACATTATCCACCTCCTCGTGCTGTTGCTACTCAGTCTCGATCACACACGTCGGCTTGCATGCACTCGACTGCGAATGGCAACACAGGAGCGGCCACGACCGTGAACTAAACACAGTTCTCACGATCAGCATAAAAGTACGGTGATCTTAATGCAGCTCTCCCGACTTCTCCCAAAACAGCAATGAATACGAATCAAATAGTGGTATCCGTTCATCGAATTCTATCACAAATATAATTCTGGTGGGGGAGTACTGTAGTGTATCTACCACTACAAAAATATAATTCCAATTCACTAGTATATAAGATATCTTAGCTCAATTTTATGGAGGGGTACCTTTGCATAGATGAAGTTTGACATTGTCGATAACAACACTCCCCACGCGGTAAGAGACGCGATAATTTCGAATTAAATTTTCGCAGTATCCTATTAAATTTTAATCATTTTCTTACTCGCAGCTAATCATCACCTCCTACATCAAAAAAGTCCAACATTGGACTTATCATTAAGACACGGTTCCCAGCAGATCACCGAAGTCAAGCATCACTGGCTGCGGCCAGTGTGCGGGTGGGTGGCCACTTGGATCAGTCTGCGTAGGGACCGAGGGTAAGCGGTATTGGTCCTCGTTAAACTGTTTTACCATTTCGCGTGCAGGTCGTCGGGCTACCGAAGCGATGGTGCATCCCCTCTGCTGAGGATCAAAATTGGAATGGTACGTCTTCGGATCATCCATCGCCAATAGCCCATTATGCAGCTCTAGTGCGACGTAAACAAACTATAACAACAACTACACCAAAAAGCCTACACACGGTATTTCTTAAGTAGTTTGCGCAGACTATTTAAAAAAGTGAATCAGTTGTGCGCAAGAATCCAAATTCTATTTTAAAAATAATTGAGAGAAATATATCATATATATTTGAGAATTGAATCTGTTGGTTGACAAGTGAATAAGACAAACCAATCATATTCAAAACAATTTTTCAGACATATATTTGCTACCACTTCCGTATTTTTATTAGATTTTGTATTAAATTACGTAAACTGGTTTGTTTTCATAGTGGTCTGATCAAACTACTCGTAAGAAACGGTGTGGAGGCTTTCTGTTGTAGGAGGCGTTGAATTAATAGAGAGGTTGATTTTTGGCAAGCGTTTTCAACTGAAATTTTCAACCTACTCCGTGTTGTTTAATGACTAGTTTGCAACTCAGGGTGGTTTGTATATAGACAGGTAAGCCCTGCAAACAGTCCAATTGATGTTCAGTTTTGAAAAACTTCGTAGTGTGTCTGTTTATATAATCGTGATCTTTGCGTGCTTGTTTGACCTGATCTCGTGTCATCTTGCGCATTAGGTAAAACCTTATTACCCATTGGCAAAATGGGTGTTGTTTTGGGTTTGAGGGCATGCGCACCTTATTTGGACGTCATCACACTTTTCAACTGTGTTCAAGAGTAATAATAAACAGTGCGCATGCGTTGCAATGGCGACCGCTGCTTGATAAGTTTTTTAGAATTCTTTTTTTCACTTTTAATTTTGTTATGCATTAAGTTATTGAGTTTATTTTTGAGATATGAGAACCAGAGAGATCCCATAAATACTTCTTGAGTTGTGAATAAAAGAAAATTTCATCATTTGAACGATATTTTCGTTTTTATTGTTTTAATTAAGAATCAGAAACCGAAATTCTAAGATGAAAAAAATTCAGACAACAGCCATTTTGTCAATGGGTAACCTGTGATCGCTTTTCGGCGATCAAATTTTTTTTTTACTTTTACTTACTTTGCTGTATTTTTAATGCTATCTTGGTAATGCAAGAAAAAATGAAAGTACACTTAATATATTAAAACATTTTTCTTTGTTTATTTTTGTTACGTGATGGAACAGTTCTTAACTCATCTTACGTATTAAATTTTATCTGGTCCTTTTTTATCATAAGTGCTTGATCGACCTAATGTTCAGCACTCCTAGTCCCACATTAGTTTAGGGTATCATTGGTGAGCACATCTAGGAGTCGAAACTTTGATCTAGTGAAAAAAATCAGCACTAGGGAGCTTAAATCAATCGTGACTGAAAGTCCTGTTGTGATTGCGCATAGTTTCGTAATGAAAAAGGGGTAATAACTGTGAGACTGCCTTTGTCATCTGGCTGAAGTCAAAATAACCTGTCATTCTTTCAATGACCGTTATGGCCAATGGTTTGATGCTTGGCTATGGTAGAAGAGTGTGTAATTTTCGATCAATTTACATCATTCATTGATCAGATTTTTGCTGAACGTAAATACTATATGACCCTTTGTTCTTCTTTTGTACTTCATTGACCTTATCTTTGTCCGAATTACCCAGATGGGTAGTCCGATTGCGATGGGTTTTGCTCATCTCGTCGGCATAGTCAACCTGATCTCTGCTCATCTTATACTGAATCTTTTTTCTGAATTTTTAATTAAAGCTGAGCATCATATTAGACTGGGAAGGTATGCACAGAACATCAGCTTCTAAATTGACTATGATAATGAGAGCCCAATCAAATGGATCTGATTAATACTAGCTTTGCTGATTAATTCTGTTAATACCAGCTGATTAATTCCGTGGTAGTTGAGGGGATGGAATGTTCGCCTTCTGAAGGAGGGATCCGGGTTTGAATCCCAGCGATGGCTGGTTGATGCGATTTCCGCACCCTGCTCACATTGACCACAGTGATGACGAAAATTATCCTCAGTGGTAAACGTATCAGGGGTTATAGTCCCATTGCCGTGAGCCTAAGAGTACGAGGTTTTCGTTGCTTTCCGCTCCATGTAACGCAAATGTGGGTTAGTTCCATCAAAAATCAAAAAGTCCTCCATGAAAGAAAATTTCTCTCAATGCTTGATCTAGGAATTCAAATGTTTTCTGGATCAAAATTACAAGGTTACAGAGTTACAGTACCGTATCGCACATCGAATTTGTTGAATGTTGTAGTCCTAGCGAAAGAATCTTTCTGCATGAATATAAAATGTGTCACTTAAGAGAATTGATACATGCGGGCTTCGCTTATTTGAGATAGATTGGAAAGAACAGTTGCTAACATAAAAAAATGCCGCGTTTCAACAACTAATCAGGATCGTGATACCCACTCTACATCACTTGAGAGTATCCCTTTTTGAACACCAGAGCACTTAGAGAAATAGTACATCCTTTAAATAAAAGATCTAGTTCTCCATCAGCTGGGTTCACTTTGCAAATCGGACTTAGACCCATTCTCTGAATAAAAGTTTGGGTGGCAAAAACCAGTTACTCATTGTCATTCGAGAACTCGGTAAAATGTATCACCGTTGTTAGCTGTAATGTTGGCAAGATTCAGGCGAAAATGTATGCATTTAGTAATCGTTCACCAATGAGAAAATAATTAATGAGTAAATTTACTGTTGGATAAATGATTTGAGCTTTAGTCAGTGAAGTCCACAGTAAGAGTTGAATTAATTTTATAATATTTTTTCCGTTTATGATGCATTGGAGGGATAACATCGTGGAATTTTTATATGATTTTTGTTAGGAATCATAAGAAAATTTGGATCACTTCGCCCTCCTCTTACTAACTGCCGCGAAGTGAAGCGACAAAATGACTAGAAACTTATCTCAGAAGTAGTTTCCTTTAATCTGAATCCCATTTGTCTGAATAACTTTTTAGTTTTTACTGGGAAAAAATAGGTATTTACTTTATTTACGTCGCACTAGAGCTGCTCAATAGGCTATTGACGACGGTCTGGGAAACATCCCTAGAGGATGATCTGAAGACATGCCATTGCAATTTTGATCCTTTGTAGAGAGGATGGCTCACCTACTTTCGTAGCCCAACGACAAAATGTTATGAATTATCACTGGTATCGGTGGCTGTGCACTCTCACTAATTATTTTCAGAATAGAGTCTCGAAACTTTGGAATGATCTGTTAGCCATATTCCGGAATTTGTCGGATGAGAGCTGTATTGATAGGTTTGGCATCGGTGCGCCAATCCCTGCGGATTCATACTTAAGGAGCTGAAACCTCTTTCTACTTTTTTCACATAGTCTATGAATGTGTCGTTAAACTGTTCTACCTTAAAGTGCTCGACTTCACAAGCAGGTTGTTGGACTACCGAAGCGCGGGTGCCATCCCTGCTGCAGATGATCATAATTGGAATGGTATGTCTTCGGATCATCCTCAGGGATGTTTCCCAGACAATAGCCCATTATGCAGTTCCAGTGCAAAGTAAATGAACTACAAAAACCATGAATGTGTTTACCGCCATTAATTTCGGTATCTAAAATGAGCCAAAGATAATTAGGGGTAGATTGATGCAATTGTTCTTTTAAATAAATCCTATGTTGATAGTTGAACAAGTGTCAATTAATTGTGAAAAGGCAGCTTAGAGATTTGAAAGCTTAATTTATGCTCCTCTGCAAACCATAGTATTTTACTTAAGGTAATGTATTGCATCTTATGTAAGGTCCATTGAGGGAATTATCCAGTTTAGTTAAACCCGGTCTCAGATCACAACATCGTTGGCAAAAATGCCCATTTGACAAAGAGATACCTCTTTTTCCATCCCAGATATTAAAAGTAAGAAGAAAGTGGTACTCAATACTGACCCCTGAGGAATTCCCTGAAAAGTATTAAAGTGTTTTAATGATACCTGTTTAATCTTTTTGAGGATAGTAGTCTTAGTTTTAACTTTTTAAAGAACTCTACGATTAAAATTGTTGATTGTTTTTCATTTCGTATTTTCATCATCCACCTTCTCTAATTCGAATTCTGCCGACCTTTCCTATCATTTTTTTATTATTATTCTATCATTATTCTTATTATTCTATCATTATCGCTATCTATCATGTGGCCATAACGCTTTTAAATTCCTTACCTGCTTCCAGTATCTTAAATGTTTGTAGCATTGATTAACATCTCTTTTTCCTGTTTGATCTTTGAACGCATCAATAAATAAGAAGGCCTGTTGATCTATGCATGCATTGTTTGTGAGCATCGATCAGCATCTCCTTTTCCTTATTGATCTTTTAATACCTCAATAAGGAAAAAGACATGCTGATCTGTGCTTATCTTGTTTGCGTGAATCAATCAGCAATTTATCGATCCAAAAGATCAATGGCATGCCAGCAAGTGGCCTAGTGTGGCTATCTCTATCCTGATTGATTGTTCAAAAGTGGCATTTGCTTACGTTAGCAACTGTTCTTTCGATTCTATTTTGAGTAAGCTAAGCCCAACAAGCATCAATTCTCTTAAGTGACACAGTTTATATTCTCGCACAAATATTCTTTCACTATATATTTCTTACTTAACACAAACCGGCATGAAGCCAGGTAGAACATAAACAAATTAATTTTGCATCGAAGTTGCCAGGTACACAAAACAAAAATATATCATGGTTACAATAAAATATATACACAAATAACAAATCTAAGTTAAGTAAAAGAAGTTGACAGGAAAGAATTATTTTTCAATAACTTCGATGTGCGATACGGCGCTCTATTTAATTAACTTCACGATAATTAACAATTCTAACTTATGTGGAAAAACTAAGCTCAACTTTAACACACCATTTTATTTATAGGCGATCAACTGACACTGACGTCATGGGTCACATGTGTGGGTATTCGTGATCTTCTTGTTCTTCTTGAAGTGCAAGTATCCAATTGCTGTTCTTTGATGATTATTAAAAGAACTTCTAAGTAAATGCCATGAGTGGACGACAACTTATGTGGGCTAGTGCTCTAAATTTGAGTTGTTTGTAGAGATTTTTCACAACTAATTTATAATTTTAATTCATTTTTGTGCCTAGACAGCCTGCACTAAATGACTTCGATACCAACCTCTAATCAAATAGACAAAAAACAAACAAACAACAGTCTTTTAATTTATAAAAAAAAATATTTAAAAACCTACAATACTTACTCTTCTGTCAGAACATTGTTTAATGTTTGTATAATTAATCTAACAAAACCCGAGTCGTAAAAGAAAATAAATTATTTTAAATATAATGACACTACAATAGAATAAAAACATGCATTCCGGGGTTTTGTAATAAGTAGAGTTTAATTAAAAAATATGATCAGGTTAGCAAGACGAAAATGAAAAATCAAGCCTACAATATTTACTCTTTTGCCAGAACGTTGCTTAATGTTTATATAATTAATTTAACAAAACCGGCGTCGTAAAAAAAATATTTTAAATATATTGACACTACAATAGAATAAAAACATGCACTCCGGGTTTTTGTAATAAGTAGAGTTTAATTAAAAAATATGATCAGGTTAGCGAAACGAAAATAAAAATCCTGATATAAAACCATATATATTAAACTAACGAAGCATATAAAATAATTATATATATGAAACAAAGCAAATCTTTCATTTCTTGTATGCGTTTTCAATTTCCTATTCCCGGAGCCTCTTTTATCCCACAGAGGATTCTATAATCCAGATTTTCTGATAAAAGTAAACAAAATCTCTCTCTACGCCAGTAAAATTTTGAATTCATAGTACGGAAGGAATTGCTAAGGGAAAGGGGAGGGATCGTGAGGGGGGAGAGAGAATTATTATCGGTGTTGGTATTGAGGGAAGCAGGAGGAAAGAGAATCGATGGAAGGGGAGGAGAAGAGATTTTTAGCATCCTCTTCCGCATCCTTAGCATCAGAAGGTCACCATGGTAACGGTCCGCATAAAAGAGTAGGATCAATAATGCGGCAAAATACCATTCCAAATGCGCATGCGTGGTGGGTGTTGCGGTGGTCGGGGATGATTTAGGACCTGCTCTTGCTAAATCAGACAAACTCTTGAAATTCTCCACCAAAAACAAAAGAATGAGGTAAGGAAGAAGAAAAAAAAAAGTATAGATGAGGTCGCATTTTTACACGTTTCCTTCAAAGAATTGATGCCGGAGGGATGATGATCCACCTCCTCCCCATCACTTCGTTCGGATGGAAATCTTAATCTTCTTTCGACTCTCCAGCATCCTTTTTCTCTCGTCTTTTTCTCTTCTAATAATTAACAACCCTCCACCCAATCCTCCGGGCGATTGCAGACGCAGCTTTTTTTTTTAATTTGAAATTATTTTAGGAATAATGTAGACTATTAAAACACCGCCTTTTTTATTTGCAGTTTTAGTAAAAAGAAAAAAAGAAGAAAACAACAAAAAAGTTGTGATCGCCTTATTACGATTACTAGTTACCCATTGGTCCAATGCTTTTTCTTTCTGGATTGACTCCGTTAAAAGCCACAACATTTCACATCATTAGTTGCAAAAACTGTCTCAATTCATGTTTGTCTTCGGATTGGGTTTCATATCCTGCCTATGTACGTGTTTCAAGATGTCACAAAATACTTTTCCTTCTTCAGTATTCATATTTATATTGAAATCACCGTCAAGCCACTAATTATCCGTTAATAATTAAAAAAATATAAAAATACTTTATATTATTATTATGTAAATACATTAAAAATGCCTGCTAGTGAAAAGAAAAAGAAAAACAGCAGCGGTCGCCATAGCAACGCAAACAATGACGACGCATGCGCACTGTATACGATGACTCTTGAGCACAATTGAAAAGTGTGTGGATGCCATCAAATCCAAATCAAACCCCATTTTGCCAATGAGTAATAATGTTAGGTTAATTGGGTATACTATAGCCTACGTCACAGATCGTATTATTCCTACTAAATTTAACTAGTAAACAGCATTTTCTGCGAACCTAATTTCTAGCAACAAGTAAAAGCATCAAACGAAGTGTCTTGTTTATAAGTCGCTACTCGCCAGGTTGGAATTGTATTAGTCTAGTTCCTTTGGAAATAATTTATATTGTTGTTTTACCGAAGTTTATGAATTTAGAAAACATATTTAAAACTCAGTTTATTAATTAAACTAAAAGGTAAATGTTATTCCTAGTAAGTGGAAGTAGTTGTGCTTTTTTCATATTATACCCAATTACTTCTATTTTGGTAAAAAATAATAAGAACATTATGCTACATTATTTCCTTAATCGCATTTCAATAAATGACAAATTGTTCGAACATGCATTTAACATTCAAAGTAAATAAATCTCTCGATAGTTATTAAGCTGACTTGGCCGTAAATACTTGAATTTATCTGACATACTGCAGCGGTTATCATGCCTGACAACTTAACGTTTAGAGACAAATCAAAAAAGTGAAAAATAATTTTGTCCAAATACTAACAAGGAAAAACTATGCACTATTTGGGGGAAATTTATTCCCGGATAAACCCGTTGCTAAGCAACCACGGGGAAAGTGAAAGTAGATAGGAGAAATCAAAAAAATGTATCAATCTATTTCCAGTTGCTAAGCAACAAAGCAAATTTCTATGAAAGCAATTCCTTTCCTGAGCACGTGACTTTCTTCTTAACAAAATTTCTTCTAAGCACTGCAATGTGCTTCCTTGGAAACAACGAAAATTGTTTTGCATTTTCAAAAAAAAAAAAAAAAAAAAAAAAAAAAAAAAAAAAAGAAAGAAAGAAAGAAAGTAAGAGAAGAACGTCAATGAAGTCATGTCATGAATTGGTATAAAAGATTTTAATCAAAATCAAAAATAGTTGAATGAGATAAATAAAATAAGTTTATGCTAGTGCGCAGTTGAAAAAGACGGTACAAAATTATAGTATCATAACGGTTGTCTATTCCCTCATTTTAAGTTAATTTTAAGTAAGCACTTAAACAGTGTTTTGCATTTTAACGAGACTGTATAATAAACACAAGTAAAATACTAAAATCGGTTAATATAACAAATCTACTTCTGAATTCACAGCTTAACTTTTAAAAACTTAATAAAAATGACCATTTAATAGACAAAGAGGCATCACACCCTGCGCGTTCCAACCCCCGTGATTGCTTTACAAGCCTCATCGTTTTTCTTTCAAAATGTCGACATTTTTTTAAAAAAACTAAGAGCATTTTGTTAATTAATTATGTACGAGGAAACATTTTGTTAATATGATCGTAATATACTGAATGACTACCTGGATTTAAAATACAATCTATTGCACTTAGGAAAAAATTAAACTTGGAAAATTGAATGTATGACTCAATTAGAAAAAATAAATGAGAAATAATTTTAAGAGAGAAGTAATGACTGAACACTAAAGCTGAACATCCAATTGAAACATCTGCTCCTTCTAGGTGAAGTAAACAGAGAGGGGCACAGTAAGCCTTGGCCCTCCATGGGCTGTTGCATCACTGCGTTTAGTTTACTCGTTAGCGATACATATTAAAGAAAATTCAAATAGGAAGTGGCCATTATTTCTCTTGAATTAAGTTTATTATAATTTTCAAAATTGCAATATAAATCTTACCAGCATCTAATCGCTCTCTCCCACACGTCCCACAGTGTCCATCGTAAAGACAAGGTTTCCAGTAGAACACCGAAGTCAAGCATCACTGGCTGCGATCAGTAAACGGGAGGGTTAACACTTTGATCAGCCTGAGTAGGGACCGAGGGTGAGCTTTATCAATCCTCGTTAAACTGTTCTACCGTAAAGTGCTCGGCTTCGCGAGCAAGTCGTGGGGCTGCCAAAGCAAGGGAGTCATTCCCTCTGCAGAGCATCAAAATTACGGTGGCATGTCTTCGGATCATCTTCAGGGATGTTTAATAGACATTCGTCAATAGCCCATTGTACAGCGCTAGTGCGACGTGAATAGAATATCTACATACCTCTCTGATACAAATTTATTTATTTATACTTGTTGTTTCCGACACCAACTTAATTGCCAACATTTTAGCAACAATGGATAAATAGTAATTATATAAAACATAAAAGGGAGAAAAGAAATCATGAAAAATCGCTTAGAAATGCTGTAACTTTCGAACAAATTAGAATTTTGATTTCGTGTTTAGTCTATAGACAAATAAAGCCCTTTCAGCAGGGCATATTTATACTCTATAATTGTTTTCTTGAAAGCTGCTGAGTGCAGGGCATTTTTTACTACACGTTTAACAATTAGTAATTCTGAAACTAATTATCGAATGTTAATTTTTTTTTATCCCATTCTACTTCTTTTACATATTTCTAAACACCTTCGCAATTTCAAATTTCTAAGTCCTATAGTTTTTATTCCATTGTACTCCCTTTACATTTTTTTCTGCACAGCTTCGAAATTTAAAATTTCTAAGTCCTATACTTTTTATTCCACTGTACTCCCTTTACATTTTTTCTGCAGAGCTTCGCAATTTTAAGTTTCAAAGTCCTATAGTTTTTGCACAGTAAAACAAAATGTAACTTTAAGTTGAACTCCAAATACGGTAGTGACGGTGACTTTACGATTTCTCATAGTAAAAAGGTCGAAAGCGAAAGAAAGTGAATGTGATAGAAATTTCAGACAATCCATTGACCAATAATGCGACCTTTTTTAAAGATTAACTTTGATGAAAAAATGCATCATTTTTACTAATTAAAAAAACACGTAAGCTGCAAATAATGTAGAGCTATCTTTGTACTAGAGTATAATAACATTAATTATGTATGCCGGTAGTGATAATGATGCATGATTATGGTACCGAAACGTTACCTTTTTATGAATACATTTGACATTATTATATTAATATTTAAACAACGTTTTATATTTTTATTTGGTTATATTACTCAAACTGAATCAACGCATCGTAAAATTTTTGTACAGTTCCCACTAAGCGGCCACGGTTCCAGGTATTTTAAAAGTTAGCTCACAAACTTTTTTTTTACTTTTAATGATAACGTTTGGTGTTTTTGTGGCATTCTTCGTCTTTTTCATCGTTCAACTTACTCCTCAATTTCTGCAACTGCACATAACCAACTGGATCTCCATGTAGCCACATGATTCGGTTTCATATTTGTTCTGACATGCGCTCATGTTTTGAGATATGTCCATAAATATGTCCATGTTTTTAGATACGTCCGTTTTCCTGTCCATAAAGATGAAATTTCGTCCAAATGTTACACCGAGAGCAGCGACGGCTCTGGGGATAGAGCGTTCACCTACCAATGAGGTGAAGCGAGTTTAAATCCCATCGATGACTGGTTGATGCGAATCCACATCTGGCTTGCACCGACCACAGTGCTGAGGTGAAATATGGTCAGTGGTAGACGAATCATGAGTTACAGTCCCTGTGCCGTCAGGCAGGAAGAAATTTTGGCTTTCATTTCCATTAAATACAAACGTGGATTAGTTCCATCAAAAAGTCTTCCACGAAGGCAAATTACTCCCAATTCTTCAGTCAGGAGTTCCCTAGTCTACTGGATTGGATTCAAAGTTACAAGGCTGTGGAGTTGAACATTAGAAGTCGTAAACCCGAAAATTGGGTCTGCTGTTCAACGACGGTTATAAAATAAAATAAAAAAATATGCTCTACCGAAAAGTCTCACATAGTGAGCAAGGATCGTGTTCCTGTACCACTGATCTGTCAGAATACCTCTATCGAACACTTGAAGGTCGGTATTCACGTCTATTATGATGCCTGCCGAGAGCGCCTAGACCATAATGGCCCTTTTCGACAATATTAGAGGGCCGATATCGACTCTCGGGTTCTACCCAGATGAAAAAACGTTGCGAGTCGTTGTCCAGCAGACTCCTGCTAGCACCATGAAGCTTGGAAATAAAAAATCAACTCTTGACTGCTTAGTAAAGAATTGGAGAGATGGAAAAAGCACCCACGATCTTTCAAGTTGAGTAGCCCCAAGAAAAACTACTGGACGTCATGACGTATTAACCCAAAGAAAGTTGATTTCTGACCCAAACAAGAGAGCTAATCAAGTATGCAAGAAGATGGACTAACAGTGAGTAAATGTCCTGTCATCCGGACAACGAATAGGATTATCCGATTGCAATATGCAAAGGAGCACGAAGCAAGGACAAGTAAAGATATAAAGAAAGTCCTTTCGAGTCATGAATCTAATTTCAATTTGTTTAGAAGTCGACGTTAGCTAATCAGTGATCGTTTAGAAGTCAGCTAATCAGTGACTTTCAGCAAAAATCACTGATTTCAATTGTTTGTGGTCACCAAACTATTTTTATTTTTACATAACATTGTTTTGTTGTTTTATATTTTGCTTGAATTTATAGATACGTAAACTTTATCTTTGAAAAACAATCTTCAATTATCTGCCTTCAAAATTTCTAAGAATGTTTCTCTTGAATCATGCAGTTCAATAGATTCTTTTTCATTATTAGGACTACTCTTCAGTAATTTAATTTCAAAATATTTTGTAAGGGGCCCAGAAATTTTGGTGGGTCTTGGGTCTGAATTTGTCTTGATCGGTCCCTGGCCATACGGGCAGATTTGCACACTTCTTCATCGCTGCTAGTCTATTGTACTTCCTTAAAGCTGCTAGGAGAACTCTTCCAAGGAGATAGAACTCCGAAAGTTTCCTAACCTGAGTTCGTTTGTCTTCTGTGAACGAACTCATATGGCATCACTGAGACCAACTCCAGCTACAGATCATCACAAATGCTCGACTTTTGTTCAAAAAGACTTAAAAACTTGTAGTCACATGCTTTTTGACAACTTATCGAGTAAAACAGCCCTTTGAATCACCTTATCATCGACCATTTTTGGTTGTGGCGCGAACTGATAAAGAGCTTACGATCTTGCTGGGCAATAACAAAGAGACTACAGATTCTGTTGACAGGGACAAATTTGAATACATAGTGTCGAAAGAATCATGAGATGCTCCCACTCTAAATGCTCCATCACAGAAAATTCTGACTAGATCTGGTGGAATATCGAAACCACCGGTAACCCAGAAAGCATGTAAACTTGCGGCAACCTTATGTCGGAAACTTGCGGCAACCTTGTGTCGGAAACTTGCGGCAACCTTGTATTGGAAACTTGCGGCAACCTTGTGTCGGAAGCTTGCGGCAACCTTGTGTCGGAAACTTGCGGCAACCTTGTGTCGGAAACTTGCGGCAACCTTGTGTTGGAAACTTGCGGCAACCTTGTGTCGGAAACTTGCGGCAACCTTGTGTCGGAAACTTGCGGCAACCTTGTGTCGGAAACTTGCGGCAACCTTGTGTCGGAAACTTGCGGCAACCTTGTGTTGGAAACTTGCGGCAACCTTGTGTCGGAAACTTGCGGCAACCTTGTGTCGGAAACTTGCGGCAACCTTGTGTCGGAAACTTGCGGCAACCTCGTGTCGGAATTTTCTCAACGAATTTTCTTACGAAAATGTTTGTACTAAAAACCTTTTTTCAATGAAGCAAAAATATTGCAGTTTCAAGCCTTTCATTTAAGGCTCATTAAGGTTCAAACGCTCAATCACGATTTAAGGTTTTTATATAGAAGGTTGTTTGCCAAGGCTTTGGATTAGGGTAATGTACGTAAAAGAGAGCAGATTGTCACGCATCTCGTTTTAAGGTTCGAAGGTTTGCACGTAAACCGCATAACAAATCCTTTCAGGTTTTCTTTTTTATTACGATAGTGCTATGCAATCATACATAGCCTATTGTCCTAAAGACACCAGAATGGATTCCCAGTTGGAACGGCCAACAGTAAAACACGGAAACTGAACAGAAATGGTCTGGGAAGCTTTTCATCATAATAGGTTCGATGGGACTATGAATTAATATTCTTATAAAAGCATTTTAGAAATTCACGGGCTGCCTTATGCTTGTAAAAACATGTATCCTCATAGTATTTCAGTTGGATAATGATCTTAGGCACACCTCTAAAACAGTGACAACTTGATTTACAGCTAAAAAAATTAAAACTTTGAACTGGTGGTGTCAATCACCTGACCAGAATTACAATAGAGCACCTTTGGAAATTCGTCGGAAAAAAGTCCGGGGCAGTAAGAATTCTTCAAAGGCTTTCAGCCGGAATCATAGATATTACCATAGATATACCACCATAGGTATACAGCCAGGGATCATAGATATACTTTCTCTATGGCCGGAATGGGTGGAAAGTCAACTCTCTTAACTGATGGTGAGCAGCAGTCATCATAATAAGAAAGTATGCAGCGAAGTATTAAAAATTTTCTTACCTGAAAATGATTAATTTTAATAAGTTTGGGAACACTGAATCTTCTCAAAACTTTTGATTTTAATTTGAAAAAAATAAGACCAACAAATATTTTGGAAGATGGTATCAATAGACTTAACTTAAAATTCAAACATAATTTTCACCTTTCATCCATCGAAAAACGTTTTTTTTTCCAACCACAAATCGCTCAATTGTCACTGCAAGAGTTAGAAAATTTGAAATGAAAAATCTTCGGTTTTAATATAGCCTAGTCCATTTAAATTTTCACAATCTCGTTATTTATATACAATATAATTTTAAATAATTAATTATAAATATTATTATACAAAGTGTGCTATAGTTACCAACCTGAATATGTATTTTTAGTTGTTGTTGTTGCCGTATGCCATTAAGGCAAAAGTGTGCGCTTCTTGTTTTCCAGTGGCGCCATCTGTGGCCAAGAATTCGACTTCTGCCACACACACATACGTCACAGCCCGTTTATTAGGGAGGACACATTCACACTCCATCCATCCGAAGACCGTAAGTATACTTGAGCCAGAGCATGATCACTCTCCGATCCAGTACCCCCAGAGTTATTGATTTATTATGAGAATTTCGAAGGACCTTGTGACCCCGACGGATTTAGATGTACCAGTAACTATTTTGTACACGGCGGATCTTCAATCGGTGGGGGTCGAACTCCCAATCTCATGGACATGGGCCTGATGCCCTACCATCCAGGATATCCCGGCCTGGTGTTTTAGTGTCCTTGTAAAAAGTAAAGAGAAAAGAGAACACTCATTGGGGATAGTATACTAATATTTAACTGAACAAAAAATAAAATATTATTCAAACTTTGGTGAATCGCTATTGAGTTAGGAGAGATTAAAAACTTTCAAAACACATTGGTTGTTGTTGTTACTTTACGTCGCACTAGAGCTGCACAATGGGCTATTGGCGACGGTCTGGGAAACATCCCGCAGGATGATCCGAAGACATGCCATCACAATTTTGATCCTCTGCGGAAGGGATAAAATTGAGTCGCGCGAAGTCGAGCAATTTACGGTAGCACAGTTTAACGAGGAACCCCACTTCGGTAGCCCGACGACCTGCGCGCGAAGTCGAGCACTTTACGGTAGCACAGTTTAACGAGGACCAATACCGCACACCCTCGGTCCCTACGCAGACTGATCCAAGTGGTCATCCACCCGCACACTGACCGTAGCCAGTGATGCTTGACTTCGGTGATCTGCTGGGAACCGTGTCTTAACGATCAGTCCACTGCGGGACAAAACACATTGGACCGGAAAGCTTTTGTAATCCAGGTTTTACTTCTTTTTTGGCGAGGATTTATAAAATATATATAAAGGACAGCGAATATAAAAGACCCAGTATGAGTTAACCAAGATGAGTTCGTAAATAAAAATTATAGAAAGGGCAAAGAAAATAGGCTAACTTTTCACTGAGTCGACTTTTTGGATCAAATGTCACTGTCTAGATTTGAGTTCTGTTTTGGGATAAAACGTCACTGCACTTGATTATTGTGAAATCATTTTTGTCCTTCGAAGAACAAAAATGATTCGATGATTAAAAATGATTCGTCAAAAATGAATAGATAATTATATATCACAAGAGTCAGAAGCGTTAACGGCAAAAAAGAAATCGCTGGGACAAAATAAAACAATGATATAAACAAATCTGCTTCTTGAAAAAAGAGACAAAACAAAAACTCCCTAGGGTGCGACAGGGTAGTAGACTCTGCATATATGGATGGTACTTTCTACCCTAGGTGGCTCTGCAATCTCTTGACTACCTACACGTCCAGGTTACTGTTTTTGGTGTATTTTGAAACCAGTTGGCTCACAACGTAATCATTGTGTTTTGAGACTCTCATGAGTAATATTTCTTGTATTATTATTTCTGTTAAAAAAAAATAAAAATAAAAAGAATCGTAATAAGAATCGTCATTTGAAGGCCTGTTATTTCAAGACGTAAGAATTGTCATTTGAAAAAAAAAATCGCTATAAAACACTTCTTACCTTGTTAACAATATACCAACTTCAAAAATTTAAGCCTAAATGATAATTTGTAAAAAGAACTTAATCTCGATGTTCGAACAATATGCTAACACTAACATATGATGGTGCACGGCTCGCACCAAGAACAAACAAATAAACAGAAACCAAATCAGGATAGCCAAAAAAAGCGAGTTCTTTCTAAATCTAGAAACCATGTCACCTTTTTTAACGATACATCTCTAATTAACTAAACTAAATTTTCACTTAAAACTCACCAGAATTACTTATTATCATTAATATCTTATAAAATACAGCAGATTTGAGCTCAAAAATTAGATACTTTATTTCTTTTATTAAAGACAAAATTATCTGCTTCAAAATATGGCCTCACAGAATAAGCTGTAGTAAGCAGCTGTATACTTTCTAACCGGAAGTAAAGCAGATCAAGAGCTCGAGATTGTTGTTGTTTACATTCATATTGAAAACACCATCCATATATTAAAAAAAATAAGACACTTAAAAAGAAATCTGTAAAAAGGGAAAAAGTTTTTATAACTATTGTTACTTATTTATTTTTATATATATAATTTATTTAAGCATACTTCTTTATTGTAACTTTGCAGATGAAATTTCGAATATTAGAACGAAACTTAATGTATTAGTATTTATTTTTCCCATAGATACAAGCAGAACTTAGGGAGCATTCTCCTTACATGCGATTCACGCAAGTTTAGGGTAATCGGATGCAATAATGCAATAAAAAAAATAAAAAAAAATTTTTGTTTTACTGTGGCAGATCGTAACAGACGATTCCCAGTAGATCACCGAAGTCAAGTATCACTGATAGCGGTCAGTGAGTGGATGGGTGGCCAAGAAGCCTGCGAAGGAACCAAGATTGCGTGGTATCGGTACTTGTTAAAAGAGCTCAATTCTCACGCTGGTCGTCGAGCTATCAAAAGCGGTGGAGCCGTATCCCCTCTGTAGAGAAACAAATTTGTACTGGATTCTTCCTCTGGACCATCACCAATAGACCATTCTGCATTTCTAGTGTAAACCGACCTTAAAATACCAATATTTCTTATTTTTTTATTCTTTTTTTTTATTAGTAGAAAATAGAAGAAAATTTATAAATTAAAAAAAAAACTGAATTAAACACTTCTAAATTACTTCAACACAATTAACTACCTTCTTTTCTCGATAAAATCAGCTCGCTTAAACAAAATAGTCATAATTAATTTTTGCCGACATTGCTTAGTCATCTATATAATATAAAAAGCTTGTGCTAAAAGCGATGTTAGCTGATATTTCAGTTTTCTTTTTAAACAAAATTAAAGAAAAATAAAAGTATAAAAAAATTAATTCATAAGAAAATTTTTTAACTTATACCAGATATCAGCATGAAGTTTTAACATTTTTTTAAGAAATTTCTAACACTTATTTAGAATGACTATGTTTTTTGGTTTTTTAAGGAACTGTTAAAATTTGTAGTGTCGCCATCTACTGAGTTATAAGATAACAAATATAAGTGTTTTAAAGTGTAAGACTTCCTGAACTTTTTAAAAAAATACATCATAAAAAATATTTTTAAGCTTAATCCAAAGGAACAAAGATCTAAATGTTTTGTAGTTTACAAAGAATTCTATAACTGCATAATTTTGTTTTTGATTTCAAATGCATTAATTTGAAATAAATATATATATTTCTTAATTTAATGCTTATTATTATTTAATAGCAAGATCACAACTAAAATGCTTTTTACATCTAATGATATAATTAATAAATAATTCAAGATCATATTACTAAGCTAGAATGATTTCATTTTTAAATTTTGTCCAAGCGCAACATACACATGAATTGTAAAGGTAGATAAACACTGTATCAAAAATCTAATAAAAAGTAAATTTAGATAATCATTAAAAAGACAATCACTTATTTTAACAGTTTTTTGCTTAGTATTATTAAGATAGTTAGAATTTTTATACAGATTTAAAACATATGTTTTCTTAATTTAATTAGTCTTAAAAATCGCCTCTAATAAACACACACATAACCTTTAAGAATGTACATGTATTTCGAATTTTTATTTAGTTTTAAAACATTCATTTTCTTAATTTAATTAGACTTAAAAATCTCCTCTAATGAACACACACACAACCTTTAAGAATATACATGTATTTAGAATTTATATATATATATTTAAAACATTCATTTTCTTAATTTAATTAGACTTAAATCGAAACTTTTATTTAATATTGAATAAAAATATATTTTTATTTTTTAAATCAATAAATTTAAATTATATGAATCTTTGCTATGACAGGAAAACTATTGACTTAGTTAAAATTATCTTTGTACTTCTTTAAGCAATAATATAAAAATCTTTTGAACAAAAGTAAAATTATTTCATCTTTTTGACTTATAATGCACAAAAAGGATTCATAAGCATTTTTTGATGAGATTTTCAGTTAGCACTTATGAAGTATTCATGATCGCAACGCTTGATTACGACCCCTGGCGGGGAGGATATTTTCAGGCCTTTATTTATTAAGTTTTCATATAGTTCTATCAGAATTATTGGCATTCTTTTTTTCAGCAGCAAATAAGAAGCAAAATTTCCCTAAAGAAAATGCAGAAGACCCGGAACAGAGGTAAATCATTTGGAAACAGAAAGCACCCAATATTTGAAGAATAATTTCTCAATAATTTTTTCCTTTCCATTATCAACAAACTTACAACCTTTAACTTCCGATTTCGGGATCACATACTGTTAAAGACGTGTGTATTAGGGTAAAATACATTTCTCTTGTCTTTAATTCATTATAAATTAAAGGGAAGTTATTTAATTCCATATTGCTTACTTCATTTCAATGAATAAATGTGATTTCAGAATGTGTAGAACTGTAATAGTCATAGAATATTCTTCTTCTTCTTTATAGAATAGTATATATTTCTGTATCTACGTAATACGGAAAACAACAATAAAGAATCATCGGAATTACTTGAAATAGTATCATTTGCGTTGATTATTAATACATTTTTATCGTTTTTTTTTTCGTAAATATTTTTTCATTTCAATGCTTAGTTTCAACTAGAATTCAGCTTTTTTGTTTTTAAGTTAAATAAGCTTATTGCTTTTAAATTATTGAAGTTCATCTCGAGATCTTTATTGAGTGGTATTCAATCTTAGAGTATTGAAGAGATAATCTATGTATATATTATTTGAGAATAAAATTTTCAAACAAAGAACATTTCATTTTGGAATTCTTTGGATTTATAAAATAGGTAAGTGTTATGATTTTTATAATAATAAATTTACTTGTAAATAATTTTTGTTCTGATGATAGTTCTCTACAAAATAATCTATAAAGTCTTTTGTAGAGTCTTACAAGCAACTATAATTTCCATGTGAATATCATTAAGGTCCACCCATATTCCATGCATTTGGTCCAAAAAAACATCTAATTTTGCTCTTTCAACTTCCCCAGAAACAAATTTTGGTTTCAGAATATTGTCAATATATGGGTTCAATTCAATAGGATAATTGAAAATACTACATCTTTTCTTAAAAGTTGCCATTATAATTTACAGTATACAAAATTTAAGATTAAATACCTATCGATGAACAGAGTAAAGAACAAAGACAACATTAACTAGAAAGATATTAAATAATTTTGCTAGCTCGATTAATAATAAAATCGAAAACTCGATTATAAACAATAGCTCAGTGTTTACAGTGTCTCGAAGGACCAAAAAATGAAATGAACATTAATAAACATATTAAATAACAGTAAATCATAAAAAATTCAAGAAACAAACACAATGTGGGAAAACGAAACAATAACAACTTAGCACAACAAATGAAATATCAAAATCTTACAGAATTTTATTTATAATTTCCTTTATTGATTATAAGAGCATGATTTATTGAACAATATTATGATTCTATTCTTCTTTGAATAATAATGAAGTAATTAAATTTTCCTAGGCTTTCATGTAACATGACTCATCTGCATAGCTGCAAGAAAAACTCGAGTAGATTTTACGAAAAATCAGTTTTATGATAATTGTCGCGAAATATACTAAATCTTTTACACATAGGGAAGTTAAAGAACTTTCATAGTCATCAAAATAGAAAAACTGCAGTATTTTCCAGTAATGATTAACATTAAATGAACTTTAAATGTTATGCATTATGTGTACTCATAATTTTGAATAGCAATAGGCATTTTATTCATCAAAGAAATTTAAGATTTTTTTTTAAATTAATTTAAAAAGGGAGTTCTGAAAAAAATTAAACTCAACATTTTAGAATAAAAAAATTTTTTAACTGATTTTTATAAATGGCTCCCTTCATTATGTAGCACTTATTTAAATAGTTAAGCAAGTAATAATCTGTGCGAAAATTCTATTTCAATAGGAATTTTTTAAGGAAACTTATTCAATTTTAGGAAATTTTCTTAAATGAACAAAAACCAGAAGAATTTTTATTATACCGGTAGATTAGGAGAAACTGGCAAACCCAGTAATTCACTGGAAAATCCAGTAGAATTGGCAGCTAGGCATCTTTAGCTGTTCAACGATGGTTATAAAATAAAAAAAAATAACTAAACCCACTTTTCTGCGCATTCATGCCTTAACGAGTCACTTTAAAAGCAGCATTCTTAGACAAAAAATACAGTATGCTGTTTTAGTATGCTCAACCACCCCTCTAAGTTTGTCCCATGATCATAGAACCACCCTGCTTAAGATTTCTAAGAAATATAGGATGCTTAAATAAATTTATGATCTATCGGAGGACATCTTCTCCTGTGGTTATATTGATCACAATATTCCCCCTTCCAGTTCCAATATTGATGCCAAAATTAAAAGAATTAAACAGTAAAAAAATTATGGCCAATTTGCTGTACCCGCAACAGAGATTAATTTAAAAGCAGTGCATAATGTTTAATTTTGTATAGAGAAACTAAATTGAAATATTAAGAGTACTGAAAAATGCATCACGAAGATCTGTTGTATTTAGAAAAATTCCTCGATGGAACAATTAAAAGTGTAAATATAGTGCTTGAAATATGTAAGTAGCACATATATTGTACTTTTATACAGTTTTATTTTAATCATAGTTTAAAATTTAAATATTAATATTATTTCTTATTATGTCATTATTTGACCATCACATTAGCATAGTTAAAACAGTTTACAACATTAGATTTTGCAATTAACATCTCTTTCTAGATAGCGGACAGTTTTTTCAGTCCCAAGGATGTCTGCTTGTCTGAAGTTTTTCTGTAATAATAAATGTCGAATAAAAATAAAAAGAATAACTTTTAAAGAACATATTTTTATTATGATTAACATAAAGGAAATTATAAAAAACACTATCACACTTCACAAACGGATAATTACATATCCTAAGCAAAACAACGGAACTTCGGCTTGATCCAGGACTGTCCGAGGGCTCAGAATTTCCGATTTACCTGATTGAACAGCCTGTCTTTGATTATCTGAGACATCAGCCCATGTATTACTTCAATTGTTATTTTGCAACTGTCCTTTGTAGCTTTGGCCAGTTTGTCTTCAGTCTTTTTCTCATGTGGGTCCATACCTAGCACAAAACCACACCTTCCAAGCTGTGTTTCAGACTGTTCCAGTTTATCTGAGAGATCAAATACTTGGCCAGTAGTATAATCTGCATTCTAAAAATTCATAAAAAATTTGAATCAATATCTTGGCTTCAAAATATATAGATTGTTACCATGAATGATCAAAATCAATAGAATGTCGACTTTCACTTTTGAATGTCAACAATCACATTGTCGTTTAGATGACTGTGCGAAATATTTGTTTTATCTGATTAGATACTAATTCATTGGTTGATATTATTATATTTATTCGATATTTTAATATCTGCAGAGGATAGATTAGGAGAAACATCAGTCTTCGGAGTACTGATTAAATGTATACTGGGCAGTGGCACTTGACCTTTAAAAAACATTGTTGTAGGGCATACCAGACACACTGAACCTTAAAAATACATCAGTGTAGGGTATACCAGGCAAAGACACTTAACTAGATCTAGTATATATTTTGAATATTTACCAAAGTGACTATGTGATTGTCAATATTCACCAGTAGAAGTCAACAACCACCAATTTCGGTCATTCACAGTATAGTCTTCAAACTATGGATTTAGTATTGAAATAATTCAGGACCAAATCCTGCCATTTGAGGGTATCTACAACTCTCATTGGAGGGGGAATATTAATAACATTTCAAATTTTCAGAATAAAACTGATGACAGACTCTGCAGAATCTATCAAAACATTTAAAATACAAGGTCGTCTCCAAACAGAATTTCTTGGTTTCAAAATACAGATTTTCTGAATGAAAATGTCTCAGGCAATTTTTGCAACTTTTGGCAATTACTACATCAGGGCTCAAATTCTACTGTCAGAACTGTCATTAGGGAGGGAATGTAAAAAAACGTTTTAAATTTTCAGAATCCCTGTGGCAGAATCACAGCAACACGGCAGCATTGTGGCACAAAGTTACAGAGTTCTTGCAGAAAGATTTTCTTTTGAAAAGTAAAAAATTTTACCTTTCTTTTCAACAGAAATTTACACGTAACATTTGAATCAAGCATTTAGAAAAGCACTTTTTGACGCGATCAATTTACTCTGATAGCGTCATAAATCGATATAATGTTTTGATTGTATTTTCTGCAGTTATTGATATTGATTTTCACATGGTTTTTCAATATCATGACATATTTCAAACTATATAGAAAATATGAATTGTGCATTTGAGAATATACTTTTTAAGGCAGTAGTTCTATTGAATTTTTGGCAGTTATTATAATTGATTTCTCCATAAATTTTAAATCCAATATTTTTATACTATGACAACAACCTAGTCTCGAAACGAAACACGCATTTGAGCAGTCTGATAAACGTGATTTTATTGTCGATCTTTTTTTGGCAATTACTACAACGGATTTCATGTTTTTTTTTTTATTTTTTACTGCGGTGATTATTTACAAAATGCGAAGAAGGAAATAATTAGTGCATTTGCAATATGCGAGAATATCACCCACAATATTAGAATAAAAAATTTTTAAATCTTCAATTACAAACAATTATACATTATTTTAGTAAACACAGCGCTTTTGTTATTTTAAATGAGTAACATAGATGTTTGTTATTATTAAAAGTACCTCGCAGAAAGATATTAGTCCTAGAGAGTTTTGTCACAGATAACTCGAAAAAATTCTGCCACAGGGTACAGAATGAATCTGATGACAGGCATCTGCTTAACTCAGCAGAATCTATCAAGAGTTTGATCATGTGACTTGGGTTTAAATTCAACTATTCGAGGAGATCTACTACTCCTATTAATACAGATGACAGGCATTTAAACTTATTTGCAGAGTCTTTCAAAGCATGTAAAATACAAGGTTACCCTCAAATTAAAATAGTAATATATTGTGATCATCAATCAATATTTCTAAGAAATATTGCCTGCTATTCAAATTTCAGTAATTATTTCAATCTAAATATAAAATAATAGAAATGTATAATAAACAGATATAAATGGTGTTTATCAATTAAAATAGAATGGAATATTTAAAATAGGTTAGACTAGTGAAATATTTCAAAACTTCTAATTATATCTACAAATGACAAGTACTATTTAAATTTTATCTCAACAGTTAAAAATGGAAGAAATATTACATACATGTAGAGCAACACTACATTTTTTTAAAAGAAATCTTTATGAAAGTAAATAAATTAATAATTGTCATCAGCTCTGTTGCAAAAAAAAAAAAAAAAAAAAAAAAAAAAAAAAAAAAATATTTTCAATTGGAAATATCAAATACATGCAAGTAACCAAATATGTTCAGGTATCATATATTTTGTGTCAAAATTTGTAATTTTGATTATTTTAGTAAGTAAATTTACTTTAATGTTCATAAACAGTAAATTTAAAATTTATTTACATTTGCAAAAGTTATCATTATTACAAATCCTGACAATATTTGTCACGTCCTATTTTCTTTTCAGTTTGTTTCCTTCATTTATATAAGTTAAATAAGTTTTGTTAATACTAGTTTCAGTAATAGACAGGGCATTTTATTTTGATTAGGACCTAGTAATGCGCTGAAAAATTTTATTTCTCCAGAAATGTAGAAAAAGGTACCGTAAGGATTGAATGGATCCTGGTTTGGAAATTCATGATCTATTGGATTTTCCAATAGAATTGATAGTTATGAGTACACAACTATAATACCCTACCTACCAGAAAGATTTTCAAAAATTGTTGTAAAATAATATTCAAATTAAAAAGAGTTAGCATGCTAAATGTTAATTACTTCACAAGCATTTAAAAGCACCACTGCCTAATTAATAGATCTTATAAACATCCGTTTAAATTACTGTTTAATGATAGAAGTGGCTAAAACATTTTTTTTAGCTTTAAAAACAAAGATATTTACAATGTGCAAAAAAAAAAAAAAAAATACCCTAAATGACTTTTGATCTAATGATCAGATTTTCCCCTACTCAGACTAAATCTTAATGGTTCAAGGGCATAACCTTAAATAGGCTAATTAATTAATGCAGACAATATTTTTAGTTACAAAATCAGAAAGGCACTTTCTCTATACCTTTTTTCAACGGATTTGGACCACTGACCCTCAAAATATGGGAGTAGCTGCAATATGGGAATTATGGTGCATGGTGCCAATAGTTTGTTCAAGAAAGCAAACAGAAGTTTGGACCTTTTAATATATATTTTACTTTAAAGATTTCCCCATATGTTGGAGTTTTTAGGGAAATTGAACATTTTTTGCACACAATTATAAAATTTGTTTTTTCAAAGATAATTCTGGAGAAAAATAATTTTAAATAATTATTTTTTCTTATTTTATTTAATTGTCAAAAAAAATTTCGATTGTTTCTGACTTATCTAATTTTAAAAAAATTATATATTTAAAATTTGATTTCACAAGAACTACTCAACTGATTTTGTCCAAATTTTGCATTTTGCCATACAAAATGAACTTCTTTAGAATGAAGTAATGTACCTTACAATTAATTTATGTACCTTACAATTTTCGTCAATAAAAATTTTCAACCATATTTTAAAAAATATATATATATATATATTTTTTTTTTGGTATAGAATTATTTTTAAATAAACAAAATTTATAATTGCATGCAAAAAATATTTGATTTACTTAAAAAGTTTTTGAGATATGACAGAATATGCAAAAAGTAAAATTAACAATAAAGAGTCCAAACTTTTGACATGTCTTCGGACTGTATTTCTCGAATTACATCTACTTACCCCTGATATTTTGAGGGTGTCAAAAAAAAAAATTCTGATTTTTCAAGTTTTCCAAATCAATTTACATTATATATTAAGTTCGGAAAAAAAATCAAAATTTTTATGAAAAGTATATTATTTAATAAATAGAATAAATAATTAGAAAAGATTATAATATTACGCAATTTGGATCACTTTAAAGAATGATAAAATAAAAAAATTATTAAATGAAAGCAAAATTAACAATTATTTAAATCTAACAATTTAAATAATTTAAATTTCTGAAAAAAAAAATAATAATAGATCTAAATTATTGATAACAATTAAGATTATTTTTTAAGCATTAGATTTTGAGAAGTCTAAACAAAAAAAAAATTATATTTCTAAAATTAAATCTCGGGTTTTTGACACTGCTTCTGTTAAAAAATGTCGTGAATTAAGCAGAAAAGGAAAACATATGTAAAAACACTTTACATAAGTAAATTAGTGAATGACCCCTGTTAAATTTTTGTAAATTATTAAAGTGCTAATTTAATGCAATCATCATATAGACTTAAAAATGTTAAAATTAATTAAGTACATAAAAAAAAATTAAAAAATAGTGAATTGTCCAAATAAAAAATTTGATATTTTACTAAAATTATTAATTGGGTTCAATATTTTTTTTAAACACGAGTAACAAAACTTTTATTTAATAATTTTCGGAGAAAAAAAACACACACACAGAAATTAGTTTTCGTTCCCTCCCCTCAAATCACCATTTTGATAATTCTGCATTCATTGAATTCTATATTAATTGCATATTACATATACACAATTGTTTTTAAACATAATGATTTGTTTTGAATAAATATATACAAAATATAATATAATACAAAATAAAATTATACAAAATACAATGTAATACAAAAATAAATATATACAAAATAAAATTTACAAAATATAATATTTTGTTTTTAAATATAACGATGAAGAGATTCAATTCTTTTGAAATGACAATTTTAATCAGATAAGATTAGTTACTGTGTTTAATGAAAATAGTAGTAAATAAGTGAAAGGCTCTTAAATTTGAATGTTATTAAACTTGTAAGACATGATAAATTGAATTTTTTTCATTTAAATTTCTTAGCGCTAAAATTTTGGAAAATTACAAAGCTAGTAAAATAGATAAGAAGCCTTAAATATTTTCTGCAATTAGTGGATGGTCTCTCAGATCAAATTTCTCTAATTTAAAATTTTAAATAAACTTAATTTTTATTCAATCAACATCCTGTAATTGATTTGCATATTTGAGATCAAACCTTTGAACCACTAAGATTGAGTCGTGGTATGTGAAAATCCAATTACTACATCAGAAGTTATTCCATTTTTTTTATTTACGCACTATACACAGGAATGAGAGTAGTCAAAAATCAAAAAATAGGAAATTCAAGACAATATATTTATATATATAATATGTAGAAGGTATGATATCCAAAAATTTAACAAAAAAAGTGTGATTTTAAAACCATGTGATTACAAATCCTGATGATTAATTTTAAAATTGTATTAATATGATTCACATGAATTTTAAAATTGTGTGAATAAGTACTGCAATATTTTATTTTAAATTGAGAGAATAAATCCTAGATATAAAATCCTACTTAAATAAATCCTGGTATGTGACTTTTAAATCATGTGAATATGAAACTCAATATTGGATTTCAAAAATACCAAAATATGATCTAAATAAGTAAAAATAAGTAGATAAGGGGAAAATAACTAAAAACGCACAAGGGTTGGCAGCTACATAGTTTGAATTTTCTGTTTATCTTTGAAAATCGGAAATAAGTATAATTGTTTTATTTCAGCGGCTGAATTTTTTTAAAAAACAGGATATTTTTTTTTAAAAAAAAACTTAACTGTTAGAGAATTGGAGATTTTGATTTAAAAAAAAAAAAGCTGAAACTCAAGAGGCCCAAAGCCGAAAACCGCAAATAAGTGGAAAAATCTCATCCCTGAGTACACTAAAATACAAATATTGAAAAACTAGGAAAGCTTATATCCATACCAGTTCATAGCTGTAAAATGCTGAGATTTATGCTTTTTTCAAAAAAAATTATGATTTTTTAAAGAAAAAGTATTGTATAACTTACAGTTAATAGACTGGAAGAGCTTAGAGTGTTGACCCAATATTTATTCCAAAGAGAATCCAACAAACGCCTGTCAAGCTTTGATTTGAAATAAGAGACGTCTAGTGAGTAATACTGTTTGCAGTGAACACCAAAATCTTCTATTTTGTTGAGAGGAATGGTCTGATATTCTGAGGGTCCTTCATCAGGTGGCTTATAACCCTAAAATCATCAACACACACATAAGTTTAAATTTATGATGCCTTAGTAAAAATGATTTTCCTAAAAACCTACAAATCCAGATTTGCATTTTGCATGGCCTTTTTTTTCCTTGGTATTCAGGGCAAAATTTATTTATTTATTTTGCTATTAAGAGCATTTTAAGGGATTTTTTTAAGTCATAAAAATCTAGTCATAAACAATTTAATTGCTTTGAATTTATTTATTAAGGGAATTATATCTTGAGAATTACTGAAAGAAATTGAACAAAAGCTTTCAGGTATTATGTGAAATCATATCATGTTTTCAGGAAAAAAATAATATTTGTTAATTGTTATAAATGAAATAACAATAGTACAAAAATGTATGTATTTTAATTAAAAAATAATATATACATTTCTAAATTAAAATATAATCTCCACCATAGAGAAAACAGTTGAGTTTGTTAAAGAATTTAATAACGAAGACAAATCTTTGAGGACTTTAAAAGAATAAGAACCATGAAATATTTTTCAGTCCTTTGTTTTACATTTATTTTTAAAAAAAAGTAGCTTTTCATGTTTCTGCTACTGATAAATTGCAATTTCATTCTCCCATCATCTAACAACTAGAAATGGAATGAATCTTAGGTAATGCCTAATAATCAGTTGGTGTTGATTCAGCATATAACAATTTATGTTGTGAATATTCTTTTACAGTTATTATTATATTAAATATTTTATTTTAGGTTTCTCACAATTGTACATTATAATGAAACATAGTAGAAATTTGTAATTTAAAAGTTTGTGTATTTTATTAATGAACCTTTGAAATCAGAAATTGTTCAATAATTAATAATAATTTCAATTTAATTAAAAAATTGCTAAAAATAAGTAAGTTGACTATAAATAGTTAATAATTAATATAAAAAACTCTAGTTGTTTCAAATGAAGCTGTTAAAAATGTTGCATATTAGATTCTTTAAACATTTCTAGCTTTGAAGCTTCTGAAGACAATAATATCATTATTTTTATTATCTACTTGGGCAAATGCGACAGCAATGGGCAAGTGTTTAGGACAAATGTTAACAGGGGTCGACAAGAAAATTTTTTCAAGCTTCTCCTCTCTAAAATGTGCTCTTTTCTTATTTCAATACAGCCATTTTAAAAATCATATAAGAATCTATAGCAATAACTAGAAAAAAAGCATTGAAAAACCATGATTTATGGTGGAATCATCACTGGGTGGGTCAAAAAATGGTTATTAAATGCATGATTCCACAATTGTGGTTTGTTATAATATTGCATTATAAAATCAAGATTTTAAAATCTATGTATAACTCTGTTGCTATAACTACCAAAAACCCCATTATCATTAAAAAAATGATTAAAGTGATGAAAATCAACTCAGTTCAATCCTATGCAATATGTCCAGTACATTTGAGTAAAACGAAAAATAAAAAAAAAACTCTAATAAATTAATTTTTGTTTCTTGCTTGATTCTTAAAGGGGTGTGACGTAAAAATCAAGATTGAAATTGTAATACTTTTTCGGACATATATATAGATAGATACTGAAATTGTGACTTTTTTGTAGTAGTTCGAAATAAGATGTAGTTTTTTTATTAAAAAAAAACTACACAATTTGATAAATATAATTAAATTTAGTTCGTGTTTAATAATAAAATATTTACTTAAAAATACTTACCTTGGGATATGTTCTAAAGGCACCCAAATTGACTTTTCCAGCTGATATAGTTCTAACAGGATCAATCTAGGTAGAAAAAAATTAAACTTAGTGTTTACAAATGACACTTTATTAATTTCGGAAGGCCTTAAATATTATTTATTCTAGTAGCAGAGCTTTAGAGCTTTGTAGTTTTTAAAATCAAAACAAAGTAATAATGTGTAGAATGAGCTAAATTAATTTGTTTTCCTTTTTCTTACCTCATTTAAAAATAGCAATTTAGTTAGATTTCTTTTTAAAAGACAAATTGCATGCTTTGGATAAGCCATGAATCTTTTAACAACGTTAGTTATAATAACTTTTTATGTTAATCAAGAAAATATTTTGAAAATAATGGATCAATCTACCTTACATCAAAGGTGCGTTGATCCGTTTACACAATGTTTTCTGTTTTAAAATTAGAGGATTGTGTCATTTTTTTAATGAAAATATTTTTCTTTTGTATTTAAAATAAAAACTGAACAAAATAATCTTATTACAAAATACATGCATAAAAAAGGATTACAATTATTACACATAAAAACTACATGTTTTGCATCAATTTATAAATCAGGGTGCGTAGCCAGATTTTTTCAACAAAAAATAATCCCCTGTTAAGTACTTTTTAAGCACTCAAAAAATATTTTTAATCACTATTCAAACAAAAAGCATAATTAGGATCAGTGCAATAGTAAAAATTATTTTATTCTATTATTTAAAGTTCTTAATTTATAAACATAAAATTAATCAAATTCAAAAACATTTTCAAAAACTTTACATAATCAAGATAAAATAACTAGTCTCAGATAAATACTGCAGAAAAAATTGTGAAAATCATGCATTTTTTGTTATTTTGAATGACAATCGACAGAGCAAAGAAAAAATATCTTTTTAAAAGATAGAAAATTAAGCACTTTTTAATTAAAAAAAAAACACCTTTAAAATATTGTTCCAATTGTTTTGTTAAGAAAGCAACATGAGTTCCTAAATGTAATTTTTATTTTTTGCGTATTTTCCCTAAAACTGTGTACATGAATTTCAATTTTTCACAGAATAACAAAACTTGTTTTGTCATAATATAATTCAATCGAAAAATAAATTTCTAGTAATTTATTTTCTTTATATATTTAATTTAAAAATGATCCAAAATATCTTGCCTATAAGCAAAATTATCGAAGACATAAGTCTTTGAAATGTAAGTCATTTCCGTTGGAATTATGGAAACCCAGTTTCATCTTGTTGTCCATAATAAAAAAAAAAAGAAAAAGTTGAATAATTGCATCACAATACTTGATAAAAATTGGAACTAGCAAAAAATATTTTATCTAACTAATTCAAAAAATAAACAACAAATAAAAGCTTACATTACACCCATTCACTATCCATAATAATGAACGTTTGGACACAAACATATTAATGTAATGGATGTAAAAACAAGCATAACATGAAACTAAACAAGGAAAGATTCACAATCACACTCAAACTTCAAAGTTTTATCAGTCTCAGGGTACCCACTTAATTTCAGAAAGAAAAAAGAAATCCCTGACTTTTTTATTTATATTAGGAAAATTTCAATGTAAATCTAGAACACATTTTATCTATACCATGCAATTTTTTTTTATCAGAAAACTTTGATTTTTTTAATTTAAAATGTCAAATATTAGATTTTCTGAGAAAAAAATTTAATTGAATGAGGACGAAAACATAAAAATATCACTAAAAAGTGGAATTTCTGCAACAAATAATTGTAATAGAAGTTAGAATTATCTAAATCGAATCTCAATAAATTATTACCTGCTGTTACTGAATGATCCAAAAAAAAAAAAATGTCCTGGACTATATCCTGCTTTTTAAAGTCAAAAGAAAATTCCCTGACAATTCCAGGTATTCCCTGTCCCGTGGCAGTTTACATGCCATATTATTTATTGACTTCAAATATGTACAATAGTTATAAAAATAACATTAACATTTTTACTCCATATGAAAATTACAGATAGATAATAAAAAAAAGTAACTAAGAATGAATGCTTAAGGCTTACTGATCCACAAATTAAGATCCATTTTGTTATATAACTATATAGGAACTAAATTATTTTCTCTTCTGTTATTTATATTTAAGTATTTAGTTTCAACCTTAATATCAAATAGCTATTTTTAAGTCATTTAATAATCAATAATCAAACGCTCAGTATTATCTTACAATATGGTAAATTCATCGTAAAAATTTAGAAAATCAAATAAAAAACAAGAATATCTTTTAGAAATCAATGAAACATTACATATTGAATAGGTAACCTGGGTTACCAATTGTTGAAATAAATTTCAAATGTAAATATTAGACAATTTTTTGAACATTATAAATTAATCAAATATAAAACAAATTAAATTTCAAAACAATTAATATCACAGACATAACTAACACGATAGTAAAAAAAAAAAATTATTAAAATTTGGCAAACAGTTTATACTTTTTACAAACATTATAAATTAATCAAATATAAAACAAATTAAAATTTCATTTCGAAGTTTAACAAGTCAATTTTATAAGTTTCTAAAGAATACAAAATATTCTATTATTCTAGCTTAATAACAAACATGAACATCAGAAGAATATTTAAAAATTTTAAGATAGCCACAGTTACAAACGTATTCTAAATAATTCCTTCTTTCAAAAGTAATTGATTAAATTTTTTTTAAATATGATTTTAAATTTTAATTGTTAGGTTAGAAAATTGATAAATTAAAACAAAGGAATTGATCATAGTGAAACCTGGCTGTTGAACTGAAGTTGAAAAAGTAAAAACGTTACTTACAACAATAGCAACAAAAGGCTCTTGGAACTGTTGATTCAACATTTGAGTACTGACATCAATACCAGACAGCCAGCAGCCATAACCAGGGTGACTATGATACCAGCCAATAACATTCTCTAGTCTTCCAACCTAAAGTTAAAACAATTAACATCAAAGAGTTAATATTAAATAACAAAAAAATTTAAAATTAAATTACTGGCTCTTTAAGCAACTAGAAATAAAAACATTGCTCCAAAAGTACAGGGCGGTTAAAGTTAAACTGACATTACTCAGAGACAAGTAGCTCAGGTACTATTGAAGGTATACAGATGAAACTATACATGTTAGGTAGATCAGGCGGTTGAGGCTTCTGCCGAAAAAAATATTTTGAATTTTCTCAATACATTGCACTGTACTGCTAAAATTGAAGAGTATCTACCACTACAAAAATACAATTCCAATTCACTAGTATATAAGATATATTAACTTGATTCTTTGTTGGGGTACCTTTACATAGATGAAAGTTGACATTGTTGATAACTACTTTCTCCACATTAGAGACCTTCGGACGTGAACAAGCCTACCTTGGCAGAAACGCCCACTATGATTCAAACATGCCTACTTCGATGGATGGCGCACATTGAACAGTTGACTTGCTACTTGTGACTGTGACACTTCCGAGAAACTGTCAACGTATTAATGGGAAATTACCAAATCCTTACCTGACCTGCTTTGGTATCAATTGGTTGCGGAATTCGTCAGGATAACTTCGATGGATGGTGCACATTGAACAGTTGACTTGCTACTTGTGACATTATCCTCCTCACGCTGTTGCTTCTCAGTCTCGATCACTCATAACGTACAACATATACATGACTGCTAAAGGCAACACGGGAACGACCACGACCGTGAACTTAATACAACCATCACAATCAGCACTCAAAAAGTACGATGATCTTAATACAGCTCTCCCGGCTTCACACAAAACAGCAATGAATCAAATAGCGGCATCCGTTCATCAAATTCTATCACAGATATAATTCTGGTAGGGGAGTACTGTAGTGTATCTACCACAGCAAAAATATAATTCCAGTTCACTAGTATATAAGACATATTAACTCAATACTATGGTGAGGTACCTTTTCATAGAAGACAGTTGCCATGGTGAATTCTACTCTCCCCCCAAAATCATTTGCAAAAATGTGTAGTGCAAGTAATTTCGTTATAAAAGCGTACTTTTTGAAATGATTTTACTGCATTTTGAACATCATCAACAAGAAGGAACCAAATTGATTGTAAAACTCTTCTATTAGATTGAGAACAATGCTTTTGCATCACTCTGTGCTTACCTCTAAATAAAAAACCTATGGAGAGGACCAATGTCTACAAATGCAATTAAAAACAAGAATTGTAATTTTGAGCAAACTGGTTCTCTGAATGTTGCAGCAGGAAAAAGATGATAGTTTCGCTTTTTTTACTTTCTTCACACATGCTATCAGCCAGAAAAATTTTAAACCAATTATTTTACGGAAACCTCTACAATATGATCGGAAAAAATCCAGTAGTAATATATAATAATAAAAATTTTATGATAACTGTTCCATAATATTTTAAATATTTTTCACATAGTTTGCGGATTTTTACTGACATCAAAATACAAAAACTTTATTACACTAATAATCTAATAAGTGGTCTGCAATATTTTCCATTCATGATTGACATTAAATGAATTTGAATTTTTTTTTTTTATTATTATGTTAACTTTTATTTTAAATGGTATAAAACAAGTAAACCATTATTGATATTAGAATCTTATAGAGCGTCTAATGATTTGACCAGGGACTGTATATTATTCACAGAAAGCTCCCGCATGAATGCATGCAGGGTGTCTCCTGATAAAGTCCCATGTTGATCTATTTCAATTTAATTATAATTCCCTAATTTTTCATATAAATTTACATGCACATTTGTAAATGAGACAGAAAGAAAGAAGGTTAATAATACTTGTTTTGCACTTTCGGTATAGGCTGCCATGTACTCGTAAGCCTGAGCTTGAGCATTCACCCTTGTCTCTGTTCCCTCGACAGGTAGAGCGAAAGAGTCCATCACTATCATGGTTGTGACATCGACTTTTCCTATAAGCATGCCCATCACTTCTAATGTACCACCAGAGCGAGCATGCATAACCATCTTCAGCAGAGCCAGGGCAGATATTTTGATGTCTTTAAAGAAATGAGGACTGCAAAACACACGAAAAAACAATAAGTAGGATACATTAATAGAAATTATTTTAAGTTATGTTATATATAATGTTTTGCTTTTGAATATAATCTATAGATTTTGAATATTTCACAGCCACAATGATTAAACACAAAGGTTACTAACTTTAAGGGGAAGTAGCATATTATTAGGATTGATAATTGATAAAAACTAGTATGCAATTATGGGTGTATGCATTATTGAATTATCTGTTTTCCACATCTGAAAAGACACTTTATAAAACTGAACCATCATATATTTTAAATTCAGTTCAAACGCCAATCAGATTTTTTCTAAATATTTACTAATTAATAATAAAAAAATTTCAAATACACTATATAAGAGTTTTAAGACTTAACTGGAAAGTATAAATTAAGTTTATAACAGGTATAATATTGGAATAACAATAATACAAGTTTATTGTTACAGATTTATCATAAATAAAGCATTTTTTTAATATAAACAAATAAAAAAGATAGTTTTAAAAGAGAGAATGTAGATAAAAACAAAATTGCAGACAAAGCTTAATACTCGAAATAATGAGGAGAATATGAATAAAATACAATCCTAAAGATAAAAAGTATTTAAATTCTTGAAATATGAAACGTTAGATAAAATTTTGAGTTAAAAAGATCATTATTTCACACATCCTTAAACAAATGCCTTAAACATGGCAATATAAACCTTGATCAGATCAATATTAAAGTTGGAAACAATGCCAAAAAAAATAATTTAAAACACAAAAATATGTCTTTCAGTATTTATTCATGCAAATACTTGGTAATCATTTTGGCATAGATCAAAGTAAGTAAATCTTCCAGGTGATTAGGTATACACCATTTTCGCTAACACTGCAATAAAGTCTTCTTTAATCCTTTTGATATCTTCCAAATTTATAACGACACAGCATTTCATTATAAAGAAATCAACAAAATACAAATATAACTCATTTCAAGCAAAAAATGAGATAAATTGAACCACAAAAATAAGAATCCGAAGTATATCCAAATTTATTTTCAGATTGGTTGATGGGATAATATGTTACCCTCTCCTCCTCAAGGCTAAACATATATATATATAGAGAGAGAGAGAGAGAGAGAGAGAGAGAGATTATAAAAGAATTGTGATCATAGAGATCACGATTAGGAAACATCCTCATTAATTAATACATCTAAGATATGGTCAAATTATTATGCATTTCATCAAAAATTAATAATAGTTACTAACTCTCTATCCCATGGCTTGGCGGTCAAAATATCTTGTTGAGTCTTTTTGTCATAACAATATATGTCATCAATACTTTGAATGTTTTCAATATTATTGGCCATTTCCCACGTTCGCTGAGCCATACTGGAATCCATAATTAATAATTATTATGCGCTAATAACCTTGTCTAAAGAAATTTTTTTAAATTTCTGCTGAATTAAACAAAAAAATAAAAAAAAATTTGTCAACACATAACTCTCAAGCTTATTTATTTCGTACAGTTTTAACTGCTTATTTCTACCCGAATAATTTACGTACAAAATGCAATTTGATTCTGTGATAAACCTTATGCAAACAATGTACAGATGGCGCTAACAGTTTAAAACGAAATAAGATTAGAGGTTTAGTGAATGGAAGGTCTGCAGAGAGTACAGAGTAGAACTCTTTACCTATGGCAACATTTTGCATACTTTTACCATTATTCTGTCATGAATTTTAAACAAATTTAAATTTTTTAAGTTAGGAAACTATATGGAACTTAAAACTAGGAAATATTTTCGTCAATTAAATGCGAAAAATATTTTTGAAGAGGAAAATATCTAGGTACACTCCTGAGTGGAAAGGGAAAGGTTAAGACATGGAATCAGTTTTCTCCCCAGATGACGCATTCAAGCGATATAGTTTTTGAAAAACGAGAGGGGAAAAAACCTAAGAGTTTCGAAAAATAAACCTAACATTTTATAACTTACCATTCAACATCCCTATTTAGTTCACCTTTCAACTAAGGAATAATAAGTATGCAAGGGCGCCGGCAGCGGGATGCAAGAGGGTGCACTTGCACCCCCCCTGGCTTTCTTTTTAAACAATTAAAGAGATACAGAAAAACAATTTTGTTATAAAAAAATTTTTATCAAAAATATTTTTATTCAAAAACAAAAAATTAAGTAATTATTGATACATTTCAATTAAAAAATTCTTTAATCAAACAAGAATTGTTATCGTCTTGTTTGCTGCCCAAATCTGTTAATAACTTTTTCAGTGAATTCTGAGTCATATTTAATTCTTTTCTTATGCACACTGAGCATGCGCAAACTTGGCAGATATCTGAGCTATATTTTTAAATTTCATTTAATAAAATATATATAATATTTTCTATTAGTTATTTAGTTTAACAAAGGTGTATAACACAAACTGACTTCTCACAACTGTAAAACTTCATCAACACAATAAATACCAATGTTAAGCGTGCACAAACACGTTAGTATACGAAACTACTGTTAGTAGTTATTTGTGTTTCAAAGTCAGTAGCTATGCCATATACAGTTTCTCGAGGCAAAATTTGCAAGTACCAGAAATTCGTACTTTTTTTTTTAAATATCTAGTTAACAATGAAGAAATGTATCTTGAAAAAAATTAACAGATGAAAGTATATGTAATAACAAAACAAAATGTAATAACAGAATATTTTAATTTAGAGGGTTGCACCCCCTTTTATATTATTCTGCCGGCGCCCTTGTAAGTATGCACCTTTATTTATGTTCATAATACACAATGCGAGCGTGTCGGAGCTTTTCAGCTGTTTCACTTTGATTGTTTATGTTTGCCTCATACATAAGATGATCTTGGAAGCAGGACCGACTTAAAGGGTTGGCAAAGCGTGCGATCACCCGGATCACCAGGTAAAGGGTGAGCCTAACGAGACCCAGATTTAATGTTTTGTAACTTCTTTATTTCTTTTTAAAGAATTGTGTTATATTAAAAATATATTTATAGGTTATTTTTTTATTAATTAAATATTCTTAAGTTAACTTTTTATGGTTAAAGCTCTCTAAGTAAAATCTTTAAAGATGGAAAGAAGAGAGCGCAGCAGAAAAATCACTTCTTTGACATTGAAAAGAATGAGTTCCGTATTTTCCAGGAAGAATCTTTTCTGTAGAGATTTTTGATTGAGGAAACTCTCCAACAATATTCGCAAAAGGGGAATACAAGAGAAAAAGAGGAGGGAGTGATTTAGGAAAAGGACCATGAGCTCAAATTTTGTGTCAATTTAGTCTGTGTGTCAAAAGTACTCCTAATGTAATGTGAATTTGCTTATACAAATATTGATATTTTGTGTAGAAAATACTTCTATTTCATCTCACAATGTAATTAAATTTAAGTTTTTTATCCAAATCTCGACCAGATTTTTTTAAGAAATTGGGACTGTTCTGAAACAAACCAAAAGGTTAATTTCCAAGATGATCAGATAATTGCCAGAAACTTAGTAAATTTTAAGTTAACAATTGTAAACATATGTGCACTTTTACAATATGTTACGTATTTTGTTCTTTGATATATATTTAAAATAATTATTGAAAGATTTTACTGGGAAACTAAAGTAAGACTATTTTTTGTCTAAAAATATTTGCTAATAGCGGGATTCACAACTTCTTTATTCATCTGATTTATCTGAGCGTTTATTATTGTAGTATTTAGCGCTGCACACAGGTTTCTATTTATTTATTTTTATACATAGTTTTATATACCAATATTAATCTGAGTAGAGAATATCTAATCCTTCCCAAAATTTATTTGATAGGAATAATCAATTGATATTTTGATATTACTATGGCAGCTGTCCGTTCTTTTAATAATGTGTTCTATACCAGGTCATTTTTGATTTATTTTTAACGGTTATTTTTTAGATATGTTTTATAAACAATTTATTACAAATGCGCCTGTTGTTTCATCATGAGAACTGTCCTCATGAAAAATTTTAGATACAGCTAGGGAATAAAGTTAGACTGAGGAATGAAATGTTACCAATCAATAAATCAGTTAATAGGAGAATTAATACAATTCAGCACTAAATTAATTGCGAATCATTGAAGGACATTTTAATAAGTACTAGTAGGATTAATCAATGAGTTTACAAGAGCATAAAAATATTTATAAACCTATAATTTATTTTCCAGCAATCAATGATAAAAATTTTTCATTTTTAAAATAACTGTTAACAAAATGACGAATGAATGCATATGAAATCAATTATGTAAATCAAAAGTGAAACTGCAAAAACAACTCGTTTTGAAAAGTCTAAAAATTGTTTACGAATGCTAAAGCATAAAAAAATAGAGATTCTAATGTTTAATCTTATATATTTCTAAGATATAAAAGTATTTTATTTGTATGTATGTCGATTTAAACATGCCTGCTTCGATAGATGGTGCATATTGAACAGTTGACTTGCTATTTGTGATTGAGACATTGTCTTCCTCGCTCTGTTGCTACTCAATCTCGATCACACACTACTGGAGCTTGCTAAAAGCAACACAACAGCAACCACGTACACAACCATGAACTGAATACAGCTCTCACCACTAGCACTCAAAATCCGATGAACATAATACAGCTCTAATCACCAACGATGAAAATCCGGTGAACTTAATACAGCACTCCCGGTCTTTCCCAAAACAGCAATGAATCAACTAGTGATTCTGGTGGGACAGTAATGTAGTGTAACTACCACTACAATAGTACAATTTTAATTCACTTGTATATAAAATGTGTTAACTCGATTCAATCTTAAAATACTTTTTAATAAATGGTGATGGAAATCGTCGGCATAATAGCAGATAAATCAATAACTAATTATATTAATTATATATAACTATATCATATAAAACTTGACTTTTAAATAATTTACTTCATGTAATAAATAAATAAACAACATGAAGTAAATTTAATACTTCATTTTAAAAAAAAAATGTTGGATATTATGAAGATCTTAACCCAGCATTTTGATTAGAATAAAAAAAAAAGATTAATTATTAATCTCGTTACTCGCCATCTTCCAACCCTGTCAAATTATTTCTCCAGGTGCCTGATCTCGCATCGTTCTAAAACTTTTTCTCGCGTTCATGCCAAGCTTCCTCGATTTGCTAACTTTCCTTCCCACCTTTTCCGTTGAAAATGACCGCTGGTATTGTACACTTTTTGTTTTAGTAATAGCCAACGAAATTTTAAAGTACCTTGCAACATTATAATAAGATAACAATTGTATATTAAGAACATGAAATAAACTCCTTTTTTATTAAATAGAGCTTCAAGCCAGGAAACATAACTATATTATCTCTAAATATTTGGAGGAAAGAAACAGAATCGTCTAGAGTTTAATTTATGAAATGGCCAATTAGGAAATTATATTCTTCAAATGTGTATCTCTAGCTGACAAATATCCCCCCCTCACTTGTTGCCCACGCTTTAGGATCGTAGCTCAGATAGTTTTGGAATTATAAGACAGACGCAAACGAAGGAAGACACACAAACTCTTCATTTTATTATTATAGATGTTACAATGAAGTTAGAAAAATGCATGACACATACCACAATGATAAAAGCAAAGATGGGAAAGAAAGAAAAAATTCTTTCACACTTAATTATGTTCCTATTTTGAAATGATGATTCTTTGAGTGTTGTATTAACATGATGAATTATAATTAAAGAAAATTCAACATTCGCTACTTTTTGTGATAATCTTTTTGTATTTATGCTTCTCCTTCTATTTGCTGCTGCAGTTTGGAGTATGATGTACGTAAACAATCCAACTCTAAAAATGAGGAGAAGAAAAAAGGTTAATAAAAGGTCTGTAAAATATTTTGAGTAGGTGAAAACAGGTAGCTCCGCTTTAGATAATTACAACTCTTAAAAATTGTAAGGACGGCGTAAATTAATCTAAAATAGTTACCCAGAAGCAAGGCCGTAGCCAGGATATTTTTTCGGGGGGGGGGGATATGGTAAGAAGCAAGGACAGTTTCAGACATGCAAAGTAGGGGGAAAACATTGTAACAAATATTGTTTATTCTATTGTTTGCAAAAGTTAAACTAGTAATTAAAAAATATTACATAATACTTATTTTTCAATTAATATTACACAATAATTATAATCAATTTGTAAACAAAGTTTACAAAGACATGCGACGGGGATTTAAAGAAAATTTTTCGATTACTTTTTTAGGACAAACCGGAATATCCCGAAATATGCTTAATAAAGTTAGTTAATAAAAGGTTTGATTCGACAGTTTTTGTTTTTCTTTTTACTGAGAGGCTCAAAGAAAGGCTAAAAAGTTTGAATCCCAGAATTTCGGGGGGGGGGGGGGATTTGTCCCGACGGCCCCCCCCCTGTCTACGGGCCTGCCCAGAAGCTTCCTTTTTTTGTCACCAGCACCACCTCTTCTTAGCTTTGTATGGTTAACTATCCAATAAACATCCATTCTAACTGCATAGGATTTATTACTATTTTTTAAAAATTTTATTTATTTATTTATTGCATGCGAATTTGAAGCTGATTGGCGAGTTTTTCGTGGGTGAATCTTTTTCATTAATCTGATGGTTTTTGTTCGCATGCGAAATCATCGCAGGCAGGGAGCATAGTCCCTTAATTAGTGGTTCTAGTTTGTTAAAAGGCAGGTATTATAATACTAGCATCCACAGCGAATCTTATCTTAGATTAAAGTGGTTTGGATTATCATGTGACTCAAAACGAAATCAGGGAATTTAAAGAACTGACTCCGAAACACTGTTGTTAGGAAATAAAAGCTGGTTTTAAACAAATTTTATTCCTTGCTTGTCCTTACTGATCTCGATAGTAATTGGTCAGAGACAGAATTTTTCTTACATAAGTATTGTTAACTGATCTCTAATGTGTATATTTATTCCATAAGTTCCCGTATAAATTTTTGATTTAATAATAATGAAAACAACATATGATTATCTGGTATAAATCTATTGGAAATGTTAATTTTTTAAAAAAAATATCAAGCACGAATGCGATAATGAAGAGCATTACTTTGTACAAAGAAGCAGTATTATCTGGTTGTTAAGTATTATCAGCAAGAGCATGCACTTCCACAGGTTACGCTTTAAAATAATATCACAAGTTTTATTTTCAATTATTTTCCAGTGCACAGCGATTATGGTCAACATCGTTTCTTTTACTAATCATAACCATGCCAAAAGTTTAAAAAAAGGATAATAATGAAGAATTATTTCTATTAAATGTCTATTTCTCTAATAAAATTCAACAACATTTAGGTCTCGTCAAATATGATTGATTGATTTTTTTCCTCTCCTTCAATGATGTTTATTCACCCCATCCAATTTTCTTCAGATTTCGAGGAATGCTTAATCGATAACTAGTGGTAAAATGATTTAAAATTCATATATTTTACCGGCATGTAAAGAGACCATTCACCCTGAATGCGAAAATTCGAAGATGCAAACGAGAACTTATAGGTGAAATACAGGAATAATGAGTATAGTGATGAAGCGTGTAAAATGAATATAGCGATATGCAGGTGAAATGAATATAACGATTACAAACTGCTATAACTCTTTGGTGAAAAAACAATTTATCATTAAGATTAACATTAGAATGTAGAAGGAACTTCAAAATTTCTTTAGGTAAGGGGCAGGAGCAGTGAAGCGGAATTTCGCACATGCGAAAGTTCATTTGCGAAAATGATGAGTCCGGTACAGAATGCATTCTACTTGTTAGAATTTAACAATTGTCATTTTGTTATCATAGTGCAGAGAAAATTTCGTCAGCGTAATAATCAAGAACCTCTAAATGGGAACAACATACGCAGATGTCATTGGATGTTTGAAGAAGCGAGTTCACAGAACGCATTTGTACTGCGCTTGCGTCGGTGACTGCACAAATGTTTCAGAATGTCTGTCGAGAAATGGACTACCACCTAGATGTTGTCCGTTTGACCAAGGGAAGTCACATAGAAAATTGGTGAAGTATGTAGGTAAAATTTTGAAGTTCCTTCTACATTTTGTGTAAATTTTATTGATAAATTCTTTTTTATTCAATAGTTATAGCCGTTTGTAATCGCTGTATTCATTTTAAAGTACCCTGTACCGTGAAAAACTCGTCGATCAGGGTGTCATTCGAATCTCTGACTTCGCTTATGCGACTTTTTTCGTATCTAGCGTGAATGTCCTTTAAGTATAAAAATGCATACTCGATTGGAGCTTTAACATACCACGGGCATGTCGGATAATATAATTTTTGATTCCTCATATGATTAAGAACTCTTTTCCCAGTTCGAAAACACCATAAGAGTTTTAAAGCCCATTCTAACTGTATGAGAAAAACATCGCATTAGAAGGTGCGAGCGAGAACCTGATTAGTAAGTTTATCGCGGGTAATCAAGTTTTCATTCGCCTCTCCGATTTCGATTCCGCGAATATTTTGCAAGCAGTGTAAACGTTCCCTTTATGCTAGTCTTTTTTTCCCCTCTTCTATGTCTTTAGTAGATTTTATTATTTACCCAGTTTCGTCTTTTTCAGCTCATACCGCAGATTTTCCATTTCCAAGTCATCATCTATGGCTTCAAGTGTTTCCATAGTATCGAAATCTTCGCCCTACATCAAAATTAAAATAAAATTAGATCATTATTGTAACAACAACAAAACAATATTTTTAATGCTGTAATGTTTGCAACGTTTATAATCATTTAATCTTTTTATGTTCCATGCTTAATTAGATGTTAATTTATGCACAATGTTTATTCTCCTAGGATGTTTGCTCGTTCCTGCGAATGATATATTTATCAAATGCTGCAACTAAAAAAAAAAAATTTTAAATACCTTTTTTTTTTTACACTAAAAAAACCCTAGAAAAAAACCTTCATTAAATTTTTTTTAAAACAGCTGGTATAAGAAACTCACGAATTTAAACCAAGCTATCGTGGTAGAACGAGTTGCTATTTAATAGCACAATTTGTTAATTGTAAAAAAGAAGAGTATATATGCGAATTAATTAATGAACTCGTTATTTTAAGTTACGACATCAGACGCAAAAACGCACTATATAGTTCCTGTGAAATCAAATTTTAAAAAAGTCAGATATTTAAACCGATTTCGCCTCAATTATGCCGAGCAACAAACATAGATCTTACTAACGCTCGGCCATAGAGGCATTCTCATTGCTTACGTTGACGGGGGATTTACATCCATCAGAGCTTTTGCATCTGAACTTTGTTTCTTTATAACGTTAAGAGCAGTTGCCAGAAATAGCTACAAGCTATTTTTTGTATCGAACTACTCACTGCACTAAACTCTACGGAAAAAAAGTGGCGACTACAGTAGCTTCGCTACTTGTAGCACACTACTTCCGACCACTGGATTTGAACTAAGCAAGGATAAGTCTATTTACTTTTTCGTCTTTAAGTCGTTTCCGTAACACTTTGCAGGTGTTTCTTAGTGAGGATTCAGTACACAAATGGTCGAAAAACCTATGAATAACGCTAAGAAGGAAACAAAAAATACATTAATAAAGGTAGAAAAAATTTATGACAATTATTAATATTTAATTTTTTTCTTAATTTCTAAAGTTTTTACAATTATCGTCCGTAAACCGGTGTCACAAACTATCCTGTATTCAAGGAGTTTTAAAGTTGTTTCTTTCGTAATACATAGTATAAGTTAAGAATATTTTTTAAAAGTGTTAAATTAGTCGGAGTATAACTATAGAAGAGAATAAGAAAGAGCTCTTTCATTATGAAACAGAAAACTAGTAGTTTTCTCAAAATTTCGTTTGAAGTCTATGATCAGTATTCATCAACAGTTATTGGGCCGAAATATATTTGAAATTTTGTATATTACTTTAAGATAGTGTCAGCTTTATAAAGCAATACTACTAGGAATACATATTAACTGTCTCGTGATATGACTGCGTCGATTTAATTCGAGCTTAATTTCAAGCTGTACTAAAAGGGGGGGAAAATATTTTTTTAAATTTAGCATAAAACTATCATTATTTACCCATTGCATCGCGAGTTTTCTTTTTTTTTTTTCTCTCTGAAGGATCGCTAAAAACAAATTCTCAACGGCTGAATTTTTAAGACTTTCGCAAGAAAATTTTAGAAAATATTGTTTAAATGTTGCTCTTTTGTATATGCCTTAAAATTTAAATAAATAATGTACTAATGCCTAAGTTAGTAAGTTTATCAGTCATGTACTTCTAATATTTGAAATTCACTTTGCCAGAGAAATGTTCGCTCACTTGGGTGCTTTATTTTCGGGTTAAAATAAGAGGATTTATCCGAATATGTAGATTATTATAGATTCAAAGATTTTGTGCCTTAACACATCTTGGATTATTGCTGTTTCCTATAATTAATGGTTTTAATTTCTCAGGGCTAGTTATACTTGCACCTAGCATGATAGTTACTCTTGCTTTGCCATGTTTTCCTCCAAAGCATTTTACACTTTTAAATGTTAATGTCATCTGAGGCAGACATCGAAAAAATAAAGATCGGAATGTTTTACAAGTTAAGTGTCCGCGAAAATCAATTCCAATTCATTTCCCACATAAAATGCATTAACAAGTTTGAAATGTTCTGAAATATTTAGGGAAATAGGGAAAATGGATCTCAAAGAAAAATTCGTTAAATGGAAAACTCACTTCGCTATTTGGAAGTTATTTTACGAAGAAATATAAGAAGGAAATATACAAAGAAATATTCGAAATTATACAAACTTTGGTTTTTACTGTTATCTAGTTTTAAGAATTTAATAATATTTGGTTTAAATTTCAATAAAATTTACAACATAAAACAAAATTTACATTTTTATTAATTTTAAAAAAATTTTGAAATTCCTTGAAGAAATTTATTTTTCGTTTCCTAATGAATTTTTTTTTTTAACCTTGACATTTTCCAACTCTAAATTCCTTCCATACTTACTTGCTGTATTTTTATTTTTGATCTTTTAAATAAAATTTGAATTTTTTTTTAAATTCAAAATATAAGGTCTCGCGTAAACATTGCCCCCTTATCAGGAAAAATTAAAAAAATGACAAACTGCTCCCCTACCTTTGGGTGCTTACTAATTCTTGAACGGTTTCAAATGTCAAACACTAATCTGCCGAATTCTGCTAAAAAAATTCCGCCAATTTTATTAAGGAAAATAAAAGATAGAACTTACATCCGCATAACGACCCTGAATAGATAATACGCAATTCGAAATAGTTATATATTTTAAATTTATTATAGAAAATTACGTTTTTATCATTTTAGGAAATAAATCGCATTTAAAAAACCATTTCATAATTTAAGTATCTTATTCTGAAGTCTTTAAGTATGTTATTCTGAAATTTATATATTTTTCAAGGGCATATGACGAAATATTGCTATAATAATGTTAGTCTACAACAAATTTAAATTTAGGACTAATGAAAAAAACAAAAAAAGATTATAAAAAAGCATTCCTTACAACGAAAAAAATTCAGGTACATGAACTAAAAATCTATACGAAAGCATAGACATTTTATAATTCCGTTTAATGTTATCTGTTTTAACTATCTTAAGATTATAAAATTTTTCAAAATATATGTTTGAAAAAGGACATTAATGTAGGCCGAAATAAAATCAATTTTGAAGGTGAAAAGTTAAGTAGATGGTTGTTTAAAAAATTGTATTAAAAATATTTATTTAAAAACTTTATATTCCTGATCAGATAACAATAATGAAAATGCTGCAATATAATTTTTTAAAGAGTTTTCATTTCCGGATATATTTTTCAATAAAATAATTAATGTTCCCTTGATTTTAAAAGTATCTTCATGTTTTCAATTTGAAACTCTCCTTTTTTCTCTTTTCTTTTGTTTTTCTTTTCTTTTTTTCTGCATAAATACACTGCTGAGTAAAATGTTAAATTGTTAAAAAGTTTACTAAAACTTCGGACTGTTAAAAAAAGGAAATCATCAAACAATTTTGAAAAGTTTTTTGTCTTTCCTAAAGTAAAAGTGTTTTGCAATATGTTTTATCGATATGAATAAAACAGAACTGAAAGATTAATAATTATAGTTTAAGCCATCGGTTACAAAAAAAAAGGTCAGAAAAAATCGAGAAAATTACGTTAAAAACAATCACGACTATCCGAAATTTGCACCTCTCTGTTATCAAGGCTAGGTATCTTTGCATTAAAGTATGTGCCATTTGTTTTCGTTTGTTAAACAATATTTACGCAACATTTTTTCTTTTAAATCCACTGAAATATGCGAATCATTGTAATCCATTAATGTTTCTGGTATTATTGAAAATATAAGCCTGAATTCCAGACTGTTTATAAATATCACATTCTACAGATTACGATAAAAAAAATAAAGATTTCAAATATGCTTACATCGTCAGAAATCAATAACTGACTTCTGAAACAGCATATTTTACATACAACAGGAAGTAAACATTTTTTTTAATTCTTAGTGTGTATGACTAATCGATAAAATTGGAAACTTACATAAAGAGTTTGACGACAGTCAGTAGAGAGTTTCTAAATTCGTCAAAACTGACTCGCAGATTCTCGTTAATCTGAAGGTAATGCAGTTCTAGACCTTCAATAAAAATTACATTTAATTATTATACTAACACTCGCATTAAAAACAAATGAAAAAAAAGAGTAGGTAGTTACAATACAATAAATAAAATAGAACACAATAAGTAAAAATAACACGTAAAAACAGAAAATAAAATAAAATAAAAATAAAAAAACAGAATAAAACATAAAACTTGCCCGAAATGGATTTGCACGTGGAAAAATTATATAAATTAACAAAGAAATCTTTTTAGTAAATTTGATTTCTTTGTTAATTTATATAATTTTTCCATGTGCAAATCCATTTCGAGCCCATCCTTGGTAACTAATAAATCAAACGCATTTCAGCAATGCAGTAAGAAAGGCACTTTAAAACAAAGCTCCTCTAGTTACGCTCAAATTGCGCTTTTGTTTTCATATTTTGCAATCTAGCAATCTTGTTACGAAAATATTTTTTAAATCAATCTTGAAAAATTTTTCATGTATTATGTTTTATTCTGTTTTTTTTATTTTTATTTTATTTTATTTTCTGTTTTTACGTGTTATTTTTACTTATTGTGTTCTATTTTATTTGTTGTAATTTTTTTTAAAAAATTTTTTGAGTGCTCCTCACATTATTGTATTGATATATTTTGCTTTGGCTACAATGATACAATATTAGAAGGCACTCTTTTTGGCGGATATAATCGTGTGGGCTGATGAAAAGATTATATCTTTTATTAAATTGTATACCTTACAATTCAAAATCTTTTTAACCAATATTAAATAAAATAACAAAAACTAATTAACATTTATTAAAAGTTATTTTTTTATGGAATTATCTTAGGATAAATGAATTTTATAATTTTGTGCAAAAATTCGCTTAAAAAGTTCTTAAGATATGGCTAAATAGGTTAAAAGTAAAATCAACATTAAAGGGTCCAAACTACCCTTCTCCTGACCAAACTATGGGGACCATATTTCCCAGATTGCGGCTACTCCCTATATTTTCGGCTTCAGGAAACTGTACCTGCCAAAAAAAAAAAAAAAAAAAGATAAGAAAAAAAAGGTATCTTTATTCAGAGAAAGTACGTTTTTGTGTATGATTTTGTAACTTAAAATATAGTCTGCACTAATTTGATAAGCATATTTGAAATCCCCTCGATCCACTGAAATTGAGTCTTAGAACGTGAAAATGCGATCATAAGATCGAAAGTTATTGAGGGTGATCAATTTTTTAGTTTGCACACTGTACATCCTCTTGAGTGGAAGAAAATGCGATTTTAAGTACAAAAATAACCTAATAAATACGATAAAATATTTATTCACTTAATTATACTTAGTTAATTTTTAAATTATTTTTGATTTTTGCTTAAAGAATGATTCGTAGCCCTTCTTACAATATAAAGATATTTCTATTGTGTATTTCCTCACATGTTGGTCATGAATCAGGATCCAGTCGACCATAATAAGATATCCATAATAAGATATGGCATAAAAAGGTTAATTGATCAAGTTAATTGAGCTAAAAGGTTATTTGACCATTCTTATAATTTTTTCACTTTAATTAAAAATTCCGATCAACGACGATAAAACCAATTGCAATTTCTGCATAGGCAATCGCTTTGTAAAGACTAACAACAAAAAAAATGGCCTTAAAATTTAAATTTTTTTTTTTTTAAATTTCTAAAATTATAGCAGATGTTGTTGTCAAATATATCATATTTTATTTATTTTTAACAGCCGACTCAAATTTGAGTTTACGATTACCAATGTAGAAATGTAAATTTTGAACCCAATCCAGAAGACAAGGGAGCTCCAGAATCAAGTATTTGGAGAAATTTGCCTTCGTGGAGGACTTTTTGATCGAACCAACCAGGATATGAGTTACATGGTGAGGAAAAACACGAAAACCTCCCGCAGTTAGACTGACGGCAAAGGGATAACCCATGATCTGTCTACCACTTAGGATATTGTACGTCAGCACTGTGGTCGGTGCCGGTAGGGAGCGGAATTCGTATAGACTAACCCTCCCTGGGAATCAAACCCGGGGTCACCTCATTGGCTGGCGAGTGCCCTAGCCCCAGGGCCGGTACGGCTTTCTTAAATATATTGTATATTATATTTCAATACCGTCGTTGAACAGCTAACCTAATTTTGGGCGATCAATGATCCCTCATTTGCGTTTTAGGTAGTGGAAAACTACGAAAACCTCCCACAGTTAGCCTGACGGTAAGGGGACTATAATTCATGATCAGTCTACCACTGAGGATATTTTATATCAGCACTGTGGTCGGTGCGAGCGGAAGTCGTAAAGACCAGCAATCGCTGGACTCGACCCCTGTTCACCTTATTCGAAGACGAACGTTCTATCCCCTGAGTCACCACGCCGTCAAATATATTGAGACGCAGGTGGTTATGTATATAAAAAAACATTCTCTACATTTACGTTCATACTTACTAATGAAATAGAAGATTACGAAAAGGGCGCCAAGAGAAATGTATACGAGGAAATGTATTCTTGTAGGAAATCCCCACTTCCGGATGAAGTTTACAATATCACCCAACCTGTAATTGAAAAAAGAAGGAAAAAAAACTATCATATTTATTAAGACAAATAAATAATCGAAAAATGTCACTTATTTTAACAATTTTTCTTTATATATTTCATAAAAAAATAATTGTTATTTGATGACATACCTTAATAATATAAGGATGTTTCGTAAATACCTTACTTAACATATATTTTTAGATCCCTTGTGAAAATAAAATTTAAAAAAAAATATTAAAGTGATCGGAAAATTAATATCTAAGGGACTAATAAACAAGGGCAGAATCAGAATTACTCTAATCACTGCGAGTTATTGCTAACGTCATCTAGTGTACATTTTCATAAATAGAGTGATATAGATAAAACGAGTTACTTCATCTCGATTTACTGATAAACGAGTGATTTATCAGTTAATCCACTCATTATATTTCGATCCAACCTAGAATTCATTATTCAACTTTATAGGATTCACCGACCTCCCCAACAAATTTCAATAGGTATGTAATCATTTACTTTAGAACAGCGCTTATAAAATGATGTTCCACGGAAAACTAGGGGTACCGAGAGTTTGTATTTTTAATAACCAGTGAAGAGTTTCAAATCCTCTCATTATATTTCGATCCAACCTAGAATTCATTATTCAACTTTATAGGATTCACCGACCTCCCCAACAAATTTCAATAGGTATGTAATCATTCACTTTAGAACAGCGCTTATAAAATGATGTTCCACGGAAAACTAGGGGTACCGAGAGTTCGTATTTTTAATAACCAGTGAAGAGTTTTAAATCCTCTCATTATATTTCGATCCAACCCAGAATTCATTATTCAACTTTATAGGATTCACCGACCTCCCCAACAAATTTCAATAGGTGTGTAATCATTTACTTTAGAACAGCGCTTATAAAATGATGTTCCACGGAAAACTAGGGGTAGCGAGAGTTTGTATTTTTAATAACCAGTGAAGAGTTTTAAATCCTCTCATTATATTTCGATCCAACCCAGAATTCATTATTCAACTTTATAGGATTCACCGACCTCCCCAACAAATTTCAATAGGTATGTAATCATTTACTTTAGAACAGCGCTTATAAAATGATGTTCCACGGGAAACTAGGGGCTCCGAGAGTTTGTATTTTTAATAACCAGTGAAGAGTTTTAAATCATTTTATTAAAATTCCATCCAATCTGGAATTCATAATTTATTTAATCTTTCGGTTGCCTTTATGAAATTATTTCAAATGAAATGGCAATGAAATAGAGACGGCATTTTTTAAAAAAAGTATATAATATTTCTAATAACAGTACATTGAATAAATTATGAAAAAGACAAACATTTATAAAACATTGCATTAGTATTTCCTATCACGCTTTTCAATTCAACTAGGGCTACCGAGAGTTTGTATTTTTAATAACCAGTGAAGAGTTTTAAATCCTCTCATTATATTTCGATCCAACCTAGAATTCATTATTCAATTTATAGGATTCACCGACCTCCCCAACAAATTTCAATAGGTATGTAATCATTTACTTTAGAACAGAAACTTTCTTTATTAAATTCTTTAATAAAGAAATATAACCATCTTCAACGTTTATTGCAGTTCTCTTAATTTTTCATTTTGAAGTAAATCATAATTCGGCTTATTCATTTTCAGCTTATTTATATACGCTAACGTGATTGATCGAAATCAAGAGAATGTCAACTTTCACCGGTTAATGTCAACAATCGCATAGTCGCTTTGGTGAATGGCAGAATTATTTGTTATATCCGATTTTATATTAATTTCTTCGTTAATATTATTATATTTATTCGATATTTTAATATCTGCTGAGGATAGATTAGGAAAAAAACAATGTTCGAACAACAAACTTAGAGCAGCATTCAATACCATAAAGCTGGCAGTTGTGAAAAAAAAGAGAACATGGAGGACTTTGTGACCAGACAAATTTAACGTTCACAAGTCCCCATTTACTACACGGAAGTAACCTTCTTATTTTTATTTGTTGAAATTAAGGCCTTTTTTGTTGTTACGTTGACTCAGTTAACATCATGAATCAGACGTAATTATTAATTGTCTGTGACTTAAATTATGTTAAATTATGTGTGAGAAAGCTTAAAGTTAAGAACCTTTTGAGAACTGAAATGCTCTAAGAGGAAATAAAATAACAATGATGAAAGAGTCATGCAGTTAGAGGAAAAAAATTTCTAAAAACAGGGATAATCTTTCGAAGAAAAATAAACTTGATTAAATACAATGAATGAATTCATTACTTGGTAACAATTATTATCGTGATAAGTAATTCAACGTTTAACAAAGCATCACCCAATTCGTTTTAAAACATAATCATATGAATAGAATATTTTATTACTTCTTTGTTGGAATCCAAGGTAAAATCAAGCAAAACACGACGAATTCTTCCAATAATATTAAAAAACTTAGAGCAGCATTCAATACCATAAGGCTCGCAGTTGTAACTGAAAAAAAGAGAAGAAAAAAAGTGTATGTAGCAACAATGTATCATATAGGATGTGTCTAAGAGTAGCAATTTTAAGTGCGACCACTTTTTCAAAGATTAAAAATTTAACACAAATAAAAATTTGATATGAATAATGCGTTGCTCTTGAAATGTTGTGAAGTACAGTATACTCTCAATATCTCAAAGTTGAAGGGATGCTAAACAATTTTCGAGATAGCGGGTTTTCGAAATAACAAGTTCCGAACTAAATATTTCTTTAAAAAGTAGAAAGTCCCGCAGCGGACTGATCGTTAAAGCACGGTTCCCAACAGAACACCGAAGTCAAGCATCACTGGCTGCGGACAGTTTGCGGGTGGGTGAACACTTGGATCAGTCTACGAAGGGACCGAGGATGTTCGGTATTGGTCCTCGTTAAACTGCTCTACCGGAACGTAAAGTGCTCGACTTCGCGCGCAGTTGGTTGGGTTACCAAAGCTGGGGTCCACCCCCTCTGCAGAGAATCAAAATTGTGATAACATGTCTTTGGATCATCCTCAAGGACGTTTCCCAGACCGTAGCCAAAAAGCCCATTGTGCAGCTCTAGTGCAATGTAAATAAACTACAACAACAAAAAGTAGAAAAATATATTCTAAAATATTAATCTAAAATGTAGAGACATGAAACATAATAATGACTACGAATACATATGTATGTAATGATAGTTGGTTATAAGTCTAAATAACACGATGATAATTTTATTTTTAAAAGTGAGACACAAATAATTATGCATTAAATCGAAAAGAATTGGTTCGCAATAAACTTACCGAAAAAATTCATATTTCATTTCGAAAAAAAATTGACGTAACAAGGTTTTGAGAAGAAACTGTTTGACATACAAATTCAAATTAACATTTAGTGGATATATAATGTCAAGGGGAAATATGATTTTTTTTTTTTTTTTTTTTTTGATGTAACTAAAGCTTGAGTCATCGAAAAAGCTCATTGCTGTAACAAGAAGAAGAAAAAAAAGCAAGCGCAAAATAAAACCTTTTTTTTTTTTTTTCAGAATACTCATAATTATTCCATATTAATTTAAATAATATTAATAAATTCCGCATGGGGTGTAAATTTTTGACGAAAAAAATCATGATCGGTTGATAACTGGCAGACGATTATATTTAGTTTCCTTGAGGCCACTGTAGAACAGAATTAACGGCTGCTAAACCGTTAATTCTGCCTTATAGGGGACCATAAATGGTTTTTCGTGGTAAGCAGACCATTAATTTAAAAAAAAATTCAAAGCGCTAAGTAGATTTAAACTAGCTTTTTTTTTAAATTATAATAAACTGCGCAGAAATACAGTGGTGATTATTGCTTTTTTATGTATTGTATAAAATATCGGAGTAATGAGTTTAAACTTTCATACATTTTTTTAAGTCTATATAGATGCTTATAAATATTAAAATTGAGCACTTATCCTTGCTTGAAATCTACACATTTTTTTCTAATTTTATGTCAATGTTATGAGAAATCTAATTTTTTGTACAGCACACTGAGTTAATATCATATCAATTGGAAGAGCTGAAAAAATTTTTTATGCTAATCGAAGTGGTACAGGTAGTGGTCCCGCAGTGGACTGATCGTAAGGACATGGTTACCAGTCGAACACCCAAGTCAAGCATCAGTGGCCGCTGTCCGTAAGCAGGTGGATGACCGCTTTGATCAACCTGCGTAGGGACTAAGAGTGCGCTGTATCGGCACTCGTTAAACTGTTCTACCGCAAAGTGCTTGACTCAGGTCGTCGGGCTACCAAAGCAGGTGAGCCATCTCCTCTGCAGAGAATCATCCTCGGGGATGTTTCCCAGACCGTCGCCAATAGCCCATTGTGCAGCTCTATTGCGACGTAAATAAAGTACCAACCTACCTATTCAGGTAGGAAAAAATTTGATAAAATTTCCGCACTGTATGGTAATGACATTTCGGATTTAAAAAAATCACATTTCTGATTAATAAACCAAAATATACTGTACCTATTTATACCATTCTTGGTAAATTTTACATTCATATTTCGTTCATTTGACTTTAAAAACTGTAGTTCTTATTACCATACATATAGTTAAAAATACAAGTCTGAAACGTAAATTTAGCCGAATAAATAATTTTTATGCCATGCTTTAAAATGATAAAATCGCCAAATTTTATCACATTTGCCTTAATTTTATCACACATTATAAAGTCATATTTTATTTCTTAATTCCACCTATATCATTACCCAAGCACTTCTGTAAAAGTTACCGAGCGCTTTGATATTACCACCGAGTCGGAAACTCGGTAAATTTTACCATTTTTCTGGCTCATACGTTTACCATATTACGGTAGTTTTGCCCACACTCTTAGTCTCAGTGTATATTTTTGAAATACAGAGTGTTCCGCATTAGCGAGGGTTGTCAAGATTGTGCCGTTGCACTCCCTTGAAATCCAATTTGGTTTAAACAACAAAAAATAGAAATAACTAAAAATTTAAACTGTTCCCATTCATACACAGAGCTTAAAAGTTGCAGTCATTTCTCAACAAATTGTTAAATTTAATACCATAACTATTAACTAATAGAGTTTTTTGATAATTTGACGATACATCAAGAAAAATCTAGAATAAAAAATTACAGAAAAAAAAAATCAAACATTTTTTTGTGCTCAAAATTTTATACCATAATCTAATACCGTATTTAATTTTAAAAATTTGAATGAGGTCAGATTTTTTTTGTAAAGTTTAAATGATGTTCGAAATTTAAATTTTTTGGTCAATGTTTATCAGTTTCAGAGTTTTAATTAGCCAGCGAATTAGAGAGATTTAATTTAGCGAGTGAGAATTTCTAGAACGAACATATAAAATTTATATTAGAATTAAAAATAAAAATTTGTAAAAGATTTTTTGAAATGTTAAAATAACCAGGGCTAGTATCATCATCATCATAGTTGGCCAGACAGCCCAATGTGAGCCAATGCCTTCCTCTGAAGATTTCCCCATGACGATTTTAAGAAATGCATTTCTTGCATATGTGATTGTTTTTACCTTCATTAAACATTATCCATGCTTTTTTTATTTATTTATTTATTTATTTTTTTTGCATTTTTCAGACTTACTTTTCTTTTTTTAACATTTTTTACGACTTTTAAATGGTATTTTTCATTTTAAGAGAATTTCGCTCATTAATTATTTTTTTTTTTATAATTAGTAAACATTTTACATTGGATCTAAATTTCCTCCAATAACAAGCGTTAAAGTTGAGCAGAATTTTTAATAAAAAAAATTTGCTGTTGGACAATAAGCAATCATTCAATTTTAAAAATATTAAAAAAACATCTGATAATACAATGCAGTTCCGATGTTTTTGAAGACTATTTATCTTTATCATTCATTCTTTTTTCATTCTATTTTATTCATAAATGACAAATTTATTTAATTGCTATCTTAATTTTTTTTTTACTAAATTTATAAGTACAAGAGGTATGACTTATAATTTTTATTCAAATATTAAATTTTTCTTTGTTATAAAAGATATTAAAAATCATGCTTTCGAAAATTGTTAAGGTCATTATTTCTTATAAATTAATTCTTATTTATCTTTATCATGTATTTATCTAAATTTTATTTTATTCATAAATTGCAAATTTATTTTAATTGCTGTCTTTTTTACGAAATTTTTAAATACAAGGTACGACTTACAATTCTTTAACTCAAATATTAATTTTTTTTATTATAAAAGATATTATATAAATCAGGATCTCGAAAATTTTTAAAGTCATTATTTTTTATAAATTAATTCTTATTTATTATGTATTTATTTACATTTTATTTCATTCATAAATTACAAATCTATTTCAATTTCTATTTCATTTTTTCTTGAATTTATAAATATAAGGTACAATAAGAAGAGGTATAATAAAAAAAATTACAAGTTAACTTATAATTTTTTTTATTATAAAATATAATATAAAACATGCTTTCGAAAATTTTTAAGGTCATTCTTTTTTTTTTATTTCTAGGACGTTTTTAATCGTTTTTAGTGGTCTTTTTTATGCATTTTAATAGCATTTTCTAAGAATACTTTTAAGTTATCAACATCCTCTTCCTAACTATTTGCTAACAATCATAGCTTTGTTTTATCAATTACAAAGATGCTATTCATTCATATTTTAAATGATTCTATCTTGATACGACCGATAAACATTGCGAATCACATAAAATATGCGATCAAGATATAAAGAATGTGTCTTACCTACAGTGGCTATATAAAGCAATGTGTCTACGCTATAGCGATAACAGTAATAAATCTTTCTCAATACCAATGAAAAAAAGCTGAGAAGCACCATGACACTTATAAAATGGATATCGTCGAGGCAGGCGTTTCATTGTAGTATTTGAAACTGATAAATAAAGCGATAAAGCTTCTCGCTCTCTTACTTTGTTTTGTTGCTTTCCAATAATTTGAGTTAAGGAAGACGTTTAACTTTCAGTAGGAAACTTCGAACTTTAGTGTGAAAGTTATCAACTGTCAACGGATAATTGCACGTGTAACCTCAGATTGCTCGAAAGCCTTAAAAAGTGGGAGAAAAAAAAAGATAATAATAATGTACAGTTAAAAAAAAGGAACACCTTGACTAACTTTTGATCTGACCATCGGATTTCCACGTAATGAAACTCAACCTTAATGGTTTAAAGAGGTGACCTCAAATATGCTTATTAAATAGTGCAGACGTTCGCGTGCTCGAACCCCGCCGGCCGAGGACTCCCCGTGCAGTAAATGGTGACTGATGCACGTTAAATCTGTCGAGTCGCAAAGTCCTCAATATCTCTGGTTCTCTGGAGTACTGGATTGTAGATCAATCGCTCTCTGATTCAGGTCAAAATTACGATCTGTGGATGAATGAATGAATGTGTGAATGGGTCCATCCTATAAACGGGTGCGACGTCTGGGTGTGGCAGATGTCAAATTCTTGGCCATAGATGGCGCCACTGGAAAACAAGAACAATTGCACCCCCTCTGCCTAAACAGGCGTACGAGAGAGAGAGAAATAGTGCAGACGATATTTTAAGTTACGAAAATTACACAAAAATGTACTTTATGTATTTAAAATATGTGATAGCCAAAATCTGGGAAATAGGGTTCACATAATTTTGGCCAGCAAAGCGATCCAAAGTTTGGTCTTGTTAGTTAATGCTAATTTTACTTTTACCAAACTTGAACCAGGAATTCCCTTTTCCTCTGGATTGGGTTCAAAATCACAAGACTGCGGAGTTGAACATTAGCAGTCGTAAACCCAAGGGTCGGCTATTCAACGATGGCTATAAAATAAAGTAATGGGGGCATTCGCATTCTTTGAAATATGGTCCCAATAGTTTGGACAGGAAAGCGGTCGAAAAAATAAGAGCCCCTTAATGTTAATTTTACCTTTTGCGTAATTAGCCATCTCTCGAGAAATTGAAAACATTTTTGCACACAATTATAAAGTTTGATTATCCAAAAATAATTCCATAAAGCAAATAATTTTTAATAATTATTTAGTAATTATTATCAATTATTTATTATGTATAATAGTTGAGAAATGTTGAATTTTAAATGCAAAATTTTATATTGGAAAATACAAATTTCGTCCAAAAAACAAATTTCGTCGCACTGAAAATCCAAATGTTCATTATTTTCGTTTTGTATATTGGAAAACCCAAAATTTGGAAGCAATCGATGGCATATTTTTTGAGAAATCAAATTTTGAATAAAAAACTTTTTTTTAAATTTAATAACTCAGAAACTATTCGACTAATTCGAGGTGAAATATTCTAGAAGCTGACAATTAATTGCAGCTAGCTTATTCATGAAAGACTCAGAAATGTTTTTCATGAATTTCACGTTGATACAGTATTTAATACAAAATTCAGCTGTAGATTACACGGTTTACGTCCCCTCGCAGGTGAAGCAATAAGCTTATCAGAAAACCAAATCAATGAAAAAGAAGATGTGTCAACGTCAACACATTTTTTTTTTCCTTCAAATTTAGAATAATCCGGGTATAGAACAATCGAATTCCTTGCCAGTTTCATCACTTGGCAGAATATTTTTATGAAAACGATAATTTTTTTAAACATATTAAATCATGTTTCGATTAATATTATCTCTGTTCTATATCCTCACTGCTTGCCCAACAAAAAGGTTTCGATTAGCTTTATCATTTAATGACACGATAAAAACACAGATGTCATTTCCAGCGTTATCGGTGTCTCTTCATCGTTGGTAAATAAATGGTTCATGTTTATTCATTGCCCAAAGATAGTTGGTAAACAAACGATTTTTGTAGATAAGAATGTGACGCAATTTATCACAATTAAAGGTCTTTAGACTATAAAAAAAGAAAATTATATTTCGTAAAATGAAGCATCGTTTTTAACTGGTAATCGCTTAACCATCCGGAGCGGGAAATTATCTATTAGTAATAAAAAAAAAATTCTATCATAATAAATGGAAGAGTTAGTGCGCGTGTATGTAGCTCTGTTATAATATAAAACAGTTCATACTATCGTCCTGAAATTTTCACAGAGGGTGAAAGTCGTTCAAAAAGTTCAGTTAGGTCGTTCGATCCGTAATGGCTCAGGGGATAGAGCGCTCGCTATCCAATGAATTGAACTGGGTTCGAATCCCAGCGATGGCTGGTCGATATGAATTCCGCATCGGCTCGCATCGACCACAGTGCTGACGTAAAATATCCTCAGGGGTAGACGGATCATGGGTTAAAGTCCCCTTGCCGTCAGGATAATCGTGTTAGGTCTTCGTGGTTTTCCTCTTCTTGCAACACAAATGAGGATTCGTTTCTTTAAAAAGACTCCTCATCGAAGGCAATTTCTCCCAATACTTGATTCAGGAGTTCCCTTGTCTTCTAGATTGGGTTCGAAATTACGAGGCTATAAAGTTGAACATTAGTTGTCGTAAACCCAAAATTGGGTTGGCTGTTCAACGACGGTTATAAAAAAAATAGATGCACTTAGTAAATTTTCAGCTTATCGGCACTTTTAAATTAAACCTACACCTGCAAAACATCTTAAAAAAAATTATTTGCATCCTCAGAATTTTTTTTTAATTATTATTATTCTCAAAATTTATAAAGGTAGAACGCAGAACTATAGAATACTTAACTTGTTTTTCGGGGAATTTACCAAAATTTTTTTCAAAAATTAACAGTTTGAGAATTGAATCATTATTGTCAGTCATAATTTAATTTTTCATTTAAGTTTTTTTTTTAATTATTGCATCCCTAACTTACGATTTCCGTATAATAAATTTTTCAGGACATAAAAAATGTCGTTTGCACCAAATGTATCTTTTCGAAATTGTAATTAAACATTTCATGCCACTTAAATACGTATACATAAATAAAAATGATGACTTTTTTAGAATTTTCAAAGCACTTTATAGCAAGTATATCCAACTTCCGCAACAACAGAAAATAATTTTCTCTAGTGACAGCAAAGTCAATGTATTAATATTTAAGTAAATTAGGATTAAAAGAATTTTGCCCATTATTTATTTAAACAGATATTCAAAAGTTCAGACTGACAAATGGTCATAATCTAAAGTTCTGATGAAATTTTTATCAGAATTCTATTTCCTTGAAGGATTCTTGCCTTAATTCCCAACCTATGAAAAAGTAATTTGCACACAGTTTAAATATTGTCTGATACCTAATTTACATTGTTCGAAAACTCAATCCTTTTCAGGAAAAAAATCGGCTTTGGCCGGCTCTGTAGTTTATTGTGCGAAAAGAATACGAATTTTCCACTTTCATTCAAAATTTACATCGAAGCGACAATAGGAAGCAAGTGTGCAGTTTCAAGTCCTTTTACATTTTTAATTAAGTAAAAAATTCCTGCCCAAAATTGTCAATTATTAAAGTAAATTCAATGTATCGTGCAATGCGCCTCAAATTGTTTATAAAAAAAAATCGTTTTCAACTAGCATGAATTGTCATTTAAATTGTTTTCAAATTACATTTGCTACTTAACGTACAAAGAGCAGTGCTTAAACCTAAAAACTAGTTTCATCATTTTCACATGTTCATGATACTTAAACATTCTGTGTTCTGCTTAAAACGATATTATCTAAGTTAATCACACACACACGAGTGCAACTGAACTATCTCTTTTAAGCCACGTTTATATAACTTCATGGAAGATATTTTAAGGTATCCGACTACCTTAAAAAAAAGAATCCTGACAAAAAAATCACGTTTTTGTTTTAGTGTCTTACTAGCTGAATACCCGTTCTTCGCACGGGGTCAATAACAAAAAAAAATCAATAAATCAGTACTGAGAAACAAAACTGAAAAGCATATACAGACACAGTTAAAAATGGAAGAACCACGTGAACGACATTTTTAGGGGCATTCGGGAAAATAACATAAAGTGGTTGATTCAAAATGGGTAGGTTTAATGTAACAGAACTTTTTTGCTTTCACTTTTATCTTAACATAACTCATCCATATTTTTTGGCATTTTTCATTTTATTTTGAATTTGAAAATAAAGAAATATTACTGTCTTACGTATGCATTACTCATAGTCCTCTTTCCTTAACAGCAAAAATAAGTAAATCACAAATAGGTCCACCCCCCTGGTTTCTACGTAATATTCGAACTACCCCTCAAGTATCACTATTTGGGAGGTTTAAAAGTCAATAATCATATTAATTAAATAATTCGTAATCTTAATTTTTTGATGAGAAAGACGGCAACTGCATTTATTATTAATTTTTTTTTAAAGAGTCGAATTAGGACAACGTCTATTATTCCATACGCAGACAGAAGATAAGTTTTATCGCTTGCGATTAGAACAAAACACGCGATCAGATGACACAAAAGTAACTTTTCCTGTTTTGTTGCGTTGTACAATAAAAATTAATTCAGTTTGTTTTTTCAAACCTTGACGAAAAAAACGACTGCGATTTCCATCTATGTTTTCGTAAAAACAGAATGCAAAAAGGCTGAACGATTGCTAAACTTTCATTTCCTTTTAAATTAAGTGCTCACGTCACAACCGGAGAAGTATTACTTACAGAGAAAGTCGATGATTCAGTAATTTTTTTTCACCTCTTCTTCGTTTCACTTATCTCGTTTTCAATCCAACAATTTCTTTTTCTCTTAATCCTTTCTCTTCTTTTTCACGCAAGGCTGTGGCTTCTAATATCGATACAATATGGATTAACCAATTTGGTTTTGGACTATTACATAAATAAGTAAGTCGCATTTATGTATGAATTAAATCGTGGTAGAGTTTGATTTTATGAAATTAAGAAAACGTGAAAAAAGGAGTTACACTTCTTCTGTATTTTTTCTTCGTGTATAATTAAACGGATGGAATTTCCGTATTCAATTAACCTAAATACCCAGCGTCCAATACATTGATCACCATTTAGGAGAATTTTACCCGTAAAATATTATATTTTGTGATTATTTTTTCAATTTGTATGCTTTTACAAAGCATTATTTTTTCAATTTGTATGCTTTTACAAAGTGTTATTTTTTCAATTTGTATGCTTTTGCAAAGCGATTGTCTATGTAAAAATATCTTTCGATTTTTCTTCGTCGATCGAATTTTTTAGCCTTTTAGAAAGTTTTCTGGTAAATTTCCATATTTAAGTCCAATGGATTGTTTTGTGACTAAAATGTGAAGAATAGACTTTAAAATATATCATAACAAGTACAAAAAATTATAAAAATTAAAATTTGCTAATTAATAAGTAATAATTGAAATAAACTAAAAAAGTTACTCAAGTTAATGGAAATTTTTTTCTTCAAGCATTTGTCTATGTAAAAATGTATTCCGATTTGTCTTCATCAATCGAAGTTCGTTGACGACAAATAAAAAATAATGGTTAAGATATTTGATACAAAGTAAACTTTTAGTAAGTTCTCTGGTAAATCTCATCATTTGAGTCTAATGGATTTTTTATGACTAAAATGTGAAGAATAGACTTTAAAATATATCATAACAAGTACAAAAAATTATAAAAATTAAAATTTGCTAATTAAAAAGTAATAATTGAAATAAACTAAAAAAGTTACTCAAGTTAATTGAAATTTTTTTCTTCAAGCGATTGTCTATGTAAAAATGTATTCCGATTTGTCTTCATCAATCGAAGTTCGTTGACGACAAATAAAAAATAATGGTTAGGATATTTGATACAAAGTAAACTTTTAGTAAGTTTTCTGGTAAATCTCATCATTTGAGTCTAATGGATTTTTTTATGACTAAAATGTGAAGAATAGACTTTAAAATATATCATAACAAGTACAAAAAATTATAAAAATTAAAATTTGCTAATTAAAAAGTAATAATTGAAATAAACTAAAGAAGTTACTCAAGTTAATTGAAATTTTTTTCTTCAAGCGATTGTCTATGTAAAAATGTATTCCGATTTGTCTTCATCAATCGAAGTTCGTTAACGACAAATAAAAAATTAAGGTTAAGATATTTGATACAAAGTAAACTTTTAGTAAGTTTTCTGGTAAATCTCATCATTTGAGTCTAATGGATTTTTTATGACTAAAATGTGAAGAATAGAGTTTAAAATATATCATAACAAGTACAAAAAATTATAAAAATTAAAATTTGCTGATTAATAAGTAATAATTGAAATAAACTAAAAAAGTTACTCAAGTTAATGGAAATTTTTTTCTTCAAGTATTTGTCCATGTAAAAATGTATTCCGATTTGTCTTCATCAATCGAAGTTCGTTGACGACTAATAAAAAATAATGGTTAAGATATTTGATACAAAGTAAACTTTTAGTAAGTTTTCTGGTAAATCTCATCATTTGAGTCTAATGGATTTTTTTATGACTAAAATGTGAGGAATAGACTTTAAAATATATCACAACAAGTACAAAAAATTATAAAAATTAAAATTTGCTAATTATAAGTAATAATTGAAATAAACTAAAGAAGTTACTCAAGTTAATTGAAATTTTTTCCTTCAAGCAATTGTCTATGTAAAAATGTATTCCGATTTGTCTTCATCAATCGAAGTTCGTTGACGACAAATAAAAAATAATGGTTAAGATATTTGATACAAAGTAAACTTTTAGTAAGTTTTCTGGTAAATCTCATCATTTGTGTCCAATGGATTTTTTTATGACTAAAATGTGAAGAATAAACTTTAAAATATATCCTAACCAATACAAAAAAAATAATAATAATTTATATTTACTAATTAATAAGTAATAATTGAAAATAACTAAAAAAGTCACCCATGTCAATTGATGTAAAAATTTATTCCGATTTGTCTTCGTTGATCAGAACTTTTAACGACACAAAAAAAATTATGGTTAAGAAATTTTATTCAAGTAATCATTTAGAAAGTTTTCTGGTAAATCTCATTATTTGAATCTAATGGATTTTTTTATGACTAAAATGTGAAGAATAAACTTTAAAATATATCCTAACCAATACAAAAAAAATAATAATAATTTATATTTACTAATTAATAAGTAATAATTGAAAATAACTAAAAAAGTTACCCATGTCAATTGATGTAAAAATTTATTCCGATTTGTCTTCGTTGATCAGAACTTTTAACGACACAAAAAAAATTATGGTTAAGAAATTTTATTCAAGTAATCATTTAGAAAGTTTTCTGATAAATCTCATTATTTGAATCTAATGGATTTTTTTATGACTAAAATGTGAAGAGATACACTTAAAAATATATCCTAACAAATGCAAAAAATTTATAAAAATTAAAATTAATAAGAAATAATTGAAAATAACTAAAAACGTTATTCAAGTTAATTGAATTTTTTTTTTCATAAAAATATTTCTTTTCATTCATGAGTTCACTTTCTTCTAAACTACATATTTCTAATTAAAAAGAGAATTTTCTGCCATTATATAAAACTTGGTCTCAGAATAAACTGAACTAACTATTTAATTTATTTGAATATTTATTAATTCGTTTCATTCAATGTTATAAATACTAGTGTTCTACTTAACTTAGTTACCAAATTTTAAAGTTTTCAATATTTTTTAACCCATTTGGGGTCAATGTTCCCATTTTGGGAATATGTCTTATTAATTGAAGTTAAAAAGTGGTAAACTTAATTATTTCATTCCTAGCTTTATTAAATACATATCCCTTTATAATATAATGTTAATATAAATGTTTGAAATCATTCAATTGTGGTCATTTTTTTTTCTTTTGAAACTGAAGGTGATAGCTAATAATAGAAAATATCCATTTTATCAGGCCAAAATGCCACACTACTCTTGTTATGGAGATGCGTTTTCTTGTAACTACAAAGTTGTTGCATCCTCAGCGAGGAACTTAGTTATTAATTTTAAATGCTTCAATTAAAATTTAAACTTTAGTAAAAAAAATACACATTACTGTGTAGTAAAACATATTTCAATCTATAAAATGAAACAAAAATTCTTTAAAATATTAATTAATTTCACAAAGAATAAAGAAATTCCGTTCTCCATCTAGGTTAACACGGTGAATCAGTTTTCTCTTAAGAGCTCCCAGCACAAATATTAAATTAATTTTGAAGCAGTTTTCGCGTAATATGCATCTAATTATGCATCTAGTTTTCGCGTAATATGCAAACTAATTATGCATCAAAGTTGCCAGATACGCAACAACAAAAAAATCACTGTTGCAATAAAATACATTAACAAGTAATAAATCTATGTCATTGTATTTAATTAACTTCTCTTTAATTAACATTCTAACTTATGTGGAGAAACTTAGCTCAGCTTAACACGCCATTTTACTTGTAAGCGATCAGCTGCCGTCATAGGTGTGGGTATCGTGGTTTTCTTCCTCTTGAAGTGATTGTACCCAATTTTAAAGTGTCTTTTCTTGCTTTAAAATTTGTCTAGCCTTTGATGTTTAAGGATTTTCACGAAAAGAAATTGAATATTGAAATTAGCAGTATTAACAAAACAGATAAGTTATCGTAAACTACAAATGATTGCAAAAAATATAAATTCTGGAATATTTTCGAAAATGATTTAAGGTATCCGACTACCTTCATGTCCCTACACTTTTCGATTCGATCAACTTAATGTAAATAACACCATAATTATAAATAAAGAGTTATAAGAATCATAGAATTTAGGTTAGCATAAGCATAAATAACAAAGCACCACATATCATATGAAAAAAATCAGGCGAATTTTGGAGTTAATGTTCTAGTTGATGGTTTTCGAACTGAGTTTTTATCTTTTTATATTTTCTTGCTCAAGAAAAAATTCTTACTCTTTCGCTACTCTCCTTTTCCAAACAGCTCAAACTAAAGTTTGGTAAGAATACAAACATTTCATTAAATTATATTTAAAAAATTCTTGTGTCTAATATTATTTCACTACACACTTCGTTACAGCTAAATTAAAAAATACTCAACTGAAATAATCCAATGTGTTTTACTGTATAATATTATTTTATTGTATTTAAATTTTGTTTCACATGTTTAGTTTTCGATTTAGTGAAACCTATTATACCATTGTAACTTCCTCTACAATTGCGTTACTTTTTTAAAAAAACAACACCGATATACTTTTTTTTCTTCCTAAAAATACTTATTTAGTGTTTTCTACCCAACAGATTATTTAGTAATAGTACGAAATGTTAATTCCTAATTATATTTTGTATTTTTGTATTCACTATCGAAATTGCCTTTACCTATTAGTCAGTGGGTACAGTTTTGCCTGAACCTTAAAATAAAATAAAATAAAATAAAATAAAATAAAATAAAATAAAATAAAATAAAATAAAATAAAATAAAATAAAATAAGATTTTATTAGCTTTCAGTAATTTTAAAATGGTTGATTGATACCGATTAAAGCATGTCTAACAAAAACTGCTGTATAATAAGATGATATCAAATGAATACTTTATTATAAAAAAACAAAGTTTCCAGTTTTAATCTCTTAATAAGCAAAATCAAAAATCACTATGATTAATGGAGAATTTTAAGAAAGGAAAATAAATAAATGTTATAGGTTTAAAACCTGAATAAAGATGTATTTTACTAATAAACAATTCCTTTAATTTTTAATGATTTTGTAATGACAACCAAAGAAATTTGAAATTTCAAGTGAGAAAATTGGATCATATTATGTAATTTATCTGTCACATGAAAATACAATTTATCATTTTTATTTAATTGTAATATAGATTTTTAAAAGAAAATAAAACTTTTCTTAAAGTCTTATTTTCAAAAATGAAATGAATCAAGTTCTATTTCACTAATGGATAATTATAAATTATGGTCATGTTCTAGGTTATCATTTTTAATAGTGAAGATACTGAACGAAGATCTAGTTTAGTAATGAACATGAAATCTATCCTCTTTTTAACATGTTGAGCGAAACAGCACTGATATTTGTGACCTCGGCGGTTTTTCTATTTTTAACTTTTATTTAACTACCTAAATTCAAATTTTTACTAGTAGACATACTAAGAATCTTATTTTATTGGACGTCAACATTTAGATTTATAACTTCCGATTAACTGTGACATCATCAATACGTTTTAAGCTATCTTTAAATATCCTTTCACTTTTGTAAACAAGTCTAGACAAAAGTTTTTAAAAAAATAAACACATTATTAATTTCTGCTAAAATAGCAAAATCAAACAAACTGATAAATGTATCTCTAGGAAATGTACTGATAAATGTATCTTCGTACGGGGTGAATGAATAAAAGAAAAAAATCAATCAATCAGTACTGAGAAACACAACGCAATCGTTCTCAAAACTACAAGGCATATATCGACACAATTAACGAGCTTGATTTTAGAACCAGGTGAATGACACTTTTAGGGAAATTAATGAATTAGAGAAAATAACATAAAGTGGTTGCGTCAATATGGGTATGTTTAACGTAACAGAACTATTTTTGCTTTCACTTTTATCTTAACATAACTAATCCGTTTTTTTTTTTGGCATTTTCTTTTCTTACGTAATATTCGAACTACCCCTAAAGTATCACTATTTGGGGATGCTTAAAAATCAATAATTATATTAATAAAATAATTCGTAATCTTAATTTTTTATTAAGATTACGACAACTGCATTTATTAAGATTTATTAAGACGACAACTGCATTTATTATTATTTTTCTTCTTCTTAAAACGAGTCGAATTAGGACAACGTCCATTATTCCATACGCAGACTGAAGATAAGTTTTATCGGATGCGATTAGAACAAAACACGCCATCAGATGACACAAAAGTGACTTTTCCTGTTTTGTAAACTAATCCATATCAGTTTTTAATTCGCTTGCATGATTTTATATTTCAAATTAGGCAGTGGCAAATAAAATAAAGCAAAGAATTATTAGTCCCACCCTCTAATAAATTGGTAATAAAATAATTCAATACAGAATAATTCAATACAAAATAATTAAGTACAAAATAATTAAATGCAAAATAATTCAATACAATCTAAATCACAAACTTCTTTTTTCGTTCTGAAAATGTCCATCACCTGGCTCTTCCACTAAGTTTTCAAATAATATAGCTAAAATAATTTCAATTTTTTTATTATTTAATATTATGTGTTGTATTCTTCGGTGACTTTACGTTATTGAAGTAAGCAAAACTCGTTGTTCGTAATTCGTACCATTGGAATAAAGATAAAATGTATTTAGCATCACTTGACAAGATGCTATTTCTCGCTACCAATTCATGATAGTTAAAATTTATTACTATTAAGCGTTATTTGTAAACATTTTTTTATTCCAAAATGGCAACTAAAAAACGCAAAGTTGATGTAGAGTGACGTGCACTCAATGATGAATTGACTTTATTTTATTTCAGAAGTTTTTACTCGGCCCACCAAACTTTTTTTTTTAGATTTTTGGCCCACGACCCAAAAAGTTTGCCCATCCCTGTTTTAGCACATAGCTTGTTTCATTTTATATCGATTAATGCACATTATCAATATTAATCGAGCATTAGTGTCGATAATAATATGCAGATTTTTTACGGTTACCCAAAATGCGAATAAATATCTTTTCTCCTTATTTTTGCTTTTTAGTTCAGAAGTTACTTTTTTTAAATTTCAATTAATACATATTACCAACATTAATTAAACATCATTGTTGTCAATGATAGTACGACGATTTCTGATGGCTCTTCTACACAAATAAATACCTTGGTTTAAAATAAGTTATTTTTTAGAAACTATGTTAAATTGAAGTTGTTGTTGTAGTTCATTTACGTCACATTAGATCTGCACAAATGGGCTATTGACGACCGTCATGGAAACATCTCTGAGTATGATCCGAAGAAACGCTATCACTGTTGTTGTTGTAGTTAATTTACGTCGCACTAGAGCTGCGCAAATGGGCTATTGACGACGGTCTGGGAAACACCCCTGAGGATGATCCGAAGACATGCCATCACAATTAAGATCACCTGCAGAGGGGATGTAAACGCTATCACAATTGCCGCCCCCCTTTACAGAGAATTGAAACGCTATCACAATTTCAATTCTCTGCAAAGGGGACGGCAACCCCGCGTTGGTTGTCCGACGCGTGAAATCGAGCACTTTACGGTGGAATTGCTACACAATACAAAAATCAACGAAAGTAACAAACAAAACAAAAAAATTCCAAATTTGGATTTGTATAAATTTTGAATTTTTGCATGATAAACAACATGCAAGAAATTTCGTTTTTCGTAGACTCATTTTTTTTATGTTTAATTTTTCTGAAATACTATTTCAACGTTGTCTATTTTCGAAATCAATCGAGAAGCACAGTTTTTTCAATCGCATGGCAGAATACATCTTTCCACTTTTAGATTATTTAATATTTATTTTAAAATTTCTGCTATATTCAGACTCACTCTAAGCACTAGAACTACTAGTTCTATTCCTAATGCAGTCGAGTTCCATGCAGCATTTTTAATTGGTTTCGAAATTAAGACAAGAGAAACAGAGGCACAACTAGAGTTTACAGCGTCAGAGGACAATCATTGTTTTTATACTCCCTTGTAAAATGATGTCACTCACGACCATTTAAGGTTTTGTAATATATAAAAACTTAAAACCAATGTAATTGCCATTGAATTACTGAATTGTTGAATTACATTGAATAAGATTTGGAAAGTTTAAATAACTTTTTTTTTAAAATAGCGTGATTCGATATCTTCATTAGTTTCCATTTCATTTGGTTTAAAATTTAACGGTGTATTTTACTAATATGTAGAATGATACGCAAGGTATGCACAGAAATCAGGTTCTTAAGAAGAAGAAAAATACCCAGTCCACGTAAGTTTTTTCTGGTTTATTACGAAAGAACCCAATTTTGCCGAGAAAAAACGGTTTTGATTGGGTTTTTACATAAAAAAAACCCAATTTCACCTGAATATAACTGAGTTTTTTTTTTAATATTCTACATGCATACTTAACATAAGATATATTATATGATGAAAGAATATTGCTTGATTGTTTCAAATAGAATTAATAAAAAACATGCTTATAAGAATAACTATTTAAGTTTTTTTTTTTTTTTTTTTTTTTTGCTTTCTGAATGTTCTTTATATATTTTGAAAGCAAATGTTCTTTATTCTCTTAAATGTTCTTTTCTTTCTAAAAATTCTTCATACATTATTATGCAGTTTATATACATATAAATAACATAATGATGAAGTAACTGTAATGATTCTTTTTAAAATATAAAGCATAATAAGTACCGTGATTTGTTTAAAATCATAAATAAACACATAATACATAATTTGCTTTAAAGCTGATAAATGGAATTTATAAAAGCATTGTTAACATTCAGGAAACGAACTGAACTTTTCTTTTTGATAGACATAATATGTTCCTTCGTATTTTTCAATGTATGAATTCTTTATGCTTTACAATGTGCAAATAATTATCAACTTATATCTTTGTTTTACATTTTGCTTTTGAAATGAATGAAAAAAAAGATTAAATACAATTAAACATTTGTTTCTCTAAGCATTCCAAGTATATAATTTAAGATTTTAATGCACACGCAGAAATGCGCATTAAATTTAATTAATAATTATGCATGAATGAACATATCCTGAACAACTAATATAAAAAAAAAATACATTCACACTTCACTCACTATAAAATATAACCTTTCTTTTGCAATTAAGAATATTTTTATCAAATAAAATATTAGTAAATAAAACTAAGATTCATAAATATTAAATTCATTAAAATTGAATTCGTTAAAATGTAAAATACAAATTTAATCTCAAGTATAATAACTATTTCATGAAACTAAGAACTTAAGACATTAGAAGTCGCTCCTTATGCCTTATTGAAAGTATTTAAACGTAAATGTCCTCGTAAAAGGCTCTCAAATGTCAAATTTAAAGTCTCTAAAATGTCCTTTCTTGCACCTCGTTAAATACGGCACGGAGATCACTGTCAGATACTAATGCGCCTCTCTCATGTGTTACTATAGTTTTCATTTGATAGCTAGCGCCATCTATAGCCAGTTCCAATTATGAGTCAGAATTTATAATAAATGACATGGCAACAGAAATATCAGCAACAGTAATATCAAATTTCAAATTAATCATCATAACGCCGATTTTGTTATCGCTTTAAATAGTTTAACTGTCGTTTTAAGTTTCGAATTCTTTCGGAGATTAAAAATTTTGATATATATTTAGTGATAGTTCTTTATATAGATATGATAAAGATAATTAAATTATATGTTTGTAAGCAAAAACTGAAATACAATAACATAAATGAAAAGTATTGTGCCTTCTTTTGCGACTTTACAGATTATTGTGGTGGCTAATTGTTTGCGTTGAGATATCTTCATTTCAATTGGTAAAAAATTTTTCATTTTAATTCTATCACAATAATTCCTTAATTGAACTTTATTCTCAGAAATAAATGCATATTACCTTTTAGAAGAAAAGATGTATTTGATGAAGTATCAAATTGTTTATTAACATCAACATTCAATTTTTTTTAAATCTACCTATCATTCCACATCTTTTTGAATAATTAATATAATGCTTAGTTTTGATTTTGATCTCTTTTATTTTACTTATTCTTTACTAATGAAGGTTTACTTATTTATTATAACGTTATGTTAGGAGTAATTTATAGAAACATCTTAAAATACAAATGTAATTTGCGTATACGAATTGTTTACAAATTTTAAGTACAAAAAATATATATATGTTTATCTAAAAAGAAAACTCTTGTATAAATAGCTTATTTTTTCAATTTTTTTTTTTGTCACATTATGTTAGTTTGATTTTAATAAAAATCACATTGAATTTTCTCTACTTCTTAAAAATATAAGTGCCCAAAATCAGTTTACTGAGTCCTTATCTAACTTTTGTAGTAAAATAAGTGAATGAATGTGTTGAAATCAGTTCATTATTTAGCCATAAATAGTGTAAGTTATATTCAAACCTATTTGTTGTCATGGTGTGTCAGACAATGTTAAGTGAGAGTAAATTATGAGCTTGATGAAAGAACTATGTTAACATAGTTTTACTGGGTATAAAATAAAATTTTTAAACAGACAACTAGTCAATTTTTCATTATGTGACGAAGCTAAGTTAACTGTTGACCAAGCTTAAAGCCAAAACTTTGGAATATTTCTATATTGTGATCTGTTACGCCAACTACAACCGGGAGGGACCCAAATAGATTTTGAACTTTTAAATTTTTAAAAAACAACAAAAAAGCATGTAGATGTTGGCCAGGGAGTGGTTTAGAGAAATGCATTTCAAGTTGATTCTTTTCTGTGGTGTTCTTTTTTTTTTTTTTTTTTTAGTATCTCGGTTACCAAGTTTTAGTATCGGAAGTTACCAAGAATTAGCCATTATTCTGCCAGAGATTTACGATAATCTATCCCAAAACTTAAATATTTTCATATATATATACTCTGCATGTAAACAAATATTGAAGCAGGCAATGAAGTTTGCTTTTTCTCAAACATACATAAAGCAAAGCTCGTGATTGAGTCTCATTTCTGATTTTGGAAAACCTCTCTATATAAGACAAATATCTATATTAAAGGTGAAACAGTAAAAAAGCCTTCACCCTATTTTAGTTTTGCATTAGAAACTTTTGAGGTGTAAATTCAATATAGTTGATTTTGTTAAAACCATATTTGTAGCCAGAATCTTAGCCTTTCTGGAATTAAAAATAGGTATTTTATATTTAAAATGCAAAAAGAAAAAATATACTCTAACTTTATGTTAATTAAATTTTTTTTTTTTTTTAGATTTTGTGATCATCAGTGATTGCAAACAAGAACGATGGCAGTAACTTTGAAACTATTCTCGTTGTCTTGTTTGTTTTTATCCGTTGTTACTTTGTGTGTGGCTTTCCCATCGCAGAATTCAAAGTTAAATTTGTCTTCCATTTCTGAAGCTGAGAATGAGATATTTTATCAAGTAAACAATCATAGAGAAAATGAAAATCCTAACTTATCATTTTCATGGTGGAATCTAGGAGGCATCAAAGAGGTAAGTTATATTTTTGAAACAAATTTATCATATTAAAAATAGTTATTTTTTTTTTTTATTATTTATTTTTGTAAATTTAATTAAAACAGGGCTTGTAGCGTTTTAAAAAGTGCTCAAAGGTGCTTATTTTCGCTTTTAAAACTCCTTAAAGGTACTTTTTTCATTGGGTATTTTTAAAAAGTGCTTAATTTTCCCTTTTCCAAAATTAGTATCAATATTTTCATGATCATGTTTATATTAGTAATCAATATTTTTTTACCATGTCAATTTTCGTCCCGTATTACGCAAAAGCATGATTTTCTCATTGCTCTATTCAACGTTTTCACAATTTATCTAACCATAATCTATTTAGGTGTACTCGTGGTCCATAGTGTATGAAAGCGGCAATCATTTTACATGTTAGATGAAATACTTGCGAGTGTGCTTGTGCGTCTATTGAGCTGAGTTCGGTGAGATTCTTTTACTCTCAGATGCAACTCTGCTGCATTTTGTAAGATATTCACGATTTCAGGCTTCATTTTGCACCCTCTGATATAGAACCAAAAACTCTCTTGATTATTTAATGGCTAATATAATCAAGAAAAAGAGTTCTTTGTCAGAAACTGTTTATTTTTTATCATGATCATGTAAAGTCTTTGAAAATTATGTTGCATTTTGTTAATGTATATACAGTGTTTTCGTTACAGAAAAAAAGTGGGTGAGAATTTCTCACCCTTTCTCAAAAACTGGGTGAGATTTCAAAAAGTTAGGTGAGATTTCTAAAAATGAAAAAATAGACTTGGAAAAGAAATATTTCATTTTTAACATCTTCTAATTTTTAAAGCACTAAATATTTTTGCTGCATTATCATATGGAAAGTGTTCTATATCTACTTTTTCATCAGCTATTCTCATTAGGTTGCTCAAATGCTTATCAGTCAATCGGTTTTGGGTGCAACAGATGCTGAACTATTCGGAACCACTAAGAAAATTTGTAGCATTGTGCACACACTTTCCTATCCTCTTCACCTGCCAGCATAGGCTTTTCAATTATTTCTGCTATAGAATAGTGAAGTTATTTTCATGTTCATACTTCATGCTAGTATTTGATCCGTATCCGTGGAATATCCGTATTTGCTTCGTTTTGACTGTTCCTACCGACATTTGTTTCATTTTGATTTGTCCGTTACGGACTAGAAAATGTTGCCTTAACAAGGCATTTGTCCATCTTACATTCAAGCACAAAAAATTTAAACGTCTTACATGAAGAAACCTTACCTACGGTTAACACGTGGTTGCAGAGAAATGTGTTCTGCTTTTCGCACTGGTTCTGAACAATACTGGTAAATAGGAAAGCTTGATAACAAGGACCGATGTTGAAAATAAGGAAAGATCAAGGAAGAAAAGTGAAACGGATTTCATTTAAAATAGCGGAAGACAAAATTTTTTCCAAAATTCGCGAGATTCATTCATTTTGAAATTCATTAATAGAGTGCGAGAACTTCTCGCGTTAATCATTTTTTAATGCGAGAAAAGAAAAAAATATGCGAGATTCTCGCGCTGTAGTGAAAACACTGTATATAGTGCTTAAAAGTATTTTTGAGTGCTTAGAAGATGCTTATTTTTGTTGAAAGATTTAGCAATGCACCCGTTAAAAAAGACCTTGTGTCCCATTCAGCTTTAATTTGCACATGAGCGTTAAGTGCTACTACTTAATTACTACCATAAATAAATTAGATTTAAAAAAAAAGAAACTTTTTAAATAAAAATTTATACTTTCAGACTTTTATAACTTTTCAGACTTTAACAAAACTTTTTTTTAACTTAAACTTCATAATTCATTATTTTTGAAATTTCATATTGAAAATTTGTTCCATTTTCGTCTTCTACTTTGAAAATACTGGTAATAATAAAACAAAGCTTTACTTAACAGTTGTGGTTTATTGTCATAAGCTTATGTCACTTATGAAAACATTATTTGCGATGGATATTGTTTTTATAACTTACTGACAGAACCTTAACTGAAAAATTTTAATTTAATACAGAGCAATTAGATGATGTATTTTATGCTTTGTGTAATTTTTATCATGTTAATTTTAAATATTTATCGTAACTTTTAAATGTTTATTAAAACTTTTTAGCTTTTAAATACTAAGAGCAAACTATTTTTAATATTGACTTTTTTTATAATAGTAATAATACTGGGAAAATTTAATAAATGTTGATGGCATTTTTAAATGGGCATAAATAAACAGCACTTGGTTATGTCTTCGTTGAATAATCAATTTGGCCTATTCCTCCTTATGTTTATATCTTGTTAATCTTTATTTTGTAATAACACTTATAGCAAAAATAATAACCAATACATGAAGCTAAATAGATTAGTCCAATATAACAGGTGCATGATAGAATGATTGCTATCTTTCATGTCAGATTCATCTCGGTAGAAATTAAGAAATTTTTTTCTATTTTATTACAATTATTTTTTTTAAAGTTAATAAAGTGAATTTAAATGAAAATTACAGAGTAGTAAATATTTAGCAATCATAATTATGTTGAAATATGCTATTTGATGAGAAAAAAACCAAACACAAAACCAAAAAAAAAAGTATCCCTTTATGTTGGTTGCTGGTACAATTCAGGTTTTAGTCCCAGATCAACAAATCACAATTGCTTTTGAATCTAGCTTAGTATATTCTTTTAAGATATTGCTTATTCATTATCATAACCTTAGTTTGGTTTCGTGCTCAAGGGGTATGATTTCTCTTTATGTGTACTTTTGAGAGTTAAATTTTTTTACTTCATGTTCAGTGTTTTCAATAAAACTTCTGTGGTTTCTCGTTAAATTAGTATTCAGCATGGTTGCTAGGAAATGTTAATTAGTGTTACATGCTTGGCTCTTTCTGTAAAATGAGCATTTTTTATATGAAATATCTAAAAGAATAAGTAATGAAAAATACAATTCTCTTGACTGTTTAAAACTTCCGAGAAATGTAGTCTTGAGTATAAAAAGTTATTCTTGGCACTTTTTTATGTAGAAACAGCATTTTTTTTTTTTTCAATTTATATTTATATCGTTTCGATAATATAATTTAAGATATATTTTCGTGCAGTTCTCCTTGGATGCTTTTAATCAATTTGTGTTTGTTTTTTAGTCATTCAACAATCTATGGAACAGAATGGGGTCCACTAGTGAATGCTTGGCATGTAGATTTGTTGTGGCCCTTTTCCAACATTACGTTGAAAATGGTGCATCCGAGGAAGAGATTGGCAATATTGTGAAGAAAGTATGCCTGTTCCTGAATATTGAAAAACCAGATGTTTGTCATGGTGTCGTGAGGCTGTTCAAGGTAATATAAAAATATTTTGTTATAAAAATATTTGTATGCACACTTCTTTCTCAAATACCAAAAGAATTTTTTTAATTTTTAGAGTTATAAGTCCTCATTTGTGTCATGTATGTGCGGACGCATCTTAATATACTTGTTTGTTCAAATCATAGTAATAAATTATCTATTGTATTTTGCAAGTTGATATTAGATGCCGTTTGAATAGAAAATTATTAAAAATGAGCCAACTTAAAATTCATTGATTCATTTTGAAAAAATCTTCGTAAGTTTAAAGATAAAATGCAGAAAAGACTAAGTAATCAACTTCTAAAGTTGTATTCATTAAGTAAAAATAAATAATGATAATAATAAAATTAAGTAATATGTCTAAAATGAAGCAAACACATTTTCTCTTGATTTTGCAAAAAACAACATTTGAGTGGAATTTAAAAATTAAAAAGGGCTACCTTTTCAACAGGAATTGTAAATGCATAAAATACTGAAAAGGATTTTATAAATAAATATATTTTACCAAAAATTGACCGTCAATACTAATTAGGGATAACATAAATTGTAATTTAAATGAAATTTTTTTTAAATTTAAATAAATTTTTTTAAATCTATCATTGATTTAATTAAAAAATGTATTTTAACAATATAATTTGTATATTCTTATGGTTGATATTTTTTTTCTTCAAAAACTCTGCTTTATTGAAACTTTCTAAGTCTGATTTGATTTTTTTTTCTCGTGAAATAATGAAAAGGATAATCTGTGTTATTTGTTCATATAAAAGAGACTACATGTTAATAAGAATGATGCAAAACATTTGAATTATAAGTTATTAGTTGTAGGTAAGACAATTTGCTAAGACAAACTGGACATTTAAATTACTCAATTTTGTTTTATGTTATCACTTTAATTATTGTTTTTGATATATTTTATCAGAACTGTCATAAATATAATCATGAAATTTTCGACCAAAGAACCCAGACTGCTTTGGCTAGATTTGCAAGTGGCCATTTTAAGTGTGTTACTCTGTGGAGGGAGGCAGAAAGATCTTGCAAAAAATGCTGTGTTCAACCAGCTTCGCCAGAACATATTCTGGTTTGTCTTGGACTTTCTAAGGTGGATCTTACATCAAATCCCTATTTGTTGCAGATTTTCTTGCTGTCAGCAGCATTATGGAGTTTATCTAACATATATCAGATTAAGAGGATAAGCAACAACAACAGAACTTTAGTTGGCAAATAAATGGGGAAAAAAAAAAGATTTTTAAATAAAAATAATGATTTTTGCCTAACCTGATCCTGGCAGGAAATTTTGATTATCTTTTATTCTTTGTGAGTAACTCTTGGTTTATAGGGGAAATTCCAAAACAGAAAGTCGATATAAGAAGAAAGGAAAGCCATCAGGCTGTTTTTCCTATTCTAGTGTTTTAATCTTGATAATATTCTGCGATTTTTCATTGCCTATCATACAGCGTTTGTGCCTGCATATCATACTTAATGTTACATAAAGAACATAATCATGCTAATCTCTTCAAATTTAAATTTTACAGTAGTGTTTTTTTTTTTTTTTTTTTTTAATTTTTTTTTTTTTTTTGAAGAAAGACTTTTTTTTTTAACTGCTTACTTTATAAATCAATTCTCTATGTAAACTAGCTCTTGTAGGTATAAGTAAATAATTCTTCACTTTGTTTCTTTAATATACCATCAAACAAACATCTCACACAAAACTAAAATTATCAAAATTCGTTGGGTTTGTTAAATGTAAATTTTTCAACCTTCTAAAATGTCTTAACTAATAATTGGATTTTACAATTTACAGAAAGAAGTGACGACTATAATTGCTAGAGTAGCACTGGATCCCCATGAAGTGTGCAGCCTTATTGTGGCTGGTTGTGGGGATGGCGTGAGTCCTCTTCACAATTGGACTGTTCCCCTCACACCATTCCCAAAACCTCCAGTTATTCAGCCGCTACCTCCAAAGGTATTGAATCTTCTCTAATTTATGTTTAATTTTTATTTAAGAAAGCATGGAAATGCAGCAACCTCAATAGTTTCTGCCTGTTCTAAAAATGCAGGACCTCTAGGCATAGAATTGTCAGGAGGCCCCTGGTCATTACTTTAAACAAAATTTACCTGTTTAAAAATGAAGCGTTTTTAAATTGAAATGACACAAGTAAATTATGATTAGCAAATTTGAACTTACACCTATTTTATTCTTCCTGGGCCTCCCAGGCCTTAATCAGGCACTGGTTTCTGCCCCAGTGTTAAGAAAAGAACTGCGGAATAAAACTGCTCCATAAGAAATAGGTTTCTTCCAATCCAAGTTGAAGTGAAAGGAACTATTTCTCATAAAGAAATTTCAAGAATTTTAACAATTTTTTGGACAATTTAAAACTACAAGCTTGTTTAAGTAATAGTATTAATTTCCCAACTATTATAATATTTAAACAAAAAATCAGTATGTGAAGGCTAAAAAGTAGCAATTGGATAAAAAAAATTAATTTAATGGATTTTTTAAGTTTTAAAAATAATTTTAATTCTTTATTCTTCATGAATGAGTGTAGCGAAACCTTATTTTTTTAATTATATAATTGTTAAAATATCCATATCAAATTTTATTAATGTCACTTAATTTAAAAAGAAAAATTATATACTAAACATCAGAGTTTGTTGATTTAAATCAGCTTGATTTAAATCACGATTGAAATCAAAAGATTTTTTTTAAAAAATCATTGATTTAAATCAACTGATTTTTTTTTACATATCTTGATTTTAAAAGTTAAAAAACAGTGTTCCAATTATTGATACTTTTATTATTTTCTTTTCTTAGTTTTAAAATTTATTTTAAATAAATTGCTATAATTAATTTTTGTTAACGTAATTACTTTCTTTCTTGATGTGTGTTAAATTCCAACACATTTGAAATTACATTTTTAAAAATCTATTGATTCTTGAGATTGAAAGTACTGATAAAAGTAAACATTTAATGCTGTCTTAATATAGACTTGCATAGCTGTAGAACGTAATTAATAAACATGAATTTTTTCCAAGCAAATAATGTTAATTAAAATTCGACTTTTTGATTGAAAAAGCATGGAATTAAAATCTACATTATATTTTATTGATGTAGGATTAGAAATGAATATTTTAATATAAAAATATATAGATTAAATATTTATTTATTTTTTGATGAATGACTACATTTATAAACACAATCTGTTACATTTATTTTGTCATTTTAAAAATCAAGAGGGAAAAAAGAAATCACAATTTTTTAATTAAAATTATGATTTGCTAATTGAAACTTTGTTTTAGTAGTTAAAGTACAGGGGTCTGTCCAAGCAAAACTTACTAGCGTTCAGCGGTACCTTCACAAATTCAACTTTAGGAAAAACTAGAATAATTTCACAAAATATTTTTTCTTAAAATTTTATTTTTGTGTCTCGTAAGAAAGGATAAATCTATATTTTTACAATATTTTTGTGTTGAATTTTTAATATAATTTTTTATTTTCGCAAATTATGTCTAAATTTTCACAAAATATAGAAAAACCTGACAGAAAAACCTAAGCAGACCCCTGATGTACTTTTTAAATTCTCTATTTCATCTAGTCTTTAAATTTCAATCATGCATTTATTCCAAAATGGTTGCCATGCATTCAAAGCTATGTGTTATAACGAAAAATTATTTTAGTAAGTTAGAGCTCCTAAAATATTGTTATAATATAGTTTTAATGTTAATTTAATTTTGACTAAACATTTATAAAGTATTTTTAATCATAAATTAAATTTCTTACAGTGTATTTGAATAAAAATCAAATTTTTTTTAAAGGAATAAAAAAAAAAATCACGAATCCTGCTAAGCATATTACTACAAATCACACGCTGAATTTACCATTACAAATAGCAGCTATATTTATATTATTAGATGCTGTTAAGTATGAATATGAAAATTGTTAATCTTTTTAAAAGAAGATTTGAAATTTTTTTAAACTTGTATTATAATAAATTTAAATTCAAATTAATTAATAATTTATTGCTTAAACTTAGATTGTTCTTATATTGCTATATAATTACATTGGTTATTTTTAGTTTAATCCAAATAAAAACTCGAACCTGCTGTCGACAGTTGCAAAGTTCATATCCTCAGTTTATTTATTTATTTTAGCCTAAAGCACCCATTTTAAGAGTGTTGCATTTGTCTGATATTCATCTTGATCCTTTCTACAAAGAGGGCAGTAATGCTAAATGTGAAGAGCCTTTGTGCTGCAGGCCAGGATCAGGGACGCCTCTCACCCCAGAAGATGAAGCTGGATATTGGGGAGATTATAGAAATTGTGACACGCCTCTCCGTACTCTGGAAAACATGCTTAATCATATCAACAAAACTCATCAGGTATCTGTTTTTCTTTTCATTTTCAAGAATTAAAATTTTTTATTTTAATTTAGGGGTGCACAACCTTTTTGAGTGAAGGGCCACTTGCACAGCAGGTTGGCTAACTAAGGGCCGCACATGTATTGAGACATGTTAATGACAAATGTAGCAATGTTTATTTTAACATTAGTGTTCTATTTTTTTTATCAATAAACTTAGCAATATATTTGTAAAAAATTAAAGGTGTTCCATTTTTTGAATTCATTCAAAAATAAAAAAATTTATACTTTTTTTTACAAAAAAAAATTGCTATTTTAATCATATGAACAATAGATTTATCAAAATAAATAAAAGAAATGTTTTTTTTAATCATATCATGCAATACGAAAATTCATTTTTGAATTACGAGATGCATCCAGAAAGTAAGCTTCCCTATTTTTTTTTTTTTAAAAAGAACTCATACTTTCAGGGACATATTTATTGGCAACAAGTGCAGCAATGTTTCAGCTATTTTTCAACATAGCCACTACCAGAATTGACACACTTGTCGTATCGTGGTATCAACGTTTGCATCCCTCTGCCGCATGTAAATGGAACCAGCGTGTGATAGACGTTTTCAGCTCTGCGTCGTTGCCAAAACGCTCACCGGAGGACAGGAATTTCTTGAGGTGCAAGAAAACATGAAAATCGCTGGGAGCAAGATCAGGGCTGTAGGGTGGATGATCAAACAACTCCGAGCCAAATTTCGTCAAAACAGCTGCTGTGTGTCAAACTGTATGTGAAAGAGCATTGTCATGGAGGAGCACAACACCTGCAGTAAGCATTCCACGCCTCTTGTTTTGAATGGCACGTCGCAATTTCCACAGTGTTTCACAGTAACGGTCAGCGCTTACTGTTTCACAACGTGGTTCCATTCACAGGCGGCAGAGTTCTACGACAGAGGGATACAAAAGTTGAACCCATGATACGACAAGTGTCTCAATTCTATGATGCTATGTTGAAAAATAGCTGAAACACTGTTGTACTTGTTGCCAAAAAATATGTTCCTGAAAGTATGAGTTCTTTTTTTTAAAAAAAATAGGAAAACTTACTTTCTGGATACGCCTTGTAAATTCTAATAACTAAATAAACTGCAATGCCCGCAGAATGAAAGTAGAAAAAAATTTAGTCATAATTAAGTAAAATAAATTCAAATAAAATATTTTAACTGAGGAAAATTTAAATTCAAACAAAAGCCTAAAATAAAAACAAAACTGTTATAGTATAGGAAAATAAAATTCAATGCTTATTTAGTAATGTACTTTATTATTTAATTTTATTAATTATTAAATTTTTTTTACATCGTAAAAATTTTCCTTTTTTTTATCGAAAAAGATCACTTAAGCAACAAAAAATTGAAATTTAAACTACAAACAGTGAGCAGTTTAAAAATTCACGTTTTCCGCCATTTTATGAATTTCTCAAGTTGCAATAACATTGCATTTAAATTAGGGATGTAACGAGTATTTGGCCCTTCTGTGAAAAATTCAGTTGGTTGAATGATCAGTCAAATATTCGGCAGAATATTTTTTAGAAATGTATTTTTCTAAATTTGTTTCATTTTTGAATTTTTATAGATATTACTTTTTTTTCAAATTATAATCAGACAAGTCAATTTTGTCATTTTTTCGATACTTTGAGAATTGAGAAGGATTTTTTTCCATTTTTTGCTGTTTTTATTATAACTCAGCATTTTAACAGAACGTCTCAGACTATTAATTTATTATCACTCTTTCCCTGTACTGTAATATAAATAACCAGTAACATAGAAAAGTGTGATTTTCAGTATTAAAGTTTTGTTTCTGGAACTAAGAAAAATTTGTTTTTTTTGTTTTTCTTTTTTAGGCATTTTTATTATGACTCAGCATTTTTTTTAAAAATAAAGTTACTAATAAAATTTATTTTATAGCAATTTTTTTTCTACCAAAATTATGGCAATGAGAAAAATTTAAATTGCAACTTTCAGCATAAGATTTTCATTAAAAAAATTAAGAACGTTTTTTCTAACTTTTTATTTTCTTTAAGTAAAAAAAAACTTTTTTTAGACGTTTTTATTATAAAGCAGTAATTTTCAATAGCATTTCTGTTGACTTAGTTCTTTTTTCTTGGCTTTTTCTGGTAATTGGAAAACAGAGATGTTCAGCTTTAAAATTTTCTTTCAAAAACTAAGATTGATTTTTATGTTCTCTGTTTCGCTTTTCGATATTTTCAAAAACGTTCTTGATTAGCCTTATTTTTTAGAGTTAATTTATGAATACGTTTTCCCAGGAAATATTATTCTGAGCATTGAAGTTTTAGTTTCAATGTTGCTATGCTGCTAAAAGATTTTGCTATTTGGCTCCAAGTGTACGGCGTTCAGTCGATTTTTTTTCTTCTTTTTTTGCCGAATATTTGGTTTTTGACCAATTCACAATTCATTACCACATTCGACCAAATCATATTCGTTACGGGAAAAAAAAACGAAGGAAAAATAACTAGGATTTACGATAAAACTGCGCCGAAATACCGTATCAAAAAGTGATTATTTAATAGCGCGATTAACAATCACGTGTCGTAATAACATAGTTAAATAACGGGATCATCAAAATCATGTGGAAAAGTATAGAAATAATTGGGGGGGGGGAAATTACTTATATTTATGCTGAACTCAGCACGAATAAAGCGTGTCAAAATGCACGATTTAAAATTTGCATATCGTAATAGAATAATTGGAATTTTTTATGATATGTGGGAATGCATAGCAATAACTGCTGAAAAAAATTTTTAAAAAAAAGAAAGAATTGCAAAAAAATAGATAAAAAATCACTTATATTTAAGATGAAATCGTCAAAAATAAAGTGCACCAAAAAGTGATTATTTAAATGGGCGATCTGAAACTCGCATCGTGATTAAAATTCGGGATTTTTGAAATCACGTAGAAAAGCGGAAATAACTGTTTTAAAAAATCATTTATATTTACGATAGGGCCGGGATAGCCTGGTCGGTAGGGCGCTGGGCCCATATCCAAGAGGTCGTGGGTACGTTAAATCTGATGCACGTTAAATCTGTCGAGTCTCAAAGTCCTCCATGTTCCCACAACAAATCAATACCTCTGGGGGTACTGATCCAGGAGTTTCCTTGTCTTCTGGATTGGTTCAAAATTACAAGGCTACGGAGTTGATAGTTAGTAGTCGTAAACCCATGAAATTGGGTCGGCTGTTCAACGACGGTTATAAAATAAAATAAAATAATTACGATAAAATCGGCTTAAAGAAAGAAAGCGCGTTAAACGTACATTTACTAAAGAATCTGTTAAAATTGATTGTGTCAAACCGTGATGATTTAAAAGTGCGATAAAAAATTGCCATTTTTTAAAATTTTTTTATTGTGTTCAGAAGCTCTCGCGGGCCGCACTTCAGTAGTCGAAGGGCCGCATTTGGCCCGCGGGCCGCAGGTTGTGCACCCCTATTTTAGTTATTTATTTTTATTTTTTTGTAATGGCAGGTACTTGTGTCTATTGCCCTCAGAAATACCAGAATTGCTACTCTCTTATCGTTTCCCAGTGGGAACCTGTGGCTAAGCCACAGTAGTGGAGTAGCATCGCCCACGTCATACAACCACAAATCTGTTTATAGGACAGATTACATTCACACAATCATGCAGAAGAAAAGACACAAAACATACAGAGAGAGTAAAAGTTACATCCGTGCCTACAGTGGGATTCGAAGCCACAACCACTGGCCCCATAGTCCAATACAGTAGGCAATAGCATTTAAGTCATCATTTTGCCACATGTCTAGTGGACATCATTTAGCACCTGATAAAAACAGTCTGTTTTTTTTTTTTTTTTTTTTTGTAAGAATTTTTTTTTCTCTTTCCATTGACCATTCCTTCCAAGATAATTGAATATTATCTTTAAAGAGTTTTTCAGTTTTAGGAATTTTCATTTTTTTTTTCAGCGGTCGACTTCACTGGCATAAGTCATATACATAAGCATAAGACTTATACATACAGTATTAGTTTTTGCTGTTGGCTGTAAAACTGTTTAATTCCTTATTTTTTTTAAATATTTATTTTAGTTGGACTATGTGATTTGGACAGGTGACATTCCTCCCCATGATATTTGGAACAATTCAAGATCTGAAGCTATCTACTTACTTCATGAGGTTTCAAACCTAGTATATAAATACCTTGGACAAGTGCCCATCTATCCAGCTCTTGGAAACCATGAAAGTTCTCCTGTAAATAGGTTAATTGACATTTCTGCAGTTTTTCATTTTTTTATTTTAAGTGCTTTATTAGGTACATTTATTTCATATAGAATAATCATTAGCACATTTTAAAGCATTTATTTCAAAAGCAAAATTATGTGTAATGTTTTTTATGTTATACTAATTGAGTGTGGGGGGAATAAAACATATTACATAACTACGAAGCAGATCTGCAACCTCTTAACTTCAGAAGGCAAGCTAATTTAGTGAAATATTACAATAAACTTTCCAGTTTAGACCTAGGCAATTTAACTGCTATTTACCTAAATAATTGGACCTGCAATCAAAGTCTAAAGAAAAACATCCTTTTAGTCATGTTAAACAACAACCGCTAATCGCTGAAAATATTGAACCTCTTTATCTTCATAGCAATCTCAGTACTTGCTTAGATCTTTCCAATGTTAGTTTCCATGAAAGCCTCCCTACCATGCTTGACAAGAAAGACTGTGTGCCTGACTTCCTCAGACAATTGTCCCTGGAAATCATCCATAAAATCCCTCCAAACGACATCAAAATATTCTCTGATGGCAGTAAAATGGATAGACAGACTGGCAGTGGGGTATTTATTGAAACACCTCTAGAGAACTACACTCTTCATCAACGAAACCCCGATTTTTGCTCCGTCTTTCGAAGCGAACTAATTGCAATCGACAGGGGACTAGACTAGTGAAGGGCACCTTGGAAATACTTGGATACTATCTGACAGCCGTAGTTCAATTCAACACCTCAAAAATTGGGCCCTCATTGGAGATAAAACCAGTTTTTCGATCTTACAAAAAGTAAAGCTCATTTCCCAGCAGCATGAGGTCCACTTTCAATGGATCCTGTCCCACGTCGATATCCACGGCAACGAGTTGGCTGACACTCTTGCAAAGAAGGGACTAGACCATAGGTTCCCAAAGTGGTCCAGGTGGACCCCCAGGGGTCCATAGGAGACCACACGGGGGTCCATGTAAACGTGAAAAGAAAACAGGGGTTCACTAGTTGTAAGTGGGGGTCCACGAAAAATTTTCTGGTTTTCACAATAAAGAACAAACATTTTGGCTTGGATTCGTTGTGGGAAATTGCGAGAAAATTTTTGATAGCGTTTCTCTCGCCATATCTTGTCGAAAGAAGTTTTAGTGCTGTTACCAACCTGTTAACAAAAAAAAGGAGCAGATTGAACATCACAGAACGGGGATCACAGATTACTTGTTACAAAACTGAAGCCAAATATTGATAATTTTCTGTCAATTCATCAACTACATCCGTCTCATTAAAAGTATGACTATTTTTTATTGTTGATTTACATTTCAGAGTTTATTGTTGATTTTTTGTCAATTGTTGATTGCTTGTAATAATAAATGTGCATTAATTTTGTATTAGCACAAGTATTATTTTAATAAATAGGACACAAGAAAGTGTGCTACTTTTTTTTCTTCTTAACACCACCAATTTAGGGTGATATTTTTTTGGAATTTTTAGAATACAGTAGAAATGTAACAGCAGGGGGTCTACCGAAAATAGTAAAACTTTGAAAGTGGTCCACGAGAAAAAAAAGTTTGGGAACCTCTGGACTAGACCATCCAGTCCCCTCCACCTCAGAGCTTACATACCTTGAACTTTTCGCAAGGCAAAAGGCCCAGAACAAACAAAAGTGGCTGCTTCCACCTACTCACTATTGGTATAAAGCAAAAAGACCAGGACTCTCTCTTCCTGGTGACAGGCAAACCAACACTTGCTTATCCTGACTGGCCAGTGGTCACCTGAAAAGTCTCACATTTTCTGCTAATCAAAAGATCTTTCCTCTTTGCTCTAAATGCCAACGAAACCAGGCATCACCTGAGCATATCTTGAAATGTTTAGGGCTGAACTGGAACGACATTCATTCCTCTCCCATTCTGGTTTCGAATTTTCTAGTTGTCAACGGATTTATTGATCTGGTCTGACCCCATCAGACCAGATGGGAAGTAGCAACAACTAATTAAGTTTAAAAAATCATGCTTTTTCACCCCTCTGCCAGTCAGTTAATGACTGTATAAATTACAATCAAAAAATAATAAGTATTAATTTGTAATTTGAGACCAAATGATGTCTTTCTAAATTAAATTATAATATATATTTTTTTTGTTTAAATGTCAAAGGAAAAAGAATTGTCTTATACAAATTCCTTCTGACAGTAAGTGATTTAAAAAATATCGAAACAGTGCATAATATGGTCTTTTACATATTTTTGCTTTTATTTTACTTCGTTTAAAAAATGTTTTTTAGAATTTTTATGACTATTGAATAATAGGATTTAAAAAAAAATCTATTAAATGATATTTTCTATCCTAAACTTTTGTGAAGAACAATTGGGGATCTACTTATTTAATTTATTTAGAAGACCATTTAGAATTTTTCATGAAGGAGATAAGTTGTTCTAAAAAATTTAATTGTCAATTAGTGCAATTCATTAAAATGATTTTAATTTGATTTACAATTCAACAATCTTGGATTTATTGAAAATGTATACTACAAATTATAACTATTTTCATATTTAGTTACACTTGAGATTAGTGAAACACTTTACTTAAAAATATTAAGTATACAAAATAATCAGTTTATGAACAGTAGATTATTGATTACTTTATGAACAGAATATTAAATTAGATTATTTATGTAAAAAAAAAGATTCCATCAGAGAATTTAAAAGGATGATTTAGAACAACCGATGAGTCATATAACTTCAAGTGAAACTACTGAATTTTAAGTGTAGTTTAACGTAGTGTTTAAGTGTAGTTTTAAGTGGACTATGGAACATCTTGTTTCTAAACTTCTATGTTGCTGCATGCTCTTCAGCCAGGCTTTTTTAATTGTATTTAAATAGTAATAATCAGCATAATTGATAGTCTTTATACAAGTCTGAATTGTTATTCTTAATTGTCATGCTAAATATGCTACTGTAGTTACAAATTATTTTAAAATGATGTATGAAGGAATGTGCCTATTTTTGTTACATTTTCTTTGAAAAAAATGTCTTATTTCAGGAAATTATGCCTAGTAATAATGTCTAGTAATACTGCAAAACTAAATAAGTTTTTGCTTTTAGTTTTCCTATTCCCTCTATAACTGGAAATGACTCTATTTCTTGGCTATATGACGAGGTTCAGAAAGCATGGTCTCGGTGGTTGCCCAATAATCCATCTTCTGTGAAATTGTAAGTAAGTTGACAGTTTTGGATTTTTAGAACATTATCACTTTTTTCTTTATGCAATTTTTTATGCTCTTAACTCTTTGAACCATGAAAGTTGGCTCATGAAAAAAGTAGTCTTACAAGTAAATTAAATTGATAAGACTTTTGGTTCTTGACATAACTAAAACTTACTTTTGAGTCAAATTTCTGGTTTTTGTGTTTAAGAAAACCTTTAGGAGAGGCCATTTGAACTTCCGCCAGTACCTCTGCTCCAAATGCAGAATAATTCAAATAAGGTAACACGAAAAAATATATAAGCAAAAAATATTAACAAACTAAGTAGATTAAAATGTATTTATAAAAAAAAAAAATTTGACTCTTATTTAGAAAGTTCTTTTTGAAGATCTCTGAAAGAGGTCTACAACCTCATGTTGCCGTCAGAATGCACTAAAGAGGATGCTATGAAAATTAAAGCTATTTTTAAAAAAACTGAGCATCACAAACAAACATCTTCTCATCTTTTTAGGCTTCTGATATAAAATTAAATGCTAACTTAAACAAAAAACATAATTGTTTATTTATTTAAAATAGTTCTATCATTCATACTTTGTAAATTTGTTGTTACACATAATTATAGAAAATATATTATACATAAATGTAGGGAAATTTTTTATTTTAGTCATTGATCTGGTTTTCATGATGCCAACGCGTGTGCCATTTCTGCACCAAGAAAATGACACTGAAATAAAGAAAAATTTTCAATTATTTTCAAAATGTCTTATTCATTTCGAAATCAATGGGGATAATCTCTAAGAACGACCATTCTCCATTAACGACAATTTTTCTTTGGAACAGGGAGTGTTCACTCCTGAGAGGTTTCACTGCATAATTAATAAATAATAATTATAAATTTTGTAGAACTATTCCTAAGAAGAGTCTAATGCTCCAAATATTTATCTGCATCCCATGAGAAAAAGGATACGACTTGACCAAATAATTTTCAGTTGATTTGTGTATAAATAAATAGTAGAATTGATAAACAAATGTCAGTTAACAACTAAAAAATGTTTATTATGAAAAAATTAAGTTAATGTTTTATTTTAAAACCAACTGGTATTTCCTCTGCTGCATTTCATCACTATGCATTTGATATTTCAGAAATTTAATATTTCCTGATTGATCAATCTGATCGCTAGAATCTACTTTTATTAACATACATTATTAAAGGAAAGTAAAATGAATATTTTTTTATTTTAACTCTCTTCTTACACGCAAATTTCTATCACAATTGCTTAATTTGAAAATGTTAAAGAAATTGCTTCATATTTTCATTTAGAAAACTAAAAAGTGGCAACTAATTTATTGAAAGTTTTTTTTCCCCTTTTAATTTTTTTTTTATAAATTTAGTTTTTGTGTTGTGGAGTGTTTATTTCATGATTACTTTAAATTAATTGAGCTTGTTTCCATTAAAAAATATTTGAAACAACTTTCTGGTTGAAATCTAATGTGAGTGAAATAGAATTATTCTGTGCTCTAATATTTAACTTTAACGATTAAAAAGCTTTTTTAGAAACATTAATAATCTTCATTGATGATTAGATGAATTAATTATATGTTAAGTTTCTTTGACTGCATAGGTTTTAAGTAAACTTTTTTTAACTAGAACATTTCCATGAGCACGCAAAACAGTGAATTCTTTTGTCTTAATTTTTTCTAATTTGCCTTTTTTTTTTTATAGAGGAGCCTATTACTCAACAGTTTTTAGCCCTGGCTTACGCATTATTTCTTTAAATATGAATTATTGTAACAGTTTAAACTGGTAAGTGTTCATGTTTTATTTTTTTATGTGTGTGAATTTTAAAAAACATATATTGATCTTCATTTGTAAAGAAAATCACATTATCATTTGTAAGGATAATCACCTAAAGAAGACGAGCATCTCCTGAACAATTAATGTTGTTGTTGTCTTATGCAACTTGTCAATACTAACAAACCTGTTTTAAGGCAGAGGGGTGCACATCTTGTTTTCCAGTGGTGCCATCTATGGCCAAGAATTAGACTTCTGCCACACACATACGTCATGCCTGATATTACAGGGAGGACATATTTACTCCCTATACATCCATCTGCAGATCGTAATTTTGACCTGAAATACTGAAGTAGTTATAACTTTAGGGGTGTTTACAGCAAGTGATTTCTCATACTTATTTAAAGCTTTAAGAGGTTAGTGGGACCAGTTAAAAATTATATACGAAGGGGAGTGTTTTTACACATCTTATGCCTAGAAATATAGCAATAAGTTTGTAATTTGTATCAATTACTTTGGTTATTCTATACAATAACAGCATGAAAATGTGTAAACTTAGCTTTAAGATTCATAAAGATATCGATTTTTAAAATAATAATAATAATTTTGCCTTACATTTTCTTACTATACAATCCTATTCTTTAAGGACTCCTTCCTTACTGTGCAAAAGTGTTAAAAATTACCCACTGAAAAAGTATTAAAAATTATGTCATAAAAGTTTAATTAATTTTTGAAAACAGCTGTGAATAGTGAAGGGTTTTGCACAATATCATTTTGTATTATGAAACAAAATTTAATAAAAAATAATATCCTACAATATTTGTCAGGACAATGAAATGTCATGGTGAAAGAAAGGAAAACTTGTTAAAAACATAATTTAATAGGGGATGGTCTCCTATTATGGCGGTGTAAATTTTAATAAATCTAATTTAATTAGTGTTAAAATCTACCCAAACTGCAGCAGCTGCCACAACACGCAGGCTTCTCTCCAACATATCCTGGACTGTCTTGGTCTGGACAAAAGGGACATTCAGAATAACCCACTTTTGGTGGCCGACTTCCTCTGGGTCATGAATTTCATGGACATTGCTTAGCCCTGCTAACTTTGGGGATAAGGAAGAAGAAGAATAAGTAAAAAATGAAATTTTTGGAAATCCTTTTACCCTTCAGAGCTTTCTTACAAAATTTAGAGAAACTATTTAAAAAAATTGCTCGAAATTTTTTAAATATTGAAGTCACTCAGATTGGACGCTTTTTTTAAATGAGTTACCAAATAGGATTCGCAACAAAATTATGAAGAAAAAATGTTAATAGTTATCTGCTTATGCTTAGTATAAAAGAAATGTTTTAAATGCTCAAATCTTGTGCATTTTTTTAAATGTTTTTTTAATGAAATAAAAATTGCCCCAAAAGTTTTGTTTCAATTTATTCAGTATTTTTACAGTTATAGCTAGAAGACATGAAGCCAAGAAATTAGTTTTTTTTTTATATAAAAATATCCATATTTTAATGAATATTACTTATTTTGTTTTGGTGCCAGCTGTTATAGAACTTAGGAGAAACTTAAGAGTTTCGTGTAGCTCTGTAAAAGTATCTGAAATGTGCATAATATTTGTCAAGTAAGCTTACTTTTGAGTTAAAAATAGATTTTTAAAACGATAAATTCACTGTTTACTAATAATGTTATGGACTTAAATTGATTATATCGCTAATTAATAACAATTTTGTAGTGTTTAACTATTCTGTTTTTTTTTTTTTTTTTTTTTCCTTTGTACTGAAGAAATCTTTCTTTTTGTAGGTGGTTGCTCATCAATTCAACAGATCCAACAGGGGAATTAGCTTGGCTTGTCACTCAACTCCAGTTGGCAGAAGACAGAGGGGAAAAAGTTAGTATTTATTAATTTATTTTTTTAAAGGCAGTTTTTATAGTAGGTCCTGACCTGCCGTCTCTCAGACTTTCATATTCAATCTCAAGACTTCTGCACTCCGAAATATTTTCTCGGGCTTTTTTCTAAGTGTATTTACATGAAGACTTTTTTTTTTTAATATTTTAACAGGTCTGTTAAACCATATTTAGACAATATAGACTCACACCATGTGCATATACTTTAGTGGTGATTCTCCACTTTTGCAAATACTTTTTTAAAAATATTTATTTTAATATAAAAAAAGTATCCACACACACAAAAAAAATTTGCAGTGGGAGGAAATGAAAGTACAGCAAGCAGAGAGCATAATCATGATGTATGCAAGGAAAAAGAAAATCATTGTTTAGTTGCATGCATGCTGCTCCCAAAGAGAAAAAAATATAACTGCCACTTTAGCCCGAAGATTAATGATCCCATCATTAGCAGTCAAGGATAATTTAAAATTGTATTTTTTACCAGACATTATTAGAAATAGTTTTTACACATATTTGTTAAGTTCTAAAACTTAAAAGTTATGTTCTGAAAGGTACATGGAATAGTGAAATTTGTAGAATTGAAACTAGAGTACTTTATACTGAACCGGGAGTTTTGTAATGCTGAATCTTTTCTTTTTTTAAAAAAATTATACACAGGTAAGTCAATTTCATCATTTTTCTTGTTTTTTTAATCTAAAATGAAGCATATTAATAGAGCATTTTTAATAGACTTTATTCTTTTATCGTCATTTTTTTCTTGCACAGTAAGAATAACTAGTAGCATAAGAAGCTGTTATTTTCAACATTAAAGGTTTCTCTTTTATTATTATATTTTTTTTTAACTTTTCTTTTCTATCTGTGTTTTTATTTGGTAGCATTTTTAAAGAGCATTTCTAATTAATGTTATTCTATCATGGTCACTTTTTTCTAAATACAGCAACAAAAAAAAAGTTGAATTAAGATTTTTAGCATTAAATCTTTTGTTTAAAAATTAAGAATGATTTCTGTTTGGTTTCTATCTAGCTTTTTCTTTTTCAGTGATCTAGTAAATGGTGACTGGTGCATGTTAAATCTGTCGGGTCACAAAGTTCTCCATGTTGCCATAACAAATTGTACTTTTATGGATATTGGATTGGAGATTGATAGTTCTCGGGTGCAGATCAAAATTAAGATCTGTGGGTGAATAAATGTATGCAGAAATATGTCTGTCTTATAAATAGGTGTAACGTGTGGGTGTGGCATAAGTCGAATTCTTAGCTATAGATGGCGCCACTGAGAAAAATAACAATTGCGCTTTTTTGCCTAAATGGCCTATGAAAGCAACAAAAAAAAAATGACTTTTGCCAACTTAAGCGAACACCAAGTAAAACTGTTTTATGTATTTTAATGTATTAAAATCGGTTACATATTTCGAATTTAATTTTCTAAACTTTTTGATCTGTTGATATTTAAATCAAGACAAAATTTATATCAACTGAAGTAAATGAGAATAATTTCTAAAAAATGCTCGATTTGTTTCTGAATATGAGCAAATTTTAAAAAAAATTATTGCCCTCAAATATGCCTACTTAAATTCAGAGAACCTAAGTGATCTTTTCTTATGTCAAACTTGTTTTATAGCTGTTGTATTTGGCATGATGTAAAGGCTTTCAGTCGTGTGGCAAGAAACTTCAATTATCCAACTCTTTGGTTTTTCCTCTCTGACTAATTCTTTTTGTTAAGATGTTCTTGTCTTTTTTAGTTACTTATAGGAATGTTTAACTGCTACTGTTTTTTCTTTTCTTCTTTTGAAACTATAATAATCTAATTCTCTCTCTCTGTTTAGCACCTTAGTAAATAAAACATTTCTTTTTTCAATCTGTTATTAGCATGTTTTGTTTAATTATTATTGTTTTTGTACTCCAGAGACTACTTTGTATTTTAATTGTTTATTTATTTTTTTATTACATCATACTTTGGCTTAACTGTTTGTTCTATAGTTGAATTCTTTTGGCATATTTCATTCTAAAGAAATAACAATAGCTTACAGAAAAACAATAAATTATTTCAATTTACTTTTTAATATTGCTGTGAAAGGTGCCACTGCTCAAAACTATCTCTTTTTATATAAATAAAAGCCAGAATAATTTAATTCTCAAATATCTCAAAAGCACGATTTCTTTTTTCAATTTTGATAAAGTTTGTAACTACTAAAATAATTTTAACTGCATAATTTTTTTAAAGTGATCATTTTGAATTTGTAATAAGTGTATTTTATTGTTTGACCTTAACCCAATTTTAAAATATCTGTAAAAAGCTTTTTTTACTCATATTTAATAATTATTTATTTAGGTGCATATTATTGGGCATATTCCTCCTGGAGAACCAGATTGTATGGGTGTATGGAGTAGTAATTATTACAGAATAATCAACAGGTTAGTATGATTTATATATTTAATTTAAATCCGGTTCTTAAAACATGATTTGATTTCAATGCAGAATATTATTGTACACCAATATTTTTAAAATATATGTGTATATACACTGAAGAGCCATTACATTATGACCAGCCTGCTAATAACTTGTAGGACCACCTTTAACCCTCAAAACTGCTAGCACCTGAAGTGGCATTGATTCCACAAGGGGCTGATAGGTTGTCTGAGGTATCTGGTACCAAGCGCTCACCAACTGGTCCTGCAATTCCCTCACATTGCGAGGGGGTAGCGTGGCAGCACGAATTTGGTTTTCCAAGTAGGACCACAAATGCTCTATTGGATTAAAGTCAGGTGAATGTGGGGACCAAGTCATGACTTGAAAGTCACTGGAATGTTCCTTGAACCAATCCATGACGATTCGACCTTTATGACATGGTGCATTATCATGTTGGTAAACACCATCCCCCGCAGGAAAAACTGTTGCCATGAATAGGTGACCCTGGTCTGCAACTATGTTCAAGTAGCTTACAGACGTCAGCGATTGTTCTATGAGGTTTATGGGTTCTAATGTGCCCCATGGAAACATTGTTCCTGGGAGAGAAACCATAAAAACCTGGGTGAGTCCATTGTTATAGATGGAGGGTGGTCATAATGTAATGGCTTTTCGGTGTATAATGAAATATGGTAATTTTTATTTAATTTGATTAATAAGATGTCAATATATTTTATCATTTTCTTTTTTCCTTATAATCAGATATGAAATATATTTCATTTTTTAATTATTTATTTTGTTTTAAAATGGTTTATTTGATGATTTTAATAAATTTTTAGTTTAGTATGATTTGGCTTAACTTAAATAATTTTTCTTAAATTTTTTTAAATCTTATTTAGTGTTTTAGCATTGCACTCTATATTTTTCTATCTATTTATCCATCTTATTTATGACTCATTATTTTAAATAAAAAATCTTAACATATTGCATTTTAGTTTTTTTTTTTAATGTTGCTCAGTTGATTTAAATATTAATTAATTTCAATTAAATACAGACTATTTGCATAATATTTTTATTAATGTATTATTTTTTTAGGATAACTTGGTAGAAAAGTTTTTTTAATTTATGAATTAATTTCTCTTTATTTTTTGTTACCTTGCAGCTTTGTTTCATATTTTTGGATTATTCTATAGCTAAGATCGTGTTTTTATCCTTTATTTTATTTTGTCCATTGATAAAAAGCATTATTTTTTAGTTATTCTATTTTATTTATATAATATGCATTAATTTTAATTAAACATGGATTGTTTATATATTTGTTAGCTTTTTTTTAATATGTTATAATATGTTTTTATAAACGTTTTAAGTTTAAAATATGTATTTTTAATAATTTTCTTTTTAAACTAGTATCAATTAAGTTTTGCAATCTTATTGGTTCTTATCTTTTTTCTAATTTTTCCTATGGATGCTAATTTATTTGTTTTAATTGTTTATTGCTTTTAATATTTAAAAATGTTCTTATTTTGATGAAATGCTATTTAATATATATATATATATGTGTGTGTGTGTGTTGGTTTTTTAAATTTTATGAATATAATTAGAATTGTGATTTTATTAAAAATAAAGATAAAATTATATTGCTGTGTTAAAAATTGTCTAACAGTAACTGTGATGCATTATTCAAAAATTTGAAAATAGAGATTATTGAAATTACTGAAATTTTTTTTTATTAACTACTGAAAAAGGAGAAAATAAACAAATCAAAGAAGAAATTTCATAAATTTAAAAAAAAAAGTTATGAAAAATCATTTTTTTTTTAAATAACAGCTTTTTTTTTGTCCCATATTTGAACAATTTCTTCTTAATATTGCGTAAACTTTAAAAATAAGTAAATAAACTACCTGCAGTTTAAATAAATTAAATGCCTGCAGTTTTAAAATAATATGTTGTTTAAAATATTGTGTATTTAAACTAGAAATTGTCAAAACTTTCCTTACCATTTTTTTTTCCAAAAAAAAAAAATATTTATAATAAATAATAATAATACTAATAATTCATATTCACTACCTACTTAAAGGATTTTAATCTTGAAATCTTGTTAGTGCATGTAACTTATTGTTTGATATTACTTTAGAAAATAAGATAAATCTGTAAAATAAATAGCTTTACAAAATTTGAAATGCTCATAAACAGGTATGAAAGTACTGTGACTGCACAATTCTTTGGGCATACACATCAAGATGAGTTTGAAATATTTTATGATAAGTCTGGTCCTACTCCAAGGCCATCTAACATTGTGTACATCGGGCCAAGTGTCACAACTTATGATGGTGTAAATCCTGGATACCGCATCTACACTGTTGATGGAAATTACCCAAAGAGTTCCAGAGTAAGTGCAAATATGCACTGTAATTATTTAGTTCAATTAAAGGATTTTTTTTTAATGAATTTTAAAATATTGCCTTAAGTTATGCAGAAGAATTAGGTATTAGAAAATTAGTTTGTCTAAATGTCAACTATGTTAAAAGGTTTTAAAAAGTTCTTACTATGCATGATATAAGATTAATATGCACGATAATTTAGTGCAATTATTTTTTTAAAGAATTTTAAAATCTTAAAGTTACACCGGAGAATTGGGTATTAGAGAATTAGCTTGTCTAAATGTCAATTAGGTTGAAATGTGTTTAAAAGCTCTTATTTTTTCATTTGAGTGCAGAGATGGCGTAATTTAAATCATGATCAAAATTTCTGATTTAAATCAACTATAATTTTAAAATAATATGCAATAAAATTAAAAAACATATTCTTTATGGCATGTTAATTATTCGATATCATTGATAGTGAATGTTTAATTCCTAAAAAATTATGAAAGGAGGATGTATATCATTTATTAAATTTTAATAGTGGTGATGAAATTTTTAAATTATAATTTTCCATTTTCTGAATGTAAAGTACTTTTACAACTTTACATACAAACAACGACTAAAGAGTACTTTAACAACTTATTAAGAATGTAGTTAGTTTATATTAATAATGAAGAAAGACTTCTACTCAGAATATAAAATCTTAAAATGAATCTTTTTTTTTTTCAATAATGTTTTCGGATCTAAACCAATTTACCTCTTATTGAATATCCTAATTGACAAATAGCCTCCCCGTCAGGGCTCGAAAAAATTCAGAAATTTTACGCGTCCCCAAGGACGGCTTATCCAACAATGTACCCGTCCTCCCTTGAAACTAACCCGTAGCTTCTAAATAAATAAACATATAATTTTCTCTTATTTGTTACAAACATTTATATAAATTGTACAATGTATTAGTAGTTACTAGGATTACAAATAGGATTGCATTATACAGTAATAAAAAGAATACTAGGTTACCAATAGGAACCTAGTATTTCTTTTATAAAATAAAATCTTTCTTTTATGAAACAATTTATTTCTTTTATGAAATAATTTAAATGACAATTGTCAAGTTATCTGGAATGTCAATTTATCCGAGGATACTGCGTTTTTTAAATGAATCAAATATGACGTTTGCCAGTTCCAACAATCAAGCCAATGATTTACAGAGGTTTCTGCACAGAAATCTGAAAGGGGTTTTCCATTTTGGTAGATGTTCGTAATTGCGTTTAACGCTTCTTTTTTAAGACCAGTACGTAATGTTTTTTTTTTTTTTTTTTTTTTTTTGTAAGTTCATTGCTGAAAAGCCCCTTTCAACCGCTGCAGTACGGGAGACAGAGAAAACATCAATTCCACCCTGCGCAGTATGTTGCTGTATTTCTAGATTAGAGGTCATTTTAGAAGTGAGGTGTTAGACTCTTGTAAGATAACAAAAATTGAAAATGTATCACCAACATTAACGGGAAAATGGCCGTCCGCGCGGACGTCGGATTCGAGAAAATCATTGTCCGCGGGGAATTTTTGACCGCCGAGGACGGGTGGTTTTTCTAGCCCTGCTCCCCGTTTTTAAAATTCATAAGGTTGTTGAGCTTCAACAGAAATAACTATGTGTTTTACACAGTGTTTAATGTTGCGATAATGAAATGATAATTTAAACCACTTTGGTGATCTTGGTTGCCCATTTGTTAGAGTTACGTTCCTGGGAAGCCATGGTTCGATCCTTCAAAGACACATGGTATATACGTGATAGTTCGCAAGGCCAATGGCTGTCTATAATTTGTCTAAAGTAAGAACTCACCATGCCATTTGTTTGGACCCATGGCAATGATTATGGTAATGAGGTATAACTATTTCAAGTTAGGGTGGGCAGACACTGTTTAGGATAGGTTTTGGCATAGGTTGGCGAGAGAAAGGGAATCTTTTTGTTCTGTCTATTGTTTTAGCCCTAGAATGAAGAGAAGCTGCCCTCCCTGAAATGCACTCTTCTTGTTTCAATAGCAGCAGACTGCCTCAGACTTTGTGGTGAGGGGAGTTCTTACTGTAGACAAACTATAGCTTGGCTTGTTTAAGTGTCATTGTAAATAACAACCACTTTAATAAGAAATATTAATGATTTTAGCTGTATTGTTTTGAATTAATAGTAAAATATTTTATCAAATGCTTTGGTAGGTAAATATGGAAGAAATTTTTTTTAATTAATTTAAAATGACAAAAAAATCTTTTTTTTCTTTCTTTTTTTCTGTTCATATAGTTTTATAGAGTCATGATTTTTGATATCAGAGTATGAGCTTTGGATGAGATAGTGAAAGTTGTTCAAACAGTGTTAATGTGTCTTTCATAATTAAAATAGATTTTTTTTTTTATGTTTTATCCATTTTATTGTATATTATGAGATTATTTTTTATTTTATATTTATTTTTGATTTTTTTTTCTCTTTAAATGATTAGGTTGTGTTAGACCATGAAACATATATCACAAATTTAACTGAAGCCAATTTGAGTAAAACAATGACATGGAAATTTGAATATAGTGCAAAGAAAGCTTATAATATGAAGTCTTTATTGCCTAAAGATTGGGATAATTTAGTGAATAGATTTCAAGAGGATGATATTTTGTTTAAAAAATTCTACTTGTAAGTATTTTTTAAATCATATTTCACCTTTCTCATAAATGCTAGTTTCTTACTAATTTTTCCATTTAATTAATGAATAAAAGAACTGTTTTGTTAATAAAAAAATAAATTTTGAAATTAATTTTTTTTTTAATTGATCATTCACGTGAGACACATGTTTAGATTCTTTGTAAGGAATAAATACCTTTCTCACATAATATGCTGAAAAAAATTATGAAATCTCCATTAGTTTTGTAGCTGAATTGATTTAGTAAGATTTACACAAGAGGCATGAAGATTTGTAAATATATATGTTGAAATTTTTTTTTATGTAAATGACTTGGATAGTCTGAATAATAATAATAGTTTAGTAGTACCACAAAATATTAACTTTTATTTTAACTTTAAGCTTTTTGTATGCCATCACACTGCAATACTTTGGTGCTTTTAATAAATGATTTCTTTCTTTATTATTATGTCTTAGACAAAGAATCTAAAGATGAATCTCTGCTTTGTACATTATCAGTTCTGTTTTGACTTGAATCCTTGCTCATTTTTCTGTGTTTCATTTCTTAAACCATCCAATTCAATTTTTAAAAAATTCAAGCTGTATAAGTCCTTTTTTTTATGGAATGGTGAGAAAAATTTTGAATTCTAAGTTTGAGTCATTGGTGCAGAAGTATAAACCAGGTATTTAGTAATGGTGCAGGTTAAAAAATTCTTACCTGAACCACTAAAATTTGGTTTGGACCATCAGGAAATTATTATAAGTTTCCCCCTGGAACTTTAAAGGGCATACCTGCCAAATCTCCTGTTTTTTAATGAAGATTCCTGCATTTTACAACTATTTCCTGTTTACCCATATATTCTAAAATTTCTCCGTATTTGTTATCGAATTTTTTTAAAAAATAAATATTTTGGCGATAAAATATCCGCTAATGGCAAAAATACTTCACTTACTCCTCAACAGATAGTGCTATTTCCAGTACTGCAGTATGTTGAAAGTTAATAGTTTATATAGAGCTCTGATGGCTCAGAGGATAGAGTGTTTGTCTTCCAATGAGGTGAACTGGGTTCGAATCCCAACAATGGCTAGTCTATATGAATTCTGTACTCGGCTAGAACAACCATAGTGCTGACTTAAAATATCCTCAGTGGTAGACGGATCATGGGATAGTTCCCTTGCCTTCAGGCTAACAGTGGTAGATTTTGTGATTTTTCACCCCACGTAACCCAAATGTTTGTTAGTTCCATCAAAATATCCTTGCGAAGACGAACTTCTCTCAATAATTGATCCAGAATTTCCCTTGTCTTCTGGATTGGGGTCAAAATTACAAGGCTTTGGAGTTGAACATTAGTAGTCATAAACCCAAAATCGGGTTGGCTGTTCAAACTATGGTTTAAAAATAAAGTAGTTTAAATAATTATAAATAATGGTTGAATCATTTTTCTTTAGATTAAGATTTATAAAAAATAAAAAAAGTAAGTAAATTTTTTCGCTAAATGTAAGTGCTTATATTATTTCAATTTTAAATTGCATGATAAATCAAAACTTTACATCTTAGCATAAAAAATGTCTGGTAAAATCTATGTTATTTCATTTCTCCAACATTGACAGGTATGCTGTTTTGGCTTTTTTTTTTCTTCTTCCATTTTCTATTTCCTGTTCTGATCTGTATTCTTGTCACAAAATAGAATATTCCATCATAATTGTGAACATAACATGTTCTATATACTGTAGCTTTTCATTTCAATTCACTTAACAAAAAAACTAAGAGACATCAAAAGGACTAGTGAAAATGTGCATGAACTGGTAATATCTTATAGTCAATGTTCTGTGCACTGCACTCCTGATAAAAACTAATTAGTATGGGTATTTTGTTTGCTTTTGAGTATTACCTTAATGTAAAAAAAAGAGGAAGGGTCATTTTTGTGTTTGGAAAAAGTAATGTAAAAAAAATAATGTAATGAACACATACAGCTGATTTAGTGCTATAATAAAACCTACTTTTATTTTTGTTTATTACATTTTCTGTGTTCTTTATTATCGTAATAACTGTATTTTTTTAAATTTAGCTTAGTAATTTTGTTTGATTCTTCTAAACTCACTAAATATTTTTTTCTCTAAATTTAGATATTATAGAAAAATGACTGATTTTGCTGTGCCACAGTGTGATCAAGCTTGCAAACATAATTTTTTCTGCAGATTCCGAAGAGGACAATCTAATGACCCAATTTTCTGTGTTTAAATTGAATCCTCATTTTTAAGGGGCTGCTATTATTATACATATGTGTGTAGTATAAATTTTGTAAATATTCTTAAGTTAAATATTTTTATGTTTAATTTATAATATTTATGCCTTATTGATATCTTAAAAGTTATGAGACCAAAGATTAAAATTGTTCATACTTTATCAGAAGTTTTAAATTTGTATTTTTTGTTAGAATGTTTTATCATTGTAAAATAATTTTTTTTCTCCCTTTTCTGAAGTATGAAAAATTTGACTTATATTTTGTTTCATAATGACAACAATTTGTTTTGCAGAATGATGATGAAATGCATTGCATATGTGTAAATAAAATATTAATGCATTGTTAATTTTCAAACTTATCATGCTTAAATAAAAATGCATTTTTATTTTAAAAATTGGAATATTCTTTATAACTGCATATGTATTTTATTATAGAATATGATCATTTCTTTTACATCTTTTGGGGTGGACTTTTTGTTAAAAAAATATTTTACTGGGTTTGTACATACCGGAAATTGTCGGGGAAAACTAGATTCTAGGAAAAACATAACTTTATGCCAAAATTGTCAGGGAATTTATCACCCTATCGAATTGTGAGATTTTACGCGTTCAATCGCGCAGTAGAGGATTAAAAAATAATCAGATTTTTACCGTTACGACCGTCATTCATTTAATCTATTAGATTCTATTCAATTTAAGATTCTATTATGATTCTAGAGAAGGCTCTGGCCCACAAATGGCCGTCGTGAACTTAAAATAAGGATTTTTTATGTACTTGTTTATTTCTTTTTAGATGATTTGGTGTTGAAAAATCTGTTTATTTTAAATTTTTATTTTGAATTAAAATCTCTTAATTAAGATTTTTGGTGCAAATTTTTAATTTATTGAGTTACAATTGCGTATTGCATTTTTGGTTTCAGAAATTTTCTTGCGTTGATTAAATTTACTAATATATTTTTATTAATAATTTTTTTTTTTTTTTTTAGCAATAACTTCGTATTTATAATTTTTTTTTTTTAATATTGCCTAGTAAATTCTCTTAGTCTTATTTCACATATCAGTCACATAATTAGTTCTGACAATTTTGTATTTCTAATTAAGGTTAGCATACTTCAAGTCATCTGATTTTTTTTTAAATAAAAATACTTTACAAAAATTTTGTTGATTTTTTTTTTTTTTTTTTTTTTTTTTTTTTAAGAAGAGTTAAAGAAAAAAAATTTTTGTGTGTTAGAACACTGATTTTAGAGCAGTGTTCAAAAGTACATCATCTGGTAATAACTGTACCAAAAACCATTGCTACGCTTGAAAACAATTTTGTTGTGCAATGCGAAATGGTTTAGCATTGCTATAGGTAACAACTAGTGTATGTAATTTCAAATAAAATGTTTAAGATGTTATGTTAGTTTATCAGCGTCTCAATATTCTGAAAAAATTTGTTTTGCATAAAAGATATATAACTGTTATCTGCGTTGTGGATCTGTACTAAATAGAAGTACTTTATTTGCACATAATTAATGCGAAAAGAAAACCAATAACAAAAAATTTTAAAAATCAGATGTAAGTCAGCATTTTAATTGGTCAACACTAAAAAACTGGTAACTTAACTACAGCCTAGTTAAAAATCTAGAATCCATATATCTTTGACATAAAAAAACTGGATTTTTTTTATACAGTAGGGAACCGATTATCCGGAACGATCGGGACCATCGCTATTCCGGATAACTGATTTTTCCGGTTTTCTGAATCGCTACAAAAAGCCGTTTTTTTTATTGTTAAACCCAACTAAAAAAAAAAAATTTGGAAATAATCTGAAAAAGAAGAAAAAACTATAAAGTAATACACTAATGATTCTTTCCAAAACGATGGTAATGTAACCATCTTTCAAAATAGAAAAAAAAATCCTAAAATCTTATGAGGAAAAAAAAAAAAATTTTGAAAATGACAGGAAAATTTATCGAATTTCGTTCCGGTTTTCTGATTTCCGGATAACGGGTTATGTACTGTACTTTAAAATATTATATTATAGTTAATGGTTTCATTAAGTTGTTCTTTCATTTCTAAATTAGTAATTACTATAAAGTATCAAAATTTCCAATAAAAAGAAGTCACAATTATAAATTATTCCTGTAATCTGCAAACAGATTTCAAGAGATTGGCACTAAGAACCTGTCCGGTCTTGTATGTACATGTTTTGACAGATTTACATGCCTTTAGCATTTACATAAGTACTTTTGGGGGTGGAGGGCACTGGCTCTCCAACTTAAGCAGTTGATCATGATTAACAATCTGTTGCTCTCTAATAAGAAATAGTTAAAAATTACACAATGTAAGTTCATATAACATATATTGTATGGTAGTTTATATTTAATGTGATGTTAAGGTGGTGCAAAAAAATTTACCATTTTTATACCATATGAGGTATATTTTCTTTATAATGAAATATGATATTCAATGTGAAATATTTCAAAGAACAGGGTGTTATGGAGGTTAAGACTCCATTATTTCATGACCAACGGTATAATTGTTTCAATGTGATTAGCGTTGCCTATATTTCCTAAACAAGTTAGTATCTGAGATAAATATATCTTTATATACTCTACCCTACAATAACGGAAAAGACACTTTAACGTGTGTGTAGCATTTTTTAAAGGTGCTTATTTTTGATTTGCATTTTTTTAAAGCTCTTTAAGGTGCTTTTTTTTTTATTTGGAGTTTGTGAAAAGTGCTTAATTTTCTATCTTTTGAAAAGATATTTTTTCTCTGCCTTGTCGATTGTTGTTATAAATTACAAAAATAGCATGATTTTTCTCTGCAATATTTATCAGAAACTAGTTATTTAATCATGATTATGTAAAGTATGTTTTTGAATTTTATTGATTTTATGTTTATAAACTAAGAACTTCAAACGATATAAAAAATAATCTTTATTAATGCACACATCCTAATTATGATTTTTTATTTTATTTTTTTTGAAAAGTGATTAAAAATATTTTTTTAGTGTTTGAAAAGTACTTAAAAGGTGCTTATTTTTTGTTGAAGAATCTGGCTACGCGCCCTGCTTAAGTTTTGTACATTTTTAAATTTCTCAAGAAATGCTTATAGGATTAATTGTGTAACTTTAGAGATGTTTAGTTCATGCGATTTTTCATACTTAGCAATAAGAGTCACAGCTTTCAGAGGTTAGGAAGGCCTACTATAAGTTATGAAAGAAAACAAGTATTTTTGAACACCCCATGTCAGAAAATTAAACAATAGGCTTGTACTTTAGTTGTTATTTATAATAACTGCAAAAAGTTTCGTAAACCTAGAGTTAATATTTATGGAGTTCTGAACATGTTTGTAAAAAAAAAATTTTTTCGCCTTGCATATTTTCATAGATGTTCTGTAGGATTAAACAAAATTTTTGAAGCAATTTCAATTTAATTATGAAATTGTCAATTTACAATTTTAAAAAAATTCGCTGAAAACTGCACAAATTATGGGTATTTAAGCTAGTTCTTTTATGCTGTGCATGCATTAAAAATATTTTTAAAAAGTAATAAAAGTTTAAAAGTAAGTTTGTAGGGAATCTTTTTTTGCAACTAATAAAAAAAATTTTAATTTAAGTGTTTTAAAAAGTTTCAACCAATTTTCTAAGTAGTTCTTGTACTTTTCAAAAGCAAATTCAAATTAATCGGGGGATATTTTTGCAAATTTTATTTTGTATCATACGACAAAATTTAATAGCAAATGATAATATATTAAAATAATCATCTGTAAACTAAACTTTGAAGGTATAGAGAAAGAAAACATACTTTTATGAGGGGGTATCCCCACAATGCCAGTCTCATTTTTAATACTTATGTAATGGTACAAGATGAAATTTGTGGTTTATTGTTTTGAGCTTCCTTTTAAAAAATTAATTTCTTAAGGAATTTTTTAAAATATTAAATCGAAATTTAATCTTAAATTTCTCCAAAAACTTTGTTTAATTCCATAGAATATTTATGAAGTTAAAGCAAAAAATTAATTTTGTAAAAGTATCCATATAACCATAAATATTAACCCTAGGTTTACAAAACTTTATGTAGTTATTAAAAATAACTAAAGTAATCGATACAAGTTTTTTTACCCTTGATTTTTCTGGCATAGGGTGTTCAAAAATGCTTATTTTTCTTTGTAGTTTATTGTAGTTCTCTCAAAAGCTTTAAATCTTATTACTAAATATGAAAATTAGTTATAAAATTAAGTTATAAAATAATCCTTTAAATATTTCTTGAGAAATTAAAAAAAAAAAAGGTCAAAAACTGAGTGTCTTTTCCAGCATTGTAGAGTAGTGTATCTAGATCCATGAGTGGGCTTCAAGCCATCACCTGAGATTGTACCTCATCTTTCAAATAAGATTATTTAAAATAACCGGTTATAATTTGTTACGTATTCAGAACAGTACTTACAAATGTATACTGTTCTGAAAAAGAATCAGAAAATACCTGCTATGCATTTTGATTCGTGCTGCACTATGCATAATAAATTGGCTGAGGAAATAACATTTTACTTTCATAAAGACATATCATTTGCTGTCTGACATTAATAGGATGTTAAATCACAAGATCTCCATTTCGCTCCTCAAGGGATTTACCTTCAGTAGGTAAATACGGGATCCACGACCCCGAGGTGCCCTAGTGATCTCTTCGTTTTATATTTCGCCACGTTGCACCAGCCTGCTGCAGGTTAAAGTGTGCTGTTTGTCAAAAAACTCTAAATGTACAGCTGTAAATAAAAAAAAAATTGCATACACTATTGTAAATGCGTTCTATCACCAAAATCAAACACCTCCAACCAAAATACCAATTCAAAATACCAAATCAAACACCTCCAACCAAAACAAATCTTGACAGCATACTTTTTCCAGAAGCTAAAGGCGTACAACACACAAATGGGAAAATCTAGAAAATAACAAGCTGACCTAATATCCAACATGGGAGTCATCCAAAAACCATGCTTAGATCTTATGGTGATGAAGGGGGGAAAGTTAACATAACAGACCTGGCACTGATTTAAAAAATCTCTAACCCAAAAATTTAGTTTTAAGACCCAAATCTATTGAAAAAGAAGAAAATGCGCGAAACGGTAATAATCTCCATAACTAAAACTCCTCCCAAAAAATCGAAGTTCTTTACCCTCAAAGCAGAAATACCTGCTTCCGTAATGATTTTATTTCCTGGTACAGCTGGGAGAGAGAAATATCCACCCCTGATGAAGAAGGAGAGAGAAAGGTGTGTTGAGAATCCCGTAGGGTTGTTTTATTCTTGGATGAATGGGCTGTGAGGATTCGAGATCGCTCAAGTCTGCAACTTCGGCAGTTGTTGACCAAAGGGGAAATGGAAGCCAGAATTGTTTGGACGGGGAGAGGCATCGCTTGGTTAAATAATTCGAAGAGCAAGTTCGTCTTCGATCTTGTGATTCTCCGCTCTGCGTTTCATATCCTTCAAGAGCTCGGTTGGTTTTCTATCCACGAGATAACGGCCAGTAGTCGTCGGATCTCCTCTGTTTTTGATTCTCCACAGCGTTCGATGATTTTGGATTTCAAATCCATGTAGGGATCGGTGACGTCCGGTTGCATAATCACGTCTCGCACGATCGTCGCCGTATCCGGTGGCAAATGAGCGACGATGTAATTATATTTTGTCATCGCTTCTGTGATTGCCTTAGGAGCTGCTAACGGGGACGTTGATTCCAGCATAAAGAACCAAGGGCGGGGTCAGTTCGGATGGAAGGAGGGATGACTACGGCGGCGGCGTCAGCCATTGTTCTGAATCAGAAGTTTTATTATTTCATAGTCGATCACCAATATATAGGCTTGAAGGGTCAATTGTTTGCCTCTAATCAAATAACTTATTCTTATGACTCCAATATGTGGAAAGAACAAGGATGACGATTGTAAAAAATTAATATAATTTTATTAAAACTTAAAAGCAACTTTGTGCGACTGATAGCTGACGGGATACTATCTGGAATGAATAAAAAATCTTTAATCCCGACCTCTCAGGCTTGGCTGAAGAGGCACAATTTAGGGGTTTAAGACAAAAATAGATTTTCCAGATGGTTTCTCAATTAAATCGCTATACCCTTATCCCTGAAATTACGGGGGTATATTAAAGTCTATGTCTGGCACACAAATTTGTTGACATCTTTTGTTCGGATTTTGGAAGTGGAATCTAATTTCAATAATATGTGCGTGCAGCAATCCTCGGTTTTAATTTTCAATAACCTAGATGTATGATAAAATAATACTTCAAAGTGTCTAAAAGTTCTTATTTTGAATACTCCTACAATATCAGGTTTGAGGTGCTAGCCATGTAAATTTCAGGCCTTGCTGAGTTGCATGTAAAAGTTATGAAAACTTCTAGATCCCCAAGTTTCCTTACAATTTCCATTGAATCCTGATAGTTTTGTTGTATGTCGTAGGGAGACACTTGAAAGATAGTGAGAAAAATTATCAACTTCCCAAGCTTCTTGTTATTTGAGTATGCACCATTTTGAAGAGACGCCTGCAGACCTTGATACAATTCTATTACATTTGTTTGATTTCCTTATGTTATCCTCGGTTTAAAACAGAAGAAACTGTTTCTACACAAGTTGTTAAATATTTTATGCTCATCATCAGCCTCGTATTATTTTATTATACTCGTATTCTTGACCAGATCAAGAAAATTTCTTAACATAATTTTCTGTTTTAAAAAAAAAATAGTGACTCTGGCCATGATTTATGCCATTTAGAAGAGTTTCTTGGGTTAGGGAATACCAAACATCTCGTAGCATGTGAGGTAATCCTGAATATTGATCTCCGATATAATATTAGGGCATAAATCCGAGCTCAAAAGCTTTTTCGAAAAGGCTTATATAGTGGCAATTTTTACAAAAGATTTTGACGTTCAAGGTTTGAAAGATTTAAAGCTTTAACTGTTAAACTGTAGGCATATTTAACTAATTCATAATTTTGTAAAACTTTCAGAGGTAGTCTCAAAAGGATCAAATTTTAGATAATACATACAACAACCACAGTTTATTTATTTAACCAATTGTTACGTATACATCTACGTAAATGGACAGTGTCTATAACAACAAAAAAAAAAAGGTCTTTCTGAATCACAGGGATGTTTATACATATATTTTAATTCTGATGGATTGGGAAAAACGGCAGCTTTCCGATTGAGTTCTCTGTAACAACAACAATTTGAAAATCATCCTTTCCAAACCAATAATTATCTTTTTAACTGCTGAAGTTTTACACGAGTATCTTAAAGTTTTTACTGGAAGTATATGGACTACATCTTTTAATGATCCTTTAATTTTACACATATAATTTACAAAAGTATTTGACTTACATAAATGTTGAATTTCAATAATTATACTGATGAACTTCTTTCCCATACATTCTCGTATCATAGCTGCAAAATAAAAAAATCAAATTAAAGCACATTAGATAAACAAATGACACTAGCTTTTAGTTTATTTTTATCCTGAAAATAATAGGCCTGCCAACTACTGCGCTCTTTAAAAAATAGTGTATAGAGTGGTGGACATTTTGAAAGCAAAATTTTTGATATTTTTGCCAACAATTTAAAAGCGTTAAGGGGTATTGCATATGAACTTCTAAATCATTTATGTGTAGTGGTGTAAAAAATACGTTAAAACCAACTTAGATGGCGTTAGAATAAATTTAAATTAATTTCAGACGAATAAATATTTAATGACATTAAAACCTTCCTTAACAGCTCGAGTGGAATTAGTTGTTAAATTCAAATAATTACTAGCGAGATGCTATTTCCGTTCACCTCTGTAAACATATCAGTCAAAGTGTTTATGGCGGACCAAAAAAAAAAGGGTTTCACATCGGACCGGAACAATTATATAAATTAAGATCAAGTCGGCCAGGAAAAAAGTATTCTTTTTTTTCGTCCACCTGGACCCATTCAGGAATTACAAAACACAAGCTTATTTTTTTTTTTGCTTCTTTGTAATATATCTCTGAATGGAGTTAGTTTTCTTGTCTTCCAGAAAAAAAATGTTTTTATCAGTTTTCTAAAGTGATTTTTCATCCATAAGTTGCTGAAAAACGTTATCAAGTGAACGAAGTGAGTGTTTTAACTCATAACCCCATTAGGTTTAAATGTTGTACATATTTTTTTCTTGGTTAAATTTGATGCCATATAGTTTTCAATATTAAAGGATCCTCCACCTGTGTAAAAATAGATAATGCTGCTTTGAGGAAAATCGAAAGAAATTTAAATTTTTCGTAAACTATCTTCTTTTTTCTTATGAAACACTTTACACCACCTGTTATCTTATCTTTATGCTGTAAGAAACTCTCATTAAGTTCCTTATCCGTTTCATAGATGTTAATTTCTTTAATCAAAAAGCCTAAATCTTCATCGGAAACAACATCAGTTAATGGTACCCCCAGGTGAAATAATTTTTTTTTTGCAAGTAATTTTACTGGTTAAGTGAACATTTGTTGTCAATTAACATCTACGCGTAACATGTGTCTCTCTTAAACATCTACCACAGATTAATTAGCAACATCTGAAATAATGTATTGTTCATATAGATCACTTAATCAATAATGTGTCTTTCTGTATCCAATATGTGCAGTATATAAGTTGCCAGTTTTACATATATAAATTCCAGTAAAAAAAAAAAAAATTGTCAAGAAGTGAACACTTATGATAAGATTTTTATCAGCGGTTACCGAATGCTTCTTATCACAATGTCTCACCTACCATGCTATAATTTTATTTTTTGCCTAGTAAATTAGTTTCAACAGATTTTGATTCGAGATTAAAAAAAGTTACAATCACGGAATACAGCTTTGAATCAAAATTGTTACTACCATCAGTAGCAACATAAAAAAAAAAAATCTTAATTTTTCAATTACATGCGCAGCAAGCTCTCCCATACTTGTATTTTTTGTTCTTTCATATCTTTGGACGTTTACAAGTTCCTTATCTGGGAAAATCTTTTTCAATTAAAGTCGAATATGATCTACACAACTGAAGAGCAGGTTGTGTTCTACTAAGAATGTGAACAGACATTCTGCATGTATTTATTATATCACTCTTCGTATTAGTAGAGGAATTACGCTGATGTTTCAGGCTGTTGATATGGTTTTTTATTTCGCCAATATTAGTGTTCAATCTAATTCTTAGTTTTTCAGTATTAAATAAAGATAATGGAAGGTTTCCACTTTCTTTTTATTATGGACCGCCTTTTTTAAATCTGAATAAAAAATTTATTGTTTCTGATCTACAAGATGAGGAAAATATATTAAATGAAATGATTTATGTTGTTTAACAAGCTGATGAAAGTTGCGGCAAGCCGCATCTTGAGTTTCATTCTAACTGCACTGTTTACGGTTGAGTATCGAAATGAACAAGTTATATTATATAAAATTAACAAACGAACTTAGAAGAAATATGGCCGAATTAATAAAATTACGTATAGTTAGCATAACCCATACAACAATCTGAAGGAGAAACAGGGCTAAAAACAAGTATCTACCTGGAGTTATCTTCTAGTAGATCTAGATAAATAAATCACTCAAAAAGATAGGTCACTTTAGAAAAACCAAAAGGTTTTTTTTTATTAGGGGGATCCATATTGAAAGGCAGGCAAATAGTATCCAATGGTGGAGTAGTGGGTGAAGGGCAGGACATTCAGGGAAAAGGAAATTTTAGATGAAATCCAGAAGACTGTAGGTTGACGTTGGATCATTTTATCCCATCATTTAGTGGGAACTGAGCAGATACCGGAAGCGGAAACAGCGGTTGGAGCATACGCCAGAATTTGGGATTTTTCTCGGCTTTCCATCTCAAAATAAGATTTTTCCAAAAGTCGAAGATAACGTTCATGTTTCTGTTGAAGATTTTGCGATCTAAGTTCAAAATTCAAATTTTAATTTAAGTGCAAATTGAAGCTTCTATTCTAGTAGTATTTAAGCAAAAGACAGTCAGATAAATTCTTAAAATGGTCGAAAAAAGGGTTCGTCTCATAAATGGGAGACAACATGAAAGATGGCAACTGCAGTGTAGATGGACGATGTAAACTCGAATAACTCTGCTCGCCTTTCGCGCTCTGCCTTTTTATCCTCATGCTTAAAGTTAAATTGCTTATTTTTAACAAGTTGAGATGTTACCACAATTATATTTCGAGCGTTACGGTTAAGAAGCACATCACCGATCTAGTAAGGCACGCTGACATCAAAGATACCGACAACCATCTGTAAAATTCTACGAAAAAGGGTTGGGCGAAAGGAATTATATCAGGAAATAAGGATTTGTAACAGGAATTAACGAAATTGTGCCGAATTGAAATTAAACTTGTGACTTGATGTCACACTAACAACTAACTTGAAAGTTTTAGAAAGAAAAGAAAAACATTATTTTTCTCTGTGCTCGGAGCGCCATCTGGAGACAGTTTTTAAAGTGAGGGCTTGGGACGATTGGAATGACACTTTCTGAACAAAACAAAAAAGGAAAAAAAATGGCCGAGATTATTTATTGTCATAAATATTTCCACTTTAGCTGATGTAATTGTGAATCTTTAGCATTATAACCATTTATTTATATAATGCCTTTTTTTATATCATTTTTAAAAGTAAAATCAATTATAAGGTAAATTGAAAAATAAAATAACGGAAATAACTTACCGAATGCAAATTTAACATTGATTTTTCATCAGGAAATTCATAACTGCGTTCTAAAGCTTCCTTGTCTTTTTCAATTTGTTCTCGAATGCGGCAGCAGACTTTGATGTTCATATTTTGTTGAGATGCCGTTTATGCATATAAAAGAATTTCTTTGCGTTTGTCTTTTAGGGAAATCATTTAAATTTTCTTTACTGAAAGTTGAAATAATAATTATTAAAATTTAATGTTCCCAATTTACGTTTAGAATATTGGGATTGGAAAGGAATTGGTGATGTCGATCATCTTTGATTTTCGTTAGGCAAACTCCTGCCGATTTGCCTCGAAACGTATTAGAACTGTAGCCAGAAACAAAACATTGAGTACATATTAATATTGTAACAGTTGAAAATAAAAATTGAAACACAATCTTACAGAACATAATTTATTAGTGAGTATATAGTGGAACCTTGAGAATTGAATGAGGCGCTTATAAACTCGGTTCAAGCTCCGAAAAAAGACGTGCTGCATTAGACACGGTTTTGTAATGAATATTTAAGCTGTATTATTGATTAACTAATAAATTCTTTTGAAATCAAAGTATGCACTACAATAGAAAACTTGTTCAGCTTTAATTGTATTTCTTAATTCTATGTGTTAAAACCATTCTCTAAAAAAACTAACTTTTCAAGTAAATGAATACAGAAAGAAATATCGAAGTTTAAAGTAAAATTTAATTTTAAAATTTAGATTTGATATTGATTACTTAGGATTGCATGTACTTACTAGTGTATAATTGCACACAAGTACACTGCATTTACAAATGCATTCAATTCTTAGATATAATTATTTTTCTCTTTGTGACCAGACTCAAAAACTATTGACTTACAACTGACTACAACTGTGTTTTATTAAAGCCATTTATTTTTCTTCTGTTCGAATTTCTAAAACGTTTTATATTATGTTTTCTTACCATAGGAACAAATTTTTCTTTCATGTATCTTTCAAATATCGAGAATCTCTTCCTCGCATTATTTTAAATTAAATTTACTAATAATTCTGTTTTTAACTACAGCTTGCAGAGTAAGATAAAAATCTATTAATGTGATATATTTATACAGATTAAAATATTGTGAGTGGTGCATATATGAAACAAATTCTTCATTAGACTTAGAAATGTTAAGGATTAACTACAAATTATTTTCTGCAAAGTTAAATAAAATAAAAATAAAAAACAAGAGGAAATTTAAAGTAAAAAAAATTTCCAAATTTTTTTCTCAAAGCGTTAAAAACTGGAAGAAAAATATTACTGCATAGCAATTTTATCCCCAAATGACATTAATGATAGCAGGCAACCTTTCAAATGATTTCTTTCCAGCCCAGCGTGCAGTACTGCATGGAAAGTTCTTTTGTTAGAATTCTTCTGCATTTGCTCTGCAAGAAGGCAGATATAGTTTTACGATATTTGCTTTCAGTCAAAATAACAAATCTGAAAACAAAAGCTTGATAATTTTTTTAAACAGCTACAGAACAATACAAATTATGTTAATATTTAACCTTAAGAGTATTAAAAATTATTAGTAAATCTATTCCTATTAGTGATGGCAGGCAGGTTTTCAAATGATTTCTTTCTTTTCCTACCCAGCCTTCAATACTGCATGGCAAGCTTTTTGTTAGAATTTTTCTGCATCTGGTCAGCAAGAACGCAGATATGGTTTCACCATAGCATATGCTATCAAAACAACGAATCTGAAAGCAAAAGCTTGGTCACCGCAAATGGCCAGCCGACCCGCGAAGCGGGTTTACGACTTTTCGTGGCCACTGCGTAAACAATATCCCCCACGCACCTGGATTAAATGTTAAAAACGCTCAGTATTCGAAAGAATTAACTATCTTTCTATAATTATTAACCCTTGACCGATGAAATTTATTAAATAATGATTTAATGTATTTCATTATAAATAAAGCCTTGATTATTCTAACAAAAAATATTTATTCCATATCTTTCAAGTAATTTCAATTAAAAAATAGTTTGGAATGGAAGAATTTTTTTGACATAGATTGCTAGAACTCTCAAAATACAAAATTATATGGTGGCAATTTTTACAAACGACTTTAACGTTCAAGGTTTGAAGGATTTAAAGCTTTAACTGTTAAACCATAGGCATATTTAACTAATTCATCATTTTCTAAAACTTTCAGAGAATTAAAACAGGCAGTCTCAAAAGGTTTTAAAGTGTCAAATTTTGGATAATGCATACAACAACCACAGTTTTATTTATTTAACCAATCGTTACATATACATCTACGTAAATGGACAGTGTCTATAACGAAAAAAAAAAATGGTCTTTCTGAATCACAGGAATGTTTAAACATTTATTTTAATTCTGATGGATTGGGAAAAACGGCAGCTTTCCGATTGAGTTCTCTGTAACAACAACAATTTGAAAATCATCCTTTCCAAACCAATAATTATCTTTTTAACTGCTGAAGTTTACACGAGTATCTTAAAGTTTTTACTGGAAGTATATGGACTACATCTTTTAATGATCCTTTAATTTTACACATATAATTTACAAAAGTATTTGACTTACATAAATGTTGAATTTCAATAATTATACTGATGAACTTCTTTCCATACATTCTCGTATCATAGCTGTAAAATAAAAAAATCAAATTAAAGCACATTAGATAAACAAATGACACTAGCTTTTAGTTTATTTTTATCCTGAAAATAATAGGCCTGCCAACTACTGCGCTCTATAAAAAAAATAGTGTATAGAGTGGTGGACATTTTAAAACCGAAGTTTTCAAAATTTTTGGTATTTTTGCCTGCAATTTAAAAGCGTTAAGGGGTATTGCATATGAACTTTTAAATCATTTATGTGTAGTGGTTTACAAAATAAGCTAAAATGAATAAAAAAAAATACGTTAAAACAATCTTGGGTAACACTAGAATAAATTTAAATTAATTTCAGACAAATAAATATTTAATGACATTAAACCTGCCGTAACAGCCAGAGTGGAATTTGTTGCTAAATTCAAATAATTACTAGCTAGATGCTATTTGGGGGGAGGGGGGTTCGCATCGGACAAGAACAATGATATAAATTAAGCGTCAGGTTCGATCGGGTCGTCCAGGAGAAAAGTATTCTTTTTTTTTTTCCGTTCACCTGGACCCATTTAGGAGTTACGAAAACACAAGCTTTTTTTTCTTTGGCTGTAATATGGAGGGTTTTTTTTCCTTTCTGGAAGACAACAAAGCAATGTTCTTTATCAGTTTTCTAATGTGATTTAAGTGATTTTTCATCCATAAGTTGCTGAAAAACGTCAAGTGAACGAAGTGAGTGTTTTAACTCATAACCTCATTAGGTTTAAATATTGTACATCTTTTTTTTCTGTTGATTAAATTTGATGCCATGTAGTTTTCAATATTAAAGGATACTCCAACAAGAGCCTGTGTAAAAATAGATAATGCTGGTTTGAGGAAAATTGAAAGAAATTTAAATTTTTGTAAACTATCTTCTTTTTTCATATGAAACACTTTACACACCTTATCTATAAGCTGTAAGAAACTCTCATTTAGTTTCTTATCCGTTTCATAGATGTTAATTTCTTTAATCAAAAGGCCTAAATCTTCACTGGGAAACAACATCAGGTAATGGTTCCCCCAGGTGAGATAATCAGAAGAGTGACGTGCAAAAAAATTAGTGAACATTTGTTGTCAATTAACATCTACGCGTAACGTGTGTCTCTCTTAAACATCTACCACAGATTAAATAGCAACATCTGAAATAATGTATTGTTCATATAGATCACTTAATCAATAATGTGTCTTTCTCTATCCAATTCGCACAGGGTATAAGTTGCTAGTTTTACACATATAAGTTCCAGTAAAAAAAAAGTTGTCAAGAAATGAACACTTATGATAAGAAGATTTTTATCTGCGGTTACCATGAATGCTTCTCTTTAACATGTATCACGTAAATAAAATAGCAACATCTGAATATGTTGTTAATGTAGATCACTTAATCAATAATGTGTCTTTCTTTATCCAGTTCGCGCAGGTTGTAACGCTGGTTCAAAACTAAAACGACACTTCTGCACTCACTTCTCATGTTATTTGAATAGAAAAGTATTGTTTTGTTGTCAAGAAATAAACACTTGTGATAAAAGGAAATTTTTTCTGCCGATATCATGTGCCTCTCTTAAACATGTATCACATAAATAAAATAGCAACATCTGAAATATTAATTTATAGAATTTTTCATATTGTTTATAGAGATCACTTAATCAAAAATGTGCCTTTTACCCAAGTATCGCCAGGTAAACCTGCTAGTATTATATAGAGCACGTGCGTGCTCTAAAGTTAAGAGTCACATGCTGTATTATAAATTGCATTATTAAAAAACTAATCTAGTTAATTACAAAAAATGAAGAATAAAAGCGTAAGTTTAGGGAAAATGTATTGAATAACGGAAACATGTAATAAAAGCTTACAATGTAAAAAATTAAGGTAATCCAGGTTTGAGGAACGCTTCCTCTCTCCATGCGAGTCAGTTTGGAAGTGAGCATAAAGAGGGTTTTCAACCGGTTTAGCTTTAGCCAATTACTCCTCTAATGATTTAGCTGATTTAATTGTGAATCTTTAGCATTATAACCATTTATTTATATAATGCCTTTTTTTATATCATTTTTAAAAGTAAAACCAATTATAAGGTAAATTGAAAAATAAAATAATGGAAATAACTTACCGAATGCCAATTTAGCATTGATTTTTCATCAGGAAATTCATAACTGCGTTCTAAAGCTTCCTTGTCTTTTTCATTTTGTTCTCGAATGCGGCAGCAGACTTTATGTTCATATTTTGTTGAGATGCCGTCTATGCATATAAAAGATTTTCTTTGCGTTTGTCTTTTAGGCAAATCATTTAAATTTTCTTTACTGAAAGTTGAAAAAATAGTTATAAAAATTTAATGTTCCCAATTAAAGTTTAGAATATTGGGATTGGAAAAGAATTGGTGATGTCGATCATCTTTGATTTTCGTTAGGCAAACTCCTGCCGATTTGCCTCAAAACGTATTAGAACTGTAGCTGGAAACAAAACATTGAGTACATATTAATATTGCAACAGTTGAAAATAAAAATTGAAACACAATCTAACAGAACATAATTTATTAGTGAGTATATAGTGAAACCTTGAGAATTGAATGAAAGGCTTAGAAAATCGGTTCAAGGTCCAAATAACGACATGCTGTATTTTTGATTAATACAATACAACAATAGAAAACTTGTTCAGCTTTAATTGTATTTCTTAATTCTATGTGTTAAAACCATTCTCTAAAAAAAAACTAACTTTTCAAGAAAGTGAATACAGAAAGAAATATCGAAGTTTAAAGTAAAATTTAATTTTAAAATTTAGATTTGATATTGATTACTTAGGATTGCATGTACTTACTAGTATAATTGCACACAAGTACACTGCATTTACAAATGTATTCAATTCTTAGATATAATCATTTTTTTCTGCAAAATTATTTTTTCTCTTTGTGATCAGACTCAAAAACTATTGGCTTACAACTGTGTTAGACAACTGACTACAACTGTGTTTTATTTAAGCCATTTATTTTTCTTCTGTTCGAATTTCTAAAACTTTTTATATTATGTTTTCTTACCATAGGAACAAATTTTTCTTTCATGTATCTTTCAAATATCGAGAATCTCTTCCTCGCATTATTTTAAATTAAATTTACTAATAATTCTGTTTTTAACTACAGCTTGCAGAGTAAGATAAAAATCTATTAATGTGATACATTTATACAGATTAAAAAATTGTGAGTGGTGCATATATGAAACAAATTCTTCATTAGACTTAGAAATGTTAAGGATTAACTACAAATTATTTTCTGCTAAGTTAAATAAAATAAAAATAAAAAACAAGAGGAAATTTAAAATTTAAAAAAATTTCCAAATTTTTTCTCAAAGCGTTAAAAACTGGAAGAAAAATATTACTGCATAGCAATTTTATCCCCAAATGACATTAATGATAGCAGGCAACCTTTCAAATGATTTCTTTCCTTTCCAGCCCAACGTGCAGTACTGCATGGAAAGTTCTTTTGTTAGAATTCTTCTGCATTTGCTCTGCAAGAAGGCAGATATAGTTTTACGATATTTGCTTTCAGTCAAAATAACAAATCTGAAAACAAAAGCAGAAGTTTGATAATTTTTTTAAACAGCTACAGAAGAATACAAATTATGTTAATATTTAACCTATAAGAGTATTAAAAATTATTAGTAAATCTATTCCTATTAGTGATGGCAGGCAGGTTTTCAAATGATTTCTTTCTTTTCCTACCCAGCCTTCAATACTGCATGGCAAGCTTTTTGTTAGAATTTTTCTGCATCTGCTCAGCAAGAACGCAGATATGGTTTCACCATATCATATGCTATCAAAACAACGAATCTGAAAGCAAAAGCTTGGTCACCGCAAATGGCCAGCCGACCCGCGAAGCGGGTTTACGACTTTTCGTGGCCACTGCGTAAACAATATCCCCCACGCATCCGGTGGGCCGCAGGACCTAGGCCCCACGGACACGAAAACCACACAGCCGTCACCCAGAAGACACGTGTGCAGTCCCGCATACCTAGTCCTTGTATGATCCACAATCATTGTATGGAAATCCCTATCGTTTATTGTCTAGTATTACAAAAAATTATATTAAGAAAAACTACCAACTGTTATTCGTAATTGTTTTTGTTGACAAAATTAAACTAAAAGAAAAATGTTTACAAAGCAAACTATTACAGAAGAATTCAATAAATTAAAAAATAATTCAGTAAATTCTTTATTGATCTTTTATAATTCCTCGGTATAAACAATATCACTGTGAAAAATTTAAATAAAAGAGGAAACGAATAAAAACTTCTGATTATATGAACATCACATCCGTATATCACAGATCATATAGCATGCTCGTTCGGTTTTTTCAAACTATCTGGTAAATCTAAATGTCTTATTTTCATTATCTTATTACTGTATAATTGTATGAATGAATATTTTTAGTTGATGGTTGAAAACCTATTATCAAACAAAACTGCATCATATGTGTAATTGCTGAAAACATTCCCTAAGGGATGCAACCATGTCACTTTAATGGCAAGTTTTGGGTTAAGGAAAAAAGTATCCTTTGATAAATGTTTACTGATTTGAGCCAGATGCTTTGTTTTTTTATTCTTAGAAGTTGCTTCAACTGGCCAAGACAGTTTTTAAATTTGGAAGCAAAAAAATGTTGCAATCTGCCTTGACGCCTAACATCATCAGCTCAGCTAAGTGCAGCAAATTGTGAACGTTATATACTATAGAAGCATCATCATAATATTTCTGCATGTCTTCAACAAAGGAGTATAACATTTTCTCAGCAAAGGTAATGTAAATTTCATTATTGCACAATAAAGGATTAGACAAAACAGATATGGCTACATGTAAACATAGAAAATGTATGTATAGTGGTTCAGGCAAAATATTTTTCATAACAATGGGACCGGTATATAACAAAAATGTGTACGAAATTCAATGGCTTCCACCTAGATCTTAAAGATCTGGGCTGACGACTGAATTCAGAAGGCAAACATTCTTTTAATGAAGCAAGCTTTTGAGAAGCTTCTGTAGACTGTCTACCACTTATTCGGCAACTGTTTGTTTTTTGTATCTTGCCATTACGAATCCAATAAAGAATTAACTTTCTTGTCACTCCCTAGTCAACCAGATGTATAGGATCTAGAGGAAACTGAGAAACTAAAAATATATCTAGTGGAGAAATCCCATTGTGGTGTTCGTGATTGGCATGGGAAATAAAATCCTCATCTGCTCTTTTGTAACTTAACATTTCCAGAAACTTTACGTGTCCATCAACAGACATGGACACCTTTCTCACAGCCCCAAAAAGCATTGCGGCTTTTCACACATTTAACCCATGCTCGAGGAGGAGCATCACAGTTAAAATGCTCTATAGAAAATCTCAAATTAGTATTGTTCTATTGAAAGCTATTTTTAATTTGCTTTACCTCTTACATAAAGTTTTCAAAAAACTGACTTTGAGACAGTGATTTAGATTGACCACAGTAACAAGCAATGACGAATGGAGAAAGAAAATCGATATCAGATACTATCATTCCTAAAAGGGGCCAGAACTGAAGTCCGGTGTTCTTGCTGATAGGTAAACCGTCAAAATGAAAACGCATATTAATTACCTTGTTAGGACAGAAAGCAATTAGATTAAGTCTTTTAAAATAGTTTGTTATACTAAAATAACAATGTTCGCAATTTCCGAGTTTTACAACATTCGACTGCTTAGCAGTTTTTAATGAAGTTCTACTATCAAGGGGTATCTCTGGGTTATAAGTACTTAACATTTTCTTAAACCTAACGGCCAAATTCTTAGTTTGAACAACAATTACTCTTCGTAGCAAGGATAGTTGTGTTAGAACTACAATTAGAGTGTGTACCAGATTCTAATTCCTCAATATCTGATTCACTAGAGCTAAAGTCTACTGTCTTCAGACAGTGACCAGTTAAAATCACTTTCAGTATCGAAATTTTTTAGATTCCAAATCATTTATACTTTCTGAAGTGCTGGTATCATTTGGTTCTATGATGGTAGTAGATTCATTCTCAGAATTTTTATTTTCAGAAGCAGAATTTATAGATCTGCAAAATAAGAATAATTTTTTGAATCACAGTAGATTGCAAACAACTTATGATGCCAGAAATATTTTATTAATTTAGATTGAAATGCATATAATTAATTGACTATGATAAAATAAAAATACTTGAAATTTAGATGATATTTGATATATAATTGAAAATTGTTTTATCAAAACTAATTATTTTAAGTATCCTAATTCAAAATTTTAACATTGCTAGGCATTTTCTTAAGACAAAAATTAATTTGTTCTTAATATTTAGTTACTTTAATACATTTCATATTAACCCAAAATATAGCAATCTAGCTTTGAAGAATGTTAAAGAGCAGATTCATTTCCTTTCACTTGGCCTCTTAAACTCTTTTAATATCGTGCATTTACTTACTACAAATGCCTAGAAGATTGGTTGTGACGCCATTGGTTCTCTGGCCTTCAATATCTCTGAACATTGTAATTTAAAACACAAGTCAAGATAAGTAGAGCATCAAAAATTTGATGTTGTTCACACAAAGGACAAAAAGGAGAATCACAAAGCCCAAACCAGTCATGGCCTGTAGTAAGGCGGAAAAGTGTCACAGTTGCTCTTTTAGGAAAATCTGGAATCAACCGATTATCCTCAAACAGTGGGGCCCCATGCCTTACCGGCAGAGTCACATAATGTTTTCTGCCTCATCCTGGTGTTATATCTTCTTTTTATCAGGAGATAACGTGAATTAAAAAGGGCTACAAACTATTGCTTAGATTTAAATATGAACATTTTCATCTTTGAAATAATTTTACCGATCACTTTTCAAAAGTAATATTTTACCAGAAAGACAACTAGAATGTAGATAGAAAAAAAAATATAAAAACTTTTAATGATCAATATTAGAATATATATACCTTTCAGACGAGCGGCAAGAAGATATTAAATTATTTCGTCAAGCCTTACTAACAAGAGAGTCCACGATCAACTGTTTTTCGACCAATTTTATATGGTTTTCAACTTTCATTTTAATAGATCAGCAATTTTTTTCTTTACTTGACATTTCCAAGGAAAAAATATATGAAACAGAAACTAGAAGTATTTCAACAAAGACGAATATGGCAGACGTCTATATACATCAGCAAGAAAGAACAATTCCATGTCATTTGCTGATTTTTTTTAAAGGTATGGAATAGTTATTAAAACCGAATCTTTTTGATCCTCATAAAAACTACACAGAGGATCTCATTGTTCCCGGAGTCTCTTTAAACATCTACGTGGTGGAGCCATCTTGTGCAACTATGTTTCAAAATAATTTTGTGTGTATCAGCATCAAATAAAACTTATAAAGCTTTGAGTTCAAGTTTTTTTAGCAGTCTTCTCTAAATTCAAAAACAAAAAAAATAATATCAACCGAAACATCATTAACTGATACAGGTAAAGCAGCAGCCCCTCTTTTAGCAGCAATGTGTACTAAATGCCAAGGACTAACTAACATACTAATAATAATGGCAAGGACATGTGCACTGAATGGCAAAACAACAAAAATTTCTGGATTGGCTGCCTTAATTACATCAGCAACACCATTCTTTGTCCCAACCATCACTGGTGCGTTATCTCAGCAAAGTGCCTAACCATTCACCAAGTAGGAATATTTTTCGATTTTGAAGTATTTAACACCAAATTACCGATGTTCTGTCTTGTAGAGCTTGCATCAAAAGTCGGCTCTGCAAGCAGTGGTATTTTGACTTCGCCGGCTTTCGTGTCACACGTGGAAGTTAACGCGGCTCCTAAAATAAAAACATAATATTCAAATAGAGAGATGATCTAAAATGAATAATTAAGTTGATTAAAGAAAAGAAACAATTAGCACGATTAGTTAACAGAATGCCAGCCATAATTAAATAATAATAAATTTAATAAAAGGATAACAATTAAGGTTACAAGTTAGTTAAGTTCTAGATTAAACATCGTGGCGGACAGATTGTCCCAGTAACATACACAGGCGTCGTCACAGAACGAACTGAAAAGAAAAAACAGGTGCAGTTAGGTCTGCAATCGTGATTGTCCTTATTGCCAACTGGCGACGTAAGTTTGTCACATTTCGGCGTTTAGCATGAAATTGGCTCAAAAGCAGCAGCCGCTGCAACACTATAGGATAAAGTTGCGCAGTTGTATCGTTGCTTTTTCAACAATTGAAGCATTTTTAACATCTGCTATTTTTGACTCAATAACAGCAGTTTTTGTTCATCCTGCATCGTGTTATTTTGCAACATCACTTTTAGGGAACATTTTTCCTAAATAAAGGACCCGCGTGATCTGCAACACTATTAGATAGATTGCGCTTTACAATGAACGAAGTAAAATACATTTCATCACTTCTAGACGCAAAATACTTGCTAATGTTTTCATTTTTATTTACTCATTCCGCTAAATTCTTATGTTTCTACGAGCGTATATGATATGATCATTTATATAGCTTTTATCGCCATTTGTTATTTTAAAATCTAGTCCGTAAACATTACAAAACGCTTGGGGCTCCGATTTGTTATGCAAGGAAAGCTTTTAGAATAAGATTCTAAATATGTCTGATTATAAACTTAAGGAGGCATTATTACAAATTTTAAAACAAAATCACGCCATAATCCATGCTTACAAAATCGTAAACACAACTAACATCACGTCAAGTTCGCTCTCTCGCCACCGCAAGCCGTGGTGGAATGAGGAATGCGCAGCTGCCTACAAAGAGCAAAGACGCTTGTGGAACATCTACCGCTGTTAACCTTTTGTTCTTTAAATGAGCTAAGCTATAGCCCGCAGGAACAATTAACCCAACAATCAAGCATACAGGTCGCAAGAAATGAAACAACATACCTGGGTGGAAGTTGAAACTGGACTAATATTTTATTTTTCTTTCTTTAAGTACAAACAATTTGATTTTAGTCATTTTGTACAACCATGATTAGCGAAATAAACATTATATACTGACTTGATTAGAGAATTATGCATTATTTGCAATAGGTAAATGACTAGAAAAATTAATATTGAGCATTATAAACATTTTATGGTTTTAAATAGTGCAAGCAATTTTAGTTTTGACCATGATTAGAAAAATATATATTCATCATTACATACAATCTTGATTAGAAAATAAAAATTGATTACTATAAATATATGAAGAGAAAAATAAATAATAAGCATTAAATATAATTGAACATGTTGATAAATATATGGATAATCATGAATTAAATAAATTTTGGCCAAGCCATAGTGGCGCCATCTGGAGGAAATAACTTTAATTTGATTGAATTGGATTATAACAATATTTGTATATTAAGCAGCAGAATGGTAATGGAAATATGAATTAGAGTTCTGAGTTAAATAAAAAGTCCAAATTTAGGCAATATAACATTACTGTGCAAGAGTAGTTTCCCTTATGATATTTTGTAGCAATTTGAGCACTTCCTCATTTTTTTAAAGTTCTTTAATTATTGTCACAAGTCTGTGAGTCAGACCTACGGTTGAAAAGGCCTCTCCCACTCTTCTCTGGAACTGTATTACTTTAGAAGTTTTGATGCTTAATTCTGCCAATTGATGGGAGATTTCTTCTGTTTTAAACTCTGCTGTCGGTTCACTTTAATAAGATTTTAATATGCTTGTGCTGGAGTTGTGGGTGGGTCTATGACTTCATTGGAAACTTCCATGGGTGAAGCAATGTAAGAATCTGCTGTGGTTTCAGGTGGTGGTAAGGAAGTGGCGGTATCTAGCGTCGAAGAAGAGCAGCTATTTGTAGTCGTGATTAGGAAATCTTCAGGTTTTTTGTCATCAGATGGCTTTTTCTTCTTTTTTTGGACGGAGGTACAGTACTATTTGTGGTGATGCTTTCGGAATCAGAGGTTGTCACTTAATTCTTATGTTTCAAATGTAGGTCCACTTCATTAGTTTCCATGGCTGGGTCAACAGCTGTTTCAGTCGGCACTTCAGGCTTCATTGATTCTGGCGTGGGATGCGCTGTAGTTTCAGCTGCGTCCCTTGAATGCTGGCCTATCTTTTTCTTGTCCCAGTTTGCAACGGAGCTTCTGCTCTTTTCCAATAATTCGGCAAATTTCATGGTTTCCTGTTCGGTCATTGAATCTCGTATAAGCCTTTCAGTCAGTCGCTTTCCCTTTCGGGAATAAGGATCCATGCATCGTTGAATCTCGTGTTGGCCTTTCAGTTTGTCGCTTTCCACCACGTCCGTAGTGATGATAGGTAGCCATTTTTGCGTTATTGAATTGTCAGCTTAAACTGTGTTGAATCGTTATATGACGGCTACAATTTGTACATCCTGACTTTCCTGAAAACCTCCTTCGAGGAAGCAAGTACCTAAACAGGACAAATCTTAGTTCGGATTTGAGCAATCAAGTTATGTTGTTCTTTACTAACACATGCGCATTCTTACTCACATATGATTTTATTTATGCTGGAAATTGTTTGAATCTCGGCATTAAGCGCGAAGCGCTTCTAACCGATTCATCGAGTCTAAAAAGTCCTAAATTAGAATGTCCTAGGTTCACAAGATATTTGTAAGATATCTACACAAAAAAGTCCATTGTAGATGTTGGGCCTGAGTTGCACGGAAGAAAATCCTCATTGGGATGGGGTTTTCCCATGAAGAAGGCTGAGTGCCTCCTGATTTTTCAAAAGTTCTTGTAACTCTTTCATTAGAGTAACCAAGCGATGAGCTGAGGTTGCTGGAGTAGTGGCTTTCTTTGCTGGTGAATCTTTTTCTCTTGGGGCGGGCCTCGCACCCAGAGCAGTTAGATGTGTGGTCCTTATTGCAGTTACAGCAAGTGGCTGGTGTATCTTTGCTCTTTTTGCATTGGAATGAGTAGTGGCCACCGGCACACTTTATGCATCTTGGTTCGGATGTGCAGGTTCACTGTGAAGCCTTGACAACGGAAACACTGTAGCGGCCGCCTCTGAATTTCTCCACACTGATCGGGATGTCCTTAATGCATTCAGTGTGGTAGATCTTCATGTAGGTAGAATGATAGAATCTCAGGTAGAATGATGAGGAAAAGTGGGAGTGGTCTATAGGCCCCGCCCACTCTCTTTTTGAACTGGATTACTTTCAGGATTTCCAAGTTTTGTTTCCCTAATTCAAGGAAAATAATGTCCAAATTAAAGTCCAAAGGAAGTCCTCGAATGAGAACTTTTAGGTTCTTGGGTGGTTGAGCTCTCTGATCATTTGTGGATGGCTCCAGATCTTTTTCTGTACTCTCCTCCTGGGTTTCCATTGGGGTTGGAGTAGAATTCACCGGTGGAGTTGGAGGATCAGAAGGAGAATTTGCAGGCTTTGTCGAGTCTACATCAGTTGATTTCTTCTTCTTTTTTCCTCTTTCTCTTTTTGGTGTTTGATTCCGATGTATTTTCTGTCTCGGAGGCAGAAACCTCCTTACTAATTGCCAAGTTTTGTGGCATTGGTGGACTGGATTCAGGAGTGGGCTCTTGTTCCTTTAGGGCTTTCTCCTTTTCGTTGTAGACTAACCAGGCACTGTTTCTAAGAGCGAGGAAGTAGCGACCAACGGGTCATACTTCACCTTCAATATTGAATATGACTCTCTCAAACTTTTCAGTTTTTCTTGGTCTATGGTAATGTGTCGGAAGAATTTCTTAGCAGAAGGTATATCCATAGGTGGAGGTGGAAAATATTGCGTGGAAATTCCACAAGTCGAAAACGCTTCTTTAAACGCTGCTTCTTCGTCGCTCGTCGAGGTTGGCTTGCGGCCGGAAGGGAGAACCTTTCCGCCGCTTGCTGTTGATTTTATTTACAGATAAGAGATTATATTTATGACAGCACTGCTGCCATCTATGTTAAAGTGACCACACGACCCGATTTCGGCAGGGCAGTTCCGCTTTTTGATGGATTGTCCCGTTTCCCGCCGATTTTTGAAAATATCTGCATTTCTTATTTTAAATGTACACGTTTTAGTTTACGATTTAGTTTCCCACCTCACGATATGTACAAGTTAATTTACATTTTTTATCATTTTGCCCAAAATGTATGCGATAAAAACAAACATTTCCAGTTTCTTGGTAACGGTTACACAAGTTACTTCTGTCTCTGCTTCTACCAAAGAAATTTTCCCTTCGAGGAGCACGATTTTGTACGTTATCAGCTCTTGGATCTGCTTGGTCAATTGAGCTTATTTGAGTTTGCATTTCAAAATATTGGGCGTATTTAACACTAAATTGTAATTATATTTAGTGTATTAGTTCTCGTTAACACAGTAATGTATCGCAATATTAGTGAAATGCAAGCTTTTCCCTGAGGTTATACCAATTTATGGAATTTTGAAAAAATTCTTTTTTGGGTAATTCTGCACTCACATAAAAAATCCTGGGCTATTTTTTAAGTAATATTTTCTTAAAGGATTAAAATACAGATTAATATCTTAACTGCTTTTGAGGCGCATCATAGTTCGTAGGCTCATCATATATGCATAAATGGTCATCAAAAGTCCAGAGGCACTGCAAAAAATGTATATATTTTAGAATTTGTCATAACACAGTAATGTATCGCAATATTTGTGAAATGCAAGCTTTTTCCTGAGGTTATACCAATTTATGGAATTTAAAAAAATTCTTTTTGCACTCATCATGATTCTGCACTCATCATGAAAAATCCTGGGCTATTTCTTAAGAAAATATTATTTTCTTAAAGGATTAAAATACAGATTAATATCTTAACTCCTTTTGAGGCACATCATAGTTTGTAGGCTCATCATATATACATAAATAGACAGAGCTGCAACATAAATTAAATGGCTAGCACACCTTGCTGTGTTGTTGCTTTAAAAAAACAATAGCTCTATTTCTTTTCTTTTATAATGCAGCAACCCTATCAGACATAAATGCTACACAATTTTCAAAAGGAATTCCTTAAATTCATCTAATGTTAATGCACTAATATTTTCACCAGTTCCATCGCCATATAAATTGGGTACAGATAAAAGATTGCTCTGAATTTATCCTTCAGCCGGATTAAAGAAACTGATTACTACCGGATACTTATGATCAACATTAATACAAGCGGTAGAAAACGAACTATGTTGCTTCAACTTTACCATTGTATCAACATGATCAGTAGTCATTTGAACAGACGTCTTTGTTCATTCACATCCATACTGTTTGGCAACTTTTGATTTCGGAAACATTCTAAAGAAGAACTGATTTGCATGATCAGCGGCCGTAAGTGGTACGTTATGCTCAATGAGAAAATAACATTTCAGCGTTAATCACATCCATATCATTTTTTAGATAGCTGTCGTGCTATATGTGGTTCGTAAACATTGCTTACCACATATAGCACACGACAGATAATATCGTTGTTTAACATATATTGAAATTCTTGTTTAGCTATACGCAACCTTTCATAATCTAAAACTCGGGAGCGGGTATTAACTGGTTGTCCTTGAGTGGTGTCGAAAAGTACTTACTGACCTCAAGTAAAACTCAAAGGACTTCGAATCAAATAATTGAAAAAACACGACTATTACTATTAATATAAAAGGAAGATTTATTAACTAAACAAAATTGCAGCATCGCCGTACCAAAAAAACAAATCACTTACTCAAAAACTATTTACATTCTATCTAAACCATCACCATGGTAACCACAAAAACTCCTCTCGTTGCCATCTTCAAACTGTATAAGTAAGTTATTTTACAAAAAATACGATGCGCATAAGCACATTATATTTCACAAGTTGTAATGTAATGTTCAACGAGATGATTAATTTTAGAAACAGATAAATTGGGCAAAGTTTCACCCAAGCACTTCTGCGGGCACACATCATAGGTTTCTTAAAAATTTTATTTTTACTATACCATTTTTTATTTACATATAAATGTGCTGGTAATTGAACATCGTTTAATGTTTTTTAAAATATATTTCTCCCCACTGGAGCTGATTTTCTATTTCGCAAAAAGTCATTTATAAGATTTACTATATTATTTCCAGGAACGGCTTCATGAATAATTTCACCTTTAGCGTTCCAAAGGAGAGATTCATTATTTTTTAAGAATTGATACATATCTTTAGCTTTTTCTTGAAATCGAACTGGAACAACAGTTAAAATGTTTCCCTCCAAGTCTTCAGTTTCTTTTTTGATATTTGAAGAGATCTCTTCTGCAGACTCTACTAGAGGATCATCTATGTTCGGAATTTCCTGTTCGTCGGTTTGAGATTCTGGTTTATTCGGTCTCGAAACTGAAAAGTGCGTATACTTCTACAATATTTGTTAATACAGAGCTGCTTTCTCGTCATCTGCTAAGTCCTTTTTCTGTAGAATATTTTCCATTTGTTGATCCAATTGTGATAAGTGTTCCGCTACTTGACAGATATAACTAATGACAGATATAGCTACAGGTAATAAAAATCCTCCTCCTTCCTGTACAAGAATTTTTCTTCTTCTTATACAATGGCAATTTCTTCTTAGAAAGTTTTCTTAAACTTTCTTTATGAGGAGCTAATTTATTTTTCTGAGATTTCGTTATTGGTATATTACCACGCAATACATTCATTACACACTCACACAAAGTTTTTATTTCACTTTTTTTGAAAAGAGGCTTGCAATGTTTAGTTTTAGTGTTCAATTTCATGAGCTCTAATGTTCGCTCATTACATACGGACATCTTACCTTCAAATGATTTGAATTCCGAGTGCTTGTCCTATTTATAGGTCTTGTAGAAATCGTCCAAACGCTTTCGCCTTAACGAGAGCACAATGTTTAAAATCTGGTGAATGTATATTGCACGAAGATAAAGTTGGTATCAATTCTTCTACTTTAGGACAGCCAAAATCTTCCAAACTGTAACACACTCTGCCGGTTAGAATTTCTAAAAATTTCCGTTTCTCGAGTCCTATCTCATAGATATGTGAATACATATCACACAAAAAAGTCAATATAGTATGAAATTTAATGTAGGGTAATTCTCCTTGGTTCCAATCTATTCGATGAATATTTCTAACTATCCAAGAATATTGTATTTTCTGCTGTGTTGGAAGTTCTTCGAACGGGAACGGTGGTTGGAATGTACACACTCCGGTAATGGGATTACCTTTCACGGCATGAAAAGCAAGTTCTTTGACAATGTAGGTCCCTGATGAAAGTTGAAAACCTTCAAAATCAATGACTAAAGCTGACATCTAATTTCCTTGAAATTCACAGTTGAAATGAAGTTATCGAGGTTGGTACACATAAGTATCTCCAGGAAGCATACCAGTACACATGCGTATAGATTATTCGGTATCACACTTTAAATCAATGAGTAAATAGCCATACGGTTTTGATGTGGCATCTGCATAACATTCTTGAAAAAATTTAACTTTTCGAGGGTACAATTGACGTCCTAAATGTGTAATTTGCGGTTGATCTCTTCGATTCTTAAATAATACAAGATAATGAGCATTTAAGGATATTTCACTCATTTCCTTTCCTTTATGAAAAAAGTTTTGAACCACAAAAATAATGCTGCGAGATTTATGGTGGGAAAATTTTGTAAATAATTTCGTCAATTCCCAATTAACTCATGAGATCATCAATCACAATTAATGCACCTGAATATTGATTCAAATCAGACGGGAGTCCTTCGTGGAAAACAACATTAGGCATCTCATCATATAATTTTTGATAAACACCATACTAAGTGTTTTGGGAAAAGGCCATATTCCTGAGGATTTAAATCCTTGAACAGCATTTTGTGCACTATCTGCTTTTAAATATGCTTTTCAAAGAAGTGAAGCTACGTCGTACTGAGTAATTATTCCATCTACATGGCTTCGTTGAAAAGTAGAAACTTCTTGTTCAAACTAAGTTTTGAACGGTCCAGAGGTTGTATGCGATGAGTTGTATGAGGAGGCAGCGATATAAAAATTACATTATTTTTTCTAGCATATTCAAGGGCCTCAATATATTTGTAAGATTCATGATTATCTAATATTAAGATTACTTTTTCTCAGGAGTTGGACGGGTATTCTCGACGAAATGATGAAGCCAATCTAGTTATTTCGGTCCATTAATCCATCCGTTGTCAGTGCATGTAGCAAGGGAACCAGAGGGTGCTCCATCTAACAATCTACCAACCATTCTTTTTCTACCATAAATAAAAAAAATAGAGGTATAAAAGATCCAGCCGCGTTTCAGCAGCAGATAACAGTCGTCAATTTCCCTCTTTCCGCGCTTGAAGTTACACCCACCTGTTTTTTCCCTGATTTTGACAAAATTTTCGGAGGTTTATTACTAGATGCATGAATGCCAGTTTCATTCATATTGTATATTCTTGTTGGATCAATGTCATGCTCATCAATTCCTCTTTCCAATAAATCATAAAATCTGTAAACTTGAGGCCGATTGAAACCTCGTGCTCTTGCAATTGATGTTGGTTCTGGTTGCCTAACAATTATATTAGAATGTCGTTTGTTATAACCCAAATACCAATCATTTCCAGCACTGCCGTTCTTAAGGCGACAAGGGGGTTTCGAATTTTTATTTTTAACCAATTTACTTGTAATTTTTACAGATTATATATATTGATGAAATAAGTGTGGAAATTAAAATTCAGAGTGATATCTTAAAAATTTAATTAGTTATTAAACTTTAAAATTTAATTAATTAACATTTTTAATAACGCTCCATTCGTCTCATATTTGAAGTAATTGACAAAATCTTATCTCTAAAATAGTTAACATAGCCACAATAACATTTTGTTGGACTCACATTTTTTTATATTTTGTCTCAAATTAGAAAAAATTAAAAAAATCTAAGTTCGATAAATTTTTAGCAAAAAAAAAATCATCGTTTCGCAATGTAAAAATCAGAAGAATGTTATGCCAAATGATTAAACATTTTGTTTCCTCGTACAAACTGTTCTAAACATTATTACGTAGTTTATAAAAAGTTATCATAAAATTTGGTGAAAAATTGAGACGCATGGAACATAGTGAACATTACGTTCACTCTTAAAAATTTCATTATGAGAAAAAGAGGATTTTTAATATATTAATCAAAAATTTACTTCTAAATACTAACACTATATGTTGTTATTTTGCATGCTAAAGAATTAAAAAATATATAATAAAGATAACTGACATAGAGAAAGACAGTTAATATGAATAATAAACACAAAAACATTTATATATTGTGTGATATAAATACTGTTTGAAAAAGATTTATTGATATATGAAGTAATATGTGACCCATATCTATGAAATATGCAAAATTTTTATCTGAATATTATAAGTTAAAAGCCACCAGAACAATAGGTTGCTACCTCTTTAGCTTGTTTTTTTTTTTTTTTTTTGTCATCAGAAGATTTCTTATATTTTTTGGAATTTCTCTTCTGACGACGATACTCGCTTGATTGCCGAAATCTCTTTTGAGAAGCCCTGCGTTTTTTTTTTCACAGCAATAGCTAACGACGCACTGTTAGCATCGAAAAAAGATTCCGGTGAAGCTAACTCAAGCGACTTTGCGCCACCAAGATTGAACTCGCTTACAGCAGACGTTACAGCAATGTCCAACCGTTTTTTGGAGATAAATGTCTCCTTTGAACATTTAGCCCAAATACAGCTACGGAGACATTCATTTGCATTTTTAGTTTTGTTTTTAGTGCAGCGCGAAAGAAGCTCAGTTGATGCCAACCGCTGACAGATCGGCATTATCTTCTCGACTACCTGCTGGCTCAAACATGTTCTCAGCGTGGAATGTTTTTTCGGAATGGTATTTGTAGCCAAAGCCTTATTGTTAAAACACCAAGATTCTGCACCAGGTGGACATTTTTGGTATAGAGGTTTTTTATCTGTAGACATACAATGAAATAATGTAGCATGAATGGCAGTTTTCATGTTGTCGACGTTTGGGTCATTGTCTCGATATGCATTTCGATAGTAAGCTTGCAACATAGTTATGGAGCTGTCCTTCAAGCTACCACTCTTGCGCCCACCAAGAGTAACACCTTTTGCACGCCACTCTTTAACCTTGTTGCGAAGCCCTGTTCCCACTCTTTTGGCAACGTGGTTCAAGCACTCTTCTTTTTCTATTACGGTATCAGGTCCATACACGTGAGCGTCATTCAGAGCATCAAAAGTTTTTGTATCTCCATCCGAAAGTATAGTTGTGTACCTGAGGAGGCAGGTATCGATGTAGCGCTTCCACAGAATGAGAGCATCATGCATTTCCATGCTGTTAGATGAGCCCTCAAAGTTTTTTTTCACACTAAGACCTATGCCCTTCAAACCATAAATGTTGTATTCAGGTGTATCAGCACCCAAATCTTTCGCTGTTGTGGTACACTCGTGGCAGTACTTTAATAAGATTTCAAAGTCCACTACCAATCCTGTCACAACTTCAATTACAATTCCGATTCCATACAATGACGTATGGTCACGCTTTTGCCATGTACCGTCATATGAAACGCAAACATCAAAGACTCTTTTGTCATTGAGGTTAGAGTTTGCTTCGAAATGAACTTTTCTTACAGTTTCTCGTGAGGTTTGGAGAACATCGTACTTCAAATTTTGTTTTAATTCAACAATAGAATTGAAACATTCACGGAATGTCCAAAGCAGACATTCCCAGAGCCATAGTAAAAGTTTCTAGGGCTGCGTGACCTCTGCCTACATCAATAAAGGCAGAAACTATTTTGTTGTTGATATCAAACCGACGACTATTATCAACACGCAGGCTTAAAAAAAGTTTAACCAGCTATGTTACCATCCAACAGAAATACAACTTTTTTTTTATCATTCTCACTTAAATAAACATATTTGTTTTTAATGTAGGGTAAATTATCATTTTGAGTATTAAGATCAAAGTTAGAGCATAAAGATTTTAATGTGTTTGGATGAGGCAATTTTATGTAATTAATATTTCTTATAAAGCGATAAGCATGCGGAGAAATTGTAAATGGAAGAGTACTAAATAATCAGCTGAGTATTTTAAAGCGTTTTTGTTCTTTTGTAAAAGATCTATTTGTTCTAATAACAATACAGAGCAAGTTTTTTTTTTTTTTTTTACTGCCATCAATATTATTTAAATGATAAGTTAAAACATTATTAATTGATGTTAAAATGTCTTTCATACAGTTATTAGAAGTATTTATCTTCTGTTCTAATAGAAATAAAATATTTTCCAAATCATTCACAGAAATACATTTAAAGGGTAAAGAAAACTTACCTAACATATTTAAAGGTATATCCTTAAGATGCGCTTTAACTTCACAATTTTTATGAATCATAATACATTTATCAATTTGTGGACTAAGTTTGTCATCAATATGGAAAAATAAAACATACTGTTAAGTTCTCAAAGCATTCCATAAAGTTGAAAATATAGTTTTGTTTAATAAAACTAGCAGTTCTTTTATAACTTGTGAAGCTGTGTGAAACATTGTTCATGGCTTTCAATGCTTTCTAAAATAGCTTGATTAACATGAACATTTTCGAGTCTTATATCCTCTCTCGCCACAATGTAACACCATTATTGCAACAGCAATGGGACCTCAAAGTTCTCAATAAATTGCATAGCATTAAATCCGATTTAGATAATTTGCCAGTGCTGCGTTTGCGTAGTGCTGACGCAGAGCTAACCTGACTCCGAATCGGCCACATCCGGTTAACACGCCGCCATCTATTGTTTGGAGAGCCTCCTCCTCAATGCAGTACGTGTAGCGTTTCTCTCACAGTTCATCATATTTTAATAACGTGTCCATGTTTTAATCAACTTCGTTTAAAGCTTTTTGGGAGTACTATTTTATGTATGCAAGATTTGTTGGATGACACTCACCATCCTAACATTTTTGCATTTTTACGTGCCGTAGGTATTTTTAACAGCGTATAAAAGTTTTAACACATCTTCAGTTTTAAACATATCTTGCTACCTTTGTACATTTTACTCACTTCGTGCGTTTTATACTGTTCTCAAACTTTTATCTGATTTTCATAGTATTTATCTTGTTTTATTCACTGTTTTATAATTGTGCTGCAATTAAATTTTGTATGTACTTTTGCATGCTTTTGAACAATTTTACCGTATTATCTGGCGCAGCATGTCCTCATGTGGACTTAGTGTCATTAAACCCTACATTCAATCAATACAGGCCTTTAGGCCCGAAGCCAATGCAGCCCCAATTGAAACGCTTCCTACCATGCTCTACCTCCATCTAGTTGTCATGGTACGCAGCCATTTCAATCCTAGGTTTATGAAAGTCATCGTTAGGTACACAGTGTTCTAAAATGTCCTGGTCAGTTATTGGCTGGTCAAGGGGATCTGAGGTATAGTTCAGAGACCAGCCCGCTGCTCCGAAAGGAGCGCGATTTTTGATATCACTATTGACTTTCCAGAACTTCATACGTCCTGCTGGCACAGTTCGGTCAATTTTGATGTGTACGTTTGTCACCCCGACAAGATAGTCTGTGTCCTCCGTATAGCGGTCGGCGGATGTTAGGACTGTGTCGGTATAAATGTCAACCTGAGGTACACGATGGGTGCTCCACAATGTATTCAAGAGCCACATCATCCTCTGCTAACTTAGCGATGGTTAGCAAACTAACGTCTACAGGTTTTTCAGTGATCGCAGCTATGAGTAAAGGGTTAAAATACTAAACCCCATGATTTGTATAATCCAAAGTTGCTGTACATAATTGTGTGATGAAGGGTTCCATATCTACTTTTGTTGGATACCATCACATGTTGGCATACACGGGAATGACCTTGCTGATATTACGGCTAAAACCACTCAAAATGTAAGCAATAACCTTATAACATCTCTTGTAACAAAAATAATCATGGCATTAAGTTGAGTTGCACACATGACGCGAAATGTTTAAGCCTAGCCTACAAAAGCTATAGCGGCATGACGTTTATCTGCAGAAAGTTGTTCTCACCACTATGTTTTTATACATCAATTCCTTACAGTAGAGGCAGTTGCGCAATCGGGAAACCAATTCCTTACACAAGAAATGCATTTGCGGCGTTTAACTCCTTCCTTCTCGCTCTCGTGAAAATGACGGGGTGAGATTTCGCCCGCTATTTCTCGCGCCCGTGATATTGACCGGCTGGAGTGTTCAGTAGTAATGCGCCAATAAGAATAAAACTAATTCATTTCTTTTGCCCGGAAAACATTTTATTTCTCATTTTAAACACCTGATGGCAGTACCAGGATATTTTTAAGGTAATTGTAGATAGTTAGTTTATTTTAAACAAGTTGCAACACTAATCAAATACAAAAGCCAAAAAAATTGGCACTTTTAAGACCGTTTTCTTGAAAATTAACCGATCGTTAAGGGTTTAACTGCAAGCGTCATTTTATAAAGATATATTCGGAAAAAAATAATTTAAGGTGGAAAAACGGTGTATAAGAATAGAGATGACTGGAAATGTGTATATTTTTCGCGTAAAAGTTGACAGGTATGTAACCGATATCGATTTACCTTTTTCGGTAGTTCTATTTTAACCTTGTAGGATCTCTCATATCATCCTAAGCTATTTAAAATTTTATCATCTAATCTTATTCACGTTTTGCGCCGATTTAGCCTGATTTTACTCACTTTTAGATCTTTGCATTACCTTGTGTACAATTTGTACTATGAATTTTACCTTTGATTTGATACTTATTGTTTTGCACAAAGCGTCCATTAGTGGACCTTGTGCCATTAAATCATACATTCAATCAAAACCTCTAAAGTTAGTAATTGATAAATGGTGTACCTTCCCTTCCAGAAGTTCGTTTTGGTAAGGAAAAAAATGCTGATCAAGCAACCTTTGAAAACAAAGACTGCGTGTGATGAATTGAATCAGAACAAATTATTAAACTGTACATAGTAACTTTATTTTTTATTAGAGACTTTTCATCAAAATATCACAAAAAAGTTTAAGCTGTGAAATTTATCGACTTTCTTTTGTTATCAATGGCAACATCATATCAAATGAATGGCACATTAGCTGAATTTCACTAAACAAAAAATTACAAATGATGAAAAGCAACACCTACACCGGGGGGGGGGATGGTCAAATTTAAATACATACTTTCTTCTAGTACTAATACATGTAAATCATAGGACATAATTGAAAGTCGCCACCAGCAACAGGACGATTAAATATAACTAGTCTTTTTTAATTTCAAGAAATGCTTCAAAAGAAAATGCCTTACAATATTAATAATAAAAAAAAATTTAATTTTCAGCCAAGTAGCCACAGGTTTTAAAAAAAGGCCACTATTAAAAATGCTACAAAATTTCTCAATTTTGCCCTATAATATAAATTCAGATCTTGTATGAAAATTCAACACAATCCATTTCATGATTAATGCTATAGAAAGAAGACCATTAAAATTGTGCGGAAAAAAAAGACTTAAAACATGATTGTACAAAGATAAGCTTTTAGAACAAGAAACGACTGAGTGTTCACTATATCCCTGGTTCATTATAAGGAGATTAGAATGTATAAACTTGATCTATAAAATTTACATAGTACCATTAACATATACAGAAATAAAAAAAGTTCAATCACCGAGAGAAAATAAATAATACACACATACATAATATGTATGAAATAAGAAAAAGCATAGCAAAGGTGTAAAAATACTAAACAAAACACTAAAATTCACAAGTGTAAAATAAAACCAATAAAATAACTGAGTAAAAAAAAAAAGATGTAAATATTTTTTTTTAAATGTTTTTACGCATTTGAATTAATATTTTAATCGTAATCTAATAACACAAATTATATTGTTTAGATTATACATAATTTAGAACAATCAAAATAATATATCATTTATAACTCATTTCTTTGCACAATACAAAATCAGAAAACAAATATAACAGTAACAGCATAATACAGTCAATTTCCTTTAACCCGAATAAGTTAAAAGCAATGACTCAAATATAAAAATTTTGACTTCACTGCTAGACTCACAATTTTAATATTACAACATTTGTCTTTTTGATAGTGGGTTCATAGTATTGATTATCATTCAAGGATATTGAAATAATATTCTATACATCATCATGATTGTATTTTGGTCCAGATTTTTAATTATCTCTGTTAAGTTATAAGTTTTTAATTTTCCCTCATTAAGAACGTCTGAATCATATAAATTTGAATGTATACAATTATATTGAATCCTCTCAATTCAACAAATTAATGCAATGCAAACAATATGCTCTCAAGAAAACAGGTTACGCGTGGAAATCAACATCAAACTTATCTATCAATAGGTATCTCAAGATTGATTTGAGTTTGCATCTTATTATGTACTAGTTAATTGAGATTAATAATTGTAGTGGTAGTTATGCCACAATACTCTCCCATCAGAATTTTCACAGGGATAGAATTTGATGAACGGATACCACTAGATGCCATAGTTGCGAAAGACTGGGAGATCTATGTTTAATTCACTGGATTTTTGTGCACTTAAGGTGAGAGCTGTATTGAATTCACTGTTGTGTGTGTGGTCTCTAACGTGTTGCTAATAGCATCCGAGTGAGAGCAGAATTCCGTTGTGTGTAAATGAGATATAGCATATCAGCAGGTCACCAATGTGGTGGAACCGCATAAAATTCAACTTAAATTTAAACATAAAGTTAAAACGGACTTTATAATAGCAATTTTTGCTGCATTAGACTAACTGAATGTTAACATCAATGATCTCTGTGTGACAGCGTTGAGTTCGCATACAAATTTGGACTTACAGTGTTGAAGATTCGCTCAGTAAATTTTGCTACCACTGAGGAAAAAAAAAATCATAAAATTGTTCCTTGGATGTGAATTTTGATTTGTAAGGTATGTTAAAGATCTAGTTTAATGTTTACATCAATGATCTCTGTGTGACAGCGTTGAGTTCGCATGCAAATTTGGACTTATAGTGTTGAAGATTCGCTCAGTAAATTTTGCTACCACTGAGGGGAAAAAATCATAAAATTGTTCCTTGGATGTGATTTTTGATTTGTAAGGTATGTTAAAGATCTAGTTTAATGTTTACATCAATGATCTCTGTGTGACAGCGTTGAGTTCGCATACAAATTTGGACTTACAGTGTTGAAGATTCGCTCAGTAAATTTTGCTACCACTGAGGGGAAAAAAATCATAAAATTGTTCCTTGGATGTGAGTTTTGATTTGTAAGGTATGTTAAAGATTTAGTTTAAAAGAATAAATAACAAGAAATTTAAGAAAGTAAAAGCATCATTAAAAAATTATCAAGTTAGTTACAAAAGGTAATATTCAAGTTAATAGGAAATTGACTACATTATGCATGTAACATATGGGTGAGGGATAATTTACGTAATAATATAATGTAATCAATATTCCTTAATCGAAAACTCGAGTATTTTCTTAAATTACACAGTTGTGACAGATGAGCAAACTAAATATTATATATGAGTAAACTAAATGCAAGCAATAATAAATAAGATTGAGTATTTCATTTTTACCATTCTTAAATATCTATGTAAAGCTAGAAAAAGAGATTAATAAAATTTATTGAAACTTTAAAAATACATTTTTTTTCTTTTTCAAATGAAATATATCAAGCATAATAAACAGTCGATAAGTGTAACCTGCAACTATGTGTCAACTATATATTGTATATAAGAGTGCTCAACAATTAACTAATTGTGCATCTTTATACATTTTTCCAATATAAATAAATGAATAATTTGATTCATAAAGTGTCCATTATAATCAAATTTTATTCCTTTATTATCTTCTATTTGATATATTTCATGAAATAGTTTATTCATTTAATATAAAAGAGGGTGTAGTAACAAATTTCATCATAATATTTTTAAGTATAATTACTGTAACTAGGCATTTTTCAACAACTTTAAAATAAATGCATTTGACAAATTAATTGTCAAATTTTCAATTAAAATTATTAATGCTCTTTGATGCTGTTCACCATAGTACAAAATGCAATCTACAAAATATACTCACACAATTATTTAAAGACTGTTTATTAGGAAATTAATGAATTTAAAATTTCAAAATTTTCAATTCACATGAAAATTTTAAACCAATGACGAGATCCAAATTTATAAATTTATGAAATATACATTCTTTAAAAAATTTTAAAAATTTTTTTTTATATAAAATTAATTTAGGAATTAAATTTTTTTAAAGAATTTTGGAGGTTTAAAAAATGAAAGACTAAACACAAATATATAATCTACAAAATTTTAAACATTTCTGTTTGAAAAATCACTACGCTTTATAAACCGAATCACTTTAAATAATGGAAACGTTTAATGAAACATTGATCAAGAAATATCTCTTTGCAAAACAAAACCTAATTTTTCTATTTGAAAAATCCTTTAAATTCAGCTGAAAAATTTTAGTTTTAATTCTAAGAATCTGTAAGCAGAACTTTATATATCCAGTATTTTAATGAAGCACCAAATTCAACAAAAAAAAAAGATATTCACAAATTTAGTTTAGTTAATTTAAAGAGAGGAATGTTTTTTTTTCTTCTTTCTAATAAAATATGTATGTTAAAATATCACTAAAATTTTACAAGGAATGCGTCCTATCTACATCACACAATCACAGCACATATTAAAAATAGATACTTCATCACAAAAATGATTTCTGGTCCATCTTTGTTAATAAAAACCTATAAAGAAAGAAAATATTTTTAATAAATATTCAAAACATATTAATGATTCCAGGCGTCAAAAAAACACGAAGGATTTGAAAAATTTAGAAAGGGATAGCAATGTTTGGTTTATTGCATTTTGCTTAAGAATGCAATCAATCTATTATCTCAAGTACACAAAGCTTGTTAATAGATGCTGCTGCTGACTGAGTAAAACTACAATAAAATGTTTTCCTGCATGCCTGACTATTCCAACACACAATATTCACAGAGGCACGTGTAATTTTGAAAACATTGTTTTACAGATTTCTCTATCCTCAATTGTTGATAAACTTTGTAACAAATTTTGATATATAGCTGATTTCTGAAGCAAAATGCAGCAAACCATGTATTTCTATTGTGCATGACTTTTCAAATGATCCACATTTTTCATATACTGGAAGAATACAGAATTAAAATATTATAATTAATCCCTGCTTTAGAATATACGTTCTTATTTTTAAAATCATCTAAAATTACACAATTTTTAGATCCAACTAATTATCTTATTATACATGCCTCAAATGAAAGTGAATCTTGACCCAGTGTTCGAATTAAAACCTCTGAGGCAACATTGCTTTAATTTTCTCATTTATCTATTTTACTTGGTGACACTTTTCACTAATTTTAAAATTGGCTGAGTTGCCAGTAACTAAAAACTTATTAATTGGCATCAATAGCCTTGGTGGCTCAGGGGATAGAGCGTTCGCCTTCCTATGAGCCAGTGCTGAGTTCGAATCCCAGCACTTGCTAGTCTATACTAATTTTGCACCCGAATTGCACCGACCACGGTGCTGACATCGAATATCCTGAGTGGTAGAGGGAGCATAGGTTAGAGTCCACTTGTCGTGAGACTAGCCGCGGAAGATTTTCCTCTCCATGTAACGCAAATGCGGCTTAGTTGCCTGAAAAAGTCCTATGAAGACAAAATTTCTCCCAACATGGGCTGTTTAATGAGGGTTATAAAATAAAAAGTATATCCTAGTGACCCAATCAAATTATTTAATTAAATTTTAGATCGTGAAAAATAAAAAGCGGATCTCAGAAAGAATACTTTGCTTTGTGGGCATTTATTCAGTACATTATAATTTAATATTTGTTTTTTGCCCTGATTCGCCAGGACAATGCAGTGTTCCTTTACATTTTTGAGCTGTTCATTATAAAAACCTCTCCATTTATTTTCCCTGATTTACTGTCTTTTTCTCAAAGTGATTTTTGATTGTGGTATGATTAAGAGAATAAAATGACATAGAAGTGGTTGTGATTATGTAGAAGATGGAGCTTTGGGGCAATTGACATTGGTGCAAGTGGCAAAACTAGTTTTGGAGAAAAAAAACATTTTGGAGCACCGAAACAAAGATTCGGAACATATTTGATAAAAAGCTTTTATAGGTTACTAGTTTGACTTTTATAAAAATAAAAACTTCATAAAACTTATTTAATCTAACCTTGTATACTATGTACATGTTTTTTTACCATGACTAATTACTTTTGGAACTGTAAGCACTATTTTAAAAATGAACAAAAGAATTGTAAAATTAAAGAACGGAATTTTTTTTAAAAAAAAAAGAGAGAGAGAGAAATGAAAAACCAAGAATTTTTAATTTTGTTTATTAATAACAAAACTTATTTTTTACATTTTTCGAAGGTCCCTGCATTAACAAATTAAGTTTCTTTTTGGAAACTTCCAATGCTGTTAAATACTCTGCTGTCCTCGACTTAGCCTCAGATAAGAGGACCTGTTCTATAATAAACATGCCTTTATTATTTAACCCATCTTTAACATTTTTTTCCAGCTGTGGCTAAGAGATCCTGTGAAGCCTTCAATTTTTTTTTTTTGCAAATCAAATTCAGCAGCTTTCAATCTGCTTTCCTCAGTTTCAGTGTCTTCTCATTCATTGCACACGCCAAGTAAAAAGACCTGGCACCTAAATACATAGATTTTTTTTTCTCCCCTGAAGAAGATAAAGATGCCATCGCCTCTGTGGTATCTAGTCTGATATCTATTATTGAGTTGATGCATAAGTTCCCGCAATTTTTTTTTAATTTTTTTATAGCTTTATTTTTTGATATAAAATAACAATTTAATCTATAATGTACTCTCCGTTGTTTCTTACGACTTCCTCCCAATGTTCAACGAGTTTTTCGATGCCATTTCGGTAGAAATTACCCGGAAGCATCTCGGAAAAGTCGTCCAACCAATTCCGTAATTCGACGTCATTATTGAACGAAACGCCTCGTAAAGCATTTGAAATCGCACGACACAACTCTCTTGAGCAGCTTCTGTGGCTTTGGCACCTCGATTAAATGCAACAAGTAGTTGGTGTCAGTAACGCTCGTTTTTGTCAACATGACACTCTATTTAAATGCTCTAAAAAGTAACAATAATTAAAGTCAACAAAAAAGTGAAATACACTATTTTATAGAGCGAAAAATTCTCTTTCGAATAACACGAAAGATTATACCAAAACATTTCATTTCCAACGCAAATTTTTTAAATTACAAAAAGCGCAATAACTTATGCATCAGTCCAATAAATTTGAATTTTGCCAAATTTCTGCATTTTCTATATCCAATGATTTTAAACCATGTCCCGATAAACTGAGAAAGCAGAATTTTTTTTTAAAAAAAAAAAGCCCTAACAACGTTTTAACTAGAGACACCATTTTATGATACAGCAAGTGAATCAATTGTGTCTCAGTTTGAAAAAGACCTAAAAATATGTTTAAGATATCAGAAATATGTTGTTGTTTTTTTTTTAAAAAAAAAAGAGCTTTCAGCAAAAGCAATTTATCTTTGAGGGCTTGCTTTATCCCTTTGCAGCGAGCACCATCTCTGCTGGTTGAACCTTGATCTTTTTCGAAAAATGTTGAAATAAGATGGAACGTCTCAAGAAAACGCTCTAATGAGGTTTCTAATGACAGCCAACGGCTACTAACGTGTCTAAAAAGAGCCTTTTCTGTCGCATTTAGTTGGCCTTGCAACTTTCTAAAGTCTACTATTTTTTCAAACATTCCTCAGAGTGCAAAGGTTAATTATTAGACCTTCTACTTCTTCACCCAAAACAGTTAAAGCTTTAGAAAAGCTGTTATGAACTTTGTGTAATGAACAGGTGGATATGTCTAGTAACTGAGTATTTTGAGACTGGATCTTCCCTTTTAGACTCTTCATTATATTTGGGCCATCACTGAAAAAACACAAAAGCTTATCTTTTGGCAACTGATAAAAAACCTCACAGAAACATTATTTCAGTCGTTCCATGGCCTGTGTGAAAACTCTGTAAATGCTGGACAATAACTTGCTCTTTTATACCACCGTAAAAACGAATAAGAACATCCATCTGCTGCATGCAATTTTCCGGTAAAAGTGTTCCATCTATCATAATAGAAAAGAACACTCCACTATTTCTTTCAGAAGACTTTCTTTAAAATGTGGACCAAGACCATCTGAAATAAGGTATAAAGCTTTAGCTCTAGAACAAGAAAAGCAATCTCGGAATCAGAAAACATTTATGAAATAACATTGCAGTTGTGTCGCAAAACCGTTTCAGGGCCAATGTGAAAACTCTGTAAATTCTGGACAATAACTTCTCTTTTATGTCACCGTAAAAACGAATAAGAACATCCATCTGCTGCATGCGTTTTTCCGGTAAAAGTGTTCCATCTATCATAATAGAAAAGAACACTCCGCTATTTCTAATTTCTTTCAGAATACTTTCTTTAGTGGACGAAGAACATCAGAAATAAGGTATGAAGCTTTAGCTCTAGAACAAGAAAAGTTTTTAGCAATCTTAAAATCTGGAAACATTTGTGGAAATCACATAGTAGCTGTGTCGCAAAACGATTATGAAACTCCTTTCGCTGCCAAAGAGACAACAAACTGTATTTCAGCATCGGATACTCTTCCATTATGAGTCAGTAATAGTTTAAATACTGGACCGCTTTCCTCAAAAGGCCAAAATTTGTGACTGTCCCTGTCATGCCTCTATGGGTAGTAAAATTTTCTATTACCCAATTTAAATGATATCTGAATTTCTCGGCCATGTTTCACAAATTATCTGACGAAATGGATTGGGTTCACAAACGTGATAAATTGGAGTTTGAATCTTGGCAAGGTGTGTGAGTTGAAGTTTTTAATTTTGTGGATCTGTTGTTGTTGTTTTCGTGTCCATGTATCTTTAGATCACATCAAAGGTCTGTACTATTGTGGCCGCCAGTTTCGGCGCCTCTTGACTGTAGAGAATAGCTCTGATTGTCCTCAATTGGCACCCATCCCAATATCAAAATGTGTGGTGAGTGCGGGGCACTCGAAAATGTGTTTTGGGGCCAACATGACATCTGGGCAGTTTCTGCAGGGAACTTGTCCGGGAGAAAAATTCATCCCTTTGAAATGACAAGTCTTGCTATTACCGATGTCAAGGTTCTAGGGCAGTTGAAGTCAGTGATAAGTGGCTTCTTAAAGGTGTGAGGTAGGAACCTGTTTTTGGCAACTGCATTTTGCATCTGCAAGTGTGATGGTGTTACACGGTTGATAGTCTTCACGAGCTTCTTTGGCCAATTGGTCAGCACACTCATTGCTCTCGATGTTGACGTGTGCAGGGATCCACTGAAGATGACATGATTTTCCCCTACGATTCAGACTCTCTAGCAGTACATTTATGGCAGAGGTGATGTAAAATCATCAACGCGCATTTCAAAAAATTAATGTCTTTATAAGTTAAAATCATCGACATTTTCAAAACATGAAATTCTAAATAAATTATATGCAGCATAATTTAAATGAATAATTATGTATAAGTTTACTTTTATCTCCAATTACATTTATTATTATTATTAAACGCATAACTGCAATTTTCCTTTAAAAAAAAAAGGAACTGCTTGAAGTGAACAATTAATAAAAAATTAAACAAGCTTTTTTTTTCCTTTTTCAAAATATTTCTTAGTTTACTTAATATATGCTTAAAATTTTACACATACCAATGAAAAACCTGGAGAAACAATTGAAATTTACTTATATGTCTTTCTTTCTCGAGTTGATGATTAGAATAACTATTTACAGATAAAAAAAATGGATATTAATCTTTAAAATAAATTTAAAAAGTTTCTGGCTCTCCCTTATAAAAAAATAAAATAAACTGTGTTTTTTTAAGTTTCACTATTGGAAATGGAGTTATGAAGTATCTATTAGGAAAAAAATATTTACAAAAAAAAAAAAATTGCATAATAAAATTCATTTTCATACTTGAATTCAGAAATAACATTAATATCAAACCTAAACTTTACATGTGCAGTATATCAGATCTGATAATTGCAATGAATTAATAAATTTACAAATAAAAAAATAGTTTAAACTGAACTAAAGAGATTTTTAGAATAAAAAGAAATATAATTTAAGACTCTGAATGCTGGAATTTAAAAAGGAAATGGATTCTTCCAGAAAAAAAAAGTATTTACAAATGAGATAGCAGTCAGACATAAATTTTACTTCTAATAATTTTAAATGAATACAGGAATTTTTATACGTTAGTTCAGTTGCAGCATTAATATCAAACTGCTAAACTTTACTTTCATCCCTGACTAATACTACAATAGTTTCTCATGAAATCAAAAACTTTAAAAATAAACAAGACTTGAATTTACAAATCAAATCTTGAAACGATAGTTACAAATGAAAAAAATTTCAAGTATAAATTCTACTTCTAATAATTTTAAATAAAATGCACGGGAATTAATTTATTTTTTGCATAAATTCAGTAGCAGCATTAATTTCAAATTAACTCTCAACCTTAACTAATACTATAATAAGCATATTAAGTCTTGGTACTTAGTTTGTTATGAAATCAATAAATTTAAAAATAAACAATACTTTAAGCTCCACTAAAGAGATTTTTAAAATAAAAAGGGATTTATAATAAGATTCTGTATGCTGCAAAAATTTACAAAGGTGATATACTGAACTTTAAATTTTGAATCAAAAAAGAAAATATATTAATGTTTTTTTAAAAAATTATCTAACTTTATATGCTAAAAAGAATTTTAAAGTCAAGTTTCCTCTTTTTTGCATTACTCATCAAACTATAGTCTGAATTTTTATCAGATTGGGGGCTGCCTATAGAGTCAGTAGAGCTCGAAGTTATATCTGGTTAGCCAGCATCCCCTTTCTTGAACTGCGCCCAAGATGGCACTGAGGATCTTTCTTTCGAAGGTGTCCAGTGACCGCTGTCTGAATTTAGGGTCCAAGTTTCGCTTCCGTAAAGCAGTACAGGAAGTATGAGTGTCTAATAGAGTTTTAACTTTATTTAAGAGATGAGAAGATTTCAACAGTCCAAAGAAACATATGCCATCCAATGTTTCTATTTTAAATATGCAACGATTCTCATTTAAAATATTGTCCATAGCACTAAAAGCACTTTCTACAAGAGGACCATGAAAGCAGCTGAGGCGTGTTTTCACTAGCCTCTCTATCATAGGGTATTTCATTCAATTGAAACACTGTTGACCAATATTCATCAATAGAGCCTGTGATATTTTCTTTCAAATTATGGTCAGATTGGTGTCAGATCAGATAGCACTAAAAGCACTTTCTACAAGAGGACCATGAAAGCAGCTGAGGCGTGTTTTCACTAGCCTCTCTATCATAGGGTATTTCATTCAATTGAAACACTGATGACCAATATTCATCAATAGAGCCTGTGATATTTTCTTTCAAATTATGGTCAGATTGGTGTGTCTGCACTTCCAAGAGTTAAAGTTGATTTCTTTTTAACATAGAATATATGACTTTAAAAGTTTGATAATTTTTCAAAGGGGTTTGTCGGAGTTTTCTCTCAATTCTGGATCTATAGCCGTGAAGCTTATAAGATATGAATTACCCAGTGGCAATTTCTTTAGCATGTACTGTGCAGTGCTTTCATAGGCTTTACAATGCAGTTTTAACCTACTTAACTATGGATAATTAATTGATAAATTCTTTAGAAGAGCTGAAGCTTCAGAACCAACAAAAATTAATTTACAAGGCAAATAAATTTTACGATTACTTAGTCTTACAAGGAATTGCTGAACGGAACCTGACACTTTGATTTTATCGCAGGTTTAATAAAAAATGAAGGAAATTTTAACATTAACTTAAAAAATACTTGTGTGCAAAGTATGCAGCATAGGAGATTTTACTTCAAACAATTTAATATAGAAATTGAATTCAGGTAAAACTGCTGTATATGCAGACATATACGACAGTCTTTTTCTGACTTACAAATAGCCCATTAATAATCCTTTTCTTCAGTGCCATAGCACCTTTGGTTAATTGAGCTTTTAATTTGCTATAAATTGTAGAGACGTTTGCTTTTTTTAGCAGGTGATACTTGTCTTTGATTGTAAATATCTACAAATGATGAATAGACAGCCTTGTCCTTCTCATCTATATGAAAAAAGTAGAAGAGCATTCCATAATTCTTTTATTCTATTTAGTACTGTTAGAATATATAACCATCAGTGATCAGGGTCCTTCTAATCTATATGAATAAAGTAGAAGAGCATCCGATAATTCTTTCCTTTTACTTATACTGTTAGACCATCTGTGATCAGGGTTTCTCATAGGGTTAAGTCAAGAGACTTAAACCTCTGAGAAAGTGCAGAACAAATTTTAAAAAAGCTTTCCTTTTTGCTACAACTTTTCATATCAAAATAGATATCATCCAATAGACTCTCTAAATGTCTTTAAAAAAATATCTTCTTACAATTATTAATCACGTGGTAGGTGTCAGCATCTATATCCATTAAATGTGGCGTGTTGTTTTTCCGAATACTTGTTTCAACCCCACTCTTTTTTTCACGCATGGTGTTGCACAAATCCATCAGGACGACACTAATTAAATTATTCCAAGGAATATCATTTTCTTCTACAATAGCACAATTAATAGATGCAGCATTACATGGTTCAAGTTTAACTGAAGCAAGACGATGCACAGTTAATTCGTTCAGTTCTGAACTATAAAATTGTACGAGTAGTGTCAACACACTCTCCTGAGTATCACTTGTACTTTCGTCGAAGTTTTTAATCTTTCAATATTACCATCGTTTATTGTTTTTGCAAGTACATACTTTAACTTATATCCTGCAATAGTTCTTGTTCATTGAGAGTGTATTTTAAAGCAGTCTGATGTCGACTTAATATTTGACAGAGTTCAATTAATTTTGGTGCCAAACTAAATGAATTTTCGGCAAGAAAAGAATATATTAGCACTTCTTGTCTGGCTTTCCTGGAAATAATATCGATTGGTCAATGCTTTGGATTTTTTGCATTTGCATAATGATTGAAGTTGATTGAACTCTTAACACATTTAGCACTTTTTATATGCAATTCAACTCGCGGTAATTTGACATTGTTTTGACAGTTTGAAGTATTTAAGGATATGTCATTGTTAGATGCAGTATTGTTAATAGTTGTACTATTATTTTCGTTTAATTTTAACATTTCATCTTTTAAGGTTATTTTTAATTTATCTAGTTTTGAAAAGATATCATGCATTTCCTCTTCATAATTGTTATAATCTGTATCTTGACATGTGCTTAGTATGTCAATATTCAATTTATCGATTTCGATGTTTAATGTGTTATTTTCATAGACTTCAATTATTGAAGTAGATATTGTTTGATTGTTAAGTAAGTCAATTTGATTAGTTAATCTAGTTAGCTTACCTTTTAGGATCCTTTTTTGCTGTAGTAATTGATCCATTGTGTTTGTGACCTTCTCAATTAACAAGTGCGATGGTTTCGCTTTCGATTTGCTTTTGGGTTTTTTGAATGTTATTCCGTTGATTTAGAAGTTCCGTTGACTGTGTCACTGTCATTCATCTTAAAAATTATATGCTGGGGCTCGGACGGACCATTTCGATGATGAGACGAGACAAGAAACAGCACGCGCTTCTAAATCTAACTTTAATCCTCTTTGTTTACACACACACTGAACAACAAAATTAATGATTTGTGTTTGTTAAAAGATGAAATTTGCCACCTACCAAGTGGAAAATGTGCAGAGTAGTTCAATTACACCCCGGTATTGACAACCAGGTTAGAGTTGTAACTGTTAGAACATCAGATGGCATATTTAAAAGAAATGTAACAAAATTGTGTCTCTTACCAAAAGCGCACCATTAATGTCTTTAACGTAAACAATCGCAGTAGGCAATAATACGCCACGAGATACAATTGTACTATTGCTAGTAATGGTGAGTTCATTTCCCTCAGTTTGCGAGTCTGATTTGTTTTCGCTCGTATTTTTTGAACATAATATTGTATTGTGTGGTTTCGAACAATTTTTACACATGCTAGCTCTACATTTAGAGAGTGGATGACTTCTATTATCTTTTAAACAATTAGAACATAAACGGTTACTTTTAATTATTGTCCATTTCTCTTTAATCGATAAATTTTTAAAGCTATCGCAATTAAATAGTTTATGATTCTCTCCTTTGCAAAACACGCATAAATTAGAGACGATCGGATGAGAAACTTTATTCTGCCTATAACCGCAAAACGAACTTTGACCTTGTTTTTCTTTCTGGCAATTAGCCAAGGATGCGAGCACATTTGCTCTTTTTAATATAAATTCTTTAAAATATTGAAAAGAAGGTTTAATTTGTTTTGATTCTTCTAACGACCAATTTTTGAGTGTTTCGTGATCTAATTTGTTGCGCATGTTTAATGAAGGCTTTATAGCTTTCTGCACTATGTTTTAATGTTGAATTAAAAAGAGCTCCACCAGCAGAATCAATTTTCTTAAACCATAAGCTGACATCATCACTACTAGAATCCTTCCTTTCTTTCTAGTCATTTACAATGTAGTTGTCGTGTCCATGGATGATGTTGCGCACTAGATGCCATTTCCTCCCTAGAGGGCACGTCCCCAGGTGGAACATAAGGGAATGTCTCCATTGTATCTTCAATAGGCGGTAGAAGGGAAATAAAATATCTTCTGTGAACCAACAGGCAGAAGTCCTACCTTTCCAGGTTCTGGCAATACTTCATAATGTTATAGTATTCGCAGATCTGGTAACTTCGTAGAAAAGTTTTCAGGAGCAATGATTAAAAACATGAGGAGTTTTTAGAGTCATTTCAGGACTGTAACGCTAAACAAATTTAGTTATATTTCTATGCATAAATTTAAAAACTATATTAATAGAAGAACATATTTAATAGAAAATATGGAAAAGGGAAATTAATAGTTTTTCAATAATATTTAGACCATCTTAGATTATTAAATCATGATTAAATTATCTTTGGTATTTGGTAAAAATTAACAGAACTATATTATTCAGTTTTTTTATCAGTTTCAAAAAAAGTATAATTAATTTTAAACTGACAATATGAAGTGAGAAAACTATGAAAGAATAATTATGAAGCAAATGAAAAATAATAAATTTTAATTAAACAAAAACTCTCCTCGTGATATTGCTTCACATAAATATCAAAAATTTAATCTTTCTGTCCAGTCAAAGCAACAGAAGAAGCTTTTTTAGCTTTCAGTAAATCTTTCTCAGTTAATAGCACGTTTCAGTATTTTTTTCATTTCTCTATTAACAGTGCCTCCAAGGTTGGAAAAGCAAAACTGGACCTAAGATCAGTTAAATTTTTCTTTACTATTGAAAACACCCGCTCACAAGCAGCATTGCTGTGAGGCAAAACAAGTATTGATGGTAATGTTTTATATTTCTTTGCCTCATTCATACCCACTAAACTGGATATAAGAGTCCAAGCTGTGTCACAGCGTTCAACTGGTAGAATCTCTTCATTTAGTGTTACAATTTGGTATAAAGCAAACTTTTGTTCAATTTTACTTTGTTGTTCCCCTGAATCAGAAAAGAGAGACAGAAAATAGTCCAAAGAAGCAAATTTTGCTTCATGCCGAATGGCTATATCAGCAACTTCACAGTGCTTGTAAATTTCAATGGCATAGCTGCCAACCTCTAGTTATTAAAATGCAGAAGATAAACAAAAAAATGCAGAAGTGCCTAACAATGCAGAACATTCGCAACTGCATACTAATTATTAATAAATTTATAAAAAAAAAAAAGCTGATTTTAATCATTTATTTATAAATCCACTATAAGATGAGCATAAAAAAGCAATATACTCACCTATTTTTTAAGAAAAACAAGAAAAGGAAAAACATTTTAAAAGAACTTTTGACCAGCTACTTGATGGTACAATATTTATTTATTAATTCTTGATTAAAGGGAAATATGTATTATTTTAAGACTTATATTAACATTAGTTTAATTACAACATAATACGTTTCTATATATAATATAAACGTATGGAAAAAGAAATTATACTAAAAGAATTACATTATAAAAAATTATTTTTGAAAAGATGCTTTAGTAACACCTTTTTCTTTTACTAAAAATTCTTTCGAAAAGTCTCTTTCAAAACAAAGTCTACCTTCTTTAGACTTAATTACTAAAGGTTTTTCAAGTCTCATCAGACATCGCCGAGCAAAATTGAGTCCTATTTTTTTTTCACAAGAGAAAACACCCTTTCGCATTGTAAGGTATAGTCAATATAGCTTTCAGTATTTTTGAAATTTTTTTATATTTGGGGCAACCTTCTGCATCATAGATATTAATTAAAGCTGCAACTTGTTGATCCATAGGATCAGAGGAAGTGCTTAAGTGTTCAACTTGCAGGGAATTGAATTCAGTCTCAAGATTATCTAAAGCTTCATTTTCTCTTGTTAATAAAAAAGGAAACTTTTTAACAAAGTATCTTATACTGGCGAAAGACTTAGAAGAAATTTTGGCCAAATCTGCCACTTCAGCATCCTCCATTATCTTATCATTTAGAGAAAATCTCTTAACAATATATTCACACAGAGCTACAAAAAACTCCCTGACTTCTGCATAAAATTCTTTTCTTTCCTCAATTGTTAGATTCCAATATACTTAATGTGCGATTGCCTACATGTAGATCACCATCTTTTTTTTTTTGGACAGTATGATCCTGAAAGGGGACTTTAATAAACTCAAAATTTTTTAAACAACTAACATCAATAAAATAAAGAAATATGGTTTTCAATAGATTTGAAAGTATTTGCTTCAGATTATATAATAAAGCCTGTATCAAAATGCCTTATTAATATTAGAAGATAAAAAATAAAACATTTTTTCTTCTCTTTTTACAAAATTATTGTTACTTGCCACTTTACCTATTTTTTTTATTTATTTATTTTATTTTTTTAATTTTCCTGCAGTTGACAGTCTACTTGTCTTTTCTTGGCATTTGAAGGGCCCTATTGAACTCTTTCTGATCTTTTTTCATTGTACAAATTATTGGATGACTTTTCTGCTACTTTGGGTGTTATATTCTTTTTTAGACTAGTAGGTAAACTTTCTCTTTTTACTTCACTGAGAAAGAAGCTGAGAAGAGGATCCCACTGATCTAAAATTTGACCTAAGCAATGACCAAGAGACGGCCACCTAGTAGGGGCATGTTTTAAAATTTTACGCATTTCAACATCATGAAGTTGTTGAAAAAGTATTTTAATTTTTCTTAGAACTAAATTCCAGGTAGTAAAAAATTTCAATTACTGCCTGGTCAAGAGGAAAATTCATTGCAGAAATAGATTTCTGTAAAGCTAAATTAAGAAGATGACAAGGGCATCCAATAATAACCAATTAATTCATTTTGCACATCTTTCAAAAACTTTTGTGTACCATTTTTGACACCGATCATTACAGGTGCATTATCAGCACCAAAGGACACACATTTCTGAAAGGGTAAGTCTAGAGTGCTTAACTTGTCCAATACACCATTCGCAATATTAACCTCAGTACAGCCATCTTTAACTAAAACCCAGACAAAAAAGCTAAAACACAACTTTGAATTGATTCATCAAGAAATGTTACCACTAATGGATGGAGTTTTGAGTCAGAGTGATTTGTTCCATTATTTATTGCAATTGAAAAGGCAGCGTTTTTCAATTGATTTCTGCAGTTCATTGGCCATCTCATTTACTATAGCAGAGCTCTTAATTCTGCCACAACTATAATTCTTTGCTATATAAGAATCGGGAAACATCTTTTTAAAAAGTTTTCCAGCATGATCGGCTGCTCTGATTGGTAAATTATGCTCTATTAAAAAAGCTGAGTAAAAAGCGTGCCTCAGTATAAAATTTTCTGATCGAGAAATAAAATTGGCTCATTTCTTCTGAAGAAAGGTCTTAATCTTTTATGTATTGACTTATCTTGCCACCTATCACAATTTCAGAATCATCTTTTTTAATCTTAGCTTTATTGAAGTTGATTTCAAAAACTGAACTTGCATTTGCAATACATGCTGGTTTTATAAATCTAGAGAAAATATTGCTAAATAAGTTCATAAGATCTCTCTGGTATATATGAATCAATGGAGCTTGTTGCTGCATCATTGTGTTACATGATTCAAACAATGGGATAACAGACTGTAAAAAGAAAAGATAGAGTTGAGTTACCTTCAAAAATATTCTTTAATCATATGAAAGTTTCTTAAGAGCCATTCTCTTCCTCACAAAAAAATTTCTTTAGGGCATTCCACTTCTCTAAAAAATGATCAATGGTTTTGCCCATTATAGCCACCTTGTAGCCCCATACTTGAGAACCTTGCTGTTTTCGAGGTTACACAGTTCTTCGCAGAACTTTAAAAGCAGAATTCTCTTTGCACTTTCTTCAAATAGTAGTACACATCTATAAAAAAAACTTTCGACATGGAAATTGATCTTTTTTTTTGTAGCATGTTTGGCAGCTAGATGGATTAAGTGGCAAGCACAACCATGAATGATGACATTAGGATTCTTTTTCTTAATAAATGATCCCACTCCTGTATGTTGTCCAAGCATTACCAAAGCATTGTCAGCGCAAAAAGCGATACAGTGTTCCCAGGAAACACTATTTTTTGATAACACACTATCAAAGAGTAAAAAAAATATTTTCACCTGTACCATCTTTGTTCAACTTTGGGAGAGAGAAATGGGTTGTCTTAATTTTATCTTAATTTTTTTTTAAGAAAATAAAAAGAAATATAAAATTTAAAAAAAAAAATACAAACAAAAATTGAAAAAGGAAACAATTTGTCTATTAGTTAGGGCATTTGATTAAATAGTATCCAGAGCTAATTGGTCAAGTTTAGTAGTGGTTGGTGCTCAGCATTGCATAATTTTGTCATTTTTTCATGAAAATTATTTCAGGATTTCCTTGTATTCTTCTAGAAAATTAATCTGGTTGATTGCCTTCTGTTTCAACTTTGGATTATTATAGACTCTTCCAGACTATGAGGAATTCTAGCCTTGGTTGTTTAAAGTGGTAAATGAACATTCTATTGCATAATGCCACACTACTCCTCCACAGGCATATGTGTTGTCAGTAGCCAGGCAGAAGCGTTCTAGATATGCTTTAAAGAGGCCATGCTCTGTAAAGAAGAGGATTAGCTGGCTATTCCATTCTAAAGGTTTGAATGAGACACATGGTAAAATTCTCAAATTAATATTCCTGATTTCGATATGTGATGATGCCTGCCAGTAGTGTTTCCAGTCCTTTTTAATTTGTGTTTTAGATTTAAGCTTAATGAATGAATGAGGAACTTTGAGGTTGAAAAATTGACCCTTATTAATTGCCTCTTTAGCTGAGTTATTAGCTTGTTCATTTCTATCGTTGTTATTATGTGCTTTAATCCATGAGATTTGGAGACCAATAGTATTATTAAGTAGATTTTGGATGTCCTGTATAATCTGATGAGTGGTATTATAATTCTTAAGTGCTATTATTGTTGAAAGGCTGCCTGACCATATTGTAGTTTGGATTGCAATTTTATGTTTTATGGCATGAGTGATGGCTTCCTTTAATGCTTTTGCTTCCGCCTGGAATACATTGTTGTAGGAATTAAGTTACATACAAGAGTAAAAAGTTTGTCACCAGACGAATTGCTGCCATCCGTCGCCAAAATAAACTTTCTGGTTCTCATAATGGCATAAAAATCGTTTTGTGTTGTATCTGCTAAACTTTTGCAAATTTCAGTGGGTTTTTTCCTAGCACATTTGCATTTATCAGCAATACCAGAATCTGGGGACATGCGTTTAAATAACAGACCTCCAGATGACGTCATCGGTGAAAAAATTTAAAAATTAGCTATCAGGTTTATTTTCTGGGTAAAATTTATGGAATGAATCTTAAATAAATCATAAACTTATCTAATGGAAAAATCATAAAAGTTTAAGTAGAATATCATTAAAATTATAGAAACTAATACAATGTGGGAAAATGAAAATTATGACAACTTAGCACAACAAATAAGTTTTCAAAATCTTACCGGATATATACTTTATTTCTTTGATTGATTATCAGAGCATGATTTATAGATAACACTGAAATATTTTTCATTGAATTATAAATGAGTAATTGAAATTTCAATGGCCATATTGCCAAACATAAAAATTACTCATCTACCAACATAATGAATAAATCTAAACTGAAACTAAAAAAAGGAAAGAAAAAATAACAAAAACAAAATATTTCTTGAGTAACAGTACCACTGGCGCCATCTGTTATTGAAATTATAAAAAGAGTCAAAACAATTTATATCTTTGCGGAGTACCCGGATCACATTGGAATTTCATCCGGAAATTCCAGGGTAGCTAACGATATGACGGCTAATATTTGGGCTGATGGTCAGAAGTATGCGACGGAGACGTTAAATATCTTACCATTAAACATTAATGGTTTGCAGAAGAAAACTTCTGAACTAGGGAAAATTCTTCAGGAGAATATTGTGCATCCCCAAGGAAAGACATTTTTTACTGAAGTACAAAACAAGAAAATAATTAAGAAAGTGGCATTTTATATATATGCTTAAATTATTTATATGTTGTGGTGATTCTCGCAAGCAGAATCATAATAATGTTAATGATATTTATAAAATCAAGGGTAAAAATATTAAAATGTAAAATTTTGCTACCACTATCAAAAATTCCAAGAAAAAATTGGCAGTCTGTTAAAGTATATCATAGGAATTCTCGTCCACATGAAGCAAAAAATAATAATGAAAAAAGGCACATTAGGGGTCACAATTATTAACATGAAAAAGTTTCCAAATATTTTCAAAGTCTGATCAATTCATAAGAAAGAGGAAGAAAGGATTAAAAACTGTCTAAAACTGTTCATGTCTGTGGTTCATGAACCACAGGTTAAGAAACCCTGATATACGGGGATTGAAAAAAAGCATTTAGATGCTACTATTCGAGGTGGCTACTATTCGTGTAGGTCCCTTTCAGTGATGTTTTTTTAAAAAAGTTCCAAGAGGGTCGCTATCGGGACGGAAATCACCCCAAATATAATTAGGATATGAGCACTAATAAAAATTGTTTCTTCCTATGATTGAAAGTTCATATATATATATATAAACTTTCAAAAATAGGTATAAATTTTTTTATTAGTGCACATATCTAACAATATTATAATTGTGGTTGAATGAATTGTGAAAACATTGGATAGAATAGTGTGAAAAAAAGCTTTTTGCATAATTCGTGACAAAACCGACAAGACCTTTAAGGGCTTTTAAAAAACAAAAATAAGCACCTTTAAGTACTTTTTAAAAATGCTGTGCACCCTGTAAAACAGTTCTGTTTCTTGGTAGTATAAAAGTATTAAAATACACTTATAAGTATTAAAAAACTCACTTTTCTATAAATGCTAGACAGGCTGTTTTGGAGGCTGCTGTTGTATTTCTATTTTTTCTACGGTTAAATTGGGATTCATGAGAGTGGCTTCGTGAATTGCTTCAGCCAGTGCCTGATCATGATCTATGGGATCACCATCACTGTGAATTGTTATTTTCTTTTCTACTCTAGTCTCTATCACACCATCTTTCTCAGTTTTGTACTGCAAATTAAAAATGTTTTTTATTTCACTAAAAATTTCAAATACAGTAATAATATCGAAAACATTAAAAAAAAACATGCTTGTAACTTTACGTAAATTATAATCAGGAATTGCGTCATAACTTCTATCACATAACAAAATAAATACTGTCTAGGAATTATGCTGTAAGAAAGTAAAAATCTACAAATCAAGATATTAAGAGGACGCCATACTGCGGAAAAAAATTTTTTTCGTAAATTCTTTTCCTCCTTTATAATTAAATTACAAATTAAAGTGAAGAAAAAGTGAGTTCCGACAAACCTACAGTAAGCCATGAAGTTTTGAAATACCGAAAAGAAAATTTTAAAATATGTAAATTAAAATAAATTATGAGATGATAACTTAGGATTACGCAACTGAGAAGTTCTCTTTTAATAATTTGTTTGCATTTTAATATTTTGAAGTATTTTTTTCAGCAATTGAAACTTCATGACTTAATCTATGCATGATTGAACTTACTTTTTCTTTATTTTAAATTGGTAATGAAGGAGAAAGAGAATTTACGATTAAAAAAATTTTCCGTGGTATGGCCTCCTCTTCAGGTGCACAAAAAAAAATTTCATGCCAGGGCTATTTTGGAGGACGAATGCTGATATTGCATAGCTAAGATATCTTTGACCCAGTTGTAACGAGTAGTAGCTACACTGTAGAAAAGCTGCAAGTAAAAAAAAAAAGCTTCTTCTTTAAGATAAATCTGGACCCTTAAACAGTAAAAGCCACCAAGAAGGTAATCAATTTGCTTACGTGAGATATTTTGGCTCATAATCCTTATTTCCCAGCAGGCAATCATTTATCTCCAATTGACTATCATTTTCAGGAGCAAAATTTTCTTGTTTGTTAACTTTGCATTAATTTTAGCTTTAAAGTTAAATTAGTCAGCTTTAAAAGGTTTACATATTTCAGATGTTTCTTTTTTCCAAAATAACTTTTTTTCTAATTTAACTTTCAACTCTAGAAGTAAATCATTGATAGCATCGTGTTTAGTACACTCTGATTGCAACATGAGGTTGTATCACCAAAAAGAACCCTCTAATTAAGAGCCTAACACAAATATTTTAAATACATTTTACTTTATTTCTACTAAATTTTTTGTTTTCATATTTTTTTGCGTTTCCTTATTTGATTCTTTCCGCATTCAGTGCAGATGTATGCTCATTGCTGGGAAAGGTTTTAATGGTCTCTCCTAAAGGTATTCTTCAATACAAAATCTGCGGAAAAAATTTGGCTCCTCCTCTCAAAAGTGGTCGCAAATAGAGGTGGTCTTTCCTTGAGGTTTCACTGTATTTGTAATACATGAAAGGTAAGTATTTAAGAGACACCCAGTTATTACAGTCCCTGACCAAATTATAATAATTAAGATTCTATGTAAAACTTTTATTATCAGGTGATACTATACAGCTTTATTGTTTTTACTCGACTGAAACCGGTTTGCACTTGTTTGCGTTCGTGTATCGATGGGTTAACATTGTAATACAATACGTTAAAAATAAATACAAATAGGAAATATATAAAAAAAAATCTCCTGAAGAAAAACCCATTACATGTATGTTTTAATATAAAAGTATTGCTTATAAACTCAAGGCAAAACATGTCATTATTAAAAAACTACAGTGCGTCTAATAATTTTATCTAATTATTATAACATACTAATATAATATCTGATATAATAAATATTTATATAATATATCGACTAATTTATCCAATCATACAATTTATATTATACATGGACTAATTTGATTAATTGGTACACAAACGTAAACAAGTGCAAACCAGTTTCATTTGCGTAAAAACAACAAAGCTGTATAGTATCACCTGATAATTGAGATTTTTACATGGAATCTTACGGTGGTGCGTCTAATAATTAGGCCATGGACTGTAGAGGTAAGTATTTGTGATACACTCTGTCATAAGATTAGAAAAGATAATTACAGTGATTGTTTCTACTGTGCGTGTTTTGCTAGATACAGATGAGGTGTTGAGGATGTCTTCTCCCAGTAAAGATGTGTCCAGAGGAGGAGGTAGGGGTGAGGGGTTGGAGGAGCGACCGAAAGAGTTGAGTCCAGGCGATTGGGGGACGTCTGTTGAGTAAAATACTTTGCAAGTTTCTGTCTCCACAACTGGCACATAGGTGGTGCTTTGAGGACTACATGGCTTGCTGTTAGGATTATACACCACAGACTCCGTCTTCACAATAGCAGACTAATAATAGAAAGAAATAAAAAATGTAATGGAAACATAGCCAGATTTTTCAACAAATATAAGCAAATTTTAAGTACTTTTTAAGCACTCAAAAAATATTTTTAATTACTTTCCAAAAAAAAAAAAAAATCATTATTAGGATCTGTGCAGGAATAAAAATTATTTTTTTCTATTGTTTAAAGTTCTTAATTTAGAAACATAAAATCAATTAAATTTAGAAACATTTTCAAAAACTTTACATAATCATGATAAAATAACTAGTTCCTGATAAATATTGCAGAGAGAATTGTGAAAAATCATGAATTTTTTTTTCGTAATTTAGAAAGAGAATAGGCACGTGAAAGAAAAAAATCTCTTTTTAAAAGATAGAAGAAAAAAAAGCACTTTTTACAAACCCCAAATAAAAAGAGCACCTTTAAGGGCTTTTAAAAAAACGTAAATCAACACTTTTTAAAAACACTCCGTACCCTGCTAGTTATACCAACTGTAAGCAAAGAGTTAATTATTTCATTTCTGAATTCGCATTTTTAAAAACTGTTCTGGCAATAGTTATTAAGAAAACAGCTACTTGTTGTTTACTGACAATACCTTTTTCAAATTTTTTTCAATATTTTGATTCTAACGTAATTAGCATTTTGTTTTTCTGAGTAGTAAGGCCTAGTTTATATATACTTGCTGCATAGTGTCTAACCTTAAGAAAAATGTTTATAAAAAAGAGCAAAAGCACAATTTTTTGCATGAATAATATATACAGAGCAAAATTTTATGAATGAAATTAGAAAATGCTTCTAATCAATTAAAAATATATTTTGTAACCTGAGTAAAAATGGGAAAATTTCCTAATTCGCAATGAGTAAAATAAACAATACCTGTAACTCTTCAATAGGACAGGCAATAATTTTTGTACTTTTAGAAACTTGCTGTTGAACAGTTTTTTGTTCACTAGTGGTACTGGTTTTTTTCGTAATGCATTTTTCGGGAGAAGTTGGATCATTGGCAGTACTTTCAGTTGTGGTAATAGTTGTGAAAGTAGATGTAGATTCTGATACTATAGGTTGTGTTACAATGGACTAAATAAAAGAAAATTGAACAAAATAAAAGAAATTAATATTTTAAACCAAAAATAACTATAAATGTAATTTCAAAAATTATAAGATTATTATACTAATAAACAAAACATTTTGAAAATACGCCAATGATTCGTCATACAAAATTAATTTCTTCAAGGCATGGATTCGTAAAATTTCTTAAAAAGCTGACACATACCTTATTTTTTAGATATAAACATCTAATCTGATCCTTTAAAAAAAAACAAATGACATGCAGACTATTATTTTTGGACAAGCGAATGACATATTAAAGGAAATAACAAAAATCAAGTTATTATTCAATTTTGTTTTTTTATTAATATTTTTTAAAAATTCTATTCAATGATAGACCAGTTGAATTTAGCTTTAATAAATGTTAAAAAAAAACTGCCTAACATATGCAATTAAAATAGTACAGTACAAAGTAAGCACTTGGGCTTTGTTAAATAATTGAATCCTCAAATGTTGTTTTGGTAACAGAACCGTATTAGTTTTGAATGGTGGCAAATTGATTTGAGGCTGTTATCTATACATCTTCACAAAGAATCCACTGTTTTATTTTTTAGTCATGAACTCAATCATGAGAAAGGGTGTGAAAAAAAACAGCTAAAAATACTTATAGACTCAAATCACGCTTTCTTTCACAAAAAGAAAACATTTTAATTAATTATATAGTTAAAGTTTTTTAACAATGAGAGCCCAACAACTTGCATTTTATGAAGAAAAAAAAAACATAATATTTTGTGCGGGGTTTAGTTTGCTATAATTCTAACAATATTCAATATAAAAAATTCAATTTTTAAGTAATATGAAAATTATTATTTTAAAATTTGAAAAAAAGATTGTTAAAAATTTAACCAGATATGGGTATTTAAATTAGCACTTTTAGAGGAAAATATTATAAAAATTTTTCCTATAATTTTGCAAATAATTGTACAGTAGGGAACCGATTATCCGGGACCATCGCTATTCCGGATAACTGATTTTTCCGGTTTTCTGAATCGCTACAAAAAGCCGTTTTTTTTATTGTTAAACCCAACTAAAAAAAAAAAAATATTAGGAAATAATCTTAAAAAGAAGAAAAAATGATGAAGTAATACAGTAATGATTATTTCTAAAATGATGGTATGGTAAACATCTTTCAAAAAAGAAAGAAAAATCCTAAAATCTTATGAGGAAAAAAATTTTTTTTTTAAAAATGGTGGGAAAATTTATCGAATTTCGTTCCGGTATTTTGGTTTTCTGATTTCCGGATAACGAGTTCTGTACTGTATTTGGTAATTAATGATGAAAGTTCGATTTGCAAATCTTGAAAATTTCTAGCAAAGAAAATTAATCAAATTTTTTACTAACAAAAAAGTATCTTAATGGGCTTTTAAAAATGAAAATCAAAAATAAGCATCTTTAAGTACTTTTTAAAATGCTACACCCCTTGTATAACTAATGCATAAATTTTATTTTTTTCATAGAATTAAGTTGATTTGAAATGAATGAATAACCCAATATTTATTTGGCAGTATTGAGCTTTACTCATAAAATTAATTTAAGTTTATTTGAAAAGAACCTATAACTAATAAACTATATCCTACAAACTACTCATAGTAAATAAACACAAATCTTAACTGATTTCAGCAGTACTTCTTCGTTCACGAGTACCTGCGAGGGATCGAGCGACTGCACGTGGTAAGGTTCGTCTATAACTGAACAGTTAGCTTTTATGGTTATCTTTCGCGGCCCTTTCTGCACAATGGGAGAGGCAGCTCTCGAGATGTCTCTGTCGCTCGGGCTATCGACTTCGTATTCGTTCAGACTACCTTCGGAAGATGCTATGGATTCACGAGATTCGGAGTGGCTTTCCTTAGCAGCTGTGAAATTTTTTATGCCATTTTGAGGAAAAGAAATGCTTTTATTCGAAATCTGTTGGGGTGACTCAGCTGATGATTTGGAATCATTGTGGAACGATAAGTAGGATTGAATTTCTTCCTGTGTTAAGTGCTTACATCCAGATGGTGAGTTGATATTAGAAGTTCCTTGTTCCGTAGGCAATTGTTTCAAGCTTTTATTCAGAGGCCAAAAGTTTTGATAAGGTTCTATCTTAGGTGATATCTTGTGTTTTTTTTCCCCATAAATGTTCCACGTGCAACAGAGGTACAAAACACACACAGGCAACAACAAACATGCAAAATTCAGGCAAAAGGGTGATTTCAGAGAAGAACATGCAAATAAATACAAAGAAAATGTTTTAGAAAAAATGAGAGAAAATGTGTTTCAAAAGAAAATAGCAGAGGAACGGCTCAGGGCTGCATGAATATCATGTTTTGCTCATCAAGTGGTTGCCATCGTTATTTGATTGTTCCTGATTACTGAGAAATTTCTCGATGTACAGAGAAATCTGTGGACAAATGTTCTTTATGGTCAGGCTGTAAACTTAATTGCAGTGCAACTTGTTTAACCCTTTGAGCTGTGATTCTCAACCTTTTTTTGTCGCGGCACACTTTTAACAATTTTGAAATTTTACAGCACACAAAGAAACATATAAGATTAAAAGTTGTTTACTTACTTCTAATACCTGAGTAAAATATTTTATGATAATAATTTTGTCTGTAAAATAAAATATGTACAACAAAAACATGTTTATTAAGAGATTAATTAGTCCTTTCGACTTGTACAGTTCTTATTTTGCCTTCTTTCCTTTGCATTGCTTAATAGTTGTTTTGTTTTTTAGTAGTAATAAACAGTTTTTTTGCTAGTTCTCAATAGTTAGCTCGCTTTTTATCCTTATTAATTGTCAGTTTCTTTTTACATTAATTGTCATACTTTGTGATTCCTCGTTAACTTGTTTTGTTTTTTTTGTTGCTAATTATCAATTGTTAATTTGTTTTTATAACTATTAACTGCATAGCTTATTTTAATTGTTAACTTTTATTCCTTTTTTTAATTTAATATTTAGCTTGCTTTCTTTTGTTAATTACAGGGTATCTGCTGCATTTTAGATTTTCAAATTCATGCCTTTCCATGACTAATTCCAAGAATTTTTCGTAACTTAACAAAGTTACAATTTTCTCCAACAAAAACACGACAATAAATTTAAAAAAGCATTATAATAAAATTAATTGAAGTGATAAGTTTAACCAAAACTATTTTTCTCTGCATCTTCATATTTATAGATTTTAAATTTTAGAAACACAGTAAAGAAAGAGTTGAAGCAATAAAATAACTGAAAAAAATACAAAAGCAAATAATTTTTTCGTCTTTTTTTCTACAGAATTATGTTTGAAAATACTTTTCTTGTTCGGAAAGGAAGGAAATAAATACTCCTAATTTTTCTGTTCTCATTTTGGAATTTAAAAAAAACGCCAAAGACTGGCTTGCTACAGCCAGAATTTGTAACTGATAAAATCGATTTTGTGGTGGAGGTGGTCAGGTCAATTCCATTTTAAAAATTATATTTTTCGGCAACCTAAATCTATGACTTTCCATGATTAATAAAGCTATAGTAAATGAAATAGCTGAAATATCATCCTTAACTTTGACCATTTTTCAATAGACAAAACTAGGAAACAAAATTCTCAGTATTTTCCCAGTTTGAAAAAAAAAAAAACTCAAACTTTCCTGCATTTTCCCTGTTATATTAGGTGATTTCTAAATTCCCTGAATTTTCTGTGGAGAAATTTCATCCCTGCAAAACTAAAATAACTAATAATATAATTATGTAAAGAAAAAGAACTAGTTATTTTGCAGATAATAACCACTAAGGAGAAAAAGTTTTTGATTGTTTTTGTGTGTGAAATTTAGAAAACTATTGTAATTGTCCTTGCTCTCTTCCCCCCCCCCCCCAAAAAAAAAATTTCTTTTTTGCAACACTTATAAAATTTTCCAATTTTTTTAAAACTATAAAAATAAATATGAGCAACATTCCACCTCAAACAAAACATATATCTGCAGCCCTGTTCTTAACCAAATAAAGTTATATAATAATGTAGATAAGTTAAATAATTAATTCAGAAAGTATTATGAATAGCATAATGTTATTTTATTAATTCATTACAATTTGAATATTTTTAACTTGTTAATCACTATTAATTAGCTTATTACTCAACAATTTTTCCATAGAAATTAGTGCAATATTTTAAAAAATTGTATTACTCATTTTATACACCGCAGTGTTTATAATAAGTTGTGCAAAATTTAAGCATAAATTTATTTATTAAATGAAAACCATTGTATACATTTAAGAGGGCAAGGTTACTGATTGAAATTCTTATCATGGTTAATGTTTCAATTTACGCATTTGTCCAAGTTAAAATTTAGAAGTAAAAATTATAAATTAGAACAGATTGAACATGAATAAACAAATTAACTAACAGCATATTTCTACTAAAACACAATTATATTGAATTATATTAAAGTGGGAAAAAATGAGGGACAAATTAATTTTGTTCTTGACTATTTTTCAAACTCTATATGTAAAATACTAGTTGAAGCATTTTCAATTAACCACATTTAATTTAATTAATTTATAATGTATAAGTTATTTCAGTGTAAATGAACAAAACATAGTGTAAGCATAAAGGATTTGAAAGAACATTTGAAACACTTCAACAAGTACTAATTGCAATATCATAAATAAACAGAAAATAAACCAGTTGACACATTTTTAAACAAAAATAAATAAAGATACACATCAAACATAACATAAAACACCCCTACTTTTCAAACAAAGTACGATAAAGCTAAAATCATGCACTAACATTAAACACACAAATAAATGTATTAAACAAATAGGGTGTTATAGTCTAAAGCAGCAATTTTTTATTTATAGAGCGATTCACAATTATATTTGCAGAGAAACATTATTCTATATTAGTTATCAGCAATAAACTTACATACTTAGAAACTGATAATAAAAATCCAGTTATTTATGCAATAAAAATACTTTGGTAATTATGATAATTATACGCTTAGTAGAATAGTTTTAACCTTATTTCCATAATTATGCTAGGGATAACAAAACGGAATTCTGGAGAAGAAAAAAAAATCTTGTTATGGAATAAAAATCCTATCACAGAATTGGGTAACGTTTCGAATATAAAAAAATAGCACAGAAAAATGTTGCACATTTGCATACTCTGATCTGATTCTCACCCTTCGGTTACCCAGAAAATTTTCCCTGCCTAAATTTTTTTTTAAAAAGTACTCTCATTTAAAACATAATTAATATTACTTTTTTTACAATAGTTTTTACAGGTTTATGAGTAATTAAATACAGATGTACTTGATTACAATATAGTTTTAAATTTCACATTTCAGTAAAAACAGGAAATTATTTAAAATTATAAAAATTTGAAATTATAGAATTTATAATACAATAAAAATTATATATAATTATAATGTACTATTTGTATAAGTGCAAAAATTAAATGTTCACAGCTTACACTGGCAATAATTAGATAAGTAATTGATTATTTAAAAATGAATAGGATATGAAATACCTCAGAAATGGTTTTAATATTTTCCTCAGGATTCAAACGCATTTTACCATTAAGGGCAGGTTCTGGAGATTGCTGATTGGATCGAAAATGATCCAGGTTAGGCAAAACTGGTATTCCACCATGTGGTCGCTATATATATAAAAAAAGAAGCATACATTTTACTCATGCAGCTTAATTCAGAGTTTTAGCTTTGAAGTGTCTAAGAAAATGTTGCAAAATATAAGCACTGTCAGACCCCGACTTAAGAAATTCTTAGAAACCGAAAATATTATTCGCTAAATCGAGGATAATTCACAATATCAGGAGCAAAACTTTTAAAAAAATTGACTAACCTTAAATCGTAATTAAAAATTGACTAACCTTCAAAAAGTGTTTTTTCGACACCATGAACCGAAGAAATTTACATCTTGTTGCATAAGGTAAGTTTCACAGTTTCCAAAGCATCAGAAAAAGTAACAGTTTTCACTGGAGATTCATAATCATAGATTTCTATATCAGAGTCGTTATTCATTGTTTCCTACCTCTACTTCATTAACTTCATAAAATTTGTTAAAATACAAAATTTGTTAAATAGGGAATTTATTAACCCCTTAACTGCCGAGTAAAATTTACGTGATTCACTCTCCAGTGCCACCGTTTTTCGCTCAAGTGAACTTTCTTAAGCGGTGTTTTGGTGGGGTAAAATGATGCACGCGTTGCAACTTAAAAACAGTTTACTTTTACAAGACAAAAAGGAAAGAAAGAAAATACAAAATTTAATAATAATATACAAAATTAAATAATAAAAATAAAAATAATAAATTAAATAATAAAAATACAATATAAAAGATGTTAAAACTTAGCTGTTGTATGATAAATCCTGAAACATGGTTGTACACATAAACCAACATCACATTCATTGCACTGATAGCGGGATTCACGACGAATTTTTTTCTTGAACAAACAGCACATTTTCGCGATGCATTTGAAGACGTTGATGGATAGAATAAAAAGCGCCAAATACACACGGGAAATAAAATCGAAAAAAGAATAAACCCGACCTTACTCAAAATGAGACAAGCAAACGATTAATACGATATCACTTTTCCATAACATCCTTTTCCCATTCCCCCTCCTCCGAAATTAGTAATATATTTGCAAAGCAAACACTTTCAAGGTCATTTTACTGCATTCTGAAGTAGGGGTGTAGTTCTATTTATAGCAGCGCAATGCAAAGCATCGTACTTCGGGAAAGCGTATATATACGCCTGCGGCAGTTAACACATCGTCTGGCCGAGACGTATATATACGCCCGCGGCAGTTAAGGGGTTCAACCGGGATTCGATTGTAAAAATAGAACATTTTAAATAGTCATATTCATTTTAACCAGGATAATTCTGCCATCCAATTTTTTTACATTCTCAACATATTTTTCTCCAACATAAAAAATTATATTAAACAATTTATTATCTCTATGTGGCTATAAAACTATTAAGAGAAAACAAATTGCACAACATTATAATCTATATTTTAGCAATGTTTGTAATATTTCAGTCATTTGCCCGCAGAGATGCCAACTTTCCAAACTAGCTATCAGTAACCAAAAGTATAACACAAAAATATATACAGATAGTGTTTACCAATCAATTAGTAGAGTTTTTAAATACTACTTAAATAGTAATCAGCAAAATTTTTAAAACTAAGTAGATAAGTGAGGAAAACATTTCAAACAGATTATGGAATCTCTCATAAATTGTCTTTTTAATTACTCAATCCTAATCATAATTATGAAGTTCTAATTACAAATAAATCATAGTAGTTGCCATATCTGTTTTCCCATGTTTTAACACATGCAGGATGTAACTCATCATCCAAATACCTTTACTTTTTTGCATGATTCTAAATTGTACATAATTATTTTACTGTGTTTGCAATTTTTATCTGATATTAAATCTGAATTCAATTCAATCCATAATATTTTATTCAATGGGTAGTTATCATGGAACAATATTAAACTATGATTGTTTGAGCAGTATTAAATTTTATTTTCGTAATTTTTTTTTTTTTTTTTTTTAAAGAATACAAGAATGTTACAGTTGTTAATAATCTGGGTAGCTGCTGACTGGAAGAAATAGCTGAGATTGTTGGTAAAAACAAATGTATTATTAAATAGTTTACAGTTGAGATTACATTAGGATCGTATATATATATATATATATAATATGCAGGATATGGGAAAAAAATGTATTTCTTCATAAGTCTTGTCCCGTATTGGACTGGTCGTGCCGAGTAGAACTCCAAGGTCAGGCATTCGGTTAAGCAGGTCGGTGACCACTTTGATCAGCCTGTGTAGGGACCGAAGGTATGCGGTATCAGTCCTCGTTAAACTGTTCCACCATGAAGTACTCGACTTCTCGAGCAGATCGTCGGGCTACCAAAGCAGGGGAGCCATCCTCAACAGAGGATAAAAATTGCGATGGCATGTCTTCAGATCATCCTCAGGGATATTTCCCAGACCGTCACCAATAGCCCACTGTGCAGCTCTAGAGTGACGTACATAAAATACCTACCTAATTCAAAAGTCCGATTCTTAAACCATGTTAATATTTAATACTAAAACAAACTAATCCAAATTAATTGAATACTTTGAGATTATAGCATAGGAAAAATTCAAACATTAATTCCTTCATCACATCTTTCTTTATCAAGTTTTTATTACAGGAAAGGTTTAACACAGGTTTAAATTACAGGAAAGTTAAATAGTTTTCTTTTTACGACTGTAAGTTAATTTTTATTTTGACTAACATCGGGAAAATTTTATTATGGGTTTTAAGTTGGTATATAGACCAATGATTCGAACCTTTCTGTTAACTGGTTGAGATATTAGTTACCTTATCATAGGATTGCATAAATTCTGGCGTCGACTCGTATGCTTGTATGAAATCTGCAGGAGGAAGAATCGGCCTCTCTTTCCTGAAGGAGTCTCCGACTGGACTTCGAATGGGGTGGGCCAAAGTGTGTCGTTTGTTCTCAGTCCTGGACTCAGACATAGTTCGATTTCTGTAACCCAAAGCTACAGAAGAATGATAAATTTTGTCATGGTACGATTTTTTGTTTTCTAAAAAGATAAAATACTTAAAACAAGAGCTTACCTGACATTCCTCCATCCATACTTCTAGAGGTAAATCTCTTATTGCTCATGGTGCGCTCAAAATGAGGAGGTGGTCGATCAATGAGTGCACTAGCCATACGTGTTTGATACTGTGTACGACCAGAATATCTGAATTTGGACCCAAAGCGAGGTAAGAACAGGTTTGGTTTAGGAGGAGGTTCTGGCATCATCAACCTTCAATTGAGAGGGAAAAAAACAGAGCATGTATAATAAAAATTTATAAAACAGGGTTTCCACAAATTTTACTTTAACTCCAAAAATCAGGGAAAATTTAAATTTTTTTTTTACAAAAACCTGGAATATTCCTGTATTATAGCTGGAAAATTACAAGTCTTAAAATTGTCAGTAACAGTAATCAGTTACTGAGATTCGAGTTAAATAATTCTAACATCGATTGCAATTATTTTTTATAAAAATTTCCCATTTTAGTTCCCTTCCTCATTTAATAATATCTTTTTACACAGAATATCTAATATTTCACATTACAAATAAAAGAATCAAAGTTTTCTGATGAAAATATGGTCTTGATTTTCATTGAAATTTACCTGGAGTACCTAGAAAAGACAGGGAATTTTTTTTCTGAAATTGAGTGGGAACCCTGATAAAAGCATAAATAAAGCAAGTGAACTACAACTGTAGTAATTCCATTCTAAATGGGGATCTAAATTTCTGAAATTTGGATGTGAAGTATAACTCAGAAAATTTATTTCAACGAGGAAAAATCAATCTAAGTTTATGTAACAAGCATGTGTTTTTAAAACTGAAACTGTAGATGAAAAATGCATTAAGTTACATTATTTCTTCTAAAGATCATTTGGGGGAGATTTTTTTAAAACAAAAATGTTTTTTTCTATTGTACTACATTTCAAGTTGCAATTATATATGTTGCATAGACTAGAAATTCAAATTTGTGCAATTTTGAACTAATTATGGTACCTTTGGGTTGAAGATTAATAGCTAATTTATTTTTAAACAAAAATACAGGCTACTTTTTAATTTCCCAGCCTATTTCTTTCTATTAATATCCTTCATATATTATAGATACATAAATAGAGTAGCAAGCGCTAATTAAATTACTCTATGTATCAACCATGATTACATTATATTTAAAACTTTTCTCATAGTATTTTTATACCATTCAAAAAAGTTTTTCCTTATGTTAGTAATATAAATTATAGTTTTTTTTTTGTTTTTTCATTACTATAAGACATATATAAATAATTAAGAAAAGCTTGTTTTTTTTCCTTTGTGAATAAAAAAAGGTTTTTAAAAAAAGTCACATTTTCACATTATACTTCTTTAGGTTTAACCTTGTTTTTCTCATTACAATCAACTAACTGTCTTTCATAAGAAATAAAATGTTTAAGAGGGGTTTTAAAAAGAAAAATGTTTACATTTTTTTCTGTGTTGATATGCATTTATAATACCTTAATTAAATATACATCAAAAGAAAATTAATATTGATAAAAAATAAAGTTAAGAAATTTTTTTTATGTAAGTAATGATACTGTTTATCAAATGTATATTGATGATATGTGCAATCAAATGATTGCACGTTGAGGTAAAATAGCAGAAGATAACATAAAAATTTGAAATCAAAACAAAATATATTTTTCTAAGGATAAATATTTTCAAGGGGCAAATTAAAGAACATTGAAATACCATCTTTTTGAATTAATATTAACTCAGGAATATTGAAAATGTTAATGATTGAACTCAGGAACATTGAATGGTTAAGATACTCTGGGAATCAATAGTCACAATTAATTTTAAAAAAAAAATTTCTTAATTATGCTACTAATTTGTATTAAAGTGCTTGTTATTAAAATGCTTTTAATAATGTCTACATTTAATAATGTCTACATTTAATAATGTCTACATTTATTTATTTTCATTTCAAATGTAACTAAAAAAAAATTTTTTTTACTATGTTTTATTACCAATAATAAAACAAATCTTAGTGATTAAACTTCAGAAAAATTATAATGATAGTAGTAAAAACTGAAATAATCTGTAAAAAGTCATAGATAAATCTTTTTCTAACTGAAAATGGCCTATTCATAAACTAATTTTAAAAAAAGGCAGAATAGCAGAGCAGAAATTTCAAACTATTACCTGAAGAAAGTGTGATGTTCAACACAAACTTTCCAAAGTCTTTTTGAAGCACGATGACTGGGTAGTTTGAAACCAATAGTACTTTCAAACTGCTCAAACTAAATATAAAAGATATATTCAATCAATCATCCATGTGATGATTAATATAAAAATATGAAATTAATTAACAAGGAACAAAATTACACAGATAAATTGCAAAATCACAGATAAATTATAAATTTAAACGGGACGCATTGTCTAAGGGGACACTGTGTCCCCTGATGAAGTGCTGTTTCTGCTGACATACACATTTTTAGAGTTTCGTTTTTCTTGTTTTTGGTTTCTAACTTTTTATTTAAATTTTTTTTAAAAATTGATTATATTCTAAAATTATTTTTGTGTTTGTACAAATATTGATTGTCTATGTGAAAACATAATTGGTTATACCTCTGTCTGTCAGCATTTTTAACTATAATAAAAAATTATAAATTTTTTTTAAGTATATATAAGATGGTCCCCGCACCAATTAAATTTATCGGATGGAGCCAATGGAAATAACTTAAATATATTTTGTAACATGTCAGTAGAATTTTTGAGTGATAGACCTGGGAATCTACTCAGAGGTCTGTCTAGGTTTCTTTAAATGGTACCTATTTTGTGAAAATTTAGAAATAATTTGTGAAAATTTGAATTTATGTTAACAAATCAACAGAAAAGATAGTAAAATAAAAAAATATTTTCAAAAATTGTAACTACAAAAAAAAAATTCTTTAATGACCGGTAAATTTCTAGATACAATATTTTTTCCATATGCTCAAAAGAATTTTGCTACTGGAAAATTTTGGGCTTAAAATTGTATCCAAATTTAAAAATCATTGTCCTTTCAAGTCGTGTGGGAAGCGAATTCTTCTACTATGTCATAATAGCAAACCACGGGTGGGTTGCATTGCAAATCGAAATGCGTATTTAACTCCAAATTTATAGTTTTTGAGTGGACACAACAAAAAAATTTAAAAAAAGCAGGAGGGATTTTAGAACTTGCTTTTTTAAAAGTATTTTGTGAAACCATAATTTTTCTTTAAGTTGGATTTGTGAAGGTACCGTTTAATGGTAGTAAATTTGCCCTGGACAGACTACTGCTACTAATTTCAAAAACAATCTAAATGGGTAGTATTAACATTATAAGAAAAGCATTAGTGATGAGAAAGTTAAAACAAACAGAAAAAAGAAAGGTGAGGGAACAATAAACAAGGTTAAACTTAATTAGGAAAGATTAAAAGTATATAAAATATTAAATTAAGTAACTCTACGAGTATCAAAAAATTTAGTGCAAACAGCCATTTCAATATTATAGGTAAGCATCATTGATCAAGTGTCACAACAGAGAATGATGCACTAGACATACAAATAGAGCCTTTTTTCACATTAAAAAAAATTAATATTAATGAAAATAGTGAAACCTGAAGAAACATGAGAATGCTAAAAACAATCTAAATAAATAATAAAATGAACAAGTGCTCACCTCACCAGGACGAATTTTGATGTAGAAATTGTTACGTTTGTATGAAATTTTCAGTATCTTAGGCCAAGCGAATCGATTGATTCTCAGCCGATCCCTGAACACAAGTAATCCCGAAGCACAGACACCTAACATAATTTCGACACCTTCCGAGTCTTTAGCATCGTGAAGATCCACTCCGTACATGGCTAGTTTTTTGGCATTTTCTAAATAATGTAATTCTGACTCAGCTGGAGTTTGTCCCCTGAAATTAAGAAGATAAACTATTAAGACAATGCCAAACAATTGCATGAATATTGAAAGAAAAAGCAATACAATGAATGTTTCTTTCAACTAGCCGGGGTGATTGCGAGCCCAACTCAAAGATCCTGAAAATGTCCTGATGAGTAAAATCATTAATGACACATTTCAAAAAATTTATGTCTTCATAAATTTAAATCATTGATATTTTCAAAACGTGAAATTCTAAATAAATTATATACAGTATAATTTATATTATTAATAAGTTTACTTTTATCTCTAATCACATTTATTATTCTACCAGAAAAAATATTTACAAATGAAAGAGATGCACCAAGCATAAATTCAAGTAGTTCTAATATTTTTAAATAAAATATACAATAATTTTTATGCCTAAATGTGATCGATGATTTTTGTTTATGTTTTGTTTAATCCAATATATATTCAAAAGTTATTGTAAGTATTAGTAGTGCTTTTTTTTGCTAATTTTTTCTTACTTTTTTGCTTTTATACACATTGTTTACAAAAAATGATAACAAATGTTAGTAAATAATAAGACATGATAAATAATTCAGGCAATTAAAAAAAACTTTTTAAAAAAAATTCGAAACAGCAAAATTCCCTTTAAAATGGAGGATTCAGTAGAGATTTTGCTTACAGTAGCTCATAATTTTCTGATAACTGTGTGATAACAGTTTTACACAATAAAATATAGAATCATCGTTGATGAATGAATTATCGTCATCTTGCTCAGGGTGTGTAGCCAAATTTTTCAACAAAAAATAAGCACCTCTTAAGCACTCAAAAAATATTTCTAAGCACTATATACATTAACAAACTGCAAAATAACGAAATGGATTGTGGTCGAATTAATTGTGAAAATGTTGAATAGATCAATGTGAAAAGCACACTTTTGCATAATACATGGCGAAAAAGACGTGGAAAAAAAAAATCTCCTCTTTGAAAATGGAAAATTAAGCACTTTTTAAAAACACCCAATGAAAAAAGCACCTTTAAGGGGTTTAAAAAACGGAAATAAGCACCTTTAAGCATTTTTTAAAAACGCTACGTACCATGTTGCATATTACTTTGTTCAAATGTTTTGATTATTACCTGTGCTGTCGATGGAGAACAGCAACTTTTTCCTCGAGCTCTGGAGTTTGATTGGGGGCAAAGCGAAAATCGGACAGGTAGTTGTCTGCGTGTTCTTCAGGGTCGTAGTCTCCGAGCTCTGATTGCACGAGATAGGATCCTAGGAGTGCGTAAGTTATAAATGAACATGGAAGTCTGCAACGAATCAGGCACAGCAAGGTTGAAGGAGGGAATAAAAAATGACAGACTAAACAGAAATAATTTTTAGATTCAATCTAAAACAAATTTTTTTCAACTCACTTTCCAGACAGAATATCATTCCGAAGTTGCAAACACAATAGGTACCTAGAATAGAAACAATGATTAGTTTAATCACAATCAGTTAGTAATTACAAAACTTTCATTTTTTCCTCCAATTGCAAAAGGAAAGTGACAAACTCTTACAGATTTATTCTGAAAAGAAAAATGTTCGATTTAAAAAGAAATATCATTGTTATATTATTTATCAGTCATTAGGTACTACTTAGTATAGAGTGACTTCACTAAATACAGGAAACTACGTGCACTTTGGACCCAGGACTTTCAAATTACCATGTCCTTTTTAAATAAAAGCATGTCCCTTCTTAAAATAACATAAATTTTTTAGAAACATTCTAAATTTCAAAAAATTATAAATTCTACATGAAGTAAAACAATTCAACACTTCAAAAATTTATAAAAATAAATTAATTAATTAAAAATAAAAACAAACGGGAAAAGTTGATGGAAAGGTGGTTTTGAAAATGGGGGGGGGGAAACTCACAAAAAATTATCTGTGATATTGAGTACAAGATTAATTCTCTATCTATTAATCAATCAAATAACATGAGCATTTTATAAGTATTCCTTCTATTAATAGACACAACAACGGATTTTAAAAAAAGAGAAGAGTTAGTTTTGAAATCAAACTTTTTATTAGAACTGATCAAACATTTGCATTGAGGAAATGCAGGTATGTAATTTGGTAATCAAAATCACTTTTTTTCTTCTTTTAGTTTGTTCAGAGAAAAGTTTTTTTCAGAGGCGCAGAAAATTCTCACAGCCTTATATATTCTCAGAACTTTTTTGTTGTTGTTAATATTTTAACCAACTTTTGAATAAACTAGCATGTGTTAAAAATTATATGAAATCAAAATATATTGGAATAGTAGTAATATATACAACTATACTTATGGAATTAAAGGTAATTAATGAACAAAATAATATATTAAGTTATTAGTGTTTAATTTAATACAACAGAAAATATTATTTTCCTTTTTAGAAAGTAGGTTGATAAAGCTTTAAAAATGCATATTTTAATATTTAAATGATAACTTACATATCTTACTGGTACAAAAATTAAATTTTTAAGTTAGCAAGAAGATTTAAAAATTGGTTGGAAATTTTTTTTTTTTTTTAATAACACTAAAAATTATCCCAATGGATCTATTTTACAAGAGCTTTGTTTATTGAATCAGGTATATTCCGCACTACTGGTTTGGTTTAGCTCTGCCTACATAAATCTCTGCAGGCATAACTTTTTTTTGACGGAGAACCAGCGAATGTTGTCCCAATTTTTTTTTACCCTCCCACTATGGTTTACGCTAATTTGACATGCAATAATAGCACATAAGTGAAATCACTGGCACACTATATTAAGGTTTTGACATAACTATACAACACTTTTTATTACTTGTTTAATTCAAATTTTCTATCAGGGTACGCAGCCAGATTTTTCAACAAAAAATAAGCACTTTTTAAGTACTCAGAAAATATTTTTAATCACTTTCCAAAAAAAAATTTATAATTAGGATCTGTGCAGTTATAAAAATCATTTTTTTGTATCATTTAAAGTTCTTAATTTATGAACTTTTATGTTCATAAATTAAGAACTTTAAATGATACAAAAAAAAAATTTTTATAACTGCACAGATCTTAATTATAATTTTTTTTTTGTTTTGGTTGTTGTTGTTGAAAAATATTTTCAATCAGTAAAATCAATAAAATTCAAAAATATTTTCACAAACTTCACATAATCATGATAAAATAACTAGTTTCTCATAAATATTGCAAAGAAAATTGTGAAAATCATGCATTTTTTGTAATTTAGAAAAACAATGAATACAGCAAAGAAAAAAAATATTTTTAAAAGATAGAAAATTAAGTTACTTTTTACAAACCCCAAATAAAAAAAAGCACCTTTAAGAGCTTTTAAAAATGTAAATCAAAAATAAGCTTTTTAAAAATGCTACACACCCAGTCTATGGTGTAAGCTTTTAAAATGAAATCAGGAAGACAAAATATTCTATATAAGGCATATTTAAGTTTCATCTTTTATAATAGTATAGTTTAAAAAGTATCTAATAAAATAATTTTTTATTATTTAATCAACTTAAAATAAATTTTTCAACAAAGGATATTTTTTGAACAGCATTCAATAAGTAAATTTAAATACTTTTTTAAAAATCTAAAATGTTCATTGAATGATAATTTAAAGAATTTGACAAATCTGTTTAAAGAAAAATTTGTGTGATGAATACTTTCAATGCATAATAAACTAAATGTAAATTCCTTTTTTTAAAAAAAAAAAAAATTCTCTAGTTCTCTTAAATTTAACTTTTGTTAATTTTCTATTTTTTGAATCAATATTAACTTTTAACATTCAATCAGCAAGATTAAATAGAAAATACCATTTTAGGACAAGTTCTTTAAAACAGTAATTAATGTGAAATATTAGGCTACGCGCAAACAGCTTTTTCGCTCGTCAATGAAATCGATGCCTCACAAAAACAAATTGAAAGAAATTTAATCCCACCACAAAATTTGTAGGCTACAAGTCGTTTGTGGTTGCTCCCTTTTACATGGTAGACTATACAGGATGGGGGATGGGACTGTGAGAGGACCATCCATAGGGTTAGCAAAGGAGATAAGGATTGATAAATTTATGAGGAATTAAAATGCAGAAAGCCTTATCCTAACAATTTGTTCTTTAGGAATGTAACATTTCTTTCAATTTGTTTTTGTGGGGTATCGATTTCATTGAGGAAGGAAAAAGCTGTTTGCACATAGCCTCTCAAATTATAGTCATTATAAAGACCAGTTTCTGGAAAAGTATTTATTTTGTAGAGCTTGAATGACTCAAGTGTATTTTTTGACAAAATAAGTAAGGGAATTGTTAATAAAATATATTCAAGAGAGAAAATTCTAAATTTTGCATACCTAGTTATGTCTTCTTGCAATTGAGAAGGATCTGGTGGATAAAATTTAACTTCAAAGCTAAATTCCCAAGGACCTCCTAAACAGGGCATAAAAATGATGCTTCAGAAAAATAAAATATGCATAACACAAATAATGAAGGAATTATGAACCAATAGAACAGCTGAAAATGCAAGTGGAGTGGGGAAAAACAATCTGATAGACTTTGCAACATTGACATAATATAAATTTTATCCAAACTATTTCACAATAAATGAAGAATTTCACATACAAGGTATTTTAAGAGTTTTATACAATTAATAATGGAAAAAAAGCTGTAAGGTTTGTAAAATAATAAAAATGTTATACAAAATATTGCAGAGTATGACAAATATTCAACACACAAAGAATATTCAACAATCATTAAAAGAATCTAGTAGACTTTGAAAATAAAAAGAAATGTTACATAAACTATTGTATAATAAAGAATATTTCACACAAATAATATTTTTTTAAAAAAACATTGGATAGAGTTTGCAAAAATAGAAATATTATTCAATATTATAGAAACGATTGCAATCTTTTCCATTCGTAATTAATACTAATGAGCTTGAATAGAAAAAAATTATTATGCACATCATATCTTAAAATTCATGACTTTTAATTAAAAAAGTCTCAATTTTAAAAAGTCTGGAATTATTAAAAAATATATATAATACCAATTGATATAGAAAAACTGTAATTATTACAAAAAAATTATTCACTTGAGTGGTCATTTAAAAGACAAGAATTTTTTTTTTTTACTTTTTTGAGCAAGAAATAAGAGCTGTTAAAATATTTGTTTTTATATATTTTGGGGATCTTGAAATCAGAAAAAAATATAAACCTAAATTCAGGTGAAACAAGCAAAATCAGATACAATTTAAAGCTATGCTACAGCATAGTAAGAAAAATAAATTTGTTACTTGCCTTTATAAAACTTCAGTTCTGCATGAAAGGAAAAAAATGCAAATAGTTTTAAAAAAAAGAATCAGAAAGGAAATAAATGAAACAACTAAATTTATTTGAATGAAAACTTTTAAACCTAATTAGTTTTTACTAAATTTCAATTTCCACCAATACTCTCTAGTTTAACTCTCTACATGTTATTCTTAGCATTTTTAGAACTTTTAAAACTGGTTTTTCACCATCATAAAACTAGGTTTTTGTCTGCCTATGTTGGAAAACTATAGTAGGAAATGGAAAAGTAGTTAATGGCAGATAACTTTCAGTATAATATATCCAGGGATAGTATAATATATTCAGTATAACATAGTATGTTAGAGGAATTTCTTCAATGACTACAAATTTTTTCATTTAGCAGTGCATGGTTCCCTGGACTGCTAAAACATCCAGTCTTGAGGCTGCTTTTAAAAAACTCTTTAATGAAAAGAAATAATAAATTTTAGTGAATAATGACTACTATAATCTTATAACAACAGAAATATAATTAAACTGCCTTGATTATTCTTGCTAATGCTCACTATGCTAAAAATGAAAATGGTACAAAACTGCAATATCAAAAAAGTCCATTGTTTTTTTTAAAAATGAAATTAATTTTTCAATACATTAAAAAGCTGTATTGTTTGGGGTTTATAAATAGGACGAAAATTGAAAATTATTCATTTATTATAATAATTTTTATCAAATTAAAAAAGAATCTTGCCAAATAAATTTGATGCTTTCTTGTTTTTTTAAATAAAGAAAAAAAAATTTGTGGATATTTTTAATATTTTTTTCACTTTTAAAGTCTAATTTTTTTCAACAAAAAATTATAGTGAATTATAGAAAAATAAGAAATTATAATTACTTAACTAATTTATTGATTAAAGAGAATTAATCATAACACCATTAATATATAAATTTGAGAGTGCTATGGAAATAAAATTACTCTTTACTTCAATGGCACTCAGCTGTAGCATATTAATTTAACTAGCAAAAGAGCCTAAAATAAGCGACTATTCAAAAAAATTATTTTCTATTTACTCATTTGTCTTACTGATAAGATTTATAAAAATATATTAAATAAAAATACTACATTAAATAAAAAATGTATTAAACAAAAAATATATTAAACAAAAACTTTATTAAATAGAAAATATTTTAAATATAAATACATTAAATAAAATGCTACTTGCCTCTGACTTGCTTTGAAATTCTTTTTTCATAATTCAACCAATTCTGTTAAAAATACAAAAATGTTAAAAAATTTTATAAATTGGTTATTATACAATGATAACATGTGCATAAAAGTTTGTTTGAAATTTTTTTTAAAGAATAAACGGAAGATTTGGTGTATTCTCAGTCATTTAAAAAGCTCCTCATACTTTTCAAGGACAATTTTTAAAAAAATTAAATATTATATCCTAATTCATTAATTGAAATATTTTTTTTTTCATAATAAATCGACACAGGACACATTTGTAATTTGTCCCCACAAAAATTTTATTAACTTAGACGAGCAAAGCTTGATACAATAATAATCAGTACAGAAAACAATAATAATACAGTCGAACCTCATTAAGGTGAACACGTTTAACATGATTTTTTTTAAAGAGAACTAATTTCCGATCCCCCGTCTAATTGAATACGCATATAATGCTTCAAAGTACTTTTAACGTGAACTCGAATTTCATTACTCTTGGAAAAACTTTTACTTTGAATGTGGACTGAAAATTTATTTCCTCTCTTACCAGTAAGAAAATTGATCATTCACAATTTTATATCAACAAGGGAACGCATTTCAATGATTTGTTGTAGTTTTAATAATTAGTTTATGCTTGGTTATATTAGTTGAATATGTTGAAAGGAGGTGACATTGCAGAACACAATACAAGCCTTTTTGTATTCTTAATAAGACTAGAATTTTCTTTACCTCATTGGGGGAGGGAGATACCTGTTAAGTATGTTTCCAAGAGAAATGACCATCCATATTAATCCTTGATTGATCCAATTATTTTGTTAATAACCCTCTCTAACTGGTGCAATAAAAGAAGTTTACTTTTTGAATTTTGTCTAATAATATATTTTTCTTCCTTTCTAAGCTTATAACATTTATAACTTTGTTTTATTTTTTTTTAAGTAATAAGTTGTAATTATTATGAAAATATGTTAAACAGTTATTAATTTACATATTCATATTAGAAATTTACACTTAGAAAACACAAATAGATATAATAAAGAATGTCTGCATATTGTATGATTTTCATAGAAAAAATCTGCACCGATAATGTGAACTACTTTAAACGTGAACAAATTTTCTGTCCTCCCTCAAATTCATGTTAACAAGGTTTGACTGTATTTATAAAGTACTCCACAAAGAACAGCAAGTTAACGCAAGTTTAATATTTGCAGATCCCCCTCACTAGTTCATTCTTAAATAAACTGGTTTTAAATAATTTAAATACCTTTTTACCCTTCCCAAATTCAATTATGATTGAGTAATGATTAGTCCTACATCAGAAATGTTTATGGAGAAATCTTCAGAGGAAGGTATTGACCCACATTGGACTGTCTGGCCAACTATGATGATGAGTGGTTAGTCCTTCCAATATAAATAATAATTCGTGATTAGTGTTTCAGTGATTAATTTTTCAGTGGTGAAATGCTAAAAATTCCAATATACTTTTTTTTCTTTTAAGAATAACATGAAGTGTTATAGAAACATCTGTTTGGAACTGCATTTGGCTTAGAATTCTGTAGCTTATAACCATTTTAAAACAGAATTGTTTCTAATTAATTTAAATTTACAACATAATTAAAACAACAAAAGGGGCTAGTTAAACAATTCTTTTGAATTAACTACAATATCCGGGATGGAAAGAGTGATTAAGGATGTGTGACTAGTTTTGGTATTTTGTGTCAAACTTTCCTGCAGTGTAACAGCAGCAAGAAATGACATTGCACACAGAAATTCTATTTTTCAACAAGCTTTAAAAGAACAAAAAAATTTCAATGCATAAAAAAAATACAGAAATAAGCAAATTTAGCAATACATAAAAAAATTTTATGACTATGATGAATTTGATAAAAATTTTAAATTTACTCACCCTACTTCCATCCGGATCCCGAAATGTTATTCCAAAATAGTCTTTTTCTAATAAATTCAAATGGTCTGCAATTAGTAAAGCTAACTCCAAACCTCTGGAAGTTCTCTAAAATCAAAGAATTAACATTTTGAAAAAGGAAAAATTATGAGGATATTCATTTTAAAACATTTTCATAAGCATGTATTTAATCAAATAAGCAAATTCATTTCAAAGTGCATTTTTGCAAGAATATTATTCCACATTAAGGACAAAACATGCATGTTTCAATAAGGAAATGGAATAACCATTATCATATCATTACGAAAATATTTTAAATCATTCTTGAAAGATTCTGGTATTGTGTAAGATCATTTAAATTTGCTACTCACTTTATAGATTTTGTTTTGTTCTGTATTTTCTGTTTTTTGCTTGATATGTTTTATTTCCCAAATATTTTTTACTTAATCTGTTCTATTTTCGTTTAGTTATTTTTTTAGCGCTCCCCACACTATTGTATTAATATATTTCGCTTTGGCTATATTAATGCAATATCAGAAAGCACTCTTTTATGCGGATATAATTGTGTGAGCTGATGAAGAGATTATATCTTTTCATTATTTTGCTTTCTGGCTTTATAATATTTTTTTTAAATATTTTATTGTTCTTCTCTTTTCATTAATCTTTATCATTTTCCATGTTTCCTCTATATTTTTAACATATATATATACAACAAAATAAATGAATACAAGAAAACAAGAAGAAAGTTAAGAAAAATAATAAGTTTCATTTATTGCGCATAAGCAGCAAGCAAACAGAACTCATTAGATAAGTTCAAAATGAAGATAAAACAAAGGAAAATTATAGACATATGGAAAAAAAAGGGGGGAATAATAATGAAAAAAAATAACAACTGATTTTAAAAAAAAGAAGAAAAAAAAAGGATGACATTTTTTTTTAAAAAAAACCGGAAAATAGAAGATATAATCTTTTCATCAGCCCACACGATTATATCCGCAACAAAGAGTGCCTTCTGATATTGTATCAATATAGCCAAAGCAAAATATATTAATACAATAGTGTGAGGAGCACTGAAATTTTTTTTTTACAAAAATTACAACAAATAAAATATAACACAATAAGTAAAAATAACACGTAAAAACAAAAAATAAAATAAAAAGAAAAAACAGTATAAAACAAAATCTATAAAGCGAGTAGCAAAATCAGATGTACTTACATGAACGGGAGATTTTTCAAGAATGATTTAAAAATATTTTCGCAACAAGATTGCCAGATCACAAAATATGAAAACAAAAGCGCAAATTGAGTGTAACTAATTCCTCTAGTACGAATTTTATATTTAATCTGTACGAATTTCAATTTATTTACGAATAATAATTTGAGTAATGATTTGCAAAATTCGAAAGAGGAAATAGTGCATTTTTCCGCCTACAAAATGCAAGAATATCGCCTATAATATTGGAATTAAAAAAATATTATTTACGATTAAAACTTTTTATAAATTTTTATTCTATACTTTCGTCTGTAAACATAACGTTTCTGTTACTTTAAATTAGTAATTGTTATAATTAAAAGTATCTTAAAGCCAAATATCAGTGCTAGGGAAGTTTGTCACAGAAAGCCTGAAAAAATTCTGCCAAAGGTACTATCTGATGCTACGCTTAATTTTATACTCTGCACAATAAGTAGAAATATCTGACTAACAAAACTATAATTAATGAGTCACGAGAAGAAGAAAAAAAAATGAGAGTTTTTAAATGGTGAATAAAATACCAACATCGAGGTCGCTCTCAAAATCTGTTCCATCCAGCATCCTAACTCTGCACTGTATTTTCTTGGAACGATTCACACTTTTAGTTCGCTTCTTGTGAATTTCATAGTGTGGTTCATAGTCATTGATGACGATTCCACTCTCTGTGATGGGAAGGGAGGTGTCCATGGGATTGCTGCGAATATCCACCATGCTGAAGGCCTAAAGTAAAGAAGAAAATAAACCATTGGTGCAAATGCCAGAAATTCAATCACACACAATTAAGTCCATTAAAAAATATCTACACTTTACTTAAAGTGGGTTTTCACTTATTCAGAAAAGATTAATTATTTAGTGGAGGAAATTTTTCTAAAAAATTACTGAATAAGATATTAAAAAAATAATAATAATATTTGTTTATATCTTCTACTTTTATGAAATACTTAAAAACAACTTAGCATCTCTTTTTCTCTGTTAAAAAAAAATAACAAATATTTAAAAAAAAACTAAAACAGTGGCACTAAATTTTGTTATAAATAGGGTTTCGCATCAGCAATGAAAATGGAGTGGTCTATCTTTTCCTATAAGATCTATCTCTTCATGACGCTAACAGAAGTGGCTTTTCCGAACCAAGAAAATGACATTGACTAAAGATAAAATCATTTGCAAAAAATCATGCACCTTCGGTGAAAATTTTGAAGTCAACGCAGGCAAACTTCATCAACGACCATTTTACGATGCAACGGAGAGGTTTCACTGTTCTTAGAAAAACTCTTACCAGGGGTCTGTCCAGACATTTTGTGAAAGTTCCGTTTTTGTAAAATTGTGAAAAAATTACTCGTAATTTGTTCATATAAAATAAACGTTAAGCCACATTCTTTCAAACAGGGTCCGCTTTTGTGAATTTGTGCAAATGGGCCCGTTATTGCAAAAAAAACTTTTTCAAGGAGTTTTTAAATTTGTAAAGACATACAAGATTATGCTCAACACTGTAAAATCATAATTAAAAAAGTAAAATTTTAAAAAATAAACAGCAATTGCAGCTTCTAAATTTGCGATGCAACATATAAATATTTGGCATTTAGCCTATACTGCTGTACGCAGAATATTCATTTCGAACGAATAAAGGAAGAAGCGTCTGTGGAAGACAAAATTTAGTTCCTTTACATCTGTCTTTCTTTCCCCTCCCCCCCTTCCTGGGAAGGGTATATTCGATTAAATAAAACAATAATGAAGATAAACAAATTTTTGAAGGGTCCGATTAAAAGAAAAATTATTTTGTGAAGGGTCCGTTTTTAAGTTAAAATATTTTGTGAAGGGTCCGTTTTTATGAAAAGATATTTTGTGAAGGGTCCGTTAACGGACCCAAATTTCTTCTAAACAGATCCCTGCTTACCATTATTAAACTTCCTTTCTCTCTCTCTCTCTCAAAGAAAAAAAAAAGCTATTACGTGGTATTTGATTTGATAATTTCAGAAATCGTTTATTATTCATCAGGGTGCGTGGTCAAATCTTTCAAGAAAAAATAAGCACACTTTAAGTACCTTTCAAGCACTCGAAAAATATTTTTAAGCACTATGTACATCAATAATTGCAAAATAATTTTCAAAGACTTAGCATGATTATGATAAAATAACTAGCTTCTGACAAAGAACTCTTTTCTTGATTATATTAGCCATTATAAAATGATCAAGAGAATTTTTCGGTTCGATATCAGAGGGTGGAAAATGAAGCCTGAAATTGAGAATATATTGTAAAATGCAGCAGAGTTGCACATGAGAGTGCAAGAATCTCACTGAACCCAGCTCAGTGACGCGCATTTGGATTCCCTGGTATTTCATCAAACCTGTAAAATGATTGGCGCTTTCATACGCTATGGACCGATTGTACACTGAAATGGGGTGGAATAAATTGTGAAAACGTTTAATAAAACAATGTGAAAAGCACGCTTCTGCATAATGCGTGGCAAAAATTGACATAGTAAAGAAAAAAATATCATTTTCGAAAAGAGAAAAGTAAGTACTTTTTAAAATCACCCAATCAAAAAAGCACCTTTAAGGACTTTTTAAAAACGCTACGCACCATATCTAATTTTTCATGTCTGTACTTTTTAGAGTAATATTTTAAAATATATTTTTCTACGTTTTAGAACATATTTAATTCTGAACTTGTTATCTCGAAAACGTGCTATCTCGAAATTCTTTATCGTCCCTTCAATTCTGAGACATCGAGAATATATTGTATTTTAAGTCATTTAGTGCTTACATTAGTTCAAACAACATTTTAAAGCACTTGGGGTGCAAAGAATTAAAGAACAAAAAAAAGCAAACGATCGTAAACACTTTTCAGATTACAGACTATAATATCTTCTTTTTCCTGATGAATTGGTAATGGACATTCGAAACCCCGTTTGGCACTGAAAGGAAAAGAGTGCATTATAACCCTGCATTTTTAATCATCCATCATCACAGGTACACCTGCCGTATGCGATGACCATAAAAATCACTCTTCGCCCCAGGAATCGAACATGCCAACGCCCAATTCTGGAAGATCGCCTTCAAGAAATGGAAGACATTAATTCGGAAGACCATCTAAGACACGCCACAAGACTCACGCAAACATCTCCGCCTACTTTTACGAACGCAGTATAAAAAATATATCACCTGACTATGAATGTGTATAAAAAGCGTCCTTTTTATATGGGTCGTTAAGTCCGTTGTTTTCCAAGTAAATGATGTCTATCTGTGCTGGGCATTTATGATTATTAGCGTGAAAGGGAGAAAGAATGTAAAGTTAACAATGGCAAAAAAAGTCCTTTAATGTTTGCTTGAAAGGGTGAGAAACGCTAACAAAATATTTAAAAAAATATATTAATAAAATCAATCTAAATATAATGAAATAAAATCATTTCAAAATTTGTTAATGTTAGTGTGAGTTTTTAAACAGGAGATGTAGAGTTCTTGTTTCGATAGAGATGGCTTCCAATAATATATAAAACCGCCGTTGAACAGTCGACCCAATTTCGGGTTTACGACTACTAAGGTTCAACTCTGTAGCCTTGTAGTTTTGAACCCGATCCAAAAGACAAATGAACTCCTGGATCAAGTATAGGGAGAAATCTGCCTTCGTGGCGGACTTTTTGATGGAACTAATGCAAAAACCACGAGAATCTCCCACGGTTAGCCTAACGGCAAGAGGACTCTTAACTCATGATCCGTCTACCACTGAGGATATTATGTCCGACCTCGTGAAGCTAAATCAGATTTATCAAGGCTTAAGATTTCGACTAGCGACTATCACGGCGAGTTTTTCGAACACCTATTATTTTCCATGTTTTCTCTATATTTGTAACTTCAACACACACACACACACGCACACACACACACACATAGATAGATAGATAGATAGATAGAGAGAGAGAGAGAGAGAGAGAGACGCACGCACGCACGCAGGTTTCATCATATTTGTTAATTAGAGGAAGAATCATCTTTTTTTTCAAGTTGTTTGAAACTCATGTGGGTGTCTCGGCATGGTTTGTTACAAATTACTCCCCATCAAGCAGTTTCCTAATAAGAAAAAATATTTTTTTAAATCACCCGCAACGCAAAATGTGGCTTGATTAGTAACGAAGTGAGAAAGATTGCGCAGTAAAATAAATTCTTGAAACAGGCCTTCCCCCACCCCCCAATTACCCATACTTATCCGACTTTCAATTTTATATACATTTGATGTCCAACAACTCAACATTTAGACCAACTTGGTCCGAACATCAAGGGGCAACAATCTTTAAGGCGTAAAACACAAATATACGAGAAAAATGACACTCTTAAACACTACTTTTTTTTTTGGATAAAAAAAGAAAAAAAAAGTTTTTTTTCTTCTTTTTCATATCATCAGAATATCTCTTTTATTAAACACACTAAGAATAAAAAAATAAAAAAAAGAAACAAGACGAGAAACAAATTGCGTTTAGTAATTGCTTCAACTTAATGAAGGTTGCTAAGCCGGTTAAACATTCATTCCACATTTTGAGAAGAAAGAGTCAAGTAAAATCCATCCTCAGTGGACTCTCGATTTTGACAGATCTAATCTTCAAACCCATTTATGCGACAGATATTAATTAGCAGATGACAACGGGGCTTATCTGTCTGGGGGTCACTTTCAAAAAGGTTCGTGTTGGCCCAGAGCCAGCCGAGACCGGACAGCGGTAGGGTTGGGACACACAAAACAATTGTCCGGGTAGCTAATCAAGGTTATAGAGTCGCTCCTTCAATTGAACCCATCAAATTCAATAGGATAATTTTCTATAGCTTTTCAAAAGCCGCCATTATGCAACCCTTTTTAGATGTATAATGTAACTCAGAACAAGTAATATAAAAAATAAAATAAAAAGTCAATTCCTACTTAGGGTCAACAAAGAAATTTTTTATTTTAGTAACTTTATTAAATAATTAAAAAATTTTCTCCCATATAAAACTGAAATTAATTAAATTTAATTAATGAATTAATATTTGAAAAATCTGGATTATCATTCACTACAAGTTTTTTAAAAAAAAAATTTTTTGAACTGGAGATGAAAAAAAAAGTATTTTATTAACGATCGAAAATTTGAATAAGATATATGGATATAAATAGGGAGAATGTGAATTAATAATAGGAATTGAAACAAAAAGGCAAAAAAAATATATATAAATTTGGTGACGTGAACCACACGTGCTACCACGTCATGTTCTTTATGGAATTTATCTGACACAGCGAATATAAAATAATTAAAGATTTAAATGTGAGCAATAAAGTATTTTTTTTTTTTGTTCAAATGGAGCTATAAGTTAGAAATTATCTCTGATATTTTTAAAATATGTAAAAAACTGAATGGCTTATAGTAAAATTTAAAACAATGACTCACGCTTAACCCATCAGAAAATTCCATTTCGTTTTTTGCTCATCCCTATTTAATGAATGAATAAATAATTGAAAAAACTGTATGAACATCATGTGTCATCTACTACAAGTTCAAAAAAAAAGTGTATTTGAACTTGAGTTGATGAATAAAAAGTATTTTATTAACGATTGAAAATTTGAACAAGATATAGGGAGAGTGTCAACTAATAGTAGGAATTTAAACAGATTTTTTTTTTACTCAATCTGAGACAGTAATCTGCCAACTATAGTTCTAATTGCAGTCAAGAACTAGAACTGTTATAAATTTTGTTCTCTTCCAATAACGTAAATGTTACTTTCATTTGTTTATAATTTATACTTTTTTTTGTCGAAATTCTTTTGCCATAAAGACTATTAAAAGAGGCAGTTTAAACGCCTTTTCACTCGAAGTAAATGGTGTAATTTCAAACTAACTAACTTGCCAATTATTTGATCTTTCCTCTCAACAAGCAGCTTAAATGTACGAAAATGTTTAGAAATTTTTAGAAAATTACCAACTTGTTTTTTTTTTTTTTTTTTTTAAATTAAAACAAAAATTATCAAAATCAATAAATACTTTCCTCAAATAAATACTTTCTTATTTCTAAGTAAAAATAGAATTTTCTGCCAATATTTAAAGCTCGATTAGAACTTAAATATGCGTTATACGCTCGCTCGTAATGCAAAACTTATTATTTAAAGACCAACAGACTTTAACAGGATACAGACAGAACAAACATTCCTCAGACAGGTAGCTTCGATAAAACGCCTTAAAATTATTTTGTAATTTTTTGCAACCTGCTGCTATTGTTTTAAAAAGGCTTCAATTCAAAAATTGTTTTAAAATAAATAAAAGCCACTCACACTTGACAGGTAAAAAAATTAACAAGGAATTTTTCAGCAAACGATTTCGGGCACATTTTTACAATGCGCTTTTTTTTCCCTTTTTTTTAATTTTATATTTATTACTTTTCTAGATCCGAAATTGGATATGACTTTGTTAAGAGTAAAAGAACAATTCTAATTTGCTACACCGGAAATGTTGCGGTTACCGCTGCAACCGTACCTAAGAGAATAATATTAGAGTGCTTGGCCGGAAACAAAATTCATTAATGATTCACTGCACAATTATATTACAATTCCTCGACTACAACTATTGCAATAGGGTTGTCAAACTCACAGAAAGTTCTTATTTATAAAATTCGAAATCAGAATAAAGGATTTTTTACGGAAGCATCAGTGCACAAGATCCCTTTTTCTAGGGTGCGTTTTCTTTTTCTCAACAGCGCTCTCCTCAGGACTTTTTCTACATCAAATCTCTCAACAAAAAATAAGCACCTTTTAGGTACTTTTAAAGCACTCAAAAAATATTTTTAAACACTATATACATTAACAAAATGCAAAATAATTCTCAAAGTCTTTACCTTAACACCAAAGACTTTGACTTAAAATAATTTTCAAAAACTGATCATGAAAAACTAACTAGTTTCTGACAAAGAACTCTTTTCTTAATTATATTAGCCATTATAAAATGATTAAGAGATTTTTTGGTTCGATGTGAGAAGGTGAAAAATGAAGCATGAAATTGAGAATATCTTGCAAAAAGCAGAGTTAAACATGCGAGTGCAATAATCTCACCGAATCACTAGACGCACATGCGGACTCGCAAGTATTTCATCAAACAGGCAAGATGATTGGCTCTTTCATACGCTATGGGACCGAGGGTACGACGAAATAGATTGTGGTTGAATGAATTATAAAAACATGGAACAGAAAAATGTGAAAAAGCACGCTTTTGCATAATACGTGGCGAAAACCTACATGGTAAAGAAAAAAATCTCATTTTCGAAAACGGGAATGAGACACTTTTTAAAAACACCGAACTTAAAAAGCACCTTTAAGGGCTTTTAAGAAACGAAAATCGAGAATAAGCACCTTTAAGCACTTTTTAAAAACGCTAACAATGTATATTAAATATCTATATTATATCCATATGAACCTAAGGTCTGAGGACCACTCATGTTATTTAAGACATTTTTGTGTAATCTGTAAGTGTTCCTAACAGAGTTGTAGAGTCGGTAGTTCCTGAGAGCTAGACTCCATCTAATATTCAATTAAAATTTCCACCGAATTCCAAGGAAGGGTTAATATTATTATTAGGTAGTTGTTCATTTCAAATTATGTATTACCCATTGGCGAAATGAGTGTTGTTTTGGGTTTGATGGCGAGCGCACCTTATTTGGACGTCATCACACTTTTCAACTGTATTCAAGAGTAATAGTAAACGGTGCGCATGAGTCTGCGTTGCTATGGCGACCGCTGCTGTTAGATAATTTTTTTTAGAATTCCTTTTTTTCGTTTTTAATTTCATCATTTGAACGATATTTTTGTTATTTTGTTCATTTTACCAATGGGTAACCTATGATCGCCCTTCAGCGATCAAAATTTTTTCTTTAATTTAGTTTCATTAAATGTTGTTGAAAAAAGTATACATGTCTTTTCCTTTTAATGTATCGATGAAGTAAAAGAGACTTCATTTAAAATTACATTTTATTTTCTAAAATAAGAGTAGGAAAAATAAATTTATAAAAAACCATAAATAAAAAAACTATACATCAATATTTCAAGCGCACATATATAAACGTTTTATGACAAAAAATAAATAAATTGTTTAGTGATTAGTCATGAACTAGGAAACTATCACAAATTATATATGTTCGCATATTTTTTCTTTAATTCTCCTATTAATTTAACTAACAAATTTGGTTATGGAGTTTATAAATTAAAAGATAGCTTAGAATTTATGTATTTATCGTCATTTTTCAATCGTTCCGAAGTTTTTATGCTTTCTTTTCTCAATAGTTCGTACGTTTGGGATAAGTAATAACTTAAAGGATTGTTAAAATATCCATTCACGTAATATTATTTTTAAATAATTATATCACTTTAGGTGCCGAAATAATTTTTAGATACAATCTTTTTTTTTTCATTGAGATTGGTTATAACTAATTTCAGCCAATATTGAATGAAATGTAAGATCAAGATCAAGGAAAGCCAATCTAGTGAGTTTTTTGCGCAGTATATCACTCATGTGATTCTCTTGCATTTTTTGTTATACTGTGCCTACAACTATGTTACTATCAAAAACTATGCTCTATTGCAAGTTTAGAAAAAAACATCCTTAAGAAAAGAGCCTGTTTGCACGCCAAACTCGTGGCGCAAACGTATATCAACATCGCCAACTCTTGAAACGATGTTGCACAGCCTTCGTTTTGCTTGCTTTCTTAAATTGTGTGACATGAAGAAAATAAAACTTATTTAATAAAAATTACTGTTTTTTTTTTTTTAATAAGAATTAATAAAAACGATGTCTAAAAATCGTAACAAATAAACGAATTTTTATTCTCATTCAAAGAAACTGCTGATAGAATGATAAATATTGCATCGCATGTCATCTTGGAGATTTTAATAGTATTTTGCTTGATCAAAATTTTAGAGGTTAAACAGTTTTTTCAAGTAAAAAAATTTTTCAGAATGGATTTGTTTTGGAATTTTTCTAGTTATTTTAACGCTATTTCATATGAATATATTATTTTGTAAAAAAAATTACAAAATATTATTCAAAAATTGCGATGCAGCGTATCCGTTAGAACGACTGATCACAGTCGTAGTTGGTCGTACATGTCTCAACATCACATGAAATTTCCCAATTCCCTGTAGAATTAAACACGTGAAATTGTATCGGATTATTCCCGACAATAGAGAAATGAGAATCACACAAGAGCTATAAGCGCAGATAAAAATCTTGACAACGAATAAAAATTGTGGAAAAGTTCGAGCAAAAGCACTGAAATCAAACAACACCTCCCCACCTAGTTGTTTTTGTGTGGCGTACAGACTCTGCAAACATTTCAAGAGTATGTGATAGTTGGATTGCGCAAAATAAGGAATGGCACGATAGGTTAGGCCACCACCTGTTCAGGGGTCAGCCTCGAGAGCTTCCGTGACTCCGACCACTTCCGTGAGAGTCACGCTCTCGTGAATCGACACCACAGAACAAACTTATTTTTCTTCTTTCGACGAACGAACCAATTAACAGGCGATTCTTTGCCGTTTTGGAGAGGATGCTAAAGAGACACGAGAATCACTTCTGAAATAGTAATTCCGGTCGAGATTTCAACATTTTCAGAAGGTCAGCCAATCATAGTACAATGACCAACAGAATCTGGATTAAACTTGACCACATGTTGACAAGTGGTAAATGATAAGAACTAAGAAAAGACAGTCCAGACTTGCTGTCACCTCAGTTTTGTCTTCAGAGGACGCTATCCCACGGATAAACTTTTCATGGCAAAATCTGTTTGCCTTTCATTTCTAGTATAAATTCTAATAGCAAAAGACTTGTGCTAACACTTTTTCTTTTTTTTCTTTTTTTTTGAATATAAGAACAGTCTTTCTGAACTTCCGACAGATTTCCTGCCTTTAGTATTTCAGAAGCATATTTTCCATGACGCATCATGGAAAATATTAATATGTTATAATTAATTATCATTATTACACCTGGTGTTAAGTAAACTTGAAACCGGACCGTTAACGGTTATTGGGTAGTTAAAACAAGAGCTTAAAGCTGAACTAAAGCTATAATGACAAACAAGTTTGAATTAATTTAAAAGATAAAGTTCAAAAATAAATTTAATTAAATTCATAGTAAAAAGTTTAGGGTAAATTTATAGCTCTTTCCACTGACAGGATTCAACATAAATTTTCGATAGAACTGTTTGAAAAAAAAAGTATTTTTTTTCCTCCAAACAAAAGGGGCAATCAGGTTAATAAAGAGTCACGATGTCAATAGATTGATACGTTATATATTTTTGAGTGAATTTCTTTTTTTTTTTTTTTTTTTGTTCATACAAAGCAACTGAGTATTTTGATTTAACGTACAATACAGAGCTGTCATTATATAAGAAAACTATCTTCGTATGCGGAAGAATAAAAAAAGAAGAAAATAATCAATAAATTAGTATGGAACAACACTAAGAAATCATGCGCAAAACTAAGAGGCATATACCGACACAATTAATAAAGCTAAAATAGTTTTAAATATTTTTTATTTATTTATTATTATTTGTTACCCTTCGTGGTGGCTTTACGTTATTTAATTAAACAAAACAAGTTTTTTTTTGTGTAGTTTATCCCAACAGAATAGAGATAAACTGCATTCAGCATTACTTGGCATGATGATACTGCTCGCGGCCAACTCATTGTAGTCGAAATTTACCACTATCAAGCAATTTTCTCCGGCCCTTTTGAATAGCCGTAAAGCACTGTTTTCTGCAATATCGTTATTATGCGCCGCGATGGCTCAGGGGTTAGAGCGTTCGCCTTCCAATGAGGTGAACCAGGGTTCGATCCCGACGATGGCTGATCAATACGAATTCCGCATCCGGCTTGCACCGACCACAGTGCTGACATGAAATATCCTCAGTGGTAGACGAATAATAAGTTAGAGTCCCCTTGCCTTCAGGCTAACCGTGGAAGGTTCTCGTGGTCTTCCCCTCCATGTAACGCAAATGCGGTTAGTTCCATCAAAAAGTCCTCCACGAAGGCAAATTTCTCCCAATACTTGATCTAGGAGTTCCCTTGTTTTCAGGATTGGGTTCAAAATGACAAGGCTACGGAGTTGAACATCAGTAGTGGTAAACCCAGAAATTGGGTCGGCTGTTCAACGACGGTTATAAAATATAATAAAATATCGTTATTATGGAGCCGTGATGGCTCAGGAGTTGGAGCGTTCGGTTTCCAATGAGGTGAACCGGGTTCGAATCCAAGCGATGGCTGATCGATACGAATTCCGCATCCGGGTTGTCTTTAATATTTTTATATTCAAAATAATCTCTTTATCGCATGCCTTTAATATTTTTATAAGAGATGAAGAAAAAAAAACATTCGCAAACAAAACAAAATTTATGTGAAGGCATAAATTATAATCAGTTTAAAACAAAAATTATTTTTTTAAGTAATAAAAAAACAAAAATTTAAAAAATTTAAAAAAAAAAAATTTATACACATTTTTATCAATAAGGCAAGTTCGATTTTATTTGGAACTTTCAACGCGTTACATGATTGATTCATTCGTTTAAAATTCTATAAACTTTTCTTCGCCGATAAAAGACAATAAATTTAGAAAAACATGCAGATATCGAAAAATCTAAACTAACAAGTACATGCTCCAGACTCAAAAGGGAAAGAGGGGGGGGGAAATATTGACGTGCCCAAAACGTATTGCAATTCTCTTGACAAAAGAGGAAAAACTTGTTTTATATTATTTCTCAAAATGGGGAAAATAAAGAAAACTAAATCATTTTCGAGACTGGATAAAAGAAATATGGAAGAAAAAATATATTTTTTTTTTGTCTTTCAATGCGAAAACAAATTGTGAGTTACCATTATTTTTAGAGTTCAATAAACATTATTATATTTCTTCTAAGTTGGCGCAGACTGCTGTTAGACTCTGAGAAACGGTACCAATAGCAACAACACAGGAAGGGGAAAAACAAGATTCAGAAAATTGGACAAAACAGCAGAAATGATGACTCACAACAAATAATGTCATTCACCCCCCTGCGAGATGGGGGATGTATCTCAGTGAAAACCATCCCCCTCCATCGCATTGATTCATCATGACATGATCCAAAGTGATTTTTATCAGTACGCAACCCCCCTCCCTTATCGGCATAAAAGCAACCGGAACAAATAAGAGAGACCCTTTTAATGCGGTGTTCAAAACTATAGGCGTCTATTAAATTAAGATGCCGTACAATGCCTGACAAAAAAGTGATTCATAAATTCTGTGATAAATCATAATCAATTTAATATTATTCTAAAGCAGCAGTTTCCAACTGGCGGCCGGTGGGCCGCATCCGGCCAGTGAAGCTTTTTTTTGTGGCCCGTGAACTAAAATATATTAGAAGTCATTATTTTGCGGACAATTTTCGTAAAAATCTGTATGGGTTTAAAATACTTTTCTTGTTAATAAAAACCTCATTTCTTCGCTTCTGTGAAATTTAACATACCAACGGTGCAAAAAAAAAAAAAAAAAATATTTCTCAGGTTTTGCATCCAAGAAAATATTTATTCGAATACAAAGGTAATCGTGTATGTTGCTCTTTTTTATTTCATTTTTTCGAATTTTGTGAATATAATTTAGCATGTGTGTATCAGAAATTTTCTCGAAGAAATTCTCCGATTTAACTTTTTGAAACCACTCATTTTGAATGAAAATATTTACACACACATTTTTAAATTTTAAATTTAAAATGTAAGTATCTATTCTCTGGTGGTTGCAGCAGACAATTACCTTAATTTTCTCATTGAACATTTTGTGTGCTACTATGTAAGTTCTAATACCAACCTTTATAAAGTTTTATATCTTAACAATTAGATATCTGTTGCACATTAATTGTTTAATACATAGGTGCACATTAAAGTTATTGTATTCCGAATTTTTTAATATGCAATTGAACATTTTTAAAAATCTACTTCTTATTTAAATTTGTAATTCAATACTTTTCTTTTCTACAACTTGGTAAAAATTTGACAGTAATATTTAATGTTCCTTCAAACATTAAAGAGTCTTACATGAAATTTTAATAAAGTTGCGGTCCGCCATTTGATTCGTGTTTTTCATTGTGGCCCCCCGGCCTCATATAAGTTGGAAACCCCTGTTCTAAAGAACTCAGAAGTTTCGCCACCTACTCACTTTGCTCACTAATTCCAAAGATTTTTTTTTTTTCGTCTAAAAAGTCAATTTTTTTAAAAAAAAAAAGATTTTTAAAAAAAAAATGATTATTTTTTTATTGTAATGAAATACATAATTACTATTGTAAATTTTGAAAAATGGGGAATGAGAACCAAAAACATTTTATTAATATGACAATTGAAACGAAATAAAAGTTTGAAAAATAAACAACACTTACACTTCCTGACCAAATTATTCGACGCACTATAAGATTCTATGTAAAATCTTAATTATCAGGTGATACTATACAGCTTTATTGTTTTTACGTAACTGAAACCGGTTTCCATTTCTTTACGTTCGTGTATTAATTGGTTAACAGTGTAATGCAATACTTTAAAAATAAATACAAATGGGAAGTATCTAAAAAATCTCCTGAATAAAAGCCCTTTACATGTATGTTTAAATATAAGAGTATTGCATATGAACTCGTGCAAAACATGTCATTATTAAAACACTACAGTGTGTCTAATAATTTGGTCTATATATTATAATATACTAGTGTAATACCTGATATAATAAATATTTATATGATATATCGTCTAATTTATCCAATCGTCGAATTTATATTATATATCGTCTAATTTAACCCATTGATACACGAACGTAAACAAGTGCAAACCGGTTTCAGCGGTGTAAAAATAATAAAGCTGTATGGTACCACCCGATAATTAAGATTTAACATAGAATCTTATAATGCGTCGAATAATTTGGCCAGGGACTGTACTTTAAAAATTAATAAGCAAATCAACTTAGGAATACAGATTTGAATGATGATACAATAATGAAAAATAATTTTAATTGTTAAAGATGTACGAAGATTACCTTATATCGTAATAACAGTTAAAATTGAAAAAGGCTATTATCTCTCTTGAATTATGTTTCGCATGTCTTTAAGAATCTCAATATAAAAGTCAAGATTTACATTTGGCAACATCTAATCTGTACCCACTATTATTTTATTCCATTTCTGACATCTATACAAGAGTGAGTATGAAATAAAGGTCTCGAGAGAGATGAATACATGCATATTATTATGCGGTTAATTATTTTAGATAAACATTAATATTGTACATCTCTCCGCTATATATATATTTAAACTAACCATTATTAGTGTTTAAACACATGAAAATAGATTCGGATAATAATGAAAATGACTGTAAAATATTAATTCAAAAACAAACATTTGTATAATAAAAATAAATAAACAAAATCTAACAGAATTGGAAATCCTTGAACACGAATGGCGATGGATTGAACTAATTATCAGAAAACCGGGAAAGTTCGAAGTAACGAAGGAGTAGACCTAAATGGACATGACACAGAAAGATTATGAATGAAATAAAAGCTGATGTACAAAACATGGAGAGAGAGATTGAAACAAATTGAAGTGCTTGGCCACCAGCAGGCTGAGGTGGGGAGAGCCCCATATTATATATATAGCTCCATAGCCCCATATTATATATATAGCTCCATAGCCCCATATATATAAAATTTTTACCAGGATTTAAATCGAGTGATTTAAAAAAGGCCAACAGTAACAGAGAGTATGCCCTAGCAATAATTTTACCTAGGTCTCAGTTGAGTTCAAATTTGGTTCAATATGGGTCCTAGAATAGCCTACATTGGCCAATATAGATCCTATATTGGCTAAATAATGGATATAACATATCGGGTAAATCTAACGATTCTATGTAGGACCGATATTGGTTGTAAAGTGGCTGTAAAATATCGGGTGAATCAGAAAATTCTATATAGGGCCAATATAGGAAGAAAATAGGCCCTTTGAACCCTTACTGAGCCAATATTCATGAATATTGGTGCAACAAGCGCCCAAGTTATTTTGATCCTAGGGTGTGAATGACCAACAAAAAAATTTAGCCATTTTTTTTTTTTTTTGTTAAATAATTACCACAATCCGTATACGTACCAATATTTGCAAAAATTGTGCTACTAGTCCTAATAATAAAACTTATCGGTCCGCGATAAAACACTGTTCCAAGCTACATATTTCTAAACACCTACTCTAGGTGGTTATGGTTAAGCACATCTACAGGATGCGTAGCCAGATTCTTCAATAAAAAATAAGCACCTTTTAAGCACTCAAAATATATCTTTAATCACTTTCCAAAAAAAAAATCATAATTAAGATCTATGCAGTAATAAAGAAAAAAAATTTCTATCGTTTAAAATTCTTGATTTATAAACATAAAATCAATAAAATTCAAAAACATTTTTAAAAACTTTACATAATCATGATAAAAATAACCAGTTTCTGATAAATATTGCAGAGAAAATTGTAAAAATAATGTTTCTTTTTTTTTTTTTTTGTAATTTTAGAACAACAAATCGATACGGCAAAGAGAAAATCTCTTTTTAAAAGACAGAAAACTAAGCACTTTTTACGAACCCCGAAATAAAAAAGCACTTTTTTAGGGCCTTTTTAAAAACGTTACGCAAAATGTTCTAATAAACTGCTGGTTTCAGAAGGTGATACACCGCATTCGGGAAAGAAAAAGAAAAAAAAGAGTGTCATTTAGTAGTATTGCATTTATCAATTATGAGATCGTGCTCCCTCCGAAATCACATAACAAAACCCCGTGAATAGTACCCTTGGGGGGGGGGGAATAGAGATCCACGCGAAGGCATGACGCCGGGTGCCCTTCCCAAATGAAAATTTTCAAGTGGCGAAACCTGTTTAAGGTTCACTAAACCGCACGACACAAGGTTTAAAAAAAAGAAGGGTAGAGTAATAAATGTAATAAATTGACGAGGGACAGAGTTTTTCTACTCACGCGTGGGTTTAAAATATTTTTGATTAGGAATTTTTTTTTTATAGATAAGATAGGCGTCATTTCTTTGCAGAGATCAGCCAAGCGTAGCAGAAAAAAAAGTTCTATTATTCCCATCAGTGGCCATAACATGACACATCTAACATGGGCCGCGGTGAAAGAAATTATATTTAAGTAGTCAGACAGGGGCGTACCCTTCGAAGATCAACGTTCGAAAAAAATGCGATATAAGTGTCGAAATATTGAAATAAAATATAGTTTTATGAAATGCAGACATGCTTTCCCCCTCAGAATTAGAGTTGCTGTTATAGTTGTACTTCCCGTGGCAAAATCACGGCAACATTGTCGCAGAACTTAAAATAGTTCTTGCAGAAAGATTTTGCCTTTGAAAAGAAGAAGAAAAAATTTACTGAAATGAAAAGTAAATTTTTATGAGAAGTAAAAAAACTTACTTCTCTTTTTTACGGAAATTTACACGGAATATTTGCCATTCATGCATTTAGAATTTTAGATAATCACTTTTTGTCGCGCTCAATTAACGCCGATAGTATCATAAATCGATGTCATGTTTCGATTGTATTTTTGGCAGTTATTGATATCGACTTTCACGTGATTTTTAAACATACCGATATATTTCAAACAATACGGAAAATTCGAATGGTGCATTTGAGTATTTATTTTTTAAGGCAATAACTCTATCAAATTTTTGGCAGTTATTGCTATTGATTACTCCACAATTTTTAAATCCGAGATTTTTTATACATTATTTTTTACAACAACCTAATCTCGAAACTAAATACGCGTTTGAGGCGTCCGATTCGCGTGATTTTGTCGTCGATCTTTTTTCTCCTTTTTTTTCGGCAATTACTACTGCAGATTACATGATTTTTAATTAATTTTTTTATTTTTTTATTGTGACGATTATTTACAAAATGCGAAGAAGTAAATAATTTGTGCGTTTTCCCCCAACGAAATACGAGAATATTACACATAATATTAGAATAAAAAATTATGACAAGTTCAATTTAAAAAATTATACAGTTTTTTTTCTTCTTTTTTTTTGTTAACACAGCGTATTTGTTGTTATAAATTAGTAACATATATGTTTGTTAATATTAAAAGTATCTTGCAGGAAAGATATGAGTGCTAGAGAGTTTTCTTAGCAGATAGCTCGAAAAAATTCTGCCACAGGACTTGTACTTAATATGTGTTGCACAAGAGGAGTGGGCTATTGGCGACGGTAGATGATGCGAAAACATTTCATCGCAATTTTGATCCTCTTGAAGAGCGATGAGGAAGTGCTCTACTTAGCAGGCAGGTCGTCTGGCTACTAAAATGGGATAGCATGCGAAGTTCAACATTTTACCGTTAAACGAAGACCGATACTCGCGCACCCTCGATCCCTTCACAAGCTAATGATCCAAGTCGTCACCCACTCGTTCACTGACCGATGCTAATGTTGTTTGACTTACAGGGATCTCCCCATTTTAGAAATCGAAAATTTTATCATAACATGAAATTGAGGGGGAGGGAGCATAATTTTGAATATTACTAGTATTTCTTAGGTTCATTCGATTTATGAATCCAAAACATAAAATTTCTTATTTTTTTTACTGAGCCGGTACTGACACTTTTTTACTGAGAAATAGTTTTAATATACACACAAAAATAGTTTTACTTATATACATATATAACATGTCACTTTAAAGATAATACGCGCGAGTTATTTGCGATGTTCTGTATTGAAACACTCCAAGCAAAGGAAAACGTCACGAATGTTTACAAAAATTAACTGATCACAAAAATTAACTTTCAAAGGTATATGAAAGGTTATTTCATATAGGTACCTTTTCGTTGTAAATAATATTTCATCAAAATATGCAACGCATACTGAGAAAATTATTTTGGCCAGACGGGCAAGCAATATAAAATAAGCGTGGCATTCAACTTATTAAAAAAAAAAAAAGGTATCCCAACTTACACTTAGCAAACAAATAATCTAAGAGCATACATTTTGTTATTTTAAACAAAAAATAAAATGAGAGAAGAAAAAAAAGGCAATGTTAATATTTTGGGTCTGAATTAGATTCAGTTGGGTACACATTTTATATTTGGGGAAATAAATTGTCTCTGAAAGATTTCCTTGGGTATACGTAATAACTTTAGAATTGTGTATAGGGACTTTCGATGTTCTTTAAAAATCCATGGACACGAAAACAACAATTGTGTACAGAGATCAGTTCGGACATGCTTTCTACCCCGAAGAATATTAATCCGAGAGCCCGTCCGAAATATAAAGTCTTACTTACAGCCCGAGATATACGTCGGATAAAAGCCAAATTTTGTGGTCTGGTCTTGCCTCTCGGACTTAGAATGCTCAAATGTCAAAACAAGGAAATTAGTAAATTTAAACCTTTTTATCACTAACCTGTAAAAGAAACAGTGAAGAGAATAACTGAACCAACTGAAACTCCAAGATAAAAATAAAATAAAAATCTTCTAGACTGACAAAGTAGAAGCACTGTACAGAGGTAGCAGATCGAAGTAATTTCATATACCTTATAAATTTTACATTTTTGTTACTGAACCAAACCTTTGTTTATAAGTCGTAAAAAAGTTTAAGAATCATGAATCCGTCTCATCGCTCCAGACGATATATCTTTGTTTGCTTCAAATTCCTCGAACAATTTTAACAACTAGTTATCGTACGCTAATTAATTAAGATTTTGAATATTTTACGACGAAGAGAAAATTCCATCTAACCGTCGTTCTTTCTAACGCTTATCATTCTATCTCTAAGGAAAGAAGTTTTTAATTAAGAAAAAAAAAATCAATATAACTTGAATTGTTTTAAAATACATTTTTTTATGCGTGCAGTTAGTAGTTGTAGTTAGTGCTAGTACTAGTTAGATACCACAGCTAAGTTCTGAACTATAAAGGAAGTCACCAAAAAAAAATTTTTTTTTTAAATAAAAGGCATTTATCTTTAGAGGTCATTAAATGAGAAATTTGGGTCTGTTAACAAACCCTTCACTAAATTTTTTATCATTAAAATGGAGTCTTCACAAAAATATCAAGCTTAACAATATAATTTATTTTGTTTAAAAACATACGCAAATTTTTATCACATTTAACATAACATAAACATATTTGTTTAAAACAATTTAAATCAAAATATTTCAGGTTTTGGAAAAGTGTAAATGTGAACTTTTAGCTATGATGGAATCGGTGGTGAAAAATAGAAAGTCGACCACTAGAACAGCGGTTTCCAAAAGGCGTTCCACGGAACCCTTTCGTTCCGTGTAAGGATCAGAATTATTATTGGAAATTGGTGAAGGTGAAAATTAGAAAGTCGACCACTAGAACAGTGGTTCCTAAAAGGTGTTCTCCGGAACCCTAGAGTTCAGTGTAAGGATCAGAAAGGATTCAATAGTTAAGATTATTTTTAAACCTAAAAGCTCTACAACTGTTTCTCATCGAGTAGATTACTAAACACAATATAAAATACATTTTAATTACTATAATCAAATTCATCTTAAGAGCATTTGATTTTTTAAACCGAAATAACTACATATAGGTAAAAAAAATTTAGGTTATGAACTTTAAAAATTAAAAGATTAGAAAGATTATATACTTTGATTAATACTGAATCAACATCTAGCATTTTAATTAATTACGGCTACATTTTTTAACTGACAGAAAAATTTTAAAATAGTAACAAATTTGTTTAATCAGCAAAATTTTAAAAAAAATCATAGTTTTAAAATTTGTAAACATTTTTATCTCTTCCAATATTGTTCTTTGTATCTAAGTTCATTTTAAAACATTAAGTGCTGTTCTAGCATCTATTGAATATAAATTTACCTTGTTGGATAATTAATGATTATTGCCACTGAATGATGGTAGACATTCTACAACTTTTATTAATTCATAAACTGTTTCTATTAGGATTTCTTTACATCATAATTTATTTTTTTTAAATTCCACCATTTAACACTCAAATCAATCAAGAAAAAAAAATTCTCTGTTCACTATTATACACAATATATTAAGAGGAAACCCACAATCATTGTGCTCTTGTATGAGCTATATTAGGCTAACTATAGTTTTAATTGGTGGAAAAACTTAAAAGAATTAAGGAACAGCTTAACCTACTTAAAAAAATAATGTTATAGTAAATGAAACAGTTTAGTATAGCAGAAATATCCTTAAATATCCCATAGTATGCACCTTAAAAGGTAACCACTTTTTAAAAGACAAAAATAAGAAATAAAATTGCATGTATTTTCCCAGTTAGTAAGGAAAAACTCAAAATTCTCTGCCTTTTCTGCTATTTTAGGTAATTTTTAAATTCCCTATATAATCCAAGTTTTCCTTATTCTCCCTGAGGAGTATACGTATATGCTTTCAAAACATGAAAAAATAGAAGTTCTATACATTCAGGTAAAGAAAAACAAATAAAAAAATTATTATTTTAAACATACGTCCTACACAAATTTGATTTTACAAAATAATGATAAGGATTTTTATAAAAGGACAATTTTAGCATGTTTTGATATTGTAATAATCTAGTTTCAACTGATTTGATTTTAAAAAGCAGATGACTTTATAATCCTGTGATTTTATCAGTGAAGGTCGTTGAGTTCATTTATATCATATATTCTTTAAGAGCAAATAAAATTAATTTTTGATCGAACAAATTTAGAAAGGGCAAATAAATCAATTTTGTCCTTTCTTCCAATTCTTAATTTTAAAAAAATAACTATGCATAAATTATGTCTTCTAAAATAACTTAATATCTTACCATGATAGATAAGAATTTCCATCTTTAAAATATAAACTTTTTTAGCCACTACCCATGCAATCTGAAACTGGCAAACTAAATATTAATTTTTTTTCACTTGCAAACCTTAAATTAAAATAATAGAAGAGATAAAAATAAATTTCGCTTTCTATATTCATGTAATTTTTCCAGTCTAGCTAGACAAAAGTAGTCCAAAAAAATTTTTTTTAATAATAATAGAAAATCCTGGAACATTAATAGCATGAAATAGCTGTAATACAATGAAATATAAGAGTATATTGTGGCCAGGGTTGGGTTTTTGACGTCAAAAAGTAGTTTTTGACATGACAAGGGTATAATACTGGTTTAAACTGTCAAAAACTGAAGTTTGCCAAGAAAATATATAAACTTCAAAACTACCAACAGTTGCCATGCATTATATTGAAATTTAATTATACTATAGGTAATCAGCAGATTTTAAAATATTTTTTAATTAAAATTAAGGTAAAATAACAGATTTAAAATCTCAGGAATTTATATTCAAATGCATGTGCAGAAAAATTTTGCACAAAAATTTTTTAAATATTTTTATTTTGAAAAAAAAAAATTTTTTTTTTTGATACTTAAGGAAATTAAAAGTTTATTACTATGCATTTTTGACATATAAGGAACATATAACTAATATTTATAAGGAACTTACAAGTTATGTTGTATAAATACAAACTTGATACAAGTGTATAAAAAAAAATTTCAATGTTATACCGAATATCTTTATTATCCAGTATGTTAATTTGAATTTAAAAGTAGTTATATTTGTGAATAATGATAAATATAATTCATATTGTTTATTATACTTATTTATAATTATTACACTTATCATTTTAAAACAATTTTTAAATCTTAATTTTCTTTTCTCCACCTGTATTAAGAATACAAATAATGCATATCTTGAAAGCAAGAAGTAATTATTCAACAGCTGAATATTTAGATATTCAACAAAACTATATAGTATTCAGCAAAATGAAATTCACAAGTATTTCGATAAACTAAATTTTCAGCATAGTAAATGAATAGGCTGAATATACTGTAAATCGACACTAACTACTCTGTGTATTTAACAGAAAGCACTTAAATTTGTATTGTCTTATGTTAAAAAGATTATTAAGAAGATTTAAAAGAATATTAAAAAGATTTTTCTTTAAAAGATGTCTAATGTACAAAACTGCTAATGTTTATCTTTAAAAATGTCTAATTTTTAGTATAATCTATACTATACACTAAATTTGGTTATAAATAAATTTCTTAATATCACTGCAGATTTTCAATAACACATGAAAATGAATACATAATATTACAAAAGATGTGAGCTTTCAAAAGTACAAGATTTTGGTTACTATTCAAAATATAAGTGTTTCTTCAAAATTTTAAATTTATTTTTCTAGAACATATTTAGAAACACTATCCTTTATAAAAAATATATAAATTTTATGTATTAATTAAATTTCACATATGAATATAGGTTTTTGACGTTTTCGACAGTGAGGTTTTTGACGTGACGCTATAAACCATGGTTTAAACCGTCAAAAACCTTCCAACCCTGATTGTGGCCACAAGACAATTATTTTAAATATTAATTTAGAATTTTAATTTTTATTATCTTTAAAAACAATTTAAATAAAAAAAATATTTCAACTAAAAGAAGGAAAAAACAATCAATAATATTAGTTTCTATTGAAAAAAGAATTTTTTTTTTCTTCCCCTTATACTACTGAAAGGACAAGTAAAAAAAATAAATTTTAAATACCTACAGTAGACAAGTTTGAAATATAACAAAAATAAATATATGAGAAAGTGGTAAAGATAACAATTAAATAAGACTTATTAAATTATGAAAACTGTGCTTAATTCTTGATATTATCACTCTTTCCTCAAACAATTTTTTTAAATCTATTATGAACAGTAGAGTCGAAGTCAAATTACATTAAACAAATAGTTAGAAGTCAGATTCTTAAAGTAATAAGACTTTGATTTTACGAAAATTTAGACAAATATTTATAATCATATTAACAAAAATTTTACTTAATCGAATAGTATGACAATTATTAATATCACTTATCACAAACATAATGTATAACTTTTTTTAGCATATATTTGATTGAACTTCTGAAAAAGATAAAACAAAAAATTATAGAAAAAATGGCATTAATACATTATTAGTAATATTAATGTGTTCAAATCCGAAATGAACTTGACTAAGCTAACTTTTAAAGTTAATTAAAAAAGATAAATAAATAAATTTAATGTAGCAATCTTTCTTTAATTCAGATATTTAAATTATAAATAGGAGATACTGATATACAAATCCTCCTTTTTTTGTCTTCCAGTAACAGTAAATAAATAACAGTACTTTATACAAATATATACTTTCTTAAATTTATTCCTCCGATCTTTATCTTATAAAATATAATTCCTCCTTAAATAAAATCATTCTAGTTGTACATAAAAATAGATAATTTATCTATAATAATAATACTATAATAATTATCTATAGTAATAATACTTGCAAAGGAAACCAGTGAAAATTTTAACACAGTACAAGCCGCAGTTGAAGTCGAGCATTCAGAAACAAAAATCCGGAATCGAACAATTCTACTGCAGACTCCACACTGATCTATAACAAATAACTTGACCTTTTTTTTTTTTTTTTTAAATTAATTACTAGATAGGTTTTCAATAATGTATAGTATGCATCGCATACATTAGTAATGAAAAAGAAGTAATGCATGCTTAACATATTCTTTATACGAGCTTAATTAGTGAATGAAAGTAAATATAGTAAAAATTCCAAAATTTAGCAATAAGCAGTAAAAATTTCAATAAACCAATAACAGGTATGACTGGAATTTATAAAATCAAAATTTGGCAAGATACCAGTTTATGCGAGATGATCGATCTATAGCATATTAAAAAAAAAAATTCCTAAAATACATTTTAAATTTTCGTTAAAATATTTGGGAAAACAAATGTATACATTTGCTCTCCAGATCAAGTTAACTTTTTTTATCCAATTGAAACTCCACATACTCAAAACCAAATATGCATTCTTAAGAATATTTCATATTTTTAGATTATTATTAACTGATTTTCATAATCATGAAAAGCATGAATTATATATACAAAACGATACTCAGGATTAGGATTGATTTGACAGTAGTAAGACTTACCTGGAAGTCAGACAGACCCTATAATCAATATGAGATTTCAAAACTCATCAATTAGAAATAAATATCCATGTTTCAGTCATTAGGTGAACAATAATTCCAAAAGATACAATATAAAACACTCTCGAGTGTAAATAAACAACCGGCGTCAGTTCTGTCACACTCACAACATCAACAATCCAATAACAAGTCACGCAAAATTCTGAACAACTGTCAAAATGAGTAAAACGGATGCATTTTCATTTTTCAGTGAGATTGGTGCTCTCGTAAAAGCGATGTATGCAATGCGCACAAATCGTTTCGATGTATTCAATTCATTTCGTATAATCTGATACCCGTTTCCAGCATTTTATGAACAACAATCGTTTAAAACTGTATGACCTGCATCTATTGAAATTTTTCAGTCTATAACACTTTCAGAAGAATAACCAATAAAATGATTGGATATGCTGCCATCTAGGAGTTTCTTAATAAACAAAAATGATCGAATATGCTGCCATCTAGTAGTTTTTTCATAAACAAAATAACAATTTGTTTGTAAAATTAAACTTTTTTTTTCCTAACATTTTCTCAAAAAATGAAACAAATAATAAGCTTAAGTAAACTAATAAACTTTTTGCTAAAGGATTATTAGTACCAACGTTGATTAAAGGAGCGTATTTTTTTTCCTGAAGTGCATAAATACATTATTCCTTTTCATCCTTTTTTTTTTTTCAGAAATCATAGTCTTGTAAAACTTTTTTTTTTTTTATTATTTTAAAATTAAAAATAATTCTTTTATATCTATCCTATATTATTACTGAAATAAGAGAGAATGTAAAAAACAATACTATCCTCCTCTCACCCCCCCCCCCCCCAACAAAAAACGGGAATAATTTTCTAACTTATAACTCTCAATCGAAATTTAATTGCTTTTGCTAAGACACCAAGTTCAAGACACAGAGGAGAAAATTATAACAATAAATTAATAGATTAATTAATTAATTAACTTTGAGTTTGAATTAATATACATATAAAGATAAAAGAAAAAAGAAATTAACCAAAAAATAAAGAGATACATAAATTTTATTTACTGCGGATAAGCTGCAAGTACATGAAACTTATAAAATATATTAAAAATATAGAGAAAACAATAAAATAGTGTGAGGAGCACCAAAAAGTTTAAACGAAAATAGAAATTACTAAGCAAAAAAGGTAAAATAAAAAAAAATAAAAATTCATTCACAAAAAAATTCACAAAATAAAGCAATCAAACAAAAATAGAAAATAAAAATTCAAGACATACACAATAAAACTCAAAATGTAATATATTAAGGGAGTAACGAATCCTAATGTATACTTAACTTACAGGCATTTTCAAATTATCTTTTTATTTTTATTTGGTGAAATTTTACTCATTTCGGGTTTTATAAGATCGAAACAAAGAATTTTGAAGTAAAAATTAGTAAAAGAAAAGCTTATCTTGTAAATATCATTATCTTCAGGGGAGAAAACAAAATCTTTTATTGGTTTAATATTGTAATGTCCACATTAAAATATTTTTCCTGATTAGAAATAAAATTTACATTTAATTTGTCACTATTAAGAGAGTTTTTATTTAAGTACCTTCCAACATACAAAGATTAAATTTAATAACTCCCAACCCTCAACTTTTTACTTTAAATATAAGTGTACAAGTTGAAGTAAACGGAGATCGGGAAATAATAAAAACTCTCTTAATAGTTTATCCCATATGGCAAAATAGTTTTGTGTAAAAGCATGTAATAATTATTTTTTTTTTATAGTTTTAAATCAATGTTTTCTACTATATCTAAAACATTGATTTTAACACATTTAAAATTATGCACTCTATAATGCATAAATGCTTTATTTTTAATAACATTTTTTTTTAAATTTGTGAATGTTTTTTAAAAACACTTTTTAACAATTTTTTACTTCTCCTTTAAAAAATTTTACATCGTTTTTCTTGTTTTCTTCATATTTACATTTTTCACCACCTTTCAGGGGGGCAGTTAAATTTTAAAAACTTTTTTGGTGGAGGATATTTTTTCAGGCAAATTTATTATGTCATCAATGCACAACTTTACAATCACATGAAATAAGAAATAAGAGAAACGCATTTAAAACTAGGGGTTTAATTTTTGGGGAAAGGGGAATTTGTTTGGGAGGTCGGATGGATTTGAAAATCTTTTTATTTTATTTATTTTTTATTTTTTGGTGTAATCAAAATCTGCCTTATAAGCAAAGCACATTTATAACCAGTGGATTGGTTGAGCTAAAATATTAATTCTGATCGAGTCTTTTTTTTTTTTTTTTTTTTTTTTTTAGAGGAGGAGGAGATATTTTTAAAAACCTTTTTGGTGCAGTTATAATTTGATCATTTTATTTTACATCTTTATTATATTCAATATAGGGGCCGTTCAAAAAGTACGTACATCCCGAAGGGGGGGGGGGAGGATTCGATATTTTGTACGGTTTTGTACGATGGGGAGGGGGGGAGGTATTATACAAAGTACGTACTTTATAAACATACACCAAATTTAAATTTGACTTTATCCTACATACTCCTTAAATAAATATTTAATTTTATTTAAAACATTATTATTTTAATTTTTATGAAAAAGGGGCCTCGACTAATAAAATGCACGTACTCTAAGGGGGGGGGAGTAAGACCTTATGTACGGTAATGTACGAAGGGGGGGGTTAAAATTTCTCCATTTTTGTGTACGTACTTTTTGAACGGTCCCATACGTTAGAATTCTCAAAAAAAATTAACTTTTTTTCATGTTGCAGATCCTTATTTCTTCTGACTGCAAAACTAACAAGTGAAGAAATAAATAAGGAATAAATGAATGAATTTCTAAGAAATGAATTTGAAGCACTTTACAAATATATTACCGGGTTAAGACTTTCAATTTTACGACGTGTAGTCTACGAGAGAAATTGGTAGGTAGGTAGAACAGGTAGGTCTGGGAAACATCCCTGAGCGTTGATAGCCCAACGATCTGCGTGCGAAGTCGAGCCCTTTACGGTAGAACAATTTAGCTAGAACTGATATCGCGCACCCTCGGTCCCTATGCAGGCTGATCAAAGTGGTCATCCACTAGCTTACTAACCGCAACCAGTGATGCTTGACTTCGGTGGTCTATTGGGACGTTCTTTGGGTTTTTTAAAGATCAGTCCACTACGGGACACAAGAAAATTTGGAAAGTAATGCCAACAATAATGAAGTTAAAGATCTTTATAGAATATAAAAGAAATTTATTCTGAATAAAATTAAGAGAGAGAGAGAGAGATGGAAGAAAGACAGAGATACCTGAGAATTTTGATAAGTCTTACATAACAACTTCACTTAATCAACCAGTTCTCTTGTTTACCAATTTTTTTTCTGGGGGGGGGGGGAATTTCTTGATTGTGAACAACATTAACTTTTACAAATTGTTATACCGAAAAAGCTTAACTTATAAAGAACAGTCTCCGTCATGCTTGAGAATTGATATTCTCACCGATAAACGAAAAATAACCCAGAAAAAAAGCACTAGAAATAACCTCAAAAAATTTAAAAAATAAAATAAAAATAATAGTGGAATAAAATTGAGTCTTGTTTTTTTAATTAGTACCTATTAATTAAATATCATTTTATTTAATGAAATATTGATGAATTGGTTACACTTTATTTTAAAATAAATCAATATAGGGTAAACCAACCAGTGAAGGAACACTACCCAGTGAAGGAACATTTCAATTATATATTGATTAAAAATAAGAATTTGAAAGTTTTTCTTTAGATTGATTGGTAACAATAGCTTACTGCCAAACAATAGGAAGTTGGATTACCTGGTCACATAGACTTCTCTGAAAAAATTTTTAAATTTTTTATTATCTCTGCAACACCTTGTTCCTTTGAAAAAATTATAAGATTAGTGTTTGTATGTATATGTTTGAAGTGGAATTAATTGCATATAATACTTTTATTTTTCTCACTGTGAAAATAAGAATTCAAAATATAGTTATTGAAGTTGCGTTTTATTTTTTTTTTTTAAGCATCATAGCATAATCAAGTACTGAGATAAGGGGGTGCTTATTCACCAAACGATGAAAAACCAGTGAAGGAACAAGTGTTCCTTTACTGGGTTTTTTTTCTAAGTTAATGAAAATGAAAGAAAAACTTTAATTAACTTGTTCTTGTACCTTTAATGATGTTCTGCATCAAAAGTATGTCAAAAATACAAAAAACAACTTCTAACCAGTGAAGGAACAGGCATGTTCCTTTACTGGGCATAAATTTCCCAGTGAATGAACAGTATGTGTTAATATGTTGACACTTTAATTTTCAATTCATGAATACAAAAAAAAATTTACATTTTCCAAGTATTTGTATGTTATAATTTCAAGAATAGGCTTGTTATTAGATATTTGTATGGCATATAAATTCATAAAGAACATTAAAAAATAGTTCTTTCACTTGGTCTTCTTACTACTTGTTATTTGAACCTCCAAAACTTTAAAACAATATTATGTAAGTTCTCTATAATTTTTTTACATAATTTGCAATTAGTAGCAAATATGTTGACACTGTCATTTAACTAAAATTACGAATTTTGAAATTAGTATGATTTTTTAAAAGGCAAGCGAAGCTTAAGTGTTCCTTCACTGGTTAGTTCCTACAAGGATTAGTGTGAAGTGTGCGGAAAATAACTCTTCACAACTTTTTTTTTTTATATATAATCAATATTCTTTAATCATTCTATACTTATTATATAATCACGCCAGTCGTATTGTAATATAATCATGTAAAAATAATTCCTTTTCAAACAAGTGATCCTAAAAAAAGCATATCTTAATGAAATTTTTCATAATTTTTATGGATATTTTTAACTTATCATAAGATTAGCAATCCGAGAAAGTACTGGCAATTGATACAGATAATTCTTTAATATCATAGGAGATTTTAAAAAAATATATAGATAAATTTCAAAAATGCCTTTCCGTTCACTTTAAATTAACCCTTCTGTATAAATTAATTTTCTTTTTAATTATCGAGTTATATTTAAATAAATGTTTAATTGCGTTAAATTTGAGCTCAACGACCTGAAAGGAACAGATCGTTAAGTGGATTTAATTTTTTTTTTTTTTTTTTTAAACGAAAACAACGGATTACAGCTTTGGAAGTCAGTAATGCATTGCGATTTTTAAAAAACTTTTTTTTCTTTTTCCTTTTATTTATTTCTTCTTTCTTTACAATGTTAATCTTGTGTTGTTAAGTAATGTTTTACCATATATTTCCATCTGTGAAATTACGTAAGAGAGATAAGATATATCTTATCAGATATAATTAAAACTTTTATTTATTTTTTATTTTCCTTCCTCACTATGTAAATTTTGTGATCTGAAAGTAATAATTTACCATATATTTCTATTTGTGAAATTACTTACGAGAGATAAGATATATATTATCAGATATAATTAAAACTTTTTTTCATTTTTTATTTTCCTTCCTCACCATGTAAATTTCGTGTTCTGAAAGAAATAATTTACCATATATTTCTATCTGTGAAATTACGTAAGAGAGATAAGATTTATATTATCAGATATAATTAAAACTTTTTTATTTATTTCTTATTTTCCTTGTTAATTTTGTGTTACTATGTTAATTTTGATTTCTGATAATATTGTTTTACCATATATTTCTATCTGTGAAATTACTTAAGAGAGATAAGATATATCTTATCAGATGAAATTAAAAAAATTGTCGTTTAAATTTAAAAAAATTTCTATTTTTGCTGTTTGCGGACCTAGAAAAGGAAACATTTTTTCAAATTCGAGGATTTTTCACATTAATAAAATAATGCTTTAAAAAAATAATTTCGAAAAATCCTATTTTCTTTAAAAGTATTAATCGCTGTCAATTAATGTATTTAAATTTGGGCAAGAATTTTGAATTAACCTTAGTTTTTTTTCAAAACTGGTATTATTATATTGAATTCGAAAAGGAGAAAGCTTTCTTTAATTTGAAACAACAACAACAAAAAATTAGGTGTTCATTTTTCCCCTGAATTTTTAAAAGGTTTAGCATTGGATTCAAATGTAAAAAGAATCAGAAACTTTTTTTATTTTATTTTTTAAAAGCCATCTTTATCACTGGGTGCGGTCAGTGTGCGGGTGGGTGACCACTTGGATTAGTCAGCGTAGGGACCGAGGGTGTGCGGTATTGGTCCTCGTTAAACTGTTCCACCTTAAAGTGCTCGACTTCGCGTGCAGGTCGTCGGGCTACCGAAGCGGGGGTACCATCCCCTCTGCAGAGGATCAAAATTGTGATGGCATGTCATCGGATCATCCTCAGGGATGTTTCCCAGATCGTCGCCAATAGCCCATTGTGCAGCTGTAGTGCGACGTAAATTAACTACAACCACAACAACAAGCAATTGTATTCCTGTGATGTTATTTGGAGCTAACCTACATTTTGCTCCGCAGCGCTGGTCCCTATATTCCAAGCTGACTCCCTATGAGGAGTGAGTAGTTGTCTTTCTTTTGAAGATTTCGAAAGGTAGGAAGTGCATCGTATTCCAATCACTGAAGTTCTTTTTTTTTTTTTTTTTTTAAGTAAAGGGTCATCGTTTGGTACCCATTAGTCTAGTATTCCTTAAACTAATGTTTCTTTTTTTCTTATTTTTAAGTTTAAAGTTATTTTTCGGTATACACTTGCCCTTAATGCCAGATAAATGTAAGGAATTACATTCATATTGCCCGATATTTCCTATTGCCCGCTATACAATGCCCGATATTTCTCACTCTGACATTTTTTGTAATCTAGATTGTATGAAACTCGCAACCATTCGTGCGATCAAAATTATTCCAAATACTCAAGAGGGCCCAGATAGCCTGGTTGGTAGAGCACTGGACCCATGTCCAAGAGGTCGTGGGTTCGATCCCCGCCGGCCGAAGATACCCCATGTAATAAATGGTGACTGATGCTCGTTAAGTCTGTCGAGTCATGAAGTCCTCCATGTTCCCATAACAAATCATACCTCTGGGGGTACTGATCCAGGAGTTTCTTATTTTCTGTATTGGTTCAAAATTACAAGACTACGGAGTTGAACATTAGTACTCGTAAACCCAATATTGTGGCGGCTGTTTAACAACGATTATAAAGTAAAATAAAACTACTAAAGAAAAATTTATGTATACAACAATTTAAAATGAAAATTAATACTTTGAGAAAATGCTCCATGTCATTTTTTTAATATTTTACTTAAACAATTTATTAAAATGCGAGATTTTTTTAAAATAATCTTAATACATATTTATAGTCGCTATTTTTTGAAAAATGCTTCATATTCATTGAAATGCTTTATATTCAATAATTATTTTAATAAATTTAAAATTATTAAATAATTCGATTTTAAGAAAGCGCTGCACGATTTTTTTAAATGAAGTCTTTAGAAGAAAAGAAAAAATCGTTGAAGACCGTTGCAATAATTTGAAGTACACTGGTGTGTTAGAAATTAAGAGAATTTGCAGAACTACTAGAACTTGCTAGAACTAATAGACCGATTTTAATGAAATTTAATGTGTACATACATGGATACAATACAAAACAAATAACCATTCAACAATTGTAATACACACGCATGATCGTGCGTAACATTCGTTGGAGTCAGAAGGTAGGAAATTGCCGCAGGACAATTCAGGACAATTGCCACAGGAAATGATAAACTGCCTTATTTCAAGTATGAAATCACGCCGTAAATATCTGTAAGAGGGGACCTTACACCCTATTAGTCCATTTATTTTTTGTTTATTCTGCAACCGCTGTTTCATACCTTCCGACTCCATCGAATGTTACGCACGATAATGTGTATGTATTACAATTGTTGAATAATTATTTGTCTTGTATTGTATCACTGTATGTACACATCAAATTTCATTAAAATTGGTCTAATAGTTCTGGAGATAATCGACCAAGTCTGCAAAGTCCCTTGATTTTTTTACACCAGTGTATATATATGTATGAAGTTACTCAAAAGCAAATGCGATCTTTTGTTATTACATGTATAGCATAAAGTCTGTCTTGAAAAGTTAAGCACTCGTCGAAATTCGCTGGTATTACAACACCTGAAAAATATTTGACGTAATAACGGGAAAATTCTTAAATTATAACAGAAATGAAATGCTATCAATAAATTTCTTTAATTAAAATTGATATTGTGTTGATTATTGATAAATATTTAATATTGTGACTTTCAAGATTTTAGTTTGAAAGGACTGATTTAAAAGTTTAAGAAACTTATGAATTTCTTAGTAATTTGGTTGGATGAAGTTACGTATTTCCTACAAAGGATTAAAACAGGTCTATTATTTCTAATCAAAAGCTCCAACGCTCACAATCCCATAAGCTGCAAAATTAACAAAAGCGAAGTTTTGAAAATTTATAAGTTAAAATCCGAAAAAAAAGAGTTTTTCTAAAATTTTTAGCGCTTTAAATAGATTAAAGTGGGGTGTTTTATATTTTCTTTTATAATCGTCGTTGAACAGTCGACCCAATTTTTTAGGCGTACGACTACTAATGTTCAACGCCATAGCCTTGTCATTTTGAACCCAATCCAGAATACAACGGAATTCCTGGATCAAGTATTGGGAGAAATTTGCTTTCGCGGTGGACTTTTTGAGGAAACTTACCCGCATTTGCATTACATGGAGACTAAGACCACGAGAATCTTTCAGGGTGAGCGTGAGCCTGACGGCAAGAGGACTCTAACCCATGATCCGTCTACCACTGAGGATATTTTATGTCAGCATTGCGGTCGGTGCAAGCCGGATGCGGAATTCGTATCGACCAGCCATCAGTGGGATTCGAACCCGGTTCACCTCATTGGAAGGCAATCACTCTATCCCGTGGGCCATCACGGCTCGAGTTTTTCAAATGTTGAAGAAAAGAGACGATTTCGCCCAAATACCGAGATGTGGACTACTGATAGGCAAATTCGGAGATAATTATTAAGGCAGCATGTGTCATTTCACAAAAAGAAAAAAAAAGACACTATTGGTGTAGCAGTGTCTAAGGGCGCTGTAAGGTTTTCCTGAGACGTATGGCCTAGACTCATTCGAGAATGTAAATTTTATAATTTTGAAGAAAATTAGTCACAAGCCATGTCCTAAATCCCTCCCATCATAAACCGACAAGAATGAACTCGGCGAAAAATCAGAAGTCGTATGGCAATAAATGGTTATCTGTACTATTATTCAGCGATGAGAAAAAAATGAAATTTAAATGGTCCTAACGTCTGGAATATTGGCATGATCTTCGAAAAAAAACCAAGGAATTTATTCAGCAGGCAGCAAGGTGGCGAGTCTCTAATGGTTTTGGAGAGCGTTTGGATTTAATAGGCAGACATCCCTCCATTCCCTTAAGGCAGTGTTTCCCAAACTTATGACTTTTGTGTACCCCTTATAAATTTTTTGTAGCACAGTGCACCATTAATAAGAAAAATGAACGCATTTTTTACTACAAAAAATATGCACAAAAATTAAAAATCGCAACTGACTGTTGGCACCACTAATTATGAACTGTTAACTCTGCAAAAAAAAAAAAAAAAAAATAGCCAATAGAAAAATACCTCATAGTAAATTTTCATGGCTAACTTTTTTTAAATAAATTTTTTTTGATAATTTCGTTTGTTACAAGATATTTCGCATAAGAACACGTACCCCCTCTTAAATGTTTCCGTACCCCTGGGGGTACGTGTACCACACTTTGGGAAACACTGTCTTAAGGGAAGACAAGCATCTGAACACATATCAAGAAACACGGAGGCAACATATGATTCCTTTTCAAGACCTCTCGGAAAGAACTAATTGTAACTTTCAACACGACCAGGCCTCGATACGTACTTCATTGCTGCAGTGTTAGAACGGCCGTTGAATTTAACCATGAATTTATCAATGCCGTAAAAGGGACTATCTTCTCGAATTTGCATAAATGTATTTTTTTAAACATGCCACTATCTGATCTATGAAGCCGCGATGGCTCAGGGGATAGAGGTTCGCTTTCCTATGTGGTGAATCGGGTTCGAATCTCAACGATGGATGGTAGATACGAAATCCGCATCCGCATTGCACCGACCACAGTGCTGACGTGAAATATCCTCAGTGGTAGACGGATCATGGGTTAGAGTCCCCTTGACGTCAGGCTAACCGTGGGAGGTTCTCGTGGTCTTCCTCTCCCTGTACAGAAAATGCGCTTTAGTTCCATCAAAAATCCCCCACGAAGGCAAATTTCTCCCAATACTTGATCCAGGTTTTCCCTTGTCTTCTGGATTGGGCTCAAAATGAAAAGGTTACGGAGTTGAACATTAGTAGTCGTAAACACAAAAAATTGGGTCGGCTGTTCAACGACGGTTATGATATAATATACCTGATATGTTTTTCGCGCATTCGCTTCTTTTTCGGGTTTATTGAAGTACATTTTGTAGGAGTGAAAGGTATCTGTTACAAGAAATTGCATTTCTGATGGCTGCATTTTTAAATAAAGAATTACTAAAACCAATAATCTGAAAATTTTGGTTACGACACATCAAGCATATCTCACAAAACCAGTATAATTTCTGCGGAGTTGGTACCAGGAAAAACTACTTTTTTTCACGTCTCATTATTTAAAGACTCTCGTTTGTACATTGAGAAATCAGATCAATAAGACTATGTGTAAAAATACAAAAATAAAACACTCGATTTCATTAGAGGATATCTTAATTTGAGCTAGTAGAGCTAGCATTGCAGTTGGTCGATTTTCGGACACATGGAATCGTGGCTCAAAATAAAGAACATTTGACCAAATGACATGATCCAGTAGATTTCAAAGAAATTTTTGGACGTTTATTTGGTGGCCGGATGCTTCATCGGGTGAGAAATCATCAGAATCTGAGACAACGGATGTTTCCGAGGAATGTTAAAGACGTTGAAGCTTTGCTTAGGTTGGTTCCTTGGGGTATTCATCCACTTTTCCTTCGAGGTTAATATCTTCCTTACCAGTACTATGCATGATTCTTTATCGCCTTACGAGATCATCGCCAACAAAACCAATTATTTTTATTCTTTGAATGCTGGATGCTATTTAGGCAAAGTATGAAGTAATCGTCCTGATGAGGTTATTATATAAATGATGTGCATGTTACTGTGAATGACCGAAATCGGTGGTTGTTGACTTTCACCGGTGAATGTTGACAATCAAATTAGTCGCTTTGGTGAATGTCCGAAATACTTATTACATCCGATTTGATATTAATTTATTCGTGGATATAATTACATTTATTCGATATTTTAATACTTACTAACGATAGATTAGAACAAACATAGTGTTTGGAGTATCGGGCAAATATATACCGGGCAATGGCACTTGACTTTAAAAAAACATTAGTGTATGGTTTACCGGGCAAATGTATACCGGGCAGTGGCACTTGACCTTAAAAAAAATCAGTGTAGGGTATATCGGGCAAATGTATACCGGGCAGTGGCACTTGACCTTAAAAAAAACATCATTGTAGGGTATACCTGGCAGTGGCACTTAACCTTAAAAAAACATCAGTGTAAGGTATACCGGGCAGTGGCACTTGACCTTAAAAAGACATCAGTGTAGGGTATACCGGGCAGTGGCACTTGACGTTAAAAAAACATCAGTGTAGGGTATACCGGACAAATGTATACCGGACAATGGCAGTTGACCTTAAAAAAACATCAGTGTAGGATAAACCGGGCAAATGTATACCGGGCAATGGCACTTAACCAGACCTAGTATGACTAGATCTTTGGTAAATGTCCGAAATATATACTAGGTCTAGTGCCACTTTTGCTATAGCTTAAATATTTGAAAAAAAAAATTAAACAAAGCGTTTGAATCAATTTTAAACTGATAACGAAATTATTGCTTTAAAATTAAAAAAAATAATAATAAAAACTGCACCAGATAAGAGTAATTGAAGTAGTTGCTTTATACAGCGCATGTGCGAAAAAAATGTTTCAAAAAAATTATCCAGGTGCATCTAAAAGTGGATGAATATCCCAAGACACCGTTTAGGTTCCCATGAATTTATTATATTTTGTCCCAAATTTTAACTGTCACCGTAGGCACATATTTCTTGTCTACATCCGAATCGACGAATTCATCTCTTGAATCCGGTTCATTCATCACTTCAATGATTTGTACATTTGGGCTATACCTGCAGCGTTTCATGATAATTTGACGCATAATAAGTGCAATGGAAATAAGTGCAATTAAATAGGAATTAAAGAAAATATTTACCTTTTTTTTCACCACAATATTCTTTCTTACCGTTTGGTGTCCCTCTACCCCGGAGGCCCTCTGCAATCGCCGACCTGGCCATTCTGAGCATATTCGTACATATGTTACTGTGATAGATATGTAGGTACTTTATTTACGCCGCTCTAGAGCTGCGCAATGGGCTATTGGCGACGGTGTGCGAAACATCATCCGAGGGATGCCATCGCAATTTTGATCCTCTGTAGAGGTTGTGGCTTTCCTGTTTTGTAAACCCGACGACCTGCGCGCGAAGTCGAGCAGTTTACGTTAGAACGAACGCGGTATATGTTATAGAAGACATATACCGCGCTTATTAGGTCCCTACGCTGGCTGATCAAAGCCGTCACCACCCTCTTACTGACAGCAGCCAGTGATGCTTGACTTCGGTGTTCTACTGGGAACCGTGTTTTTACGATCAGTATGTAACTGTGATCAGGTTACTGTGAATGACCGAAATTGATGGTTGTTGACTTCCACCGGTTCAATCACATAGTCACTTCCCGGTATACATTTGCCCGGTATGCCCTACATCAGTGTTGCTTTTAAGGTTAAGTACCCCAGCCCAGCATGCATTTAACTAGTACTCCGAACACGGATGTTTCTCCCAAATCTTCATCAAATATTAGAATATCGAATAAATATAATAATATCAACGAATAAATTAATATCAAATCGGATATAACAAATATTTCGGACATTCACTAAAGCGAATATGTAATTGTTGACATTCACCGGTAAAAGTCGACATTCTCTAGATTTCGGCCATTCACGGTAATGCGAGAATATTTTTAAGAAAAATTATAACAATCTATCTCTTTTTCTCTCTCCAATTCTAATATTCAAAAAATATTGCTTCCAATAATATATAATTGATAACTGCAAAGTAGGTAATCGTCTCATTGTTGCCACTGAAACACAATGCCCTTCATATTGCGCAATCGCCAGTGTTTTTGTCCTGCTCAATAAATAAAAAATAAACGTTAAATGCAAGGAAACAATTGAATTCGAAACTACTTGGGAAGTCAACCTATTCACTTTTTCGATTCAATAAAACCGTTGCGGCAAATTTTTAAACCTTGAACCTCTACATTCTTATTCGCCGGTAACGGTGCACGACGATTTCTTGCATGAAAAGAATAGATCAATTGGGAAAACCCCTTTAAAAATCCTCAGTTTACGAATTGCATAGCAAGACAGCGTTTCTGACCAAACATAAAGGGCTGATTATTCGCAGCTGCAACACGATCCTTTCCAGAAGATTAGAAACAGAAGGGAAGAAAGAAAAAAAAGTTTGGTGAATCTCAAACATTCCTCGGATTATTGACAGTTCGTGAAAAAAACAAGCAAACAATCAGGACGGAAATATATCACTCAATTTAGGTATTCATATTAGATAACCCCGTTATCTTAGGGAGAAAAAAAAAAAGAAGAGATAAAATTGGACATAAACTTCTCGTGTTCTCTCTGTGACGTTGGAAGATTTAAAAGCAGTTAATTCTCTTTTTATCATCCTTTCACAATTTGTTGAGAGGCATTTTGTTGTCGTATTTCATGAGAGAAAGCTAAAACTTCTGACCATTCGTCGCCAAAGGAAGAGAAGAAAGAAAAACGGATGTCATTTTGGCTTATTTCCTCCATATTTCCGGACTATTTATTTTGAATTTATATGTGGATTACTTGTTGACCGGGGCTGTTACACTGAGTCATCAAAAAATTGGGTGAGTCGCTCTCTTTTTCTATCTTCGTGAAATTATTTAATTTATTTTACTAAGTACTTCGAAATTGTTTTTTTTTTAAAAAAGGAACCTTTGAGTTATTTAATTAGATAAAAAAAAAGCTATGATCTCATAATGTGACTCTTGCATCACAGACCAAATCAACCAGAATAATTCTAACCTTTTTAATTAATGTACTCCGAGCTTAGAAAACTTAGAAATGTGCGATATTGAACATTTCATCTTTAACTCGGTATTCTGAACACTTCAATACCTAGGACTTTAAATTTCGAACAATGTATTTCCACAACTCAGTAAAAATATTTAAAATAAATTAATCATAGCTTTTATTGTAGATTTTTAAATATCCTATTAATAGTTAATTTGCATGCTTGTGAAATTATTATAATTTAACTATTTTGTTTAAAACAGTGTATACTATAACTATACTTTCGTAAAAAAAGTCACTCTCTTTTCTATCTTTGAAAAGTTATTTAATTAATTTTATTAAGTACTGCGAAATTGTTTCCAAGAAAAGGAACCTTTGAGTTATTTAATCAAATAAAAAAGAAAATTATGATTTCACAATGTGATTTTGACATAACAGACAAAATCAATCAGAATCCATTGTAATTCTATACTTTTTAATTAATGTTACTCCGAACTTAGAAAACTTGTTAGAAGCGTACGATTTTGAACATTTCATCTTTATAACTCTGTATTCTGAACACTTCAATAATTAGGACTTAAGATTTCGAACAATTTATTTTCAGAATTCAGTAAAAGCATTAAAAATATTTCAAATAAATAAATTACAACTTTTAAAATTGTAGATTTTTAATTTTTATTTGTTCGCATTTTTGTGAAATTATAATTTAGCTATTTTGTTTAAAACTGTGTATACTATTAACTATACTTTCGTAAAAAAAGAATTAGCAAGCAAAAACCTTTTTGAGTTTTATAGTCTGACAAACTTTCACAATTAAATAAATACAAAATATGCTGAATTACCCAGAATCCAGAGTAAATATTTCTTAATTTCAATTCTTTTGTATTTTTAGTTCATCTTTAAAAAGCGAAGTATTTTTAACATTTCATCATTAATGACTTCAAATTTTAAACATTTCTTTATCACTGTTGAAACGTAAAAGTATTGAAAGTATTAAGATAAATTTACAGCCGTATTTAGAATTAGAAGATTTAAAAAAAAAAAAAAAATTATAGCAAATTTGAAACGTTTCCTGAACATATGACTGTTTTTTTAATTAAGATCGTACGAAAACGAAAAATAACTCGTTGCGACCTACTGTAAAAGAAAAGAAAGTTTTTTATAAAAATCTTAATATCTCTATAAATACGAAATTTTATGCAGTTATTGCAAATAACAACCTAAGTAAATGATACAAGTTGCAAGCTTATTGCTTGATTTTTTTCACATAGGGCAGTGTTTCCCAAACTTAACCCTTTCTAAATTTTTATAACACTGTGTACCACTAATAAAAAAATGAATGTATTTTTTACTAAAAAAATTTCATAAAAGTTAAAAATCACAACTGGCTGTTGACACCACTAATTATTAACTGTTAACTCTGCCAAAAATAGCCAACAGAAAAATACGTAATCGTAAATTTTCATGCCTAGCTCTGTTTTCAAATAAAAACTGAAATTTTCTTTTGTTGCAAGATATTTTGCACAAAAGAACCCCTGGGGGTACCACACTTTGAGAAACGCTGACATAGGGTGACGAGAAATACTTGTTTCCTTTCGTAATTAATTGTCGGTCTCTCAAATCTCTGAAAGCTTTAAACTTTATTGCTAACTACAAAAAAATTGCAAGAACTAATACTTCTAAATTTACAAAAAAGACCTCTAAGCATTTCTTGAGAAATTCAAAAAAATATACATCAAAAACTGAAAAGTGTCTCTTCTATTATTGTAGGTTAGGGTATTTCAAACAACTATTCCAAGTGATGAGAACGAAAATTTGAAATGAAGTGAATCGGTCAAATAGTTCTTGAAAAAATGACTTATTTTGAAATTTTCCCTCTTAATGTTCATTTTGGTTAATGCATAAACCACGATCCCAGAAAAGTCATTGTGAACTTTCTTTTACTGTTCTTCTCGTCCTCGAGTCCAGCATCACTAACGGCGGGTAGTAAGCGGGTGAGTGATCAGCCAGCAAAGGGAGGGAGGGTGCACGGTATTTCGAGTGAAAAAAAAATTAAATTTTGAACCTGGTTGAACCATTGTATTCGTTAAAATACTCTACTTCTTGGGCATGTCATCGGGCTGCCAACGACGAAGCCATCTCCTCTGCAGGGGATCAAAATTGTGATGGCATGTCTTCGGAACATTCTCGGGGATGCTTCCAATAGCGTCGCCAATAGACGTGACGCGACGCCAATAGCCTAGTGAACCTCTAGTGTGCCCTAAATATACTATTACTACTCTTCACCCTTTTTATTTGCGAGATAAACATTCTAATACCGTTTAAATCGAATGTTTTTCTTCTGTACCCACAGCTTGAACTGTGATGGTTAAGGGGATAAAGCGTTCGCCTTCTAATGAGGTAGACTGGGTTCAAATCCCAGCAATGGCTGGTTGATACGAATTCCACATCCAGCTGTTATCGACCACAGTGCTGACGTAAAATATCCTCAGTGGTAGACGAATAATGGGTTAGATTCCCCTTGTCATCAGGCTGACCCGTAACCTCCGAGAAAGGAAGAAGGCCATGACAGCTGCGAGTGACTCATACCTAGCCGTCCGACGGGAAGCATAGCTAGAAGACGGTGATAGCGGAGGAATGTAAAAGGGAAAAATAAGGATCGCTTCGTTAAGCCATAATTCTGACAATTATATTAAATTAAACATCACTTATTTAAAAAAAAACTAAATTCAGTTTTTAAAAACATTCGGAAATCGAATTTTTTTTAGAAATTCTTTTCAAAGATTATGAATTGACCTGTATAATATCATACATTGGGAAAAAAGAAAGAAACACTGCGGATTTTTAACAGATAATTAAATATGCAATAAAATATTTTTCAATAAGATTGAAAGAATTTATTACTTGAATTAAATTAAAAACATGATTATTTTAAAATGCTTTATCATTGGAAACTAAATTTTAAAAATAATTACAAATTGCTGTAATATAAAGTTAAATATCTATTTGAAAAAAAGAATGTATCATATACATATGTTAATTATTGTATTAATTAAAATAAAAAGTCAAGGAATACTATCAACCTAAAAGGAAATAATCCAATAGATTTTTATAAAATTTGAATTTATATTATTTCAAACTATCTAAAATGTATGAGATTTTAGGGATTTCTATTATGTGAATAAAATAAGAAGAAAAAAAAAACTGTAGATTTAAATTGACTGCAATACTTAATAATTCATAAATGTTTTTTAATGTTTATTCTATTTTTGAGTTTAGAATTTGTTTTAGCAAGAGATATTGAATTAATTTTAGACTGTAAGATATTATTTAATTTGAAAAATAAAGCACTATATAATACTTCATATAGAAATAACTTGTTTACATACTCAAGCAAGCAAAAAACTTAATAAAACATATATCTTGCATTGGAAAATGTCCAAATTTTAAAAAACTTTCTAAAACATAGAAGAAACCAATATAATTTTTAGAAAGCCAGAAAATCAAGAGAAATTTGCAAAATCCAGTACAGTTCACATCTATGACGCTACTATTACTGTACAGGAAGAAAGCTACTAAAGATTAATATTCAGAGTTAAAATTCAAATAAATTAGATTCACATAGAAAGAAATTTGATTTCTAAGTTAGTGTTATTTATATTAATTTTGTGTTCAATTTTATTTCAAAATTTTTATTTGCTCTAATGCGTTATCACAATCATATTAAAATTTTGCGTTAAATATGGTTTAATAAATCATTAATATCAGGTAACTTTATTACTCGGTGACAGTTTATGAAGGGAAATTTATTAAAACAAAATAAACAGAAATGTTTCATGGTGTAACAAATTTATTAATATATTCATTTCAATACTAAATATTACATACATTATATGATTATATTTAATCCTTTACTTTTAAGTTTAGAAAACTATAATTTTATTTTACCGGCAAGACAGGTTAATTTCATGAAACACGGCAATGGTGTAGCCATGTTTCCTAACTCAACATTACTGAAATAGTATTTGGAAATAATGTGAGGCTTTATTAATTTACAATACAATATAAAAATTGAGGTACCTTTTCAACATCATAACCTTACAGACCAGAAACTTTAATAGATTTTACAAGCATATATCGTGATAAACAGAATGAATGAAATTATTTATTGTTTTTTCCAAACTTATTTATGCCTGTTATAAAACATGCAGTTTTTAAAATGGTTAGTATCAATTTTTATCTCTTCATAGTCCTCTTTTATTTCAGACATATTTGAATTATAGAAGCATTAACATTCTTATCTTTACTTACTGAAACAGTTCTTTTGCTCATTCTATAGAATTTTATAAATAGAAAGTGCATTATGGAAAACTATAGATTTCAATTTTCTTATTAACATAAAATCCATTACTATAATTTTACAATAATGAAAGCAAAGTTTGTTTATTACTTCACAATCAAACACATATTGTTGATTTTAATGTACTAGCAAGAAGAATAGTTGATTCATCAAATGTACAGCCAAGAGAATTTGTTCTATAGATTTTTGATGTCGAAGAGAAGAATGAAAATAGATTTATCAAGGTCAGGCTTTGAGTTTAAGAAAAATTATAATGTAAAAAACAATATTACTATTTTAAAATAATAGCACCCGAGCTTTCATTAATGATAGATTTCATCAAGCCTTAATTGACCAACAAGAATTATACTGCCCGTCAACGTTAATCAATAAAAAAGTAACATTTTTTAAATAATGCTATAAATACTCTTTCAATAAATTTTATAATGATATAAACATAGTAAGGGTAAATTTGTGATAATTAATTATAAAATTGAACTAACTCATACTCTGGGAAGGAAATTTCTGCCATTCTACAAAATATATAGTTAAAAATAAATATAAAATTTCAGCATTTATATCTGATAAGAAATAGAATGTCAGAAGAAAGAAATATAATAATTTAGATAAAATAAAATTTTTCAGATGTATGCCTTGATTTCTTTCAAAATAATTAGGTAATAAAAACCATAGATTTAAAATCATTTAAAAAAATATCTGTGTATTAATTTATTATCAAACAGGTTTGCTATTTTAAATATGTAAAAAATATGGATACATTGTCCATTAATGGTTCATTGCAGAGTTAAAAAATAGAAGAAAATAACTTAGAATAAATTTTTCTCAATTTGAAATGGTACTATACTAATAAAAGTCAGACTACAAAGAAATTATTGACAAAAATCAACACAATTATAAAAAGTAGATAACATAAAGTACAGCGAGAGTATAACTTACCAAATTTAAAGGTAATATATAAAAAGCACAACAAAAAAATTAACGAGGTTTGAATTTTTTCAATTTTCGTTCTTGTAAATTTACAAGATTTTTGTCAGATAGCACTTTAGTATAATTTTTTAAGCAAATGTTACTAAAGGTGGTGATAATTTTACAAACAGAATTAAACAATTCAGTTCCACAAATGTCACATTTCTCTTGTAGTGAAAACAAATCACTGTTCTCAAGATAAAATTTAATTAAGTTTACAAGAACTTTATGTTGTGGCATGTTACACTTTTGAAAGTTTTCTTCAAATTCAGAAGTTAAAAGCTTTTTAAAAATACTATATGCATGAATGATTATGTTTAAAATTAGTCTTGAGGGTTTCTTTAATCCTCCTCTATTTACGATGTTTATAAAAGAGTCGGGTTTGTTTTCTGAAATAGGTGCCAAGTGAATCTCACTAGGTTCAATCAGAATATTATGATTAACTACATAATGTTTTAAACACATACTGCATGTTAGATTTAATTTGAAGACACAATAACCAGAAATATATGTAAGAATCTCTACTTCATCACAACTAACATCGACGTTGAAGTCGCACAAGACATCACTGAAATCACAAATGTCCACTTCTTCAACGTCACCTGAAGTATCATCACCACATAAACTGCGAAAGAAAATGTTCCCCAAACTGCTTGAATTCAGAGTGAGGATACTTTTGATTCGAAGTTTTCTCTCACTTTCAATTACATCAATTACCGAAACATGGTAATTGCTACCAGACATTTGCCGGTAAATGCCAAATCTAGACTCTAAACAGTCTGTCTGAAACTTGCCTGTGAGGACATAAGAGTTTCCTTGGTTCAAGAGATGTTCAATTAAGGATATCATGCATCGAGTTGTTTGGGTGAGGGCATAAAAGGTTTCTTCTGACAAACATCCACAGCGAGGCTTCAGTTTCAACTTTTTCCATGCATCTAACCACGCAAGAAAATTTCCAAGAAATTGAAACCTTTCATCACTTAAAGAGCGAAATGGAAAAGAAGCAGCATTTCGTTTAAGGAAACCTTTCTTAGTGTTCTTTATGTTCATAATATCCCACCACTTTTTTACTGTTTTCAAAAATTGAACAGTAGGTTGCCAGTTTGAAAAACAGTTTTGTTCCCCATATATCTGAATTGCAGCTTGAGTACTTTCATCAAAAATATTCAATGCCAGGTTGACATTTTGTCTCTCAATATTAGTTGGATAAGTTGTCTTAAAAGACAACTTGTGGGCATACTTAACAATCGAGTTTCGTTCAATGTTAAAAACTTTTCGTAAAAACGAAAATTTCACATTCACGATTTTGGTAAAATCTTCAAAATCTGGGCACACAAATGTCTTTTCTGAATCTATCTGATTTAGTAAATTATTTCGTATGGATTTTACGATGTGCACAGAATCAAATAAGAGAAATAGGGGACGAGAATTATCCACAGGATTTTTAATACAAACTGAATCCTCAGCTTGAAGTTTTAAATGTTGAAACATATTTCGATTAATTCTATTATTATCTGATATGACAGTAAGCACATTGAATGATGAACCATGCAACACCGAGAGAGCAGTTTTGGTAAAATTGGTCAAATCTGAAGCACTCATGTTTTTCACCGGAACTAGTCCAATTATATCTTTATATGTACTGAATATTGAAGAAACCATGAAAGCTTGAACTGATGTTGCCTCAGTATTAACAGCATTTTCAGCAAAACCATACAAAGCTTTGCCCTTGTAAGAAATTGCAGGTTTTACATGTACTTCATCAATTAATAAGCTTACAGTTTTCTCATGAGCTAAAAGGCTTTGGCATTTTTTTGTTAAGTAACTAACATTATTAACATTGTTTGTAGATGGTGATAAGCTGAGGAAGGAAGTTAATCGTTTTAGATGTCTAATAGATGGCAAATAAATTATCTGGCTTTGACGAAGCTCTTCGTAGCAGGCAGCCGATTTAATGTACAAAGAATAGGCTAGCGTTGTCAAGTGAGGACTATACCTTCGACTATTTGGTGATTTTTTGTGAAGCTTTAACTGCTCCGAAACGAACACCTCAAAAGAAAATTCCTCACATGCTTCTGCTTGCACAAACTGATCCCATACTTCAACAGCGGCAGAATACATATCCTTGGAGGATTCGACATTATTTTCCACAGAAAAATTATAAATAAAACTGCATACATTTTCTAGTTCACTCCATAAACTTACTTTAGTCGAGCTGTTTAAAATATGGTGCAGGTGCTTTTTAAGATCCAAATGATCTTGCATTATGTATTATATATTTATATTCATATTATCATCAACTATAATACTTTTTAGCACAACTGGAGAAGGATCATAACTCATATAAAGAACAAAAAATTTTGACTCAGCTTGGTAAACAAGCAGATTTTCTCTACGCAAGAAGTTTTCCATCTTTGCAGAAAATTCATTCACAAATTCCTTAAAATTAGAAATCTGATCATCTTTCACAAATGATGAAATCATCTCACTGTCCATTTTGAGTCTTTTTTCATCTCTACTGGATCTCTGAGTAGTTTTTATTTCACTCAAATAAGGGGGACATCCATCAAATATGCATGGATATGCATCTTCAGTTAAAATAGGGCGTTCTCGTTTTATTTTATGAGTGATTCCTTTGGAGTCTGTAAAATCTTCTTCCCTGATGATCATATGATTTTGGAAATGCTTTTCGCACACCACTGAATGTTTAGATGGTGTAAAGTTTTGCCGAGGGATTTTACGTAGCCACAATTTCTTCCTTTCCTCATTTCTAGGAAATTTAAAAACACTGACATACTCGACACTAGCAGCTTTTGATGTATAATTAGACTTGCAAGCAGGCACACAACAACGGTCCGGCATTGCTAACACTAAAATCTTTTAACGATGTTTAAAAACAGTAATAATTGTGAAATTTCAACAATATAAAAATGTAAACAAAACAATAAGAAAGTTTTACAAAAGAAACTCAAAAATTATAACAAGAAATTAGATAATTCGCTCGAAAATGATCGTATTTATCGCACTGTATACATAAGTAAACAACGCGCATTGCAAAGTTGCTGCGGTCGAGATTACACTTGATGGAAGGCGGACGACTAGCTATGAGTCATCAAAGATTCGGCGGTAGCCGTCATGGCCTTCTATCTTCTCGGAGGTTACGGCTGACCGTGGGAGGTTTTCGGGGTTTTCCTCCCCATGTAACGCAAATATGGGTTGGTTCCTTCAGAAAGTTATCCACAAAGGCAAATTTCTCCCAATATTCAAGAGTTCCCTTGTCTTCTGGATTGGATTCAAAATTACAAAGCTACGGGTTGAGCATTAACAGTCGTAAACCCAGAAAATTGGTAAAATTAAATACCCCTTGCTTAGTGTTATTTAACCGTACCGGCTGCTATGTTATCAACCTCTACAATCACTATTACTGAAATATTTTTTTCATAACTTTTTCGCTCTGAATTTAGAAATGAAACTGCTTGGCAGCAGTACACAATCAGCAAAGAGTTTATTGGTTGCAAAATATTACATCCGTGTTATTGTCTCTGTATTTAAATTGCAAAATCAATATCAAATTGAAAAGTATGAATTGATAACGTCTGATTAGATATGCTCATCTTGTCAATCGGTGAACAAATACCTACCAAGCCTCTTTACGAAGAGATATAAATATGAGCATGCAACATTTGTTTACATTGCTTTTGAATCTTACAAGTTGACTACTTTTTATTTTTATTTTGGACGTTGCTCAAAATACTCATTTAAGAAAATCTGCATAGTTTTTATGCGTGTTTAAGAAGATGGACATAACTTGATTTGCGCGTTTAATAAAATAGACATTGCTTGATATGCGTATTTAATAAAATAGACTTAACTTGATATGCGTATTTAACACTAGAAAGACTGAAACTTAGTATATATCTATATTGCAAGCAGTCAAAATAACTGGATTGTGAAAGAATAACTAATGTGTAAAGAAATTTGTTAAAAACTAATTTTTAATATTTTTTATATTATTTACAGTTATATAACAAGTTATTAGTAAATATTAACAGTAGAAAAAATTACATGTTGTACAAAATGTCCCAAAGTTCTAAGAAATTGTGTCATTATATACATAATTGTTTTTCAAATTGAAATTAAAAAGCAGTCAAAATGACTTCCTTGGGCAACCTAGTGTTAATAAAATAGACTTAACTTGATATACATATTTAATAAAATAGACTTAACTTGATATACATATTTAATAAAATAGACATAACTTGATATGCATATTTAATAAAATAGACATAACTTGATATGCATATTTAATAAAATAGACATAACTTAGTACGCGTATTTAACAAAATAGACATGACTTGATATGCGAGTCCAAGAAGTTGGACATAATTTGATATGCGTGTTTAATAAGGACATAGCCTAATGTGCGTGTTTAGGAAAATGGACATTGATGAGCGTGTTTAAGAAAATGAACGTATGCACGTTTGGAAAAAAAAAATGCTTAGCTCAAAACGCATATTACGAAAATGGACATAGCTTGATATGTTTGGGGAAAAATGAACAAAGCTTAAAATGCTCACTAAGAAAAAATATTAAGAAAAGGGGTAGTTGCGTTTAAATAAAAACATAATTTTATTACTGATTTCGAACTGCCCTTTTTCAAGCGTTGGGTAGATGCTAAAAACTTTGGTTGGGTGAAATATTTTGGTCCAATATTGAAAAGGCGCATTTTCAGCTATGTCAATTGTTTGAAACATTAATTTTAATAAAGTTCATTTTGAGCTTTATTAAATTTTTTTTTCAAACACTCAATTGAAGAAATGAAAGATCGAGGTCGTAGACTAACAGAACAAAGGGAGAAAGACGAAAGACATTCAGAAAAGATGGTTTAAATTCTTATGCTTTAAAAAAACGAGTTTCTTTTTTCGTGTATTTTAAAGTTTAATTCGTACAGTAAAAATAAATTATAATTGTGGTTTTATCTTTCTCTCATGAATGCTTTCTGATAAGTTATTCAATGTTAGCTGTATCCATTAGTATTTTGTCCACAATTAAAAGCTCACCGACAGTAAAACGAAGAGTAGCCAAAGATAAAGCATTGAAGATTTGAGTTAATCAGAGTATTTTCGTTGATTGCGATTTCCAGAAGTTATGTGTATTTAACAATTAATATTTTATTTTCTTGCTTAATAAATGCTTTTTTGTAAATTCGACTCAACGATGTCATTTTCCATTCTGCTATAAACTCTGCTAGTAATTTCTTAAACGCGAATTTTGAACTGTTTATACTTTTTTTTATGACCGTTGTTGAACAGCGTATCCAATTTAGGGTTTACTACTACCAATGTTCAACTCCGTAGACTTGTAATTTTGAATCCAATCCAGACGACAAGTGAACTCCTGTATCAAGTATTGGGAGATGTTTGCCTTTGTGGGGGACTTTTTGATGGAACTAACCTGCATTTGCGTTACATGGTGAGGAAAACAATGAAAACCTCTCAATTATAATATATAACTGTCGTTGAACTGCCGACAAAATTTTAGGTTTACGACTACTAATGTTCAACTCCATAGATTTATAATTTTGAACCAATCCAGAAGACAAGAAAACTCCTGGATTAGTACCCCCAGAGGTATAGATTTGTTATGGAAACATGGAGGACTTTGCGACTCGACAGATTTAACGTGGATCAGTCACCATTTACTACGCGGGGAGTCTTCGATCGACTGGTATCGAACCCACGAGCTCTTGGACATGGGCCTAGTGCCCTACCAACCAGGTTATCCCGTCCTCCCAATATTATTAATTATAATTATTCGGTGTAATTTGATGATTTTTTCTATGTCTGGATGCTTTTACCGATTATAAATTTTATGATAGTATAGAACTCGCCAGACGTTCTTTTCCTGATCAGTCGCAATTCTGAAAATATGGTACCAACAGTTTGGTCAAGAGAGCGCTCCAAAGTTTGTACGTTCGGCCTACTGTGAAGGGCTACAGTGAAGAAAAAATAAGTAAGATGTCACTACATTCGGAATACAAAAAGATCGGATTTCTCGTTTATGGTAACCCGTGCAGAGGCCTTCTCTTATCTGGGAGGTGCTGGTCTAGCACTCTAGAGTGGAAGAGCGACTTACCTTAGAACCTCCCAGATAGATGGCAGCACCATTCATTCGAGAGATCATTTTTATTTTATAACCGTCGTTGAACAGGTGACCCAATTTTGAGTTTACTACTACTAATGTTCAACTCGGTAGCCTTGTAATTTTGAACACAATCCAGACGACAAGAAAACTCCTGGAACAAACAGTGGGAGAAATTTTGATTTCGTGGAGGACTTGCTGCATTTGCGTTACGCATGGAGAAGGGAATCGCGAAATCTTACCACAGTTAACGCGGCAAAGAGACTCTAACCCATGATCCGTCTACCACTGAGGATATTTTACGTCAGCATCGTGGTCGGTGCGAGTCGGGTGCGGAATTCGTATCGATCAGCCATCACTGGGATTCGAACCCGGTCCACCTTATCGGAAAGCGAACACTCTATCCCCTGAGCCAGTGTTTCCCAAAATTATGTCTTTTGTGTACTAAATTTTTCGTAACGCTGTGTACCACTGGTAAAAAAAATGAATGTATTTTTTACAATAAAAAAAATTGCACAAAAGTTAAAAATCACAATTGGCTGTTAACACCACTAAATATTAACTGATAACTCTGCAAAAAATAGCCAATAGAAAAATACGTAATCGTAAATTTTCATGGCTAGCTTTGTTTTTAAATATAAATTTTTGAAATTTTCGTTATTTTCAAGATATTTCGCGTAAGAACGCGTACCCCCTCTAAACTGTTCCCGTACCCCTGGGGGTACGCGTACCACACTTTGGGAAACACTGCCCTGAGCCATCACGACTCTTGTTTATACTCTTGTCCGCAAGCTTTAAATTGAATGTGCGGATTCTGTAAATCTCTCCGCACTTATAAAATTTTCTCTTTGCGTTTTTATTTTGGCCGAAAAAACAGTGTGTCGGAGAATTTCTTATTCTGGACGCAATTCGAAATGCGCATTTTTAATGTTCGACCTAAATTTAACAAGAAATTCCGTGCTTACTTACCTTTTCTTACATATTTAAACATTATAAACTTAGTTATTAAGATGCTTCTCTGTCGGGGTGGCTGCGTATACTGCAGTTGAAACTTTTCAGGCGTCTCTTCGCATTCAGAACACTGAAAGATAGTTTTTTGTAAGCATCTAAATTCGTCTAGCGTCAATTTAATACCACTATTATAAATTAATAGGACCCGTGACAACCTTGTCAAAAGAGCTGCTAACTTTTAATATCTTTTCAACGAAAAAAAAATACTAATTTTAAAAAATGTACAAAGTAATGTAGGCAAATGGAATTATGAATCATCATGTCTCAAGCCCTCATGGTAAAAACTGTCTCCAGATGGCGCTGCGAGCAGAGAGGAAAATAATAACTTTAGTTTTCTAAAACTTAAAATTAATTGTTAATATGGAACTGAAGATGCGGCTTGCCGCAATTAACTGTCAGTATCTTTCATCACCTGTTTAAATATCATGAATCATTTCATTTTATATATATTCATCCTTTTTATCACCTTGTAGTATAGAAACAATAAATGTTTATTCGCAATTAAAAAAGGTGGTCCATAATAGAAGGTAAGTGAAAACCTTCCATTACCTTCCAAACCTTCCATTTATCTTAAATTGAAAAACTAGAATTAATTAGATTGAACACATCACATTACGAATTTATTCGGATAAATCAGTTTATTGTTTAAAAAAAGAATTTCCAAAACAGAATTTGAAAAACGAAATCAAATCCTATGTCTTTTTTTAAACAGTTATTTCCATATTCTTAAATTACTCATATGGAATTAAATTGAAAACTTGGCAAAATAAATTATTGTAGTGAAAAGAAAATTTAATAAGGCTGTAAAATATTTCATCGCTTGTACAAATAAAAAATGTTACGAAAACTAAATATAATAACGAAATGCTTCTATCTGTTCATAAACTGACATTCAATTTTTATTCGAGATTCAACTATTTTAACTATATTCTCTGCAAAGTAATTATTTTTATCCACAAATAAAATAAATAAATATTTACTTGGGACACAGACACGAGCAAAACAAAACTCTTTTTTCCTTCATATGTCACTGGGTAATTGTTTTTCTCTCTTATTTGTTATAACTTTGACAACGTGAGGGAAAATTTATGATATCACTCGTTTCCTCGTAATCTGCTGACATCATAACATAATACTGTAGGACTATTACCCGTCAATTCTTCTGATAGATTGTCTTTCATAGGTTAATGACCCTCTCGTTTGCTTTTTATATACACGATGATTATGAACTTAAGACTATAACTTCGCAGACACATGACCTTCTAGAAAACGTACCGTTTGAATGATCGGATTAAAATATTGTATTATGATCTATGTGCACAAGAATAGTGTTAAAAACGATTGTGTAATTGCGACCCAACGAGTCGTTGGGTCGCAATTTCTGGTTACGCTTTATACTATTAGATTTACCATATTCTGCGTAACAGGTTGAGTTTACTAAAATATAGACACATACGGTACACTCATACGGTATAATTAAAAATGTGATATTCAAAATTTATTATATTTTTTCCAAGCCTTAATAGTTCAGTTGGTTTATTGCTTATTGGAATTACATACATTTGTAGTCTTGTTTGCTCAATTTAGGCTTCTCAGTCCCGCAGTGGACAGATCGTTAAGACACGGTTTCCAGCAGATCACCGAAATCAAGCATCGCTGGCTACGTTCAGTGTGCGGGTGGGTGACTACTTGGATCAGTCTGCGTTGGGACCGAGGGTGTGCGGTATGGGTCCGCGTCAAACTGTGCTACCGTAAAGTGCTCGACTTCGCGCGCAGGTCGTCGGGCTACCGAAGCGGGGGTGCCATCCCCTCTGCAGAGGATCAAAATTGTGATGGCATGTCTTCGGATTATCCTCAGGGGTGTTTCCCAGACCGTCGCCAATAGCCCATCGTGCAGCTCTAGTGCGACGTAAATTAACTACAACAACAACAATTTAGGCTTCTAAACCTTTGTCCATAAAAGGACCGATTGCACACTACAGAGAAGGACAGCACGAAGATACATCCTAGCCAACAGAGGGATTCGAACCCGCTACCTCCGCGCTTTGGGAGCGATGCAGCTCTGCCACTGGGTTCAATTGGTTACTTGTACTCTAAGAAGAAGACAACCGATACCCACCCATGTGACGTTCAGAGCCAGCTAATCTTTATCAACAAAATGGCGTATTAAAGTTGAACTAAGCTTCTCTGCATAATTTAGAATGTTGGTTAACGAGAAGTTAATTAAATACATAGCCGTATCGCACATCGATTTTGTGAAAATATAATTCTTTCTCATCAACGTCTTTTACCTAACTTAGATTTATGATTTATTTATGTATTTTATTGTAACCTGGATATAATTTTTTTTTTTTTTTTGTGAACCTGGCGACATCGATGCATAATAAGTTTGTGTAGGCTCTACATGGCTCTGTGCCTGTCTTTGCGTAAATACATAGTGAAAGAATTGAAATATTTGTGAAAGAATATAGGCTGTATTACTTAAGAAAATTGGTAATTGACGGGCTTGGCTTACTTGAAATAGAATGAGAAGAACGGTTGCTAACGTAAACAAATGCCACGTTTCAACAACCAATCAGGATCGAGATACCCACACTACGTCACTTGCAGGTATCCCATTCATTAGTCCTTGTTGAGTTTCATTACGAATTCGTTGACATTAAATTATTAACGTTGATTTTACTTGTGATAAAACCTAACATAGGAGACCAAGAATTCATAAGAATGTGCCATATAAATAATTTTAATCGATTTCAGCTTTAAGCTAGAAAATCACTCATATTATAAAATATTTTTCACATCTTAGGGGGACCGGTAGTGCGTGATGTAATGCTTGAACCGGTGGTTAGAGAAAGTTTTAAAGTGGACAGTCAGGTCTTTGAGCCATGTCTTAAAGCGTATTCACGCTAAATTTGATGCGAAGTGGTTCAGAATTGTCAATTTTTTTATAAGGTATTACATATAAACATTCTGCTTTATTAGCTCTGCTTTCTGCTTTTTTATAATTCCTGATTAAATATTATTTTAAGCGTTAATACTCCTTAAAAAAAGCTGTATAATATAAGAATGGTTTGAATAAAATAATAAAATTAATAAAGTAATAAAAAGAATAAAATAAAGAAATAAAAATATACATCCTTTGCGTCAATAACTATTGGCACAAATTATATTTCAATCATATTCATAACTATATAATTATATTTATATATAATTTTATTTCATAACTATATTATTCCAATAATTCGCATGCTGCAAGGGATAGGTATTTTATTTTATAACCGTCGTTGAACTGTCGACGCAGTTTAGGATTTACGGTTACCAATGCTCGTAGCCTTGTAATTTTGAACCTAATAAAAAAGGCAAGGAACTCCTGGATCAAGTATTGGGAGAAATTTGGCTTCGTGGAGGACCTTTTGATGCAACTAACCCGCATTTACGTTACATGGACAAGAAAATCACGAATCGATACTTATCAGACATGGTGTGTAGCGTTTTTAAAAAGTACTTAAATCTGCTTATTTTCAATTTTTGTTTTTAAAAGCCCTTAAGGGTGATTTTTTCATTAGGTGTTTTTAAAAAGTGATTAATTTTCCCTTTTCCAAAATGAGATTTTTTCTTTACCATGTCGATTTTCGCCAGGTATTACGCAAAAGCGTATTTTTCACATTGTTCAACGTTTTCACAATTCATTCAACCACAATTTATTTCGGTGTACCGTCGGTCCACAGCGTATGAAAGCGTCAATCATTTTACATGTTTGATGAAATGCTTGCGTTGGTGGATTTGTTGAGATTCTTGCACTCGCATGTGCAACTCTGCTGCATTTTGCAAGATATTCTTAATCTCGGGCTTCATTTTCCGCCCTCTGATATCGAATCGAAAAATCTCTCGATCATTTTATAATGGCTAATACGATCAAGAAAAACGTTCTTTGTCAGAAACTAGTTATTTTATCATGATCATATAAAGTCTTTGAAAATTATTTTGAATTTTGTTAAAGTATGTAGTGCATAAAATATTTTGAGTGCTTAAAAAGTACTTACGAGGTACTTATTTTTTGTTTAAAGATTTGGCTATGTACCCTGTCAGAGAGTGTTACGTAGCGAGTATTATTTTCAAGTCATCCAGTCATTTAAGAAAGCAAATAGGGATTTACTTTCACTTTGGTAATTAGAAAGAAACTTATTCCATTTTCGAAAAAAGTGTTTTTGCGATAATTTTCAGCTCTAATTCTTTTTGAAAAATCGGGCTACATTGGATGTATATTAAAAGATTTCAATATCTTACTAAAATAGCTATTTACTATTTTTTCTCCCCGAAAGTTGTCTTATTTCACTTTCGAAAACAACAGCTCGTGCACGCCTATTTCGTGTGGCAATAACTATTAAATGTGTCGCTATTCCTTAGCTTTGTGATAAGGGCCTATCACTTAAAGTACATAACATAAAAAAGAAAATCCTTAGCGATTTCATTCAATTGCGTTGATTCAAAATGATTGTTGATTCAGCACTCTTAAAATATACAAAGAAAATTTATCTTAATGGCTGT